>NC_066579.1:346106215-348506215 GCF_024323335.1 Lathyrus oleraceus | reverse complement strand
CATCATTTTTTTAGTTTTCAATACTCTCTGCAGGAAAGGGATTGGTACTACATGTTCTTTCTCAATAATAACTTGAGAATCTCGTATGGCCTCAACAATTTTTTTTGTGATGGTTCAACACTTTTTCCCAATCTCAAGGAAATCACACTAACATTAAAGGCATTTCTATTCACTACTATTTGGAAAGGGAGTTGGTTTGAATCTTGAGTTTTCATGGCTTTTATTGAAGTAACAAGTTGTCAAATTTGTCTCTCCAAATTCTGAATACTGGAATATGTTTGGTGCCGAAATTGGAGATTTTGATGGTTATTTTCTTAATAAGGTCCTTTAATGAAGTTGTGGAACTAGTTACTGCTTGCAAAGTGTTTTTTGGAGGTGAAAGTGGTAACAGTAACTGTTGTGACATAGGTTGTTGCTGTGTGGATGGATTCCCATAGAGAAGGTTTGGATGGTTTCTCTAACTTGGGTAGTACTTGTTAGTGGACAAGTTATGGTTGTCGTACTTGTTATAGTTGTTTATCTCAGGATTGTAAATAGTTATCTCTCATAGTATTCAACTAAGGATTCCTTGTCCACTTGTCTAATGTCCCATATTTCCTTCCTTATTGACGCAACTCTTAAACCAGGAAAATATTTTTCTAGGAACAACTTTTTCAGATCGTTCCAGCTTGCAATGGAGTTTGGTTGAAGGTCGTATAACCAATCTTTCGTAGCTCCTTGAAGTGAGAATGGGATAGCTCTACACTTAATATGGTCCTCTATGACTCCTTGAGGCTTAAATGGTGTATAATACACAACCTATAATTCTTTCAAATGCTTATGAGGATCTTCACCTGCAAGATCACTAAACCTTTGCAACAAGTGTATAAAACCAATTTTTTATTCAAATGATACATCTATTTCAGAATATTCAAGACATAATACATTATGATTAACATATGGTGTAACGAGTTCTCTTAATGTTCTTTGTTGTTCAGTCATGCTATGCTTATACAATTCAAAATCAGAACCAAATAAATTATGAGTAAATACATAATAACAATGACTATCATTATCATGAATGTGTGTACTAGTACTGACATGGTTAAGTTTACAATGTGAGTGAAAAGTTCAATCTATTTCAAGATCAAGAGAAAACAAATAAGAACAGACATGCCTAGTCATGCATCATGGGAGACCATTGCAAATACAACAATTACGAAAATACCAATAATGTCCTTATTGAAAAAAAAAGGAAAATAGAAAAGTGATTAAAATAAAATTTATAAATTATGAAAATATGAATAAAAATCAAATAAAATGAAATAAAGAACCTACAATTTTTTTTTTGATTTTTTAAAAACGGGAAAAAATAAAAATTCAAATAAAATAGAAAAATGAGGAATTTTGGATTTTGAGTAGGGTGTCCCGTATTTAATCAGTGATCCTTTATTTTTATTTTTCTAATTTTCTGGCCAAAATATGGGGTAATCTAAGACATTTTCATAAAAACTGTTTTTCATTCCTTGTGATGCAAGAACGCAAAAACTACCAAAATGCGTCTAATATTGGCTAAAATAAACAGAGAGTCTCCGACAACAAAGCCAATTTAATCTGCTGTCATACACGATAAAAAAGAGTTATTAAAAGTTAGTATATGACGGTGACACACTCGATTCGTTTCGTAAGGTCTTTTTGATGTAATTCAACCAATTGAACGATTGTGTGTATGTGTGTATGTGTGTGTGTTGGGGGGGGGGGGGGGAGGGGTAGTTTTTGTGAAATTCAATAAAAATACCTAGGAGTAAAAATTAAATGCATTCATTAAAATAAAAGAAATATTTTTTGGGTCGACCAAAGGTCCAAATAGAAAAGATCCAATTCATCTCAAATCCCCTTCACTTACCTAAGGTATAAATTCAGTCCTCACAAGAAACAAGGTAGACATTTTAATATGCACATTCACTATACTTATCTTGAATCTTGAACTGGTTTGGGCGTTAAAGTGTTAACCATGTAGGTCCATCCTGCACCGCCGATCCGAAGATCAACACCACCGGTTCAAGATATTCAGTTCACCAACTGCATTAATTTCTGGTTCCATAATAGAACATTTGTGCTATTTGTGGGAACTGACTTCTGATTCCTATGATTTCCACAATTTTCATATCCAATCTACGATTTACCAGTTTGTAACCTCCGTAGTTTATTGAATTAAGGGAATTCATAATAAAAAATGGAGATTCAGTGCATAAGATCAATGTCAGTTGCCATTTCAACTCGATTCGTCATATTTTCAAATCTCTGATTACTTGGGAACTCCGTAAAGTTTGAGAAGAAAGGATCCCAGATCCAAATCCGTATCTACAATGAAATTATCAAAAAGTGAATGAAATTTACTTGGAGGTCAAGCTCAAGGTTCATGATCCATCTTACGATCTAATATCACATCTATCTCCCATCCCGACATGATAATTGTCGTGGCATCGTCGAAGATATGAAGAGTTCATAGTTAATGAAAAACGTAGATTCGATATTAGAGAACCTCCTATGAGTACCAAAGGATTTCCAACCGTTAAACGAGATCTCGTTAGGCTAGATCATGTAAGCCGGGGTGGAACATGCTGACTCTTATACATCTTTTCCTTATCGCTTAGGTCAATTATTAGTAGGAGATCATTTAGTTCTAGTGGCGTCCTTCTGGTAATCTACCTCTTCCATATGACCCTGGGGCGGTGCATCAAGGAATAACTTTGGTCGAAATACAAGAATGTCGAGCAAAGAACAACGTCGGGTCGCCCGATAAGTGAAATTGTTTCCGCTAAGGCAGGAGCCTGTGCGAGATAGTTTGAAAATGACCCCAGACTATGGTAGCAAGGAAACCAAGTCTCCTTTAAAGGCCCCCTTGGTTGTAAATTATCTCTGATCCCTTGCTCGACATCGTCGGTTCTTAGAAAGATGATCGAGAAAAAAAAGTAGACTAAGCTTCTTTCGTAAAGTTTGGAGGATGAGCCTCACAAGGAACTTCATCCCCATTCGGTCTTACTCATGGCCCCGGGAGACCTGACTATAAGTCTAAAGCCAAGCTAAACAGATGTTATAATTGAAGGATTACTTATTTAATCATTATGTTGAATCACTGTAACCATTTTAATTCATTATGAATGAAAATACTTGTCTTCTAATTTTCTCCTATCGCACTCTTTTTGTCTACCTCTCTTTATGACCTAAAGGCACGGAGATAAAGATTATGCATACTTCTACATGTTCAATACAAAATACACGCATCTCTATGTATTTGATGCGGATTCACACATTTCTCGCATGACTACGTGTTCGATATAGAATACACACATTTTTGGGTATCTAATACGACTTAAATTGCATCTCTTGCATGATTGTGTTTCCGATGCATAATACACACATTTCTGCATATTTTATACGACTTAGACACATTTCACACATGACTGGTTACCCGATATAAATCACACGTACCTTTGTGTATCAGATACGACTTAAATGTATTCCTGCATAATTGGCGCACCTACCCTTTGGATCTAGCCAATCCAAGGGCGTAGGAGGTGGATCCCTTAGATGTCTACCTTAATTCGAGCCAAGAATCGGGGGAAGGGACATGATATCACCATTGGTCAAGGAACGATCCTCTATGATGTAACACCCTAAACCCTAGATAATAGATTTTAAATAAAAAAATACAAGAAAAGGATGTTACTCCATCATAAATACTTCATAAATCATAAAAAAAAATAGATGTTGCACATGGGAAATTTAGTTAGAAACACCATAAAACATATTTGGATAGAACTGAATCAATACATCATAATCAAAATCTCATAATAATTGATTACAAACAAATCAAAGTAATGTAAACGAACGCCCTTATCCCTAGTGTTACAAATCAGAGCATTCTTATTTGAAAACTAGAATATAAGGAAGATAAAAGTTTACTGAGAGGCAATAACAATCTCACTACAACAAGGAACCCATCTCCTACTAATCACCTGTGGAAAGCACGCCACAAGACCAAGCAAACAAGAAAGGGGTGAGAATACACTTACATATAGTAACGGTGAAAGTTTCGACAAACAGTATGATAATCGAGAAACAATAATTTACTAAAAAAATGAATGATAATCATGCAACCACAAACACAGAGCACAACATCGAAACAACCATTCATCATAAGAGACATCAATGTATGGAAGACTAATGTTCACCAACTCCATCACCTAAATGCATGTGGTACCAAAAATATATTATGGAATCGGAGGAATGTTACTGATTTTATTCCACTATTCCCAAGTCCTTCCAACCTAGACCAACAATCCCCACCAATGGATCTGAGACTCTCCCCTGGTCTTTTCTATAGCGGTAAATTCATGACCATCAAGCTATGGATAAGCTTAACGCCAATAAAACCAGAGTCGCCACCGCGCTTTTATTGTTTTCAAAGGAAAATGGGAAAAGTACGAACAAAACCTAAAGATAAGAAGTTTTCAAATCAAAACTAATAAAATTCCAGAGATTGCATGTAAGGGGGTTGGTTACACAACAGGAAGGTGTTAGCACCCAAAGTATCCTAGGTACTCCTAGGGAGCCCTTTTTTATGTTTGTATGTGTTTTTGGCATAAAAGATGTTTGAGAAAAATAGACTGTGGGGATGAGAAAAGAATTCATTGATTATATTTTTGTGTTTGACAAGACCTTCGAACTTGTGCCTACGTACCAACATAAAAATGAGGGATCAAAACCTCGTAGTTCGTGGTAACAATTTCAAAATGAGTAAATTGCTTTTAGTCAAAAGTGTTAACTGGAAAGGGCACAAAAGGCCAAAAGTTTGAATGAGGTTTTTAGTTCTTTTTGTCTTTTCAAATTTTAAGTCAATATGATTAAATTTATTTACAAGTTTGATTTAAGAAAAAGTTTGAAAATTCGTTGGCCTAAGGCCAAAGTTTCTAATCATTTAAGCAAGGTCTAAGTTTGAAATCACAAGCAAAGAATGTTTTTGAAAAGGGGAGAGATTTTGAAATTTAAGAAGTGGGAGGAGATGAAGAGGCTAATCCTAAGCATACAATTAAAAGTTAAGAGTTGAAAAGATCTGACCAATGGGATGTAATCCAACAAACAAGAATGTCATATAGAAAACCCAATTTCCCTTTGGACTTTGAATCAAGCAATAATCAACCAGACAATTAGCAATATCAGACATCATGAAGATCAAGGCATCAAATAAAGATAGTCACATCCAAGCAAGCAAATCCCATAGCTAGTAGTCTTCTTTGTCTTCTTAGGTATCAGATGACATATTCCTTGATCAACTCAGAATAAAGCATTAAACACAAGATCAAAATAACAGTTTGCACCAAGACAATGTAGCAGATAAGTCAAATAAATCCCAAGACTTACATCAGGTGAAGGCTCAGTTCACAATAACTTGGTCTCAAAATGTTGGCATTGGCCAAGTCCTTTTTGCACATGGAATGTTGCCTAGTTCTAAGTCAAAAAGTTCAGATCAAGATCAATAGTACACCAAACATTTTTTAGGGTTTTTGTTGTTTATTAGGTGTTTTAAGGTTCTAAGACCACAAACAAAATCAAGATACACAACACAAATATATACAATCACAAGATATTGCTCAAATAGGCAAAGTAAATATGGCATAAACATAAACAAGTTAAATGAAATGTAAATGGCAATGAATGATAAATGACTAGAAATTAAATTGCATAAAGTAAATGACTTGGAAGTAAAGCAATATTAATAAGAGTTAGTCAAATGTTAGTCAAGGTTAATTGAATGTTAGTAGTGTTTTACTTTTTAATTGATTAACTCATTCTTTGAAGAATACTCAACCATTCATTTAGAAGCATGAATCCTTAAACCAAGACATCTTCCATAGGAAGGAAAAAAGGCCAAGTTTCCACACAATACCATGATGGGTGGGAGACTTACAATCTCACTTACTAGAATGATATGCCTTTAGGGTCAAATTTAGCTCTATGTTAAGCAATCGTAATTGGACTTGTGTAGAAGTCACAACTATCTGAGGTCGGGCAATAAAAATTTAGGTGTTAATGCATGTTAGAGATTTGGTATAATGTACCAAACTCCTAAAACATACGACACACTAAAAAAGAAGATCAAGGGGAATGAACTTATCTCATCCATACTTGTATTGGTTCATCTGACACGAGGTCATTTGATGAACTAATTAGCCTTAGGATATTTGAGATTTCATTGGTCCATGAAAGGAATGGGAAAGAATATGGATGAAGATGAAGGGGGGGGGGGGGGGGGGAGTGAGAGAAACAAAAATTGGTCATGGGAGGAATTTTATCAAATTAAAATCATTCATTCATTTTGGGAGATGAAATGTACATTTCATCAATCACCTAAATCCAATGATTTTAATCTAACAAAAGTCAAATCAACCTTGACCAAGGCCCAAACAAATAGTCAAACATCACAAGACCATAAAAATGGCTCAACATAATTTTTACACATTTAATCAATTAAAAATACGTTAAAATACAAATTAATTTGGTCAAAACCTAAAATCTCTTCAAAAAACCAAATAAATGGCCAAGAGATTATCCTAGGTCAAAGGACCTTAGACAATTTTTTTTTATCATTTTTGAAAAGTCAGAAGTATTTTTAAACAATTAAAAATATGCACAAAAACATTTAATTCATGAAAAATATCAAAATTAATCCAAAAAATAATTTTAATTCATAAAATGAAAGACAAAAATATTTAAAGATTTTTGGTGAATGCCCAATTTTTTGGATTAAAAATGAAATTATTATGAATTAAACAAAATAAAGCAATTTAACATAAATTCAGAAATTAAAAAGAAAATAAAAAAAACAAGGGCCATCAGATCTCCCTCATTAATTGAGGTGGCAGATCTGATGGCCAGAAGCGCGTATTTCACCAACACTTCATTCAACGCATGTACACGCGTGGTATGCAAAAGCAACGACTAAGATTAAAACGTTGGAACCAAATCAAATGGCTTGGGACTTACCAACGCACCACCGGAGCCCTAGCTCCGGTCATCTTCTCCGGTGATCACCACCGGACTGGTCCAACCTCAACTTCAAAGAGAAAATGCTCAGGAGTTCAAATTTGGCCTCAATTTTCTCCAATTCCATGTATATAAAAAGATACAAGGATTTGAATTTTGAGGATTATGAACTGAGTTGCTTCGATTTGACCTCAAAGCAATGCAATCTTGTTGCCTATATTGGTAGGACTCCAACCAACCAAAAATCAATCAAAATAAAATGAGGGAGAATCGAAGAAGAGAAGTTTTTGAAATTTCACCTTCGAGTAGCTTCAATTCAGCTTGATCTTGATCTGAATTTGCTTGATTCTTCCTCCTCTTGCTTCCAGTAATCAATTAGGATGAAAAAGGAAATGAATTCTTGGAGTTTGAACTTCAAAACAAAAAGTGAAATTCAAACTCGATTTCAAAGAAATCCTCAAGAAATTCTATGGTGTGAGGGTCTGAGTTCTCTTGGAAAAGCTTGGGCAAGGTGTTGATGTGATTTCTAAGGCCATGAGCTTGTTTAAATAGGCAATGGAATTGATTTTTGCACCACTTGAAATTTTGCCAAAATTGGAAACCAAGGTGCATGGATGCATGGACAATGATTTAGGCCTAAATAATGATGCAATACATCTCCAATTCATGCACAAAGAGTACTAAGGTCATCACATAGAAGAATGCAAAGAGGAATGATCTTTTGAATCCAAATCTTGCCAAAATAAACCCAACAAAAGAGCCATGCGCAAGTCCCTCAATTTTGGTCCAAATGAGGTGATCTTGGACTTTTAGAAAGGTAAGATCAAGCGGAACAACTTTCATGCTGAACACTTTTCCATTTGAAGCTTGGATCATGATGAATTTTGAGGTGGATGTTTGAAAAATTAAACATATTTGAAAATTTTCTAAGTACCAAGTCAAATATTCACTTCTTCTACATTGAATAACTTTTGCTATGGGATTCAAATAGAAAAAGTTCCTTCATAAAAGTTGTGTCTCTTTCAAACCTATTCAATTTGGTCACAAATTGGACCTCATTTGGATTTGGCATGAAGGAGTTATGCATTTTAGAAGTTGAGGAAAATCACTTGTTCAATGGTAATGACCCAAAATGACCTATAATGTTTCCTCTCGGAATATGCATTTTAAAGTTGAATTTGAACTTATTCCAAACATAAATGTTGAAGAGGACATCTTGAATTCAATCATGGAACTTGAATGACTTTCATCTCATAAAGATTGAGCAAGTTATGGCCCTTGGAAGTTGACCTCCTAACTAGGGTTCAGACAAAATGACCTATAATCTTTCACCATAAAAAATGATTTTCCAAGAAAACCTAGATCTTGACTTAAAAATTAAAGTTGTTTGGAATGTCACAAGGAATAACTTTTCTCTTGTAATCATTTTCATTTGACAAAAATTGTAGGAGATAGGGTCTAGGGAACCCTAGTTTTGACCAGATGACTTTCTCTGGTCAACCACCATGAACCAACTTGCTAACTTGACATTATCTTGATCTTTGGGACTCGTGGAGGATCATATATGTGTAATATGATGTATAATGAAGTCTCCCTTGATATATTTGATCAAATGATGAAGAAACTTACTGAGGAAGTTACACAACATACCCAAATGAATTAGGGCTTCCAAGGCAAACAAGCTTCAAACTCTTGATGATTTCTTCATCAAAATGATATGTGAAGACCATGGGATCCATATATGATGTCTAGAGTCAAGGTGAACCATCTCTTGATTAGTCTCCTTGCATTTACAGTCTTAAACCCTAGATATGAGCTTGATGAGGCATTGGTGGATGTACACACAAGCTACAAAAGTAACAAACTATACATTGACATATTTTTTGTATTTTAGTTAGTAAATAATGAAAAATAAAGTATGATACAATCAAATTTGCTTGGTGATCTCTCCTAATGTAAGCCCAATGAATGAGGGGTAAGGAGGATGCCAAGGTGTGATCCGAAAGCTAATGCATATGATGAGATAGAATGAGGGATCTTAGGGTCAAAATTAGGGTCTTACAGCTGCCCCTATTTAAGGACATTCTAATTAAAGATGTGAAGGTTAAATCTTCATATCAACTCAATAGAATGGACATAAATAACAACATATAAAAAAAAATTGGTCCCTAAGAGACCTCATGATACATATGATATGAATGTTAAAACTAATCTTTGTGGGGAAAATATTGCCACAGAGGAAAAGAATCCGGAGAGACCGAAAGCCAGCAGAAGCATAATGCATTCCATAAGGAAAAACTCACTAGGGAGACAAATACTCTGGGGGATAAGAGGTTATGCATAGACCAGGCCACGACTTGAAAACTGCTGGAGACACGAGAGGAATTCCATGAAAATAAATCAATGGAAAGACTCAGTTGGGGAATAAGGGAAAATATGCAGGGGAAACGGGTAAATCAGAACAAAGATGAACTGCTCGAACCAAACAGGGGATTGACGACTTTACTGAGGAAATACACACTCAAACTCAATTGGGGAAAAATGAACTTCAACACAGGAGTACCAGAAGTACGTTTTCTATTATCGGTTACTGGGTAGGAATATAATGTACTCTGATAGAGGGGCATCCGTTACTAATTAAGGTAGACATATCAAGGATGACTCGCTGAGAAAAAAATAGGTGTATTCGTTACCAGTTACTAGGTAAGAATAACCTGCTGGGGAAAATATCAAATAGGGTTTACAACTACCGGTTATTGAGTAGAAGACTAAAGAGAGAATATATGTCACTAGTTAAAGTGAACATATCAAGGATAAACTCAAGGGAAGAATATCTATCATCGGTTAGGATGACGATATCAAGGATAGGCTGTCAGGGAAAAATAGGAATTATATCTATCAGTTACTAGATAGAATACCAAAGGGAAAATATCCATCACCGGCTAAGATGAACATATCAAGGATAGACTCAGCAGGGGAAAACAAGATTTACAACTACCTGTTACTGGGAAGAAGACCGCGAAAGAGGAGAAAATCCGTCATCAATTAAGATGAACATATCAAGGATTAACTCACTAAGGAATAGAAGTAGGGATTACAACTACCTTTTTACTGGGTAGAAAACCACAAGGGAAGAATATCCATCATCGGTTAGGATGAACATATCAAGGATAGACTGCTTGGGGAAACATGAAAGCGAATCCGTTGGAGAAGGTAAAGGAAGTAGATTACTTTTACCCGGTATTGGGAAAAAGTAAAGTACTCGAAAATCGAGAAGAATATTAGCAATTACTGGGTAATAGACTCTCAAGGGACCAAAAGTATCTATCTAGGTAAGAGCTAGAAAGAAACTGTCAAACAAGGACTCAACCCAAATGGGGGTATAACTCAAGGGGAGTGGTTCCATCCAGATGATTAACTGGGGAGGAAACTGAAATAATGATCATCCATGAGGAAATAACTCAGTAGGGAATGAGAAAGGTTAAACTCTTTCTGCTTAAGGGGCTGACACTCTACAATTGAAAGAGGACAAACACACCAAACCTGCATGGGGAAATAATGTCACCGTAGCAGAGGATCAGAATAAAGGAATAAAATGCAATAAAATGTATAATGAAATATCTGATGTATGAATATGTATGTATATGATTGATGATTATGCTGACAAAACCATCGCAAAGGATACAACTATCACAGATTTGAATAATCACTGCAACACTCGGCTAATTTTAACAAGATGGAAATACCAACTGGAGAAAAATGTTGGGGATGAACACAAATAATCTGGCGCTGAATAACTCAATCCTGGATGGGGAGAGAAGGAAAAGATCTGTTGAGGATTCAACTCTGCGGGAATTTTAGGTCAACACCATATCCAATGGGAGACAACCTCGGAGGGGACCAAGTCAAATACTGCTTAGAATCAACACTACCGTATCCGAAGATGAACTTTGCTGGGGAGAACAAGAGATAAAACTCTGAACGAAGGATCTAGGAAAACCGCTGAGGATGTGAGCCTACAACTCAATTGGGGAAAAAGTTTGCAAAAGGGACCGACCACCAGCTCAACTCTACGGGGGATAAATGATGAATTGTTTGGGAAAAATCACCAAACCAACTGCTTGGGGAAGACCAGCAAGGCTTTGCATTATCAAGACTTACCTGTTCTCGGGCTGTTGTTGATATTCCTTACTGAAATCAATTGCTTTTAAAGTGATTTCTTTTGTACTCTTAAGAAAAAATGGTTTCTAAATTATTAATTCCTTTCAAAATTATCATCATAAAAATTCAATTTTATTTTGCTGAAATAAATAAGAGTAGCCATAATTGGATAAAAAGCTCAACTTTATTTAATAGAATGGTAGTCTGTAAATAACAAGACTCCATAGATCTTTACAAAAAGTTGAAAATAGTAATTTACATGGAAAATGGGCTACATTGAATACAATGATCACTACTCTCCCTACCAACTTCAATATCCGTTATGCTCTTGGTTTTGGTTGAGAATGACGAATCAGAACCAAACGACTTGCTCAAAACTGCTTCCATGACTGGGAATCAACCGAATGCAGTTACTTGCCATAATCCCTAATTTTTGCCCATATTGTCCCAAGGTGGGGTACTCAATCTAGCGGGATAAATTTTTGTTTTATGTCTCTAAATTTTGCATGGATCGCCCTTTCGAGTTTTCAATCCACCGAGACACTCATTTTTGCCTAAGGCTCCCTTTCGGGTTTTTGACTTAGTAAGCTGTTCTTTTCTTTTTTTAGGCGAAGTATTTCTTGACTGCACCGGCGTTCCCATGACGAGTGAACTCTTCACCATCCATCATTATAAGAATCAAAGCACCACCTGAAAAGGCTCTCTTAACAACATATGGGCCTTCATAATTAGGAGTACATTTGCCTCTAGCATCTGGTTTAAAAGATAATATTTTCTTGAGCACAAAGTCACCTTCTCTGAACACACAAGGCCTGACCTTTTTATCAAAAGCTTTCTTCATTCTTTGTTGATATAACTGACCATGACACATGGCTGTCAATCTCTTATCTTCAATCAAATTTAGCTGGTCATATCTGGTTTGTCACCATTCATCTTCAGTCAACTTTGCTTCCATCAAGACACGCAGTGATGGGATCTCAACTTCCACGAGGATCATAACTTCCATACCATAAACAATAGAGAAAGGGGTTTCCCCTGTTGAAGTGCAAACCAATGTACGGTACCCATGCAAAGCAAATGGGAGCATTTCATGCCAATCCTTATAGGTTACCACCATTTTCTGAATGATCTTCTTAATGTTATTATTCATAGCTTCAACAACCTCATTCATCTTAGGTCAGTAGGGAGAAGAATTATGGTGTGCAATCTTGAAGTCTTTGCAATGAGCTTCCACCATATTATTGTTCAAGTTTGATCCATTGTTAGTAATGATATTACTTGGCACACCATAATGACATATAATCTGATTCTTGATGAACCTCACAATAACTTTCTTGGTTACGTTCGCATATGATGTCGCTTCAACCCACTTTGTGAAGTAATCAATACCCACTAGAATGAAACGATGTCCGTATGAAGCTTTTGGCTCAATCATACCAATCATATTAATTCCCCACATGGAGAAGGGCCATGGAGATGAAATGATATTCAACAGTGCCGGAGGAACATGAATTTTATCTGCATAAATTTGACACTTGTGGCATTTCTTCACAAGCTTGCAACAGTCAGATTCCATTGTCAGCCAATAGTAACCTGCTCTCAACATCTTCTTTTCCATAACATGTCCATTGGAATGAGTACCAAAGGAACCTTCATGGACTTCAGTCATAAATAAGTCTGCTTCATGTCTATCCACACATCTGAACAAAACCATATCAAAGTTTCTCTTGTAAAGCACATCACCATTCAGGTAGAAATTCCCAGCTAATCTTCTCAAAGTCTTCTTATCTTTCAAAGATGCCTCAGACGGGTGAATCTGACTTTGGAGGAAACACTTGATATCAAAATACCACGACTTTTGATCTTTAACTTCTTCAACAACAAACACATGAGCTGGCCTATCATGACACATCACAGTCAAATTGGGAATGTCATTCAAAAGTTTCACCATAATTATTGAAGCCAACATTGCAAGAGCATCTCCCATCTGGTTTTCATCTCGAGGGATATGATGAAACTCAACCTTTGTAAAGAAAGTTGAAATCCTCCTCGCATAGTCTCTATATGGTATCAAACCGGGTTGATTCCTCTCCCATTCACCTTTGATTTGATTCACAACCAAAGCTGAATCTCCATAGACGTAAAGATATTTAATTCTGAGATCAATGGCCTCTTTGAGCCCCATAATGCAAGCTTCATACTCAACCATATTGTTTCTACACTTGAAAGTCAATCTAGCTGTAAATGGAAAATGAGTTCCTTGAGGAGTAATAGTCACTGCCCCAATGCCATTACCATACAAATGAACAACTCCATCAAATACCATGCCCCAACGGGAACCAGGCTCTGGCCCTTCTTCAAGCAATGGTTCACCACAATCTTTCATCTTCAAGTACAAAATCTCTTCGTCAGGAAAATCATACTGCACTGACTGGTAATCTTCAATAGGTTGGTGAGCCAAATGGTCAGCCAAGACACTACCTTTGATAGCTTTTTGAGATCGATATTCAATATCATACTCAGATAACAACATCTGCCAACGGGAAATTCTCTTAGTTAAAACAGGCTTCTCAAAAATGTACTTGATTGGACCCATTTTGGATATCAACCAAGTAGTATGATTCAACATATACTGGCACAGACGCTTAGCAGCCTAAGCCAATTTGCAACAAGTCTTTTCAAGCATAAAATACCGAGTTTCACAGTCGGTGAACTTCTTACTGAGGTAGAAAATTGCGTACTCTTTCTTTCCAGATTCGTCTTGCTGACCAAGAACACATCACATACTCTCATCAAGCATAGTCAAATACATGATCAACGATATTCCTTCAACAAGCGGAGACAAAATAGGAGGCTCAAGCAAATACTTTTTGATACTATCAAAAGCTTTCTGGAAATCTTCGGTCCAATCATACGATTGATCTTTTCGAAGAAGCTTGAAAATAGGCGCACATGTGGCAGTCATATGCGATATAAATCTTGAGATAAAATTCAACCGACCAAGAAAACCTCTGACTTGCTTCTTAGTTTTAGGCACAAGCATCTCTTGTATTTCTTTGACCTTGGCAGTCCCAACTTCAATACCCTTCTTGCTGACAATAAAGCCCAACAACTTACTAGAGCGAACACCAAAATTACACTTATTAGGATTCAAGCAGAGTTTGTACTTCCTCAAACGCTGGAATAACTTCAACAAATGCTCAACATGCTCTTCTTCATCACTTGATTTGGCAATCATTTCATCAACATAGACTTCAATCTCTTTATGCATCATATCATGAAAAAGAGTGGTCATAGCCCTCTGGTACGTTGCACCAGGATTCTTTAAACCGAAAGGCATCACTCTATAATAGAATGTTCCCCAGGGTGTAATGAATGTGGTCTTTTACATATCTTCAGGTGCCATCTTAATTTGATTATAACCGGAAAATCTGTCCATAAACGAAAAGACTTTGAATTTAGTTGTATTATCTACCAACATGTCAATGTGTGGCAGAGGAAAATCATCTTTCGGACTAGCTTTGTTCAAATCTGTATAATCAACACACATACGAACTTTTCCATCTTTCTTCGGAACAGGCACAATATGGGCCACCCACTGTGGATATTCAGAGGTAACAAGAAAACCAACATCAATTTGCTTCTGCACTTCCTCTTTGATCTTAACTGCGATATCAGGATGAGTTCTTCTCAATTTCTACTTGACCGTCGGGCATTCTGGCTTCAACGGTAATCTATGCTCCACAATCCCAAAATTCAACCTAGGCATGTCTTGATAGGACCAAGCAAACACATCTGAATATTCTTGAAGAAAATCAATCAATCCCTTCTTAGCCTCTGGACACAGTTGAGATCCAATCTTGACTTCCTTCACATCATCTTTGGAACCCAAGTTAACTAGTTTAATCTGCTCTTTAAACAGCTGGATGTCTTTTTCCTCATGCTCAAGTAAACGAGATAATTCATCAAATACTTCTTCATCATCAGTCTTTTCCTCAGCCTTAAACACATGGAAATGAAAGTTTGGAGAGGGAGTAGGATCATTGTAATCAATGGGTTTGAGAACCAACCTGCATAATGATTTGATATTTTGATTTTAGAGAAGTCAATTATGACAAAATATTATGTATATGGAAAATTATTATTTATTTATGTCTTTTGTGATTACCATTTTTCAGAAATGACAAAAAGTAAAAATAAAACATCATAGATGTGGATGAATAAAATTGTATTTTGTTGATGATAATAGAAATGCCCAACAATATTCATTTCTCCCTTAGGCATAAGAGAAGGATTCTTTTTAAAATGAAAAACATATTACTTAGAGCGATAAATAATAGTAGGAACACCAACAACAATCCAATTGTTGCAAGTCTGGCCATGCGTCACAAAGTTGGCGTAAGCTTCCTTCATCATCATTGTCTTTAATCACAACAGTTGAGTGTTGATCATTGTAATACCCCAAAATTTACCCTTCATTTTTCCTGGAAGCATGGGATTATGTTTTACCCCTCATTCATGCATTCATTTTTAGGTCATTTTACATTTCATATTGCATTTCATCATGTCAATCAGAATTAGATCCAAGAAGCTTGAATATCATCCAAGACACTTTGTGGGTTCTATCTGGGCGATCAGTCAACACAAGGGAATGACTTGAGTTACTTCCAACATGTTCAAATGGGGTCTATTCATCATTCAAAACGCTAATCTTGAAGGAGAAAAAGTCAGTTCCTGAGTTGTCATGCTCGCTAGGCGAGCAGCGTGGTTCGCCTAGCGAGTCTGAACTGTCATGCTTGCTAGGCGAGCAAATTCTTCGCTAGGCGAAGCGCACACGTTTTAAAGATAAAAAAATATATAACAGAAAAATCTTGGACTTGGACCTCTCTCATTTGGGCCCACCAAGCCACGAAAATCAGGTTATAAATTCAGTGGAAAAACCCTAGAAGAGGGAACAGAATTCAGAGCAGCCTCCATAGACACTGAAGAAAAATTCCTTTGCACAGGATCACCTCTACCAATTCCATCTCATATAAACCCTAAGATTGATTTGAAAACCCAACCGAGCAATTCAATTTCATTCGATCTCTCCAATCAGGTTTGCCCTATCTCCATTACTTTATGCTTTCAATTTGAAATTTCTGAATGTATGAGGCATCATGGGTGAATTCGGAAGAGTGGGTATCGTTAGGTTTCATATGTGGTTTTAGATGTGCATGAATATGTAGAATAATGCCTTGAATGTTTAATCACTTCGTTGCTGAGATGGATACCATAGGGTTTGGGGTTTCTGAAATCGTACTATTATCAATGGAGAATCCAGAACCCGTAGGCATTCGCTAGGCGAGCCTGCAGCGAAGCTTCGCTAAGCCTTCGCTAAGCGAGACAGTAGCGATCGTGACAGTAGTTGGTTTTTCTGTTTGCTCTCTAATATGTTCTGTGTTTGTTATGACATGTTTTCTATTGCATTCGGGTACATGTTTTAGTATGTATGTCATGTCTTGATGTGTGGATCCCTGCTCCCTGACTTTGAGTTTTGATACCCTTTTGATGCATTTGTTTAACAAGAGGTTTAGGCCTCCTATCCTTGGTTGCTTTTGGTGAGCTTTTTGTGAACTTTAATAGCATGATTCATGTGGTTGCTATGATCCTTCTGTTTGGTGCAACTCTTGATTACACCCCATCTTGTCATTCTAACGTGTTTGTTGAGTTTTTGTGAGGGCTCACATGACTCTTGAAGAGATAGCTTGCTTGGTATTCCATTTTATTTGTGGGATACCATTTGGAGATTTATTCCGATTACTTTTCTAACTTGCTTTCTTTGATGGTTCTAGCTTGAGAGATCACCGGGTTTCTTGCTTCTTTAGTTGTTATTACTTCGGATTCTTATCCGTGTGGTAGATCTCTTGATCCCTTTATCTTTCCCGCACTTTACCGCTTTCTTAGCTGGAAGACCTCGATAGGAGGCGATGTTTTTGTGTATTTACTTTTGTACCGAAAGACCTCCAAGAAGAGGCACCAGTGCTAAAGACCTCCACGAAGAGGCAATTGACGGATAAAAGGGACTAGTAGTCAATCCCCCGTTATTCTGTGTGTCGTTCTTTATGCTTGCACTACGTGTCGATGCTTCAGAACAAAAGCCCAAGATCTTTTGTCTGGTCAGTCAGTGGAGAGGGTTCCACCTTTCTGAATCCCCACTTTTTGTCACGAGCTCACCTTGTCCAGGGTTAAGAGCTATGAGGTCATATCCTCATGATTACCCTTTTGATCTGCTCACCCTGACGTTTAGTGTCAGTGGTTAAGAGCCCGGTTGATTACCCTTCCATGACTTGTTTGTCGAGGTTGATATGACCCCTCTTGACTAAAGCCTTACCCATGTATGTTTGAGCCCCCTTGTTGGCGTGTTTACTTTATGCATGTTTGTTTTGTATGGTGTGATCGTCTCCCCATAGGATTGCTAGGCTTCATATAGTCTCTCATTTGCATGTCAATTAAGGTAGCACGGTTCCTTCGTCTAGGACTTCCTTTTTTGCATGAGCATTCCTAAAACACAAACAAACTCATTGATTTTTCTTCTCCTAAGAACACGTTAACTCCTTCTACTACAGGCGAGTAAGTCTCCAAAGGTCGAGCATCCGGTAGATTGCGTAGTAACGTCGTTCACCTAAAAAACACAAAACAAACAAATAGGTTAGCCGAACTACGGTTTGCTCTGATTCTCATTCTAGATGAGATACGTAGGCATAAGACGCAATGTCTTAGCAAACACACTCCTCTTTAACCCATAGGTAGCCGAGCTACGAAGACTCTGATTCTCATATTCAGATGAGATACGTATGCAGTGGATGCGACATCCGTGCGAGTAATTTTCTTTTGACCCCTCTTTTAGTAAATAGTACATTAGATAAACCCACACCCTTTAGACAAGAACAACAAGAGTGGATCCCGTAGAGTACTACGGATGTGTAGGGGTGCTGATACCTTCCATTCGCATAACCGACTCCCGAACCCAAGATTTGGTTGCGAGACCTTGTCTTTTCCTTTCCTTTTTCCAGGTTTACTTCGAGCATTTCCTTTCCCTCCTTTGGGATGAATAACACATGGTGGCGACTCTTCTGTCATTTTCTTTCTTTTTTCGCCGGTTGTTTCGTTTCGCATTTAGGTTGCGACAATCATTCCCATGAATGAACCCTCCACTATGGAAACTTGGTTGCACATCTTCATCTCTAACGTTGAACGACCCTGGTTGAAATCTCAATCCATCCCTATTCTTATTCTGAACAATCTCTACCACACGACCCCACTGATCAATGCTGCCAGCCTCAATAGCCTTTTGTGCAACTTTTAAAGAAGACACGGGTGCCCTAGTTTTATTTACTTCACTAGCAACAGACAAGGCTTGGAACGGCGTTCTAACCTCCTCCTCAACTTCAACATAAGAAAAAGATGACAAATGTCTTACCAATAGTGCCTTCTCTCCACCAATAACGACAAGCTCGCCGTTCTTCACAAATTTTAGCTTCTGGTGAAGAGTAGACGTCACTGCTCCAACTTCATGAATCCACGGTATTCCTAATAGACAACTGTAGACCGAGTGAATATCCATTACTTGGAAAGTAATTTGTGAATCACTCGGACATATCTTCACTGGAAGATCCACTTCACCAATGACAGTTTTACAAGAACCGTCGAATGCTTTAACAATCACGCCACTGTACCTTATTGGGGCACCTTGGTAGGAAAGTCTTGACAGAGTTGATTTTGGAAGCACATTCAAAGAAGACCCAGTGCCAACCAACACATTGGACAAAGCGTTCTTCTTATGATTCATCAAAATATGCAACGCCAAATTGTGATTTCTGCCTTCCTCAAGAAGTTCTTCATCATAAAAACTCAAATTATTGCAACAAGTGATGTTGGCAACAATGTGGTCAAACTGATCCACAATCATATCATGTTCTACATAATCTTGCTCGAGCACTTTCTACGATGCCTCCCTATGTGTCTCAGAATTCATTAATAATGATAACACGAAGATCTTTGACGGAGTTTGGAGCAACTGCTCCACCATATTGAACTCACTTCTCTTTATTAACTTCAAAACTTCATCATCATTATTAGCCTTCAGTTTGTTGGATTCACCATACTGACACACTGGAGCACTAACTAGATTTACCACTAGAATCTCTGCCTTTTTATTGGCTGCAGCATCTTCTACCTCTCTTGGAAAAACCGGACCAAATACACGACCACTACGGATCACCTTCATAATGTCAACAATATTTACCATATATTCTGCAATTGGTAGAGGAAGTTTCTATAGTTTAGGCATTTGAAATATTGGTGATTAGTATTTTGTCTTTTTTGACAAGGAAATATGTTGTGGAATTGTATCATAGTTGTGTAATCAAATTTCTTATCTCTAGTGTTGGCTCACCCACATGTGAATTTGTACTTTGGATGAATATGAAATCTATTCATTTTGTACCAATTATCCATCCGTAGAGGAACCATGATGCAGAACTAGATTTTTGTTTATGTTCCACACCATGGTTTAAAATTGCGAACCACATCACTTGATGTGGCCGCAATATTGCGATTGTGGTCTGCAATGCATCGACAACAGACCACAATTGCGGTGTGAATGGAAATCACACGCAACAACCGCATCACTGCCGCAACATAACGGTAATTACCACAACATAACCGTTTTCCACCGCAACAGCTACAACACATGATTCTTATACAACACATGATTTTATGCAGAAATTGAATCTAAGAATCAGGAATATTAACTTTATGTACAATTTTGTTCTGCATCAAGATTCCATTTCTAAATACAAAAACTAATGCCTTTATGTCATTCATTCTCCTCCATTAAGATTCCAAATCCAAGAATTTTTTTTATTTCTACTGTCTTTGCTTCAATAATTTACATTCACTAATTCATACCTTCAATACTTCATGTTGATCTTCTTCTCTCTTGGTTGCATTTTGTGAAGCAGAACTGAAAAAACTCACATTTTCTTCTCCAATTTCATCCATTTTAAGGTATGAACTTTGAACTCTACTTCACTTTCTCACTTCACTCATAATCTTTGCAGTAGCTTGTTATTATAGTAGATTTATGATAGATTTTTTTTAGTATATTCTTCATCCAATTTCATCTATTGTAGTAGATATGTGGTTATTGATTTTTTTCATTTCTGTTTACAAGAGTGTGAGACTTCATGTTGATCTTCTTCTCTCTTGGTTGCGTTTCTGTTACTGGTTTTTATCATTATGTTATTTCTTTTATTTTATTGAATTTATGACTTGTACTTTTATCACATGCATTATTTATTTATTTATTTAAAATTTTAGCTAAAATTTTAGTGAGTGAGTGGGAGGAAATTTAGAGAGGGAAACTAGAGAGAACAAAGTTTAGTGAATAAATGATAGGGAATTTATAGAGGGAATAAATTTTATTAGTTAAAATTTTAAATTGTATTAGTGAATAAATGAAAGAGAATTTATAGAGGAAATAAATTTTTAGTGAATGAATTTTAGCTAAAGTTTGTGATTTTGTGATGCTTGAATAATTTTAATTTTTTTAAGAAATTATAATCTTGTGTCTTGTAGTTAATTATGTAAATATTAAAAAAGTTAATTATTAAATTTTATTCATCCAATACTTAAAATGAATATTTTATTTGTTGACACACTTTTTGCTTATTTAAATTAATTAACTAAATTTTAAAGAGAATATCATATTTTATTTAAATTTTATATTTATAACTAATTATTTTTATATTCAATTAATAGGTATTATTGAATAATACCTCCACGAGAACAATTTCCTACCAAAGGTTTGGATGGTGCTTCAAGTGAGGATATTGGATGGTATTTTGGTACACCAGAAGACGGAAATCGCAATAATGTTCGTTGCAAACTTTGTAATGTAGGAATAAAAGGTGGCATTACAAGACTGAAGCAACATATAACACACATGAAAGGAAAAGTTGCGGCTTATGGTAGAGTAACAACTATGGTTAGAGAAAATATGATGAAACTTTTACTTGATTCAAAAGCAAAAAGAAATGATTCTAAGAGAAGAAAAGAAGAAATTGAAGAACTTTTAAGAGGAGATGATGAAGATGTAGATGAAGATGTGAATACTCTTATTGATGATCAATTGAGATATGCAACACAAGAAAGGCTTAGATCACACCGAGAATGGGAAAATATGCAGCAATTCAGACGAGAAACAAGAGCTTCTGAAAATGCATATGAACATGGTGGAAGCTCTCGTGTCAATGTTAGTGGCGCTGAAAGGCCAGAAGACATCTCTTTTTCTTTGAGATCTGCTAATATTGATCTTGTTAGGAGCCAAAGTATGAAGTAACCAATAGCTGGTAAAGGATTTTTGAAGACTAGGAGAAAAAGGCTTGGAGAGGCTGTAAGTAAATTTATAATTTACGAGCGTCTGCCTATGAATTTATCTAACTCTCCTTGGTTGCATAATTTGATTTATACTGCTTCTGAAGTGGGAAAAGCCAAATGCCCAACTCCTTATGAAATCTCAAATGTTTACTTAGAAGCTGAATATAAGGAAATGTTAGAGTGGATAAATAGTATGAAAAAAACTTGGCAAGAAAGAGAAGCAACAATAATGTGTGATGGTTGGACAGATAGTATCAACCATACTCATATTATGAATTTCTTGGTATATTATCATAAAGGTACTGTATTTTGGAAATCTATTGATGCTTCTGATGTTGATAGTAGAAACACTGACTACTGCTTTTAATTATTGGATAAAGTTGTGGAAGAAGTGGGTGAAGAGTATGTAGTTCAAGTGGTAACAGACAATGAAGCCGCATTAAAAGAAGCTGGTCAAAAGCTTATGGAGAAGAGGCCACATTTATACTGGTCTTCTTGTGCAACTCATTGTTTAGATCTTTGCTTGGAGGATAAAGGAAAAAAGAAAAGCATACATAATTTATTAATTTAAGCAAAAATGGTAACAACCTTCATCTATAACCACACATATATTGTGAGTCTCATGAAAAAATATACAGGTGGTAGAGATATTGTTCATCTTGGTGTTACCCGATTTGCAACACAATTTCTACAACTTCAAGCAATTGTGAGACAAAAGGAAGGTCTTGAAAACATGTTCAATTCTGAAGAATTTAGAAAAACAAAATATGGTAAAGAAAAGAAAGGACCGGGATATGAAGCAGGGACAATTGTTATGAGTAGGGACTTTTGGAGTAAGGCTAATGATGTATTTAAAGTATTTGAGCCAACTGTAAAAGTTTTGAGACTAGTTTATGGTGATGAGAAACTAACAATGGGTTTCATATATGAAGCCATTGATCGAGCAAAACAAGCAATTCAACAAAATTCTCGTTATCATTCCAAATATAATGATATCATTGACAAGCATTGTAAATTCATGCATTCTGATCTTCATTCTGCTGGTATGTGAATATATTCTATAATTTTAATTTTGTCGTGGAATTTAAATTTATAATATCATATCCTTAATAACTTATTTTCACTTCAAGGTTATTTTCTTAATCCGCAATTTCAATATGGAATTGAACATGGAAAAGTTGTGTATAGAGAAACATTTAATGGAACAACTAATGTAATCATGAAGATAGAAAGAAACATGGATGATCAATCAAAGCTTTAAACCAAGTAAGTAATGGATATTATATTTTCATTTGATAAATTATTTATTAAGAATTTTTTTTATGTACTTATATGTTTTGTTATATTACCTAGCTAACACTTTTTAGAGAAAAGAGTGAAACTTTTTGTACACCTCTAGCTCAAAAATCTTGGTCTAAAATGGATGCAGGTAAAATACAATTTTTTATTTATAATTTTTTATAATTATACTTTATTTTTTTTAATATAATCAATAATGTTCTTTTCTTCTTCTTGGAAAATCCCAATGGTGGGAATACCATGGTTCATGTGCTCCTGAACTTCAACGTTTGGCTATAAAAGTTAGTCAAACAACCTCTGCCACAAACTGTGAGAGAAATTGGAGTACATTTAGCTATATCCACACAAAGACAAGAAATAGATTGAAATACAAAAAAATGCATAATCTTGTCTTCACACATTACAATATGAAGTTGAGAATGAGGGATAAATTAAGGAAGAGTCAGGAAGAGATAAAAGCAAATTTTGATCCGATAAATCTTGACTATATATTTCAAGAAGATCCGTTATCTCATTGGATAGAAGAGAGAGAAAATCCATTATTGGATGGAGTTCAAAATGCAGAGTGGTTGTCGATAGTTGATACAAATGATGAAAATGTTGATGATAATAGTGAAACTAATGAAAGTGGGGGTGGTTTAAGTCCACCAAGCAGTAATAATGGTTATGGGGGTGGTAATGAATTGGATAATGAAGGTGAAGGTGAAAGTGGAAGTGGAGGTGGTGATGATGAAGGAGGAGATGATGAACTTGATCCATATCATGAAACACCACCAAATTATAGGCGCTATAGGAACTTAACTGATGTGGATCATTCTGACAACTTGCTAATTGAGACAAGAGGAAATGTGTCACAATCTGGAAGAAAGGGGAAAAGGAAACAAAATGTTCCACTTGAAGATTCTTCCTCTTCTAGTATTGCTCATAGTTTTAGTGATTTTGGGATTGGTGATTCATCACAAAGTAGTCAACAATCTTATTCACCTGTTTATCAATATTCATATTTCAACCCTTATAACAAATATCCTAGTGACCAAGCTCCTCTGTACTACCAACAATCAACGAATTATCACAATCCTTATCATCAACAATCAAGTGATGATTTTTTGGGTTATGTCTTTGGACAGAGAGCTACACAAGATCATAGTCAGAGTAAAAATACAAGTTATGCTCCTTCACGCCATTCCACTATGTGGTAGAAAGAGACATGTAAGTTATATTTTAAAACATTTGAATTTATATTTAGTTAACTCTATGTGTGAAAATTCTTAATTTTAGATGCAATTTAAAGATACTAATTAAGGAGTTTCATCCTTTTTTTTTGCAGTGGACGTCGTTATGTGAGAAAATGATGTTATTTTTCACCAACAAGATTGCAGTGGACATCATTATGTGACAAAATGATGTTGTTTTTCACCATCAAGATTGCAATATAGGACATTAATATATTTTTGTATATAGTCCTTTTTATTTTAAATAAATTGTAACTTATATTATGTGCTTATGTTTGATTAAACTTACAGTATTATTTATGATAATGTTTGTTTCATTATAATTCAACTTAAATTATACATAAATATCATACAATAAATATGATACAATAGTTTAAAAGTCAATTAAAACTAATACACAATTATAAATACAAGAAACATAAATAACTATAATAATTTTATAATATTTTTTATATTTAATGTGTGTATAAAATAATTTCACGCTGCAACGACCGTAATGCGCAACGTAGTGACCGCATTGGCCGCAACCGCAACATCATCCGCATCCGCAACCACAATTTAAAACCATGATCCACACATAAGATTCCACTAATCCATTTCTATTATAATGCAGACCATATGTTATATTATAAATCTTAGAAGGTAATTGATTCTCCTTCCCACATGTGCATTATGAGGTAAATGATTTGTTGTTGTAAGTGGAGAAATATCAATCTTAGTTTTTACAAAATGCTTAATGTAGCACCTCAAATTTGCACCCCTATTCATGCATTCATTTCATTTTTTAGGATTACTAACATTACATTAACATTGCATAGTGCATTGCATCTCATCAGTCAAGACTGGCATCAAGAGGATTCATCTGTGCAAGAGACCAAGCATTTCCTTGAAAAGAAGCCACATGAGTATTCTAGAGAGCTTACATGAACCAAGGTTCATTTTGAAGCAATTTGACCAAGTGCTAGAGGCTCAAAAGTCATCAGTACATGTCCAAGTCATCTGGGCCCCATAAAAGTCAACTGCAAGTCAACTGAGGGCTAGGAGGTGTAGAAATGGTTTGAGACACTTCATACATGTCCCAAAGAGGTTCATTTGTCATTTCAAATACATATCTTGAAGAATTTGGGGTCAGATCAAAAGTTTCCAAAAATGGAAAGTGACCTATAATTTCAAGTTTCCAAAAATGGAAAGGTTTTGATTCAAATTCAACTTGACTTTCCAACATCAAAGAAGCTTCAAATGAAACTTCGTCCAACATGAAAGTTGAAGATCTCTCTCTCCCATTTCCAAAAAGTCCAAGATCATGAGCATCTGATGAATGGTTGAAGAGTTATGATCAAATGATTGCCAAGTGTGCATGGAACTTCAACAAGCCATAACTTTTGACTCATAACTCCAAAATGAATGCCTCTTTTTACATATTGCTCCTTATGACATATATTTTCCAAATCATTCATCACATTGCATGAAATTTCATCACAATACCATTTGCTCCTTCATGCTCATTTTGGAGGGAAATTTAGAAATTCAAAATTGGTGCATTACATGAGTCAAATACCATTGCCATTGTGCTTATGAGGTGATTTTAAGTGAAATTGATCATGCATGTGGTACTGTTCACGTCCAATTCTCCATGCACCTCCCATTTTCCAAATTTTGTCATACACCTTATTTTGCTTAATTACAATTAACCAATGCCAAATTTGATTAGCAAGGTGATTAGGACAGAGTATATAAACCAAAGCATAACAGAATTCTGGGGGTTTTTGAACATTCTAGATCCAAATTTCTCTTCCCTCCAAATTTTGCTCTCAATTGAAACTTCATTTTTTTCACATAGCACTTGGATTTGATTGCATATTCTTGTTCTCTGATCATCATTTAGTGTAGATCAAGCTTTGATTTGAAGAATTCGAGTGGAAATTAAGCACATGAAGCTCAAGAACATGGAAATGGAAACTGATTTTTGAGCTAGATCTAAGCCTCTCCAAGCCTCAATCTCTAATTCAAGCTTCATAACAGTGATACAGGAGTAGATCTGGATCGTGCCAAGCCTTGAATCTGCAGATTTCAGAGACTGTTCTTCAAGAGGTAGGTTTTTCGAAGCTCTTAATTCTCCAATCTTTTGCCATGATAGTGTAGACCTTCTCTTGATGAGCATGCTGATGAAAATTTCATGTGAAATGATGAAGTATTGGCTGAGATATAGTGAATTGAAGTTTTGAATGCATAATATGTTTTTGCTCGATTCTCATGATTCATGATGAATTAGCCTTAGTTAATGCTCGATCTGTAATGTACGTAGCAAGAGCTTTCTGATGATGTAAATTTTATGCGAATCTGGAAAATTTTCTTTGAAGTTCATACTGTTCACCACCGTCTCAAGGTAGGAGACGGTGGTTTCCACCGTGCGTACCGTCGTCTGGTTCAGGCCTTGCTGGCTAGGGCTTTGTCCTCATGTGCATGCCTCGTGGCGAAACGATTGGCCTGTGTTCTTTTGACTAGCGCCACATGGCCTTTTGACTGTGACTGTGTTGCCAACGCATAATTGAAACTCAACGTTTCATCCATTCCCTCGCTTCGATTCCTGGCGGTATATTTTTGGTTTTTATTCATTTCAGCGCCTCATTTGAATTGCTACATGGTTCGAATCTCACTGGTTCCATATTTTCAAATTAATTCTCATTTTACCTTTCCCTCCATAATTTCATGTATATTTTCTACATTTTATTTCAAATATTTTCCAACTTTGAAAAATCATTAAAAATAGCATATGCATCCAATTCATTCCCAATTTTTTGCAAAATGTTCATGTGTTTGTCTAGTATTTTTTGGTGGTTGATTTTTGGATTTTATCACTTCTGGAATTTGAATTGTGATTGGTTGATTGATCACGTGTGCAAAATGTGACATGCTTCATTCTTTCTATCATGAAATGCTCAATAATGATCCAATTGCCATGAAATTTTGTGTGATGATTCCTAACATGATGCTTGACATTTGAGGCTTGGTTTGGTATTTTTCTCATTTTTCATCCCTGTTTTAGGTACATGATTGTATGGTGTGACAATGTGTGTCACACAATTTGATGTCCTACTTGTGCATTTTCATTTCTAGGTCAATTAAACTCTGTTGATTCTAATTTTTGGCATGATGATTGTGTTGGACATGTTGTATTCTCATAAAAATTTCCAGAATTGTTTGAGTCATTTCTGTTTTAATATGGAATTTTGATTCTTGATGATCACTTGTGTGCTTTGAAATTGCCTTTGCCATAGCTTGCTCATGTAGTGACTTTGCTTAATTCTCTTGACTTGGTCCTTTTTAGGACATGTTCATGATTGATTAAATATGCTTCATGTTGAATATTGGTTGCTGTTTTGACTTTTTTCCTTACCTTTGACCCTAGCCTTGGTGCTAATGGTTTGTACTCATCCTTTGAGTTGTGCATTTCAGGTTCAAGCTTATAGTCCTAATGGTTGATGCAATCTCATGACTTGAGATGCAAATTTGCTTTATCCACTAACCTTTATTGTGTTGTAGGTTCCTTGGTGATGAATTCACTTGAGTTGATTGGCTTACCTTGTGCATATTGGTTGTAACACTGTTGATTGTTTGATTTGTTTGAATGTGAATATTGACTTGTTTGATTTTCTTACAGATACTTTAGTAGCTTTAACTCATTGATTGAGTTGCTTTGCTTTGCTTGTGGTTGACATACCACCTAGGTAAATTCTATTCTCCATGTAGTCTGGAAGCTCTGTCGTTTATGTTTGGCAGGCATTTGGCTGGAGTCCTCCTTAAGAGGCAATGACTGTGTTTATTTATCTTTGTGCTTAAGACCTTCTTGTCGAGGCATACAGGTTAAGACCTCCTAAGTGAAGAGGCAATTGGCAGATAGAGGGGCCTAGTAGCCAGTCCCCTGCTATTCAGTTGAGTCTTTCATCTAGCTCGTACTATGTGCTGATGCATTTTGAATAAACACCCAAGATCCTTGTATATAGAGTCAGTCAAGTGGAGTAGAGTCCCACATTCTGGACTCCCACGTTTTCATTGATTGAAGCTCACCCAGGCCTGGGTTAAGAGCTATGAGGTCCAACCCTCATTACCTTTCATCTGCTCACCCTGACGGTCAATGTCAGTGGTTAAGAGCCTCAGATACCCTTCCAGGTGGCTTGTTTGTCGAGGTTGACATGACCCCTTGACTAAAGCCTCACCCTTGATGTTTGAGCCCCCTTGTTGGTGTGTTTACTTCATGTTGTATGTTTGTGTGTGGTGTGATTGTATCCCCCTAGGATTGCTAGACTTTGCGTAGTAACTTTGTTCACATAAAAAACACAAAACAAGTAGAAATAGTTTAGCCGAACTACGGCAACTCTGATTCTCATGTCCAGATGAGATACGTAGGCACGAGATGCGATGTCTTGTCGAGCTTGACTAACAACTAACTTTGATCCTTTTCTCTCGCCCTCGTTGCGATTGAGACCTGCCCTTTCTCTTGCCCTAGTTGCAATCGAGACCCTTCCTCTTGTGTGTGTGTTTGGAGTCTGATGTAAGTCCAGCGATTGGCATTCGGTTTCCCGTTTGTGGTTGTTTGTTTGGAGTCTGATGTAAGTCCAGCGATTGGCCTTCGGTTTCCTGTTTCTTTTATGGAGTTGGATGTAAGACCAGCGATTGGCATTCTGTTTCCTGTTGTGTGTTTCGTTAGACGTCTCAGCGTCTCCTTTTAGCGTTTTGTTTGGCGTGCGTTAGCCGAGCTACGAGTGCTCTGATTCTTTCTCTGGTTAGAGAAGATACGTATGCACAGGATGCGATGTCCTAGCGAGCACGTTTCCCGTCCCCCCGAACTACGTCGACTCTGATGTTTGTGTCTGACAAACTACGTAGGCCCAAGGTGCGACATCTTGCCGAGTCCGCTTTCTCCGTTTTCTTTCATCTGTGTTTCATTCCAGTTTTGTGCAGTTTTTGAGCAGTTATTTAGCAACCTTTCTTCTATCCTTTCTGAGCGTGGATCCCTTCGAGTACGACGGATGCGTAGGGGTGCTAATACCTTCCCTTCGCATAACCGACTCCCGATCCTTGCAATCTCTGGTCGTAAGACCACTTCCTTTCCAGGTTTACTTCGAGCATTTCCTTTCCCTCCTTTGGAATAAATAACGCACGGTGGCGGCTGTGTCTTTTTCCCGCCGGTTTTTCGCGTAATGCGACAGCTGGCGACTCTGCTGGGGACCTATAAGAAGTTGACCTCTTGCTGGTCCATCTTCCCTAAGCGAGTCAATCCTAGCGCTCTCTAGGATAGTTTTGGTTGCTTTTACTGCTTTATTTATTGCATTCATGATTGTTGTACTGTGATTGTATATATTTGCATATGTGTTTGCATGCATCGTATTATCATTGTGCTGGATTCTGTATAGGTGGGTTCCTCTGATTTGGGGTGGGTGTTCTGAGTGGGGCTAAAACCCAGGCCCGAGTATACACCTAGGATTAGCGTGGTCTCACGTCTCCTCACTTGCTGTATCAGCATGTTGTTGCGACGTGACATACCACAGCCGGACGAGGTTCATTTGAGAGAGTCCTTCCGTTTGGAGTATTCCACTCAGGTTGGGTTATCTCATATGAGCTATTGACTTCGGTGAATGTTCTTTCCCGGATCTTTGGGTTAGACGATCTTATGAGAGCTGCAACGGCACACCCGAAAGGGCAAACCCGTTGAGTATCTTGTCCGATTGTCGAGACCATTATCCGCCTTAGGATGACCTTGTTAGAATTCACATGTGAGGGGAGGGTTTGATTCTTGCAAGTACAGGTTCCGTCAGTGATTCTGTGATGGTGACTATGGTTCAGATGGACTTATGGATTTATTTCTGAGACGCCAGAATTCTGTCCGAGGTACTTATCAGCGGGTTCCGTTTATTTCGGATCCCCGGGTTGAATTGGAGGATACTTGTTCAAAGGATCTGGTTGTCATCCGTTCAGTGGATGTCCTGTGATGATGTGATATCCCTGGTTCCGTTTATTTCGGAACCCCCTAAGTTGGATTTATGGTTACTCGGGCCCTCAGATGATTGCAATCAGTTCAGAGACCGGTCCAGTACAGTTGATCCTCAGATGGCTTGGAAGATGCACAGTGACTTGCATTCATGCATCTGCATCATTCCCATTTTGCATTCATCTGCATCCAACCCATGTCTATCCGTACTCAGGGTCCATTTTTGATTGAGATTCTGGTTGAGAGACATCCTGATGTCAGAATGTTATTGTCAAATTATTATCCGTCTCAATGAAGCCAGAATCGAAGGACCGAATGTTCCTAGTACGGATAGACATTGCATGTGTGAGTCATATTAACCTGTTTTCTGTTTTGTAGGTGTCAATATCTAACCGGTGCACATAGCTCTTCCGCTCAGACATCCTGCCAGACTCAACAAACTCAGACTGATGGATCCACCCAACGCCGACATTCTCGAATTGAAAGGGATGATGAGGGAGTTGTTCAATGTCGTGTGAGGGCTCGCCTTGGGGCAAAAAGCAATTGCCGAGAGGTTGGAGAGGATTGAAAGCCGGTTGGGAATGGAGAAAATTCAGGGAAGCGCTTCGTCGTCCGAAGTAAAGAAGCCCTCTGGCAATAGTCAGCACAAGAAGGAGGTTGGATCCAGTGGTGTGCATACCAGAAAGGGACATGGTAAGGAGCGTTACCACCCGTATGCTGCTACAGTAATGACTCTTGTTGGTAATCCATATGTATAAAAGCAACATCAGCCATCTCAACAGAGGGCACAGAAATCTGGGTGCCAAGTGAAGAAGGGGACGACGGACCGTCAGTTTGATAAGCCACCCGTGACTTATTCCCTTCTGTTTAAGAGGTTGAGGGATCTCGGGTTAGTTCAGCCGAGAATATTGGTTCCTGTAGAACTGCATCGGAGGCCTGCAAATTACGATGAGAACGCCAGGTGCGAGTTCCATTCTAGGGCACCCGGACATAACATTGAGGGTTGTAGAGCTTTTAAGCATGCCGTCCAAGATATGGTTGATTCTAAAGCCATCGATTTTGCACCGACGCCAAATGTTGATGCTGACCCCGTGCCAACGCATGGTCCTGTGGAGGTGAACGTGGTGTCGAAGTACAAAAGAAAAATGGAGGTGACAGATGTGAATCAGCTAAAAACTCCAATGGTTGTGGTCCAGAGGCATCTGATGAAGAGTGGAGCTTTCCCTGGTGGTGATAATTGTTGTGCGGCTGTCGCTACAAATGGGTGTGTAATGTTGAGGGAAACAACTCAGAGAATGACGGAGGTGAAAATGGACGATGAAAAATGCGAAACACCGAGTTAGGCAGTTGAAACCGGCAAGGTGGAGAAGGCCATCTGTGTTGAGAAAGAGAAGAAGCTGTCCATTTCTTCTTACAAACAGGCCATGGAAGTGGTAAAGAACGGAGAAGCCCAAGGCTGGGGAAGAATAGTAGACATTATGGTAAAAGCTGATAGGTTCGGGTTTGGCTATCAGGAAGGCCAAGATTCGTCTGAGCAAAACAGAGGATGTCGCCAACCGTTCACATTCATCAGTGCTGGAATGCTGGATCAAGGTCACGCCTGTGCGGTGGGTGAAAAGATTGACAATGACTGCGAGCTTGACTCGTGGATAAAATCGTGCGTACCAGGGAACTGGAAGGCCTCAAAGATCATCACTGTCACTCATCATGAAGAGTAATATTTCTGTTTTTCAATTCTGTTTGCATGAAAGCCATACGTTTTTCCCGAAACGTATTGGTCCATTGTAAGGGCCACCTCATGTGTTTCATTTTGCAACATTTTGCATCATTAATAAATGGATGTTTTTTGTAATAAAAGCGGTGTTCCCTGTTTTTCATTTATTTTTGCAGTCTAAATAAATAAAAATGGCAATGTTTGTTTTCATTTTTCTTTCCTTTTGATTTGTCTTGTTCCGACCTCAAAAGTGACTATCCTCCTGATCTCATTGATAACAATTCGGTTACACCTCTATATGACTTTGACAATCTGATCTATCATGCCGAAGAAGAAGGCGAAGAAGATTGTGATCTGTTGGAATTAGCCAGGTTGTTGAAACAAGAGGAAAAGGTGATTCAACCGCGTGAGGAACAGGTCAAGATTGTTAATCCTGGCACCGAGGAGGTCTGGAAGGAAGAAATGGTTGAGGCCGCCTTGGAGGCGAGTGTCAAGAGCGGAGGTGATGCCATTCGGTCTCAAGAACGCCGGTGCCACGCATCAAAGAGCCATGGTGACTTCGTGTCATGATATGATTCATCATGAAATTGAATGCTATGTTGATGACATGATAGCAGAGTCCCAAACAGAGGAGGGGCATTTGATAGACTTGGTCAGGTTGTTGGACCAGTTGAGACAATTCAGACTGAGGTTGAATCCGAATAAATGCACTTTTGCAACGGGGTCCGGTAAGTTGCTGAGGCTTATTGTGAGCGAAAGAGGAATCGAGGTCGATCCTGCTAAAAAAAAAAAAGCAATACAAGAAATGCCTGAACTGAGAACAGAAAAGAAGGTTCGTGGTTCCTTAGATAGATTGAACTGCATCTCACGGTTCATATCTCATCTAACAGCCACGTGTGAACCCGTATTCAAGGTTGAAAAAAGAAAGATCAAATGGTCAGGTGGATAATGATTGCCAAGGGGCATTGAAAGATAAAAGAATAAGTTGCAGGAGCCTCCGATTCTGATGCCTCCCTGTGGAGGGACGACCATTAATTCCGTACTTGACAGGCCTCAAGGAGTCTATGAGGTGTGTACTGGGGCAGCATGACGAGTCTGGTCGAAAAGAGCATGCAATTTACCTTAGCAAAAAGTTTACCGACTGTGAAACAATATACTCACTGCTCGAGAAAACTTGCTGTACTTTGGCATAGGTTGCTCGCCGACTGAGACAGTATATGCTGATTCATACCGCTTTGTGGATTTCCAAGATGGATCCGATCAAGTATATGTTTGAGAAGCCAGCATTGACCGGACAAGTTGCGAGATGGTAAAAGAATTTTGACTGATTTTGATGTACAGTATACCTCTCAGGAAGCAATCAAGGGGAGTGTACTGTCTGATTACCTCGCCCAGCAATCCGTTGAGGATTATCAACCGATGAAGTTTGAATTCCCTGATGAAGACATCGAGGTTCTCAAATCGAAAGATTGTGAGGAACCGATCCCGGAGGAGGGGCCTGACCCTAAATCCGAACGGATTCTGATGTTTGATGGGGTCGTTAACGTGAATGGAAGCAGGGTTGGTGTTGCTTTGGTCACGTCAAAGGGGATTCCACAGTCCTTTTGCTGCCCGGCTAGCATTTGAATGCACCAACAATGGTGGCTGAGTACGAAGCTTGTATCCTGGGTATCGATCTTCAGTGTGTACATCTACTGGGGCAATACCTTTCTCGCTGTGTATGGAATGGAAGCCGTGTTACCAGTCGAGGTCCAGAGGGTAAGGACTCAGTATGAGGAGTTAAGCCTAATTGAGAAAAAGAGGTTGGCAACCGTTTGTCGTGGGCAGTTGTACCCAGTGAACGAAACGTGCTTTGGACCGAAAGGTACGGCCTCGTGGGTATCATGTGGAAGATACGGTGTTGAAAAGGATCCTTCCTCCTCAAAACGATCGTTGGGGCAAGTGGACACCCAATTATGAACGTCCATTCGTGGTCAAGAAGGTTTTCTCTAACAGAGCCTTGTTGTTGATGACCACGGATGATGAGGACTTTCCATCCCCTGTGAGTGCGGACGCAGTTAAAAGATACTTCGTAAAAAGAGACCCGCTGGACAAAAAGAATAAAAGAGTCCAGGCAAAAAAGGGCATCCCGGCGAACCAAGAAAAAATGAGAAAGGTTCGGGCAAAAGTTAGGGATAAAAAGGAAAAACTGTACACCCGGCAAGTCGAAAACCCCACAAGGGCGGCTTGGGCAAAAAAGGGTATCCCGGTGGACTGAAAACCCGAAAGGGCGGTCCAGGAAAAAGAGGGAATGAAACGAACAACTGCGTCCAGCATGATCGTTGATACTTTGGGTTGAGACATCTGGATAATCTCCGGCAGAGATCGGTCGACAGAGTCTTGTTCAAAAGGCAGAAAGTGCGGAGAGTCTTGAGGACATATGGGGTGTAACCGAGTTGGAACTCGACGAGATCACGGTTCTCACATTGCCATTAGGGTAGATTTTTCATTTTGTGCGCAATTACCTCTTTTCAAGGATTGCTTCCTTTGTGATGTTCAGTTACGAGCCACTTTTGGTTTAATCAATAAATGCATGTTCAGTCAAATAATTTTGGTTTTTGTTTTCATTACCGCTTTGATTGCGAAAACATCCGTTTATTTTGATAAAGAATCTTTGCATTCTGAGACATAGAGATCCCTGCCGATGCATGTTTACGAGATTGAAGACGTGAAATCTTATTCGAAAGTTTGAGTGACCTAGGTGTTGAAATTTTGGCACGCCTGAGGCACGTTTTTTATCTAACGATCTCTTTTGCAGGTGCTGTTAGATATTTTCACTCACTTGTAGGTAGTAATGGAAAGCCTTTTGACAAGAGATCCCCGCAGAGTTCAATCAGGGGCAAGGGATAGAAGAGCGGTGAAAAGACGGCGAAAGAAGGACGACGACCCTAGAGGGTAATCAAGAAGACTCTTCAAAGTCTGAGGACTAAAGAGTTGGCCCGGATCTGAGGAGATCGTTTGTCTCGAAGAAGAGAAAAGCCGAGAATGCAAAGTGAGGAATCAGAAGAGACCAGATGAGTTTGGGAGCTCTCAAAAATGGAAAATTGACACCATGGTGGGATGGTGAACACCAGTGTTCGACGAGTCGATGGGCGTGCCGTGTTAAATAGGTTGTATCTCCCTAGTGAGTCCGAGATCAGTGTTTCCTCAGCAGCCATGCCTGAAGGTTGCCATATCCCCAACAGAGGTGTTTGTGGGTAGATTATTCCTCAGCAGCCAGGTCTGAAGTGCTGTAATCCCCAGCAGGGTTGCGTTTGCAGTTCCCCCAACCAGGTCTGGAGTTTGCCGCAATCCCAGCAGGGTCGAGAAGAGTATTTCCCCAGCAAGTCTGAGGAGTGTCAGATCCCTAGCCAAGTCTGAAGTGTGCTGCAATCCCCAGCGGATTCAAGAGCGGTGTTTCCTCGGCAACCAGGCATGAGATTGATTACCTTCCCCAGCAGAGTGAGAATGATCCCCAGCAGGGTGGAGGTTGTTAGTTCCCTAGCATGTCTGAAATTTGTTGTTTCCCCAGCGGAGGTGTGCGTTGGTAGTGATTCCCAAGGTTGATGTTTCCCCAGCGGAGGTTTGCATTGGTTGTTTCCCCTAGCGGAGTTTCCAAGTGGATCGGGTTCAGTGGAGGTCGTCCCATGTGAGGATTATCCTTTCCCAGCAGCAGTGCTACTCCTCGGCAGGGTGGAGATTGGAGTGATATTGAGTTCCTCGGCAGAGTTCCTCGAGCTCCCCAGTAGAGTCCCCGGAGGGGGATATGTTTTATGCATTCATCATTTAGATAAGCATAGCATATTGCATCATTAATTGTGTAGCATTTCCATGAGTATGGAGCATTACGCTAAAAAATTTCATGCATCAGCATTGCAAGCATAAACTAGCCCTAAGTCGTGGTTACCATGCGAGAATGGGTTTATCGGAAGAGTTTAGCATTGCGACATTGGGTCGATTTCAGAATTGGGTTCCCCAGCAGGGTAGAGAGGTTGGTGTTTTCCCAACAGTTGACTCCCTAGTTGAGTTGTTTTCTTTGCCGTTCTGAGAATGTCCGATCAGTAAGCATCCCCAGCAGTGCTATTCCCCACAGAATTGGGAGGTCGAATCAGAATTGCGAGCTCAGCAAAGCGATCGCTAGTTTTCACAGCAGGAGTTTTCCTCCCCTTGCATCTTGCAGGCTTGGATCGTATCCCCAGTAGAGGCGGATCAGTTTTCAACATCTGAATGGCACATTTGCAGCGGTTGCTCTTGACAGCATTCAGAATTGACAATCCCCAGAGAGGTTTATTTCCTCACCCGTCCGCGAAACGAAAGCGTGACTCCCCAGTGTAGTCCCTGGCAAGTGTCTGCCTTGTTTGACATAGGTAGATGTCGTCCTTGCGATACAGGTAGGTGTCGTGTTGACACCCGTGTATGTCCTTTCTTTTGGTGTCAGTAGACATCATCTTTCGATGTCCGAAACCATCGAGTCTTTTCCATTCGTCCGTTGGCGTCTGGTCGTGGTTTCTCTTCCCATTCATCATTTTTCGATGTCTGGTCGTGGTTTCTTTCTCACATTCATCCGTTGATGTCTGGTTGAGTCTTTCCCATTCGTCCGTTGGCGTCTGGTCGTGGTTTCTCTTCCCATTCATCATTTTTCGATGTCTGGTCGTGGTTTCTTTCTCACATTCATCCGTTGATGTCTGGTTGAGTCTTTCCCATCAGTCCCTTGGCGTCTGGTCGTGGTTTCTCTTCCCATTCATCATCTTTCGATGTCTGGTCGTGGTTTCTTTCTCCCATTCATCCGTTGATGTCTGGTTGAGTCTTTCCCATTCGTCCGTTGGCGTCTGGTCGTGGTTTCTCTTCCCATTCATCATCTTTCGATGAATGGTCGTGGTTTCTCTTTCTCCCATTCATCCGTTGGTGTCTGGTTGAGTTTTCTTCCCATTCGTCCGTTGGCGTCTAGTCGTGGTTTCTTTCTCCCATTCATCCGTTGATGTCTGGTTGAGTCTTCCCATTCATCATTTTTCAATGTCTGGTCGTGGTTTCTTTCTCCCATTCATCCGTTGATGTCTGGTTGAGTCTTTCCCATTCGTACGTTGGCGTCTGGTCGTGGTTTCTCTTCTCATTCATCATTTTTCGATGTCTGGTCATGGCTTCTTTCTCCCATTCATCCGTTGATGTCTGGTTGAGTTTTCTTCCCATTCGTCCGTTGGCGTATGGTCGTGGTTTTTTTCTCCCATTCATCCGTTGATGTCTGGTTGAGTCTTCCCATTCATCATTTTTCGATGTATGGTCGTGGTTTCTTTCTCCCATTCATCCATGGATGTCTGGTTGAGTCTTTCCCATTCGTCTGTTGGCGTCTGGTCGTGGTTTCTCTTCCCATTCATCATCTTTCGATGTCTGATCGTGGCTTCTTTCTCCCATTCATCCATTGATGTCTGGTTGAGTCTTTCCCATTCGTCCGTTGGCGTCTGGTCGTGGTTTCTCTTCCCATTCATCATCTTTCGATGTCTGGTCGTGGTTTCTTTCTCCCATTCATCCGTTGATGTCTGTTTGAGTCTTTCCCATTCGCCCGTTGGCGTCTGGTTGTGGTTTCTCTCCCATTCATCATCTTTCGATGTCTGGTCGTGGTTTCTTTCTCCCATTCGTCCGTTGACGTCTGGTTGAGTCTTTCCCATTCGTCCGTTGGCGTATGGTTGTGGATTCTCTTCCTATTCATCATTTTTCGATGTCTGGTCGTGGCTTCTTTCTCCCATTCATCCATTGATGTCTGGTTGAGTCTTTCCCATTCGTCCGTTGGTGTCTGGTCGTGGTTTCTCTTCCCATTCATCATTTTTCGATGTCTGGTCGTGGCTTCTTTCTCCCATTCATCCCTTGATGTCTGGTTGAGTCTTTCCCATTCGTCCGTTGGCGTCTGGTCGTGGTTTCTCTTCCCATTCATCATCTTTCGATGTCTGGTCGTGGTTTCTTTCTCCCATTCATCCGTTGATGTCTGGTTGAGTCTTTCCCATTCATCCGTTGGCGTCTGGTCGTGGTTTCTCTTCCCATACATCATCTTTCGATGTCTGGTTGTGGTTTCTTTCTCCCATTCATCCGTTGATGTCTGGTTGAGTCTTTCCCATTCGTCCCTTGGCGTCTGGTCGTGGTTTCTCTTCCCATTCATCATCTTTCGATGTTTGGTCGTGTATTCTTTCTCTCATTCATCTGTTGACGTCTGGTTGAGTCTTTCCCATTCGTCCGTTGGCGTCTGGTTGTGGTTTCTCTTCCCATTCATCATTTTTCAATGTCTGGTCGTGGCTTCTTTCTCCCATTCATCCGTTGATGTCTGGTTGAGTCTTTCCCATTTGTCCGTTGGCGTCTGGTCGTGGTTTCTCTTCCCATTCATCATCTTTCGATGTCTGATCGTGGTTTCTTTCTCCCATTCATCCGTTGATGTCTGGTTGAGTCTTTCCCATTCATCCGTTGGCGTCTGGTCATGGTTTCTCTTCCCATTCATCATCTTTCGATGTCTGGTCGTGGTTTCTTTCTCCCATTCATCCGTTGATGTCTGGTTGAGTCTTTCCCATTCGTCCCTTGGCGTCTGGTCGTGGTTTCTCTTCCCATTCATCATCTTTCGATGTCTGGTCGTGTATTCTTTCTCTCATTCGTCCGTTGACGTCTAGTTGAGTCTTTCCCATTCGTCCGTTGGCGTCTGGTTGTGGTTTCTCTTCCCATTCATCATTTTTCAATGTCTGGTCGTGGCTTCTTTCTCCCATTCATCCGTTGATGTCTGGTTGAGTCTTTCCCATTTGTCCGTTGGCGTCTGGTCGTGGTTTCTCTTCCCATTCATCATTTTTCGATGTCTGGTCGTGGCTTCTTTCTCCCATTCATCCGTTGATGTCTGGTTGAGTCTTTCCCATTCGTCCGTTGGCGGCTGGTCGTGGTTTCTCTTCCCATTCATCATCTTTCGATGTCTGGTCGAGGTTTCTTTCTCCCATTCATCCGTTGATGTCTGGTTGAGTCTTTCTCATTCGTCCGTTGGCGTCGGGTCGTGGTTTCTCTTCCCATTCATCATCTTTCGATGTCTGGTCGTGGTTTCTTTCTCCCATTCATCCGTTGATGTCTGGTTGAGTCTTTCCCATTCGTCCGTTAGCGTCTGGTCGTGGTTTCTCTTCCCATTCATCATCGTTCGATGTCTGGTCGTGGTTTCTTTCTCCCATTCATCCGTTGATGTCTGGTTGAGTCTTTCCCATTCGTCCCTTGGCGTCTGGTCGTGGTTTCTCTTCCCATTCATCATCTTTCGATGTCTGGTCGTGTATTCTTTCTCTCATTCGTCCGTTGACGTCTGGTTGAGTCTTTCCCATTCGTCTGTTGGCGTCTGGTTGTGGTTTCTCTTCCCATTCATCATTTTTCAATGTCTGGTCGTGGCTTCTTTCTCCCATTCATCCGTTGATGTCTAGTTGAGTCTTTCCCATTCGTCCGTTGGCGTCTGGTCGTGGTTTCTCTTCCCATTCATCATTTTTCGATGTCTGGTCGTGGCTTCTTTCTCCCATTCATCCGTTGAAGTCTGGTTGAGTCTTACCCATTCGTCCGTTGGCGTCTGGTCCTGGTTTCTCTTCCCATTCATCATCTTTCGATGTCTGGTCGTGGTTTCTTTCTCCCATTCATCCGTTGATGTCTGGTTGAGTCTTTCCCATTCGTCCGTTGGAGTCGGGTCGTGGTTTCTCTTCCCATTCATCATCTTTCGATGTCTGGTCGTGGTTTCTTTCTCCCATTCATCCGTTGATGTCTGGTTGAGTCTTTCCCATTCGTCCGTTGGCGTCTGGTCGTGGTTTCTCTTCCCATTCATCATCTTTCGATGTCTGGTCGTGGTTTATTTCTCCCATTCATCCGTTGATGTCTGGTTGAGTCTTTCCCATTCGTCCGTTGGCGTCTGGTCGTGGTTTGTCTTCCCATTCATCATCTTTCGATGTCTGGTCATGGTTTCTTTCTCCCATTCATCCGTTGATGTCTGGTTGAGTCTTTCCCATTCGTCCGTTGGCGTCTGGTCGTGGTTTCTCTTCCCATTCATCATCTTTCGATATCTGGTCGTGGGTTCTTTCTCCCATTCATCCCTTGATGTCTGGTTGAGTCTTTCCCATTCGTTCGTTGGCGTCTGGTCGTGGTTTCTCTTCCCATTCATCCTTTTTCGATGTCTGGTCGTGGCTTCTTTCTACCATTCATCCGTTGATGTCTGGTTGAGTCTTTCCCATTCGTCCGTTGGCGTCGGGTCGTGGTTTCTCTTCCCATTCATCATCTTTCGATGTCTGGTCGTGGTTTCTTTCTCCCATTCATCCGTTGATGTCTGGTTGAGTCTTTCCCATTCGTCCGTTGGCGTCGGGTCGTGGTTTCTCTTCCCATTCATCATCTTTCGATGTCTGGTCGTGGTTTCTTTCTCCCATTCATCCGTTGATGTCTGGTTGAGTCTTTCCCATTCGTCCGTTGGCGTCTGGTCGTGGTTTCTCTTCCCATTCATCATCTTTCGATGTCTGGTCGTGGTTTCTTTCTCCCATTCATCCGTTGATGTCTGGTTGAGTCTTTCCCATTCGTCCCTTGGCGTCTGGTCGTGGTTTCTCTTCCCATTCATCATCTTTCGATGTCTGGTCGTGTATTCTTTCTCTCATTCGTCCGTTGACGTCTGGTTGAGTCTTTCCCATTCATCCGTTGGCGTCTGGTTGTGGTTTCTCTTCCCATTCATCATTTTTCAATGTCTGGTCGTGGCTTCTTTCTCCCATTCATCCGTTGATGTCTGGTTGAGTCTTTCCCATTCGTCCGTTGGCGTCTGGTCGTGGTTTCTCTTCCCATTCATCATTTTTCGATGTCTGGTCGTGGCTTCTTTCTCCCATTCATCCGTTGAAGTCTGGTTGAGTCTTACCCATTCGTCCGTTGGCGTCTGGTCGTGGTTTCTCTTTCCATTCATCATCTTTCGATGTCTGGTCGTGGTTTCTTTCTCCCATTCATCCGTTGATGTCTGGTTGAGTCTTTCCCATTCGTCCGTTGGGGTCGGGTCATAGTTTCTCTTCCCATTCATCATCTTTCGATGTCTGGTCGTGGTTTCTTTCTCCCATTCATCCGTTGATGTCTAGTTGAGTCTTTCCCATTCGTCCGTTGGCGTCTGGTCGTTGTTTCTCTTCCCATTCATCATCTTTCGATGTCTGGCCGTGGTTTATTTCTCCCATTCATCCGTTGATGTCTGGTTGAGTCTTTCCCATTCGTCCGTTGGCGTCTGGTCGTGGTTTCTCTTCCCATTCATCATCTTTCGATGTCTGGTCGTGGTTTCTTTCTCCCATTCATCCGTTGATGTCTGGTTGAGTCTTTCCCATTCGTCCGTTGGCGTCTGGTCGTGGTTTCTCTTCCCATTCATCATCTTTCGATATCTGGTCGTGGCTTCTTTCTCCCATTCATCCCTTGATGTCTGGTTGAGTCTTTCCCATTCTTTCGTTGGCATCTGATCGTGGTTTCTCTTCCCATTCATCATTTTTCGATGTCTGGTCGTGGTTTCTTTCTCCCATTCATCCGTTGATGTCTGGTTGAGTCTTCCCATTCATCATTTTTCGATGTATGGTCGTGGTTTCTTTCTCCCATTCATCCATGGATGTCTGGTTGAGTCTTTCCCATTCGTCTGTTGGCGTCTGGTCGTGGTTTCTCTTCCCATTCATCATCTTTCGATGTCTGATCGTGGCTTCTTTCACCCATTCATCCATTGATGTCTGGTTGAGTCTTTCCCATTCGTCCGTTGGCGTCTGGTCGTGGTTTCTCTTCCCATTCATCATCTTTCGATGTCATGTCGTGGTTTCTTTCTCCCATTCATCCGTTGATGTCTGTTTGTGTCTTTCCCATTCGCCCGTTGGCGTCTGGTCGTGGTTTCTCTTCCCATTCATCATCTTTCGATGTCTGGTCGTGGTTTCTTTCTCCCATTCGTCCGTTGACGTCTGGTTGAGTCTTTCCCATTCGTCCGTTGGCGTATGGTTGTGGATTCTCTTCCCATTCATCATTTTTCGATGTCTAGTCGTGGCTTCTTTCTCCCATTCATCCATTGATGTCTGGTTGAGTCTTTCCCATTCGTCCGTTGGTGTCTGGTCGTGGTTTCTCTTCCCATTCATCATTTTTCGATGTCTGGTCATGGCTTCTTTCTCCCATTCATCCCTTGATGTCTGGTTGAGTCTTTCCCATTCGTCCGTTGGCGTCTGGTCGTGATTTCTCTTCCCATTCATCATCTTTCGATGTCTGGTCGTGGTTTCTTTCTTCCATTCATCCGTTGATGTCTGGTTGAGTCTTTCCCATTCATCCGTTGGCGTCTGGTCGTGGTTTCTCTTCCCATTCATCATCTTTCGATGTCTGGTCGTGGTTTCTTTCTCCCATTCATCATCTTTCGATGTCTGGTCGTGGTTTCTTTCTCCCATTCATCCGTTGATGTCTGGTTGAGTCTTTCCCATTCGTCCCTTGGCGTTTGGTCGTGGTTTCTCTTCCCATTCATCATCTTTCGATGTTTGGACGTGTATTCTTTCTCTCATTCATCCGTTGACGTCTGGTTGACTCTTTCCCATTCGTCCGTTGCCGTCTGGTTGTGGTTTCTCTTCCCATTCATCATTTTTCAATGTCTGGTCGTGGTTTCTTTCTCCCATTCATCCCTTGATGTCTGGTTGAGTCTTTCCCATTCGTCCGTGGCGTCTGGTCGTGGTTTCTCTTCTCATTCATCATCTTTCGATGTCTGATCGTGGTTTCTTTCTCTCATTCATCCGTTGATGTCTGGTTGAGTCTTTCCCATTCATCCGTTGGCGTCTGGTCGTGGTTTCTCTTCCCATTCATCATCTTTCGATGTCTGGTCGTGTATTCTTTCTCTCATTCGTTCGTTGACGTCTGGTTGAGTCTTTCCCATTCGTCCGTTGGCGTCTGGTTGTGGTTTCTCTTCCCATTCATCATTTTTCAATGTCTGGTCGTGGCTTCTTTCTCCCATTCATCCGTTGATGTCTGGTTGAGTCTTTCCCATTCGTCAGTTGGCGTCTGGTCGTGGTTTCTCTTCCCATTCATCATTTTTCGATGTCTGGTCGTGGCTTCTTTCTCCCATTCATCCGTTGATGTCTGGTTGAGTCTTTCCCATTCGTCCGTTGGCGTCTGGTCGTGGTTTCTCTTCCCATTCATCATCTTTCAATGTCTGGTCGTGGTTTCTTTCTCCCATTCATCCGTTGATGTCTGGTTGAGTCTTTCCCATTCGTCCGTTGGCGTCGGGTCGTGGTTTCTCTTCCCATTCATCATCTTTCGATGTCTGGTCGTGGTTTCTTTCTCCCATTCATCCGTTGATGTCTGGTTGAGTCTTTCCCATTCGTCCGTTGGCGTCTGGTCGTGGTTTCTCTTCCCATTCATCATCTTTCGATGTCTGGTCGTGGTTTATTTCTCCCATTCATCCGTTGATGTCTGGTTGAGTCTTTCCCATTCGTTCGTTGGCGTCTGGTCGTGGTTTCTCTTCCCATTCATCCTTTTTCGATGTCTGGTCGTGGCTTCTTTCTACCATTCATCCGTTGATGTCTGGTTGAGTCTTTCCCATTCGTCCGTTGGCGTCGGGTCGTGGTTTCTCTTCCCATTCATCATCTTTCGATGTCTGGTCGTGGTTTCTTTCTCCCATTCATCCGTTGATGTCTGGTTGAGTCTTTCCCATTCGTCCGTTGGCGTCGGGTCGTGGTTTCTCTTCCCATTCATCATCTTTCGATGTCTGGTCGTGGTTTCTTTCTCCCATTCATCCGTTGATGTCTGGTTGAGTCTTTCCCATTCGTCCGTTGGCGTCTGGTCGTGGTTTCTCTTCCCATTCATCATCTTTCGATGTCTGGTCGTGGTTTCTTTCTCCCATTCATCCGTTGATGTCTGGTTGAGTCTTTCCCATTCGTCCCTTGGCGTCTGGTCGTGGTTTCTCTTCCCATTCATCATCTTTCGATGTCTGGTCGTGTATTCTTTCTCTCATTCGTCCGTTGACGTCTGGTTGAGTCTTTCCCATTCATCCGTTGGCGTCTGGTTGTGGTTTCTCTTCCCATTCATCATTTTTCAATGTCTGGTCGTGGCTTCTTTCTCCCATTCATCCGTTGATGTCTGGTTGAGTCTTTCCCATTCGTCCGTTGGCGTCTGGTCGTGGTTTCTCTTCCCATTCATCATTTTTCGATGTCTGGTCGTGGCTTCTTTCTCCCATTCATCCGTTGAAGTCTGGTTGAGTCTTACCCATTCGTCCGTTGGCGTCTGGTCGTGGTTTCTCTTTCCATTCATCATCTTTCGATGTCTGGTCGTGGTTTCTTTCTCCCATTCATCCGTTGATGTCTGGTTGAGTCTTTCCCATTCGTCCGTTGGGGTCGGGTCATGGTTTCTCTTCCCATTCATCATCTTTCGATGTCTGGTCGTGGTTTCTTTCTCCCATTCATCCGTTGATGTCTAGTTGAGTCTTTCCCATTCGTCCGTTGGCGTCTGGTCGTTGTTTCTCTTCCCATTCATCATCTTTCGATGTCTGGCCGTGGTTTATTTCTCCCATTCATCCGTTGATGTCTGGTTGAGTCTTTCCCATTCGTCCGTTGGCGTCTGGTCGTGGTTTCTCTTCCCATTCATCATCTTTCGATGTCTGGTCGTGGTTTCTTTCTCCCATTCATCCGTTGATGTCTGGTTGAGTCTTTCCCATTCGTCCGTTGGCGTCTGGTCGTGGTTTCTCTTCCCATTCATCATCTTTCGATATCTGGTCGTGGCTTCTTTCTCCCATTCATCCCTTGATGTCTGGTTGAGTCTTTCCCATTCTTTCGTTGGCATCTGATCGTGGTTTCTCTTCCCATTCATCATTTTTCGATGTCTGGTCGTGGTTTCTTTCTCCCATTCATCCGTTGATGTCTGGTTGAGTCTTCCCATTCATCATTTTTCGATGTATGGTCGTGGTTTCTTTCTCCCATTCATCCATGGATGTCTGGTTGAGTCTTTCCCATTCGTCTGTTGGCGTCTGGTCGTGGTTTCTCTTCCGATTCATCATCTTTCGATGTCTGATCGTGGCTTCTTTCACCCATTCATCCATTGATGTCTGGTTGAGTCTTTCCCATTCGTCCGTTGGCGTCTGGTCGTGGTTTCTCTTCCCATTCATCATCTTTCGATGTCATGTCGTGGTTTCTTTCTCCCATTCATCCGTTGATGTCTGTTTGTGTCTTTCCCATTCGCCCGTTGGCGTCTGGTCGTGGTTTCTCTTCCCATTCATCATCTTTCGATGTCTGGTCGTGGTTTCTTTCTCCCATTCGTCCGTTGACGTCTGGTTGAGTCTTTCCCATTCGTCCGTTGGCGTATGGTTGTGGATTCTCTTCCCATTCATCATTTTTCGATGTCTAGTCGTGGCTTCTTTCTCCCATTCATCCATTGATGTCTGGTTGAGTCTTTCCCATTCGTCCGTTGGTGTCTGGTCGTGGTTTCTCTTCCCATTCATCATTTTCGATGTCTGGTCATGGCTTCTTTCTCCCATTCATCCCTTGATGTCTGGTTGAGTCTTTCCCATTCGTCCGTTGGCGTCTGGTCGTGGTTTCTCTTCCCATTCATCATCTTTCGATGTCTGGTCGTGGTTTCTTTCTTCCATTCATCCGTTGATGTCTGGTTGAGTCTTTCCCATTCATCCGTTGGCGTCTGGTCGTGGTTTCTCTTCCCATTCATCATCTTTCGATGTCTGGTCGTGGTTTCTTTCTCCCATTCATCATCTTTCGATGTCTGGTCGTGGTTTCTTTCTCCCATTCATCCGTTGATGTCTGGTTGAGTCTTTCCCATTCGTCCCTTGGCGTTTGGTCGTGGTTTCTCTTCCCATTCATCATCTTTCGATGTTTGGACGTGTATTCTTTCTCTCATTCATCCGTTGACGTCTGGTTGACTCTTTCCCATTCGTCCGTTGCCGTCTGGTTGTGGTTTCTCTTCCCATTCATCATTTTTCAATGTCTGGTCGTGGTTTCTTTCTCCCATTCATCCCTTGATGTCTGGTTGAGTCTTTCCCATTCGTCCGTGGCGTCTGGTCGTGGTTTCTCTTCCCATTCATCATCTTTCGATGTCTGATCGTGGTTTCTTTCTCTCATTCATCCGTTGATGTCTGGTTGAGTCTTTCCCATTCATCCGTTGGCGTCTGGTCGTGGTTTCTCTTCCCATTCATCATCTTTCGATGTCTGGTCGTGTATTCTTTCTCTCATTCGTTCGTTGACGTCTGGTTGAGTCTTTCCCATTCGTCCGTTGGCGTCTGGTTGTGGTTTCTCTTCCCATTCATCATTTTTCAATGTCTGGTCGTGGCTTCTTTCTCCCATTCATCCGTTGATGTCTGGTTGAGTCTTTCCCATTCGTCAGTTGGCGTCTGGTCGTGGTTTCTCTTCCCATTCATCATTTTTCGATGTCTGGTCGTGGCTTCTTTCTCCCATTCATCCGTTGATGTCTGGTTGAGTCTTTCCCATTCGTCCGTTGGCGTCTGGTCGTGGTTTCTCTTCCCATTCATCATCTTTCAATGTCTGGTCGTGGTTTCTTTCTCCCATTCATCCGTTGATGTCTGGTTGAGTCTTTCCCATTCGTCCGTTGGCGTCGGGTCGTGGTTTCTCTTCCCATTCATCATCTTTCGATGTCTGGTCGTGGTTTCTTTCTCCCATTCATCCGTTGATGTCTGGTTGAGTCTTTCCCATTCGTCCGTTGGCGTCTGGTCGTGGTTTCTCTTCCCATTCATCATCTTTCGATGTCTGGTCGTGGTTTATTTCTCCCATTCATCCGTTGATGTCTGGTTGAGTCTTTCCCATTCGTCCGTTGGCGTCTGGTCGTGGTTTCTCTTCCCATTCATCATCTTTCGATGTCTGGTCGTGGTTTCTATCTCCCATTCATCCGTTGATGTCTGGTTGAGTCTTTCCCATTCGTCCGTTGGCGTCTGGTCGTGGTTTCTCTTCCCATTCATCATCTTTCGATGTCTGGTCGTGGTTTCTTTCTCCCATTCATCCGTTGATGTCTGGTTGAGTCTTTCCCATTCATCCGTTGGCGTCTGGTCGTGGTTTCTCTTCCCATTCATCATTTTTCGATGTCTGGTCGTGGCTTCTTTCTCCCATTCATCCGTTGATGTCTTGTTGAGTCTTTCCCATTCGTCCGTTGGCGTCTGGTCGTGGTTTCTCTTCCCATTCATCATCTTTCGATGTCTAGTCGTGGTTTCTTTCTCCCATTCATCCGTTGATGTCTGGTTGAGTCTTTCCCATTCGTCCGTTGGAGTCGGGTCGTGGTTTCTCTTCCCATTCATCATCTTTCGATGTCTGGTCGTGGTTTCTTTCTCCCATTCATCCGTTGATGTCTGGTTGGGTCTTTCCCATTCGTCCGTTGGCGTCTGGTCGTGGTTTCTCTTCCCATTCATCATCTTTCGATGTCTGGTCGTGGTTTATTTCTCCCATTCATCCGTTGATGTCTGGTTGAGTCTTTCCCATTCGTCCGTTGGCGTCTGGTCGTGGTTTCTCTTCCCATTCATCATCTTTCGATGTCTGGTCGTGGTTTCTTTCTCCCATTCATCCGTTGATGTCTGGTTGAGTCTTTCCCATTCGTCCGTTGGCGTCTGGTCGTGGTTTCTCTTCCCATTCATCATCTTTCGATATCTGGTCGTGGCTTCTTTCTCCCATTCATCCCTTGATGTCTGGTTGAGTCTTTCCCATTCGTTCGTTGGCGTCTGGTCGTGGTTTCTCTTCTCATTCATCATTTTTCGATGTCTGGTCGTGGTTTCTTTCTCCCATTCATCCGTTGATGTCTGGTTGAGTCTTCCCATTCATCATTTTTCGATGTATGGTCGTGGTTTCTTTCTCCCATTCATCCATGGATGTCTGGTTGAGTCTTTCCCATTCGTCTGTTGGCGTCTGGTCGTGGTTTCTCTTCCCATTCATCATCTTTCGATGTCTGATCGTGGCTTCTTTCACCCATTCATCCATTGATGTCTGGTTGAGTCTTCCCATTCGTCCGTTGGCGTCTGGTCGTGGTTTCTCTTCCCATTCATCATCTTCCGATGTTTGGTCGTGGTTTCTTTCTCCCATTCATCCGTTGATGTCTGTTTGAGTCTTTCCCATTCGCCCGTTGGCGTCTGGTCGTGGTTTCTCTTCCCATTCATCATCTTTCCATGTCTGGTCGTGGTTTCTTTCTCCCATTCGTCCGTTGACGTCTGGTTGAGTCTTTCCCATTCGTCCGTTGGCGTATGGTTGTGGATTCTCTTCCCATTCATCATTTTTCGATGTCTGGTCGTGGCTTCATTCTCCCATTCATCCATTGATGTCTGGTTGAGTCTTTCCCATTCGTCCGTTGGTGTCTGGTCGTGGTTTCTCTTCCCATTCATCATTTCTCGATGTCTGGTCATGGCTTCTTTCTCCCATTCATCCCTTGATGTCTGGTTGAGTCTTTCCCATTCGTCCGTTGGCGTCTGGTCGTGGTTTCTCTTCCCATTCAACATCTTTCGATGTCTGGTCGTGGTTTCTTTCTCCCATTCATCCGTTGATGTCTGGTTGAGTCTTTCCCATTCATCCGTTGGCGTCTGGTCGTGGTTTCTCTTCCCATTCATCATCTTTCGATGTCTGGTCGTGGTTTCTTTCTCCCATTCATCCGTTGATGTCTGGTTGAGTCTTTCCCATTCGTCCCTTGGCGTCTGGTCGTGGTTTCTCTTCCCATTCATCAGCTTTCGATGTTTGGTCGTGTATTCTTTCTCTCAATCATCCGTTGACGTCTGGTTGAGTCTTTCCCATTCGTCCGTTGGCGTCTGGTCGTGGTTTCTCTTCCCATTCATCATCTTTCGATGTCTGGTCGTGGTTTCTTTCTCCCATTCGTCCGTTGACGTCTGGTTGAGTCTTTCCCATTCGTCCGTTGGCGTATGGTCGTGGATTCTCTTCCCATTCATCATTTTTCGATGTCTGGTCGTGGCTTCATTCTCCCATTCATCCATTGATGTCTGGTTGAGTCTTTCCCATTCGTCCGTTGGCGTCTGGTCGTGGTTTCTCTTCCCATTCATCATTTTTCGATGTCTGGTCGTGGTTTCTTTCTCCCATTCATCCGTTGATGCCTGGTTGAGTCTTTCCCATTCATCCGTTGGCGTCTTGTCGTGGTTTCTCTTCCCATTCATCATCTTTCGATGTCTGGTCGTGGTTTCTTTCTCCCATTCATCCCTTGATGTCTGGTTGAGTCTTTCCCATTCGTCCGTTGGCGTCTGGTCGTGGTTTCTCTTCCCATTCATCATCTTTCAATGTCTGGTCGTGGTTTCTTTCTCCCATTCATCCGTTGATGTCTGGTTGAGTCTTTCCCATTCGTCCGTTGGCGTCGGGTCGTGGTTTCTCTTCCCATTCATCATCTTTCGATGTCTGGTCGTGGTTTATTTCTCCCATTCATCCGTTGATGTCTGGTTGAGTCTTTCCCATTCGTCCGTTGGCGTCTGGTCGTGGTTTCTCTTCCCATTCATCATCTTTCGATGTCTGGTCGTGGTTTATTTCTTCCATTCATCCGTTGATGTCTGGTTGAGTCTTTCCCATTCGTCCGTTGGCGTCTGGTCGTGGTTTCTCTTCCCATTCATCATCTTTCGATGTCTGGTCGTGGTTTCTTTCTCCCATTCATCCGTTGATGTCTGGTTGAGTCTTTCCCATTCGTCCCTCGGCGTCTGGTCGTGGTTTCTCTTCCCATTTATCATCTTTCGATGTCTGGTCGTGTATTCTTTCTCTCATTCGTCCGTTGACGTCTGGTTGAGTCTTTCCCATTCGTCCGTTGGCGTCTGGTTGTGGTTTCTCTTCCCATTCATCATTTTTCAATGTCTGGTCGTGGCTTCTTTCTCCCATTCATCCGTTGATGTCTGGTTGAGTCTTTCCCATTCGTCCGTTGGCGTCTGGTCGTGGTTTCTCTTCCCATTCATCATTTTTCGATGTCTGGTCGTGGCTTCTTTCTCCCATTCATCCGTTGATGTCTGGTTGAGTCTTTCCCATTCGTCCGTTGGCGTCTGGTCGTGGTTTCTCTTCCCATTCATCATCTTTCAATGTCTGGTCGTGGTTTCTTTCTCCCATTCATCCGTTGATGTCTGGTTGAGTCTTTCCCATTCGTCCGTTGGCGTCTGGTCGTGGTTTCTCTTCCCATTCATCATCTTTCGATGTCTGGTCGTGGTTTCTTTCTCCCATTCATCCGTTGATGTCTGGTTGAGTCTTTCCCATTCGTCCCTTGGCGTCTGGTCGTGGTTTCTCTTCCCATTCATCATCTTTCGATGTCTGGTCGTGTATTCTTTCTCTCATTCATCCGTTGACGTCTGGTTGAGTCTTTCCCATTCGTCCGTTGCCGTCTGGTTGTGGTTTCTCTTCCCATTCATCATTTTTCAATGTCTGGTCGTGGTTTCTTTCTCCCATTCATCCTTGATGTCTGGTTGAGTCTTTCCCATTCGTCCGTTGGCGTCTGGTCGTGGTTTCTCTTCCCATTCATCATCTTTCGATGTCTGGTCGTGGTTTCTTTCTCCCATTCATCCGTTGATGTCTGGTTGAGTCTTTCCCATTCGTCCGTTGGCGTCTGGTCGTGGTTTCTCTTCCCATTCATCATCTTCGATGTCTGGTCGTGGTTTCTTTCTCCCATCATCCGTTGATGTCTGGTTGAGTCTTTCCCATTCGTCCCTTGGCGTCTGGTCGTGGTTTCTCTTCCCATTCATCATCTTTCGATGTCTGGTCGTGTATTCTTTCTCTCATTCATCCGTTGATGTCTGGTTGAGTCTTTCCCATTCGTCCGTTGGCGTCTGGTTGTGGTTTCTCTTCCCATTCATCATTTTTCAATGTCTGGTCGTGGCTTCTTTCTCCCATTCATCCGTTGATGTCTGGTTGAGTCTTTCCCATTCGTCCGTTGGCGTCTGGTCGTGGTTTCTCTTCCCATTCATCATTTTTCGATGTCTGGTCGTGGCTTCTTTCTCCCATTCATCCGTTGATGTCTGGTTGAGTCTTTCCCATTCGTCCGTTGGCGTCTGGTCGTGGTTTCTCTTCCCATTCATCATCTTTCAATGTCTGGTCGTGGTTTCTTTCTCCCATTCATCCGTTGATGTCTGGTTGAGTCTTTCCCATTCGTCCGTTGGCGTCGGGTCGTGGTTTCTCTTCCCATTCATCATCTTTCGATGTCTGGTCGTGGTTTCTTTCTCCCATTCATCCGTTGATGTCTGGTTGAGTCTTTCCCATTCGTCCGTTGGCGTCTGGTCGTGGTTTCTCTTCCCATTCATCATCTTTCGATGTCTGGTCGTGGTTTCTTTCTTCCATTCATCCGTTGATGTCTGGTTGAGTCTTTCCCATTCGTCCGTTGGCGTCTGGTCGTGGTTTCTCTTCCCATTCATCATCTTTCGATGTCTGGTCGTGGTTTCTTTCTCCCATTCATCCGTTGATGTCTGGTTGAGTCTTTCCCATTCGTCCGTTGGCGTCTGGTCGTGGTTTCTCTTCCCATTCATCATCTTTCGATGTCTGGTCGTGTATTCTTTCTCCCATTCATCCGTTGATGTCTGGTTGAGTCTTTCCCATTCGTCCGTTGGCGTCTGGTCGTGGTTTCTCTTCCCATTCATCATTTTTCGATGTCTGGTCGTGGCTTCTTTCTCCCATTCATCCGTTGATGTCTGGTTGAGTCTTTCCCATTCGTCCGTTGGCGTCTGGTCGTGGTTTCTCTTCCCATTCATCATTTTTCGATGTCTGGTCGTGGCTTCTTTCTCCCATTCATCCGTTGATGTCTGGTTGAGTCTTTCCCATTCGTCCGTTGGCGTCTGGTCGTGGTTTCTCTTCCCATTCATCATCTTTCGATGTCTGGTCGTGGTTTCTTTCTCCCATTCATCCGTTGATGTCTGGTTGAGTCTTTCCCATTCGTCCGTTGGCGTCGGGTCGTGGTTTCTCTTCCCATTCATCATCTTTCGATGTCTGGTCGTGGTTTATTTCTCCCATTCATCCGTTGATGTCTGGTTGAGTCTTTCCCATTCGTCCGTTGGCGTCTGGTCGTGGTTTCTCTTCCCATTCATCATCTTTCGATGTCTGGTCGTGGTTTCTTTCTCCCATTCATCCGTTGATGTCTGGTTGAGTCTTTCCCATTCGTCCGTTGGCGTCTGGTCGTGGTTTCTCTTCCCATTCATCATCTTTCGATGTCTGGTCGTGGCTTCTTTCTCCCATTCATCCCTTGATGTCTGGTTGAGTCTTTCCCATTCGTTCGTTGGCGTCTGGTCGTGGTTTCTCTTCCCATTCATCATTTTTCGATGTCTGGTCGTGGTTTCTTTCTCCCATTCATCCGTTGATGTCTGGTTGAGTCTTCCCATTCATCATTTTTTGATGTATGGTCGTGGTTTCTTTCTCCCATTCATCCATGGATGTCTGGTTGAGTCTTTCCCATTCGTCTGTTGGCGTCTGGTCGTGGTTTCTCTTCCCATTCATCATCTTTCGATGTCTGGTCGTGGCTTCTTTCTCCCATTCATCCATTGATGTCTGGTTGAGTCTTCCCATTCGTCCGTTGGCGTCTGGTCGTGGTTTCTCTTCCCATTCATCATCTTCCGATGTTTGGTCGTGGTTTCTTTCTCCCATTCATCCGTTGATGTCTGTTTGAGTCTTTCCCATTCGCCCGTTGGCGTCTGGTCGTGGTTTCTCTTCCCATTCATCATCTTTCGATGTCTGGTCGTGGTTTCTTTCTCCCATTCGTCCGTTGACGTCTGGTTGAGTCTTTCCCATTCGTCCGTTGGCGTATGGTTGTGGTTTCTCTTCCCATTCATCATTTTTCGATGTCTGGTCGTGGCTTCTTTCTCCCATTCATCCATTGATGTCTGGTTGAGTCTTTCCCATTCGTCCGTTGGTGTCTGGTCGTGGTTTCTCTTCCCATTCATCATTTCTCGATGTCTGGTCGTGGCTTCTTTCTCCCATTCATCCCTTGATGTCTGGTTGAGTCTTTCCCATTCGTCCGTTGGCGTCTGGTCGTGGTTTCTCTTCCCATTCATCATCTTTCGATGTCTGGTCGTGGTTTCTTTCTCCCATTCATCCGTTGATGTCTGGTTGAGTCTTTCCCATTCATCCGTTGGCGTCTGGTCGTGGTTTCTCTTCCCATTCATCATCTTTCGATGTCTGGTCGTGGTTTCTTTCTCCCATTCATCCGTTGATGTCTGGTTGAGTCTTTCCCATTCGTCCCTTGGCGTCTGGTCGTGGTTTCTCTTCCCATTCATCATCTTTCGATGTTTGGTCGTGTATTCTTTCTCTCATCATCCGTTGATGTCTGGTTGAGTCTTTCCCATTCGTCCGTTGGCGTCTGGTCGTGGTTTCTCTTCCCATTCATCATCTTTCGATGTCTGGTCGTGGTTTCTTTCTCCCATTCGTCCGTTGACGTCTGGTTGAGTCTTTCCCATTCGTCCGTTGGCGTCTGGTCGTGGTTTCTCTTCCCATTCATCATTTTTCGATGTCTGGTCGTGGCTTCATTCTCCCATTCATCCATTGATGTCTGGTTGAGTCTTTCCCATTCGTCCGTTGGCGTCTGGTCGTGGTTTCTCTTCCCATTCATCATTTTTCGATGTCTGGTCGTGGCTTCTTTCTCCCATTCATCCGTTGATGTCTGGTTGAGTCTTTCCCATTCGTCCGTTGGCGTCTGGTCGTGGTTTCTCTTCCCATTCATCATCTTTCAATGTCTGGTCGTGGTTTCTTTCTCCCATTCATCCGTTGATGTCTGGTTGAGTCTTTCCCATTCGTCCGTTGGCGTCGGGTCGTGGTTTCTCTTCCCATTCATCATCTTTCGATGTCTGGTCGTGGTTTCTTTCTCCCATTCATCCGTTGATGTCTGGTTGAGTCTTTCCCATTCGTCCGTTGGCGTCTGGTCGTGGTTTCTCTTCCCATTCATCATCTTTCGATGTCTGGTCGTGGTTTCTTTCTTCCATTCATCCGTTGATGTCTGGTTGAGTCTTTCCCATTCGTCCGTTGGCGTCTGGTCGTGGTTTCTCTTCCCATTCATCATCTTTCGATGTCTGGTCGTGGTTTCTTTCTCCCATTCATCCGTTGATGTCTGGTTGAGTCTTTCCCATTCGTCCCTTGGCGTCTGGTCGTGGTTTCTCTTCCCATTCATCATCTTTCGATGTCTGGTCGTGTATTCTTTCTCTCATTCGTCCGTTGACGTCTGGTTGAGTCTTTCCCATTCGTCCGTTGGCGTCTGGTTGTGGTTTCTCTTCCCATTCATCATTTTTCAATGTCTGGTCGTGGCTTCTTTCTCCCATTCATCCGTTGATGTCTGGTTGAGTCTTTCCCATTCGTCCGTTGGCGTCTGGTCGTGGTTTCTCTTCCCATTCATCATTTTTCGATGTCTGGTCGTGGCTTCTTTCTCCCATTCATCCGTTGATGTCTGGTTGAGTCTTTCCCATTCGTCCGTTGGCGTCTGGTCGTGGTTTCTCTTCCCATTCATCATCTTTCAATGTCTGGTCGTGGTTTCTTTCTCCCATTCATCCGTTGATGTCTGGTTGAGTCTTTCCCATTCGTCCGTTGGCGTCGGGTCGTGGTTTCTCTTCCCATTCATCATCTTTCGATGTCTGGTCGTGGTTTCTTTCTCCCATTCATCCGTTGATGTCTGGTTGAGTCTTTCCCATTCGTCCGTTGGCGTCTGGTCGTGGTTTCTCTTCCCATTCATCATCTTTCGATGTCTGGTCGTGGTTTCTTTCTCCCATTCATCCGTTGATGTCTGGTTGAGTCTTTCCCATTCGTCCGTTGGCGTCTGGTCGTGGTTTCTCTTCCCATTCATCATCTTTCGATGTTTGGTCGTGGTTTCTTTCTCCCATTCATCCGTTGATGTCTGTTTGAGTCTTTCCCATTCGTCCGTTGGCGTCTGGTCGTGGTTTCTCTTCCCATTCATCATCTTTCGATGTCTGGTCGTGGTTTCTTTCTCCCATTCGTCCGTTGACGTCTGGTTGAGTCTTTCCCATTCGTCCGTTGGCGTCTGGTTGTGGTTTCTCTTCCCATTCATCATTTTTCGATGTCTGGTCGTGGCTTCTTTCTCCCATTCATCCATTGATGTCTGGTTGAGTCTTTCCCATTCGTCCGTTGGTGTCTGGTCGTGGTTTCTCTTCCCATTCATCATTTTTCGATGTCTGGTCGTGGCTTCTTTCTCCCATTCATCCCTTGATGTCTGGTTGAGTCTTTCCCATTCGTCCGTTGGCGTCTGGTCGTGGTTTCTCTTCCCATTCAACATCTTTCGATGTCTGGTCGTGGTTTCTTTCTCCCATTCATCCGTTGATGTCTGGTTGAGTCTTTCCCATTCATCCGTTGGCGTCTGGTCGTGGTTTCTCTTCCCATTCATCATCTTTCGATGTCTGGTCGTGGTTTCTTTCTCCCATTCATCCGTTGATGTCTGGTTGAGTCTTTCCCATTCGTCCCTTGGCGTCTGGTCGTGGTTTCTCTTCCCATTCATCAGCTTTCGATGTTTGGTCGTGTATTCTTTCTCTCAATCATCCTATGACGTCTGGTTGAGTCTTTCCCATTCGTCCGTTGGCGTCTGGTCGTGGTTTCTCTTCCCATTCATCATCTTTCGATGTCTGGTCGTGGTTTCTTTCTCCCATTCGTCCGTTGACGTCTGGTTGAGTCTTTCCCATTCGTCCGTTGGCGTATGGTTGTGGATTCTCTTCCCATTCATCATTTTTCGATGTCTGGTCGTGGCTTCATTCTCCCATTCATCCATTGATGTCTGGTTGAGTCTTTCCCATTCGTCCGTTGGTGTCTGGTCGTGGTTTCTCTTCCCATTCATCATTTTTCGATGTCTGGTCATGGCTTCTTTCTCCCATTCATCCCTTGATGTCTGGTTGAGTCTTTCCCATTCGTCCGTTGGCGTCTGGTCATGGTTTCTCTTCCCATTCATCATCTTTCGATGTCTGGTCGTGTATTCTTTCTCTCATTCGTCCGTTGACGTCTGGTTGAGTCTTTCCCATTCGTCCGTTGGCGTCTGGTCGTGGTTTCTCTTCCCATTCATCATTTTTCAATGTCTGGTCGTGGCTTCTTTCTCCCATTCATCCGTTGATGTCTGGTTGAGTCTTTCCCATTCGTCCCTTGGCGTCTGGTCGTGGTTTCTCTTCCCATTCATCATCTTTCGATGTCTGGTCGTGGTTTCTTTCTCCCATTCATCCGTTGATGTCTGGTTGAGTCTTTCCCATTCGTCCCTTGGCGTCTGGTCGTGGTTTCTCTTCCCATTCATCATCTTTCGATGTCTGGTCGTGTATTCTTTCTCTCATTCGTCCGTTGACGTCTGGTTGAGTCTTTCCCATTCGTTCGTTGGCGTCTGGTTGTGGTTTCTCTTCCCATTCATCATCTTTCGATGTCTGATCGTGGTTTCTTTCTCCCATTCATCCGTTGATGTCTGGTTGAGTCTTTCCCATTCGTCTGTTGGCGTCTGGTCGTGGTTTCTCTTCCCATTCATCATCTTCCGATGTCTGGTCGTGGTTTCTTTCTCCCATCCATCCGTTGATGTCTGGTTGAGTCTTTCCCATTCGTCCCTTGGCGTCTGGTCATGGTTTCTCTTCCCATTCATCATCTTTCGATGTCTGGTCGTGGTTTCTCTTCCCATTCATCATCTTTCGATGTCTGGTCGTGGCTTCTTTCTCCCATTCATCCGTTGATGTCTGGTTGAGTCTTTCCCATTCGTCCGTTGGCGTCTGGTCGTGGTTTCTCTTCCCATTCATCATTTTTCGATGTCTGGTCGTGGCTTCTTTCTCCCATTCATCCGTTGATTTCTGGTTGAGTCTTTCCCATTCGTCCGTTGGCGTCTGGTCGTGGTTTCTCTTCCCATTCATCATTTTTCAATGTCTGGTCGTGGTTTCTTTCTCCCATTCATCCCTTGATGTCTGGTTGAGTCTTTCCCATTCGTCCGTTGGCGTCTGGTCGTGGTTTCTCTTCCCATTCATCATCTTTCGATGTCTGATCGTGGTTTCTTTCTCCCATTCATCCGTTGATGTCTGGTTGAGTCTTTCCCATTCGTCCGTTGGCGTCTGGTCGTGGTTTCTTTTCCCATTCATCATCTTCCGATGTCTGGTCGTGGTTTCTTTCTCCCATCCATCCGTTGATGTCTGGTTGAGTCTTTCCCATTCGTCCCTTGGCGTCTGGTCGTGGTTTCTCTTCCCATTCATCATCTTTCGATGTGTGGTCGTGTATTCTTTCTCTCATTCGTCCGTTGACGTCTGGTTGAGTCTTTCCCATTCGTCCGTTGGCGTCTGGTTGTGGTTTCTCTTCCCATTCATCATTTTTCAATGTCTGGTCGTGGCTTCTTTCTCCTATTCATCCGTTGATGTCTGGTTGAGTCTTTCCCATTCGTCCGTTGGCGTCTGGTCGTGGTTTCTCTTCCCATTCATCATTTTTCGATGTCTGGTCGTGGCTTCTTTCTCCCATTCATCCGTTGATGTCTGGTTGAGTCTTTCCCATTCGTCCGTTGGCGTCTGGTCGTGGTTTCTCTTCCCATTCATCATCTTTCAATGTCTGGTCGTGGTTTCTTTCTCCCATTCATCCGTTGATGTCTGGTTGAGTCTTTCCCATTCGTCCGTTGGCGTCGGGTCGTGGTTTCTCTTCCCATTCATCATCTTTCGATGTCTGGTCGTGGTTTCTTTCTCCCATTCATCCGTTGATGTCTGGTTGAGTCTTTCCCATTCGTCCGTTGGCGTCTGGTCGTGGTTTCTCTTCCCATTCATCATCTTTCGATGTCTGGTCGTGGTTTCTTTCTCCCATTCATCCGTTGATGTCTGGTTGAGTCTTTCCCATTCGTCCGTGGCGTCTGGTCGTGGTTTCTCTTCCCATTCATCATCTTTCGATGTCTGGTCGTGGTTTCTTTCTCCCATTCATCCGTTGATGTCTGGTTGAGTCTTTCCCATTCGTCCGTTGGCGTCTGGTCGTGGTTTCTCTTCCCATTCATCAGCTTTCGATGTTTGGTCGTGTATTCTTTCTCTCATCATCCTATGACGTCTGGTTGAGTCTTTCCCATTCGTCCGTTGGCGTCTGGTCGTGGTTTCTCTTCCCATTCATCATCTTTCGATGTCTGGTCGTGGTTTCTTTCTCCCATTCGTCCGTTGACGTCTGGTTGAGTCTTTCCCATTCGTCCGTTGGCGTCTGGTCGTGGTTTCTCTTCCCATTCATCATTTTTCGATGTCTGGTCGTGGCTTCTTTCTCCCATTCATCCGTTGATGTCTGGTTGAGTCTTTCCCATTCGTCCCTTGGCGTCTGGTCGTGGTTTCTCTTCCCATTCATCATCTTTCGATGTCTGGTCGTGGTTTCTTTCTCCCATTCATCCGTTGATGTCTGGTTGAGTCTTTCCCATTCGTCCCTTGGCGTCTGGTCGTGGTTTCTCTTCCCATTCATCATCTTTCGATGTCTGGTCGTGTATTCTTTCTCTCATTCGTCCGTTGACGTCTGGTTGAGTCTTTCCCATTCGTCCGTTGGCGTCTGGTTGTGGTTTCTCTTCCCATTCATCATCTTTCGATGTCTGATCGTGGTTTCTTTCTCCCATTCATCCGTTGATGTCTGGTTGAGTCTTTCCCATTCGTCTGTTGGCGTCTGGTCGTGGTTTCTCTTCCCATTCATCATCTTCCGATGTCTGGTCGTGGTTTCTTTCTCCCATCCATCCGTTGATGTCTGGTTGAGTCTTTCCCATTCGTCCCTTGGCGTCTGGTCATGGTTTCTCTTCCCATTCATCATGTTTCGATGTCTGGTCGTGGTTTCTCTTCCCATTCATCATCTTTCGATGTCTGGTCGTGGCTTCTTTCTCCCATTCATCCGTTGATGTCTGGTTGAGTCTTTCCCATTCGTCCGTTGGCGTCTGGTCGTGGTTTCTCTTCCCATTCATCATTTTTCGATGTCTGGTCGTGGCTTCTTTCTCCCATTCATCCGTTGATTTCTGGTTGAGTCTTTCCCATTCGTCCGTTGGCGTCTGGTCGTGGTTTCTCTTCCCATTCATCATTTTTCAATGTCTGGTCGTGGTTTCTTTCTCCCATTCATCCCTTGATGTCTGGTTGAGTCTTTCCCATTCGTCCGTTGGCGTCTGGTCGTGGTTTCTCTTCCCATTCATCATCTTTCGATGTCTGATCGTGGTTTCTTTCTCCCATTCATCCGTTGATGTCTGGTTGAGTCTTTCCCATTCGTCTGTTGGCGTCTGGTCGTGGTTTCTCTTCCCATTCATCATCTTCCGATGTCTGGTCGTGGTTTCTTTCTCCCATCCATCCGTTGATGTCTGGTTGAGTCTTTCCCATTCGTCCCTTGGCGTCTGGTCGTGGTTTCTCTTCCCATTCATCATCTTTCGATGTCTGGTCGTGTATTCTTTCTCTCATTCGTCCGTTGACGTCTGGTTGAGTCTTTCCCATTCGTCCGTTGGCGTCTGGTTGTGGTTTCTCTTCCCATTCATCATTTTCAATGTCTGGTCGTGGCTTCTTTCTCCTATTCATCCGTTGATGTCTGGTTGAGTCTTTCCCATTCGTCCGTTGGCGTCTGGTCGTGGTTTCTCTTCCCATTCATCATTTTTCGATGTCTGGTCGTGGCTTCTTTCTCCCATTCATCCGTTGATGTCTGGTTGAGTCTTTCCCATTCGTCCGTTGGCGTCTGGTCGTGGTTTCTCTTCCCATTCATCATCTTTCAATGTCTGGTCGTGGTTTCTTTCTCCCATTCATCCGTTGATGTCTGGTTGAGTCTTTCCCATTCGTCCGTTGGTGTCGGGTCGTGGTTTCTCTTCCCATTCATCATCTTTCGATGTCTGGTCGTGGTTTCTTTCTCCCATTCATCCGTTGATGTCTGGTTGAGTCTTTCCCATTCGTCCGTTGGCGTCTGGTCGTGGTTTCTCTTCCCATTCAACATCTTTCGATGTCTGGTCGTGGTTTCTTTCTCCCATTCATCCGTTGATGTCTGGTTGAGTCTTTCCCATTCATCCGGTGGCGTCTGGTCGTGGTTTCTCTTCCCATTCATCATCTTTCGATGTCTGGTCGTGGTTTCTTTCTCCCATTCATCCGTTGATGTCTGGTTGAGTCTTTCCCATTCGTCCCTTGGCGTCTGGTCGTGGTTTCTCTTCCCATTCATCAGCTTTCGATGTTTGGTCGTGTATTCTTTCTCTCAATCATCCTATGACGTCTGGTTGAGTCTTTCCCATTCGTCCGTTGGCGTCTGGTCGTGGTTTCTCTTCCCATTCATCATCTTTCGATGTCTGGTCGTGGTTTCTTTCTCCCATTCGTCCGTTGACGTCTGGTTGAGTCTTTCCCATTCGTCCGTTGGCGTATGGTTGTGGATTCTCTTCCCATTCATCATTTTTCGATGTCTGGTCGTGGCTTCATTCTCCCATTCATCCATTGATGTCTGGTTGAGTCTTTCCCATTCGTCCGTTGGTGTCTGGTCGTGGTTTCTCTTCCCATTCATCATTTTTCGATGTCTGGTCATGGCTTCTTTCTCCCATTCATCCCTTGATGTCTGGTTGAGTCTTTCCCATTCGTCCGTTGGCGTCTGGTCATGGTTTCTCTTCCCATTCATCATCTTTCGATGTCTGGTCGTGTATTCTTTCTCTCATTCGTCCGTTGACGTCTGGTTGAGTCTTTCCCATTCGTCCGTTGGCGTCTGGTCGTGGTTTCTCTTCCCATTCATCATTTTTCAATGTCTGGTCGTGGCTTCTTTCTCCCATTCATCCGTTGATGTCTGGTTGAGTCTTTCCCATTCGTCCCTTGGCGTCTGGTCGTGGTTTCTCTTCCCATTCATCAGCCTTCGATGTTTGGTCGTGTATTCTTTCTCTCAATCATCCGTTGACGTCTGGTTGAGTCTTTCCCATTCGTCCGTTGCCGTCTGGTTGTGGTTGCTCTTCCCATTCATCATTTTTCAATGTCTGGTCGTGGTTTCTTTCTCCCATTCATCCCTTGATGTCTGGTTGAGTCTTTCCCATTCGTCCGTTGGCGTCTGGTCGTGGTTTCTCTTCCCATTCATCATCTTTCGATGTCTGATCGTGGTTTCTTTCTCCCATTCATCCGTTGATGTCTGGTTGAGTCTTTCCCATTCGTCTGTTGGCGTCTGGTCGTGGTTTCTCTTCCCATTCATCATCTTCCGATGTCTGGTCGTGGTTTCTTTCTCCCATCCATCCGTTGATGTCTGGTTGAGTCTTTCCCATTCGTCCCTTGGCGTCTGGTCATGGTTTCTCTTCCCATTCATCATCTTTCGATGTCTGGTCGTGGTTTCTCTTCCCATTCATCATCTTTCGATGTCTGGTCGTGGCTTCTTTCTCCCATTCATCCGTTGATGTCTGGTTGAGTCTTTCCCATTCGTCCGTTGGCGTCTGGTCGTGGTTTCTCTTCCCATTCATCATTTTTCAATGTCTGGTCGTGGCTTCTTTCTCCCATTCATCCGTTGATTTCTGGTTGAGTCTTTCCCATTCGTCCGTTGGCGTCTGGTCGTGGTTTCTCTTCCCATTCATCATTTTTCAATGTCTGGTCGTGGTTTCTTTCTCCCATTCATCCCTTGATGTCTGGTTGAGTCTTTCCCATTCGTCCGTTGGCGTCTGGTCGTGGTTTCTCTTCCCATTCATCATCTTTCGATGTCTGATCGTGGTTTCTTTCTCCCATTCATCCGTTGATGTCTAGTTGAGTCTTTCCCATTCGTCCGTTGGCGTCTGGTCGTGGTTTCTCTTCCCATTCATCATCTTTCGATGTCTGGTCGTTTTTTCTTTCTCTCATTCATCCGTTGATATCTGGTTGAGTCTTTCCCATTCGTCCCTTGGCGTCTGGTCGTGGTTTCTCTTCCCATTCATCATCTTTCGATGTCTGGTCGTGTATTCTTTCTCTCATTCGTCCGTTGACGTCTGGTTGAGTCTTTCCCATTCGTCCGTTGGCGTCTTTTTGTGGTTTCTCTTCCCATTCATCATTTTTCAATGTCTGGTCGTGGCTTCTTTCTCCCATTCATCCGTTGATGTCTGGTTGAGTCTTTCCCATTCGTCCGTTGGCGTCTGGTCGTGGTTTCTCTTCCCATTCATCATTTTTCGATGTCTGGTCGTGGCTTCTTTCTCCCATTCATCCGTTGATGTCTGGTTGAGTCTTTCCCATTCGTGGGTTGGCGTCTGGTCGTGGTTTCTCTTCCCATTCATCATCTTTCAATGTCTGGTCGTGGTTTCTTTCTCCCATTCATCCGTTGATGTCTGGTTGAGTCTTTCCCATTCGTCTGTTGGCGTCTGGTCGTGGTTTCTCTTCCCATTCATCATCTTCCGATGTCTGGTCGTGGTTTCTTTCTCCCATCCATCCGTTGATGTCTGGTTGAGTCTTTCCCATTCGTCCCTTGGCGTCTGGTCGTGGTTTCTCTTCCCATTCATCATCTTTCGATGTCTGGTCGTGTATTCTTTCTCTCATTCGTCCGTTGACGTCTGGTTGAGTCTTTCCCATTCGTCCGTTGGCGTCTGGTTGTGGTTTCTCTTCCCATTCATCATTTTTCAATGTCTGGTCGTGGCTTCTTTCTCCTATTCATCCGTTGATGTCTGGTTGAGTCTTTCCCATTCGTCCGTTGGCGTCTGGTCGTGGTTTCTCTTCCCATTCATCATTTTTCGATGTCTGGTCGTGGCTTCTTTCTCCCATTCATCCGTTGATGTCTGGTTGAGTCTTTCCCATTCGTCCGTTGGCGTCTGGTCGTGGTTTCTCTTCCCATTCATCATCTTTCAATGTCTGGTCGTGGTTTCTTTCTCCCATTCATCCGTTGATGTCTGGTTGAGTCTTTCCCATTCGTCCGTTGGTGTCGGGTCGTGGTTTCTCTTCCCATTCATCATCTTTCGATGTCTGGTCGTGGTTTCTTTCTCCCATTCATCCGTTGATGTCTGGTTGAGTCTTTCCCATTCGTCCGTTGGCGTCTGGTCGTGGTTTCTCTTCCCATTCAACATCTTTCGATGTCTGGTCGTGGTTTCTTTCTCCCATTCATCCGTTGATGTCTGGTTGAGTCTTTCCCATTCATCCGGTGGCGTCTGGTCGTGGTTTCTCTTCCCATTCATCATCTTTCGATGTCTGGTCGTGGTTTCTTTCTCCCATTCATCCGTTGATGTCTGGTTGAGTCTTTCCCATTCGTCCCTTGGCGTCTGGTCGTGGTTTCTCTTCCCATTCATCAGCTTTCGATGTTTGGTCGTGTATTCTTTCTCTCAATCATCCTATGACGTCTGGTTGAGTCTTTCCCATTCGTCCGTTGGCGTCTGGTCGTGGTTTCTCTTCCCATTCATCATCTTTCGATGTCTGGTCGTGGTTTCTTTCTCCCATTCGTCCGTTGACGTCTGGTTGAGTCTTTCCCATTCGTCCGTTGGCGTATGGTTGTGGATTCTCTTCCCATTCATCATTTTTCGATGTCTGGTCGTGGCTTCATTCTCCCATTCATCCATTGATGTCTGGTTGAGTCTTTCCCATTCGTCCGTTGGTGTCTGGTCGTGGTTTCTCTTCCCATTCATCATTTTTCGATGTCTGGTCATGGCTTCTTTCTCCCATTCATCCCTTGATGTCTGGTTGAGTCTTTCCCATTCGTCCGTTGGCGTCTGGTCATGGTTTCTCTTCCCATTCATCATCTTTCGATGTCTGGTCGTGTATTCTTTCTCTCATTCGTCCGTTGACGTCTGGTTGAGTCTTTCCCATTCGTCCGTTGGCGTCTGGTCGTGGTTTCTCTTCCCATTCATCATTTTTCAATGTCTGGTCGTGGCTTCTTTCTCCCATTCATCCGTTGATGTCTGGTTGAGTCTTTCCCATTCGTCCCTTGGCGTCTGGTCGTGGTTTCTCTTCCCATTCATCAGCCTTCGATGTTTGGTCGTGTATTCTTTCTCTCAATCATCCGTTGACGTCTGGTTGAGTCTTTCCCATTCGTCCGTTGCCGTCTGGTTGTGGTTGCTCTTCCCATTCATCATTTTTCAATGTCTGGTCGTGGTTTCTTTCTCCCATTCATCCCTTGATGTCTGGTTGAGTCTTTCCCATTCGTCCGTTGGCGTCTGGTCGTGGTTTCTCTTCCCATTCATCATCTTTCGATGTCTGATCGTGGTTTCTTTCTCCCATTCATCCGTTGATGTCTGGTTGAGTCTTTCCCATTCGTCTGTTGGCGTCTGGTCGTGGTTTCTCTTCCCATTCATCATCTTCCGATGTCTGGTCGTGGTTTCTTTCTCCCATCCATCCGTTGATGTCTGGTTGAGTCTTTCCCATTCGTCCCTTGGCGTCTGGTCATGGTTTCTCTTCCCATTCATCATCTTTCGATGTCTGGTCGTGGTTTCTCTTCCCATTCATCATCTTTCGATGTCTGGTCGTGGCTTCTTTCTCCCATTCATCCGTTGATGTCTGGTTGAGTCTTTCCCATTCGTCCGTTGGCGTCTGGTCGTGGTTTCTCTTCCCATTCATCATTTTTCAATGTCTGGTCGTGGCTTCTTTCTCCCATTCATCCGTTGATTTCTGGTTGAGTCTTTCCCATTCGTCCGTTGGCGTCTGGTCGTGGTTTCTCTTCCCATTCATCATTTTCAATGTCTGGTCGTGGTTTCTTTCTCCCATTCATCCCTTGATGTCTGGTTGAGTCTTTCCCATTCGTCCGTTGGCGTCTGGTCGTGGTTTCTCTTCCCATTCATCATCTTTCGATGTCTGATCGTGGTTTCTTTCTCCCATTCATCCGTTGATGTCTAGTTGAGTCTTTCCCATTCATCCGTTGGCGTCTGGTCGTGGTTTCTCTTCCCATTCATCATCTTTCGATGTCTGGTCGTTTTTTCTTTCTCCCATTCATCCGTTGATATCTGGTTGAGTCTTTCCCATTCGTCCCTTGGCGTCTGGTCGTGGTTTCTCTTCCCATTCATCATCTTTCGATGTCTGGTCGTGTATTCTTTCTCTCATTCGTCCGTTGACGTCTGGTTGAGTCTTTCCCATTCGTCCGTTGGCGTCTTTTTGTGGTTTCTCTTCCCATTCATCATTTTTCAATGTCTGGTCGTGGCTTCTTTCTCCCATTCATCCGTTGATGTCTGGTTGAGTCTTTCTCATTCGTCCGTTGGCGTCTGGTCGTGGTTTCTCTTCCCATTCATCATTTTTCGATGTCTGGTCGTGGCTTCTTTCTCCCATTCATCCGTTGATGTCTGGTTGAGTCTTTCCCATTCGTGGGTTGGCGTCTGGTCGTGGTTTCTCTTCCCATTCATCATCTTTCAATGTCTGGTCGTGGTTTCTTTCTCCCATTCATCCGTTGATGTCTGGTTGAGTCTTTCCCATTCGTCCGTTGGCGTCGGGTCGTGGTTTCTCTTCCCATTCATCATCTTTCGATGTCTGGTCGTGGTTTCTTTCTCCCATTCATCCGTTGATGTCTGGTTGAGTCTTTCCCATTCGTCCGTTGGCGTCTGGTCGTGGTTTCTCTTCCCATTCATCATCTTTCGATGTCTGGTCGTGGTTTATTTCTCCCATTCATCCGTTGATGTCTGGTTGAGTCTTTCCCATTCGTCCGTTGGCGTCTGGTCGTGGTTTCTCTTCCCATTCATCATCTTTCCATGTCTGGTCGTGGTTTCTTTCTCCCATTCATCCGTTGATGTCTGGTTGAGTCTTTCCCATTCGTCCGTTGGCGTCTGGTCGTGGTTTCTCTTCCCATTCATCATCTTTCGATGTCTGATCGTGGTTTCTTTCTCCCATTCATCCGTTGATGTCTGGTTGAGTCTTTCCCATTCATTCGTTGGCGTCTGGTCGTGGTTTCTCTTCCCATTCATCATCTTTCGATGTCTGGTCGTGGTTTCTTTCTCCCATTCATCCGTTGATGTCTGGTTGAGTCTTTCCCATCAGTCCCTTGGCGTCTGGTCGTGGTTTCTCTTCCCATTCATCATCTTTCGATGTCTGGTCGTGTATTCTTTCTCTCATTCGTCCGTTGACGTCTGGTTGAGTCTTTCCCATTCGTCCGTTGGCGTCTGGTTGTGGTTTCTCTTCCCATTCATCATTTTTCAATGTCTGGTCGTGGCTTCTTTCTCCCATTCATCCGTTGATGTCTGGTTGAGTCTTTCCCATTCGTCCGTTGGCGTCTGGTCGTGGTTTCTCTTCCCATTCATCATTTTTCAATGTCTGGTCGTGACTTCTTTCTCCCATTCATCCGTTGATGTCTGGTTGAGTCTTTCCCATTCGTCCGTTGGCGTCTGGTCGTGGTTTCTCTTCCCATTCATCATCTTTCAATGTCTGGTCGTGGTTTCTTTCTCCCATTCATCCGTTGATGTCTGGTTGAGTCTTTCCCATTCGTCCGTTGGCGTCGGGTCGTGGTTTCTCTTCCCATTCATCATCTTTCGATGTCTGGTCGTGGCTTCTTTCTCCCATTCATCCGTTGATGTCTGGTTGAGTCTTTCCCATTCGTCCGTTGGTGTCTGGTCGTGGTTTCTCTTCCCATTCATCATCTTTCGATGTCTGGTCGTGGTTTATTTCTCCCATTCATCCGTTGATGTCTGGTTGAGTCTTTCCCATTCGTCCGTTGGCGTCTGGTCGTGGTTTCTCTTCCCATTCATCATCTTTCGATGTCTGGTCGTGGTTTCTTTCTCCCATTCATCCGTTGATGTTGGGTTGAGTCTTTCCCATTCGTCCGTTGGCGTCTGGTCGTGGTTTCTCTTCCCATTCATCATCTTTCAATGTCTGGTCGTGGTTTCTTTCTCCCATTCATCCGTTGATGTCTGGTTGAGTCTTTCCCATTTGTCCGTTGGCATCTGGTCGTGGTTTCTCTTCCCATTCATCATCTTTCGATGTTTGGTCGTGGTTTCTTTCTCCCATTCATCCGTTGATGTCTGGTTGAGTCTTTCCCATTCGTCCGTTGGCGTCTGGTCGTGGTTTCTCTTCCCATTCATCATCTTTCGATGTCTGGTCGTGGTTTCTTTCTCCCATTCATCCGTTGATGTCTGGTTGAGTCTTTCCCATCAGTCCCTTGGCGTCTGGTCGTGGTTTCTCTTCCCATTCATCATCTTTCGATGTCTGGTCGTGTATTCTTTCTCTCATTCGTCCGTTGACGTCTGGTTGAGTCTTTCCCATTCGTCCGTGGGCGTCTGGTTGTGGTTTCTCTTCCCATTCATCATTTTTCAATGTCTGGTCGTGGCTTCTTTCTCCCATTCATCCGTTGATGTCTGGTTGAGTCTTTCCCATTCGTCCGTTGGCGTCTGGTCGTGGTTTCTCTTCCCATTCATCATTTTTCGATGTCTGGTCGTGGCTTCTTTCTCCCATTCATCCGTTGATGTCTGGTTGAGTCTTTCCCATTCGTCCGTTGGCGTCTGGTCGTGGTTTCTCTTCCCATTCATCATCTTTCAATGTCTGGTCGTGGTTTCTTTCTCCCATTCATCCGTTGATGTCTGGTTGAGTCTTTCCCATTCGTCCGTTGGCGTCGGGTCGTGGTTTCTCTTCCCATTCATCATCTTTCGATGTCTGGTCGTGGCTTCTTTCTCCCATTCATCCGTTGATGTCTGGTTGAGTCTTTCCCATTCGTTCGTTGGCGTCTGGTCGTGGTTTCTCTTCCCATTCATCATCTTTCGATGTCTGGTCGTGGTTTCTTTCTCCCATTCATCCGTTGATGTCTGGTTGAGTCTTTCCCATTCGTCCGTTGGCGTCTGGTCGTGGTTTCTCTTCCCATTCATCATCTTTCGATGTCTGGTCGTGGTTTCTTTCTCCCATTCATCCGTTGATGTTGGGTTGAGTCTTTCCCATTCGTCCGTTGGCGTCTGGTCGTGGTTTCTCTTCCCATTCATCATCTTTCGATGTCTGGTCGTGGTTTCTTTCTCCCATTCATCCGTTGATGTCTGGTTGAGTCTTTCCCATTCATCCGTTGGCGTCTGGTCGTGGTTTCTCTTCCCATTCATCATCTTTCGATGTCTGATCGTGGTTTCTTTCTCCCATTCATCCGTTTATGTCTGGTTGAGTCTTTCCCATTCGTCCCTTGGCGTCTGGTCGTGGTTTCTCTTCCCATTCATCATCTTTCGATGTCTGGTCGTGTATTCTTTCTCTCATTCGTCCGTTGACGTCTGGTTGAGTCTTTCCCATTCGTCCGTTGGCGTCTGGTTGTGGTTTCTCTTCCAATTCATCATTTTTCAATGTCTGGTCGTGGCTTATTTCTCCCATTCATCCGTTGATGTCTGTTTGAGTCTTTCCCATTCGTCCGTTGGCGTCTGGTCGTGGTTTCTCTTCCCATTCATCATTTTTCGATGTCTGGTCGTGGCTTCTTTCTCCCATTCATCCGTTGATGTCTGGTTGAGTCTTTCCCATTCGTCCGTTGGCGTCTGGTCGTGGTTTCTCTTCCCATTCATCATCTTTCGATGTCTGATCGTGGTTTCTTTCTCCCATTCATCCGTTGATGTCTGGTTGAGTCTTTCCCATTCATTCGTTGGCGTCTGGTCGGGGTTTCTCTTCCCATTCATCATCTTTCGATGTCTGGTCGTGGTTTCTTTCTCCCATTCATCCGTTGATGTCTGGTTGAGTCTTTCCCATTCGTCCCTTGGCGTCTGGTCGTGGTTTCTCTTCCCATTCATCATCTTTCGATGTCTGGTCGTGGTTTCTTTCTCCCATTCATCCGTTGATGTCTGGTTGAGTCTTTCCCATTCATCCCTTGGCGTCTGGTCGTGGTTTCTCTTCCCATTCATCATCTTTCGATGTCTGGTCGTGTATTCTTTCTCTCATTCGTCCGTTGACGTCTAGTTGAGTCTTTCCCATTCGTCCGTTGGCGTCTGGTTGTGGTTTCTCTTCCCATTCATCATTTTTCAATGTCTGGTCGTGGCTTCTTTCTCCCATTCATCCGTTGATGTCTGGTTGAGTCTTTCCCATTCGTCCGTTGGCGTCTGGTCGTGGTTTCTCTTCCCATTCATCATTTTTCGTTGTCTGGTCGTGGCTTCTTTCTCCCATTCATCCCTTGATGTCTGGTTGAGTCTTTCCCATTCGTGGGTTGGCGTCTGGTCGTGGTTTCTCTTCCCATTCATCATCTTTCAATGTCTGGTCGTGGTTTCTTTCTCCCATTCATCCGTTGATGTCTGGTTGAGTCTTTCCCATTCGTCCGTTGGCGTCGGGTCGTGGTTTCTCTTCCCATTCATCATCTTTCGATGTCTGGTCGTGGTTTCTTTCTCCCATTCATCCGTTGATGTCTGGTTGAGTCTTTCCCATTCGTCCGTTGGCGTCTGGTCGTGGTTTCTCTTCCCATTCATCATCTTTCGATGTCTGGTCGTGGTTTCTTTCTCCCATTCATCCGTTGATGTCTGGTTGAGTCTTTCCCATTCGTCCGTTGGCGTCTGGTCGTGGTTTCTCTTCCCATTCATCATCTTTCGATGTCTGATCGTGGTTTCTTTCTCCCATTCATCCGTTGATGTCTGGTTGAGTCTTTCCCATTCATTCGTTGGCGTCTGGTCGTGGTTTCTCTTCCCATTCATCATCTTTCGATGTCTGGTCGTGGTTTCTTTCTCCCATTCATCTGTTGATGTCTGGTTGAGTCTTTCCCATTAGTCCCTTGGCGTCTGGTCGTGGTTTCTCTTCCCATTCATCATCTTTCGATGTCTGGTCGTGTATTCTTTCTCTCATTCGTCCGTTGACGTCTGGTTGAGTCTTTCCCATTCGTCCGTTGGCGTCTGGTTGTGGTTTCTCTTCCCATTCATCATTTTTCAATGTCTGGTCGTGGCTTCTTTCTCCCATTCATCCGTTGATGTCTGGTTGAGTCTTTCACATTCGTCCGTTGGCGTCTGGTCGTGGTTTCTCTTCCCATTCATCATTTTACGATGTCTGGTCGTGGCTTCTTTCTCCCATTCATCCGTTGATGTCTGTTTGAGTCTTTCCCATTCGTCCGTTGGCGTCTGGTCGTGGTTTTTCTTCCCATTCATCATCTTTCAATGTGTGGTCGTGGTTTCTTTCTCCCATTCATCCGTTGATGTCTGGTTGAGTCTTTCCCATTCATCATTTTTCGATGTCTGGTCGTGGCTTCTTTCTCCCATTCATCCGTTGATGTCTGGTTGAGTCTTTCCCATTCGTCCGTTGGCGTCTGGTCGTGGTTTTTCTTCCCATTCATCATCTTTCAATGTCTGGTCGTGGTTTCTTTCTCCCATTCATCCGTTGATGTCTGGTTGAGTCTTTCCCATTCGTCCGTTGGCGTCGGGTCGTGGTTTCTCTTCCCATTCATCATCTTTCGATGTCTGGTCGTGGTTTCTTTCTCCCATTCATCCGTTGATGTCTGGTTGAGTCTTTCCCATTCGTCTGTTGGCGTCTGGTCGTGGTTTCTCTTCCCATTCGTCATCTTTTGATGTCTGGTCGTGGTTTATTTCTCCCATTCATCCGTTGATGTCTGGTTGAGTCTTTCCCATTCGTCCGTTGGCGTCTGGTCGTGGTTTCTCTTCCCATTCATCATCTTTCGATGTCTGGTCGTGGTTTCTTTCTCCCATTCATCCGTTGATGTCTGGTTGAGTCTTTCCCATTCGTTCATTGGCGTCTGGTCGTGGTTTCTCTTCCCATTCATCATCTTTCAATGTCTGGTCGTGGTTTCTTTCTCCCATTCATCCGTTGATGTCTGGTTGAGTCTTTCCCATTCGTCTGTTGGCGTCGGGTCGTGGTTTCTCTTCCCATTCATCATCTTTCGATGTCTGGTCGTGGTTTCTTTCTCCCATTCATCCGTTGATGTCTGGTTGAGTCTTTCCCATTCGTCCGTTGGCGTCTGGTCGTGGTTTCTCTTCCCATTCATCATCTTTCGATGTCTGGTCGTGGTTTATTTCTCCCATTCATCCGTTGATGTCTTGTTGAGTCTTTCCCATTCGTCCGTTGGCGTCTGGTCGTGGTTTCTCTTCCCATTCATCATCTTTCGATATCTGGTCGTGGTTTCTTCCTCCCATTCATCCGTTGAAGTCTGGTTGAGTCTTTCCCATTCGTCCGTTGGAGTCTGGTCGTGGTTTCTCTTCCCATTCATCATCTTTGGATGTTTGGTCGTGGTTTCTTATTCCCATTCATCCGTTGATGTCTGGTTGAGTCTTTCCCATTCGTCCGTTGGCGTCTGGTCGTGGTTTTTTTTTCCCATTCATCATCTTTCGATATCTGGTCGTGGTTTCTTTCTCCCATTCATCCGTTGATGTCTGGTTGAGTCTTTCCCATTCGTCCGTTGGCGTCTGGTCGTGGTTTCTCTTCCCATTCATCATCTTTCGATGTTTGGTCGTGGTTTCTTTCTCCCATTCATCCGTTGATGTCTGGTTGAGTCTTTCCCATTCGTCCGTTGGCGTCTGGTCGTGGTTTCTCTTCCCATTCATCATCTTTCGATGTCTGGTCGTGGTTTCTTTCTCCCATTCATCCGTTGATGTCTGTTTGAGTCTTTCCCATTCGTCTGTTGGCGTATGGTCGTGGTTTCTCTTCCCATTCATCATCTTTCAATGTCTGGTCGTGGTTTCTTTCTCCCATTCATCCAATGATGTCTGGTTGAGCCCTTCCCATTCATCATCTTTCGATGTCTGGTCGTGGTTTCTCTTCCCATTCATCATTTTTCGATGTCTGGTCGTGGCTTCTTTCTCCCATTCATCATCTTTCGATGTCTGGTCGTGGTTTCCTTTTCCCATTCATCAGTTGATGTCTGGTTGAGTCTTTCCCATTCGTCCGTTGGCGTCTTGTCGTGGTTTCTCTTCCCATTCATCATCTTTCGATGTTTGGTTGTGGTTTCTTCCTCCCATTCATCTGTTGATGTCTGGTTGAGTCTTTCCCATTCGTCCGTTGGCGTCTGGTCGTGGTTTCTCTTCCCATTCATCATTTTTCGATGTCTGGTCGTGGTTTCTTTCTCCCATTCATCCGTTGATGTCTGTTGAGTCTTTCCCATTCGTCCGTTGGCGTCTGGTCGTGGTTTCTCTTCCCATTCATCATCTTTCGATGTCTGGTCGTGGTTTCTTTCTCCCATTCATCCGTTGATGTCTGGTTGAGTCTTTCCCATTCGTCCGTTGGCGTCTGGTCGTGGTTTCTCTTCCCATTCATCATCTTTCGATCTTTGGTCATGGTTTCTTTCTCCCATTCATCCGTTGATGTCTGGTTGAGTCTTTCCCATTCGTCCGTTGGCGTCTGGTCGTGGTTTCTCTTCCCATTCATCATCTTTCGATGTCTGGTCGTGGTTTCTTTCTCCCATTCATCCGTTGATGTCTGTTTGAGTCTTTCCCATTCGTCCGTTGGCGTCTGGTCGTGGTTTCTCTTCCCATTCATCATTTTTCGATGTCTGGTCGTGGTTTCTTTCTCCCATTCATCCGTTGATGTCTGTTGAGTCTTTCCCATTTGTCCGTTTGCGTCTGGTCGTGGTTTCTCTTCCCATTCATCATCTTTCGATGTCTGGTCGTGGTTTCTTTCTCCCATTCGTCCGTTGACGTCTGATTGAGTCTTTCCCATTTGTCCCTTGGCTTCTGGTCGTGGTTTCTCTTCCCATTCATCATTTTTCGATGTCTGGTCGTGGCTTCTTTCTCCCATTCATCCATTGATGTTTGGTTGAGTCTTTCCCATTCGTCCGTTGGCGTCTGGTCGTGGTTTCTCTTCCCATTCATCCTTTTTCGATGTCTGGTCGTGGCTTCTTTCTCCCATTCATCCGTTGATGTCTGGTTGAGTCTTTCCCATTCGTCCGTTGGCGTCTGGTCGTGGTTTCTCTTCCCATTCATCATCTTTCGATGTCTGGTCGTGGTTTCTTTCTCCCATTCATCCGTTGATGTCTGTTGAGTCTTTCCCATTTGTCCGTTGGCGTCTGGTCGTGGTTTCTCTTCCCATTCATCATCTTTCGATGTCTGGTCGTGGTTTCTTTCTCCCATTCATCCGTTGATGTCTGGTTGAGTCTTTCCCATTAGTCCGTTGGCGTCTGGTCGTGGTTTCTCTTCCCATTCATCATCTTTCGATGTCTGGTCGTGGCTTCTTTCTCCCATTCATCATCTTTCGATGTCTGGTCGTGGTTTCTTTTTCCCATTCATCCGTTGATGGCTGGTTGAGTCTTTCCCATTCGTCCGTTGGCGTCTGGTCGTGGTTTCTCTTCCCATTCATCATTTTTCGATGTCTGGTCGTGGTTTCTTTCTCCCATTCATCCGTTGATGTCTGTTGAGTCTTTCCCATTTGTCCGTTGGCGTCTGGTCGTGGTTTCTCTTCCCATTCATCATCTTTCGATGTCTGGTCGTGGTTTCTTTCTCCCATTCGTCCGTTGACGTCTGATTGAGTCTTTCCCATTCGTCCGTTGGCTTCTGGTCGTGGTTTCTCTTCCCATTCATCATTTTTCGATGTCTGGTCGTGGCTTCTTTCTCCCATTCATCCATTGATGTTTGGTTGAGTCTTTCCCATTCGTCTGTTGGCGTCTGGTCGTGGTTTCTCTTCCCATTCATCCTTTTTCGATGTCTGATCGTGGCTTCTTTCTCCCATTCATCCGTTGATGTCTGGTTGAGTCTTTCCCATTCGTCCGTTGGCGTCTGGTCGTGGTTTCTCTTCCCACTCATCATCTTTCGATGTCTGGTCGTGGTTTCTTTCTCCCATTCATCCGTTGATGTCTGGTTGAGTCTTTCCCATTCGTCCCTTGGCGTCTGGTCGTGGTTTCTCTTCCCATTCATCATCTTTCGATGTCTGGTCGTGGTTTCTTTCTCCCATTCATCCGTTAATTACTGGTTGAGTCTTTCCCATTAGTCCGTTGGCGTCTGGTCGTGGTTTCTCTTCCCATTCATCATCTTTCGATGTCTGGTCGTGGTTTCTTTCTCCCATTCATCCATTGATGTCTGGTTGAGTCTTTCCCATTCGTCCGTTGGCGTCTGGTCGTGGTTTCTCTTCCCATTCATCATCTTTCGATGTCTGGTCGTGGTATCTTTCTCCCATTCGTCCGTTGATGTCTGTTTGAGTCTTTCCCATTCGTCCGTTGGCGTCTGGTCGTGGTTTCTCTTCCCATTCATCATCTTTCGATGTCTGGTCGTGGTTTCTTTCTCCCATTCATCCGTTGATGTCTGGTTGAGTCCTTCCCATTTATCATCTTTCGATGTCTGGTCGTGGTTTCTCTTCCCATTCATCATTTTTCGATGTCTGGTCGTGGCTTCTTTCTCCCATTCATCATCTTTCGATGTCTGGTCGTGGTTTCTTTTTCCCATTCATCCGTTGATGGCTGGTTGAGTCTTTCCCATTTGTCCGTTGGCGTCTGGTCGTGGTTTCTCTTCCCGTTCATCATCTTTTGATGTCTGGTCGTGGTTTCTTCCTCCCATTCATCCGTTGATGTCTGGTTGAGTCTTTCCCATTCGTCCGTTGGAGTCTGGTCGTGGTTTCTCTTCCCATTCATCATCTTTGGATGTTTGGTCGTGGTTTCTGTCTCCCATTCATCCGTTGATGTCTGGTTGAGTCTTTCCCATTCGTCCGTTGGCGTCTGGTCGTGGTTTTTTTCCCATTCATCATCTTTCGATATCTGGTCGTGGTTTCTTTCTCCCATTCATCCGTTGATGTCTGGTTGAGTCTTTCCCATTCGTCCGTTGGCGTCTGGTCGTGGTTTCTCTTCCCATTCATCATCTTTCGATGTTTGGTCGTGGTTTCTTTCTCCCATTCATCCGTTGATGTCTGGTTGAGTCTTTCCCATTCGTCCGTTGGCGTCTGGTCGTGGTTTCTCTTCCCATTCATCATCTTTCGATGTCTGGTCGTGGTTTCTTTCTCCCATTCATCCGTTGATGTCTGTTTGAGTCTTTCCCATTCGTCTGTTGGCGTCTGGTCGTGGTTTCTCTTCCCATTCATCATCTTTCAATGTCTGGTCGTGGTTTCTTTCTCCCATTCATCCAATGATGTCTGGTTGAGCCCTTCCCATTCATCATCTTTCGATGTCTGGTCGTGGTTTCTCTTCCCATTCATCATTTTTCGATGTCTGGTCGTGGCTTCTTTCTCCCATTCATCATCTTTCGATGTCTGGTCGTGGTTTCCTTTTCCCATTCATCCGTTAATGTCTGGTTGAGTCTTTCCCATTCGTCCCTTGGCGTCTGGTCGTGGTTTCTCTTCCCATTCATCATCTTTCGATGTCTGGTCGTGGTTTCTTTCTCCCATTCATCCGTTGATGTCTGGTTGAGTCTTTCCCATTAGTCCGTTGGCGTCTGGTCGTGGTTTCTCTTCCCATTCATCATCTTTCGATGTCTGGTCATGGTTTCTTTCTCCCATTCATCCGTTGATGTCTGGTTGAGTCTTTCCCATTCGTCCGTTGGCGTCTGGTCGTGGTTTCTCTTCCCATTCATCATCTTTCGATGTCTGGTCGTGGTATCTTTGTCCCATTCATCCGTTGATGTCTGTTTGAGTCTTTCCCATTCGTCCGTTGGCGTCTGGTCGTGGTTTCTCTTCCCATTCATCATCTTTCGATGTCTGGTCGTGGTTTCTTTCTCCCATTCATCCGTTGATGTCTGGTTGAGTCTTTCCCATTTATCATCTTTCGATGTCTGGTCGTGGTTTCTCTTCCCATGCATCATTTTTCGATGTCTGGTCGTGGCTTCTTTCTCCCATTCATCATCTTTCGATGTCTGGTCGTGGTTTCTTTTTCCCATTCATCCGTTGATGTCTGGTTGAGTCTTTCCCATTCGTCCGTTGGCGTCTGGTCGTGGTTTCTCTTCCTATTCATCATCTTTCGATGTCTGGTCGTGGTTTCTTCCTCCCATTCATCCGTTGATGTCTGGTTGAGTCTTTCCCATTCGTCCGTTGGAGTCTGGTCGTGGTTTCTCTTCCCATTCATCATCTTTGGATGTTTGGTCGTGGTTTCTTTCTCCCATTCATCCGTTGATGTATGGTTGAGTCTTTCCCATTCGTCCGTTGGCGTCTGGTCGTGGTTTCTCTTCCCATTCATCATCTTTCGATGTCTGGTCGTGGTTTCTTTCTCCCATTCGTCCGTTGACGTCTGGTTGAGTCTTTCCCATTCGTACGTTGGCGTCTGGTCGTGGTTCTCTTCCCATTCATCATCTTTCGATGTCTGGTCGTGGTTTCTTTATTCCCATTCGTCCGTTGACGTCTGGTCGTGGTCTCTTTCTCCGATAAAAATCAAAATCCCCAGTAGAGTCGTTGGTAAACTTCTTGTCTGGTCCAGTGATAAATATCAAATCCCTAGTGGAAGCTACCGTTGGTGAACATTCTTTTCTTTGATCATCCCCCGCAGAGTGCAAATTCTACGGTTCTTTGGTATTCAATCCCTGTTTACCTTGAAGGTCTGATAGCCGTTGCTCTCATCCATTCAGGTTCTCAGTTGATTGAATAGGGGCAGTTGTAGCACCTCAAATTTGCACCCCCATTCATGCATTCATTTCATTTTTTAGGATTACTGACATTACATTAACATTGCATAGTGCATTGCATCTCATCAGTCAAGACTGGCATCAAGAGGACTCATCTGTGCAAGAGACCAAGCATTTCCTTGAAAATAAGCCACATGAGTATTCTAGAGAGCTTACATGAACCAAGGTTCATTTTGAAGCAATTTGACCAAGTGTTAGAGGCTCAAAAGTCATAAGTACATGTCCAAGTCATCTGGGGCCCATAAAAGTCAACTGCAAGTCAACTAAGGGCTAGGAGGTGTAGAAATGGTTTGAGACACTTCATACATATCCCAATGAGGTTCATTTGTCATTGCAAATACATATCTTGAAGAATTTGAGGTCAGATCAAAAGTTTCTAAAAATGGAAAGTGACCTATAATTTCAAGTTTCCAAAAATGGAAAGGTTTTGATTCAAATTCAACTTGACTTTCCAATATCAAAGATTCTTCAAATGAAATTTTGTCCAACATTAAAGTTGAAGATCTCTCTCTCCCATTTCCAAAAAGTCCAAGATCATGAGCATCTGATGAATGGTTGAAGAGTTATGATCAAATGATTGCCAAGTGTGCATGGAACTTCAACAAGCCATAACTTTTGACTCATAACTCCAAAATGAATGCCTCTTTTTGCATATTGCTCCTTATGACATATATTTTCCAAATCATTCATCACATTGCATGAAATTTCATCACATGACCATTTGCTCCTTCATGCTCATTTTGGAGGGAAATTTGGAAATTCGAAATTGGTGCATTACATGAGTCAAATACCATTGCCATTGTGCTTATGAGATGATTTTAAGTGAAACTGATCATGCATGTGGTACTGTTCACGTCCAATTCTCCATGCACCTCCCATTTTCCAAATTTTGTCATACACCTTATTTTGCTTAATTACAATTAACCAATGCCAAATTTGATTAGCAAGGTGATTAGGACAGAGTATATAAACCAAAGCATAACATAATTCTGGGGGTTTTTGAACATTCTAGATCCAAATTTCTCTTCCCTCCAAATTTTGCTCTCAATTGAAACTTCATTTTTTTCACATAGCACTTGGATTTGATTGCATATTCTGGTTCTCTGATCATCATTTAGTGTAGATCAAGCTTTGATTTGAAGAATTCGAGTGGAAATTAAGCACATGAAGCTCAAGAACATGGAAATGGAAACTGATTTTTGAGCTAGATCTAAGCCTCTCCAAGCCTCAATCTCTACTTCAAGCTTCATAACAGTGATACAGGAGTAGATCTGGATCGTGCCAAGCCTTGAATCTGCAGATTTCAGAGACTGTTCTTCAAGAGGTAGGTTTTTCGAAGCTCTTAATTCTCCAATCTTTTGCCATGATAGTGTAGACCTTCTCTTGATGAGCATGCTGATGAAAATTTCATGTGAAATGATGAAGTATTGGCTGAGATATAGTGAATTGAAGTTTTGAATGCATAATATGTTTTTGCTCGATTCTCATGATTCGTGATGAATTAGCCTTAGTTAATGCTCGATCTGTAATGTACGTAGCAAGAGCTTTCTGATGATGTAAATTTTATGCGAATCTGGAAAAATTTCTTTGAAGTTCATACTGTTCACCACCGTCTCAAGGTAGGAGACGGTGGTTTCCACCGTGCGCACCGCCGTCTGGTTCAGGCCTTGCTGGCTAGGGCTTTGTCTTCATGTGTATGCCTCGTGGCGAAACGATTGGCCTGTGTTCTCTTGACTAGCGCCACATGGCCTTTTGACTGTGACTGTGTTGCCAACGCATAATTGAAACTCAATGTTTCATCCATTCCCTCGCTTCGATTCCTGGCGGTGCATTTTTGGTTTTAATTCATTTCAGCGCCTCATTTGAATTGCTACATGGTTCGAATCTCACTGGTTCCATATTTTCAAATTAATTCTCATATTACCTTTCCCTCCATAATTTCATGTACATTTTCCACATTTTATTTCAAATATTTTCCAACTTTGAAAAATCATTAAAAATATCATATGCATCCAATTAATTCACAATTTTTTGCAAAATGTTCATGTGTTTGTCTAGTATTTTTTGGTTGTTGATTTTTGGATTTATCACTTCTGGAATTTGAATTGTGATTGGTTGATTGATCACGTGTGCAAAATGTGACATGCTTCATTCTTTCTATCATGAAATGCTCAATAACGATCCAATTGCCATGAAATTTTGTGTGATGATTCCTAACATGATGCTTTACATTTGAGGATTGGTTTGGTATTTTTCTCATTTTTCATCCCTGTTTTAGGTACATGATTGTATGGTGTGACAATGTGTGTCACACAATTTGATGTCCTACTTGTGCATTTTCATTTCTAGGTCAATTGAACTCTGTTGATTCTAATTTTTGGCATGATGATTGTGTTGGACATGTTGTATGCTCATGAAAATTTCCAGAATTGTTTGAGTCATTTCTGTTTTAATATGGAATTTTTATTCTTGATGATCACTTGTGTGCTTTGAAATTGCCTTTGCCATAGCTTGCTCATGTAGTGACTTTGCTTAATGCTCTTGACTTGGTCCTTTTTAGGACATGTTCATGATTGATTAAATATGCTTCATGTTGAATATTGGTTGCTGTTTTGACTTTTTTCTTTACCTTTGACCCTAGCCTTGGTGCTAGTGGTTTGTACTCATCCTTTGAGTTGTGCATTTCAGGTTCAAGCTTATAGTCCTAATGGTTGATGCAATCTCATGACTTGAGATGAAAATTTGCTTTATCCACTAACCTTTATTGTGTTGTAGGTTCCTTGGTGATGAATTCACTTGAGTTGATTGGCTTACCTTGTGCATATTGGTTATAACACTGTTGATTGTTTGATTTGTTTGAATGTGAATATTGACTTGTTTGATTTTCTTACAGGTACTTTAGTAGCTTTAACTCATTGCTTGAGTTGCCTTGCTTTGCTTGTGGTTGGAATACCACCTAGGTAACTTCTATTCTCCATGTAGTCTGGAAGCCCTGTCGTTTATGTTTGGCAGGCATTTGGCTGAAGTCCTCCTTAAGAGGCAATGACTGTGTTTGTTTATCTTTGTGCTTAAGACCTCCTTGTCGAGGTATACAGGTTAAGACCTCCTAAGTGAAGAAGCAATTGGCAGATAGAAGGGGCTAGTAGCCAGTCCCCTGCTAATCAGTTGAGTCTTTCATCTTGCTCGCACTATGTGCTGATGCATTTTGAATAAACACCCAAGATCCTTGTATATAGAGTCAGTCAAGTGGAGTAGAGTCCCACATTCTGGACTCCCACGTTTTCATTGATTGAAGCTCACCCAGGCCTGGGTTAAGAGCTATGAGTTCCAACCCTCATTACCTTTCATCTGCTCACCCTGACGGTCAATGTCAGTGGTTAAGAGCCTCAGATACCCTTCCAGGTGGCTTGTTTGTCGAGGTTGACATGACCCCTTGACTAAAGCCTCACCCTTGACGTTTGAGCCCCCTTGTTGGTGTGTTTACTTCATGTTGTATGTTTGTGTGTGGTGTGATTGTATCCCCCTAGGATGCTAGACTTCGCATAGTCTCTCGTTTGCATGTCAATTAAGGTAGCACGGTTCCTTCGTCTAGGACTTCCTTTCTTGCGTGAGCATCCTAAAACACAAACCAACTTTATCCCCTTAAGAACACGTTAACTCCTTCTACTACAGGTGAGTAAGTCTCCAAAGGCCGAGCATCCGATAGATTGCGTAGTAACTTTGTTCACATAAAAAACACAAAACAAGTAGAAATAGTTTAGCCGAACTACGTCAATTCTGATTCTCATGTCCAGATGAGATACGTAGGCATGAGATGCGATGTCTTGTCGAGTTTGACCAACAACTAACTTTGATCCTTTTCTCTCGCCCTCGTTGTGATTGAGACCTGCCCTTTCTCTTGCCCTAGTTGCAATTGAGACCCTTCCTCTTGTGTGTGTGTTTGGAGTCTGATGTAAGTCCAGCGATTGGCATTCGGTTTCCCGTTTGTGGTTGTTTGTTTGGAGTCTGATGTAAGTCCAACGATTGGCCTTCGGTTTCCTGTTTCTTTTGTGGAGTTGGATGTAAGACCAGCGATTGGCATTCCGTTTCCTGTTGTGTGTTTCGTTAGACGTCTCAGCGTCTCCTTTTAGCGTTTTATTTGGCGTGCGTTAGCCGAGCTACGAGTGCTCTAATTCTTTCTCTGGTTAGAGAAGATACGTATGCACAGGATGCGATGTCCTAGCGAGCACGTTTCCCGTCCCCCCGAACTACGTTGACTTTGATGTTTGTGTCTGACAAACTACGTAGGCCCAAGATGCGGCATCTTGCCGAGTCCGCTTTCTCCATTTTCTTTCATCTGTGTTTCATTCCAGTTTTGTGCAGTTTTTTAGCAGTTATTTAGCAACCTTTCTTCTATCCTTTCTGAGCGTGGATCCCGTCGAGTACGACGGATGCGTAGGGGTGCTAATACCTTCCCTTCACATAACCAACTCCCGATCCTTGCAATCTCTGGTCGTAAGACCATTTCCTTTCCAGGTTTACTTCGAGCGTTTCCTTTCCCTCCTTTGGGATAAATAATGCACGGTGCCGGCTCTGTGTTTTTTTCCCGCCGGTTTTTCGCATAATGCGACACTTAGCGCATAAAGTTAGTGACTAACTAATATTAAGATAGTCGGTGGTGGTTCAAGTTTCTTGTAGAAAAGGACTTTTGATATTGAATCAAAAATAGAATGAAATAAAACTTCATTCTATTGAGAACAAAATAATAAGTTGTTTACAATAAACTGCAGAAGCATGAGAAAGATTTTTCAAGCTATTTACAAAATGATTTTTTTTTAGACTGTGTACAATAAGATGCAGACCCATTATTAATAGAAGTGGAGAAAATAACAAAAGATGAGGTATGAAGTGAAGCTTCTCCAATATTGTGTTTTGATGAAGACAAGTATATTTTTTCGAATTCATGGGCATTATCAAAGGATGAGAAAAAACTCCATAACTCAGGCTATGGTATCAAGAATTGTATCTCAAGCAACATTATCAAGACATTTTTGGAACTTAGGAGAATGATCACTTCATTAAAGTAAAAGTTATTATATGATCATTTATTTTACCATAGTGCTCAAAGTTATCATAATCATTTCATCTTGATGCATAAAACTTATTTTGATAACTTGTATTTGTGCATAGTCACATTACTTGAATTATTTCTCAAAGTTTAATCAAGTGTAACCGGTTACACATTTTTGTTAACCGGTTACTAGAACAAAATTTTAATATTTTTTCAAAATTGCATCAGGTGTAACAGGTTAACTAAATCTTGTAACCAATTACACCTTTGAAATTCAAGTTTTAATAAATCAGTTCAGCTATAATCAGTTACGATTATCTGTTAACCGGTTACCGCTGAAGCAATGACATTTTTGGTTGAAAATCTGATTCCAACTAATTTTAAAATGCATTTATCAATCCTGACATTGCTTCATGAAATCATGTTGTTTCAAAGAGGTATTATGCAAGTATAAATACCTGTGATATCAGATTTTCATGTTTCACAGTCTTTCATTTTTAAACAAGTGCCTTATGTAATAAGTTTTTTAGTGAAACTTTCAGAATTCATTTTCAATGCATCAATAAAAAAGTTTCATCAGTTCTGTTCTAAGCACTTGTGTAACATACTTGTGAATTATTTACTTGCAAGGGAAGATCAAATTCAAGTAATTTATATACATCTTATAACTTCAAACTTCTTGTAAAACTCAGAGTTGTATGCATAGCTTGTTGTCCAGGATTGTTGGAAACAAGAGAGTGAAAAATAGAGGTTTGTTTTCTTTTTCTACTTTGTAAAACCACAAGGGAGTGTTCCTTATTGATTTAGTTAGCAACTTGTTTATGGAGCCTAGGAATAGACTTGTACAAGGTTCTAACAAATAGTGAAATCTTTTACACGTGGTAAGGGGACTAGACCCACTTTTGAATTGTGAAAGGAAATAGCAAAATCTCTCGGTGTTCTTTACTTTTCTGCATTTTACAGCTTTCATTAACTCTATCAAACCAAAAAGTAAAAGTAAGAATACTAATCAGTCACCATTTGTGTTAGTTTTGATGTCATTTGAGTGCCAAAAGCAGGTGAATTGTTGTGACTTTGGGCAGTTGTTTGAGTGTATTATTGGTAGATTTTTATAGAAACTCGATCTGTTAAGATTTTAGTAATTTTGAGCTATTTTACTCGCTTGAGGTAGTGTTTCATATGTTTACAGGGCTTACGAGTAAAGAGGAGTTAGATCAGAGAAGAAATCAGATAACAACGCATGAGCAGAAGAAAAAAAAGGAAGAAAACACACATTTTCTGACCATACGCGTATGATCACTAAGTGTCACCTCCCACCATACGCGTAACAATAGGAGGGAGGTAAAAATACAGTATTTGCTCATACGCATATGGGAAGGCCTATACGGGTATGAGGCCAACCAACCAGGCCTCCTCTGCGCAGCCAGAAGCCTTACACGTGTGGCTCCAGTTGGGTCATACGCCATACCCTAAACCATATGCGTATGAGTTAGTGTAAAAAGTGTCCATACACGTATGGGTGGAGGCCATGTGTGTAACACCCTTCTAAAATACCCCAATAATTAATTAATTCAACAAAATATAAATCAAAGTAGATATGCAATTTAAGGGTGTCACACTTGACACTTCACACCATTCACCATAATAACTTGTCATGCTCATTTATTAATCAAAATAAAACATTGCACAATTCGCAGCGGATAGAGATCTAATCAATCATGCAAACCATGTAACACATTACATGTAAAGTTGTTCAATAACCAAAATGAAAACAAAGTAAAACATCCCGTCCCGATGTTACATCTACCAGAGCATGACCCACTAAGGAACTACACTAGACTCCAAGCACTAGCTTCTACTCAATCACTGCTCGTTACCTGAAACATAGTTGTAAGGGTGAGTTCTTCAATCGATATAATAAGCATTATAAAATATCATGTAATGCTAAGTAATTTAACACATTTCATCACCCAAACCAGATCACACATTCAGCAACGGCAACATCAACTCAAAATCATAATCATACTCAACCCAACACAAAACACACGTATAATATTGGAATACATCCATTCATATTATACGCCATACATACATTATGCAATGAGACTCCATGCATGCGGTACCGACTATTCGTGAACACATAGTTCAACCTCACCGATCAAACCCAGATACGGCTACCAAGCTCACTAGTCCCACTCATTTGAGACCCAGTGACTCACTCACTAATTCCTCACCATGGGAATTAGCTACCACCCCAAGGGCTATGCTATGCACGCTAAATCACCTAGCATGCAAACATCAACAACAATCCACAATAACTCACTCACTAATTCCTCACCATGGGAATTAGCTACCACCATAAAGGCCATACTATGCACGCTAAATCACCTAGCATGCAACCATCAACAACAATCCACAATGGACATATGCTCACACTCTAAGCCATAAACAGTCCATTCACAATTGCATACATAACAGATACATTCACAGTATTATGCATACCATCATACATCATCAGCATATTTATCACAAAATCATATTCATATCATGCCAAATAATAAATCACAGTATTAGCACACTCTACTAATACCTATACTGCTCAAAACAACGGGAAATGATCCCTACTATATCATACACCAATATAGGCCAAACGTCAAATATGTACACAATATTTGAATATCAATTTTCCACTTTCCAAACAGTGTTAACCGGTTAACGCCCTGGGTTAACCGGTTAACGCAACACAGAACACGCTTTCTGGCAATTTTTAACAGTGTTAACCGGTTAACACCCTGGGTTAACCGGTTAACGCAGAACAAAAATTAATTTTTCTAAATCATAACAGTGTTAACCGGTTAACACCCTGGGTTAACCGGTTAACGCAGAACAGAAAGCTGTTCCTGCGCTAACACGAAAACAGAATGCAGATTTCCCGCATTTCTCGCCGTCGGAGGACTTCCGGACCTCCGATTTCAATTCCGTAAAAAGCTACACGTCCAGAAATTTACGACTCACCCACATATAGATTCAATTACAGTTTTAACATAACTTATTCATCACAATTTACAGCATTCCTCATCCCAATTAGGGTCAATTCAATGGCTTATTACTACCCATTACATGTTAACCCATAATACCCATTAAACGACGATAAACCCCCCTTACCTGAGTTAATCCGGCAATTGATTCTTTGGCCTTCAACAATCGTGAATCCTCCTCTTGAGCCCTAGCCTCTTCTTCTCCCTTTCTCAGTTTCTTCTCTTTTCAGCCGCTTCTCTGTTTTCACGTGAAAAACCCTTTTCTAAATGGGACTCTTTACTGATTCCAACTTATAATTCCAATAATAATAATCCAATAATATTCCAATTATTTAATTAAATTAATAAATATACTAATAATAATATATATGAATGGTTTATTCTAAATAATACCCTCTCATTCATATTATCATCATAATATACTATTAAACTTAATTTAAATAATTATCATAATTTATCGGGGTGTTACAACTCTCCCCCACTAAAAGAGTTTTCGTCCTCGAAAACATACCTCAAGCGAATAACTCTGGATAAGACTCCTTCATCTGACTCTCAAGTTCCCAAGTCACATTGCCACCTGCTGGTCCTCCCCAAGCTACCTTTACCAAAGCAATCTCTTTACCCCGCAACTGCTTCAACTCTCGATCCTCTATCCTCATAGGTGATGTTTCAACAGTCAGGTTATCTCTCACCTGTACATCATCTACTTGGACCACATGCGACGGATCAGGAATGTACCTTCTCAACTGAGACACATGAAAAACCTCATGCAAATTCGCAAGTGACGGCGGTAAAGCGATACGATAGGCTACCTCCCTTATCCTCTCCAAAATCTGATAAGGACCAATAAATCGAGGTGTCAACTTCTTCGACTTCAAAGCTCGACCAACCCCAGTTATCGGAGTAACACGAAGAAACACATGATCTCCCTCTTGAAACTCAAGTGACTTCCTCCTCTTGTCGTGATAACTCTTCTGACGACTCTGAGCAATCCTCATCTTCTCCTGAATCATTTTAATCTTTTCCGTAGTTTGTTGAACAATCTCCGGTCCAACCACAGCACTCTCACCGGACTCATACCAACATAAAGGTGTCCGACATCTCCTACCATACAAAGCTTCAAACGGTGCCATACCAATGCTCGAATGAAAACTATTGTTGTAGGTAAACTCAATCAAAGGTAAATAACAATCCCAAGCACCTCCCTTTTCCAAAACACAAGCCCTCAAAAGATCCTCTAGTGACTGAATCGTCCTCTCAGTCTGACCATCAGTCTGCGGATGATATGCAGAACTCAATCTCAGCTTAGTTCCCAAAGCCCTCTGCAAACCTTCCCAGAACTTCGATGTAAATCTAGGATCTCTGTCCGAAACAATACTCGACGGAATACCATGCAAACTTACAATTTTCTCAATATACAACTCAGCTAATCTCTCTAATGGATAATCCATTCTGATCGGAATGAAATGAGCCGATTTTGTCAATCTGTCAACAATCACCCAAATAGCTTCAAAATTCTTAATTGTCCTCGGTAAACCAGAAACAAAATCCATACTGATACTATCCCACTTCCACTCTGGAATAGCCAACGGTTGCATTAGCCCAAACGGCTTCTGATGCTCAATCTTTGACTTCTGACAAGTCAAACAAGAATAAACAAAACTCGCAATTTCTCTTTTCATTCCCGGCCACCAAAATAACTTTTTCAAATCATGATACATCTTCGTAGCCCCAGGATGAATACTCAGGCCACTACGATGTCCTTCCTCAAGAATACTCTTCTTAAGTTCGGTAACATCCGGAATACACACCCGATTACCAAATTTCAAAACACCATTCTCATCAACTCTGAATTCACCACCTTGACCTTGATTCACTAGAGTCAACTTATCAACCAAAAGCACATCGGATTTCTGACCCTCTCTAATCTCATCCAGAATACCACTCGTTAACTTCAACGTTCCCAATTTAACACTATTGTGAGTACTCTCACACACCAAACTCAAGTCTCTAAACTGCTCAATTAAATCCAATTCCTTAACCATTAACATAGACATATGCAATGATTTCCGACTCAATGCATCAGCCACTACGTTTGCTTTACCCGGATGGTAATTCAAACCAAAGTCATAATCCTTCAGAAACTCTAACCATCTCCTCTGTCTCATATTCAGCTCTTTCTGATCAAACAAATACTTTAAACTTTTATGGTCACTGAAAACCTCAAATCTTGACCCGTACAAGTAATGCCTCCATAACTTCAGAACAAATACTACAACTGCCAACTCTAAATCGTGTGTCGGATAGTTCCTCTCATGAACCTTCAGTTGTCTCGAAGCATAAGCTACAACCTGCTTATTCTGCATCAAAACACCACCCAAACCCAACAATGAAGCATCACAGTAAACCTCAAATGGTTCCGATGGACTTGGTAATATCAGAATAGGAGCAGTAGTTAACCTTCTCTTTAACTCTTGGAAACCTTCTTCACATTTTGAGTCCCAAACAAACGCTTGCCCCTTTCTAGTCAACATCGTTAATGGTAATGCCAACTTAGAAAATCCCTCAATGAATTTCCTATAATAACCTGCAAGTCCAAGAAAACTCCTTATCTCAGAAACTGACTTCGGAGCTTCCCACTTAGATACCGCTTCTATCTTAGAAGGATCAACAGCAACACCACCTCTTGAAACCACATGACCAAGAAAACTAACCTCTTCTAACCAAAATTCACACTTAGACAGTTTAGCAAATAACTTCTTTTCTCGTAAAACTCCTAAAACCACTCTCAAATGTTCAGCATGCTCTTCTTCGGATTTCGAATACACCAAAATATCGTCAATAAACACCACAACAAACTTGTCTAGGTACGGATGGAAAATCCTATTCATATACTCCATAAATACCCCAGGCGCATTAGTCACACCAAAAGGCATTACAGAATACTCATAATGTCCATACCTTGTTCTGAAAGCAGTCTTCTGAATATCCTCAGTTTTCACACGTATCTGATGATACCCCGATCTCAAATCTATTTTGCTGAACACACTCGCACCAACCAACTGATCCATCAAATCATCAATCCTCGGCAAAGGATACCGATTCTTGATCGTCACTTTATTCAGTTGCCTGTAGTCCACACACAACCTCATAGTACCTTCTTTCTTCTTAACCAATAACACTGGTGCGCCCCACGGTGACACACTCGGACGAATAAATTTCTTATCCAACAGATCTTCCAGCTGACTCTTCAATTCAGTTAACTCAACAACAGACATACGGTACGGAGCCATCGATATCGGCCTAGTACCAGGTACCAAATCAATCGAGAACTCAACTTCACGCTCTGGCGGTAATTCATTCACTTCTTCTGGAAACACGTCAGGAAAATCACACACCACGGCTAGATCGCAAATCACCAGTTTATCTTTAGCCTCCAAAGTCGCTAACAGCATAAACAACTCTGCCCCATCTGCTACTGCCTCATCATAGGGAGTGTAATACTTCGACAGCTCTGTGAACTTAGCAGCATACTCAGTAACAGACCGGTTGCCCTACTTCAATTCTAAGAACTCTATCTCTTTCTTTCCTCTGACATCCTCTGGAAAGTACTTCCTCAGGAATCTCTCTCTGAACACCGCCCAAGTGATCTCAGCACTCCCAGCAGCTTCCAACTCAGTGCGGGCAGCAACCCACCAATCATCTGCTTCCTCTGATAGCATATGCGTACCGAACCTGACCTTCGGGTTATCGGCACACTCAGTCACTCGGAAGATCCTCTCGATCTCCTTCAACCACTTCTGAGCACCATCTGGATCGTATGCTCCCTTGAACATTGGAGGATTGTTCTTCTGGAACTCACTCAGTTGACGAGCAGCTCCCATTCCCACAACATTCGGATTCCCTCTAAGTACTCCAGCTAGCATACCCAGAGCCTCAGCAATCGCAACATCGTCTCTACCCCTTCCAGCCATCTCTATTCTGAAAACCCAACAAGCTAAAACAATAAGTACTGATAGGGTTACACAACACCTATCACGTACAGGGAAACAGAATAATTACGACTCGACTCGACCGACTATGCTCTGATACCACTAATGTAACACCCTTCTAAAATACCCCAATAATTAATTAATTCAACAAAATATAAATCAGAGTAGATATGCAATTTAAGGGTGTCACACTTGACACTTCACACCATTCACCATAATAACTTGTCATGCTCATTTATTAATCAAAATAAAACATTGCACAATTCGCAGCGGATAGAGATCTAATCAATCATGCAAACCATGTAACACATTACATGTAAAGTTGTTCAACAACCAAAATGAAAACAAAGTAAAACATCCCGTCCCGATGTTACATCTACCAGAGCATGACCCACTAAGGAACTACACTAGACTCCAAGCACTAGCTTCTACTCAATCACTGCTCGTTACCTGAAACATAGTTGTAAGGGTGAGTTCCTCAATCGATATAATAAGCATTATAAAATATCATGTAATGCTAAGTAATTTAACACATTTCATCACCCAAACCAGATCACACATTCAGCAACGGCAACATCAACTCAAAATCATAATCATACTCAACCCAACACAAAACACACGTATAATATTGGAATACATCCATTCATATTATACGCCATACATACATTATGCAATGAGACTCCATGCATGCGGTACCGACTATTCGTGAACACATAGTTCAACCTCACCGATCAAACCCAGATACGGCTACCAAGCTCACTAGTCCCACTCATTTGAGACCCAGTGACTCACTCACTAATTCCTCACCATGGGAATTAGCTACCACTCCAAGGGCTATGCTATGCACGCTAAATAACCTAGCATGCAAACATCAACAACAATCCACAATAACTCACTCACTAATTCCTCACCATGGGAATTAGCTACCACCATAAAGGCCATACTATGCACGCTAAATCACCTAGCATGCAACCATCAACAACAATCCACAATGGACATATGCTCACACTCTAAGCCATAAACAGTCCATTCACAATTGCATACATAACAGATACATTCACAGTATTATGCATACCATCATACATCATCAGCATATTTATCACAAAATCATATTCATATCATGCCAAATAATAAATCACAGTATTAGCACACTCTACTAATACCTATACTGCTCAAAACAACGGGAAATGATCCCTACTATATCATACACCAATATAGGCCAAACGTCAAATATGTACACAATATTTGAATATCAATTTTCCACTTTCCAAACAGTGTTAACCGGTTAACGCCCTGGGTTAACCGGTTAACGCAACACAGAACACGCTTTCTGGCAATTTTTAACAGTGTTAACCGGTTAACACCCTGGGTTAACCGGTTAACGCAGAACAAAAATTAATTTTTCTAAATCATAACAGTGTTAACCGGTTAACACCCTGGGTTAACCGGTTAACGCAGAACAGAAAGCTGTTCCTGCGCTAACACGAAAACAGAATGCAGATTTCCCGCATTTCTCGCCGTCGGAGGACTTCCGGACCTCCGATTTCAATTCCGTAAAAAGCTACACGTCCAGAAATTTACGACTCACCCACATATAGATTCAATTACAGTTTTAACATAACTTATTCATCACAATTTACAGCATTCCTCATCTCAATTAGGGTCAATTCAATGGCTTATTACTACCCATTACATGTTAACCCATAATACCCATTAAACGACGATAAACCCCCTTACCTGAGTTAATCCGGCAATTGATTCTTTGGCCTTCAACAATCGTGAATCCTCCTCTTGAGCCCTAGCCTCTTCTTCTCCCTTTCTCAGTTTCTTCTCTTTTCAGCCGCTTCTCTGTTTTCACGTGAAAAACCCTTTTCTAAATGGGACTCTTTACTGATTCCAACTTATAATTCCAATAATAATAATCCAATAATATTCCAATTATTTAATTAAATTAATAAATATACTAATAATAATATATATGAATGGTTTATTCTAAATAATACCCTCTCATTCATATTATCATCATAATATACTATTAAACTTAATTTAAATAATTATCATAATTTATCGGGGTGTTACAATGTGCGTATGGCAGGACCCTGATCTGAAAAATCGTAAATTTTGCCTATTTAGTCAAAAAATGTGAATTTCCAAGGGTTGGACGACTTTTTAGTACAAAGAACGCGTTTTAAAGGCTGAAACATTGAAGAATTCGTGGTGGATCAAGATTTTCATGAACTTTTGGGATTGAAGACCTCTTTTCTTCCATTAATTTGTAATGTCTACAATTTATGTCATGTTTTTCGTTATTATTATGAGCAGCTAAACCCCTAAATGCTAGGGGGTGTCCTTGATTCGGATTTATGATACAATTCTAAATTTCTACCATGTAATGACTTTGAGTTGGTGATATTTTATTTATTTAGAATTTGTGCTTAATGCTTTCTCTTTCAGAAAAATTGAGTTTGATATGTGGTTAATATTTAGGCTTGACTACCATTATAAATGCTTAGTTGTGAATAATTCATAGTAGATAGCACCTAGGCCTAGGGATACCCTGTGGAAACCATAATATTATTGATTAAAATAATTCTTAATTTCATACGTGATTCACTATGGACATAAAATTGATTTGAATGGTTAAAGGTTTTCTCACTAAGGAATTAAGAGTAAACACCATTAAGAACCGGTAATCAATGTTATCGAATCAAGTTGTTTCAAGGATAATTTAATGTTGTTGATGAATCCAATCATACACCTTCCCTAACATGTTCACTCATAATACTTTTAAATTGTACAATTGTTTTCGTTACTTTCTTCTAGATTCTATTTTCTACGTTTCAAACCAACAATTCAAAATCCCTAGGCCTTTCTTTAACTAAGATAGAACCCGAACTCTGTATCGTCAAGCAATTCTTAGGACCGATACATGGGGTCATTTCCCTTATTACTACATTAAAAGATTAGTACACTTGCTAATTTATCAATCAAGTTTTTGACGTCGTTGTCCGGGACTGCCAAAGATTATAGAGTTCATAGTTTTATTTTTAGTTAAAATTTTGTTGCTCTACAACTAAAACTTTATTTTAGTTTTTATTGTATTTTTATTATTATTTGGATACTACTAATATATGTCTAATATTTTTATGCTAGAAAATCCTTCAACTGATTTTCCTTTTGGCGCATAACCAAAAAGAATGTCGCACACTCGACTTAGACAATTAAGGCTGGCTGATAAAGAGGTAGATAGTTGGTTGAATCAGTTACAGATTCCGATAGAGAAGTAGAAGAATCAATTATGGCTGAAGCTAGTGAAGAAATACTTGTTTGAGATTATGGTAAATCAAATTCCCATGGTGGTCGTCTGACTATAGTGAACCAACTAGTAAATATTGAAGATTTTTTAGTTAAACCCAACTACCATCTGACAACTTGAGAAGAGACCTTTGATAGGAAAGATTAATGAAGATGCAAATAAATATTTGCAAAGGTTTTTTACTATGAGTACTACTTTGAAAATAGATGGGAATTCTGAAGAAACCAAAAAGTTGAGAATTTTTCCGTTCACTTTAGCTGAAGATGTCAAATAGTGGTTTTATCCGCTTCCTGCTTGAATTATCATTAGCTTAATGAGTATTTTCCTCCTTCTATCTTTCTCAGGGAAAGATATGATATAATGAATTTTAAATAGAAGGAAGGAGAGTCATTTGGTATGCTCATAAGATATTTAAGAGATTATTGGTTACTTGTGTTATTCACAACTTAGATCAATCGGAACAGATGCAAATGTTTGTTAATGGCCTCAGGTTGAAGACTAAACAACTGATTGATACAACTATTGGTGGCTCATCTAATTTTACAACAATCATTGGTATCAAGGAGATTATAGAAGCCATTGCTGCAAATGAACACTTAGAGTTGTATGATAGGAGTGTGAGCAAACCAAAGGGAAGGATTGATTTGGAACTAGTTGCTTAGAGTATAAATGTGGAAGACCAAGTTTTTGCATAAGTTGAAAAAAGACTCAAGGAAATGAATATAGGTACTCAATAGGTAGCTCAAGTTCAACTAGTTCAAGTTGTGAGTTATAAAATTTGTGGTGGACCTCATAATGCCATGCATTGTGTTGCAATTGTGCAACAAATTGAAGAAGTTAATTTTTTGAAGCAGAATAACCCATATTCTAATACTTACAATTCAGGATGGAAGAACCATCCAAACTTCTCTTAGAAATATCAACAAGGGAATGTTCAGAAACAGAGTGATATTCAGTATCATAACTAAGAACAATTTCTACCTCCACAAAATCATTATAATCAGTTCCAACAACAATATCAGCAACAAACTTCTAAGAAGGCGGATTGAGAAATAGCCATTGAAAAGATGGCAGCTCAAAATTCCCAATTTCAAGAAGAGACAAGAAATAATCAAAAGAACAATACAACTTCTATTAAAAATATTGAAGTTCAGATGGGTCAGATAGCACAACAAATTGAAGGTACTCAGGCACAAAGATCTCTTCCTAGTGCAACAGTGACTAATCCAAGAGAATATAGTAAAGTGAGTGATGTGATACTTAGAAGTGGTAAGTCAACTGAGAGCACTAAAGAAAAATTAGGTGAAGAAGACCATTTGTTGGAAGTTGACTTAGAAATTAAAGAGAACCAAAAAATTTCTAAAGAGGAAGTCACACAAACGGTGGTAGAGAAAGAAAAATGAAAAGAGCCAAAACCAACCATCAAACTCCCATATCCTTCAAGAAACAAGAAGAAGGATCAACATGAGAAATTTTTTGAGAAGTTCTTAGAGAAGTTTAAGAAGCTTGAAACCAATATACCATTCTCTGAGACACTTGAGCAGATGCCTATTTATGAAAATTCATGAAAGGTATCATCTCCAAGAAACACACCATTGACACTGAACCTATACTTCTAACTGAAACTTGCAGTGCTATTTTGCAGAGTATGAAGATTCCAGTAAAAAAAGAAAGATTGGGGTTCTGTCACTATTCCATGCACAATATGTAATAGAAATTTCAAGAAGGCACTTATTGATTTGGGAGTAAGTGTGAGTCTTATGCCTTTGTCTATCTATAGGAAGTTGGGAATAGGTAAAGTTCAGGATACAAGGATGACACTTCAGTTTGCTGATCACTGTTGTACCCCAAAATTTACCCTCTTCTTTTTAACCATATTTGGCTTATGCCTGATCATTATATACATTCATGCATATCATTGGTTCTATGGTTATGGGATCGAAGCATCTCTCTTGTGACCTTCTTCAAGCCTTAGAAGGAAGAAAAGTGACAATCAGTACAAAGAGGGTGGGTTATCCCCAACTACATAATCATCCAAGCTATTAAGGGGTTTCGTATGCCCTAAGACCTCTAAAATGGTCCATCACCTCATAAGTTGATTGAGAATTACAAGACATTAGAAGCTGATCACACTTCTTTGTCTCTTGTTCCTTGAGCTAGAGTGACATGAAATTTTAGATCATCTTCATCATGTTATTGTGCAAGACATCTTTTCTCACAAGTTTCTCCATTTTCCCTAGGAGAATCAAGGTTGTGAGGTGGAACACTCATCTCTTGTCCTTTTTGACTGAAATTAGGGTTTGTGATAAAATCAGTTTATTTCTGATTTTTTGAGCAAGACTTTTTCCATAGTATTATATGTTCCCCTAAGCATCTATGTTTGGAAAATTGGCCATCAATGTTATTCAGAAGAAGTTCAATTGCTCAGATGACTAATATTTTGATTCAATTTGGGAAAAGTCAACTGAGCAGATTAAAAAGTTAATTCTTGATTTCTTTAATCAAAATTGTATTCCACAATTCAAATATGGTCCATGTTGATATTTTATCAATAAAAGTCAATAGATTCATCAAAAATCAAGAATTATGGAAAGTTACCTAAATTGGAAATTAGGGTTTTGGAAACTTACTATTTTTGGCAAGTTTGGTGTTAGTAAGCAGCTACTTTCATGGCCAGTGTTCTCTATGATCAAGACTCCAAACCAAATTGACCTGAACATGAAATTTGTTCTTCTTTCTCCAAGATTTAAGGAGGTATGAAGATTGAAGCATTTGGATCATCATGGCTTAAGATATGGTCATTGAAAGTTGGGTATTTCAAATTCATTCAATTGTCCAAATACTTAGAAAATTTATAAGTATCCCAAGTCAGAATTCCCAAGCATGTTCATGGCAGTTTTAAGGGATGTTAGGGATTCCATATCAAGGTGCTTCCAACATGAAAATTATAGTGTCAATTCTCCTCTTTCCTTTGGTTCTAAGAACATCTCAATTGGTTGGCCATAACTCAAGATACCATCCTCTAAAGTCATGACATTGGATTGTTGATTTGGGATTATACTTAGTGAATTTTTTTCTAAGTATTTGATCATATCAAGCAACCCACTTCATATCCAATTTTCACAAGGTTGCAAGTTTCATTTGGATCTGACCTCAACATAAGAGTTGTAGAGCATTATCTCCTCTCCACTTTTTCTTCAAGAACTTTCCTATATGGTAGCTTAAGGAACAAGTTATGGACATGGCAGGTTAGGACCTCAGGATGACCTATAATTGAAGGAGCTTAAGGTTTTGTTTCAAATTTCCTCCAACATCAAACATGTTCCCCTCATTCGCCTCTTCCCAAAAATCTCTAATTCAATTCATTTGGCCAAGAGGCCGTGGTGTTATATTGGCTTAAAGATGACTGATATTTAATCTCTATTATCACACTTGCTTGTTGGATTTACGCATGATGTTGCCTTTGCTCACAGCATGATTTGTTTCACACAACCAACACATCATTCCTTGCCTTGTATAGACCAACAACACACGTATTGTGTGTATGTATATCATGTCCAAATTTGTCCAAAAGAGGAAATGTTTTGTTGGTCTCCTTTTCTCTCTCCACTTCCTCTAAGTCACACATATCCTAAGGCCTTTCACTCCACCTCAGACTCCCTAAAATGACACAAAGCATACACTCTTTGCATTTAGAATGCAACCTTGCATGCCACTCTTCAAACTTTACACAAACTCCCAAACTTGCCCTCCGACGGTTCTGTCCCCTTGTAAAACATCTCACCTCATCACAAGCATCATATATAAGCTATCATTAACCTAATTTCAAGGGGTGAGGTCACTAAAGATAGAGAAATTGAAGGCTGCAGCATTGAAGCTTAAGGATTTTTCTTCATTTCTAAGCTCGATTTCACCATTCATCCAGCTTCATCTTTGTTTCCAGAAGAGCACCAAGCTTCATTGGAAGGGTTTCTGAAGCTTCATCAAGCTCAAGAAGCAGTGGATCTTCTCCACTAGGTAAATATTTTCCCACCTCTTCTCCTTTATTTTTGAGATGCATATGCTATAAACTACTTGAGATTGATGCATGAAGTTGATTCATCATGTTGGTTTTGTTTGTTTACTTGAATATAAGATGTTTGAGCTTGCTGAAATTTCCTGAAACAATGTGTTTTACCTAACTTCCGCACCACCTTTCTCCATGTTAAATCCATATTTTTAAGTTTTGCTTGATGTGATGTTGTTCTACTCCATGAGGCTTGCGTTTTTGTTTTTAATTTCGTTCATTTTTATGCATTGTGGATGGAGTTGTGTGATTGAGAAGTTGGAATGATAGGGTCAGGATTGGGGTTCATGTTTGCATGAGTAGAGGTTGAAGATGAGTGTTAGCAGGATGTGATTGGTTGGGCGCGTTTTTGTCCATTTATGAGTTAAGTGAGGGCATGACCGATTGATGTGGCGTTACATGAACTTTTGTTCATTTTTTTTAATGTCACATTTTTTTAATCGGAGTTTTAAGGGGTTTGGACCATGGGCCTGGCGCATTTACTCTTTCAACCCCCCTGCTTTAGGCCCGTTTGCATTTAAAATTGTCCACAAGTTCATTTCCAATTTTCTAATACACCTTCTTTCCATTTTCACCTATTTATATTACTTCGTTTCATTTAATTTTATTTAAAATGCTTCCCTTACTCTAAAAAATCCCAATTAATATATAGTTGACATTTTGATTATTATTTAATTTCCCATATTTTTTATTTTTGTTTTGATTTATTTTAATAATTATTTTAATTATTGTATCTAATTAGGTTTAATTAATTTAATTTGTTTGTTAGGGTTTGGTTATTGATCTTCCCATTTGATTTGTGATCCAATATTTTATACACATTCAGACACATGAATATAGGTCATTTGGGTTTCCATTTGACACGTGGATTTTTAATTTTAGATTGTTTTTGAATTTATTTTTGAAGATGGTTTGGTTTGATCAACTAGTGGTGCATTATTTGAATGTGGATTTTGTTTGAGCATCTTTTGCACATAATTTTGAGTATATCTTTAGGACACTTTGAACTTCTGATTTCATCTTGCTATGCCTAATTTTTCATAATTTTCCTATATTCCTAACTATTTTTCTTAAGTTATTCAAGGCATACTTGTTTCTTTGAGATACCTTTTACATTTACTAGATTATTTTGGAATGAACTTGTGCAACCATTAGGGGATCTCTTTCCCATTCTCTCTTAACCACATAATCATCATGTAGGAGTCCTAAATTCACCTATGATAATAATTTTGGGCATCTCATTTGATATTTCTTTGCTTGTTTGTCTTAAGTACTTCTTGCTTGCTTTTGGGATCATAGTTGGATTTTGTCTTGTGCATTCTATTTTTGAATACTGAGTCTAATGGATTTCATTTCCTCTTGCCTACACTTATTATTTCCTTGGTCTTGGTAACCTTATACCTTTCTCTTATGATTCTTTGAATGATATTCCATTGCCATTCATCATGATGACACATTAAGAGCTACATTCTTCTTTTCTTGACCTAGTTTTGAGTCTAGTAGATGGAGAAGCTCTTAGGAGCTTGAGATCCATTTTTGTATGGTTTGATGTTGTTCTCCTTTCATTATTCATTTTGCATTGGCCATTTTTATTTGATTGTGAAAAGTATTCCTTACTTGGATGATGACCATTATTTGACTTGTTAGTTATGCTTGAACTTTGAGGTTACTTGCTTGTGGGTACCTTTTGAGGTTTGGAGGTTGTATTTGATGCTTTGAAGAGGATATTGTTAGTGTCCTATGACTTATAAGAACCCCTATTTTAATATTGGTTTATCTTGTTGAATGTTGATAAATGATTCCTTTTCTATGATGATATCTTCACTTGCTTATCAAGTTTCTTAGCCTTGATGTATGTGTGAAGTTTTGGTGACTTATCTTGTTACTCTTTAACGTCATCTTGAGTTAACTTATTATACAAGTCACAACGTTCCTTGATTTTATGTGTGTAACTTCATATTTTGATTACTTGTTGCTTAAGTTTTCTTGGTTGTGTGATTATTTGCCTATCTTTTGGTATTTTGGAGCATAGTTTGTGTGATTCATTCATGATGATTAAGTAACTTGTATGTGGAGCCTAATATGTTATACACTTCTGACTTGTGTGGTTTGATACCATTTCTCCCATAATCATACTTCATTTTTACTTGCTTGAAGTTCATTTGCTCCTAGGAGCATGACTAGGTTTTGATTTTGATCATTACTTGCCTTAACCTCTGAGTTTGCTTTGATATGATGCCTTTGTGATGTCTTGAGTTTTATTATGTGTTTAGACACCATGTTTTAATTTTGATCTCATTTATCTACTATGACCTTTTCCATGTCTAATTATTCACACACCTGTGATCATTTCCCTTTACAACTTTGAATGATGCTTGTGCACTTTGGTGTTTGTACCATGGGTTTAATGCTTGTTTGAATATCTTCTTGATCTGGAGCTTTAGTTATTTGAACAACATGTATTTATGTCTATTTTGATGTGATGTTGCTTCCCATTTTGGTTTGAAAACCTGTTGATTGCTTTAGTTGTATTCATAACCTATTTTGAGCTTTACCTCCCTCTTACACGACCGGTTTGAATGAGATATTGCTATTTGTTAACATGTGACCATTTGGTGATAATTTGTGATGTCCTAAAGCATGTGGAGACTTGATAATCCCCCTCTATCTCTTTCTTGTGTGAAGTACTTTCATCTTTTCTACCATGATTTGATATGGATTACTTTGTTTATCTTTCATCTGTTCGTCCATGATTTGATATAGATTGCTATTGCTTCACTTATTATTTCATGACTTAATATGAAATGTTTATTTTCTATATCTTCTTCCATGACTTGATATGGATTTCTTTTTTATTTCTTTCCTTTCCTCCCATGACTTGATATGGTATTGCATTGTGTTCTGCATGACTTAATATTGTATTGCATTGTGTTCTGCATGACTTGATATGCTATAGTTTATCTTTTATCTGTTCTTCCCTGACTTTATATGGATTTATTTCTACTTTCACCATGACTTGATATGGATTGTCATCTTCTTATATCTCTTTCCTTTGTGTGGATAACATGTTCCCCATAGGCTTTCTTTGGTTCATTCTTGGTTAAAGATTGAACTAAAGTAGACTTTAGGTTTGTGAACCAAGAATGACAACCTTAAGTAAACCCCTTGATCTTTAACCATAGGTCAATCTTTGCATGCTAATTTAGGTAGATATCCCCCTTTTATACTAACTTTAGGACCACTATTGCATGCCAACATTAGGGCTCTCTCTGTAATTCCCTTAGATTTTTCTTTCCTCTTTTGCATTCATTCTAAAACAAAAACCTTTTTCAATCAAAACCCAAAAACATTCTAAATACTACTTGAACTTTTTCAACAATAAGAGAGAAGTACTCAGATGCCTCATGCTTTGGGTGGATCATTTGATGTATTCTTTCAACAAAATACTCAACCAATCAAATTTCTTTTTCCACTTGGATTTTCTTATAAAAATTTTGAAAAAAAAGGGTGATTACCCATAAAAAGCACCAACAAACCAATTTTTTTGAGAAGAACTACGGTGCTCTGATTCTTAACTGACACGTAGGCATTGGGTTGCAAAACCTAAGCGAGCGCAATAATAAAACTTTCCTTTTTTATAATTCAATCCTTTTGCATGCATTCCTTTTTAGTCAGTAAGTTTTAGAATAAACACATTTTTTTATTAGAACAACAAGAGTGGATCCTGTAGAGTACTACAGACGTGAGGGGCGCTGATACCTTCCCCTTGCATAATCGACTCCCATATCCATCTTTTCGTTGCAAGATCATTAGATTCATCCTTCTGTAGGTTTACGTAGTGTTTCCTTTCCCTCCCTTGGGCGAAATAACATTGGTGGCGACTCTGTTTTGTGTGCACATTTCTTCGAGATGCGACAACTGACGACTCTACTAGGGATTCCCTAAGCAAGTCAGTCCTAGCTCTTGTTTGATTTCTTTTCATTGGATGTTTATTTCTTATCTCTTATCCTGATTTTATCCCTTAGTTAATATACAAAAATATGATGATTATTTTAATTTTAGAAAATAAATCCATAACAATATTATATGATTATAAGTAACAAAATATCATATACCTGATTATTTATCCCGAAAACCCTAAAAATTTATTCCATAATTTTATCCCATATTATCCATAAAATTATCCCATAATTTTATCCCATATTATCCCTAGAATATTTCATAATTTAAACATATTTCCCTAATTAAATAATATCTCATAATTAATCATATTTTGTATTCCTTACTATTTAAAAGGAGATATACCAATTTTTAAACTAATTAATTCCAAATTAATATAATTATTCCTAATTATACGAATTAATTACTAATTTAAATCTAAATTATGCTTAATTAAATATTTTGTCTTTTTAATTAGATGATTTATGTACAAGTGGATTATTTACAAGCAAAAAGTTTTTTTAATTACAAAAAATAGTTTAATTTTTGTATTAACAGTTCGGTTGATGTTTAAATATTCTTACTTTCCATGACATCTTTGCGCTTGTGTTGTTGTTACCATGGATGGTCAACTATCGAACATGATAAGAAATAATGGTGATGGATTGATTTTTTAGACCTTATTAATTTTAAAAGATTCAGTAAAAAAAAAGATGGATGATATTAATACTAGAATATTTTATGATATTAGTAAAAAGTTTTTTTTTTATCAAAATGGTTATGTTATGACTTGATTTGAAAATTAATTTTGGTTAGTGATTTTAAAATAAATTATGATTTTTGTTAATTGGAAAAAAGTTATCCTTTTTGATTGTGCCCAATTTTAGTCATGATACTAAAAAAATCCATCTCACAATATTTATTTACTAAAAAAAATAGATTTATGATACTAACTTGAAAAAAGTGATTTATGACATTAATTTAGATTCAATTAAAAAAAATTGGTATGTTCTTTTATTTTATTTTTTATTTGAAACATTTTATTTGTAACATTTTATTTGAAATTTTCTATTTAAAACATTTTATTTGAAACGAATAGTGATTTGGTAGTACCACACCTCAAAATATACCATTAACATAGCAGATCCCAAAAACAAGGTTAAACAACAACATATTTTTATACAAAACAGAGAAATAGGGATCAAGGACCAACCTACAAGGAGGAGGATTTTCGTGGTTTTAGCACAACTAGAGTTTCTCTTTGCACCTTTCTCCTTCTTCCCACTTTCTACCGATTTTCGCCTTGATGCTTGTTGGAATTTGAACTGCCAAGATATCTGAGCTTAAGGTTTTAATGTTGTTGTTCTTTGATGTGAAGAACAACAACTTTAGGGATAGTAGACTTGTAAATTGTGGGTGAATGAAAAGTGTGAAAAATGAGTTTTATTTATAGGTAAAATTAGGTTTAAAACTTAAATGAGACTGTCTGTTTTTAGAATATTTTAATTTAACCCGATTTTCCCAATTTCTTAAAGCCCAAGTCTTCAGATTCATGGCTTGGTGAATTTAGATAAAAAATTATTTTAAATAAATGACGATAACCTAATTACAGAACAATAATAAAAGATTATTTTTTTTATTGTTTAAGATTTTATTCATAAAATCACGATTTTAATGAAAAATAATATTTTAAAATATGCTTTAAAAAGAAATACGAAAATGAATAATTAAATGATAAAAAAAATTATTTTTGTGATTATTTATGGTTTAAAAATAGAAAAGTTAGAAGTAAAGAAAAAACAAATAAAAGGGAAAAGGTACTAAAGGTGAGAAAGGTGGTATTTGAACACATGTCCTTCCCTTTTATAACTCCTTGTACTTCTTTTTGAAATCAACTAGATCATTCCATTCATTTGAAATAAAATAGCATTAGCGAGTATATAATAATAATCTTAATGATAATTCCATGATAATATTAATATTAATAATATTAATAATACTAATATTAGGCTATAATAACCCCATTATGACCCTAATTAAATAATATATCAATAAATAATAATTTGATTAATAAAAAAATTAATTTAATCCTAATTAATCCCAATATTAATCTATTCCTAAATAACAATAATATAACTTAATATTAATATAAAAATAATACTAATATTAACATATCCTCATTTAATTAATAACATTATTATAATCTATTCTACCACTGCTATTAAAATAAATAATCTCCCTAATTATTAGTTTTGACTAATGTGTTTTGGTAAGACAAAATATCCTAGTTACCAATAGTAATATCCCTCTAACATAACTCCCAAAATTATTATATTCCAAGCAACATCCCTGAATTAAAACAAACCCCTAAGAGGGACTAAAAAGTCAAAATAGTCCCACTTTGACTTTTTAGGTCATTGGGATTGACCAGGTGCCTTATAAGGGGTCCTAAGCATGTCAATGGCCTAGATTCTAAGTCAATAACAAGAAATAAATCATGGTCAAAATTTGGGGTACGAAAAAAATGGTGAATATGGGTTTGAGGTTAGAAGAAGGTGTCTATGAAGGACGGTTGAAAAAAGGTAGTCCATCTGATGGTTCTAGAAAATATGGGAATGGTTTACCAAAGAAGAAGGAAACAATGCAAACACTATCTCTCAATAGAAACATAGAAAGCTTCTGAGGAACAGTCAACTTCATCAGCATGTGGCTTTTGTAACTCTAGTGATTAATTCTGCTCCAATTGCTCAAACAACACCGAGTTATCAATCGTGTTTCCAGCAACACACAAATCAACAAAATCAAGCCCAGAGGCCTGTATAATTTGACCCAATTCGAATGAATTATACAATGTTGTTTTCTCTTTAATTCAGAAGAATTTGGTGCAAACAAGAAATCCACCAGCTATTTCGGAAGAGCTTCTGTGGTGGTATAAACCTAACCAACATTGTGCATTCCACCAAGGAGCACCTGGTCGTGATATTGGAACGACGCACCCAGTATCACAATCATGCGCCTTGATAGACTTGATCATGTGTTTGCAGTAGAAGAAGTTACAGATGATAAGCCCTGGTATTATGATATTAAATGTTTCCTCCAAAGTCAGGAATACCCGCTTGGCTCATCCAACAAAGATAAGAAGAATTTGAGAAGATTGGCTGGCAATTTAAATGAAGATGTGATGTACAAGAGAAATTTTGACATGGTTTTGCTCAGATGCTTGGATAGACACGAAGCAGACGTGCTAATGCAAGAAGTTCATGAAGGATCATTTGGTACTCATGCCAATGGACATGCAATGGCTAAAAAGATGTTAAGGGTAGGTTACTATTGGATGAAAATGGAATCCAATTGCTCTAAATATGTGAAGAAATTCCATAAATGTCATATTTAGGCTGATAAGATTCATGTGCCTCTGACGCTTCTCAATGTTATTTCATCCCCATGGCCTTTCTCTATATGGGGGGTCGATATGATCGGTATGGTTAAACCTAAAGCTTTGAATGTATATTGTTTCATCCTGGTAGCTATTGATTACTTTACGAAGTGGGTTAAAGCAGCATCTTATGATAATATGACCAAGAAGGTTGTGGTCAGATTTATAAGAATCAAATTATTTGTCGATATGGTGTTCCAAGTAAGATCATTACTGATAATGGGTCGAGCTTGAATAAAATGATGATGAAAGAACTTTGTGATGACTTCAAGATTTAACATAATAACTCTTCTCCTTAAAAACCTAAGATGAATGGGGTTGTTGAAGCCGCAAATAAGAATATTAAGAAGATCATCTAGAAGGTGGTTGTGACATATAAAGATTGGTACAAGATGCTCCCTTTTGCTTTGCATGGATATCGTACATTTTTCCGCGCTTCAACAGGGGAAACCCCTTTCTCTCTTGCGTATGGCATGGAAATAGTGCTCCCCGTAGAGGTTGAGATCCCATCAATGCGAGTCCAGATGGAAGCCAGTTTTTCTGAGGTTGAATGGTGTCAGAGCAAATATGATCAGTTGAATTTGATTGAAGAGAAAAGAACGACAACCTTGTGTCATGGTCAATCATATCAAAAGAGACTGAAGAAAGCATTTGACATGAAGGTTCGACCTCATGTATTCAGAGAAGGTGACCTTGTGCTCAATAAGATCTTGTCTTTCAACACTGGTTCTAGGGGCAAGTGGACTCCTAATTTCGAAGGCCCATATGTTGTTAAGAGAGCTTTCTCTGATGGTGCATTGATTCTTACAACTATGGATGGTGAGGAGCTCCTTTTTCCTATGAATATCGATGCAATTAAGAAATACTTCGCCTAGAAAAGAAAAGAACATCTCGTTAGGTTGAAAACCCGAAAGGGTGGCTTAGGTAAAAATAAGCGTCTCGGTGGATTGAAAACTTGAAAGAGCGGTCCAGGAAAAAGTTAGAGACATAAAACAGAAAATAATCATCCTGATAGAATGACCCTGAAAAGGAAATTTAGGACAAAGTTAGGTATTATGGCAAGTAATTGTATCAGGCCAGACTTGATTGTTTTAAGCAACAATGCCTATCATAGGTCCCTATTCTGTCATCCTCGACCGAAGTCCAGAGCATAGTGGAATTCAAATTTGTTAGGAAGAATAGTGGTCATTGTATTTCAATGTGGCCCTTTCCATGTATGTACCATTTTCCAACTTTGTAATGATCCATGGAGTCATGCCATTTGCGGACTACCATTCTATCAATAAAATTTGAGCCTTTTGCCCATTTGTTTGCCATTCTTATTTTGTTACATTTTACGAAATTTCATTCATTTATAATAATTTTTTAAACAAAAATATTTAAACAATCTTTTTTTTCCGAAAGTTTACAAAAAAGGATATATACTCCCCGACTTGTGAATACAAAAGAGGAATGTTAATGGCAATCCCAAGGATGGTAAGATTCTGAAGAATGGAACTCAGTGACTTCCCCAAGTCGGATCATCTTTTATAAGAGTCTCCCCAACATCAGATTGCAAGAGTCGTGGAATTCCAAACAAATCTTGGAAGCATCTCCATCTTGTTGAGATTAGCCGAGTATCTGGTTGTACTGTGTTATCAGTCTCGTGCCTTTACGTTTGTTTTGCTATCATAACCATATGCATATGTATAGCATCATGATGTTTATTTATGCATTTTGCATTTTTCAATAATTCCTCACCACTCTCTGGAGCTTTTCTCTCTCCGCAGAGTGTGTGCGTCATTTCTCCAATAGAGTGTCAACCTTAAGTAGAAAGAGTTTATCCTTTCTAATTCCCCACTGAGTTTGATGCTCGTGGAAGATTTTGTTTCAGTTTTCCCCTCAAGTTCATTATCTGGATGGAATCAATCTCCAATTGAGTTCATGATCTCATTGGATTGAGTCCTCTTTGACCGCTTCTCTCCAGTTCAGTCTTGGGTTGAACTTGGGTCCCCATCTGATTGGTTACTTTGTTAAGGTACCACTTGGTTGTTTGTTGGTAATCATTTTGTTTGAGCTTATTACCTTTGTTAAGTTATCACTCGGTTGATAGTAGGTAATAACTCCTTTTACCTTTGATTGGTTACTTTTGTTAAGTTACCACTTGGCTGGTAGTTTATAATCATTCTGTTTTGAGCTTATTACCTTTGTTAAGCTATCACTCAGCTGATAGTAGGTGATATTCCTTTTACATCTGTTGTCTTACCTTTTTTAAGTTACCACTTGGATGGTAGTTGGTAATCATTCTGTTTGAGCTTATTACCTTTGTTAAGCTATCACTCGGCTAATAATAGGTAATAACTCCTTTTATCTTTGATTGGTTACCTTTGTTAAGTTACCGCTTGGCTGGTAGTTGGTAATCATTATGTTTTAAGCTTATTACCTTTGTTAAGCTATCACTCGGCTGATAGTATCTAATATTCCTTTTACCTATGATGGGTTACCTTTGTTAAGTTACCACTTGGTTGGTAGTTGGTAATCATTCCCTTTGGCTTATTACCTTTGTTAAGCTATCACTCGGTTGATAGTAGGTAATATTCCTTTTACCTCTGATTGGTTACCTTTGTTAAGTTACCACTTGGTTGGTAGTTGGTAATCATTCCCTTTGGCTTAGTACCTTTGTTAAGCTATCACTCGACTAATAGTAGGTAATATTCATTTTACCTCTGATTGGTTACCTTTGTTAAGTTACCACTTGGATGGTAGTTGGTAATCATTCCCTTTGGTTTATTACCTTTGTTAAGTTATCACTTAACTGGTAGTTAGGTGATATTCCTCTCTTATTGAAGTCGGGGTTTCCCCTTTTGTTGGTTTCTTTTCCCCGGCAAAGTCTTTGTTTGATAAGTATTCCCCATTAGATCTTTAGTTCGTTTTCTAATTGTGTATTGGTTATTCTTGAGTTCTTCCTTTGCCCTTGCGGAACTTTGTTTGTCCCCAGTCGGGTTCCCTCTTTTGGAATCTGTCATTCCCCTGTGGAATTTTCAGTCTCCGCTTTTCTCTAGTAGTTCTTTGTCTCTCGTGGTGCTATATTCCCCATAGAGATCCTGGCGTGCACTCATATCATATCATAAACATCTTGCGGTCTTAGGGCCAAAAATTGGGTCTTTAATATTTAAGTCTCTCCAATCTTGTCGAGACGAAGATTTTAACCTTCATATCTCCAAATTGAAGAAACTTAAATAGGGGAATCTGTGATACCCTAATTTTTAACCCTAAGATCCCACATCTAATTTGCATTTTTGCATACAAGAAAGGTCATATTTTGGTCCTTCCCCTTATCCATTTTTGGGTTTTCTTTTGTAGGGATCACCAAGCACCTCTTTGATGGTGTTTTACCTTTGTGCTTATTTGATTCAATACTTATATAACCATTAATCAAAATACCAAAAATATGTCTTGTTTCCCTTAAGTTTATTGTGCAAGGTAGGGCTTTTCAAATCAAGAGCATCTTAATGTTTAGTTGCTTACTTATCAAGGAAAGTCAAAGGTTCATGTGTTTATTTCCATGCCTTCTTCAACAAGCAACTTCAACCTTTGAGCAATTTCATTAAGGTACAATCAAGGAAACCTTATCTTGGGTTCATATGATTGCACATGAACTTTAAAATTCAATAAAAGTCCAAATACACAAGCTTGTTCCAATGGGTTTAACCTAAAAGTCAACATTTTGAAGTCAAGGTTCCAAAGATCAAAACTCCTTCATTCTCAACATATTTGAATGCTTCTTTTTGCATATGACTCTTCTCAACATCCTCTATAACTTCTCTTCACATGATAAGAGCCAATTATGCTTGGAGGATCATCAAAAGTTTGGAGACATTATAGGTCATTTGTGGACTTAGTGAAATTTGACCTATTTTCAAGTGACTTTTCCCAAACTTTCAACAATCATAACTTCTTCAATTTTCAACATATCAGGCTTCTTCTTTTTGCACAATGTCATTTATGACTCCCTCTACCAGTTTGCTTCAAGGGTTAATGTCAGAATATTCCTGGAAGGCCATTGACTTCATTGAGGCATTACATGTCATTTTTAGCCATGAAGCACTCAAATTTTTCTAAGTTATGTAACCAGTTTTTCATGCCATCTCCAACATGCTGTAACTTTATGCTCAAATATCCAAATGCAACCTTTTCTTGGCAAATTGTAATTTTGGGCATGATGTTAACACATTGCAAAAAGAATGGTATCAAAAAGCCTCTTGAGTAGGATGCTCCATTGAGTTTAACATGGTGACTTGGAACTGAAGAAATCACCATTGCCCAAAATTTGAACATGATTAATCTCAATTCCAAGAAAAATTAGCAAGTGTTTTGGTCCTAAACATGTTTTAACAAGTCTCCAGAAGTTAATTAACCCTTAAAACACATCATTTGGCTGAGTTTTGATGAGTTTCAAGTCACATTTTTCTCACATTCGAATCAAATTCATTTTGCACTAACTATGTATCATTCCACACATATTTTTTTCCAATCACATTCCCTATAAATAGAGGAAGATATTTCCTTCATTTGCAAGCTTTGGAGAGCCAAGAAACCCCTACTGCAACTTGAAATTTTTCCAGAAAATTCAACTATCGTGTTTTGAGTTTCATCTTGTTTCACTCAAATTTCTTGATTCCATTAGCATCTTTAGCATCCCCTAAAACTTTTGCAACAATTCCCAAGCTCTAAGACCTTCTAAAGTGCTCTAATCAGATCGGGGTTCATCAACTTCTGATCACCATCTAGACAAGGTAGTTCTGAGCATCATTTAAACTCAAACAAGTTACCATAATGTAGTCCTTCACTCTCTGGTGATTTCCCCTAACTTATCTGATGTTGATTGATCGTGTTCATCATTTAATTTTATTTTTCGTGGCTTGCTTGTTTACATAAATGAATTTGGAACATGAGGTTGAACTCGGGATGAGAAGAGGATCACAATGATGGTGGTCTCGTGTCTTGAATTTACCAAAGGATGAAACCCCGATGAGGGCTCACCGAAGAAGACAACCAGAGCTTTCTCAGTTTTTCTGAGTTTGAATCATACATGTTGGCAGAATGAAATGTTTTGATTGGTTGGATTAAAACTGAATCCTTTATTTGGCTTGTAGCACGTTCCACCATGCACCCAAACCTTTGGAGTGTTGGATTTGCCACGTCAATTAATGAGGCATGATCCAACGCTCTGTGTTTTTTCTGTTTTTTATTATTTTTAATTGCTTTTTCTTTAAAAATTAATAATACTTTCATTTTTTATCCAAAAAATCCCAAAATAATTTCTAAAATTCTCTTTCATTTTTCTTCATCTTATTTTTATTTTTCCATATTTTTTTCACTGATTTTCTATTTTTCATGAATTTTCTCTTTTCTCCTATGTTTTAATTGGTTAAAAATTACTTTTTTTGCATTTTAAAATTCTGAAAATTTTATTATAGGTTTCTTATTTTATTTCCAACCTTCCATAATTTTCTTGGCCATTTATTTGGTGTTTTGAAGGACTCTATTGATTTTCCGTTTTATTTCTATTTTAAAAATACATTTGATGCATTTTTATTTCATTTAATTGCATTTTATATTTGTGTGACCTTGTGAACTTCTTTTGGTCTTGGATCATGATGGTTTGGACTTCAAGTCTAATTAAACTCAATGGATATTAGGTGTCGATGGGGTGAAAACCCTAATCCACCAAAATGGATGATTGATTTTGATGATGACTTGATCAAACTTTTGATCTAATTTGGGTGTGACTTCTCTTGATTCCTTCTTTTTGATCCTCTTATTTTCCCTTTGATAAATTGGATGGCTTGTGTCCATCTTTTTCATGATGTGTGGATTGGTACTTGATGAACTTTCATCATTTCAAATCTACCTTCTAAGTGATCATGGATCATTTAAGGTTCTTTGGATTGATGCATAAGTTTTTCCTAAGTGTCATGAAGTGTGGATTGAAGTAATGGACCATCCTCCTAGCCTTTGTGCTTGATCATCATCCCCTTTATTTCTTTTTTTTTGTATGGCATGGCTTTAGGAGAATGATTTACATATCATTTCTCTAGCATGTATTAACACAAACATTATTATTGACCGACCTCAGATAGTTGTAACTTCTAAGTAATTCCAATTATGATTGCTTAACATAACGCTAAATTTGTCCCAAAAGCAAAGGCATTTTTATAAGTGAGGTTGTAAGTCTCATATTCCTCATGGTATTGTATGAAAATGTTGCTCCTTTTCCATTTGTGAGAGCTAATGAGATACTTGTTGATTTTATCCAAGTTGAAGCTCTTCTCATAAATGATGTATTGGTTCATATTTTCATGCTTGTGAGTGGAAAGTTGAGTGTTCTCCAAAAAATGACCAAAACATCTTTTCATCTTCACTAACATTCTTTACTAACCCTTTACTTGAACTAACTTTTATTTCCAAGTCATCTACTTTATTCCTTTACTTTATGTCATTTACTTTATACTTTATATTTAGAATTTCATATCATATTGTTTATGATTATGTCATTTTGTTTTTTGTCCATTTGGACCTTTCTCTTATATCATTATAAAGAAGACACTAATAAGAAAAACCCTAAAAAAGAAACTTATTTCTCTTAACTCATGGACTTGTGGTTACTATCCTTGGCATCATGGTGGAGGTATGGACTTAGAATTAGGATCTTGGCCTTTTCTTTTGGACTTCTGACTTGAGACCTTTGAATTCATCTGATACCTATGACTCTAGACTTCTCTGTGAAGACTTGTTTTTTTTACTTTGGATTCATCTAATACATGGATTATTATTTTCTTATTTTGGCTTGCTTGAGGCTTAATCTAAAGGAGGGAATTCTTGCTTGACTTATTTCATAAGGCTTGCTATCTCTTGGTTAGATATTTCCTCCTTAACTTTTACTTTATGCTTTAGGATAATCTCTTCTTCTCCTCCCTTTCTTTAATTTTCAAAATCTTATCTCTTTTTCCAAACCTTCTTGCTTTCTAACTTGAGCCTCTTTCTCAATAAACCTTGACTTTTGTCAAATGATTTTCAAAGCCTTTTCCTAATAAATTCTAATTCATCTTAAGCATATTCAGACCAATTTCAAAAGACTTAAAAAATGCATAACTCATTCAAATTGTTTTTATCCCTTTGTGCATTTTTCCTTTTAAAATGTTTCTTAAGGTATTAGACATGAGCCATTTTCATAGTTGAGATATAATTATCCTATCCCCATAGCAATGATGATAATTCTTTTTCATTTATGAGAGCTAGTGGCATACTTATTGATCCTTCTCCAAGTTGGAGCCCTTCTCATGATGATGCAAAGTTATCATACTTGTGGGTGACTAGTTGAGTATTCTCCTTAAAATGACAAAATTTCTTTTCCATAAAAATGAATCAAAACAAACTCCCTTTGTTATTTTTACCATGAACTACGAGGTTTTGATCCTCCATTTCACTTTGTTGGTATGTAGGCATGAAACTTAAAAAGTCTCGGCAAACATAAAAATAAGAAAAATATACTTCTCTTCCCATCTCTCTAATCTTTTAAAAAACAACATCCTTTTCAAACTAAAATGTACATATTTTAAAAGAGGTTCCCATGGAGTACCATTGATGTTTAGGGTGTTAATACCTTCCCTTTGCATAACTAACACCCGAACCCTTGTTCTCTTTTTATCAATTTTGTTTTTAAAACTTCTATGGGTTTTGTTTGTACTTTTTCCCTTTTCCTTTGGAAACAATAAAAGCACGGCGATGACTCTTGCTTTGTGAGTTAAGTTAATCAATAGTTTAATCTCAAAAATTTTAGAGCTACAAGGACATCATGCTAATCAGAGACTGCAATGTCCCTGGCCCTGAGGAAGGACCCAAGCCTTGACCGCGATAGACCTTGGGATATGATAGAGCTTCTAACGCTCATGGTAATGGAATTAGGTCATTCATCACATCCCTAACTGGTTTCCACCTCCCCTTCACCGCAAGGTTGTATTTTGAGTGTATAAACAACATGGTAGAATATGATGCCTGTATCTTCGATATTGAAGCTGCAATTGATATTAGGATAAAAATCCTTGAAGTCTACGGAGATTCAGTCTTGGTTATTATCCAAGCCAAAGGATATTGGGACACTAAAGATCACAAGCTCATCCCTTACAAGGAGCATGTCCTGAAATTAATCCCATACTTTGACGAAATCACATTCCTCAAGAAGAGAATCAATTAGCCGGCACCTTATCAACCTTGGCATCCATGTTTAAGGTCAAGTGGAAGAATGAAGCACCATACTTTCACCTCAACTACTTGGACGAGCTTGTAAACTATTTGGCGGCCAAACACGAAACCGACGATTATCCTTGGTTCCATGACATAATGAGATTCTTAGACAGCCAAGAATACCCTAAGGACACATCCGTCACCGATAATGTAAGACCCCAATTTTATCCCTAAGATCCCTCATAGCATCATAACATTGCATTGCATAGCCTCAAGGATCATTGAGCATCTTGGTCCTTTGCCTTTGGGTGGGACTCCTTGTGAGTGGTTAGAGATCACCAAGCATGCTTGAATTGTATATCATTGCTTTTCCCATTTTATTTACTAACCAAAAGCACAAAAATATGTCACTAACATCTTTTGTTTGTAGTTTGAGCAATCACAAGATCCAAAGCTTCTAGGTGATCATTGGTGCAAACATATTGCCAAGAGAAGCTGAAAACAAGCATGGTAATGGTTCCCAAAGCTCTCATCCATCAAATATGCCTCCCTAGTATCTCAATTCATCATTTTTTATCAAAGAAAGTCAAAGGATTTGAGGTTTGTTCCCCAGAGAAGCCCTAATTCATCTGTGCACCACAATGACTTGCTCATGAACAAACCTTAGCCCATGGTCAAATGCTGTAGCACCTCAAATTTGCACCCCTCATTCATGCACTCATTTTTTTAGGTCATTAACATTACATTAACATTACAGTACCATTACATCTTGCATTGCATCATTGCATTCAGAACTGGCATCAAGAGGATTCACCAGTGCAAGAGACCAAGCATTTCCTTGAGATGGAGGCCACATGAGTATTCTAGAGAGCTTACATGAATCAAGGTTCATTTTGAAGAAATTTGACCAAGTGTTAGAGGCTCAAGGTCATCAGTACATGTCCAGGTCATCTGGGGCCCATAAAAGTCAACTGAGGGCTAGGAGGTGGAGAAATGGTTTGAGACACTTCATTCATGTCCAAAAGAGGTTTATTCATCATGTCAAACATCTATCTTGAAGATTTTGAAGTCAAATTAGAAGTTTCCCAAAATGGAAAGTGACCTGTAATTTCAAGTTTCCAAAAATGGCAAGTTTTTGGACCACTTTCAACTTAACTTTCCAACATCAAAGAAGCTTCAAATGAAATTTTGGTCAACATGAAAGTTGAATATCTTTCTCTCCCATTTCCAAAAAGTCCAACATCATGAGCATCTGATGAATGGTTAAGGAGTTATGATCCAAGGATTGCAAAGTGTGCTTGAAACCTCAAAATGCCATAACTTTTGATCCAAAACTCCAATTTGAGTGCCTCTTTTTGCATTATGCTCCTTATGACTCATATTTTCCAAATACATCATGACATTGCATGAAATTATCTCATACAATCATTTGTTCATGCATGTCCATTTTGGAAGGAAAATACCAAATTCAAATTTGGTGCATCACATGAACAAAGTTCCAATTCCAACATGTGCATGAGATGATTTTAAGTGAATTTGAGCCCTCATGTGGTACTATTCACGTGTGCTTTCACCATGCAAGGGTGTTTTACCATTTGTGCATACACCTTATATCTTGCTAATTTCCATTAACCTTGGCCTAATGACAATTTCAAAGTAATTAGGAGAGCATATAAAAGCTTAATTGTAACTGTTTTATTCATTACACACATTTTCAGATCTAGAATCCTCTTTCACTCTCAATTTTCACTCTCTTGATTTCTCAAATTTTTGCACACAACACCTTAATTTCCTTGCATAATCATGAACATGGAGTGTTACTGAGCAAGATTCAACGTGTATTTTGTGGAATTCATCTCAAATTCGTGCATACCACAAGCTTGCATGCATTAATGGAAACTCCAAATTGAGCTTGATTCAGGTCTTTTCACGTGCCATTTCTTGCATCCAACTTCAGTGGAGCTCAAAGGAAGTGAATCTGGAAAGCTGGGAGCCTTGAGGACACTGTTTTGGTCACTGCTCTTCAAACAAGGTGAATTTCGACCTTCACGTTTCTCTATTTTATTTCCATAGTATTGTAGATCTTGACTCACTGATCACGCTGATATGAACATTTTTGAAAATGGTTGAGTATTGACTGATATATATGGACTTGAATGTTTGAGCATGAAAAATGTATTCGTTCGATTTGCATGATCCATGGACTTTTAGGTTAAATTGATGTTAGATTGGTGTTCCTCATGTGATAAACTTTCGAACCATGTATATTTTGCCTTGTTCTGGAAAAAAATTTATGCGCATTCACTGTAGCGCCACCGTCTTTATGAAGAAGACGGTGGAAACCACCCCTGGCCACCGCGGGCTCCTCCGTCTGCAACAGGCCTTGAATGCTAGGGTTTTTGTCCCTGTCAGCATGCCACGCCTTGCCTGTTTGGCCAAACCATTGGATACGCTTCTTTTAACCTTCGCCATATATGCCTTGACCTGTGACTGGACGCCAGCACGTTTAATGAAACTGCAGCGTTTTGGACGCTCCTCACTTCGATCCCCAGCGAACACATTTTCGCTTCCTCTTGTTTTCTTTGTCCTAAAACACAGGCGTTTTGATGTGTCCCTGGTTCGAACCATGGCTGTAGCATCTTTCCAATTTCATTTTCAATAACATTTCCAATTATCTCACATTTTATTTCACTATTTTCATCCAATTTCAAAAAATCATAACTAATTGAAAATAACTCCAAATTGAATGAAATTTTTTGCTACATGATCCTTGTGATGTCTAGTATTTTTTAATGTGATTTTCCTGATTTTAGCACTTCTGGATTTTTGATTGAGCTTGAGTATTTGAGTATGATGCAAAATGTGATATGTTATGTTATTTGGCTTGTGAAATACTTATACTTACTCCAATTGCTTTGAAATTTGGTATGTTGAATCTTAACACATAACATGACTTTTGAGGCTTGGTTGTGCATTTTTAGCATTTGTCATTTCTGTTTTAGGCACATGAACTTAGGGTGTGACATTGTGTGTCACACAATTTGATGTTGATCTTATTCATTTTCATTCCTAGGTCAATTGATGTCCTCTGTTTCCAATTTTTTGCATGATGCTTGTGTTTAATATGTTAAGCTTGCACAAAAAGTTTCATGATTATTGGATGTGTTTCTGATTTAATGTGCATTTTCTCTTCTTGATGCTCAAGTGTGACCACCATTGTGTGTCTTTGCCTTAGCTTGATTAATTGATGGCCTTGCCTTGTGATTTGAGTTTGGTCCTTTTTAGGACATGTTCATGCTTGATTAAATGTGATTCATGTTGAATATTGGCTGTTGTTTTGACTTTTTGCTTTGCCTTTGACCCTAGTCTTGGACTAGTGGTTTGTACTCACCTTCTGAGTTTTGCATTTCAGGTTCAAGCAATTAGTTCTAATGGATGATGGATCTCATTCCATGAGATACAAGTTACTTTGGTTAACTAACCTTGATGTTTTGTAGGTCCTTTGAATGATGAAACAATTTGAGTTGCTTGCATCTTATGCCTTGCACTGTTGTTGTCTGTTGATTGGTTGTAACACTGTTGTTGACTGTTTGGTTGTCTGAATACCATATTGACTTGTTTGACTTTCTTACAGGTACTTTAGTTGCTTTAACTCATTGCTTGAGTTGCTTTGCTTTGCTTGTGGTTGGCATACCACCTAGGTAACCTCTCTGACTTCATGTAGTCTGGAAGACCTGCTATCTTTGGCAGGCACCTGTCTGAAGCCCTCCTTAAGAGGCAATGTTTGTGGTTGTTTATGTTTGTGCCATGTACTTCCAAGACGTCCTAAGTGAAGAGGCATTGGCAGATAGAAGGGATGTGCAATCCATCCCCTGCTATTCAGTTGAGTCTTTCATCTTGCTCGCACTACGTGCTGATGTATTTTGAATAAACACCCAAGATCCTTGTATATAGAGTCAGTCATGTGGAGTAGGGTCCCCCATTCTGGATCCCCACACTTTCATTGATTCAAGCTCACCCAGGCCCGGGTTAAGAGCTATGAGGTCTTATCCTCATTACCTTTCATCTGCTCACCCTGACGGTCAATGTCATTGGTTAAGAGCCTCGGACACCCCTTCCAGTGTTGGCTTGTTTGTCGAGGTTGATATGACCCCTTGACTAAAGCCCAAACTTGTATGAGCCGCTTGTTTGTATATAGTGTGTGTTACCTGTTCACCTGTGCTTGCTTACTTGCTGTTTAGGCTAGCTTGCTTCCTGTGCGAGTTAGGATCTGATTAGAGACCTCAACATAGGGATCGTTTGCATGACAACTTCTAGGCTCGAGTCGTAGTCTCCCTTTTAGTTGTTATCCCCCTAGTCTCTGGTTAGGATAGAGTTTTTCCCTGTTATGGGGAACTACGTTGCCCTGATCCTCATACCAGATGAGGTACGTAGGCAGGAGTTTGAGTTGATCTCTCCGGGCGCCCTTTTTGTTTTGTTGCATGTGTTTTGTTCGCCCTTTTTCTTTTTCAACCCTTTTGTGTTGTGTGTGTTAGGAGATGGATGTAAGACCAGCGATTGGCATTCCGTATCCTATTTGCGTTTGTTTGTTCGGAGTCTGATGTAAGTCCATCTATTGGCATTCGGTTTCCCGTTTGTTTGTTGTTTGTTCGGAGTTGGATGTAAGACCAGCGATTGGCATTCCGTTTCCATTTGTGTGTTTCGTTTGACGTCTCAGCGTCCCTGTTTCAGTGTTTTGTTTCGGCGTGCGTTAGTCGAGCTACGAGTGCTCTGATTTTTACTCTGGTTAGAGAAGATACGTATGCATAGGATGCGATGTCCTAGCGAGCACGTTTCCCATTCCCCTGAACTACGTTAACTCTGATGTTTGTTTCTGACAAACTACGTAGGCCCAGGATGCGACATCCTGCCGAGTCCGCTTCTTCCGTTTTTCCCGTGTTTCACTCCAGTTTTGTGTAGTTTTTGAGCAATTATTTAGCAACCTTTTTTCTATTCTTTCTGAGCGTGGATCACGTCGAGTACGATGGACGTGAGGGGGTGCTAATACCTTCCCCTTGCGTAACCGACTCTCGTATCTAGCAATCTCTGGTCGTAAGACCATTTCCTTTCCAGGTTTACTTCGAGCGTTTCCTTTCCCTCCTTTGGGATAAATAACGCACGGTGGCGGCTCTGTGTCTTTTTCCTGCCGGTTATTTTTCGCGTATGCGACAGCTGGCGACTCTGCTGGGGAAACTATAGAGAAGTTGACCTATTGCTGGACCATCTTCCCTAAGCGAGTCAATCCTAGCGCTCTTTAGGATAGTTTTGGTTGCTTTTACTACTTTTTTATTGCATTTATGATTATGATGCTGTGATTGTATATGTTTGCATATGTGTTTGGATGCATCATATTTTCATTGTGCTGGCTGTGTATCTGTCTCTCTGTGGGGTGAGAGTTACAAGAGGTAAAAGGCCCAATACCCAGGCTATGAGTGAACTTTAGGACACCTAGGAATAAAGTGATTCATAGGAAGCGGGTGGTATGGCGCCACTTAGCGGAACATGATATCACGAGCAGTTCAGATTCTGAGGGAGTATTATCGTTGCATACATCTGGTGTGCATATGATGATATTCTTGAAAGGATCGTTTATCCTGCGTTTCTCCTTACCTTACCTTGGCCTAGATGACACCCGTGAGTGGGGAGGGAATGAATCATTACAGGTACTGTTGGTGACTTGATCTGTTGGTGACTTAATCTGATGATGACCGTATTCTGTTGGTGACTTCTGTTTGGTTCTTGTTGGTGACCTGGTTCAGAAGTAGGGGTTTCAGATGACCTTGATTTGTGGTTTCCGGTTCCGATGCCGAAGTTCTGATCATGTGCCTTGTGATACACAGTCAACCAGTCATAATTGCATCATTTGCATCATAGCATGTTTATTTTCAAAAAAATAATAATAAAAATGAAAAAAGAAGAAGAAGAAAAAAACTAAGTTGTACATGCATATCATTTCTCAGGTTCATTCAGGAGTCTGTTCACAGTGAGAGATGGCAGCCATTCCAGAGTTGAAGAGGAAGACTTGCACCTACAGTTTCTACCGTGAGCCGTTGACATCTTTGGAAGAATTGAGTAATCTTGTGATCGGCTGTAATCAGAAGGTGTTTGATGATCAGCATGGGGATATTCTGATGTTGTTGAAGGTGGTGGTGGACCCAGTACCGTTGCAGACTCTCTTGTAGTTCTATGATCCAGAGCTCCGATGCTTCACTTTTCAGGACTATCAGTTAGTGCCCACTCTTGAAGAGTATTCCATCCTCATGAATGTCCGAATCAGATACCAGATACCCTTCCTAGATGTGCCAAAGGAGGTGGATTTCAGGGTTATTGCTAAGGCTCTCTATTTGAGTATTAAAGAAGTGAGTGACAATTGGAAACCGATCGGTGATGGTGTGGGGTTGCCCTTGAAGTTCTTGGCGAGAATGGCTAAGGAAGAAGCGGAGAAAGGGAATTGGGAAGCTTTCAACGCTCAGTTAGCTATCATGATCTATGGAGTTGTCTTGTTCCCGAGTATGCCTAATTTTGTGGACCTTGCAGCAATCACTATTTTCATTGGAGGAAACCCGATTCCTACCTTGTTAGCTGACACTTATTATGGTATCCACAACAGGCATGGTAAGGGTGGAGCTATCAGGTGTTGTCTCCCGTTGCTACTCAGGTGGTTCTTGTCCTTTCTACCAACCAGTGGACCTTTTGTGGATACTCAGAGCACTCGCAAATGGACTTAGAGGATCATGTCACTCACATCCTATGATATCAAGTGGCAAGCTTACAGGATCAATGTGCGCAATGTCATTATGAGTTATGGAGGGTTTCGTAATGTTCCACTCATAGGAACTAAGGGTTGCATCAATTACAACCCGGTTCTTTCTCTCCGTCAGTTGGGGTTTGTCATGAATGAAAAGCCAGTAGATGCTGAAACAGCTGAGAGTGTGTACTTTGAGAAGCGGAGTGACCCAGCTAGATTGGAGCAAGTGGGAAGAGCTTGGGAGCATATTGGTGTCAAGGATGGATCTGTTTTAGGGAAGAAGTTTGCCATTGCTATGCCTGCCTACATTGAGTGGGTCAAGGATAGAGTTGGAACCTTGTTGTTACCCTATGATAGGATGGAACCATTGCAGGAGCAACCGCCTTTGATCCTTTCTGAGAATGTGTCTGCTGAGCATTACAAACAAGCCTTAATGGAGAATCGTCGGTTGAAAGAGAAGGAACAAGAGATCCAGATGGAGCTTTACAAAGTCAAAGCTGATAAGTTGAGTTTGGCCCATAAACTCAAAGGAGTGCAAGGTGAAAATGCTAGTAGATTGGGAAGCAAAAAGAGGTCCTATGAGGAGATAGAAGCAATGTTGGATGGAGAACACCGTGAGCATTTGAGGTTGCAAAGAGCGGAAGCCAATTACCAAAAGAAGATACGAGACTTGGAAAGGCAGCTTAAAGACAAAGACATTCAATTGAAGAAAGAAATGGACCTAAGGCATGCAGCAGAGAGTCAGCTCAGAGAAGAAGTTGTGGAGCTTATAGTGCAACTGAAAGAGAAGAGTACCCCTTTACCCGAGTGTTCAGAATGTGACCGGTTGATTGATCAGTGCTAGTACCTGAAGACTCTCGTTCCTGGAGGACGACTTTCTTAGTTTGTCTTGTTGTTTATTTTGAGAATCACCTCCAGGATTGTTGGATGGGATTCTTTGTTCTATTCTGATGATTGAATCTTGGCTTGAACTATGTTTGTATGATCTTTTTTGCTCATGGTTATAGATGAGATTGTTGATGTTTCACCTTGTGCTCATAATCCTGTGTAGGTTGCTTCTTTGATGTTTATGTTGCAGGTTGCCATCTTTCAAAAAGTGAATAAGGCTCTTGAATGCCTGAGAAATGATAAAACATATCATATGCACCATACGCATCATGCGCATCATACACATATCATTCTTGCATTACAGGTATTCTTGAAGAAGACTTCTCATTTTGGTTCCTGTTTTAGGCAGGATTGCTGATCATCGTCCGCACCACTACGCGACAAGGTTGAATCAACAGAGAAGCATGGATCAAGTTCAGGATGAATTGGCAGAGATGAGGGCTAACATGGCTCAGTTCATGAGCATGATGCAAGGGGTTGTGCAAGGTCAAGAGGAACTTTGAGCTTTGGCCCAGAGACAGGAAGCTGTGATTCCACCTGTCAACCGTACTTCACCAGACGGAGGCCCAGTCAATGACACTGTTACTGCTACTATTCCCGTCAACAACTATGCTATGGGTGATGAATTGAGGGGTATCAGAATCAACGGACAACCTATCGCTCCAGAGACTGTTAATGTTCGAGCGGCCCGTGCTCCAGCTCGCCAGCCTGCTCCGTTGGTTGATAGACAAGAGGATATGTTCACTCTCCTTAGTGATGATGATGAGGTGGGAAGGACTGAAGAGAGGGATAGAAAAGTTGACGCCCTTGCTGAGAAAATTCGTGCTATGGAGTGTCAGAACTCTTTGGGGTTTGATGTCACTAATATGGCTTTGATGGACGGACTGAGGATCCCTTATAAATTCAAAGCGCCATCCTTTGACAAATACAATGCACTTCTTATCCTCGCACTCATGTGCAGGCTTACTACAGAAAGATCTCTGCATACACTGATGACGAGAAGATGTGGATATACTTTTTCCAAGACAAATTGTCTGGAGCGTCTTTGGACTGGTACATGGATCTGAAGAGAGAATCTGTTAGAAGCTGGAGGGATTTGGGTGAAGCCTTTCTGAGACAGTATAAGCACAATATGGATATGGCTCCGAGCAGAACCCAACTGCAGAGCTTGTTCCAAAAGTCTAGTGAAAGCTTCAAGGAGTACGCCCAGAGGTGGCGTGAACTAGCTGCAAGAGTGCAACCTCCGATGTTGGAGAGAGAGCTGACTGACATGTTCATTGGGACCGTGCAGGGTGTGTTTATGGACCGCATGGGGAGTTGCCCGTTCGGTAGCTTTTTTGATGTGGTAATCTGTGGAGAGAGGACTGAGAGTCTTATCAAAGCAGGGAAGATTCAAGATCCCGGTTCCTCGAGTTCTTCGAGTTCTAAGAAGCCATTTTTTGGGGCACCCAGAAGAAGGGAGGGTGAGACTAATGTTGTGCACCATCGAAGGAATGTAAGCAGGGGACAGTATCGTCACGTTGCTGCTGTGACTCTCCCAACAACTCAACCTCAGCAACAACAAAGAGGACCACCACCACAACAACAACAACAACGCCCATTTCAGCCAAGACAGAGAATGCCAGATCGTCGTTTCGGCCCGTTGTCGATGACATATGCTGAGTTGCTTCCTGAGCTGCTCAGGTTAGGGTTTGTTGAGCTTCGCACCATGGCTCCGTTAACGAAGATACCTGCTGGGTACGATGCCAATGTCTGTTGTGACTTTCATTCCGGTGCACCGGGGCATCACATTGAGAACTGTCAGGCTTTTCATCATAAGGTCCAGGATTTGATTGATGCTAAGACAATCAACTTTGCTCCTGTTCCGAATGTTGTGAATAACCCTATGCCTCAGCATGGTGGGCCTAGGGTGAACAATGTGGAAAGTGAGGAAGCTGTGAATTTGGTAGTCAGTGTTGATGAGGTTCAGACTTCGTTGCTTGTGGTAAAAGAACGTCTGTTGGAAGGGGGAGTGTTCCCGGGCTGTGATGAAAATTGTTCAGATTGTGGTGATCAAGAGAATGGTTGTGAAAAGTTGAGAAGAGGTATCCAGGGTTTGATGGGTGAAGGTTGTCTATAGTTTAGTCGGGCTGTGAAAGATCGTGGGGTGGTATCAACTGTCACCATTTACTTCAAACCGTCCGAGGGTCCTGGACGTGTGCCAAGAAATGTTAATGCACCCGTAACTGCTAGTACTCCATATCTGCACTGGTAACTGTTGGTATTCCTACCACCATTTCTGCTTCTGGTGGAAGACCTATTGAGAACAGTAGAGCGGTTCCGTGGAAGTATGATAATGCTTTCTGTAGCAATAGAAGGTCAGAAAGTCAGACTAGACCGGTGAATCAGGCTCCGGTAACAATTGGTGTGCCAAGTAAAACTCCTGTAACTGTTGGTCCGGCTGTGGACAATGTGGGAGGACCTGGAGGGTTCACAAGGAGTGGTCGTCTGTTTGCACCGCAGACTCTGAGAGATAATAATGCTGAGGCTCTTGCTAAGGCAAAAGGTAAACAAGCTGTGGTTGAAGAAGGACCTGTGCAGAAGGAAGTGCCTGAGGGGTCTTTTGAGAAAGATGTAGAGGAGTTCATGAAGATCATCAAGAAAAGTGATTATAAGATTGTGGATCAACTGAACCAAACACCGTCTAAAATCTCTATCCTCTCGTTGTTATTATGTTCTGAGGCACACCGTAACGCCTTGCTGAAAATGTTGAATCTGGCTTACGTGCCTCAAGAGATTTCGGTTAACCAGCTCGAGGGTGTTATTGCAAATGTGAGCACGAGACATGGGTTGAGGTTCACAGGTCTGGATTTGACGCCTGAGGGTCGCAATCACAATTGGTGTGTCAGAACTATGGAGTGCAAAGGGGCTGTATTGTCGCATGTGTTGGTTGGTACTGGCTCTTCGTTGAATGTGTTGCCCAAGAAGGTTTTGGGTAAGCTTGATCTTGAAGGGGTTGTCCTCACTCCGAGTGATCTCATTGTCCGTGCTTTTGATGGATCCAAGCGATCAGTTTTTAAAGAAGTCACGTTGCCAATGAAGATTGGCCCGGAGGTATTTGATATTGTCTTCTATGTGATGGATATTCAACCAGCATATAGTTGTCTATTGGGGCGTCCCTGGATACATGGGGCTGGGGCAGTTTCGTCAACTCTCCAGCAAAAGCTGAAGTATTTGTGGAACGGTCAGGTTGTAACCGTGTGCGGCGAGGAGGACATCCTTGTGAGTCATTTATCCTCTTTCAAGTATGTGGAGGTGGATGGCGAGATCCATGAAACTCTGTGCCAAGCGTTCGAGACCATTGCTATTGAGAAGGTGGCTTTTGTGGAGCAGAAGAAACCAGGTGTCTCAATTGCGTCCTACAAGCAAGCTGTGGAGGTTGTTAATTCTTGTAATGCAGAAGGCTGGGGCAAGATGGTTGACATGCCCGTGAAGGAAGACAAATTCGGTATTGGTTATCAGCCTCTTCAGTCAGAGCAGGGTGTTCAGAAAGGGCCGGGTACCTTCACCAGCGCCGGGTTGATGAATCATGGTGACGTCTTTGCAACCGGTAGTGAAGATGGTGATAGTGATTATGATGTGGACAACTGGGTGCGCCCGTGTGCTCCAGGGGAGATGGTCAACAATTGGACAGCCGAAGAAATAGTTCAAGTTACTCTTCAGACAGAGTAATTTTCTTTTGTTTTTCATTTTGCATAAAAACCCTACGCTCTGCCCGAGGCGTAGTGGTTCATTGTAGGGCCATATCATGTTTGAATTTTCAATGATTATCATTAATAAAGGACTTTTTGCAATCAAATTTATGCTCACTGTCTTTTTGTTTTCATTTTCATTTTCAAAACAATAAAATGGAAATGTTTTTTGTTTTTGTGACTTTCTTGAACTCTTTTCTAAAATAAAGCATTGAACATCGTTCGTGCATAATTGATCTGGCGGACTCCATTAAAAACAATTCTGTTATGGCTCAGTATGATTTCGATAATCCCATTTACCAAGCTGAAGAGGAGAGTGAAGAAGATTGTGAACTCCCCAAAGAACTGGTCAGATTATTGAAACAGGAGGAAAGGGTCATCCAACCTCATCAGGAAGAGTTGGAAGTTGTTAACCTGGGTACTGAGGACGCCAAGAAAGAGATCAAGATTGGGGCTGCTTTAGAGGAATCTGTCAAGAGAGGGTTGATTGAAATGCTGAGAGAATATGTGGAGATATTCGCATGGTCGTATCAAGATATGCCTGGTTTGGATACAGATATTGTGGTGCATAGGCTACCTCTCAGAGAAGACTGTCCTTCGGTAAAGCAGAAGCTTCACAGAACTAGTCCTGATATGGCTGTCAAGATCAAAGAGGAGGTTCAGAAGCAGTTAGATGCGGGTTTTCTGGCAGTTACCAATTATCCCCCTTGGGTGGCCAACATCGTTCCCGTGCCGAAGAAGGATGGTAAAGTCAGGATGTGTGTCGATTACCGAGATCTAAACAGAGCCAGTCCGAAAGATGACTTCCCATTACCTCACATTGATGTATTGGTTGATAACACTGCTCAATCTTCGGTTTTCTCTTTCATGGATGGATTTTCTGGTTACAATCAGATCAAGATGGCGCCAGAAGACATGGAAAAGACAACATTCATTACACCTTGGGGCACGTTCTGCTACAAGGTGATGCCATTTGGGCTGAAGAATGCCGGTGCTACCTATCAGGGGGCTATGACGACTCTCTTTCATGACATGATGCATAAAGAAATTGAAGTGTATGTGGATGATATGATTGCGAAGTCTCAGACAGAAGAGGAGCACTTGGTAAACTTGCAGAAGTTGTTTGAAAGGCTAAGAAAGTTCAAACTGAGGCTGAACCCAAACAAGTGTATGTTTGGGGTGAGATTCGGGAAGCTGTTAGGCTTTATTGTCAGTGAGAAAGGGATTGAGGTTGACCCGGCGAAAGTAAAATCTATTCAAGAAATGCCTGAACCGAGAACGGAAAAGCAGGTCCGTGGGTTTTTAGGGAGACTGAACTACATTGCGCGGTTCATATCTCACCTAACAGCCACGTGTGAACCGATATTCAAATTGCTAAGAAAAGATCAAGCAATCAAAGGTAGTATTCTGTCTGATTCTAACTGAGTATGATATCCAGTATACGTCACAAAAAGCTATCAAAGGTAGTATTCTGTCTGATTACCTTGTCGAGCAACCGATTGATGATTATCAGCCGATGATGTTTGAATTCCCTGATGAAGATGTCATGTACTTGAAGATGAAGGATTGTGAAGAGCCTCTTGTTGAGGAAGGACCGGATCCTGATGACAAGTGGACATTGATGTTTGATGGGGCTGTGAATGTGAATGGAAACGGTGTTGGGGCAGTACTTATCAATCCTAAAGATGCACACATACCTTTTTCTGCCAGATTGACTTTTGACGTAACCAACAACGAGGCTGAGTATGAGGCTTGTATCATGGGGATTGAAGAAGCCATCGATCTAAGAATCAAAACTCTAGACATTTATGGAGATTCCGCTCTAGTAATTAACCAATTCAATGGAGATTGGAATACTCATCAGCCGCATTTGATTCCTTATCGAGATTACACCAGAAGGATCATGACTTTCTTCAAGACAGTGAAGTTGTATCATGTACCCCGAGACGAAAATCAGATGGCTGATGCCCTGGCCACTTTGTCTTCTATGATCAAAGTTCATTGGCATAATCATGTACCACATGTTGCTGTGAATCGACTCGAGAGGCCTGCGTATGTGTTTGCAGCCGAGTCTGTCGTTGATGAGAAGCCGTGGTACTTTGATATTAAGAATTTCCTCAAAAGTCAGGAGTATCCTGAAGGAGCGTCAAAGAATGACAAGAAGATCCTGAGAAGGCTAGCTGGAAGCTTTTATTTGAATCAAGATGATGTGTTGTACAAAAGGAACTTTGACATGGTTCTGCTCAGATGCGTGGATAGACACGAAGCAGACATGTTGATGTAGGAAGTACACGAGGGATCTTTCGGTACCCATGCTGGTGGTCATGCAATGGCCAAGAAGTTGTTGAGAGCCGGTTATTACTGGATAACCATGGAATCCGATTGTTTTAAATACGCTCGGAAGTGCCATAAATGTCAGATCTACGCAGATAAAGTGCATGTGCCACCAAGCCCTCTGAATGTCATGAATTCTCCTTGGCCATTCGCAATGTGGGGCATCGAGATGATTGGGAAGATTGAACCTACTGCTTCTAATGGACATCGCTTCATCCTGGTCTCGATTGATTAATTCACCAAGTGGGTAGAAGCAGTTTCTTATGCTAATGTTACCAAGCAAGTGGTTGCCCGATTTATTAAGAAGGAAATTATCTGTCGTTATGGTATTCCTGAGAGGATCATTACTGATAATGGTTTGAATCTCAATAACAAGATGATGAAAGAGCTTTGCAAAGATTTTAATATCGAACACCACAATTCTTCTCCTTACAGACCAAAGATGAATGGTGCTGTAGAGGCGGCAAATAAGAACATTAAAAAGATTGTGCAGAAGATGGTCGTGACGTACAAGGATTGGCATGAGATGCTACCTTTCTCCTTACATGGGTACCGTACCTCAGTACGTATGTCGACCGGGGCAACCCCTTACTCCCTCGTGTATGGTATGGAAGCAGTCCTACCTGTTAAAGTGGAGATTCCTTCTCTGAGAGTCCTGCTGGATGTCAAGCTAGACAAAGCTGAGTGGATTCAGACAAGGTTTAATGAGTTAAGCCTTATTGAGGAGAAGCGGTTAGCGGCTGTGTGCCATGGGCAATTGTATCAGAGAAGGATGAAGAAATCCTTTGATCAGAAAGTGCGTCCTCGAAGCTATCAGACAGGTGATTTGGTTTTGAAGAGGATCCTTCCTCCCAGTACAGATAACAGGGGCAAGTGGACTCCAAATTATGAAGGTCCATATGTTGTTAAAAAGGTTTTCTCTGGTGGAGCCTTGATGCTTACAACTATGGATGGTGAAGATATTCCGTCCCCTGTGAATTCAGATGTAGTCAAAAAATACTTCGCGTAAACTGACCCGCTGGACGAAAAGAATAAAAAAAGTCCAGGCAAAAAAGGGGCATCCCGGCGAACCAAGAAAAAAAAAAGAAAAAGGTTCGGGCAAAAGTTAGGGATAAAGAATGAAAAAAAATATGTACACCCGGTAAGTCGAAAACCTGCAAAGGCGGCTTAGGCAAAAATGGGTATCCCGGTGGATTGAAAACCCGAAAGGGCGATCCAAGCAAATGAGGGATTAAAGCAAAGACTACAGTCTAAGTTATCTGTAATTCATCGCGCTTCAGTGTCTACCATCTCGAAGGATGTGACCGGTTCAATCGTTCTTCTCAGAAAGCAAGGAATTTGGGGGAAATTGAGGATCTGTGAGTCATAACAGAATTGGAAAATAGTGGATGCCGTGTGCACATTGCCAATAGGATAGTTTATTTCCTGTTTTGGGTGCAATTACCTCTTTCTAGGAATTGCTTCCTGATGTATTTGCCTTTATAGGCCATTTTCAATCAATAAAAGTCGTTATTCAGTCAATTTGCTCTCTTGTTTTTACTTTACTGTTTTGTTTGCAAAAACGTCCGAATTTTTGATAAACATTGCATATAAAAACATGAAGGTTAGACAATAATGTGCAGAAAGATAAACATTTGAAAATCATTTTGAATGTTGAGTACACTTGGGTGTATTTTGTCCGTACAATCCCCTAGGGCATGTATGTCTTGCTGTTTTGCAGGTCACTATCTTTTGATTGATGGTTAAAGCAGGTGAGCCACGGTTTGTTCAAAAGCGTTTTAACACTGTCTAGTAGTGTGAGAGGTTGGGTTGTCCAAAGCAAGTTCAGGGTTTGTCTCCCCAGCGAGGCCAAGATCAGTGTTGCCTCAGCAATCAGGCCTGAAGTTGATTGCAATCCCCAGCAGGGTTGAGGATGTTTTTCCCGGCCAGGTTTGAAGGTTGCCCTTTCCCCAGCAGGTCTGAGGACTGTTAGTTCCCCAGCGAGCCAGAAAATTGTTGTTTCCCCAGCGGAGGTGTCTGTGGGTAGTTTGTTCCTCAGCAGCCAGGTCTGAAGTGTTGTAATCCCCAGCAGGGTTGAGTTTGCAGTTTCCCCATCAGGGTTGAGAGTGTTTTTCCCTAGCAAATCTGAAGGTGGCGGTTTCCCCAGCGGAGGTTTGCAGTGTTCGTATCCCCAACGGAGGTGGGAATTGTTTGTTTATTTCCCCAGCGGAATCCCCAAGCGGATCGGGTTCAGTAGAGGTCATCCCCAGTGAGGATCATCTGTTCCCCATCAGCAGTGCTATTCCCCAGCATGATTGAAAGGTTGGTGTTTTCCCAACAGATGACTCCCCAGTTGAGTTGGTTTCTCTGTCGTTCCCAGAGTGTCAGATCAGCAAGTATCCGCAGCAGAATTGTTATGCTGTCCCCACAGAGTTGGAAGATCGAATCAGAGTCGTGTGCTCAGCAGAAGCGATCGTGAGCTTTCCCAGTAGGAGTGTTCCTCCCTTTGCATCTTGCATGTAGTAATCATCATTTGCATTTACATCCTCAAATCGCGTAGCATTTCCATTCAATATGGAGCATTACGCCATGAAAAAACTCAAACATATGCATACATGTGTTAAACCAGATTGGATCATATCCCCAGCAGAGGTGGACCGTTTTGCAACATCTGTATGACGTATTTGCAGCAGTTGCTCCTGACAGCATTCAGGACTGATAATCCCTAGAGAGGTTTATTTCCTCACCCGTCAGTGAAAGGAAAGCTTGATTGACTCCCCAACTTAGTCCCCAACAAGTGTTTGCCTTGTTTTGACATATGAAGATGTCATCCTTGTGATACCGGTAAGTGTCATGTCAACACCCGTGTGTGTTCTTTCTTTGGTTTCGGTAAACATCATCGTTCGATGTCGGTAAACATCGAGTTTTTCCAGTCATCGGTAAATGTTTGGTCGTCCTTTTTTGATGTCTGTAAACATCATCTTTCGATGTCGGTAAACATCGAGTTCTTTCCCAGTCATCGGTAAATGTCTGGTCGTCCTTTTTTTGATGTCGGTAAACATCATCTTTCAATGTCGGTAAACATCGAGTCTCATCCCAGTCATCGGTAAATGTCTGGTCGTCCTTTTGTGATGTCGGTAAACATCATCTTTCGATGTCGGTAAACATCGAGTTTTTCCAGTCATCGGTAAATGTCTGGTTGTGTATCTTTTTCCCAGTCATCGGTAAATGTCTGGTTGTGTATCTTTTTTCCCAGTCATCGGTAAATGTCTGGTTGTGTATCTTTTTTTCCAGTCATCGGTAAATGTCTGGTCATGTATCTATTCGTCAATAAATATCAAAATCCCCAGTAGAGTCGTTAGTAAACGTCTTGTCTGGTTCCAGTTGTAAATATCTTTTTCCTCCCCAGTCGAAGTTGCCATCAGTAAATGGCCTCGCTTTCTTCGATATCGGTAAATATCGAATGCCCAGCTTAGTCGCCATCGGTAAATGGCCTCGCTTTTTGTGACATTTGTTCCCCAGCAGCCATCGGTAAATGGTCTCGCTGACGTTGATATCGGTAAATATCAAAAGTTGTTTTGAAGCCACCATCGGTAAATGGTCCCGCTTCCTTTGGATGTTGTTTCCCAGCCGCCATCGGTAAATGGCCTTGCTGATGTTGATATCGGTAAATATCAAGTTTCCAGTAAAGCCGCCATCGGTAAATGGCCTCGCTTTCCTGAGGTATTTTTCTTGTGCATCCGCCATCGGTAAAGGGCCTCGTGTTTCTTTGATTCATCCCCTGTAGAGTGCAAATTCTACGGTTCTTTAGTATTCAATCCCTGTTTACCTTGAAGGTCTGACAGCCGTTGCTCTCATCCGTTCAGGTTCCCAGTTGATTGAATAGGGGCAGCTGTAGCACCTCAAATTTGCACCCCCCATTCATGCACTCATTTTTTTAGGTCATTAACATTACAGTACCATTACATCTTGCATTACATCATTGCATTCAGAACTGGCATCAAGAGGATTCACCAGTGCAAGAGACCAAGCATTTCCTTGAGATGGAGGCCACATGAGTATTCTAGAGAGCTTACATGAATCAAGGTTCATTTTGAAGAAATTTGACCAAGTGTTAGAGGCTCAAGGTCATCAGTACATGTCCAGGTCATTTGGGGCCCATAAAAGTCAACTGAAAGTCAACTGAGGGCTAGGAGGTGGAGAAATGGTTTGAGATACTTCATTCATGTCCAAAAGAGGTTTATTCATCATGTCAAACATCTATCTTGAATATTTTTAAGTCAAATCAGAAGTTTCCCAAAATGGAAAGTGACCTGTAATTTCAACTTTCCAAAAATGGCAAGTTTTTGGACCACTTTCAACTTAACTTTCCAACATCAAAGAAGCTTCAAATGAAATTTTGGTCAACATGAAAGTTGAATATCTTTCTCTCCCATTTCCAAAAAGTCCAAGAACATGAGCATCTGATGAATGGTTAAGGAGTTATGATCCAAGGATTGCAAAGTGTGCTTGAAACCTCAAAATGCCATAACTTTTGATCCAAAACTCCAATTTGAGTGCCTCTTTTTGCATTATGCTCCTTATGACTCATATTTTCCAAATACATCATGACATTGCATGAAATTATCTCATACAATCATTTGTTCATGCATGTCCATTTTGGAAGGAAAATACCAAATTCAAATTTGGTGCATCACATGAACAAAATTCCGATTCCAACATGTGCATGAGATGATTTTAAGTGAATTTGAGCCCTCATGTGGTACTGTTCACGTGTGCTTTCACCATGCAAGGGTGTTTTACCATTTGTGCATACACCTTATATCTTGATAATTTCCATTAACCTTGGCCTAATGACAATTTCAGAGTAATTAGGAGAGCATATAAAAGCTTAATTGTAACTGTTTTATTCATTACACACATTTTCAGATCTAGAATCCTCTTTCACTCACAATTTTCACTCTCTTGATTTCTCAAATTTTTGCACACAACACCTTAATTTCTTTGCATAATCATGAACATGGAGTGTTACTGAGCAAGATTCAACGTGTATTTCGTGGAATTCATCTCAAATTCGTGCATACCACAAGCTTGAATGCATTAATGGAAACTCCAAATTGAGCTTGATTCAGGTCTTTTCACGTGCCATTTCTTGCATCCAACTTCGAGCTCAAAGGAAGTGAATCTGGAAAGCTGGGAGCCTCGAGGACACTGTTTTGGTCACTGCTCTTCAAACAAGGTGAATTTCGACCTTCACGTTTCTCTATTTTATTGCCATAGTATTGTAGATCTTGACTCACTAATCACGCTGATATGAACATTTTTGAAAATGGTTGAGTATTGACTGATATATATGGACTTGAATGTTTGAGCATGAAAAATGTATTCGTTCGATTTGAATGATCCATGGACTTTTAGGTTAAATTGATGTTAGATTGGTGTTCCTCATGTGATAAGCTTTCGAACCATGTATATTTTGCCTTGTTCTGGAAAAAAAATTATGCGCATTCACTGTAGCGCCACCGTCTTTATGAAGAAGACGGTGGAAACCACCCCTGGCCACCGCGGGCTCCTCCGTCTGCAACAGGCCTTGAATGCTAGGGTTTTTGTCCCTGTCAGCATGCCACGCCTTGCCTGTTTGGCCAAACCATTGGATACGCTTCTTTTGACCTTCGCCACATATGCCTTGACCTGTGACTGGACGCCAACACGTTTAATGAAACTGCAGCGTTTTGGACGCTCCTCACTTCGATCCCCAGCGAACACATTTTCGCTTCCTCTTGTTTTCTTTGTCCCAAAACGCAGGCGTTTTGATGTGTCCCTGGTTCGAACCATGGCAGTAGCATCTTTCCAATTTCATTTTCAATAACATTTCCAATTATCTCACATTTTATTTCACTATTTTCATCCAATTTCAAAAAATCATAACTAATTGAAAATAACTCCAAATTGAATGCAATTTTTTGCTACATGATCCTTGTGATGTCTAGTATTTTTTAATGTGATTTTCCTGATTTTAGCACTTCTGGATTTTTGATTGAGCTTAAGTATTTGAGTATGATGCAAAATGTGATATGTTATGTTATTTGGCTTGCGAAATACTCATACTTACTCCAATTGCTTTGAAATTTGGTATGTTGAATCTTAACACATAACATGACTTTTGAGGCTTGGTTGTGCATTTTTAGCATTTGTCATTTCTGTTTTAGGCACATGAACTTAGGGTGTGACATTGTGTGTCACACAATTTGATGTTGATCTTATTCATTTTCATTCCTAGGTTAATTGATATCCTCTGTTTCCAATTTTTTGCATGATGATTGTGTTTAATATTTTGAGCTTGCACAAAAAGTTTCATGATTATTGGATGTGTTTCTGATTTAATGTGCATTTTCTCTTCTTGATGCTCAAGTGTGACCACCATTGTGTGTCTTTGACTTAGCTTGATTAATTGATGGCCTTGCCTTGTGATTTGAGTTTGGTCCTTTTTAGGACATGTTCATGCTTGATTAAATGTGATTCATGTTGAATATTGGATGTTGTTTTGACTTTTTGCTTTGCCTTTGACCCTAGTCTTGGACTAGTGGTTTGTACTCACCTTCTGAGTTTTGCATTTCAGGTTCAAGCAATTAGTTCTGATGGATGATGCGATCTCATTCCATGAGATACAAGTTACTTTGGTTAACTAACCTTGCTGTTTTGTAGGTCCTTTGAATGATGAAACAATTTGAGTTGCTTGCATCTTATGCCTTGCACTGTTGTTGTCTGTTGATTGGTTGTAACACTGTTGTTGACTGTTTGGTTGTCTGAATACCATATTGACTTGTTTGACTTTCTTACAGGTACTTTAGTTGCTTTAACTCATTGCTTGAGTTGCTTTGCTTTGCTTGTGGTTGGCATACCACCTAGGTAACCTCTCTGACTTCATGTAGTCTGGAAGACCTGCTATCTTTGGCAGGCACCTGTCTGAAGCCCTCCTTAAGAGGCAATGTTTGTGGTTGTTTATGTTTGTGCCATGTACTTCCAAGACGTCCTAAGTGAAGAGGCATTGGCAGATAGAAGGGATATGCAATCCATCCCCTGCTATTCAGTTGAGTCTTTCATCTTGCTCGCACTACGTGCTGATGTATTTTGAATAAACACCCAAGATCCTTGTATATAGAGTCAGTCATGCGGAGTAGGGTCCCCCATTCTGGATCCCCACACTTTCATTGATTCAAGCTCACCCAGGCCCGGGTTAAGAGCTATGAGGTCTTATCCTCATTACCTTTCATCTGCTCACCCTGACGGTCAATGTCAGTGGTTAAGAGCCTCGGACACCCCTACTAGTGTTGGCTTGTTTGTTAAGGTTGATATGACCCCTTGACTAAAGCCCAGCCTTGTATGAGCCGCTTGTTTGCATATAGTGTGTGATACCTGTTCACCTGTGCTTGCTTACTTGCTGTTTAGGCTAGCTTGCTTCCTGTGCGAGTTAGGATCTGATTAGAGACCTCAACATAGGGATCGTTTGCATGACAACTTCTAGGCTCGAGTCGTAGTCTCCCATTTAGTTGTTATCCCCCTAGTCTCTGGTTAGGATAGAGTTTTTCCCTGTTAAGGGGAACTACGTCGCCCTGATCCTCATACCAGATGAGGTACGTAGGCAGGAGATTGAGCTGATCTCTCCGGGCGCCCTTTTTGTTTTGTTGCGTGTGTTTTGTTCGCCCTTTTTCTTTTCAACCCTTTTGTGTTATGTGTGTTAGGAGATGGATGTAAGACCAGCGATTGGCATTCCGTATCCTATTTGTGTTTGTTTGTTCGGAGTCTGATGTAAGTCCATCTATTGGCATTTGGTTTCCCGTTTGTTTGTTGTTTGTTCGGAGTTGGATGTAAGACCAGCGATTGGCATTCCGTTTCCAGTTGTGTGTTTCGTTTGACGTCTCAGCGTCCCTGTTTCAGTGTTTTGTTTCGGCGTGCGTTAGTCGAGCTACGAGTGCTCTGATTCTTACTCTGGTTAGAGAAGATACGTATGCATAGGATGCGATGTCCTAGCGAGCACGTTTCTCATTCCCCCGAACTACGTTAACTCTGATGTTTGTTTCTGACAAACTACGTAGGCCCAGGATGCGACATCCTGCCGAGTCCGCTTCTTCCGTTTTTCCTGTGTTTCACTCCAGTTTTGTGCAGTTTTTGAGCAGTTATTTAGCAACCTTTTTTCTATTCTTTCTGAGCGTGGATCCCGTCGAGTACGATGGACGTGAGGGGGTGCTAATACCTTCCCCTTGCGTAACCGACTCCCGTATCTAGCAATCTCTGGTCGTAAGACCATTTCCTTTCCAGGTTTACTTCGAGCGTTTCCTTTCCCTCATTTGGGATAAATAACGCACGGTGGCGGCTCTCTGTCTTTTTCCTGCCGGTTGTTTTTCGCGTATGCGACAAATGCAATCAAGGGAAGTTCTTTAATTCATTATTTCATGCATATTTGAACTTATTTGAGTGTCCTCAATCATCAATTCATCAAGATATGAGGCATGGACTTGAGAAGTTGATCAATCAATTCATCTGACTATCTTGAAATGCACTGAGACCTAACTTTTTATGCGTTGTTCAAATGGAGATGGTTCCAAAAGCAAAAAATGTTCTTAAGGACAATATGAACAACTTTCATGTTCATCAAAATTTGGGTCAAGACATTATAGGTCTTTTTGGGTCAAAGGCATTAAAAGTCAAAAAAGTCCAACTTCAAGTGCCCATAACTCTTTCATCAAAAATCCAAATGATGCAACATTTAAGTCCATTTTGATTGTCTTGAAACGATCTACAACATTGTTATTGGAGAGTTTTCCATTTGAAGCTTGCATCATCAAAACAGAAGGGCTTGAAAGTTGGCCAATTTTAGAAACCTTGCCTTAACATATTTTGCACATCACACTTTAAACTCAAATTTCATAAATTTCCACACTTCAAATGAGTTTTTGCCCAACATAAAATTTGTTCCTTATACAAATACCTTTCCAACCATTACCCACATGCCCATGTTTGGATTTTTTTAAATGGTACTTTCGAAGAGATGAATTTTTAGGTACAAAGAAGGAATTCACTTGAAATCTTGGTGCATAAGCAATTTCCCTGCAATTGACACGTCCATTTCCATCTGGCTGGTGTTCAGAGTTCATTTGGCATTGTTTTTGGGCCTTGTGCATGATATTGCAATCCCATGCAATGAAGTTTCACATGCCATGCACACGGATCATTACACACTTTCCTTGCCTATTCCTCTATAAATAGAGACTTCATTCCCTCCATTTCAGAGGCCTCATTCAACCTGAAATGCTGCAGAAATCTTTCCCTAACCATCACTAAAGAAGCAATTGCATTTGCTTCAAAAAAATTCAGATCTAGAATTCAGCTTCATCTGGTTGTATTCTTAGATCTAATGCTTCTAGACCTTCATCATACACTTCATTGAACTTCTGTTTTGATAAAGCAAGCAAGGTATTAAGCTCAAGCTACCAGAATTCAAGCACACACTCCAACTGGTATTTTCTTCGATTCTCCTAATCCTTTGACCTATTGGCTTAAATTTTGTGTTGGCTGAAGTCCTCTCAATAGATGCATCATGTTTATGCTTTTAATTTTTGCAATTCATTGAGTTCATGATGAACACCAGATTTTTCCATCTCTGATTTCTCACACTATAGAGATCTAGAAGGAAAATGGATGGTACAGGGATGATGTATATCATCCCAACTTTCTATTGATGTATAGATCGCACGATTTGGTTGAGGTTTGAATTTCTGCAATTTGGCCGGAATCCTGGAGCTCACCGGAGAAGACGGTGGCTCCGGTGGCTTCATCATCTCCAGTTTAAATCTGGACCGTGTGATGGTATTTCCATATTCGATCCCAGGCTTCCATTGTTATGACTTTTATTTCTTTTCCCTGTGCGCGCATTGACCGGAGACCACCATAGGCGCGCGCCTTAGGAGCGTGTGATCTGCCAGCTCAATTAATGAGCTCACATCCAACGCTCCTTGTTTTTTTGCTTTTTTTATTTTTCTGATTTTATTTTCTTTATTTCCTTTTATTTCAAAAAATCATATCTCTTTCATTTTTAATCCAAAAATTATGGGACCAATTGCATTAGTCTCCAAATAATTTCTAGTTTCTATTTCTGATTTTTAATATTTTTTATTTGGTCATTTGATATTTTTTGTGAATTTTCTCTTTTCTGGTTATTTTTTAATTCATTTTAAATAGTTTTTGATATTCAAAAAATGCAAAAATATTTTCTCAACCTCTATGAATGATGATAGATCTATGAAAAATATTCTCATCAATTTTTGAATTGATTTGAGATTTATTTGAGATTTTAGTTCAATTAGGTTATTTTTATTCATTTTTAATTGATTAAAAATAGTTTCTAACTTTTAAAAACGCTGAAATTTTTTGTCAAACTTTGTTTGACCTTGTTGAACTTAGGATAAATCACTTGGACCTTTCAAGATTGATTTGAAGTGATTTCGAAGTTTGACCTTTCCATTTATTTTAATTCAAGTTTATTTTTAAGTATTAAAAAATGCCAAAAATAGTTTATTCATTTCTTGACTTCCAATCTTCATCTCACTTCTGTTTTTGATTGTTTGACCTTGACTTTCAATGTTATTGATCAACATATGAGGATTGGTACATGATGTTCCAATTAATGCATTTATATTTCTTTTACCATTTTGTCATTTCCATTTCTCTTATTCATCTCCTTCTTCTTTTTCTTCTTTTCTTTTTGATCAATGAGTTGAAGGTTGATAAGTTAGCCTTGATTAGGGAGATTTAACCTTCCTTGATTCAAATCTAATTCATCTTGATCAATTGATCAAGTGAATGGCTTTGCATTAAGGATAGGTTGTCTTTTAAATCATGCAAAAGGCTTAAACCAATACAAGATCAATTTTATTCTTCTTTTTGGCATGGCAAGTTGTTGGGACTTGGTTCACTAATCAAGACACCTAACTTGTGTTTGTTGCCTACATTATTATTGACTGGCCTCAGATAGTTGTGACTTCTACATAAGTCCAATTACGATTGCTTAACATAGCGCTAAATTTGCCTTATGGCACACTAACTACTAACACTAACTATTGACAATTAACATTTACTTTGTGCAATTTACTTTAATGCAATTTACTATTCTTGCACATATTATTCATTTGCTTTTCTCTTTGCTCACTTGAGCACATGTTTATGTTAATTCCATTTGCCTTTTGCTCACTTGAGCACATAATTGTGTATATATTATTTTTGCTTGTGTTTTATTTTGATTGTGGTGAACCAAATGCAAAGAAATGGACTTAGTTTCTAGGACTTTCCCTATGCAAAGAAATGGAGAATTGGACTTAGTTTCTAGGATCTTCCTTATGCAAAATTGGAGCAAAAGGATCTTAATGGTGAAGATGGATTAGAAAGACCAAATCTCTAAACTCACTCTTGTCCATTCTTGTTTTACTTCATTGGAACTTTTGATGTGTGTGCTTTTGTGCTAGGAGTTTCCATTTGAGCTTAATTGGAGGACCATTGCCATGTTCATCCAAGTGGAAGAAACAAGATACATTGAGGATCTCTTGTGAGACTTGTTTGATTGCCTATACTCTGTGGTTGCTTATTCCAAAGGATGGGAGCTACTTGGATCATCAATATGATCTCAAGAGAGGAACTCCATTGTGGTTTTGATTCCTTTATCCCTTCTCTTTTTGTTTTGCTTAGGATTTAGCCATTCTTCTTCTTCTCTCCACTCTAACCCAAGCCAAAACTTCTTGTGCAAACATTTAACCATTGTTTTCAAACATTAGAAACCTAAGCCTTATGCTTTTGATTTTCAAACTTTCTCTTTTACAACACTTATTTTGAATTGAATCCTTAAGTCAACTTTGACCATTTTGTATATACTTCTAATTGGTAAATATAACCCATTCAAATATGCTTTTGTGGTTCCAATGGCCACCTTCTTAATCAAAATTTTCATAACCTTTAGCTATTAGGTTTGAGTTATCTTTATGGTAGATGTAATACTCACCTATATCCTTAGTGATGGACAATGAGTCTTCCATGCTTATTATAGGGTTAACCCCTCACTAGCATGTTGAAGTTATCCTCACATGGTGGATTTGTGGTTTGGTTGAGTTTTCTCCCTTTGATAACAAAAGACCTTAAGGCTTTTGGACCAATCAATTTACCAACTCATTTTGAGATTTTTACCCCGAACTACGAGGTTTTGATCCTAATCTTTTAAGATGGTACGTAGGCAATGGGTTTATCCATTCAAACACAAAAATGTAAATAAACTTGTATATTCTCTTCTCATCTCTTCAATCATGTTTACACAAACAAAATTTTCACAAGACAACAACCTTCACAAGTATGAAAAGGGCTCCCTAGGAGTACCTAGGATGTTTTGGGTGCCTAACACCTTCCCATTTCATAACCAACCCCCTTACCCAGATCTCTGTTTCTTTTACTAGTTTTTGTTAAAACTATTAGGTTTTTGTTCGCTTTCTAACCATTCCTTTGGATAAATAGAAGTGTGGTGGCGACTCGACTTGTATGATTTACCTTGGATTTAGTCAATATCTCTAATGGTAACGAATACCCCGCTACAGATAATAAGTATCTTCGAAAATTGTCATCCAAGTTCTTCTTAAGTAGAGGGGTATTGTACAAGAGGAATAATGATTCAGTTTTGCTAAGATATGTGAACAAACAAGAAGTAAACCAGACTATAATGGGAATCCATGAAGGATCTTTTGGGACACACGCCACTGGAAACACCATGGTAAAAAAGATCTTGAGGGACGGCTATTATTGGATGACTATGGAGGTTGACTGTCACTGCCACGTCCAAACTTTCCATAAATGCCAAATTTACACCGACAAGATCCATGCACCACCAATGCCACTCAATATCCTAACATCTTCTTGGATTTTTGCCATGTGGGGCATTAATGTAATCGGACAAATAAAGCCAACTTCCTCGAATGGGCACTGCTTTAACCTTGTAGCCATTGACTATTTCACAAAATGGGTGGAAGCAGTATTATACGCCAACATTACCAGACAAGTGGTGTCTCAGTTCATAAGGAAAGAAATCATTTGTCATTATGGGGTCCCTAACAAGATCATTACTGATAATGGATATAACCTCAATAACAAGATGATGAAAGTGCTATATCGAAGCTTCAAAATCTACCACCACAACTCATCACCTTATAGGCCCAAGATGAATGGCGTTGTTGAGGCAGGAAACAAGAATATTAAGAAGATCATGCAAAATATGGTGGAAACCTACAAAGATTGGCACGAAATGCTCCCGTTCACATGACATGGCTACCGCACCTCAGTACGCACTTCCACAGGGGCAACTCCCTTCTCTCTTATATATGGCATGGATGCAGTTCTACCTATTGAAGTAGAGATTCCTTCCTTAAGGATTTTGACCGATGTCAAACTTGATGAAGTCGTGTGGGTACAAGCCAAATTTTATCAGGTGAACCTCATTGATAAAAAGCGCTTGGCGGCCATCTTCCACAGCCAGCTTTACCAAAAGCGCATTAAGAGGGCACCGCTGATAAGAAGGTCTTTCCCCGCAGGCTCATATGATGTACGGAAGGTCTTCTATGGAGGAGCCTTAATCCTTGCAACTATGGATGGTGAAGATCTTCCATCGCTCGTGAATGCGGATGCAGTCAAAAAATACTACTCTTGAAAAAAAATATCCCGATAAGTTAAAAAACCGAAAGGGTGACTTATACAAAAATGGGTATTCTGGTAGACTGAAAACCTAAAAGGGAAGTCTAGGCAAAGATTAGGGATTTAACAAAAGCGAAAGGCTACATCCCACAAAGAATCTTTCTTTGCTCCCCAGCGAATCAATCCAATGGCTTCCCCAACAAGTCAATCTGATCACTCTTCTTCTGAAAGCAAGATCAAAGGACGAACAAAGGCATGAAGACTATAGCAGAGTTAGAATTTGGTGGAAATCCAAGATATTTCATTGCCATTATAGTTTTTCAATTTCTTTTCGCAATTACCGCTTTTAGGAATTGCCTTCCTCTGTACAAAATTACCCATTTCTGGGATCATTTATCAATAAAATCAGTTCCCTCATATGTGCTCAACATTTTACTTTTTCTACTTTGATTGTGAAATGTGGCCCTTTCTACAAAATGATATCACATCGAAATTTCCTTGATAAAAAAATCTTTTTCAAACAAACACTTTAAGGGAAAACAACATTGAATTACTTCTCTTTCAAAAGCATCTAAAGGTAACCAAAAACATGTTTGGTATCCCTCTCCTTAAAGCTCCACACAGTCCATGGGAGTTGGCCAATCAAATTCTTCCCACTGGTAGAAATCCTCAGTTGTTGCACCTAGTGCTTGGACATCAGACGTTCCAATGTTTCAAGTACCAGAAAGTCAATATGCTTTCCCCAATTTTATTTTCAAGCTCAATCACCATTAGCACTCCTCAAACATATTCCCTCACAAAGGCCAATCATACTTTACACAATTTGTAAACCTTGCATTTGCATAATTCCCCTACAGCAATCCAAGCATGCATCAACATCCTGCATATATAACATCGCATCATAAGTATTTTATGAAAACTTATACTCAATTGATTCATCAAAGTCCAGAATCTCCCAACTGTTGTTAGGGATTTTCCCCAGTAAATTCAATATTCAATCTGAAAATATTTCCTCAAGCAGAGTTAGGCATTTCTAGCCGTTATTAGGAATCGTCACTGAACTGTTTTGTTTCAAATTTCTCTAGAAGATTCAGGTATTCTAGTCGTAGCTAAGAATCATCATTGTACTTCTTCTATCCCCTAGAGAGTCATCACCATATTTTTGTTCCTCCCTGCAGAGTCAGGTATTCTTAGACGTTATTAAGAATCATCGCCGAACTTTCCCTTTTTTCAGACACGAGGTATTTTGGGCTCATTCCCCAAACCGAGTCAAATATTCATATCCATAGCTAGAAATCATATTGGATTTTCCTCCCCTAGCATGATTCAGGTATTCCAATTTTCCTAAGGAATTGTCACAGGTGTGCTCTTTTCCCCATCTAACTCAGGTATTTCTAGCTGTTACTAGGAATCATCATTGAATTAGTTGTTTCTTTTCCCAATAGATGTCAGGTTTTCCAGCCATTGCTGAGTATCGTCACTGAATTTCTATACTTTCCTCAGTAGAGTCAGGTATTCTAGCCATTTCTAAGAATCATCATTATACCTCCTTGAGAAGTTTATCCTTAGTCAAGTCAGGTATTCCAACCTTCATTGAGAATTGTCACTGAATGACTTCTTACCCCACAAAGTCAAGTATTCTAGTCGTTGTAAGAATCTTCGTTATACTTTATTTATTCTCTCAAGCTAAGTCATGTATTGTAGTTGTCGCTAAGAATCATCATTGGACCCAACTTTTATCCCCCACAGAGTTAGGTATTCTAGTCGTCGCTAAGAATCGTCGTTGAATTCATTTGGTCGACCTTCAGTAGATGTCAGGTATTCCATCAGTTGCTAGGAATCGTGGATGAATCTATATTTTCCCCCATCAGGTTTAGGTGTTCCTGCCGTTGCTAGGAATTACCTTCTTTTTCTCCCCATCCGTTGTTAGGGACAAGCACCCTTTCTTTTTTTCCTAGATTTTAATTCTCCAACAGACTTTGTTCCCTCCGTCTTCTCGAGATTTTGGTGTCAAAAGATACTTATGTTGTATACATCATATTATATGCATAATCATCATAACCATGCATAACCCCCAATAAATAAACTCATATCACCATTATACCCACCAGGGAAAATTCCCGGATAATCTTAATAGTATTTAATCCCCTCCTACCAGGAATGTGTTGGAAGCCATTGTTATTCATACCTTCAGGTCTGAGAAGATTAAATAGGGGCAGCTGTCACACCCTTAAATTTTCCCTACCCCATACCATCTCCTTAAGCCTTAAACACTAAGCATACATCCCATACATATGATTTCATATGCATTTGTACTTAATGATTACAATAATCCATAAGCCCAAGGCATGGGATTCATCTACAAATCCCCAAGATCCTCTGATCATGTTAAGGTTTTCCTAAGCCACCTTAACCCTAACATCATCCTCAAGAATCCCACAAAGCTTGGAGGATCACTCAAGACATCTCACTCATTCCCCAAACCCAATTTGGGTGGTGAGTCCCCTTTGAAGAAGTTTCAAGATTCATCTGGTCACACAAGGACCAAACCCTAGTTCTTGACCCATCATTTGGCTTGTACAAGTCATGATTCACCATGGATCTTGACCATTCCATTTAGTACCCCTCAAATTCAAAGTTTTTCCATGCCTCATACTCGTTAAACATCTCAATTTGATCCTTACATCTCAAACCCTGATCCATTTAGCCTTGGTTCTTGATGAAACTTATGGCTAAAGAAACCCTAATTTGAGGATCCCTTAATCATTGGCCTTGTTGATTTTTGACCATCCAATCACCCAACCATTTATTCAACATCATTTTATGTCCATTACAATCAAAATCCAATATTTAAACATCCATTCAATCCATGTTACAAGTAGTTGGTTTATTCATGATTTTTCAACTTTCCATGACTTCATCCATCCACCAATTTCACCTAAAATCATTCCACAAAGGTCCAAACCTCATTTCCAATCATGGTATGATCATATGAACTCAAAACATCCATCATTTTGCCTTGTAAATCAAGAAATCACAAAATCCCCAAATTAGGTCATGTTGGTTGGTCACATTTTGGCAAGAATGACCTATGAGAAGTTCCAAAGACCATAAATTTCTCATTTCTCAAGCTTTTTGAATTCCAATTTGAGAAAAACATCCTAAATAACTTCCTCTCCAACTTTTTTCCAAGGTCTGAGACCTAATTCATTGAGGAAGGGGTTCAATTTTGCAATTGGCCAAGCTGGTCCAACATGCCCACCATGCCCTAAAATCATGTCATGACCACTACTTTGACACATTTCCATTTCCAAACCATAAACCCTTTTGACTTGGTTCTTTTTTCATTCAATCAAGACCGTGGCAAGTAAAAAATGGCCCAAAGTTGAAACAAAATGCCCGAGGCAATTTTATTTTACCTTCGTTCAAACATGAGTGTTCATCCTAATGTGCAAGGCAGACACACCTCGGTCAAAATTTGCAAATCCATTCTCCAAGTCTCAAAATTAATCCAATGTGATTCCAATGGTCCCCAAACACATTACATATGGTATTATGGTGTGATTGAAGGTCAACTTGCAATCCAAAACCTCATAAACCAGAAAACTCGACCCCATGTGAAAAGTAGAATTTTTCCCAAAATGGAAAAAAGCAGAATCTGCAGCAGACCATGTCAATGCCATTGGTTGTTCCTAATCCATGCAAGGGACAAAAAATAACTTGTCTATGGTACAAACAAGCTCAGAACTCATATATTTCATGTTCCCTAAAGTCAATCCCAAGCATGCTTCGAGTCACATGTGATTTCTGATCAAACCTCCACATTCTCCCTCCAAAACCATCCACACACCTTCCCTATAAATAGGTGAAGGTGTTCCATCAAAAAACCAAGATTCAAAGCCCCTAAAACCTCTATTGAACTTTTCACCTCAATCTTTAAAAATAGAACATCGTGTTTGAGTTTCAAAGTGTTTCAGCTTCAAACAACCATCCAGAAAACTTCACTAACCATCATACAAACTTTCTAAACACCTAACTCCCCTTCCCCAAGCCTCACGTGAGCTGAGCCATACCATCGGAAATCCTCCCAGAGTTACTTCTGATCAGATAATTCTTTTCACCCCCACCATCCAAACAAGTTACCATCTCCTTTGAAATGATCTTCTGATCATTTCCCCTAAGTTCCCAGCTTTGATTACTCAATGTTTAGCATTTAATTTTTAAATTAGGTCAGGTCAATCTTTCTGGTTCGTGAGAGAAAACTCCACATTCAAAGCCAATCAATGGCTCATGAGTGTGGAGGATGATTTATTTATGTTTATGCAATGAGATTCCACAAAAATAATAATTGAGATTGCTTATTTCCAACTTTTGATTTTCAAAAATCTCGAGGTTGAAGATGACATCGAGGTCGTTGCTTCGTGCGAGATTTGAATTCAAACAAAAGTCATGTCTTGTTGTGATTGGTTGGCTAGCGCATGAATCCCTTTTTTAACTTGTTTTACTGTTTTATTGTTTCGGTTTGTTTCACATCACCACTAAGCTTGTGGCCCATTGGGAGAGAGAGTTGATCCCCCCATGACCCCAGGGTCAGGGGTTCAACCCCTAGCATGTGCAAATCCTCATTTATTTTTCACTTGTGTTATTTTTATTCATTTATTTTTCCCATTTTATTACCAACTTTGATTTTTTTTTACACTTATTTATTTTATTATTCTGAAAATATTTTGAACATGGACCTATTTTATTTTTGTTTCTAGTATTTTATTTTATTTTATTTCAACTCATTTGAATTATTTTTGGTGGACTTGTGAATTCTTGAACTCATTGTCGCAACCTGAAAAATACAGTGCGCGAAAAAAACAACCGGAGAGAGAAAAAGACAGAAGAGTCGCCACCGTGCGTTATTCATCCCAAAGGAGGGAAAGGAAACGCTCGAAGTAAACCTGAAAAAGGAAAGGACAAGACGGGGTCTCGCAACCAAATCTCGGGTTCGGGAGTCGGTTATGCGAAGGGAAGGTATTAGCACCCCTACACATCCATAGTACTCTACGGGATCCACTTTTGTGGTTTTCGTCTAAAGGGTGTGGGTTTACCTAATGTGTTTATTTACTAAAAAGGTTAAGAGAAATGACTCACGCGGATGTCGCATCCACTGCATACGTATCTCATCTGAATATGAGAATCAGAGTCTTCGTAGCTCGGCTGACCTATGGGTTAGGGGGATGTGTGCTCGCTAAGACATCGCGTCTTATGCCTACGTATCTCATCTGGAATGAGAATCAGAGCAAGTCGTAGTTCGGCTAACTACGGGGTTATGGATTGGGTTTTGGACGAACGACGTCACTACGCAATCTACCGGATGCTCGACCTTTGGAGACTTACTCGCCTGTAGTAGAAGGAGTAAACGTGTTGCTTTGGGTTTTAGGGTTTGGGATGCTCGAGGGCAAACAGGCAGTCCTTGACGAAGGAACCGCGCTACATGTGGGGATATGAATACAAAACACAAAACATGTATCTCAAAGTAAAATGCCACCAAGGGGCTCAAACATTGCCTCCTATCGAGGTCTTCCAGCTAAGAAAGCGATAAAGTACGAGAAAAGGAAAAAATTACCACACGGATAAAGATCCAAAGTTACAGCAATTAAAGGATTAGCCACCCTGAGATCTCTCCAGCTAGACCATCAAAGAAAATCAGTCAATACGATTAATCAGGATAAACCTCCGGATGGTATCCCTTCAAGAGTATGTGAGCCCTCACGAAAACTCAACAGAAAGGTTAGACAAACAAGGTGAAATCCAGGGAAAACAATGCCATGGCAACACAAAGACAGGTTAGAGAAATAAAATAGGGTAACCAAGAGTTGCCCCTAAATCAAAATGTAACCACATGAATAATTCCATCAAAATTCACAAAAATCTCACAAAAAGCAATTAAGGGTATGAGGCCTAAACCTCTTGTCAAACACATGCATCAAAAGGGTATCAAATTCACCCAAAATACCTCATACATTTAGAGCATTCAAATTAAAGGCATAAATATGATGGATATATGGCAAACCTGATTGGAGAGATTGATTAAGATTGAATGGTACGGCCGGATCTGCAAAGTAATACTAGGGTTTGTGTGAGGCGGAGTGAACTTCTCAAGGCTGCCTGAAGGTCGCTGCAGAGTAGTTCCTAGGTTTCCTTCTCTCAAAATCTTTCTCTAGTGAATCTCCCAGTGTAACTCCAAGTGTGTTTTCCTCTACTGAAACATCAGTATTTATAGACTGATTTTCGTGGGTAGTGGGCTCAAATGAGGGAGACCCAAGTCCAAAAAAATTTGTTATATTTTATTTATTTATTTAATTAATTTTATTTATTTATTTATTTATTTTTAACCTTTTTTTTCGTTTTCTTTTTTTTTCTTTTTTTTTTCTTTTTTTTTCGTTTTTTTTTTCCAGGAAAAATGAAGGGTAAATTTTGGGGTATTACAGCTGCCCCTATTCAATCAACTGGAGACCCGGAAAGAAGATGGTAGCTGCTTTCGTACTTTCGAGGTATCAAGGGATTGAATACAATAAAAGCCCAAAAATTTGCACTGAAGTGAAGTGAAGTGACAATGCCTATCAGAATCGGCAAAGAGGTGGCCTTGAAAGAAGAATCTGTCTGGTACGGTGAGAGTCAGTCTGAATATCGAAAAAGAATGTTAAACTGGATACCAAAATAAATGGTAACACAGAAATAACCATGGCCTGAATGCCGCTCATCAGTCTGAATACTGGAAAGGACTTCGATCTGAAAATCGGAAAATTGGCCTGAATGCCACAAGTCGCATCGACCTGAACGTCGGAAACTTCTTCGATCTGAACATCGGAAAGACTTGGCCTGAATGCCACTTCGATCTGAATATCGGAAAAACTGGCCTGAATGCCACTTCGATCTGAATATCGGAAACTGGCCTGAACGCCACTTCGATCTGAATATCGGAAATTGGCCTGAACGCCACTTCGGTCTGAATACCGGAAATTGGCTTGAACGCCACTTCGATCTGAATATCGAAAAACTGGCCTGAACGCCACTTCGGTCTGGATACCGAAAAACTGGCCTGAATGCCACTTCGGTCTGGATACCGGAAAACTTCATGCCTGTCAACATTGGCAGAAATAGGGAATGATAAAAAAGGCGACGCATGGGCCGATGACACTTGCTGGGGATAACCAAGGTGGGTCATGAACAATCTTCAGTCTGAGTACTGGAAACAACTTCTAGCTTATCACTTGGGATACCGAGAATGTTTTATGCTTACATGCGTATGTTTGAATCTTTCAATGGTGTAATGCTCCATGAAAATGGAAATGCTACGCGATTTGGGAGAATGCAATGCAATATGATTCTACATGCAGGGATGCGAAATGCTGGGTAGAATTCCAAGCTGAGGCAAGGGGATCTACTGGGGAAATGATCACCATCTTCTGGACTCTGGCAAGGCTGTTGGAGATGCACAGCGCAAAGAATTATGTGGGGAAATGACCCGCCACACGGTGTTCTAGCAATGACGAAATACCGAGATTCTGACTTGGGAGAGAACGACACTGAAAACCTGCTGTTGGGGAAAGCGATAGTGGTTCTGGAAACCACGATCTGCGGGAGATGACTCAGCAGGGGAAGCAAACACTGATACGGTACCGAGGTTCTGCTTCACGGAAAGAAACCATGGATCTGGCATTTAGATTATCGATCTGGCCTCGAACTCTAAGGAGCAGCCACTTCTGCTGGGAAGATAGAGTCTGGCACTGTCAACTCCGCTGGGGGTATACAATCTGGCACTGTCAACTCTACTGGGGAGTGTATATTCTGAAACAACCGCTTGGGGAAGTACGGTGGTGAGAAACTGCTGGGGATTGAAGAATCCAACGCTCTGATCAGCTCTGCAGGGATAAGACACCAGATTCGTCTGTTGGCGACTTCACTGGGGAAGATATTCACGATCATCTGCAGGGGATTTTAAGGAAATGTCCCGAGGGTATCTGTTCTGAATAGACGATCCAAAGCACTTAAAATTTACAGCAATTTTAAATGTTTATTAAGCATGTACCTGTAAAGCCCTTATGTGTCATGATGCAATGTTTATCAAAAATTCGGACGTCATTTTTGCAAACAAAACAGTAAAATGAAAATGAAAACAGAGATATACTGAATAACATGATTTTATTGATTGAATGGCCTCTGAATAGGCATTTACATCAGGAAGCAATCCCTGGAAAGAGGTAATCGCACAAAAGATAAAAACAGAAATTAATCTAATGGCAATGTGAAATGGATTTCTATTGGGTTCCAATTCTGCTATGACTTGCCCGTCTTCAAGATCCTCCAGATGATCAGCCTTCTGAAAAGGTGATTGGACTGTTTCCTACCTTTCGAAAATTTCCAGTCATCGACATGAGATGAGATTCAGAACTAACTCAGAACGCAGTCATTCGCTTAATCCCTAACTTTTGCCTGGATCGCCCTTTTCGGGTTTTCAATCCACCGGGATACCCATTTTTGCCTAAGTTGCCTTTTCAGGTTTTCAACTTATCGGGTGTACGATCTTTTCATTTTTAATCCCTAATTTTTGCCCGAACCTTTTCATTTTCTTGGTTCGTCGGGATGCCCATTTTTGCCTGGACTATTCTTTTTACTGTCCAGCGGGTCTATTTTATGCGAAGTATTTTTTAACTGCGTCTGAGTTCACAGGGGAAGTGAAGTTTTCACCATCCATAGTTGCAAGCATTAAAGCCCCACCATCAAAAACCTTGGTGACAATATACGGTCCATCATAGTTAGGAGTCCACTTGCCCTTGTGATTTGTCTGAGGAGGAAGGATCCTTTTCAACACTAAATCTCCGACTTGGAAACAACGAGGACGCACTTTCTGATCAAAGGCTCTCTTCATCCGACTCTGATACAACTGCCCATGACAAATGGCTGCCATTCGCTTCTCTTCGATAAGACTCAACTCATTGAACATTGTCTGAATCCATTCGGCTTCGTCTAACTTGACATCCAACAGGACTCTTAGAGAAGGAATCTCCACTTCAACAGGTAAGACTGCTTCCATACCATACACCAGGGAGTAAGGGGTTGCCCCGGTCGATGTACGTACTGAAGTGCGGTACCCATGCAAGGCGAAAGGTAGCATCTCATGCCAATCTCTGTACGTGACGACCATCTTTTGCACAATCTTCTTTATGTTCTTATTTGCCGCCTCAACAACGCCGTTCATCTTAGGGCGGTAAGGGGAAGAATTGTGATGCTGAATGTTGAAGTTCTGACACAACTCCTTCATCATTTTGTTGTTGAGATTAGAACCATTATCAGTAATGATTCTTTCGGGAATCCCATAGCGACAAATGATTTCTTTCTTGATGAAACGGGCAACCACATGTCTGGTGACATTCGCGAATGACGCTGCTTCGACCCACTCGGTGAAATAGTCGATGGCAACAAGGATGAAGCGATGCCCATTGGAAGCAGTCGGCTCAATCTTTCCAATCATGTCAATGCCCCACATAGCAAACGGCCACGGCGAAGACATCACATTCAGAGGATTCGGCGGTACATGCACCTTATCAGCATAAATCTGGCATTTATGACACTTCCGAGCATATTTGAAGCAATCTGATTCCATGGTCATCCAGTAATAACCCGCTCTCAACAATTTCTTAGCCATTGCATGTCCGCCGGCATGAGTACCGAAGGAACCTTCATGAACTTCCTGCATTAACATGTCCGCCTCGTGTCTGTCCACGCATCTGAGCAAAACCATGTTGAAGTTCCTCTTATACAACACATCATCTTTGTTCAAGAAGAAACTGCCTGCCAATCTTCTCAAAGTCTTTCTGTCATTGTTGGATGCCCCTGCAGGGTACTCTTGATTCTTCATAAAGCACTTGATATGTTGATACCAGGGCTTGTCATCGACTACCAGTTCAGCAGCAAACACATATGTGGCCCTGTCAAGGCGTATCACATCGATCCTGGGAGCATGGTTCCAGCGAATTACCTTGATCATGGAGGATAGAGTAGCAAGTGCGTCTGCCATATGGTTCTCATCACGAGGTATATGATACAATTTTATTGTCGTGAAGAAAGTCAACAGTCTTCTCGTGTAGTCTCTGTAGGGGACCAGAGTGGGCTGGAGAGTATTCCAATCACCATTCACTTGATTGATCACCAGAGCTGAATCTCCGAAGATGTCCAAAGTCTTGATTCTCAAATCAATGGCTTGCTCAATACCCAAGATACAGGCCTCGTACTCAGCTTCATTATTTGTGCACTCAAAAGTCAAACGAGCGGTGAAAGGTATGTGGGCACCTTTCGGAGTTGTAATGACAACACCAATTCCACTTCCTCTAGCATTGACAGCCCCATCAAACAACAAAGTCCACTTTTCGTTTGGATCAGGTCCCTCCTCAACAACTGGCTCTTCACAGTCTTTCATCTTGAGGAACATGATGTCTTCATCAGGGAATTCAAACTTCATCGGCTCATAATCATCAATCAGCTGCTCGGCAAGGTAGTCTGATAGAATACTACCTTTGATGGCCTTCTGTGACGTGTACTGAATATCATACTCTGTTAAAATCATTTGCCAACGAGCGACCCTTCCGGTGAGAGCTGGCTTCTCGAATATGTATTTCACTGGATCCATCTTAGAAATCAACAAGGTAGTATGGTTCAACATATACTGCCTCAGTCGGCGAGCAGCCCAGGCCAAAGCACAACAAGTTTTCTCAAGCTGCGAATATTTGAATTCACAGTCGGTAAACTTTTTGCTAAGGTAGTATATGGCATGCTCTTTTCGACCAGACTCGTCATGCTGTCCCAATACACACCCCATCGAGTTCTCAGTCACTGATAGGTACATCATCAGAGGTCTCCCAGGAACTGGAGGTATAAGGATCGGAGGTTTCTGTAGATACTCTTTTATCTTCTCGAAAGCCCTTTGACAATCTTCATTCCACCTGATAGCCTGATCTTTCCTCAGCAATTTGAAAATTGGCTCACACGTGGTTGTTAGGTGAGAGATGAACCTTGCAATATAGTTCAACCTCCCTAAGAAACTACGAACTTGCTTCTCTGTTCTTGGCTCTGGCATTTCCTGTATCGCTTTTACTTTGTCGGGATCCACCTCAATCCCTTTTCCGCTAACGATAAAACCCAGCAATTTTCCCGATCTCACCCCGAAAGTGCACTTGTTCGGGTTAAGTCTTAGTTTGAATTTCCTCAAACGCTCAAACAGTTTCTGCAAATTCACCAAATGTTCTTCTTCTGTCTGAGATTTGGCAATCATATCATCCACATAAACCTCGATTTCATGATGAATCATATCATGGAACAGAGTTACCATAGCTCGTTGATATGTTGCTCCGACATTTTTCAGACCAAACGGCATCACCTTGTAGCAGAAGGTGCCCCATGGGGTTATGAAAGTTGTCTTTTCCATGTCTTCTGGTGCCATCTTAATTTGGTTATAGCCAGAAAATCCATCCATGAAAGAGAATACCGAGAACTGAGCTGTATTATCCACCAAAACATCGATGTGAGGTAATGGGAAATCATCTTTAGGGCTAGCTCTGTTCAGATCCCGGTAGTCGACACACATCCGTACCTTTCCATCCTTCTTAGGTACTGGGACGATGTTTGCAACCCATGGCGGATAATTGGTGACTGCTAGAAACCCTGCATCCAACTACTTTTGTACTTCTTCCTTTATCTTGACAGCCATCTCTGGTCTTGTTCTTCTGAGCTTCTGCTTGACCGGAGGACAACCTTCTTTGAGAGGCAAGCGGTGTACCACGATGTCTGTGTCCAGCCCAGGCATGTCCTGATAAGACCAGGCGAAGATGTCAACGTATTCTTGCAGCAATTCAATCAGCCCTTTCTTCACATTGTCTTCTAAAGCAGCCCCTATCTTGATTTCTCTCTTGGCGTCCTCGGTGCCGAGATTAATCACTTCAACAGACTCTTGATGCGGTTGAATAACCCTTTCCTCTTGTTTTAATAACCTGGTAAGCTCTTCAGGGAGTTCACAGTCTTCATCACCCTCTTCTTCAGCTTGAAAGATTGGATTTTCAAAGTCGAAACGAGCCGTAGCAGAAACGTTATCAATAGGATCCGGTGATGTGCATCTGCATGAGTGATGGTATGTGCTTATGAGTGTGAACAAGAAGTGAAAACTAAACAAAACATTGCCATTTTTTATTTATTTTGAAAAACTGCAAAAATAGAAAGACAGGGAACAAAATATTTGAATGCAAAAATACGTCCTTTATTTATGATAAAAATGCAAGTGTCACATAGACGGGCCCTACAATGAGTCATTACGCCCTGGGTGGAACGTAAGACTTGGATATGCATGAATAAACAAAGAAAATTACTCTTCAAGAAGAGTGACTTGGATAATCTCTTTAGAAGACCAATTGTTGATGACTTCACCCGGGATCCTCGGACGCACCCAGTTGTCGATGTCGCAATCACTATCCCCATCTTCATTGTTGACCGCAGAGACCTGGCCATACTGAATGATACCAGCACTGGAGAAAGTAATCGGCCCCTGATGAGTCTAAAGTGTTGAAGTTGTAGAGATCTGACCAAACAAAATGAGAACACCACGGCGGTACCTGTTATGCATGACATGCTAATGGATATGCAAATGCAATGACATGTTTATCAATTCCAAAGGGCATTATACCCTCTTGATTCCAGTCTCACATTTGATAAATAGTGTAAGAAGAAAACTCCGACTAGGATCAAGAAGAAGATATGAACCCCCGGGAATGGATAAACATGTGTTAAATGATATGAATGCAAATGATGTGATGATGTGAATGCAATGCAGTGGCATGTCAATCAGGATTGCTGTATCTGCTTGAACATCTGTCGGGTTACACTGTCTGAAGAGAAAACCACTGAGGAATATAATACAAGATCAAAGCTCTGCTCCAGAAAACCGGGTTGGTTGGAGGTTAAGGTTTCCTGAATTTAGCCCGCCCCTCACTGGTAGGTTCTAAGAACAGAAGTTCGTCAACTTCAGCCCTTCAGTCGCGAATAATACGTTTACCACTTAAGGTTTGGCATTATTACAGGATAAAAGACCTCCACTGACTCCCCTCAACAGGACATCCTAAAGCAAGTTCCCAGTCTCGGGGTCCTCGGATTGATCAGCGAGAATGCGCCCACCAGAGCTAACATAATCACGTCTCGGAGGAGAGGCCTCGACTGAGTTCTCGGGAAATGGTCACCAGAGTCGACGATTTCTAAAGGAACATCATGTCGTTACGGAACATCCGTAGGACATAATATATCCAAGAGAAATCTCGTCTGGGTGTGGTTCTTCACGAACGACTTAACGTAGCAACATGTCACGCAAGCCTCATGATCATCCACTCTAAAACCTGTGTGTACACTCAAGCCTGGGTAATGGGCTTATCTCTCGTAGAACATCCCATCCCAACAAACAAACAAACAGATCCAACAGATACAACAGATGCATGCAAGCGGGTAAGCAAATAAATGTACAAAAGCATGAACACCCAATAAACAAGAAATCACACAAGCTAGGAGGGACTCGCTTAGGGAAGATGGACCAGCAAGAGGTCAACTTCTTAGTGTCCCCAGCAGAGTCGCCAGCTGTCGCAACCTGAAAAATACAGTGCGCGAAAAAAACAACCGGCGAGAGAAAAAGACAGAAGAGTCGCCACCGTGCGTTATTCATCCCAAAGGAGGGAAAGGAAACGCTCGAAGTAAACCTGAAAAAGGAAAGGACAAGACGGGGTCTCGCAACCAAATCTCGGGTTCGGGAGTCGGTTATGCGAAGGGAAGGTATTAGCACCCCTACGCATCCATAGTACTCTACGGGATCCACTTTTGTGGTTTTCGTCTAAAGGGTGTGGGTTTACCTAATGTGTTTATTTACTAAAAAGGTTAAGAGAAATGACTCGTGCGGATGTCGCATCCACTGCATACGTATCTCATCTGAATATGAGAATCAGAGTCTTCGTAGCTCGGCTGACCTATGGGTTAGGGGGATGTGTGCTCGCTAAGACATCGCGTCTTATGCCTACGTATCTCATCTGGAATGAGAATCAGAGTAAGCCGTAGTTCGGCTAACTACGGGGTTATGGATTGGGTTTTGGACGAACGACGTCACTACGCAATCTACCGGATGCTCAACCTTTGGAGACTTACTCGCCTGTAGTAGAAGGAGTAAACGTGTTGCTTTGGGTTTTAGGGTTTGGGATGCTCGAGGGCAAACAGGCAGTCCTTGACGAAGGAACCACGCTACATGTGGGGATATGAATACAAAACACAAAACATGTATCTCAAAGTAAAATGCCACCAAGGGGCTCAAACATTGCCTCCTATCGAGGTCTTCCAGCTAAGAAAGCGATAAAGTATGAGAAAAGGAAAAAATTACCACACGGATAAAGATCCGAAGTTACAGCAATTAAAGGATTAGCCACCCTGAGATCTCTCCAGCTAGACCATCAAAGAAAATCAGTCAATACGATTAATCAGGATAAACCTCCGGATGGTATCCCTGCAAGAGTATGTGAGCCCTCACGAGAACTCAACAGAAAGGTTAGACAAACAAGGTGAAATTCAGGGAAAACAATGCCATGGCAACACAAAGACAGGTTAGAGAAACAAAATAGGGTAACCAAGAGTTGCCCCTAAATCAAAATGTAACCACATGAATAATTCTATCAAAATTCACAAAAAGCTCACAAAAAGCAATTAAGGGTATGAGGCCTAAACCTCTTGTCAAACACATGCATCAAAAGGGTATCAAATTCACCCAAAATACCTCATACATTTAGAGCATTCAAATTAAAGGCATAAAGATGATGGATATATGGCAAACCTGATTGGAGAGATTGATTAAGATTGAATGGTACGGCCGGATCTGCAAAGTAATACTAGGGTTTGTGTGAGGCGGAGTGAACTTCTCAAGGCTGCCTGAAGGTCGCTGCAGAGTAGTTCCTAGGTTTCCTTCTCTCAAAATCTTTCTCCAGTGAATCTCCCAGTGTAACTCCAAGTGTGTTTTCCTCTACTGAAACTTCAGTATTTATGGACTGATTTTCGTGGGTAGTGGGCTCAAATGAGGGAGATCCAAGTCCAAAAAAATTTGTTATATTTTATTTATTTATTTAATTAATTTTATTTATTTATTTAATTAATTTTATTTATTTATTTATTTATAACTTTTTTTTTTTCGTTTTTTTTTCCAGGAAAAATGAAGGGTAAATTTTGGGGTATTACACTCATGGACTAATGAAATCTGCTTAAGTCTTGACTTGTTTGATTTAGGATTGACTAAAACCTTCCATACTTAAAACCTACCATTGGATAATCAAGTGTTCATCCATGGTACTTTGAAGCATGGATATGTTTCCCATACTTCAAATAACTTGGGTCATTTTACTTGTGGATGAACTCTTACTTGTGCATTTATTAACTTATGGATTTATCTGATACATTATGTTTCCTTTTCGTTTATACTAACTCATTAACCTTTTACTTACTTGTTTATATCATACACTAACCCCTTACTAACTTGTTAATATCTTTCTTTGACACTTGCAACTTGTTAACTTAACAACATAATCAATCATAAACCTTTCAACTTTGGGTTGTATAGTCTTCCTTTTGTCAATCTATTGATAAATGGACTTGAGGTTGAATAACTTTCATTGTTACAAATTATGGTAAGTTGATCCATTGATCATCTTCCATACTTTTCATCAATGATAAGTTATCCCTTGATGCGCCATATTCTGAATCTATTGACATAAGGGTAGATCATCCAAGTGGGAGAGAACCTGATTGTGGAAGCATTGCCTATTAGGATAGAGGATCAAGAAGTGGAGCAGCTCAGAGGAAAGGAGATTTCTTTAGTGAAGGTGGTTTGGGGAGGACATGTTGGGGAAAATTTGACTTGGGAGCTGGAGAGTCGGATGAAAGAGGCATATCCAGATTTGTTCTCCACAGGTAACTTTCGAGGACGAAAATCCTTTTAAGTGGGGGAGAGTTGTAATGCCCCAACTTTATATTTAAGCAATTAATTTAATTATTTGCATAATTTTGTGGCTTCATGAGAATTGGAGTATTTTCTGAGTGTATGGGTAATTTGGTAAATTACTAATTCATGAGTTTGAGAGTTTTAGAGCAGATAAAATAATGTTATTGTATTATTACAAATAATTTTACATTGTAATTATTTTGTAATAAGAGAAATAATAGAAATATAGAAATCCTAATTTAATTATTATTTGAATTAAATATTTATTAAATTTAAATATTTATAAAATTTAAGTATTTATTAAATTTAAATACTAATTTAAATAAATAATTAGGAGTTTGGGAAATTTGTGTGATAAGAGAGGAGTAAGAGGTGAGAATACATAAAAGAAGAGTAAGTGGGAAAAAGTGAAATATTAAGAAGTAGAGTCCACATAAATACTAAAATGTTGGAAAATTTTAGTTGTCGCGGCTGGAAAATTACAGAGTCGCAATCATCCTTTATTCGTTTCTAATGAACAACACTAATGTTCAGGAGTCGATTAATCAAGAGGAATGTGTTAGGTATCCCTTATTTCTATTATACTCAATGAGAGTCTTCTCTAGTTCTAGGGTTAAGTTTGTTTTTTTAAGGGAAGTTTGTTTATGCTATTTATTCTTGTTTGGCTATTTATTTATTTATTTACAAGAAAATTACTTTACTATTTTTTAAGAAAAGATTATTTAATTATAATAAGGACCAAAAAAAGTTTTTTATAATTTTACTCGCTAGAGTATTTTAACTCTATGCCTATGTACCTTCAAGCAATATGAAGGATCAGAGTGCCGTAGTTCGGCTAAAAAATGTTGGTGTGTTTGTTGTTTTAAATTTAGAAAAAATCTCAATGCATCGGGCAGAGAAAAAAGTGTCTCAATGCACAAGGGCAGAGAACGTGAAGTTTGAATGAGTTGGAATTTGATTTTAGATTGATTTTGTTGAATGGTAAGGTGTGACACCAACCAATTAACTTAATTTTGTAAAAAACATATTATTAAGTTGATTTAGAAAATAAAATCATATATACATAGTCTTTATTCTTATTGTTTTTGAATATGTATTATTATTTTGTTTTATTTATTGTTTGATCTTATGTCTAAAATATCCTAATAAAATAAACTAATCTCATAACCTAATAAAAGAACTTTTTTTTTATATTTTTGATAAAAACCAAATCTAATATCTTAAATAAGACTAAACTAATTAACTGACTAAATTAAATAAAACTCATTTTTATGTTTTTTTTTGTATTTTGAATTTTTTATGTTGTGATCTAAATTTTTACATGATATTTTTTGGTATGGAATTTATTGATTAGGATTTGTTTAGAAATTTGTCTTCGTGACATTTGTTAGAAAAAATTGATTTAAAAAAATTGATCTTTTTTAAAAAAGTAGTTTTAGAAAAGTTGACTTAAAATTTGATTTAAAATTTTTTATTTTTTGATATTAGTTACAAAAAAAAATTAAAATGTATTAAAAAATAAGTTTTTTTAATAAAAAGGCCTTATTATAATAGTTAAAAAAAATGTTGAAAAAATTGGATTTAATAATTGATTTTAGAAAATATTATGATTTTAGTTAAAAATTTGATTTGGTTTTTTCTTGAATTTGTTTAGTTGGAAACATGTTATAATTTATGGTTTAGGTTGGATTATTGCATTGTTTGATTTTGGATTATGCATTAATAAAACTTTTGTGAAGTTATTTTGAAAGGAGAAATTTTCATTGATTTTTGTGTTCAGATAAGTTTGAATTTAGTTTTTAAAAGGCTATGATGTTTTATTTAAAAAATATTTGATTCAAGTTATTTGATTTTTTTTTAAATGTTGATTTATCATTAGTACCAAAATTTGATTTGTGTTGTTTTTTTTAATAAAGATTTGCATAAGTAATTAGTTAAAATAGTTGTTTTAAAAATTTTGATTTTAAAAAATTGAGTAAAAAAGATTTGCTTTATGATTTTAGTGAAAAAGTTGTTATGATTTTTTGTTTGAATTTGTTAGAAAATAATACTAATATACATCAAAACACAAAAGCATCATAAATTAAGACAACCAAGGTGCAACAATAACAAAAAGGATAAATGTAAATGAAAGATCAACCTACATAGAGGAGGATCTCTCCGGTTTGAGCACTGCAATTTTCTCCTTCTTTCCGCTTTCTGCCTTGATGCTTATTGAAACTTGAATTGCAGATATGACTGGAGTTTAGGTTAGGGTTTTAGTGTTGTTATTCTTCGATGTGAAAAACAACAACTTTAGGGATACCGATGGAAAAAAGTGTAGAAAACTTGTGATATTTATAGATAAGAATTAGGTCAATAATTGAATGAGATTTGACTATTTTTGAAATGATATCATTTGACCTGATTTTATCTATTTCTTAAAGGCTAGGCCAATGAATCTCGATGAATTCATGACTTTGTGAATAAAAATAAAATTTGATGATAAAAAATAATGTGATAAATGTAATAATATTCTTTTTTTGATATTTTTGATTTTCTACTAATTGTTTTGATTTTTTTAGATTAAAAATATAAAAAAAGAATATTACAATGATTATTAAAAATAAAATAAGAAAAAATTCAAAAATAAATAAATATAAATAAAAAAGTGAAACTTTAATTATAAAATAAAATATAAAAAGAGAAAAACTCTAAAGGTGAAAAGGAAAAAAAACTCTAAAATGGGGAAGTAAGATTTAAACTCAAGACATCTCCCTTATAACTCCTTACACATGTTATTCTACCAATTGTGTTATTTCATTTATTCGAAATATAGTGACACCATAAAGCATATGAAGGGTGGGCAAACTTTAGGGTACGATAGCTGCCTCTATTTAATCAACTTTAAACTGAGGTGACGATGACAATGAGTCTTTATCTTCTCAAGAAGGAGATGATTAAATATAGAAAGGACCCTAGTTTTGACCACAAAGTTAGTAGACTCTGGGGATTAGCAAGGATTTATCAACCCTTGATGCCCTATTGGTATCCAAACCAACCTTCGATGGAACCCTTGTAGAACCCCGGTGAAACCCTAGATAGAACCCTGGTAGAACCCTTTTGATCAATTTCAACCCCTCTGGGTGAAACTTGCATACGATTCCTATGATCATCCGATTATTTTACGAAAATAGGGTAGGACTCTGACAATCCTCCGGTTGTTGTTAGATAAAACCTGGTAGAACCCTTTGGATCAGTTTTAACCCTCCCGGTGAAACTTGCATACGATTTCTATGATCATCCGATCATTTTACAGGAATCAGGTAGGACTCTGTCGATCCTTTGGTCGTTACTTCCTATGATCATTCGATCATTTTATGGAATTTTGGTAGAACTCTGACGATACTCTGGTCGTTTCTTCCTATGATCATCTGATCATTTTATGGAATTTTGGTAGGACTCTAACGATCCTCCGACGTTGCTTCCTATGATCATCCGATCATTTTAAGAAATTTTTATAGGACTCTAACGATCCTCCGGTCATTGTAATTCCTAAGATCATCTGATTTGGAACTTTGGTGGGACTCGGAAGATCCTCTAGTTGTTCCAATTACTATGATCATCTAATCATTTTGGAATTTTGGTAAGACTCTAACGATCCTCCAGTCGTTGCAATTCCTATGATCATCCGATCATTTTGGAATTTTGGTATGACTCTGACGATCCTCCGGTCGTTGTAATTCCTATTATCATCCGATCATTTTAGAATTTTGGTAGGACTTTGACGATCCTCCGATCATTGCAATCCCTACAATCATCCAATCATTTTGGAATTTTGGTAGGACTCTGACGATCCTCCGGTCGTTGCAATTCCTATGATCATCCAATAATTTTGGAATTTTGGTAGGACTTTGATGATCCTTCGGTCGTTGTTTGATGAAACCCTTGTATTTGATGAAACTTATCTCACATGAGGGATAGGTTGTTAAGCTGGGGTTGTGAAAGGTAAAAACCTGCTCACTGGTTGGTAACGATCATTCAGGATGACCTGCTACTAGATAGATTCTCTTGTAGACTTAGCATAAATGATTTTACTGGGAAAATCCTTTATTGAAAAGGCTCTGTGGAGACGTTTACTTACTAGGGAAGGCCAATAAGCATTTCTACTCAGGATTGTACTGGTATATCTAGGGATTGGACTTCAATCGTCATCGGTATAAGATTCGATGCTAAATTAGCAAGAAAATTGGGGTAAGACCAAGAGTAGTGACAGTGGTATAAGAACCAAAAGAAATAACAGCGGTATAAGAACCATAAATGAAATCTCAAATAGTGTAAGAACCTTAAAATAAAAACCAACAGAATAAGAACCGAAATGAACAATGGTGTAAGAACCGGAGATAATGGTGTAAGAACCAAAGTAGTGACCACATTATAAGAACCTAGGTGAGTGTCGACGATACAAGAACCAAAGTGAATGTATGACAATGGTGTAAGAACAAAAGTGACAGGATCACAACGGTGTAAGAACCGAAGTGATTGGCGGTGCAAGAACCAGAAAAAACAACAATATTTCAAGGTACTCGTATACTTCGGGAGAGATCCCTATTAGGATTCCGCGGGGACTCGTAAATCAACCTCTCACTACTGTGGTGCTCAATAAATAAAGGTATCATTGAGAGGAAGGGGGATATTATCATGGATGGTATTGGAGAAAGAACTGCTGCTAGGGAATTCTCTGAGAAGAGTGAAGTAAAAAGTAGATTGATAGAAGAGCTCGATGTCTCTACTAGGAAAGACTAGTGTCACATAGGATGATTGTCTACTAGGGAATATTCTTCCAGGCGAGGTTCCCTAAGCAGCACGAGTTCCAGGGAAAGTCTTAAGAAATCCCCACAAGGATCTGGTAAGGGAATTGTATATCATTAGGACATATTAGGGACAATGTTGCTAGGTATTTCCTGCTTGGGGAATGAGTTCTAATGATACTTGCTAGGGGGATTGTCCTTAAGACCGACTCACTAGGATGTATAACGAGTAAGTAACTAGGGAGAAGCTTGGGGATTGATCCAGACTCTTGTGATGAGTCCTGAGTCTTAGCCTACTCTATGTTTCTATGTTTTGTATGCATGTCGATGCATGGTATTAGTATATGATATAATTTGGGCTGATGCTTTTGTTAATGAACGCCTCTTATTAGAACGATGTGTGAGATGAAATGCATGGGCTAATTGATGATTTTCTTTCCAGGCAAGAACTGGTCTTAAACTAATTTGACTGGTAGGTGATAACAGGACTTAAACATGGTTTACCAAGGGGGAGTTGGGCTTAGTCATATGGAAACCTAAGCTTTGAGATGGTTTTCCAGACAATAACTAGGTTTGAAATGATTTTCCATACTGGAACTGGGTTTTGAAATAGGTGGGTACGAAGCTTGATTTAACCACCGGACAAAAACAAACCATGCAAATTGATCGTCAGATGAGATTTGACTACCAGACAAGAGTTGGTTTTAAAAAATGACTACCATAAGGGAACTAGATTGAACTACTAGACAGGAACTGGAGTTTCTTAATCCTCCAGATGAGAACTGACTTAGAACTAGATTTCTCGATAGGAACTAGTGACTATCATACGGGAATTGACTTGAATTTCCATGCATTTTCGGGCTTTGAAGTACCAAGAAGGATTGGGCTTTGAAAGACCTGGATGGTATAGTACTAACGATAGTCGGTCTTTGGGAATTAGGGTGAGAACCACATATGGCTCGTGTTATGCATGATAATTGAATGTGCTTTTATGTATGAAGTGTGATGACAGATGCATGAAATGTATTAATATTTGGTTGTGCCGCTGAAGATTGGTGCCATTTGTAAGTATTAAGTGTTAGAAAGGTTGGGCTTTTGTGAGATGCCAATCAAAGTTAGGCTTTCGGGGTGAATGTCAAGTAAGGTTGGACTTTTTGTAGATGTTTGGACTCGTACTATGGGACTATTCTAGATGAATGCATGGTTAAATGTTATAGTCAAACGATTGGACCAATGTATGAGAATGATTCATGTGGTGTTTTGGATGCTTTTGACTGGTGCCCCTATGGTGGGTCGTGGACGATTAAGGCTTAGAGAGGTTGATTAAGTAAAATGGTGGCTTGTCATATGATGGTAGGGTGCTATGCTAGCATAATCTCCCGACACTAGTTTCAAACTCGAAGATTGATGATGTAGGAGAGGGCTTCACTAAAGGATCATGAAAGTATCAAGAGAGCTTGCCCCTTTATGGTATCTCTTGCCCCAATATGTTGGATCTTTGAAGGAGTTGCATGAATATGAATTTTGAAGCAGCTTGATAATACTATGCACTTGAGATGGCTTGTCCCACTATTTTGAACTTTGAAACACTATGCCCCTGATTAAGTTGCTCTTGGAATGATTGGCGCACTATGCTCTTGAGGTGGCCTGCCCTAGGATGAGACTCAAAGATATTTATCCTTGATTAGTCGGCTCTTGGAATGAATTTCCCCCGCTAAACCATTTTTTAAAATTGGTTTCTTTTGATTGAGTCTCGGAGCGGTCTACCACAACATTTGAATCTTGAAAGGTCTGTCCCTAATAATTAGGATCCAGAGGTGTTGTCTGGAAAGGAACCTGGATCTTGCCATGCTGTGATATGAACTTGATATGGGTTTCCCAAAATATGAGTCTCGAAAGGTTTTCCATAGATTATTAGGGTCTGAAGGAGTGTCCTGAGAAGGAACTTGGGTATCTTCGTGATGTGATACGACCCTGATAAGGACTGCCTCTAGTATCTGGATCTTGCAAGGTATATCCCTGACTAATCGGTGCTTAGAGGTGTGACCCTAGGTTAAGCAGTTCTCGGAATGATTTGTGCCTGGTTAATATGATCTTCAGATGATGTGCCCTTATGATCATTAGGATTTGACCATGATTAACAGAACCTTTTAGGTGCTTTGCCCTTAGTTAGGAGCGTCTTGAAACGATTCGCCTCTGATCAGACCATTGTTGAAGTCTCCTTGATGATAGGTATTGATTTGCAAGCAAGATGTTCTTTTTTGAAAGTAACTATAACACAATGCATATGCAAGTGTTTTGAAATTGAGAATTGTTATGGAAAAAAGATATGGTGCATACAAATGCCATTAGGTTGGCGCGAATGAAGATGTGATATGTGATAAGAAAATGTGATTATTGATGATTTAACAAACATTTGGAGTCAGTTTAACAACAATTTTGCTGAGTATGCTTTCATAGTGAACCTAGCTTCAATTAGGACTTTTGAAGGTTGTAACATGGCCTAGTTCACGGTTTAAGAAACAAAAGATATAAGGCTCAAATTTTAATTTTATCCCACTTCATTCTTCTTGATATTCTACATTCCTAAATCCAATTAAATCAACAGATGCGTTCAGTCTGTAAGAGATCTTTGGCAGTCATGGTGATGAAAGAAATACAATGGTTTAAGCGCTTGATGAAATCTTTGAGGTGGCAGTCACCTACTTTAGTTTACAAGCTTGTCTCCATTTTTCCTTTTACTTTTCATTTTTGTTTTTGATCCCTATTTTTGCATGGACCAATTTTTGCGGTCCATCGAGATGCCCTAACTTTTTCCTAAGTCATCTTTTTTTCAGGTTTTTTGACTTCTTCTTTTTCGACTTAGCAGGTTCTCTTTTTTTTGAAACAAATCTTGAGTTTTTAATTTTGGTTTAGACCGGTTCCGACTGCCATGTTGATTTTAGCGAACTTTATCTTCATTGCTTCCTTGATGTTGAATGGTGTGAGGAAGAAGATGCGGTGAACTCTATTTGATTTGTTCCTCGATGTTGGATGATGTGTGCAAGGAAGAAGATGTGGTGAGCTTTATTTTTTTGCTTCCTCGATGTTGGATGATGTGTGCGAGGAAGAGGGTGTGCTTAAACCTCTTGCTTAGATAAACTGATTCTCTTGAGATTAGAATGCATCATCGAATTAATTGAGATCTACTCTGTCACTAGTTAAGATTAAGGTTTTTTTAATACAAAGAACACTGAATTCTGGCTCAAGGGGATTGACTATGGATTATCTCCTTATTTCTCTAGTGTTTGGGGAGTGAAAAAATGCCTTATATTATCATCCAGGTCTTACCATTAAAAGCATACATCGGCGAATTTAGTTATTTTTATTTACATCATTCTCCTCCGAAGTTTGTTAAGAGGTAAAAAGAAAAATGGAAAAGCTTTGAGTTTTATATATATGGTAAGTGATGTCGTAGAAAAGAGTGTAAACGAATGGATTGATTCAAAAAATATGCATGTTTTTTTAATAAAAAAAATTCTTAAAGAGTATAACTTTTAAATACAAATAACACTTAGCAAAAAAGAAATTACAAATGGAAATGATAAAGTTTGTTAATCCTACAGGTGAGCTTCCTTGTTGATCCACTGACTTTAGGAGACACTTCTTGAAGTTCTTGCACTTTGTCAAAGTAAGGGTGACCGCTCACCAATGGGACTTCTCCTTCAAAAGTCAGTTGCAGGTCTTGTGCTTTATGCTCAGATCGAGGTTCTGATCATAACTTGTAGGATTTGGATGAGGAGGAGGATCAAGTGATTGTAGTTTCACTAGGGCATCTTTGAGTAAGTCATGAGACGTTGCTATAGGATCTAGTTTATTTTCAAGCTTCCAGGACACCATGATCTCGTGATCGATGAGGTGCATGAGGCTGTTGTTGACAAGAATATTGTTGTGGATTTTATTGTTGAGGCATTATCCAGGGTTGTTGTATTTGAGGCTCTAGGTAGGTTTGAGGATGGAATGGTGAAGGGTTGCCTTCTCTCTTCAATGGTGTTTTCGCTTCTTAAGTTCCTCTATAGCTTCTTGAGACATCCTTTGAGTTCGTTTGTGAGTATCAGGAAGTTTGCTAATTGGATAAGGGTGAAAGCAGAAAGAATATGTAAATGTATATGTGTGTATGAAAATGCATGGGTATGCAAAAATATGTGTCCTTCATTTTTTAGGTATGCTAAAAGTTTTTTCATGTAGATTTAATGCAATGCAAGGTTATGATAAAGGTATACCTAAGGAAACCCAAACGGGTTTAGGGATAATGTCATACATATGGACACCCCTATGGGTTTAGTGATCGTGACAGACAAAAGGAAACCCATGCGGGTTAAGGATAATGATGGATATAGAACTCACATATGGGTTTAAGGATAATGTCGAATATAAGGACACCTTGTTTAAGAAGGCTTCTTATAGATAGGAATGATGACCGACATGGGAAACCCAAACGGGTTTAGGAATAGGATGTTGAAAGAAAAACCTACGAGTGGGCTCCATATGATAAGTAAGTTCTAAGTGTTTACTACTCAATCCCCTCGCTTGTAGGATCTAGAATTTTAGGATTATAGCCCTAGAGTCATGGATTATACTCTTGTTTTACCATGAGAAGGAGCAAGCCTTCCTATGGTAATCCTTTGGGATAAGTCTCATCTAGATGGGACCTTAGTAACAACCCTTGTGGATTAATAAAGTAAGGTCACCATGGGTTAAATAGGTTTTAGACAATGGTTCCAAGAGTCATGGACCACATCCAAACCATCAGCATATTGAGGGGATATTCCTACTATGAAGACAACCTTAGGGGTCTATTATGAGTGTAGCTTTCATGTTCCTTTGAGATGTGACATCTCTCCAGTTATCACTAGTTCTACTTCTTAACTTATGTTTTTTCTCAAGCTTGGGTTTTCAGCTTCTCACATATAACAATCCTAACTAGATGATATGTAGATATAATAATAAAATAAAATAAAATAGAAATCATAAAAGAAAAAATAAAAAGCAAATAAATAAGTAAAAGAAGCCAAAAGATAAATAAAAACAAATAAATACAGAAACACACAAAATCCTAGAGTTAGAGATAAGGATTGACGCTCTTTAGGGAAAGTTAGAGACTCCCTAACAGAGTCGCCAGCTGTCGTGGCTGAAAAATTACAAAGTCACCATTATCCTTTATTCGTTCCTGATGAACAAAAAATAATGATAAAACGTAAAATTAAGGGTGAGATACTAAGGTTTAGGAGTTGGTTGAACAAGAGGAAGGTGTTAGGCACCCCTCACTTCCATTGTACATAATGGGAGCATTCTCTAGTTCTAGGGTTAAGTTTGTTTGCTTAAGGAAAATTTATTTATGTTATTTATTCTTGCCTGGTTATTTAATTATTTATTTACAAGAAAATTACTTTATTATTTTTTAAGAAAAGATTATTTAATTACAATAACGACCAAAACAAGTTTTTTTATAATTATACTCGCTAGAGTATTTCAACTCTATGCCTACGTACCTTCAAGCATTGTGAAGGATCAGAGTACCGTAGCTTGGCTAGAAAATGTTAGCGTGCTCGTTATTTTTAATTTAGAAAAAATATCAATGCATCGGGGCAGAGAAAAAAATGTCTCAATACACAAGGACAGAGAACATGGAGTTAGAATGAGTTAAAATTTGATTTTACATTGATTTTGTTCATTGGTAAGGTGTGACACCAACCAATCAACTTGATTTTGCAAAAAATTTATTTTTAAGTTGATTTAGAAAATACAGTCATATATACATTGTAGCGGGAAATTCATGATCATCAAGCCATTGACAAGCTAGAGATCAAATAACAAGAGTCGCTGCCGTGCTTTTATTGTTTCCAAGGGAAAAGGGAAAAAGTACGAACAAAATCCAAAAGTAAGAAGTTTTCAAATCAAAACTAATAAAAAGTCAGAGATCACAGGTAAGGGGGTTGGTTACATAGAGGGAAGGTGTTAGAACCCAAAGTGTCCTAGGTACTCTTAGGGAGCCCTTTTTTGTGTGCATATGTACTTGGTATAAAGTGATGTTTACAAACAAATAGAATGGGGGGATGAGAAAAGAATTCATTAATTATATCTTTGTGTTTGACAAGACCTTCGGTCTTGTGCCTACATACCAACATAAAAATGAGAGATCAAAACCTCGTAGTTCGTGATACAAATTTTAAAATGGATGCATTGATTTTAACAAAATTTAAGTTTGAAAGGCACAAAGGCCTAAAAATGGTTTGAATGAGTTAGTTCTTTTTGGCTTTTTGAAAGCTTAAGTCAAGTATAGTTAAGTCTATTTACAAGTTTGATTTAAGAAAAGAAGTTTGAAAAGGCAATGGCATAAGGCCAAAGTTTCTATCTTTCTTGCAAAAGTGGTCAAAGTTTAGAACAAAAGTAGTTCACACAAAGAAGATTTTAAAAAAAATGGAGGGAGAGATTTTGAAATTAAATAAATGGGGAAAAGATGAAGAGACTATCCTATGCACAAAATTAAAAGTTTAGAGTTGAAAAGATCTGACCAAGTGGGTAGCAATCCAATAGACAAGAATGTCAATAGAAACCCAGAATTCCGTTGGACTTTTTAGAATCAAGAAACATACAAATGCACAATTATATTATCTTGAAGAGCAAGGCATCAAATAAAGATGGCCACATCCAAGATTATCCATTCCATGATCTTCTTCCAAAATAACTCATGTAACAGATGAATTCCACAAGTCACAAGTTCAAAATAACAGCTTCACAATGATCATGTTACAGATGAACCTAGAGAGGTCTTCAAAGATGTATCAGATGAATTTCAATTTGCAAGCATTTGGTTCTTCAATAAGTTGGCATTGGCCATGTCCATTAGCATAGGAAGGTTGCCTAGATTCTAAGTCCATTTATCCAAGATCAAGCCAACAGTCCACTCAAAAGTTTTTTAGGATTTTTGTTATTGTTATGTACATTAATGGTCAAAGACCACACAAACAAGTAAAGTATACACAAACAAAATATATCGCACAATATGGTCCAAATGGACAAAGTGAAAATTGCATTAACATAAACAATTAGAATGATATGAACAATGGAAAATGAAATAGAGTGCTAAAAATAAATTGCATTAAAGTAAAAGCTTTAAATTAAAAGTTAGTAGTTAGTAGGTTAAGAGTTAGTATTGTTTTGCTTTTGCTTTTCATTTCAAGACATTCTTTGGAGAACACTCAACCCACTTATCACAAGCATGGATCCTTGAACCAAAACATCTTCCAAAGGAAGGAAAGAAGGCCAAGTTTCCACACAATACCATGAAAGAGGGGAGACTTACAATCTCACTAACTAGAATGCTTATGCCTTTTATGTCACAAATTTAGTGCTATGTTAAGCAATCGTAATTGGACTTATGTAGAAGTCACAACTATTTGAGGTCGGGCAATAAAATTTTGGTGTTAATGCATGTTAGAGACATAGTATAATGGAATATGCTCATAAAACATACCACACACAAAAAGAACATGCAAAATGTGTGGCATAATCTCATCCATACTCATGTCAATTTTTCAAGCAACTAGCATTAGGACTTTGAGATGTCATAGGCCAAATAAAATGAATGAATGAAGAAAGGGAACAAGATGAAGTGGGAGGGGGATGAATGAAATCACAAATTGGTCAAAACCAACGCCTAAGATTAAAACAAAATGAATGGATCATGTGGTTCAGAGTCTTGCCAACGCATCGCCGGAGTCAAAGCTCCGGTCGTCTTCTCCGGTGGACCTCACCGGACTGGTCCACCATCAACCATCACCAAAATGAAAAACAAGGACATGATTTTAAATTAAAAATGGCACTGAGCTCGAATCTGGCCTCAATTCACTCTAACTCCAAGTATATTGAGAGATACATGGAGCTGAAATTTGAGGTACATGAACTGAGTTGCTTCGATTTGGTCTCAAAGCAACTCAAACTTTTTTCCTACATTGGTAGGACTTCAGACAACCAAAGAATCAATAGAATTGAGCAAGAATTGAGAGAATCGAAGAGGTCAAAATTTCTGGAAAATACCTTCAATGGAGGTCTGGATTCAACTGATCTTGATCTTGCTTGTGTTTGATCTCACTCCACTTGCTTGTAGAAGAAGGACTAGATGCTTGAGAGGCTATGGATTCTTGGAGATTTTAATTTTAAAATAGTGGAAATTCAACCTCAAATTCAAAAGAATTTCTCAGGATTATCCTTGCAAAGTGAGGGTTTGAGATGGGGGACCAAAGCTGGCGCGAATGTGTGTTTATTTCTGAGCAATTGAAACTCTAGTTATAGCTAAAACAGTTGATAATTGCACACTTCAAATCACTTTCCAATTTTGGAAAATGGTGATACAAGGGTGCATGAGCGCGTACAGGCCCATGAAATCATTGCTTGAGGTCTACAGAAGAATATTGAATAGTCTGAATTGAGCTTGGATTGCAAGTGTGCATTGATGTTTGAAGTTTGATCATTGCCAAGTGATATCACCATGTTCATGCCATGTGCAGCCTATGCATTCCTTATCCAAAATGAATGAATTTGAGCTCTTTGGAAAGGTGAGATCAAGAGGAACAACTTTCATGTTCAACACTTTTTAATTTGGAGCTTGGAACTTGGAGAGATTTGAGGTGGAAGTTTGGAAATGTTTTACATATCAAAAATTTTCTAAGTGTCAAACCATATGTCTCAATATTCCACCTTGCTTAACTTTTCATATGAGCTTTAAATGAAAAATGTGTCTTCATCAAAGTTGTAGATATTTCAAAGACCTTCAAAATGGTCACCAATTTCATGTCATTTAGATTTGAAATGATAGAGTTATGCATTTTTGAAGTTTGGAAAAATCACTTGATCAATGGTATAGGTCAAAAGTAACCTATAATGTAACCTCATATCACATGATCAAAAAAGTTGAATCATCTCCCACTCAAAACATCAAAGTTTAAGTAGACACGTTGAATTTGATTTTGCAAATTGGAAATATTTCATATCATAAAAATTGAGCAAGTTATGGCCTTGGGAAGTTGACTTTCAAATTAGGGTTTAGACAAAATGACCTATAATGTCTCAACATAGAAAATGATTTTCCATGAAAAACTAGCCCTAGGTCTAAACATGAAAGTTATTTGGAATGTCATTTAGAGTAAGTTTTCTCTTGGAATCATTTTCATATGGTGCAAGATTGTAGGAGATAGGGTCTAGGGATACCCTGTTTTGATCAGATGAATCCATCTGGCCAACCACCATCAACCAACTTGCTAACTTCAAATTCTCTTGACTTTCTTGGCTCATGGTAGATCATACATGCATAATATGATGAATTTTGAAGTGTCCCTTGAGAAATTTGATCAATTTGTGAGATAGCTTGTTGGAGAAGTTACTCAAGATACCCAGTCAAACTAGGATTTCCAAGCCAAATCACCCTCAAACTCTTGAAGAAAACTTGATCAATATAACATGTAGAGAACATTGGGACTCATATATGATGTTCATAACCATTCTTGAATCAATTCTTGGCTGTGATCTTTGTTCATGAGGGTCTCAAACCCTAAATGTGAACTTGATGAATCAATGGAATCATGCCCTTCCTACAAAAGAGTTAGACAAATGCAAAGACATATTTTTGGTATTTTGGTTAGTAAAATGATACTATACAAGTATGATATAATCACAAAGTGTTTGGTGATCTCTCGCAAAACAAACCCAATGAAGGAGGGGTAAGGAGGATGCCAAGGTATGATCCCAACACTAATGCTTATGATGAAATTGCATGAGGGATCTTAGGGTCAAAATTGGGGTCTTACATACATGGTATTTATTCTTATTGTTTTTGAATATTTGTTATTATTTTATTTTATTTATTGTTTGATCTTACGTCGAAAATATCCTAATAAAATAAACTAATCTCATAACCTAATAAAGAACTTACTTTATTTATATATTTTTTTTATATTTTTGATAAAAACCAAATCTAATATTTTAAATAAGACTAAACTAATTAACTGACTAAATTAAATAAAACTTATGTTTGTGTTTTTTTTTGTATTTTTGAATTTTTTATGGTTTTGAAACAGGTTTGGGTTATGATTAAAAACAAATTGTGATTATGATTTGACTTAGTTTTATTAGGATTTGAATTAGTTTTATTGATATGAAATTTGTTGATTATGTTTTGTTTAGAAATTTGCCTTCCTAACATTTGCTAGAAAAAATTGATTTAAAGAAATTAATCTTTTTTAAAAAAGAAGCTTTAGAAAAGTTGACTTAAAAATTAATTTAAAAAAAAATGATTTTTTTTTATATTAGTTTTAACAAATGATTTTTAAAATTGATTAAAGAATAAATATTTTTTAAAAAAAGGCCTTAAGTTAAAAAAAACTGATTTAAAAATTGATTTTAGTTAAAAAAATTATATGGTTTTTTCTTGAATTTGTTTAGTTGGAAACATGTTATAATTTTTGTTTAGGTTGGATTATTACACTATTTGATTTTTGGGTTCTTTACTAATAAAACTTATGTGGAGTTATTTTGAAAGGAAAATTTTCATTGATTTTTGTGTTTAGATAAGTTTGGATTTAGTTTTAAAGGGCTATGATATTTTATTTTAAAAAGATTCGATTCAAGTTATTTGATATATTTTTTTAAATTTTGATTTATCATTAGAATCAAAATTTGATTTATGTTATTTTTTTAGAAATTTGTTTCAATTTATTACTTAAAATAGTTATTTTAAAAAATTGCTTAAAAAAGATTTGCTTTATGATTTTTGTGAAAAAGTTGATATGATTTTTTGTTTGAATTTGATTAGAAAATAATACTAATATACATCAAAACACACAAAGCATCATAAATCAAGACAACCAAGGTGCAACAACAACAAAAAGGATAAATATGAAAAGAAGACCAACCTACAAAGAGGAAAATTTCTCTGGTTTGAGCACAACTATAGTTTCTCTTTTCCCTTTTCTCCTTCCTTCTGCTTTCTGCCGTTTTTTGCCTTGATGCTTATTGAAACTTGAATTGCAAGGATGACTAGAGCTTAGACTAGGGTTTTAGTGTTGTTGTTCTTCGATGTGAAGATCAACAAATTTAGGGATGGTGATTGTTATAAATTGTGTATGGAAAAATGTGTACAAAACTTGTGCGGTTTATAGATTAGAGTTATATCAAAAATTGAATGAGATTTGTCTATTTTTGAAATAATTCTATTTGACCTGATTTTATCTATTTCTTAAAGGCTAGACCAATGAATCTAGATGGACTCATGACTTTGTGAATAAATTGAATAAAAAAAATTGATAATAAAAACTAATGCGATAAATATAATAATAAAAAGATTTTGATTTTTTTAATTTTATACTAACTTTTTATATATATTTTTAGATTAAAAATATAAAAAATGAATTATATAATAACTATTAAAAATAAGATAATAAAAAATTTAAAAATAAAAAAATGCAATTTTAATTATAAAATAAAACATAAAAAGGAGAAAAACTATGAAAGTGAAAGAAAAAAAAAGAGAAAATACTCTAAAAGTGGGAGAAGTGAGATTTGAACTCAAGACCTTTCCCTTCTAGTTCCTTACACATGCTCTTCTACAAATTGTGTAATTTTATTTATTAGAAATAAAATAACACTAGAAAACATATGAAGGGTAGCGAAAATTTAGGGTACGACACTAGGGTTAGGAATTTCATTTTGTACGTAAAAAAGAGGCAGATCTAGAATTGGAATTGGAAAGGCTCAGGGAAACCGATCGTTGGAAGAGAAAGAAGAAAAGAGAAAAAACTCCAATTTCGAGGTAATGAAGGGGGATTGTCTACTTTTAAGTGGTCTCTAGCATGCAAGATAGTGATGGTTCCTTACCCTTCTATCAACGTCCTTTTTGGATTTTTTTATGGGTTTTCCCTAATTTTCTTTTTTATGATTATTGAGCTACGATGTATTCTTGTTTGGATATTTATTGTTTTTTCTCTATGTTTTGATCATAGACCCAATTAGGGGATTTAAGATAAATCCTCTTAGGGTTCGATACCTTCAAGGTAGGAAGTAAGAACTTGTAATATTATGTAATATATGATTGTCGACATATTCTGTGATTTTGACTATTTTGTGTTGGAATACTCTCTGAGGTTTTAAACGAACTTTTGATAGTCGTTTGATTCCCCAAAATTTTAACCTTTTGGACCTGAACTGTTTTCCCATGATTTTCTAAGTCGACGTTTTTTTGAAATTTTCCCAAGGTCCGAAATGATTTAGTTTTTTAGCTATTTTATTATAAAATACTTTTTGGAGAAACCTAAAATTGAAAAAGCTATTTTTCAAAAAATTAGACACTTTTGGAAAATTTGGGAAAAAATCGACCGGGGGTTGACCACGAGGCAGAGCCATGGCAGCGGATGATGGGGCAACTAGAGCCAGACCGTGCAGTAGAGCCGCGACGGCCTATCGAGTTAAAATAAATCCACCGTACAGCAGAGCCATAAGATTCTGACCGCTCGACGACAGGGCCTTGGCGATCGGAAAAAAAAAATGTCGCGGGCGACAGATGATCGACAAGCGGAGGATGACCAACATGCAGCGACCGAGGGAGGGGTATGGCCATTGGGCGTCCGATTTTGGGTGATATGGTTTTTGGGCGATTTCTAGATTTTTGACTTTTAGGGGGATTTTGGGGTTTTTGAGATAATAATCCATAGCGGGATTACAATGATGGTTGTGAATGGTGTTTTGAGATAGTAATCTAGAGATGGATTACAATGATAGTCTTGAATGACGTTTGAGATTGTAATCCATAGATGTATTACAATGATGACCAATTATGGTGAGTTATAGGTTCAAGAGTGGAACCTTTTGTGGATGTTATAATTTGTATCATGTTATGATTTTGAGATGTTGTTGTATTGTGATATTTTGATTGTAATTATGCACTAATGTATTTCGAAGATAGGTAGGACTTCAGTCCAGTGATGGTCTGGTTCAGAAAGGGACTATGGCGGTCTCACATCTAGAGAGGGACATATTTCAGAGAGGAACTAGAGACATGGGGATATTAGTAACATACCTCTGCATATGAGATGAAGATGGTGGTATTGCATTGCATTTGTGTTATGACTTGTTTAATTGTATTTTGAGGGTGATTTAAGAATATTCTTATGTTCGTTATTCCTATTATTAATTGTTGTTATTAACCGAATAATTGTTAGATGTATTCTCACCCTGTGTTTATTATTATGGTTGTGCTCCTAAGAGTACAGATAACCAGGTACATGACTAGTTGTTGAGTAGGGGATGACGTTTATGCCCCCTTTAGCTTTTATAATTGGGTTTTAGAGGAGTCACTCTGATAAGTAGCACTGGGGATGACATGTCATTCGTCAATGTGTGATGCTTTATTTTGTCTTGTTGGATTTGTTGATGAGATTTTATTTTTGAACTTTGTTGGATTTCCGCTGCGCATTTGTATCACTATTTGGTTTTTGAAGTTTATGGTTTGGTGACACTCTAATACTTGGTTTTAATCATACTATTTGATTTAAATGTTGAATCAGGGAGTTGGGGTTTTAAATATTAGGATTATGAGGGAGAAGGGTTAGATGTTTATTTTTTCTGCTTGCTTTCATTAATGCTTGTTAAACGGTTATGGTTGTTTTGGATCCCCGTTTTCGTTAATTTTGCTTTGAGCCAATTTGTGTGATTTACATTTGTTTTCTGATATATGTTATTGTAGCTAAGATTAAGTGAGAGGATTGGGACTTGTTTATGATAAGAACTCAAAGAAATTTGTTTTTTTCAAACCCGGGTTCCGTGGCGTATGTCTGGTTGGGCCTACTCTGAGCCATTTTCCCTTTTGTTTTTTTATTCATTGTTTATTTTATTTAATTAGAACATATAAATTACTTTCGTAAAAAATGAACCATTTATTTTCATTATTTTCAATTTATTTTCTCTTTAAGAGAATTAAAATAAACAATAAATTTTTCATAACAAATAAAATGTAAGTTTTGTTTTCATTATTTTCAATTTATTTTCTCTTTAGGAGAATTAAAATAAATGTAAACAATTTTTTTTAGTTTGTCTAGAGGTTTTGAATTAAGTCTTGCTTTTTTTTCAATTCCATTTTCAAGCGCAATAAATCTCTCTTAGGTTTCAATTCTATTAGATATAGTTTTGCCTCATGATTGGTTTATTTGCCTGATCCTTGGTAAAAGTTGTGAATGCTTGCATGCCTTATGTGATACTTATTAATTGTATGATCATACACCATATATGATTGTATGTCATTACATGACTTATATAATCTTGTATGAAGACCTTTCATTGTTAAACAAGACAAGAATGTGCATAATAAAATCAACATTTCAAATAAAAACAAACACTTGATCAACATCATGTTAGTTTTCAAAATCTCACCATTCTCAAGTCATTTCAAGCCATTTCTCTACCATTTTCATAACTTAATTCATCCCTCAACGCAAATCAAAAGCTTGACCCAACATCAAGCTCTTTTCATAATCGAACTCAAAATGATTAATTCATACTTTGACACTTTTCAACAGTTGAAAGAAAAAGACTACCTGAGTGAAAGATCCAGTCATAGTCCCGAGTATTAGGCCTAAGTGGTAATCGATTGTAAGTCCTAAATACTTTTTCTTTCACCAAAACACAAATGTTCCTCCTTTTCACAATAAGTTGAAGGAAAAAGACTACATGGGTGAACAGTCTTGTCATAGCCCCAAATACTAAGCCCAAGTGGTAATCTCTTGCAAGCTCAAGTGTTCGTCTTTCATTCAAAACACTTGTAAGTATTTGAATATTTTCGTAAAAGAATTGGAAAGAAAAAGACAACTTGGGTGAAAGGTCCAGTCATAGTTCCACGTATTAGGCCTAAGTGGTAATTGCTTGTAAGTCATGAATACTCGTATTTCAAAAAATATACTCAAACACATCAAACTCTTTTTCCACTGCCACATGATCTTCTAACCCTTTCACAAATAAAATGTATTTTGTGTCGAGATGATGCAATACACTGCTTCGTCCACTTATATGTGTGAGTAAGCTAGTGGTGTTTCCCGCGAGTGTTGATTTGTAATTTCATCTTGTTGTGACGTAAACGTTTTATTATCCACTTATTTTTGGAAGCAAGCGATGTTTTTATGACAATTGAGCCAAAATAGATTTTGCTAAAATCGACCAACAAATAAATATTTTCTACCCAGAACTATGTGTCGTTGAGTTCTCTATCGCATCTGGAGATACCTAGGAGCAAGATCCACATTCTTGTTAGACAGATTAATACAAAACTTTTTTTTGCGACTCTTTTCTTTTTCACTTTTCTCTTTTAATGACTCAAAGAAAATAAATAACATAAGTTAACATTCAATTGTAAATCTAACTAAAAGGATTTCGTTGAGTGCAACAGACGCGAGGGGTGCTAATATCTTTCCCTTACATGGTCGACTCTCGAACCCTAATTTGGTTGCGATAAACATTTTCTTTTTAAAAGGTTTTTTCAATATTTTCATTTTCCTTCATTGGAATAAATACAATTCGGTGGTGATTCTGTTCGAACATATTTTTCCGGGAGTGTGCGATGTGCTTCGTGAAGGATCGTATTTTTTGAGGTACGACAGATACACTTTGTCAACTTATATACGCAAGCTTAGGGTTTTGGTAAATTAATCAAAATTCTCCCATTATCCTTTTGACAATTACTAGATATTTTCGTAGTAAGAATTAAATCTAATAATGAAATGATAAACAATACAATGTTTTAATAAAAAGGAATATGTATCAAACTCTATTTATTTTTTTATGAATACTTTGATAAAAAATAAAAATAAAAGGACTAAAAAAAGAATAAAATTTGGGAACAAAAATACTCGAAAAATTAAAATGAATGTACTAAAATGATCAACGTGAAATAAACCTCTGGAAAGCAGACAGGTTTTGATCAAATTTTGAAGTAAGAAATGATTGGTTGAAAATGCTTAGACGAATCAAAATGCGACTCTAAAAGGTGTCCAAAAAATAAAATGAGCAAGCCAGGTTAAACTACGTGAATCATAGATTAATAAAATTGATGTCTATAAGTTCAATCTCAAATTTTGCTGCCTGCTAATTTTACATACATTTGAAAATTAATTCAGCCGGTCTGTGTGTAGAACCAAAAATGTATTATGGCCGACATCTTAAGCTCTATGTGGAAAGAAATGCATGCTACAATATGAAGCTAATGTAAATGCCATTGTTCCATTGTAGAACTAGGATTATTGATACATGTCCATAATGTAATGGTGCAAGATGCTTCAGTGCGGTTGGGCGGGGTAGACCTACATGATTATCATCCAATGCATAAGTAAGTTTGTAAATAAATGGAATAAACTAATTTATAAATCAAATCATACATATTTGCTTCTCATGTTGTGGTATATATGCAATGGCGGTTAATGGGTAAATAAGAATTTATCATTTTGCATAGAAGATCATGTGACACAATTTATACCAAACTCCTTATAAATATGAACTTAGATAGATACATTCTTATTCCCCACTAAGGAAGCAACTTCCAAGGGTTCAATGGCTCAACAATTAGGCCTTAGGGTTAAGTTGAACTAATTCTATCGTTTGGAAAAAATGGAAAGTAGGAAGACGATTAAGGCACATTATTTGGTGGTCATCTGCAAGTCCATTTATATATGCATAATCGGCTTTCCAACACTTGTTACTATATGGTTCATATCCTCAACGATCCAACATAAACTAAAGTATCACTCTAACGAGGACATAGTGGCCATAATAAAAGCATATTTGGAAGTTTGTCATTCCTATTTATAGCATCACTCAAGCTTCACTAGGAGAGAGAGAGAGAGAGAGAGAGAGAGAGAGAGAGAGAGAGAGAGAGAGAGAGAGATGACACCAAAGAAAGGAATTGTTACTGGCCGAAGACAAGAAAGGAATAAAAATGAAAGGAAAGGAGACAAAGGGAAGGAAAATGAAAAATATCCCTAACATGCCATTGTTACATTTGAAGACTTCTTGGAAAGAATTAAAGCAAAAAACTAGGGAACCTAAGGGCCAAGATAAAACCAAATAAGCAATATCCAGACATCTATAATAAATAATCTATCCATAGTGGAACGATGCGAGCCTTAAGATATTTTTATTTTTGTTTTAATCAATAATAAGCATTAATGGCTTTAAAGATCCAAAAAACTCTCTCATGTCTACGGGTATTTTAAACTAAACGAGCATTTTCACTTTTTTATGCAAAATTGATCTAAGGAATATTTCCTAACTTTCAATCCTCTATCTATAGGAAGAGAATGCCAAAGATAAAGAAATATCTTGATAAAAGGATCCAACAAACAAAACCCCATCCAGGGAGACAATATCAAAGCCATTATCAATGAAAAGAGAACATCACTCCCTAGCTTGCCATCAGGGAGAATAATGAATACCTATGAATAATCCACCCTTCACTCAAGGCTCAAACTTGGTTTAAGTGGCTACAAAGAGAATACTTTTGTAGAAAACGTCCCTATTACATATTTGTAGATCATCAAAATATGATGAAAACCATAAAGAGGACAAGTATTACACTTAATCAAGAAACTCTAGCCATCCACAAAGAACACAATTCTAAAGCATCAGAAATAATGGTTGGCCCCAAAAGGAAAGATCATTACCGGTCATAATCAAATATTTTTACTATCAACTTATAAATAAGTTCCAAGACAAAAAAGACGCGAAACCCAACAAAAAATTAAGTTCACTCTTTAAGTTGGAATGTTGCAAATCAAATGCATTAAAATTATATAATATTCATCTTACAAATAAAAACGTCGTACAACATAAAATTACAACATTCTCATTCAATCCTACCTTCCTTTATAACTTTACCAACATTAGATCCAGGGAGTTACCAATGAAATATGAGAACATTAAAACCCAAATTTGAGCAATGGCGTTATTAAATCCTTTAACACTAGAACAGAAATCTACACTTCATAATCAAAACAAGCATAACCAAGCTCACATACCATAAAACTCAATTTTCAGATCCTTATTTCATTTCAAAAAGAAGTTTCCCAATGAACCCTCCCCAATTCCATATTTTCTTAAATTCCAAAAATGACATACTCACTTGGTCCCTCAATTCTTAGTTGATCAAACACCTTTCTCCTCACTTCCAATGGCTACCTAAAGCTCATTCCAATTCTTCTATCCGTCCAAAACCTGGATTTGATCCCTAAAATACCTTTCAACTACCTAATGATACTCAATGGTTGTTTCTAAACCTTCTTGAGAGCGTCAAAGTTCCTTGTCATACTTTATTAATCTCTTATTAGCTTGACCAAAATTACCCTGAACTTGGAGAAAGGTTTCACTATAATTTTGAGCCTTAGATCTTACTCGATCCAAATAACTATTAAGTTGTGACTCACTTAGTATTTGAGTACCATAAAGGGAAAATAAATTCCTAGTTAAGGAATGTAGGGAATACACTCATCAGGCACATACCGACAACCTAGAAGCCCCATGTCAACAACCCATTGTGCTTCATCATTCCTATAAGAATATGGCCGATTAGCCAAAAAGGTGATTACTTTGGCAACAATATATGAAATATGGTCGACAAGAATTTATAATAAACCATGTTGATTATAATCAACTTTGGATAATGGGTAAATAACAACAACACGACAACGAAAATCTCCAGCACACCGAAACAAAGGCTTAAAAATAGGAAAAGACGGTGTAAAGATCAACAAGCCTGTTTAAGAACAGTGAAATCCCATGTGACCTGAAAAATAACACAGACACTGAGGCATAAGGTCGTATCTAAATAAAAGTACATAAATGTTAGAAGAATAAGACGTTATTTAAAGACGGGGGATAAATCATAGATGGAGCCATTGTCAAACTTGATAGGAAATGACTCTCGAAGGTGGTAAAGAGGAACTAACATGCAAAATATAACCGACATATTTGACCATTAAAACCGGAAAGAGCCATGACCCATTCCTCGAGTTTCCCATAAAGTGATTAAGCATCAAAGTGCCAGAAATTATCTAGTCTAGAGTATATAAACTGGCGACCCAAATAAACTTCATTTAAAAAACCTTTTGTTATCCAACAAACACTGAAGATAGTTTTTAGACATGCATGAAAAAAGATCCACTACTACAAATAATACATTTTATGACAAAAATTTCACCTCACTCAACAAAAAACCAAAGGTATAAACCCTATGCGCACCATGTTTTTTTTAATTATCATTTATTCCCTTGGTGATACATATAACCAAGGGGAAAACTAACAAAGTAACATACTCTGAATCCCAGCAATTGCAATTGATGTTTTTATTTTTTTTAAATAACATCATTTATTTATTTATTTATTTAAATAATAAGTCATCTATTCTTTTGGTAAGAATACCAACTGAAGGAAAAGATTGCTCTATTTTATCTATAAAAGCATTCGTTCATTATATTTTGCCTAATCTAACTCATATGTTGCCGCTCTAAACTCGTAAACACCATTTTCAGAGATGAATATCAAGACACAAAAATATTTTAAGTCTCTTAGTTATTTAGAAAATCTTTAAAGGTGTTGTTGTTATTGTTGTTACATTTATTTATTGAAGAAACTAGTTTAACAAAATATGAACAAAATATTGTTATGCTCTTCCTATCTACTCACACAATAACGTTGTTGTTGTTGTCATCTAAGGAAAAACTTCAATGATTTAATTCTTTCCTTAGATGAAAATATTGAGAAACCTATTCTTAATCTTATTGAGAAGATGTTGCAACCCAAAAAGAAAACAATGGATATTGCAACCCAAAAAGAAAATGGTGGATGATAAAAATCTATAAGTGAATTCCTTACAGGTAAAAATCTGTAAGTGCAATTCCTTACTGTTCACCATTTTCTTTTTGGGTCTAGAATGAAAGTAATTTATTCCTTCGGGTGGGTTGAAGCCCAAGGGAATACTTATTATTATATTTTATTTATTTAAAAAAGAAATAACCTATTACGTCGGTGTTCATAAATATCTGAGGGAAAGAGTGACAAAATTTTGTTTATAAACAAATCTTTGTCGTCCATTTATTAAGTGTCATTGTTAAAGACATTGTCAACACATCAATCCATAAGAAACATTTGTGATCCGCGTAAACCCATCATGTCAGTCTATCAGAACGTGAACATGACAAATACATACCTGGGATGCTATATTATGAATGACAAACATTGATAATGAAAAAAATTGGATTGAAAAAAGTGAAACTTAAAGAAGCATATAAACAATCTCTAAGATGGATTGTAAGAGCAGAAAAAAGTATTGGTTCAAGACATGTGTTCCTTTACATAATCTTTTGTCTTGTAGCATGATACATTATTTTTCTTATCTAACCTTTGTACATTTTATACTAGAAACAAATGCATGCAAAGGCATTCAAAATATATTGCATGCATATGGGTATGCAAAAAAATCTAGCATTTAATCTTCACCAAGATTCAAAAGGATGATGATGAAGAAGCTTAAAAAAATTTAAAGAAATTTATACTTTTAGTTTGAAACAAAAATAATTTAAAATAAAGAAAAAAATTTATTTCAATAAAATAAAGTATATCTATCTCTCTATCTCTCTATCTATCTATCTATCTATCTATCTATCTATCTATCTATATATCTATATATATATATATATATATATATATATATATATATATATATATATATATATATATATATATATATATATATATATATATATTTATATGCACTGCTACGGAAAACCCATCTCACAACGGTTGGAAAATCGATACAACCATGTCTGACCAACTGTTGTGATGTAAGGGGTTGTTGTGTGTATGCTCTTTTCCACCACGAACGTCTGAACATTGTGATAAACTAGGTAGCGTGTTATCTATCACAACAGTTATATTAAATAACCGTTGTAAAATATATAGGTCATGGGTTCGAAACCCAACATCAAAAATTTAATTAAAGCGTGAATAAAATTAACATCTCGCCTTGGTTATATATTCCAACCGTGGTATATATATGATGATGGCTTGTTTTTCCATATCCCTCAAAAACATATACAATCATTCAAATTAATTTAGAAGATAATAATTTGAAAAATTAAATTATACTTAAAAAATAACTTAGACACTCTACTATTTTTTGAATTGCATGCATCTTGTAATTTATATCTCACTCTTTAACATATAGAATTTGGTTCAATGCCCTAATTCTTAAAAGAAAAATCTATTCTCTTATAGTTTATTTTGCAAAGCATCAATTTGTTGACTAATTACAAGTCATCATAATCACTATCATCCTCATTATTTTAATGGATAATGATGATTATTATGATGATAGTGATGAAGATGATTCAAAGTTTCTCAATAAATTTGATGTTTTGTAATATAAAATAGAAGAAAATGAATTGTTAATTTAAAGAACTTTGAGAATTGAATCAAATTCTATATGTTAAAGAACCATAACTGAATTACAAGATGCATGCAATTTGAAAAATATTGATTCATCTAAAATGATTTTCAAATATAACCTAATTTTTTAGATTATCATGTTCTAAATCAATTTAAATGAATACATATTTGGTGAGGGGTTAGTGAAACAAGCAATTTAGATACGATATAATAAACTCAACTAGAATTAAAAAATGAGGCAAACATTTTGAACAACAACAACATATCAACTCATAAAATGTTTCACAAAGATAACTTTTATTGAAAATGTTTATGGCGAATGAAGACAAAGAAATGATCTACTTGTCTCAGGATGAAATCCACAATGAAATGAGGATGAAGCGGAAGTATGAGTGGAAAACTTGTGCCCATGATCTGGGCCTTTCACACAAGTATGTTGCTTTCACATTAGCTTCGTCCACCTTGTATTTTTTCTTCATTTCCACAAAAATAATTTTTGAACCACACATACAAGTCAAAACGTATATTATCATGTTAACTTGATATGGAAACATAAACTAGCATGAAATTGTAAACCTATAAAAACCCGTTAACCTGATTTGGAAACATAAACTAGCATGACATTAACAACATGTTAACAAAATGAGATTATAATCCTACAAATAGCATGTTAATACACTGATATCTCTATTGAACATAGATTTTTAGATTTTTAAGAAGAACTAGTGTCATACATGGAACAAATATGGTAACTGAGATCCATTTTAGTAACTAAGATTCAAGTAGAGATAACCCAAAAAACCCGAAAATCATGTCAAATGAAAATCCTAAACCCAAAGCTTTCTGCCAAATAAAAACACGAAAATCATGTCAAATGAAAGCGTATGAAAATAAAAATAAAAATGGAAGAACCTATACATAGAAAAATGAAAGAAAATGTATGAATAACATGGAAGAAAGATTATGAAGAAGAAGAATGATAAAACATTTGAACTTGACTACCTTTTAGTATGAAGAAGTTTATGAGGATGAGTTCGCTGCATGTAGAAGAGAGAGATGTTAGGATTTTGTTTCGAGAGTGAAAAATATTTTGTAAAAGCTTGATAACTTCGCTTATATATATTTGTCTGTGCGTGTGTGTAAAACTTATCACCACGTTTGTTAACAAAACCCATAATAAAATGTAAGTAATATTCACAATGGGTTTTGGTAAAAAAATATGATAGTAGATATTTTAATATTAATATATTTATTAGACTATAACAAATGTATTTTAATAAAATAATACAATAATAAAATTTATTTCACAACAGTTTCTATAAAGGACCGTGATGAAATGTATTTCAATAAAATAATAAAAAAATTCAGGCAGTTGTTATTAAGCCCTTAGTATGTTAGCCCATACACAACCAAAACATAAGAAGAATAAATAGCATTAGATCTGTTATTGTACATAAGTTCAATGAGTCTAAAGCCTTTATAGAGATAAATAAAATATGCCCAGATATAAGGGTCATCACACTGAAAGAAAAACATCAATCTTCAGGATCAAAAGCTCACTTTATCAATGAAGTCTCTAGTCTTCATGCCCAATTAAATCCAAGAAGTTATCTCAGTCTTTATCTGAATCGGAGTCACTTGGTTCCATTAGCTCTTCAACAACAACTTGTATCTTTCTTCTCAAGATTCAAATTTGTGATCATTATCTTCTTAGTGACAGGTGTCCAAATAGAAGGTTCAACAATGGTGATGTTATTCCTAACATCTCTTACTTACTTGGTCTTATTTAACCAAGACTCAATCATATCACCAGCATCCTTTGGAACTTCATTTTTTTATAGGTACGCTCCCACTAGATTGGTTAGATAAATCTTTAGAATTTTGATTCATGTTGATAGAAAGAAGCTTATGAGGACGAGTTAGCTGTATGTGGAAGAGAGTGATGTTAGGGTTTTGTTTTGAGAGTGACGATTATTATGTGCAAAAGTTTGATAACTTTGCCTATATATATAACTTATTACCATAATTATTCATAAAATCCATAATAAAATATAACTATTATTCACAATGATTTCTGGTAATAACCGTGCTAATAAGTATTTTATTATTAATATATTTATTAGACTATAAGGACGACCTCTTTTTGTAACAAAAAATATATTAAAAGAAATATTGGTGTTGGGAATCGAAGAAAGTAATATGTCATCTATCACAACGGTTGTTATTAAGGACCATGATGAAATGCATTTCAATAAAAAAAATAAAAAGTTCAGGTGAGCGAAAATGAGATATCACCAGTTACATTTTACCCATCAGTTGGTAGTTCAACCATGACACACTTCTTTACCTCATTCAGTAAATTGAGATGAAAACTATTTTTTAAACGAGGAGAAATCACTTCTTTTTTGTAGTGATCATGATTCTCGGTTGGTTCTGGATTATCATTTGGATTTGGTTTCAAACCGATTCAGATATGGTTTTGGCTTGTTTGCATTTATTGTTACAACTAGAATATAACTCGAGCGTTGTGCGATTGATCTATATATATTAAATTTCATCAAAATTAAAAAAAAAATTGAGTATTTTTTAAATGATTATATTTGAATAATTATTATATGTAATTTTATAAACACATATTTGAAAAAAAGTTTAATTTTAAGAGTAATAGAGAAAATCAATTAATTATTTTGATAGGATTTTTTCTAGTTAATTTATTTGAATAATTATTATATGAGTTTATTAGGACATTTGAGAATAACTCAAATTTTAAGGAGTAATAAAAAAGACCGATGTAATTGTAAATAATATAAGAATTATACTAAATTTTATCAATTAGTTTGTATCTTAAAAATTTAATGATTGAATAATATATAATAGAACAATTTCATGGTTAAATTTATAATTTAGTTTAATTTATTTTTATTCAAAGAGAATAATTGATTGATTGTCATTTACAATGCAATAATAATTGTACTAAAATATAATTAAAAAAACAGTTTCAAAATTTTTAATATTACATTAATTGTTGAGTTAGAAATTGGAATTGTAGAGGATTATTATCAATAATAAGTAAGAAATATAATTTCAAAATTTCTAATAGTCATTAATTATAGGTTGAGGATTTAGATTGATAGATAATTAGTAAATAGTGAGAAATTGAGATTTAATTTGATTTTTTTAAAATATATACTAACTACAAAGTTAAAATTTTGATTGGTATATAATGTCACTAATATTGTAATATATCAAAATAATTTTAAGTATAAAATATAATTAAGATAATAATTAGAATTTATAGTAAAGAAATAAATAAGAATTTATATCTGAAAGAAAACATAAATACTACAATTCTAGAATTATGAAGAAAAAGGAAGGAAATTAAACCAAAAAATAAAATAAAAATAAATACAAAAATTAAAAATATCTGAACAAAAGCATATGTATTATATTTTCTAGAATTGTGATGCTTCAAATGATTGTAAGAGACGTGTATTTTAATTTTCATTCTAAGATTGTTGTTGGTAGGAGTTGGGGCCGATTGAACTTTCACTCAAATTGCAAAACCTGCAAAATAATAATTAAAAATTATGTTACACAATATAAATCTGAGTATGAAATGAATTTAAACATAATAAAAATCTTATTTATGAAATGAATTTGAATAGGACCAAAAGAAAAAAATAAAATTTATATGAAAAAATATGGGCAAAAAATTGATTTGAATAGATGTAAAACAAAAAGATGAAACCTTCCGAGAGCTTTTGGATTAGATAAAGATAGAAAAATCATTTTTTTTTTTAATCCGTGTTGAATAGTTCACTCATTCATCTCATATTTTTTCTAGTTATGCATCAAATTCTAAAAGATACGTGTGAGGGAGAAAGTGAAACAAATTGATTGTTTAAGAATAATAAAATAATATTATTGGAGAAAATCAAATATCACATATATCTCGAATGAGTTTATAACTGAAATAGAATCTATTAAGTTTAATTTATATCCGAATGACTGAATTTATAATTTAAAATTTCATTGCATTCACCGTTTCATAAAACTCTTCATTTTCTAAACATTAATTTTTACAATAATTGAAAGAATATAATTAAAAACTTGTAACTAATATTTATACCAAAAATAAATTGTAACCAATATATAATGATAATATTAAAAACTAAAAATAAAAATTAAATATGTTAGTAATTACTACTAAAACATAATTTTCAACAAAATAAATAGAATAAGAATAAAATTATCTGTTACTTTATATAAAATTTGAATACTTCGTTCTTTTTCAAAAGTATTAATAAAATGTTTATTAGAAACTTTACAAGAATATTGTTTGAAGATTTTAAGAATAAAATAATATAACAATTTTGAAAAATATTAATTAATTAATTAAATCAAAATCTCTCTTTTAAACATTCTCTCTTTTATTTAATAATTCAAACTCTCTAAATATATTAAAGTTGTATTTAGATTTTTTTTTACTATTGCATAATAGATAAATAATTATAGTTTTTATAAATAATATTACTTTTAATAGTGGTATCTAGATATTATATTATTATTATTATTATTATTATTACTCAAATATTATATTATTATTTATTCTTTGTATTAATATTATTGTTAATAGTAGTGACTGGTTTGGTACTTTAAGAGTAAAGAAATGGATGTTGATAAATAATTCTGTTTTGATTGGGGGTTTAATAGAAGATGTACACATAAATTAATAGGATGAAGTATCGCAATATACTTTGAAACATTAGATTTAATATATATAAATAGATGTTTGATGAATTGTTCATCGATTTGCATTATTTTCCATTAGTTGTTTGGACGCCTAATTGGTGTGTTAATTTTTTTTCGTCATGTTCAGAATTGTTGGTTAATGAATTTGTTATCGTGTTGACGGTCAAATTGATTTATCGTTATCAAAATCAAAATTTGAAACATTTATGTTATTTGGTTTTGCGTCCTTACCTGGGTTTGCTTTATTGAACATGTGATGTGTGATGTGGGAGTGTGTAAATTTCCTTTACTTTTTGTTTTTACTGGTTTTGACTATATGTTCTTTCGATTTACTGGATTAGAGTGATCCAAATTACCCTGAGGATTTTGCCTTAAATTGATCTCATCCATATAAATTTTATGTATTAGATTATTAAATTATATAATATATCCCTAAAACACACTAGATATTGTAATACCCCGCTACAGATATCAATATTAAATTTTAATTTTTTCAAGACTACAAGTTTAAACGATTATTTGTTAATGTTTAGATTGATTCATATAGATTTAAAATTAAGGTAAACACTCAAACAACACTTGACAAATCACTTGTTTCAAGAAAAATAGAGTAGCAAAAAAATATAGGTATGGAAATAACATCACATTATATTAATCACTCCACTTTATTACAATACATTAATTAAGGGCTTAATTTGCATTGACTGCAATTTTCTGTCCAAGATCGCAGTGACCAATAACACCACATATGAAGTAGTTGGGCCCCTTAACAAGTGTAATCCTATCATTGCCAGATGTAAAAGGACCTGATCCTCCACCAGCCTCACATGAATTGTAGCCACTCTGGCTCACTTTCACCACATTGTGTACCCTAGGGTCATACTTAAATACTGCACTTAAAAAAAATTAAAATTAAAACATGTCTTAGATAATAGTTCATTTTTATTATTAATGCATTTGAATACTATATAAGAATAAAAAACAATAAGGGATGCTTACCAAGTGTGTCGCCTGCGCTGAAACGTTTTCCTGAAGGCCAGTTTTGAACACCAAAGGACCAACCTTGCCCATCACCAACATTGTATGTTGCTGCATAAATCATCTTAGAATGAAATACAAACATACATAATAGTAACATTGTAACAAGACTTGTGCTACCAACACTGCCTCTTCCCTCACCCATATTTTAATTGATATTGATAGCTAGCACTGCCTAAATAATTCTGAGTGCTCAATAGAGAGACCTGAGTGCTAGTTTTATAGTCAATATGTGCCTTAAAAAATACACCCTTTATTTTTTATTATAAATAAATTCATTGAATAATGCATATCTTGTCCAAATATGAATGTCAATTTGAAATAATATTATAAGTTTTTTCTATTAGAATATCTTAATATTTTTATATTTTTATGTTTTTATATTTAGCAAATATTTTTATTAAAATAGGATTTATTACATCATTCATATTTATACATTTTTATTTAATAATATCTTTTAAATAAAATGATAAAAATAGTAAAAAAGCTTAATTTAAACATTTGGTAATATCGATTAGATGACACAAATATATAAAAAATAAAGATCAATTAAAATAAACTTTTTGAAGTCAATTCTATTTTTTGAGGTTACAAATTCAAGTTTTTGTCATTGATTGATAAATATTATTTTTAATGATTAAGATTTTTTTTAAAGTTATATATTTATAAGTATCAACAACTTCTTTATAATATTATATTATGAAAAAATAAAAATAAATATTGTCAATAAGAATTAAACTTTAAACAAATAACTTACACACAATTATTTCCATTAAGCCATATCAATAGAACTATCTTATCCATTCTAATAAAGAATGAGTCATGCTAACGAGTGTTTCAAAAATATTTTTTAAGAATTTTAAATAAAACAAATATATTAAAAAATTAAATATTTTAATTTTCAATACATCGAATACAGGTGATTTTTAAAAAAACATACTTTTTTATTCCTTAGAAAAGTTAATAATTTTAATTTCTAATATATTTAACACAAGTGTTTTCGAAAAAACATTTCTATTTTAAGCTATTAAAGAATACCTTGAAACACTAGTTAGTATTTTCCATAAATAATATATTTATTATTAAATATAATTCATAAAAATATTATAAAAATAAATTATTTATTATTGAATAAAAATTTTATTATTGAGTCAAAAGCAAACAATAAATATAATTCACTTTTTAAAATAATTCTTTAAAACTATTATAAAATATTTCATTAATAAAAATAACCAAAAAAATAAAATGGGAAACATTAAAAACTAATATGAAATTACTTCATTGATCTTCTTAACATGCACTCTTATAACACAAAGTTAATTTAATATAACACATGCTCTTATAAGATAAAGTTAATTTAATGTACTCAATACGTTCCAAAATAATTGTCGCATTTGAAAAAAATATTTGTCACGTTAGTTTTAGAATACAATTTTAACTTTTATCTTTCAATTTATATCATCTAATTAATACTCTCAATTTATCGTTTTCTAACTTAGTATTAATGATAATTCGAATACACAAATAATTGATAAGGATAATTTGATAAAATCATTATTCTATCTCTTTCATTTATTATATTTTTTTAATCTGCGTGAAAATGTCAAGTATGACATTTATTTTAGGACAGAGGGAATATCATTTACAAGTCTTTTCTAAACATCATATATCAAGTGTTTTTGTAATATTAATGAGTTTATTATTAAATATAATTAGGAGATTGAGTAAACCTATCTCATATATTAAAGTTCAAATAGAGAAGAAAAAGTTGACTTGGTGGAGGCACAAAACTCTCTGTTACAAGATAGAATGAATGCTTAGAAAATTGGGAGAGTGAAGAGTTGTATAGAAGAGTTGATCAGTTAGAATGCTTTAGAGGAGCAGACCCTAAGACAAAAATTCAAGATAGAATGACAGACACTAGGGGATGGGAACAATTCCTATTTTCATTCATCTTTGAAAAGTAAGCAGAAACAAGCAAGTATTAAAAACTTTTCAAACTAATGGAACTTTGCTTAGAACCAAGAAGGACAGTGAAAATGAGGTGCTAGAGATCTGTAGATACCTGATGGGGAATGCAACAAGTAGTCTAAATGGGATATATATTATAGCCATGAGAGAAGGAAAACAACGCTATCATGGAGGAAAGAACATCTCTCATAGCTCTTGTGACTATGAAGGAGATTGAGAAGGCCCAAAATGATATAGGAGACTTAAAAGTTCCTGACATGGATGAATATGGATCAAAGTTCTTCAAAGTTTCTTGGACCGCTACGAAAAAAGATTTCATAGCAGCAGTTTTGGAATTCTTTATGAATGGTAAAATGTATAGGGCTATAAATAGGCTTCTGGTTACACTCATCCCAAAAAGCCCTGAAGCAAAAACTATAAGGTATTATAGACTCATCTCTTGTTGCACTAACATATATAAGGTAATCTTCAAGGTGATGGCCATAAGAATTGCAAAGTCCCATACACCATCATAAACCAGAGTCATGCAGCCTTTATGCCAGGAAAAAAATACATGATCACATATTGTTGGCAAATGAGCTTATCAGATGCTACACAAGGAAAGGAGGTGTGCCTAGATGCATGCTACAAATGGATCTACAAAAGGCATATGACACAGTAGACTAGAATGTCATGAAGACCATCTTGAAGGAGACTGGATTTCTACGAAAATTCATTAGTTGGATTATGCTTGCTATGACTATAGTCTCTTAGAACTACACCACTAAAATAAAACCCAAGTAGCTAAAAATCACACCTCGTAGGATTTTGACTAGATATCAATTCACTAGAACTACCATCGACAAATTAAACTCCACTAAGAGAATCAGCAAAAGCCACAAAACAAAACCAACTCTACAATCAAGAAAAAATACTCGATTTGTTTTTAGTTAAGGCATCTGATAGAATTCTGAAAGTGACTCTATTCTACCTAGATACCATTTACAAACAAAAAAAAAATAGCTTCTCTTCCACTTCCTTCACACATTTGAAGCACCAGAAAATGCCATCATTACAAACCATCCAAATAGACCAGAAAACCAAATTTGAAACATTATCGACCTCGACCGACCACCATGAAGAAACTACAATCCTTCAAAAACCCTCTTAGAACACGAGGAATCTCATCCTGATGATCATAAAGGTTCTCAATTACATTCACATCCAATGAATCTTTGATGATCAGAAAGAGAAGATCATTGGCTCCGGAATAGCAGGTAACACGACACTCCCTTCCATTACCAATGTTCTTTTAGTTGAAGGTGTAATGATAAAATTTTGGAGATTAAGCTATTGATTAACTTAACTAACAAAGAAAGAGTCTCCACCGCGCTTTTCTTATTTCCAAAGGAAAGGGAAAAAGAACAAATAAAACCCATAGAAGTTTTAAAATAAAACTAATTAAAACAGAGATAAGGGTTTGGGGGTTGGTTATGCAAAGGGAAGGTATTGGTACCCTAAACATCTATAGTATTCTATAGGAACCTCTTTGAAAATCTGTGCATTTTGGCTTAAAAATGGTGTTGTTTGCAAAAGATTAGGGAGATGAGAAAAATAAATATTTTTATAATTTTTTTTTGTGTTTGCCAAGACTTTCTGAGTCTCATGCCTACGTGCCAACATAGTGCAAAGGAGGATTAAAACCTCGTATTTCGTGGTAAAAATAACAAAGATGTTTGTTTTGATTCATTTTGAATGAAAATACATTTTGTCATTTTAAGGAGAACACTTAAATAGCCACCCACAAGTATGAGAAATTTTCATCATCATGAGAAGGCTCCAACTTGGATAAAGATCAATACGTATGCCACTAACTCTCTTTAGTGGAAAAGAATTATCATCAATAATATCAGGATAGGAGAATTACATCTCAACTATTGAAATGACTCATCTCTAAACTCTTAGAAAAAAGCCAAAGGCCATAAAATAATTTGAATGAGTTTATGCATTTTTTAGTCTTTTGAAATTGTTTTGAATATACTTTAGATGTATTAGAATTTATTAAGAAAAAGGTTTTGAAAATCACTTGACAAAAGTCAAGGTTTATTGAGAAAGTGGTCCAAGTTTGAAAGTAAGAAAGTTTTGAAAAAGGAGAGAAGATTTTGAAAATCAAATTAGGGAGGAGAAGAAGAGACTATCCTAGAACATAAAGTAAAAGATAGGGAGGAAATATTTAACCAAGAGATAGTAAGCTTTATGACATAAGTCAAACAAGAATTACCTACTTTGGATTAAGCCTCAACCAAGCCAAATAAGAAAAGAGTAATTCATGTATCAGATGAAACAAAGATAATCAAGCCAAGTATTCAAAAGAAGTCAAAAGTCAAAGGAACCAGATGAATCTCAAGGTCTCAAATTACAAGCTCCCAAAGAAAGGGTCAAGGTCCTAGTTCTAAGTCTATAACTCCACAACAATGGTAAGGATAGTAACCTCAAGTCCATGAATCAAGAGAACCAATTTTTAGGGTTTTTTTTATATTTTATTAATGTGTTTGAAAGAAAAAAAAAGGGAGTCCAAATGGACAAAGAGAAAATAACATAAGCACAAATAATATGATATGAGATGCTAAAATAAAAGAATAAAGTAAATAGCAAGAAATAAAATCATAAGATAACTGACATTAAAGTAAAGTTAAGACAATAAAATGTTAGTAAGTTGTCTTAGTAATCAAAAGAGAAAGGAAATTGATCATTTCTTGGAGAACGCTTAACTATTCACCCATAAGTATGAAAATATGAACTTCTATATCAGCATGAGAAGGGCTCCAACTTGGATAAAATCTAAAAGTATGCCATTAACTCTCATAGGTGAAAAGGAAACAATATTTTTCATACAATACCATGAGGAGTAGAAGACTTACAACTCTCTTATGAAAATGACTTATTTTGGCGATAAATGTAGTGCTATGTTAAACAATCGTAATCAGACTTATATAGAAGTCACAACTATCTGAGGCCGGTCAATAATAATGTTTGTGTTAATACATGCTAGAGAAATGATATGTAAATCATTCTCCTAAAGCTATGCCACATAAAAAATGAAAGGGGATTGATCAAGCACAAAGGCTAGGAGAGTGGTCCATTACATCAATCCATACTTCATGACACTTAGGACAAACTTATCTATCAATCAAAAGTACCTTAAATGATCCATGAACAATTAGGAGGTAGATTTGAAATGATGAAGTTTCATCAAGCACCAATCCACACATCATGAGCAAGATGGACACGGAGGAGGTACCTTATTTTGGGATTTTTTGGATAAAAGATGAATTTTCTATGAATTTTAAAAGAAAATGAAAATTAAATTAGAAAAAGAAAAAGAAATAAAATCAGAAAAAACACGGAGGGTTGGATCTGTCATCATTATTTAAGGTGGCATATCCAACAATCAGAAGGCTAGGGCGCACAATGAAAATTAGCAAAAATGAAACACGAGATCTGATTCAAAATGGACCAATTAGAACATTTAAAATTGCCAACATGTAAGCAAACTCAGATGACCTGAGTTAAACTACGGTCATCTTCCCCGATGATCCCTCATTGGAGTTTCATCATTTGGTAAATTCAGAACACGAGACCACCACCAATGTGATTGTTTTCTCATCACAAATTCAACCTCACGCTCCAAATTCATTTATCTAAACTGAGCATGGGGAATTTCAGAGATGTTTTAGAAACAAGCAAGCCATAAAAACTTAAGTTAAATAATGAACACGACCAATCAACACCAGATAAGTTAGGGGAAAACATCAGAGTGTGAAGGACTACATTGTGGTAACTTGTTTGAGTTCAAATGATGCTCATAACTACCTTGTCTAAATGGTGATCAGAAGTTAATGAAGCTCGATCTAGTCAGAGCAATTCAGAAGGTCCTAGAGCTTAGGAATTGTTGTAAAAGCTTCAGAGAAGATCGAAGGTGCTAATGGAATTAAGAATCTAGATTGAAATAAGACGGAATTCAAAACACAATAGCTCAATTTTCTGAAAAAAATTCAGACTGAAGCAGGGCTTTCTTAGCTCTCAAAAGCTTATGAATGAATGCAATATGTTTCTCTATATATATGGAATGTATTGGGATCCAAATTCGTGTGAAGTGAAGCTCAATTCGTGCAAAATGAATTTGACCCGATTGTGTGGAAAGTGTGACTTAAAATCCATAAAAACTAATTAAAATCATGTGTTTTAAGAGTAAATTAACTTCTGGACACTTGGTTAAACATGTTTATATCCAAAACATGTGGTAATTTGGCTTGGAATTGAGATTAGTGAAGTTCAAAATTCGGATCATGGTGATTTCTTCAGTTCCAAGTCACCATGTTCAACTCAATGGGGCATCTTGCTCAGGAGGCTTTTGATCCCATTCTTCTTGCAATTTGTTTACATCATATGAAATATTACAATGTGCCAAGAAAGGTTTAATTTGGATGCTTTATCACAAAGTTAGGACATGTTGAAGTTTGCACGAAAATCTGGTAATATAACTTAGAAAATTCTAAGTCCCAAATGGCTGAAACTGACCTGTAATGTCTCAAAGAATTCCATGGCCTTCCAAGCATAATTAGTCTTTGATCCTTGAAGAAAACTTGTATAGGGCATCACAAATGATATTGTGCAAAAAGAATTAGCCTAAAATATTGAAAATTGAAGAAGTTATAATCCTTCAAAGTTGATAAAAAGTCACTTGAAAATAGGTCAAATTTCACTGTCCACAAACGACCTATAATGTCTTCAAGCGTTTGATGATCCTCCAAGAATAATTGGCTCTTGTCATGTAAAGATAAGTTATAGAGGATATTGAGAAAAGTAATATGCAAAAATAAGCATTAAAAAATGTTGAGAATTGAAAGAGTTGTAATCCTTTGAACTTTGACTTCAAATATTGAGAATTGTCTCTTGATTGAATTCCTCAAAGCTTGAAGTTACTTGTTGAAGAAATCATGGAAATAAACACATGAACCTTTGAATTCTCTTGATAAATAAGAAACCAAACTTTGAGGTAATCTTGACCAAAATGAGATTGAAAGATGCTTGAGAAACTTAGAGATCATGCTTTGAGAGATAGCCCCCTGAGAATCAATGGTTAACCACACTTTGACTTGAGGAATCAACACAAACCCTTGCCGAGGAACCATGTTTGATGCCCTTGATGAAAAGTCCTACAATAAACTTAAAGAAAACAAGACATGTTTTTTCTATTTTGACTAGTGGTTAGATAAGCCATGAAAATATAAACACAAAAGTAAAACACCAACAAAGAGATGCTTAATGATCCCTGCAAGAGGCAAACCTAAAAATGAGAGGGAGAGGTCCAAGATATGACCTTGTTTGTATACAAGTAGGCAAATCATATGTGGGATCTTAGGGTTAAAAGTTAGGGTATGATAGATGTCCCTATTTAAGTTTCTTTAGTTTGGAGATATGAAGATTAAGATCTTCGCCTCAACGAGATTGAAGAGACTTAAATACAAAAGACAAAAATTTTGGGCCTAAGATACCCCAAAAATTCTTATGATATGATATGAATGAAAACAAGGATCTCTATGGGGAATATAGCGTCATGAGACAAAGAACTGCTGGAGAGAAGCGGAGACTGAAATTCCGTAGGGGAATAACATATTCCAAAGGGGGACCCAGTCGGGGGTGAACAAGGTTCCATAGAGGAAACAACTTGACTCAGGAATAACTATTGTATTGGGAAGCAACCAATGCATAGTTAGAAAACAAACTAACCAAAGGGCCAAAGGGGGAAGACTTATCAAGGCAAGACTTCGTTAGGGAAAGGATGAATCAAAGGGGATGCCCAACTCCACTAGAGGAAGAATGTATTACCTAACTATCAGCCAAGTGTTAGCTTAACAAAGGTAATAAGCAGAAGGAAAGATTACCAACTACCATCCAAGTGATAACTTAACAAAGGTAACCAACCAAAGGTAGAAGGAAATATAACCAACTACCAGCCAAGTGATAGTTTAACAAGGGTAATAAGCCCAACAGGAAAGATTACAAACTACCAACCAAGTGATAGCTTAACAACGTAACCAACCAAAGGTAAAAGAGATATTACCAACTATCAGCCAAGTGATAGCTTAACAAAGGTAATAAACTCGAAAAGGAAAGATTACCAACTACCAGCCAAGTGATATCTTAATAAAGTTAATCAACCAAAGGTAAAAGGAAATATTACCAACTACCAGTTGAGTGATATCTTAACAATGGTAATAAGCCCAAAAGGAAAGATTACTAACTACTAGCCACGTGATAACTTAACAAAGGTAACCAACAAAAGGTAAAAGAGATATTACCAACTATCAGCCAAGTGATAGCTTAACAAAGGTAATAAGCTCGAAAATGAATGATTATCAACTACCAGCTGTAGTGGTAAATTTTTTGAAATTAAGCTATTAAATAACTTAACTCACAAAGTAAAAGTCACCACGACGCTTTTAATATTTCCAAAGCAAAGGGAAAAAATACAAACAAAACCTAAAGAAGTTTTAAAATAAAACTAAATAAATGAGATAAGGGTCTAGGGGTTGGTTATGCAAAGGGAAGGTATTAGCACCCTAAACATCTATAGTACTCTATAGGAACCTCTTTGAAAATATGTACATTTTAGTTTTAAAAAGGGTTTTGTTTGCAAAAGATTGGAGAGATGGGAAAACGGTTTTTTTCCAACTTTTATGTTTGCCAAGACTTTTGGAGTCTCGCGCCTATGTACCAAGAAAGTGCAATGGAGGATCAATACCTCGTAGTTTGTGGTAAAAATAACAAAATGTTTGTTTTGATTCATTTTTAATGAAAATGAATTTTGTCAATACTCAACTAGTCACCCACAAGCATGAGAACTTTGCATCATTATTAGAAGGGCTCCAACATGGATAGAGATCAATAAGTATGCCACTAGCTATCTTAAGATGGATTAGAACTTACTAGGAAAACTGTTTTGAAAATCACTTGACAAAAGTCAAGGTTTATTGAGAAAGTGGTTCAAGTTTAAAAACAAGAAGGTTTTGAAAAACAAAGAGATAAGATTTAGAAAATTAAAGAAGGAGAGAAGAAGAAGAGACTATCCTAAAGCATGAAGTAAAAGCTAGGGAGGAAAGATCTAACCAATAGATAACAAGCTTTATGACATAAATCAAGTAAGAATTCCCTCCTTTTGATTAAGCCTTAAGCAAACTACATAAGCAAAAGAATAGTTATGCATCAGATGAAATTAAAATAACCATGCCAAGTCTTCACAAAGAAGTCCAAAGTCAATGGTATCAGATGAATCCCAAGGACCCAAAGCACAAGCTTCCCAAATCAAAGGTCAATATCATAGTTCTAAGTTTATAACTCCACAACAATGCTAAGGATAGTAGGCACAAGTCCATGAATCAGGAAAACCAAGTTTCTTTTTAGGGTTTTTTCTTTATTAATGTCTTTAGAAAAATGAAAGTCCAAATGGTCAAAGAACAAATAACACCAGCACAAATAACATGATATGAGATGCTAAAAAAATAAAAGCATAAAGTAAATGACAGAAGAATAAAGAACATAAGATAAATAAAATTATACTAAAATCAAGCAAATATATGTTAGTAAATGTTAGTGATTTTAATTAGAGATGATTTTGTCATCTTTTAAAGAACACTCAACTATTCACCCACAATTATGAAAATATGAACCTCTACATCACTTATGAGAAGGGTTTTCCATTCAGATCGAAGTTGTTGAACCCTATCCTTCATAACTACATTGAAATGTTTGTGAATCTGATCTCAAATTTGATACGAGTGCTTGCAAGAAAGAACCCTAAGAAGCACGAACTCCGAAATTGGTGACAGAAGCCATGAGAAGAGTGTTTGGTCTTGCACAATCCACACCTCATACTCCTCAGATATGGTGTTGGGAAGACGATCTTCATCATATTTGTAAATTGGAGGAGTTTGGGAATTTGCAACGAACTTGTGAAGCTTGTACGAAAGGATAACTCCTTCAACTTGTTGATTCCATAGAATAAAATTGTTCTCCTGGAGCTTGATGGAAAGTTTTGATCCAAAGATATTGTGCTTGGTCGAATTTGGAAACAAAGAGAGTTGCGATTGCGATTCTTGCCGTGATTCAGACATGGAAAAACCAAGAACAAGAAAAAAAGGAGATGAAACGAAATGTGGTGCAGGTGCAAGAATGGAGCTTCTTTGAAGCTCAATGAAGAATAAGAAAAGAAAAATATGAAACAAAATATGGAAGAGAGGGAGAATCAGAGGCGATTGATACCATGCTAGAAAGAAATAATGTTATGCATTTCATACATTCACTATTATTACACTTTGTGTAAACTTTATTACTTACTGAATCAGTTACAACAATAAATCCCTTATATAGAGTTAATACAAAGAGTATAATTGTGTAACAGAAAATTAACAACTCATAACTTCCTAACAACTACAATTAACTCTAAATACAATCATAAGAGTTGACCTAAGTCAAACTTAGAAATATAGCTCTAATAAATTCTAATATGAAACCATCCAAAAACAAAGTTATGTAGAAGTTTAACTTAGCCTAGCAGACTAACTAAATTGATCATATTCAAATGAAAATAAATTATATTTTCACATTTTAGATTGACAAACAGACACATTATTCATAACATTAAGGTAAAAATCCCAAGATTCATCTGTTTCAGTGATCCGTTCTTGACCAAATGGATTCTCCTCTACATATTTCAGCATATTTTCAGCATTTGCTAATCCATCCAAATATCGTCGTATATCCCCTCCCGCCGCTGACAAAAAAGAGCATGTTATGTTATCGAATCAGGCATTTTAGGTCCAAACCCTAGACATTAAAGTAACCATACCTAGTGAATTGTCATTCTGATTCTTATAACTGAATGTATGAGGAAAGATTGATTGTATGGCTACAATGATTTATCAAAACATTAAACATAAGTTAGAACATGTTAAGACATGTGAAAACATTTATATATGATACCAAAACAATAATGATAAATGAGACAAAATAAAAAGAAGAAGAGTGTTTGTTTGTTTACAGGATTAAGCAGTGCCTTGTATGGAGAATCATCCAAAAACAATGTGTTGGATTCATTGTAATACCCTTCTCCCAAGGAAGATTAGGATCATAGTTTTCACTAAACATCTATAGTACTCTATAGGAACCTCTTTGAAAATATGTACATTTTAGTTTTAAAAAGGGTTTTGTTTGCAAAAGATTGGAGAGATGGGAAAACGAATTTTTTTCCAACTTTTATGTTTGCCAAGACTTTTGGAGTCCCATACCTATGTACCAACAAAGTGCAATGGAGGATCAAAACCTCGTAGTTCGTGGTAAAAATAACAAAAATACTTGTTTTGATTCATTTTTAATGAAAATGAATTTTGTCATTTTTAGGAGAATACTCAACCAGTCACCCACAAGTATGAGAACTTTGCATCATCATTAGAAGGGCTCCAACTTGGGTAGAGATCAATAAGTATGCCACTAGCTGTTGTAGCGGTGTATTCGTTACCATTGGAGATATTGACTAATTCCAAGGTAAATCATACAAAGTCGAGTCGCCACCGCACTTCTATTTATCCAAAGGAATGGTTAGAAAGCGAACAAAAACCTAAAAAAGTTTTACAAACAAAACTAGTAAAAGAAACAGAGATCTGGGTAAGGGGGTTGGTTATGCAATGGGAAGGTGTTAGGCACCCAAAACATCCTAGGTACTCCTAGGGAACCCTTTTCACACTTGTTGCAAAGGTTATTGTTTTGTGAAAATTATTTTGTGCAAACATGATTGAAGAGATGAGAAAAGAATATACAAGTTTATTTACATTTTGTGTTTGGATGGATAAACCCATTGCCTACGTACCCTCTTATGAAAAGATTAGGATCAAAACCTCATAGTTCGGGTAAAAGATTTCAAAAACAAATGAGTGGATTGATTGGTCCAAAAGCCTTAAGGTCTTTTGTTATCAAAGGGAGAAAACACAACCTGAAAAACCACAAGTCCACCATGTGAGGATAGCTTCAACATGCTAGTGAGGGGTTAACCCTATAATAAGCATGGAAGGCTCATTGTCCATCACTAAGGACAAAGGTGAGTATTATATCTACCACAAAGATAACTCAAACCTAATAGCTAAAGGTTATGAAAAGTTTGATTAAGAAGTGGACATTGGAACCACAAAAGAACATTTGAATGGGTTATATTAACCAATTAGAAGTATGTACAAAATGGTCAAAGTTGACCTAAAGATTCAATTCAAAATGAGTATTATGAAAAGAAAGTTTGAAAATCAAAAGCATAAGGCTTAGGTTTCTAATGTTGAAAACAAGTCAAATGTTTGCACAAAAACTTTTTGGTTTGGGTTAAAGATGAAGGAGGTGAAGAAAACAACAAGGTGAGGGTTAAGGAATGAAACTATACTAGGAGTTCCTCTCTTGAGATCATATAGATGATCCAAGTAAGTTCCTTTGGAAAAAGCAACCACACAAGTCTCATAAGAGATCCATAACAAAAGGAAACAGAATGCCAATATATGGACTTACACCCGACTCCTAACAACAAAAAGGAAACAGAATGTCAATACATGGACTTATATCCGACTCCTAACAACAAAAAGGAAACAGAATGCCAATATATGGACTTAGATCCGACTCCTAACAACAAAAAGGAAACAAAATGCTAATACATGGACTTATATCCGACTCCTAACAACAAAAAGGAAACAGAATGCCAATACATGGACTTATATCCGACTCCCAACCACAAAAAGGAAACAGAATGCCAATATATGGACTTATATTCGACTCCTAACAACAACCAACATACATCAAAAGCAAACACTTTAAAAGCAAACAAGAAAACAATCATCACACTCTATATACATACAAGAGGCTCAAACAAATGGGTGGGCTTTAGTCAAGAGGGGTCATATCAACCTCGACAAATAAGCGAAACTGTAATGACGTAATCTGGTGAGCTCTTAACCACTAACATTGAGAGTTAGGGTGAAGCTGATCAAAATGGAAATGAGGATGAGACCTCATGCTCTTAACCCTGGCCTGGGTGAGCTCATGACAAAGAAAGCGTGGGGATCCAGAAAGTGGGATCCTATTCCACTTGACAGACACTGGACAAAGATCTTGGGTACATGTTCAGAAGCATCAGCACGTAGTGCGAGCATAATGAACGACTCACTAAATAATGGGGGATTGACTACTAATCCCTTTTATCCGTCAATTGCCTCTTCACTTAGGAGGACTTATCAAGTAGCACATGCCTCATCTTGGAGGTCTTTGGCACAATCTGTAAACAAACACAAACAGAGCCTCTTAAGGAGGACTTCCACCAAAATGCCTGCCAAAAAGGTGACAGGACTTCCAGACTACATGAAGTAAGAGAATAGCTACCTAAGTGGTGTATCAACCATAATCCAAAGCTCAAGCAAGAGCTAAAAGCAAGCAACTAAGGTACCTGCACACAGGCTAACCAGTTAGTACTTCAGACATAAAAATCAAAAAACAAACAGTGAAACCAATCAACTGTACACAACTCAATGAACAATGCTCAAGCACTCAAATGAGCTCAAGCCTATCACTTAGAACCCTACAAAACAAAAAAAAGTTAGAATTCAAATCATTTGCATCTCACAAAGTGAGACCAAACCAACCATCAATGCTAAATGTCCAAACCTGAAACACAAAGCACAGTTAGTTTATGCACAAAACACTAGTACAAAGACTAGGTCCAAAACCAAACCAAATTATCAAAACAGAAGTCAATCTTTTGCACAATGCACATTCAAACACTTCATTCAATGTCCTCAAAAGGAACAACATCAATTCAAAAAGCAAAGGCATCAAATGGCTTATGCTATGCAATGATCACAAAATGTGCACAAAGTGAACTTCCAATTTAGAAAATTCAAATCAAAACAGAAAAGCATGCAATGGCTATGAAATTTTTTATGCAAGTTTCTCATGTCATGAACAAACATCATGCAAAAAATCAAATCCAGAAAAGTTCAAATGCTATGTGAACAAAAATGCACAAATGCAATGTCCAAAATGTGACACAAATTGTCACATACATCTTCATGTGTCAAAAACAATGATAGCATATGAGAAAAAAATCAACCCAGTGCTCACAAATTCACATTATGTATGAAGATCAAGCATATAAAAATCAGATCAATTGGCTCAAGGATGAAGATTTTACAAAGCATTGAATGCACATGATCAAAATAGCATGGCATGGATCAAAAAATTCACACCTTAGACATCAATAAATCATGAAAATAATGCCATTAAAAACTAGACATCAAAACAAATCTATGAAAAAAAATTGGAGTTAATTTGGATCATTTTTCTATTTTTTATGAATTTTTCTAAGATGAGCAAAATAATTGAAATATTAAAAAGAAATGGAGGGAAAAACATTATTTGAATTAAAATCAGAAAATACATCATCCATACGATGTGGCGCGCAATGCAATCAAACGGTCCATATTTAAAAAGCAAAATGCACAGCTTCATTAAACACGGTCAGAAGCACACATCATCAGTCAAACGGTACGCTTGGCAAGTCAAACAATTCATGGCCTATCAAACACACACGCAAGCAGCACATCAGCACACACATGGAATCCAGGTCAAGCAAATGAAACGATGCGTTTCATTAATGTATTGGCAACGCTCAGTCAGCATTCAACATACACATGGCCAAGGTCAAAGGAAATGGAGCCAATCAAACAGACATGCAAGTGTCTACGTGGACTCCACATGGACAAAACCCTAAACAATAACCAGACGCCGGAGCTGTAGCTCCGGTCGTCTTCCCCGGCTAGCTCCGGCGGACATCAACATAAAAATTTGCAGAAATGCACGAATCATACATCAATCGAATTGCATTTCAACAAGGATCTCAAATATCATAATCATTTCAACTAATTCATGCTAGGTTTTGCAGATCGAACACAAACATATTTGAGATCCAAACTTCAAGGTCATCATACATGCTCAATATTCATCCATTTTCAATTCTAATTATATCTACATGCTCCAGGCAATGAGATCTACACATTTATGGTCATAAAACATCAAAAGGAGAGATCGAATTTTTCAATTACTTGAAATGGAGGTTGCTGAAATCGTGCTATCAACAGCTCTAGAGCTCTAGATCTACGCCACTACCACTGTCTTGAAGCTTTGTGCAAAGAGAATCCACTGAAACCAACTGGATCTAGCTCAATTTTAAACTTCCATTTCCATGAAGATGCACTTGAATCTGCACGAAACCTAGCTGAATTGCTCAAAGTAAGGGATGAATCTTGCTCAGAATTGCACCAGGATCATGAATCTACAAGAATTATTGGTGTTTGTGTGAAGAAAATCAAGAATCGAAGAGAGAGAAAATTTGGAGGGAACTTAAAAATTTGAGATCTGAAAATCTGTTATGGAGGTTATGGATTAGGGTTTGGCTTTTATACCACTTGCTAATGATGCTGAAATCCCAATTAGGCCTTGGTTAAACATGATTAGGGAAATATGGAGTGAATTGCAAAAATTGGAAAATGAACCAACATGTCCATGCAACACGTGAGAATCCCATGCAATGACTTGAAAATCACTCAAAATCATCCAATGGTCATGATGGAATGGTTGTTTTGCTTGTATCATAAGCCAAATTTGAATTGTGGAAATTCCCTCCAAAATGATCACATGTGAAATAATGAACATACACACTTTCTCATGCATGGCAAAGCTTTATTTGAGAACTATTGGTCATGAGGAGTATTTTGCAAAAAGAATGGACCAAACTGGAGCTTTGTATCAAAAGTTAGGCCATTTTGAATTTCCATGTATACTCTGTGATCAAATGACCATAACTTCTCAACCAATCATCATATGGACATGAATTAGGACTTTTTGAAAAGGGGAGACAAAGATATACATCTTTCATGTTCACCAAAAATCCATTTGAAACTTCTTTGATGTTGAAAAGTCAAGTTGAATGTGGACCAGAAACTTGCCATTTTTGGAAACTTTGAATTACAGGTCACTTTCCATTTTTAGTAACTTTTGCCATGACTTTTGAATCTTCAAGATGGATGTTTAGAATGATGAATATGCCTTATATGAACATGATTGAGGTGTCTCAACTCAATTTCCCACCTCAAAGCCCTCAGTTGACTGCACAGTTGACTTTTCTGGTCCTCAGATGACCTTGAAATGCTTGATTAGCTTGAGCCTCTACCACTTGAGGAAATTGCTTCAAAATGGAACCCTAGCTCATGTAATCTCCATATAATAATCATGTGGTCCTCATCTCAAGAAAAATACCTCATCTCTTGCACAAAGGATATCCTTGAAGATCTTGACCTAGTGATTGCTTGAGCTACAAAACAAATGTTAATGACATATTTTTGTGCTTTTGGTTAGTGAATAAAACAAGAAAAGCAATGATATACAATTCAAGCATGCCTGGTGATCTCAAACCATTCACAAGAGATCCCTACCCAAAGGGAAAGGAAGCCAAGATGCTCAATGATCCTTGAGGCTATGCAATGCAATGCTATGATGCCATGAGGGATCTTAGGGACAAAATTGGGGTCTTACAGATGCGCCTATTTAAGGTCATTCTAGCTGGAGAAGTGAAGGTTAAAATCTTCGTCTCGACGAGGTAGAATGGGCTTAAATAATAACAAAGAGACAAATTTTGGTCCCTAAGAGACCTCATAATGCAAATGTATGTATGCAAAACAAACAAACTCTGTGGGGATATGGGTCCACAAAGAAGAAAAGAAGTCAGGAACAATTGAAGAATCCAAAGGAGTAATACACTCACTATGGGACAGAGACTCTAACGGGGACTCTTATGGGGATAGAAGAAAGAAATGCGTGAGCATGTCACGACTCAAAACTGGGGAAAAGAATCTCCAAAGGGAATAAACCCAATGGAAGACAACGAACTGACTCAAAGATGCGTGTGTTGGGGAATATGCCAACACAGCAAAACTATCCGCAATGGATACTTCGGATAAAAATCCGGACTCAGGCTGGGGAAAGATCTGAACAAAACAAATCCCCGCCGGGGAAAATGCGTGTATTGGGGAATATGCCAACACAATAAAACTATCCGCAATGGATACTTCGGATAAAAATCCGGACAAAAACAATCCACTAAGGGACCTCGCTGACGACTTCGTTGGGGAAGTCTAAAAAGACTCTCCAGGGGAAGCAGCGGGATGAGGTGTTACCGGTTACTGGGTAACAAGCTCAGGAAGAATGAATATCTAAGACCGGTATAAGGGTGAGAGATATCAATCAACCAAATCATCTGAGGAAGACCTAAAAAGGTATATTTCAACTCAGGGAAATCTGACTCCACAGGGGACCAAGGTCATAATAGGGAGCAGAAAGGAAGGAACACCAGGGATACCGGTTACTGGGCATATAATAGGTGACCAACCAAAGCGTGAATTGGGGAATAAACCCAAAACATTCATCATAAGAAAGGAGGGCTGAAAAAGCAAACTCGACTTACAGGATGGACATTCGATTCCAAAATAGGAATACGAGTCTTACTCGACTGGGGAAGAACAAAAGACTTCAACCAAAGAGTGCATGAGATATATTATCTATTACCGTCAGAACGTAGATAATATACTCGCATGGAAGATTATCCACAACCGATTACTGGGTTAATAAAGGATAAATCGATCGAAAAGGAAGGACATCGGGATACCGGTTACTGGGTATATAATGATGACCAATCCAGGGGAGAAACAATCATTATCAACAAAGGATAAATGAGAGAGGACTCACAGGGGATAAATTGCGTAAGGCAACAATCCAGGAGACATATCACCAGTTACTGGGAGATATGCTCAACAAAAGGGGGTAGAATGAATATTCGATTCCGCAAAGGGACAACGAATCTTACTCAACTGGGGAAACACAAAAGGCTTCGACCGAAGAGTGCATGAGATATATTATCTATTACCGTCAGAACGTGGATAATATACTCGCATGGAAGATTATCCACAACCGGTTACTGGGTTAATAAAGGATAAATCCACCGAACAGAAAGGCATCAGGATACCAAAACTAGGTATATAATGATGACCAATCCAGGGGAGAAACAATCATCACTGGCAAACGGTAAATGAAAGAGGACCCGCTGGGGATAAAATTGCTTAAACAGAGCAATTATCCACAAGAAGGAGGGAATATCAATACCGAATATTGGATAATGATAACCATCAAAGAGGGGATTACATCTACCGGATACTGGGTAGGAAACCACGGAAGAGTAACCGTCATCAACTAGGATGAACAATAAGATTAACTCTGCAAAGGGGAAAAACTAGGGTTTACTACTACCGGATACGGGTAGAAAACCACAGACTCAGCCGGGGATAGGATGAATGATTGCCGATTACTGAGCAATTATTCATTTATACCACGGGGAAACACAAACTCTGATGGGGAGGGAAAAAGTAGAATTTACAACTACCGGTTACTGGGTAGAAAACCACAGAAATAGGACTTACAACTACCGAATACTGGGTAGAAGCCACAAAAATCCGCCATCAACCAGGATGAACCACAATGGTCACCTCTGCTAGGGGATGAAATTAGGATTTACAACTACCGGTATAAGGGTAGAAAACCACAGAAATATGACTTACAACTATCGGATACTGGGTAGAAGCCTTAAACTCCGCTGAGGATAAGGTGAATAATTACTGATTACTGAGCAATTATTCAATCTACCACAGGGAAACGCCAGAGACAGTCACAAAAGGGCCAATTTAGGATCAAACCAAAAGGGCCAACTGAATCAAGACTCATCCTAATGAGGATATAACTCAATAGGGGAACCCATCCCAATGTATGTGTTGGGAGGAAACGGAAACAATCGTCGTCCACGAGGATATAACTCAGTGGGGAATGGCAGGAAAGGGTAAACACTTTCTGCTTAAGGGGATGACTCTATATTGAGAGATCAGACAACGACATCTGCTTGGGGAGATATATATCACCAATTAGCAAGAGACAACAAACAATAGATATATGGCAAAAAATGCAACATGAATATCTGAAAGTTATGATTATGCATGTATATGCGTGGTTTATGTATGATGAATGCTGACAAACAGACATATCTAACACAAACAGGTCCAGGAAAAGGCACATAACCATCCGGTACTACATCTCGAGAGAGAAAGCCAAGATTCCAATGGAGAGTATCCAATCTGCTGGAGATCCGAGATGCTAGGAAGCAAAGACCTTGCCGGGAAATCAGAGATATCAGGAAATCACAAAATCTCTGAGGGATGAATCATCAATCAATCCGGCTGGAAAAAAGTTCATTACACAGGCAGAAACTGCCACAAAAGCAACTCTACTGGAGGAATCCAACTAAGGGATAAAAGAGGAATCTGGTGATCAACCACCAAGTACCAAACTCACCAAGGAGATCACACTTGCTGAGGAGAAAAGATCGCTCTTCTACTGAAAGGGAGAGTGGTGAACATCTCAACAATCATACTACTCAGGGATGAATCATCAGTCTCAGCTGGCGAAAAGAGTTTAATGCACAAGTAGAATCTGCCACAAAAGCAACTCTGGTTGGGGAAATCGTCATTACAGATAAGATCCACCACACCAACAACTCTACTGGTGATCAGAGATACCAGGAAACAACAATATCTCCGCAGGGGATAACATCATCATAGATAAGATCCAACACACCAACAACTCCGCTGGGGACCTATCTGAGGAAATGAAGGAATTCTGGGGATCAACCACCAAATACTGAACCTTCCAAAGAGTACACATCTGCTGAGGAGGAAAGAATCATTGCTCTGCTGAAGTGAAAAGGGATGAATAAATCCTCCCAACACTCTGCTTAGGGGAAGAAGCCAAGAAAGGCATTTTGCTCGGGAGAAAACCACAAAAGGCTCCGGAGAAAGAGGATACAAGCAAACCAGTGATATGAACAAATGTCTTACCCTGTTGGAAACCATACCACCCTTGGGAGAGCATTGAGGATCTCCTAAGTATCTTTTTATCATTGTGAATGTTCACTTTATTTAAAACAATTTGTGAAAAATTCATTTATTAAAACAATGATATTTTATCAATTAAAACATGCAAAACATTTGTTGAATAGAAACAAATAAGAGTGCAAATAATTGGATAAAAGCTCAAATTCATTTGATGGAATGGTAGTCTGCAAATGGCAAGACTCCATAGATCTTTACAAGTTTGAAATTGGTGATATATATTGGAAAAGGGCTACATTGAACATAATGACCATTTCTCCACCAATTCCGGATTCGATGTATTCGAAGCTTTGGCTGACGACGAATGAACAAGAATCTCTGATAGATGACAGATGTAGAACACAGTCTTGTCAGGATGCAGTTACTTGCCAAATCCCTAATTTTTGCCTAGATTGCCCCAGGATGAGGTACTCAATCTAGCGGGACGCAAATATTCATTTTTTTTCATGTCTCTAATTTTTTCCTGGATCGCTCTTTCGGGTTTTCAATCCACCGAGACGCTCATTTTTGCCTAAGCTGCCCTTTCGGGTTTTCAACTTAGCGAGCCATTCTGTTTTTATTTTTAGGCGAAGTATTTCTTGACTGCATCTGAATTCACAGGACGAGTGAAATCCTCCTCATCCATAGTTGTAAGTATCAAAGCACCGCCTGAAAAGGCTCTCTTAACAACATATGGACCTTCATAGTTTGGAGTCCACTTGCCCCTGGAATCGGGCGCGAAAGACAAGACTTTCTTGAGCATAAGGTCACCTTCTCGGAACACACGAGGCTTGACCTTCTTATCAAAAGCTTTCTTCATTCTCTGTTGATATAACGGACCATGACACATGGCAGTCAATCTCTTCTCTTCTATCAAGTTCAATTGGTCATAACGACTCTGAACCCATTCAGCATCAGTCAACTTGGCCTCCATCAAGACTCTCATTGATGGGATCTCCACCTCTACTGGGAGTACGACCTCCATGCCATAAACAAGAGAGAAAGGGGTTGCCCATGTTGAAGTGCGGACAGATGTACGATATCCATGCAAAGCAAATGGCAGCATCTCATGCCAATCTTTGTACGTAACAACCATCTTCTAGATAATCTTCTTGATATTCTTATTAGCAGCTTCAACAGCCCCATTCATCTTGGGTTTGTAAGGAGAAGAATTATGGTGTGCAATCTTGAACTCACTGCACAACTCTTCCATCATCTTATTAGTCAGATTAGATCCATTATCAGTAACGATCTTATCTGGCACACCATAACGACATATGAGTTGATTCTTGATAAACTTCACGACCACCTGCCTGGTCACACTGGCATATGATGCCGCTTCAACCCACTTAGTGAAGTAATCAATTGCTACGAGAATAAACCTATGTCCATTGGACGCTTTCGGCTCAATCATGCCAATCATGTCAATTCCCCACATGGAGAAAGGCCATGGTGATGAAATCACATTCAGAAGTGTCGGGGGAATATGAATCTTATCCGCATAAATCTGACACTTGTGGCATTTCTTCACATACTTGCAGCAGTCAGACTCCATTGTCAGCCAATAGTAGCCTGCTCTCAACATCTTTCTAGACATAACATGTCCATTGGAATGAGTACCAAATGAACCCTCGTGGACCTCAGTCATCAACAGGTCTGCTTCGTGTCTATCCACGCATCTGAGCAGAACCATGTCAAAATTCCTCTTATAAAGCACTTCGCCATTGAGGTAGAAACTGCCTGACAATCTCCTCAAAGTCTTCCTATCTTTAACAGATTCCCCAGGCGGGTAAACCTGGTTCTGAAGGAAACACTTAATGTCATAATACCATGGCTTATCATCTTTCACTTCTTCGACTGCAAATACATGAGCTGGTTTATCCAAGCGCATCACGGTGATATTGGGAACTTCATTCCAATACTTAACCACAATCATTGAAGCAAGCGTAGCAAGAGCATCTGCCATTCGATTATCATCTCGAGGAATATGATGGAAGTCAACCTCAGTAAAGAACGTTGAAATCCTCCTCGCATAATCTCTATAAGGAATAAGACCAGGCTGATTCGTTTCCCATTCACCCTTGATCTGATTGACAACAAGGGCCAAATCACCATAAACATCAAGATGCTTGATCCTTAGATCAATGCATTCTTCCAATCCCATAATACAGGCCTCGTACTCATCCATATCATTCGTGCATTTGAAAGTTAGCCTTGCTGTAAAAGGAATATGTGTGCCCTGAGGAGTAATGATTACTGCCCCAATACCATTTCCATACTGATTTACAGCGCCATCGAACACCATACTCCATCTGGAACCAGGTTCTGGCCCTTCATTGAGTGTAGGCTCATCACAATCTTTCATTTTCAAATACAGAATCTCCTCATCTGGGAAGTCATACTGAACAGACTGATGATCTTCGATCGGCTGATGTGCCAAGTGGTCAGCCAAGATACTACCTTTAATAGCCTTCTAAGCTCGATACTCAATATCATACTCAGACAACAACATCTGCCAACGGGCAATCCTCCCGGTTAAAGCAGGCTTCTCAAAGATATACTTGATTGGATCCATTCTGGATATCAACCAAGTTGTATGATTTATCATATACTGGCGTAAACGCTTAGCAGACCAAGCCAAAGCACAGCATGTCTTTTCAAGCATTGAGTATCGAGACTCACAATCAGTGAACTTCTTACTCAGGTAATAAAGAGCATACTCTTTCTTTCCTGATTCGTCTTGCTGACCAATGACACAACCCATCGAGTCTTCAAGAACTGTCAGATACATGATCAAAGGTCTTCCTTCTACAGGCGGAGACAGGATTGGAGGTTTAGACAAATATTCCTTAATACTGTCAAAAGCTTTCTGGCAATCCTCAGTCCAATCATGGGACTGATCTTTCCGGAGGAGCTTGAATATCGGCGCACATGTGGCAGTCATGTGGGATATGAATCTGGAAATATAATTCAAGCGGCCACGAAAACCTCGGACTTGCTTCTCAGTTTTGGGCGCAGGCATCTCTTGTATTGCTTTGACCTTTGCAGGATCAACCTCAATACCTCTTTCACTGACAATGAAGCCCAATAACTTGCCAGAACGGACTCCAAATGTACACTTGTTGGGATTCAGACGAAGCTTATACTTGCTCAAACGCTGAAAAAGCTTCAACAAGTGCTCTACATGTTCAACTTCCGTTCTTGACTTAGCAATCATATCATCAACATAGACCTCAATCTCCTTGTGCATCATATCATGGAACAAGGTAGTCATAGCTCGTTGATACGTGGCTCCGGCGTTCTTCAAACCGAAGGGCATCACTCGATAACAGAATGTTCCCCAAGGTGTGATGAATGTTGTCTTCTCCATATCCTCGGGTGCCATTTTGATCTGATTATATCCGGAAAATCCGTCCATAAATGAGAAGACATTGAATTTAGCTGTATTGTCTACCAACATATCAATATGTGGTAGAGGGAAATCATCTTTCGGACTAGATTTATTCAATTCTCTATAGTCCACACACATCCGGACTTTTCCATCTTTCTTAGGCACGGGCACAATGTTGGCCACCCATTGAGGATACGTAGAAGTCACCGAAAACCCCGCATCAATTTGCTTCTGAACTTCCTCTTTGATCTTCACTGCCATATCAGGATGAGTTCTTCTGAGCTTCTGCTTCACAGGCACGCACTTAGGCTTCAAGGGCAGGAAATGTTGCACAATATCTGTATCTAGACCTGGCATGTCTTCATATGACCAAGCGAAGATATCGGCATATTCTCGTAGCAATTCGATCAACCCCTTCTTAACAGATTCTTCCAGAAGTGCCCCGATCTTCACTATTCGCACACAATCCTCAGACCCCAAGTTGATTGTTTCCAGATTCTCAAGATGCGGCTGAATGATCTTCTTTTCATGCTGAAGTAGACGGGTAATCTCATCAGGAATCTCTTCAACATCATCTTCCTCTGCCTCAAATACAGGGAATTCAAAATTGGGAGATGGCGTTGGATCATTATGTTCAATGGGTTTAGAAATCAACATGCATAATGATTTTGGATATAAAAAGCTTTTAGAAATCAAACAAGGCAAATCATTATGCAGATGAAAAGATTGATTTTATTCTCTTTTTTAGGGTTTTATGTGATCACCAATTTCATGCAAAAAGCGAAAATGGAAAATAATTGGAAAAACAAACATTTAACATGAATTTATTGAATGAAAATATCATTGTATTTATGTTGCCAACAATGTCATCACTTCTCCTTTTGGCATAGGAGAAGGGTTTTTAAACAAAGTGATCATTACGCTGACTTATGGATAACTGTAGGAACATCCACAGCGACCCAATTGTTGCAGACCCCACCAGGGATGACAAAATTGTCAGAGTCCTCTGCATCCTCTTCCAAGACAGCAACAGCTTCCTCATTCTGACCGGTGTGGATGAAACCTCCACTCTTGAACAACCCTTTCTCATTGAAGACCCCAGAAGAAAAGCCAATGCCAGCTCGGGACTTATTGTCTTCCAGCTCAATCATTTTTCCTAGACCAGCAACTGCACCACATTCAATGGCCAATTTCGTATCTCTATAGGAAGCAAATGAAGGAGTTCTCTTCTCAACAGGCTCAGCTATAGATAAAGCTTGGAAAGGAGTTCCAACTTCATCCTCAACATCTATGTATGAGAAGGAAGACAAGTGGCTAACCAGGAGAGCCTTTTCTCCCTCTACCACTACCAGTTTCTTATTCTTCACAAATTTCAACTTCTGGTGTAGGGTGGATGTCACGGCGCCAGCCTCGTGAATCCACGGTCTGCCTAAGAGACAACTGTACGATGGGTGAATGTCCATAACCTAGAAGGTAATTTGGAAATCACTTGGTCCAATCTTGATAGGGAGATCAACTTCCCCAATCACAGTCTTACGCGACCCATCGAAAGCTTTCACAACAACTCCACTCTGCCTCATGGGAGGCCCTTGATAAGACAATCTGGAAAGAGTGGATTTTGGCAATACATTCAGGGATGACCCAGTGTCCACCAACACATTGGACATGGCGTCGTCTTTACAATTCATGGATATATGTAAAGCCAAGTTGTGGTCTCTTCCCTCCTCAGGGAGATCAGAGTCACATAAACTCAAATTGTTACAAGCAGTGATGTTTGCAACAATGCTATCAAACTATTCTATAGTGACATCATGATCTACGTATGCCACATCCAAAACTTTCTGCAGAGCCTCCCTATGTGGTTCTGAATTCAGAAGCAAAGATAGCACGGATATCTTGGATGGCGTTTGTAGAAGTTGGTCTACAACACTGTACTCACTCTTCTTGATGAGCTTCAGCATCTCATCACAGTCTTCTTTCACATTGCCACTAGGGCCAACAGAAGTAGGAGTTTTCAGTACAGAGGAGGGTTTAACAACAGGTGCCAGATTCAGGGTGCTCACAGCATTCCCAATCGGGCGTTCAACAAAGTCAGCCTTAGCCTGAGGCTTCAGTGGTGCAGAAAACACGCGACCACTACGGGTCAAACCACTTACATCAGCAATATTCACCACAGAGGAGGATGGCAAAGGCATCTCTTTCCCATCTTCTACAGCAACAACATTGTAACGGAAGGGAATTGCCTTTTTAGAAGAATAAGGCACAGGACCGGCAGGCTTGATGATCAGAGAAGGAGAAACCTTCTGCTTGCTACCATCATACTTAATGATAACAAGCTCAGGTATCCGGAACACTGGGGAAATCACATTGACCTCAGGTTCATCTTCGTCAACATTCCTATTCTGGAGAATCTCAATAACACCTTCGTCCAGCATTTCCTGAAGATCTTTACGCACCTGGCGACAACCCAAACGGTTAATAGGACAGATTCGGCATCTATCATGATCGTGCTCGTAGTGACTGTACTCAACAACAAACGGTGCAACTCGACCAATGACTGTCGAATATGGCTGACATATTTGACCTTGTACTTGCCAGGAAAGCCCTGGATCATGTTGACAGATTTCCCATGCTCGGGCAATGGGTTCTTCTTCACGTTAGGACCTACGTCCTCAAAGCACAATATGCCACACCTCATAAGGTCATGAACCTTAGTCTTCAACGGAAAGCAATTCTCCACGTCGTGGCCGGGAGCACCAGAATGGTAGACACAATGTAATTCAGGCTTATACCACCACTGAGGGTTAGCAGGTATAGCTGGCGGGTCTCTCGGAGTAATCAACTTCCTCTCTATCAAAGAGGGATACAGTTCTACGTATGTCATCGGAATTGGATCAAAAGTGATCTTCTTCCTCTCATAACTTGTGCTGGCTTGATTACTATTGCGAGGCTGGTAGGCCTGCTGTTGCGGACGGTGATGTTGCTGATATTGCTGAGGTGATGGTTGATTATTGCTACGCTGCTGATATTGCTGATTATCTCTGAAAACAGGTGCTATATGAGCCACCTGATGCTGATTACCGGCTGGACGCACAGTCTTCCTCCTCACAGAGGGTCTTCTAGGTTTCACATGGGAGGTCACATCATGTGCCTCTCCATCTTTCTTCTTTGCAAACGCCCCATAACGTTTGGAAGAAGAGCCTTCTTCTTTGGTCAAACGTCCTTCTCTAACCCCTTCTTCTAACCGCATCCCCATATTCACCATCTCGGTGAAGTCAGAAGGAGCGCTAGCAATCATCCGCTCATAATAGAATGAACTCAAGGTCTTCAAAAAGATCTCGGTCATTTCTTTCTCTTCTAGCGGAGGCACAATCTGAGCTGCCAACTCTTGCCACCTCTGGGCGTACTCTTTGAACGTTTCCTTGTCCTTCTGGGACATGGCCCTTAGCTGATCTCTATCGGGAGCCATATCCACATTGTATTTGTACTACTTTACGAAGGCCTCACCAAGGTCGTTGAAGGAACGGATGTTCGCACTGTTCAAACCCATATACCATCTCAGAGCAGCACCGGACAGACTGTCCTGAAAGTAGTGGATGAGCAACTGGTCATTCTCAGTCTAAGTAGACATCTTCCTGGCATACATGACCAGGTGGCTGAGAGGACAAGTATTCCCTTTGTATTTCTCAAAGTCAGGGACCTTGAATTTCACAGGAATCTTTACATTGGGAACCAAGCACAATTCGACAGCAGACTTGCCAAACAGATCCTTTCCTCTGAGAGTTTTCAATTCCTTGCGCAACTCAAGAAATTGATCATTCATAGCATCCATCTTCTCATGAACATATGGGCCCTCAGACGGCTCAGAATGATAGATGGTGTCGTCTACCCTAAGAACGGTATGCACGACAAGAGGAGGAACAACAAGGACCGGGCTAGATGTCGGCATAGAAGCAAAAGTTGGAGTAGGAATATCAGGCATGAAATTGGGAGGCATCCCCCATGGAAACCCGGTTGGCATGGCTGTTGCAAAATGTGCACTGGCAGCAGGCACAGTTGAGGAAACAATCTCAGAGATGACTGTCCTCTGAGGGGGAGTTGAAGGTGTTGGAGAAGACTGGCTTTGAGCATCCAGGAACAATTCCATCAAAGCACTCAGTCTGGCGACTTCCTCCTTGAGTTCACGGTTCTCTTGCTCTAGATGATCCATCAGTCTAGCAGAGTTAACTCTAGTGTAGTACCGGTGAGTCAACTTGTCTTCAAAATAAATGAAGAGCACAGAGTTAGACCACAGGACCAGAAGCTGGGACAACACCTGCTTATGCGTATGATGCATGCAATGTTTGTGCATATGATTTGTTTTTATTTCAAAGGAACTCTAGGGTTTTATTTGCAAATTTTGAAATATTAACATTTTATCGCATATGGAAATATCTCATCAAATATATCATCAAGGAAAAGAAGTACATCATTGTCAATCATATACAAGAGAAAAGGAACATAATCATCCTATGGATCCCTAGAAGCTCGGGACACAGGAAGATAAGATGCGCGAAGCCTCTTCACCTCTCTCTCGTAAGCTGCCTCCATGTCTGCCTTCTCTTTGACGAGTCGGTCATACCTCCTTTTCCAAAACTTGGAAGACTGAGGAAGTAGAGAAGTCCATGCATCATCAGGATCATCAATGACCTGATGCTCGAGGAACTCAATCAAAGCATCTTTCTCCTTAATTTGCTGAAGCAACTCTTCCCTTTCACGGATCCAGGCACGTGATAGGTCTTCGTCTCTCAACTCATCTACTCCTTGGTTAGGGAGGGTTGAAGGCCCAGCCACGACCAAAGGTGTAGGTCTCGGATAATCGTAAGGCATGAGATACTCAGATGCTCTCCTCCTTACCCAAGCCGTGTAAGGCTCCAAAGCAATGCAATTCTTAGGACCCAACTCCTTCCTTCCTTTCTTATGTACCTTGCGCCAAGCGCGAACCATTCTGCCCTTCAAGTCTTGGGGATCTTTACCCTCCTGAAAGAACACACCCTCTAACAGAATGTTATTAGGTTTATCCTTTAGGGGGAACCCAAGCTGACGACGTGCTAAAACAGGGTTGTAGTTAATCCCACCACATGTACCAAGAAGAGGCACATTGGAGAATTCACCACAAGAGTCAATAATCTGCACACCATCATATACACGGTTATACCAAGAGATATCATCATTAGTGAGAGACATAAGTCTCGTGGACCACCGTAGACATCCCTTGTTCTCCTTGAAGGAGACCGTCTGAGGTAAGTGAGAAATAAACCACTTATACAACAGAGGCAAACATCACACAATAACGCCACCACCCTTCGCATTCCTCATATGCAAAGAGAAATAGGTATCACCCAACAGAGTCGGAACGGGATTAAGAGCGGAGAAGATCCTAATAGCGTTCACATCCACAAACTTGTCGATGTTGGGGAGCAATACCAATCCATAGATGAGAAGTACAAATATGGCTTCAAAGGCATCCTAACTCATGGCTTTCCCATAAACAGTAGCTTGAGCAATGAGGAACTCAGAAGGGAGACCTTGAATTCCACCTTTGGTAGTCATATGAGCACGAACCAGAGATTCATCTATGTGCAACAGGTCAGCTATCTCTTGAGAAGTAGGAATACTCTCCAAGCCACTGAACAGCACCTGATCCAGAATTGGTATACCCATAAGATAAGCATACTCCTCAAGGGTAGGCAATAGCTGAAAGTCCGGAAAAGAGAAGCAACGGTACAGAGGATCATAAAACTGCACCAACACGCTCATCAATCCTTCATCCACCTGAGTAGTCAGAAGAGGAAGAAGCTTCCCAAAACGAGCCTTGAAACCCAAGGGATCTAGTACATATGATGTCAGATTCCTTAACTCTTTCAAATCTGGCTGTCTGAAGCTGTACTTCTTTGTATTCCTTCTTTGTTTTTCCATGTCTGAAAATTTTGCAAATAAACCCCTTAAGTTCCTTGAAAATTTTCTTTTTTATCTGATGATATGGATGCAGATGAATGCATGAATGCATGAATGCAACAATCACACTCAAGGATCAAGCAAAGCACACCAAACAAAGGTCATGGGATGGATCATATTATCCTTAATATCAATCATCCATTTTGGTGGATTATGGTTTACACCTTATCAACACCCAAGTTCCATTGATATTAAGGATACATGAACGGATCAACCATGAATCAAGGGTTTGTTGCAAGTCACGAGCATGGAGTCTCGGTTAAGAACCACCCAAAGGGAGTGTACTAGGGTTTAAACCTGCCGAACATGTTCTACAAGAGGTTCCCATAGTCATCATCCCATCTTTTGAATATTATCGGAGAAACGACTACTCGTATTCCAAAAATATTCTCAAAAGAGACTCTTATGAGTGTAGTATCGCGTAACAATCATGTTGATTCTAAGAGTTGACAGCAATTTTGGTAAAACAAAGAGTGTTCACAAGATGTCTTGTGTGATGTCTTAACATGAGATATCCTATGTACCTGCTGAAGATGAAGAACATATGCAAGCAGGATTGTTTCAGAATGCCACATATTTTGACAAGGCTTCTGATATTGGTTGTACCTGCTGGAGCTTAAATGGAAGACATATGCTGCAGGATTGTTTCAGTTGACATACTCATTATCATGATAACTGATATGGTTGTACCTGCTATAAAAGGAAACTGGATTATGCAGGATTTTTTCCAGATGTCAGACCCAATGTCTTGACATCTTGTACACAGAACATTCAGTATGAATGTCTGGTGTTTTGTGATTGCACAATTAGTGGCAATCATTGGTTGATTGAAGATATGGCTAGCTGACGCATTCTGTCAGGGATATCAACCAGATTTGTTTATTTTCCAAGGAGATCTTTACAGCTGATATGAAAAGATTTGATTGGAAAATATATCTAGAGTTTTCAAGGTGTCCTTTACTTCTATAAAAAGGGACTTAGAAAACCTGATTGTACACACAACCAAGACTGAGCGAAATTTAGAGAGAGAGCTAGGGTTTGTGTCTGTAGGTCATTCAAGTCATCCATAGATGATTGAATTGGACTGATTTGTCTTCTTGATCAAAGCTTTGAAGCAAGATCAAGAGTGTGTTTTCTTGATTGAAACTGTGAAGTAAAATCAAGAATATTGTAATTGAAAAGTATTTTCTTTTCACAAGGGATTACTGTAAACAATCACGGGTGTGTGATTGTAAGGGAAGTGAGTGGGTTCTCATATCTAAGAGTGCTTAGGTAGAAATTGCACGGGTAGAGATTAGGTGATAAAGACTGTAACTTGGTGAAGTGTACGGATAGTCTTTGAACTAATTCTATTATAGTGAATTTCCTTCCTGGCTTGGTAGCCCCCAGACGTAGGTGAGTTGCACCGAACTGGGTTAACAATTGCTTGTGTTATTTGCTTTACCATTCTGTTTCTGTTTATCCATTGTTTATAACCAGATATCAGTATCGTGACATTACCTTCGACATCTTATATCTGATACCAGAATTTCAATTGGTATCAGAGCAGGCATCCTGCTCTGGTTCTGGGTGAGATCTAGGGGCTATACTTTCTGGTACAATGGAAAGAGATGGAGGATCTGTTCATAGGCCACCAATCCTGGATGGTTCTAACTATGACTATTGGAAACCTAAAATGGTAGCGTTTTTAAAATCCCTTGATAACAAGGCTTGGAAAGTTGTCTTGACAGGATGGGTGCACCCTGTAGTCACTAAAGAAGGAGAAGCCACGACTGAAAAGAAGCCTGAAGAACAATGGTCCAAGGAGGAGGATGATCTTGCTCTTGGAAACTCTAAAGCCTTGAATGCAATATTCAATGGTGTAGACAAGAATATTTTCAGGCTGGTAAATAACTGTGAAGTGGCCAAAGATGCTTGGGACATTCTCAAGACCACTCATGAAGGCACCTCTAGGGTAAAGATGTCTAGACTCCAGCTGCTCACCTCCAAGTTTGAAAACTTAAGGATGAAAGAAGATGAAAACATTCATGAATTTCACATGAGTATCCTTGAGATAGCTAATGCTTCAGGAGCCCTGGGAGAGAAGATGACAGATGAAAAGTTGGTGAGAAAAATACTTAGGTCACTCCCTAAGAGATTTGCAATGAAAGTGACTTCCATAGAAGAGTCTCATGACATCTCCAACATGAGGGTATATGAGTTAATTGGCTCCCTCCAAACCTTTGAGATAGGATTGATTGAGGGAACTGAAAAGAAAACCAAGAGCATTGCCTTTGTTTCCAACACAGAAGAGGAAAACAGTCAAGATGTGGATAAAGAATGGCCAATGAAGTTGCAATGCTGGGGAGACAGTTTAACAGACTGTTAAAGAAAATGGATGTCAGATCCAAGGCAAATGTCAAGAACATCTCGTTTGACATCAGTAAATCCAACAATACTGGAAGAAAAGCAAGAGCAGATGAGAAGCCCAAAGAAGGAAAAGAGGTTCAGTGCTATGAATGTGATGGGTACGGACACATCAGGTCTGAATGTGGGACCTACCTTAAGAAACAGAAGATGAGCTTTGCTGCCACATGGTGTGATGAGAGTGATACTAAAGAGGCTGCAAATCTTGTGACTGCTTTGACAGGAAGATGTGAATCTGATGAAGAGTCAAGTGATGGTGAAGTAACCTTTGAGGAATTGGACTCTACCTACAGAGAACTGTGTCAGAAAAGTGTTGAACTGAACAAACAGTCTTTAAACCAGGAAAAGGACATAACTCAACTTGAGAATGAGAAGGTAGAATTCTTGGAAACCATCTCCAAATTGAAAACAGAAGCTGTGGCTCTAAAGGTCAAGCTAGATAAAGATCAACAAGTTGAGAGCCAGAAGATAGTCCAACTGGAGAAAGAAAAAGCAGAACATGTGGAAACTATCCTCAAGCTAAAGACTGAAGTTGTGCTCTTAAACTCAAAATTAGAAGAAACAACCAAGTATGTAAGGATGCTGAACAATGGATCTGACTCCTTAGACAAGATTCTTCAGATTGGACAAATCACAAGAGTCAAATCTGGATTAGGGTACCATAAAACCAAGGCTGAAAGTAGCTACACTGGCTGCAAACCTCAAGCTAAACCTAAATGCAACAATAGTAAGAGGAGTTCCAAGATGTCACATCATATGTCACACCATCAGAAGAAAGAACAGCAAAAATACAAACACCAAAGATGGAGATGTCATTACTGTGGGAAATTTGGACACTCAAGGGCCTTCTGCTATAAGCTGTATGGTTACCCTACCCACCTTCATCAGCAACAGCAGAAGAGAAAACAGCAGTATGGCAGACACCAAAGATGGAGATGCCATTACTGTGGGAAAGCTGGACACTCTAAGTCTTCCTGTTATAAGCTGTATGGTTATCCTAGCCATGGTCATCAACAGATCCACTATCAACCCAGACCCAAATATCACAGGCATATCAACAAAAAGAAATGGGTTCCTAAGACTAATGCTCTAAGTCTAATAGCTCACAAAGAAGAGTGGTATTTTGATAGTGGATGCTCCAGACACATGACTGGGAACCAAGACCTGCTAACTGATCTTCACCCTCATGACTTAAGCTATGTAACCTTTGGTGATGGAGCTAAAGGAGAAATAAAGGGGATAGGCAAGCTTGAGTACCCTGGAGCTCCTAAACTTGACAATATTCTTCTGGTCAAGGGCCTGACTTCAAATTTAATAAGCATCAGTCAGCTAGGGGATCAAGGTCTGAGTATCATCTTCACTAAAACTGAATGTCAGATTGTGAACAAAGACAGTGAAGTAATTATGAAAGGAATCAGGACCAACAACAACTGCTACATATGGAGCTCTCAAATGGATAATTCCTCTAAGATAAGTACAGTTGCAAGAAGTATCTCCAAGGGAAAAGAAAAGTGTCAGACAAGGGTTCTAATACCTAACCTCAAGGAAGAAAAGGTCATGATGGCACAAACACCTGAACACATGACTGGTGGTATGAAGTCTGAAGTTAGTAAGAGTTGTGCTAGAACTGAGACACAAGGAACTATGTCAGTTGAAAACAATAATGCTCAACCAGGGTGGATGAAATTCCTGAGAATTATTTACAATGTCACACTCGATGCTATGACATTGTATTATGACAACCTGACTGCAAAGGACTTGTATGAGGAAAAGGGAAAATTAGGGGCCTGGCTTCTTGAGAAAATAGGGAAATTAATGTGGAGTGGAAAAGGCAAGAAAAATATTGTCTGCCCAATGAAAAGAAAAAGCCACATTACTAATGAACCATCTCTTAGTATTGGAAATAGCACACTCTGCCTGAACACAATCAAAGAACCTCTGCTAGGGCAAAGAAAGTTTTCTCAAAAGTTCAACAACATGTCTCAACATCCGTCAACATCTAGCTCAAAATCCTTCCATACTATAACTTCCTCCATGGAATTCTTAGATGAAGATTTGATGGAAGTAACTCCTCTGCGTATGATACCAGGTAACGTTCCAAGCTCACCTTCCAGACTAGAGCTGAGCAAGGTAACACTCCTGAAAAATCGTCTGATAAAGAGGACATGCACTCTACTGATCGCATCATAAGAAACCTAGTTACTAGCATACTGAACGAAGAGCATGGAGTTAAGGACATTTTTACCCCTCTGTCCAGAAGGGAACCCTCACCTGAGGTGGAAAGCCAAGCTGAGAAAGGTGATAACTCATCTAAAACAGAAAAGGAAGTAGCTGCTGAGGGTCTGTGTTCACTTGAAAAAAACTTACCTAGAATGTCACCTGATACTGCTCAGGACATTGAGGAAGAAAGGTCTGAGGAAGAAGATGACACGTTGGTCAATCTTGTGAAAATAAGTGTAGCCAATAGACTGAGAAAGAGGAAGAGTATGGCTGAGATAAGGACAGAGAAAAGGGTTGCTGGTATAGGTCCCTCCAAATCTTGGAGTAAAGTAGAGGTCAGGAAGAAGAAAGACAGTGAAAGTTCTGAATCTAATGAAGACGATGTTCCAGACATCTCCTCTGACAAAAGAAAGTCTGTAAAGAAGTCTTCCAACAAAGTAGCTGCTAAGCACCTAGACAAATGGAGGTTTGTCACTCAAAGAAGGGTAGCAGTTGAAAGAGAATTAGGGAAAGAGACTGTTGAAGTAAAGGAAGTAATGGACCTAATCAAGGCAGCTGGTCTTATGAAAACTGTGACTGCTTTGCCTCAATGCTATGAAGGGATAGTCAAAGAATTCATTGTAAACATTCCTGATGAGAGTTATGGAAAAAGCAGCAGGGAGGTATGCAAAATGGTTATTAGAGGTAAGTGTGTGAAACTATCACCTACTATCATCAACAAGTTTCTGGAGAGAGGAACTGATGAAGGGGTAGATCTAGAGGCCACAGATAATGAGATCTGTAGGATGATTACAGCTGGCCAAGTTAATGAATGGCCAAGTAGGAAACACCTTGCAGCTAGTAAACTAACTATCAAGTATGCCATCTTGCATAAGATTGGTTCTGCAAATTGGGTTCCTACTAATCACATATCTACCATCTCCATTGCTCTTGGGAGGATCATTCATGCTATTGGATCAAGGGTTAACTATGATTTTGGCAAGTTCATATTTGAACAAACCATTAGACATGCTTCCACCAATGTTGTTAAGTTGCCCATTGCATTCCCATCTATCATCTGTGGGATCATCCTGAGTCAACAACCAGGAATCTTGAGTACAAGTGATACTCCTAGCAGGAGGAAAACCCCTTTGTCCATCCATTACAAGCTGTTTGAGGGAAGTCATGTCAATGATGTCATGACATATGCCAGAAGGGAGTCTACAGCTAAAGGAAGCTTGATTGACCAACTGAAAGAGACCTGCAAGGAACTGGACAATGGGATAAAGGTGGCAAAGGCTAGAAAAGAGGCTTTAGAAGTTCTTATCTATAGCCTGGAGAAGGAAGAAGCAGAAAAGACTGGATCAAAATCCCAATCCAGTGGAGGTTCTGGAAGCTCAGAAAGTTCTGAAGGTACAGGTGAAGATGAAGATGAAGGTGAAGGAGATACTTCTTCTTCTGATTAATTGTCTCTGGCTGTGTTGAAGACTTGGAGGGGTGCTGGAAGGTGTGGTGGAAGCTGGGCTGATATTTGGAAAGCTGATGTTCTTTCTGTTTTTGTATTTTGTGGCAGTCCTCATGATGCCTGTTATGTAATATTTAGGGCTCTTAATGAGTTCCTTGAAGTTGTTCATTATCTCAGTTGTCTGCTGTGTATAATGATGGTTGTGTACTTCCTGAATATTCTGTTTAACATGCTTAATGTTATAACATCTGTTTTAACTTTCTCTGCTAGACTAATAGACATTTATTTTGTCTGATTGGTCACCTTTGGTCAAATTTTGACTAAAAAGGGGGAGAAGGTGCCTGATATGGAAGTTGGATGTGGCTGGACTGGAGGACAACTATTATTGGAAAAAGTGCACAGGTGCTACAATAGTATGGTTGTATGTTTACAGATGTCAAACAGGATGTCTGATATGGTGCACAGGTGTTGATCTTGTAGCAGATGTCATATGACATTCTGGCTGGTACAGGTGCTGGAGATTCCAGTAGCTGTTTTTATTGAATGCACAGATTTAGGGGGAGAAGAAGTACCCTGGTGTATTGTGCATTTGTGTGTCTTACTAGTTTCATCCATAACTATTAATTCTGTTGATTGTTGCACAGATTGAGGGGGAGGAGAAGTACCCTTATGCATATGTGTATTACTAGTAGCCATAGCTAGTAATTGTTTTGCTTCTGCTGCTGATTAAACTACTTTTATGTGGTTTAACTGCTGATAGTTTAACTTGTGAACAAAAAGGACAGATATATGTTTTAGCCAAAATTTACCAAAGGGGGGGTTTGTTGATTCTAAGAGTTGGCAGCAATTTTGGTAAAACAAAGAGTGTTCACAAGATGTCTTGTGTGATGTCTTAACATGAGATATCTCATGTACCTGCTGAAGATGAAGAACATATGCAAGCAGGATTGTTTCAGAATGCCACATATTTTGACAAGGCTTCTGATATTAGTTGTACCTGCTGGAGCTTAAATGGAAGACATATGCTGCAGGATTGTTTCAGTTGACATACTCATTGTCATGATAACTGATATGGTTGTACCTGCTACAAAAGGAAACTGGATTATGCAGGATTTTTTCCAGATGTCAGACCCGATGTCTTGACATCTTGTACACAGAACATTCAGTATGAATGTCTTGTGTTTTGTGATTGCACAATTAGTGGCAATCATTAGTTGATTGAAGATATGGCTAGCTGGCGCATTCTGTTAGGGATATCAACCAGATTTGTTTATTTTCCAAGGAGATCTTTACAGCTGATATGAAAAGATTTGATTGGAAAATATATCTAGGGTTTTCAAGGTGTCCTTTACTTCTATAAAAAGGGACTTAGAAAACATGATTGTACACACAACCAAGACTGAGCGAAATTTAGAGAGAGCTAGGGTTTGTGTCTGTAGGTCATTCAAGTCATCCATAGATGATTGAATTGGACTGATTTGTCTTCTTGATCAAAGCTTTGAAGCAAGATCAAGAGTGTGTCTTCTTGATTGAAACTGTGAAGTAAAATCAAGAATATTGTAATTGAAAAGTATTTTCTTTTCACAAGGGATTACTGTAATCAATCACGGGTGTGTGATTGTAAGGGAAGTGAGTGGGTTCTCATATCTAAGAATGCTTAGGTAGAAATTACACTGGTAGAGATTAGGTGATAAAGATTGTAACTTGGTGAAGTGTGTAGCACCTCAAATTTGCACCTATCATTGTACATACCATTTCATATTAGGTCATAGCATATCATGTTCCATTGCATAACATTTGCATTGTCCTCAGTTGCCTCAAGAGCAAGCAAGCAAGAAATTAGGTCAAACTAATCAGGAGATCAGTCAACCAATCAAGCAAGGGTGTTTCTCAAGGAATCAAAGCCCTAGGGTTTGTCCAACAAGTTCACATGACTTGGAGGTCTATTTGAAGTGTTCAAGTCAAGGGTTGAAGGCTCAGAGGTCAACAGTCAATGCACAGGCAGGCAGAAAACCCTAAACAGTCGGCAGTCAGTCAAAGCAGTGGATGGTGGCCATTCTTGTGGAATTTGGGCACCATGATCAATCATCAAGAGTTCATATGTCTTGGGACATCATTTGAAGTCAAAGTCTCAAGGAATTAGGGTTTGGAATTCATCAGAAGTGCACAGTCAAGTCCAAAACCCTAGAAAGTCAAAGTTGGTCAACTGTGGTTGATTCTATGGTCTTGATGGATGGAAATGGTTTGAAGGAGCTTATTTATGTCCCAATAGGCCTCATATGTCATGGCAATCAACATCATGGAAGAATTTGAAGCAAATCAGGAAATTTCCAAAAATAGAAAGTGGACCTGTAATTTCAACTGCCAAAAATGGAAACTTCTTGATCTTAAACTTACATCATGATACAAGCTTCAAATGAATTTTTGCCCAACATGAAAGTTGAAGATCTTGTCTTCCCATTTTCAAAAAGTCCAAGAACACCCAAATCCCATGTGTGGTTGTCAAGATATGATCAATTCATTTTCACCAATTTTTGAACTTCAAAGGGGCATATCTCCCAAACCATAAGGCCAAATTTGGTGGGATTTTTTCCTACAAACCACATTTTTCATCCTCTTTCCAAAAATATAAATTTCACTTTCCAAGACCTTGCCAATCAAAATGGCATTTTTGGACCTTTTTCATTTAAATTCAAAGTTTGACCAAACTTTGACTTTTTGAGTTAGGACTTTTTTCACCATTTTGCCAATTGGAAATGCTTTCATATCATATTTGTGATTTGTTCCAAGCCCTAAACCATCATCATATCACTACTTTACCATCATTTTGGCCTAAAATGCAAAACTTGAAAAAATGGCAATTAATTTCACATAACCAATTCAAGTACTAGCAATTGGTGTACAGACCACAAGCAGCAATTGGCAAGGTCTTTGGCAGCATAATTCAAGCCCAACTCGACCATCTTTACACCCTCCATTTTCATTTGTACCAACTTAGCAAAAGATGCAAATAAGTTCATTAAAGCTAAGTAAGCTTAGCATGTGATTAGTGGAGCCTAAACAGCACATATAAGTGCATTTTTCTGCCATTTGCAACCCTAGCCACCACTTGGAAACCACAGAAAAACTGTATTCTCTCCTCTCTTGCTAATTGGCATTTTGATTCGAATTGGGAAAATCAACAAAGCACACAAGGAATCCTTGTCTCCTTCATCATTTGGACCACATTTGGAGGCATTTTTCATCATCAAACTCCTGCTGTAACCGTGCCTTCTAGCTCTGTTTTCATCAAGCTCCAACAATGGCAGTTAGTGATTTGAATGCTTGCAAGCTTTGCTGAGTTCAAGTGCCTCAAGGATTCATCATTCCAAACAAAGAGCTGCACCTGTTTGAGCTGAAGACCACTAAAGCAACCCTGTTTTCGATTTCCTTCCAAAACAAGTAAGTTTTCAACTTCCCCCATTCTCCAACTTATGCCATGTGTTAGATAGGTTTTGGTTTGCTGGTTGCTTTAAACTTGGTCTCATGTAAAATAGTTGAGTATATTGTTAGAAACCTGGAAATGAAAAATGATGCTCACATGATGCTTTGCTCGATTTCTGATACACAGCAAGTTTTGTTGAAAAGTGATGTTGGTTTCTCATTCACCTTGCCATGCTGAGCATTTTTATGTATGTGTTTTTAATTTCTGGAAATTTCTTTGAAATTTCGAATTGTTGATGATGATGTTCATGTTGCTGTTCAAACCTTAGAACTTGCCCAGATTTTTGCTTGAATGTGTATGGTTGTTGCTGTTAGATGTGCATTGAGTGTGACTGCATCATTGCCATGTTGTTTGCGTGCTATTTTGGAGTTTCAATTGCTTTGATTTTGCTTGAGAATGCTGAATGCCATGGCTGCTAAAACCTAAATGCATGAGCTCTGCCCAGAAATTCCATGTGATGTGTTTTGTTTGTTTGTTAACTACTGTTGTTTAGTACTGATGATTAATGGCCAGGCTTAATTATTGAGGTTTGTTCATTGATTCATGTTTGGGATGTTGATGCACGATGATGTTAATGCCTTGTTGTTCATGAACCCTGTTATATTTGCCCGAAATCCTGTTACATACATACATATGTGTTGGACACTATTGCTGCTGGTGACTATAGGATGCTTGGTCGAATGTTGTTTATGATGTTGATTACATGAATGCATTTTGCTGCTATTTGAAACCTTATGAACATGCCTAGAGAATCCATGTGAACCATGTTGAATGCTGTTGTTCGGTTGCTGTATGAATATTACCATTTGCCATGTTAGTGGTTTGTTTGTTGGAATTTCAATTAATGATGATGTTGATGATACAATGTTGAAAGCCATGCTGCTAAAATCCTGCTGCTGTATTGAATATGTCCAGAAAATCAATGATTTGTGTTTGTCGTGTTTGGTTATGGCCACTTGATTGTTGCATTGATTATTATGTTAACATGTTGCAATGCCTTGCTGTATTAGAAACCCTAGCTGCATGAAACAATCCCCAGAATTTGAAGTTGGATTGGTTGTTGTTGGTTTCTCATGCGCATGTACTGTTCCATTGGCTAGTAGCCAATAGGAACATTTCCTCAGCGTGACCAAAACGCTGCAGTTTGGTTAAGTGGCGCCCAATATTACAAAATTGCCATCCTGTTGACTTTGTTTGACCATTTTTGCCATGCTCTTGTTCATGCTTGCTACATTATTTCACTCAACTTCAAAAATCAATTTCTCATTCATTTTAATTCCAAAAATTCTGATTCTTTTTCCATCATGTTCATGATTAAGTCTAGTATTTAATTATGATTTTTAATGATTTTTCCATTGGCTGGATTTTTTAATTGGTGATTGTTTTCCCAACCTGTATGCAATATTGATACCCTTGGCCATTTCAATTGTGAAATACTCATGTTGCATCCAGTGAGCTTGAAATTTTTTGTGAGGAAACTAGACATGTTCACCTTCATTTCGATACAAAGTTTGTGGATTTCCCATTTGTGGTTTGCTGGATATGATTTTTTTTGAAGTTATGTGTCACATTTGTTGCTACACCATGAACATGCATTTTCCCTAATTTTGTTCACATGCTTCCTTGCATCCAATTGACCCCAAATTTTGCATGAATGATCCTTTATATGTCTAATTCATGTATGAATTTTCTTGGAATTAATTGTGCATTTTTCCATTTGATTGTGATTTTTCTTCTCTGCCTAGTCCATGGTTGACTTTTTGTGCTACATGTTGCCAAATCATTTGGGAAATCCTCATACCATATTGTATGACCATGAAATTTCATATGTGATAACTAGACATCTCAAGCTTTGCATTGGTGTAAATCTCATTCATTTCTCATCTGTTTTCAATTTGATATGATTTTTTTGAAGTTGACCCATGTTTGTTGACTTTCTTTGTGCATGATTGAATTTGGTTTGACTTCATGATTTTAATTGACTGCCTTCCTCTCATCCAAATGCCATGAAATTTTACATGTCTACCATGTTAGATGTTAGGATTGAGTGTGATTTATTTGATGATATTTTGAAATTGTTTGGGTTGACTTTTGATGCAAGTCATTCTGTTGACTTTTTTTGTGCTTTCATTTGCCTTACTTTGATTTCAAATGTTCATGAAATGATCATAATACATGATTTGAATGTGGGCCCAATTGTGATAGCTTCTCAAATGTTTGACTTTGGTTTTGGTTGACTTTTCCTTGCTGTGTTGACTTTTTCTTTTATCCTTGACCCTAGGCTAGTCCTAGTGGTCTTTTGAACTTACCATTGAGTTCCTGTTTCAGGTTAAGCACCAATGCCTCAAAGATCATTCAAACTTGTTTGAACTTGATTGTTTTATCATATGCTAACATTTGTTTTGTAGGTTTGACTCATGTGTTTGAGTCTTGCTTTGCACAGTTGACCATCTGTTTTGTCTGTGAATCCCATTCCCTTTGCTTTTAACTGTTGAATTGCATACTGATTGGTTTGACTTTTTCAGGTACTTTAGTTGCTTAAGTTCTCTGAACTCGCTTTGCTTTGCTTTTTAGCAACTTGCTTGAGGTATAATCTCTTTTACTTCATGTAGTCTGGAGACCCGGTTTGTTATTTGACCGGGCAAACTGTCTGAAGTCCTCCTTAAGAGGCCATGCTTGTGTGTGTTTAAAATTGTCCCTGTACATATTGAAAGTCCTTCAAAAAGGCAATTGGTGGAAGGTAGGGATATGCAATCTATTCCCCACTACTCTTGTTGTGTCATCCCTCTGCTCGCACTGCTGTGTGTTGATGCATTGGGATACAAACCCAAGATCTTGTACAAAGTGTACAGTGTCAGAGTCTTCGAGTATAGAAGGGTTCCCACTTTCTGGACCCATGCTCATTTGTCTATTAGCTCTCCCTGGCCAGGGATAAGAGCTGTGAGGTCTCATCCTCACTTCATCCTTTCATCTGCTTCACCTTAGCCTCTCAATGGCAAGGTTAAGAGCAACACTTACCCTATTCCAGTTGGCCCTAGTGCCTAACCTTTTGCTTGAGCCCCTTGTATGCATATAGAGTGTGCTTCTTGTGATTGTGATTGCCTGTTTGCTTTGCCTCTTTAGGTGTAGCTTAGACTTGCCCTTGTGCAAGGTAGGTTGTGCTTGACTTGCCTCCTGTGCAAGTCAAGTCTGTGTGGCTTACCTCCTGTGTGAGCCATGCTTAGAACTGTTCGGCCGAACTACGGCAACTCTGATTCTCACATTCAGGTGAGATACGTAGGCACGAGACGCGATGTCTTGCCGAGTTTGACTAACAACTAACACTAATTCTCTTCTCTCGCCCCCGTTGCGATTGAGACCTCCCCTTTCTCTTGCCCTAGTTGCAATCGAGACCCTTGCTTCCTGTGCAAGTTTGGTGTGTGTGTGGCTTGCTTCCTGTGCAAGTCATGTCTAGGATAGGTTGGCCCTTGTGCCAGTTAGCTAGAAACCTTAACTTAGGGTTGACTTTGCATGACAACATCTAGGCTCGAGTCGTAGTCTCCCTAGAGTTGTGTCTCCCTCTGTTATCTGGTTAGGCTAGATCCTTGTCCCTGCGTAGGGGAACTACATCGCCCTGATCTTCACACCAGATGAAGTATGTAGGCAGGAGATTGAGCTGATCTCTCCGGGCGCCCTTTTTCCTTTTTGTGTGTGTTGTCTGACCTTTGCTAGGCTCGAGTCCTCGTACTCCTTAGCATTTGCTGTCTGTCTGTTTGTGTGTTTGACAGTTATAGGCTCGAGTCCCCGACTCCCTATTAACTTGTTGTGTTGTTGTGTGCTTGGAAGCTGATGTAAGACCATCGAGTGGCATTCGGGTTCCAGTGTGTGTTTGTTGGTTCGGATGCTGATGTAAGTCCAGTGATTGGCATTCGGGCTCCATGTTTGCCTGTGTTCGCTTTGCTTGTGGGTGTGTCAGCCGAGCTACGAATGCTCTGATTCTTCTCTCGTCCGAGAAGATACGTATGCATAGGATGCGATATCCTAGCGAGCATGTGTCGTTTCCCCCAGTCCGAACTACTTCGACTCTGATGTCTATGCCTGATAGACTAAGTAGGCCCAGGATACGATATCCTGCCGAGTCAGTTTCAGTCAGTTTCTCTTGTCTCTTTTCAGCCAGTGTGTGTGTGTTCGAGCAGTGTTTAGCAACCAATTTTCCTTCCTTCTGTGCGTGGATCCCGTAGAGTACTACGGATGCGTAGGGTGCCTAATACCTTCCCTTCGCATAACCGACTCCCGAACCCATTCTCTTTGGTCGCGAGACCATGTTCTTTCCTAGGTTTACTTCGAGCGTTTCCTTTCCCTCTTTTGGGATAAATAACGCACGGTGGCGGCTCTGTTGTTTCTTTCTTTTCCCGCCGGTTTTTCGCGCGATGCGACAGCTGGCGACTCTGCTGGGGATTACAAGAAGTTGACCTATGCTGGTCCATCTTCCCTGAGCGAGTCTCTCCTAGCGCTCTCTAGGATTGTGGTTTTGGTTGCTTTCTGCTTGTTGTATTTTATTGCTTTCATTGTATATATGTACATTTATTGATTGCATTGATTGTGTACACTTATGTTTGCATTCATATTCATTATTCTTTCTGCCTGGCTGGTTGTCTGTTTTTCTTTGTGGGGTGGGAGTCAGTTGAGATGAGTTCTATACCCGAACTCGAGTGCACTCTAGGATAGGAGAATGGCATAGTCTCGTTGACTGGTGTGGAGTAGTCCTTAGCCAGTTGACTTGCGAGTCCATTCACTTGGTGGAGGTCATGTTGAACTAATAATGTCACACGAGTTATTTGTGGTTAGGCATTATTCTTTCAATCATGTGCCGCAGAAGCCAAGGACCTTAGTTTACCAAACCCATCTTGGCCTATTTTTTTAGGACCGTAGTGCGGAGGTCGTTCAGATGTCAGTTCTGATGCGATTGTCACGCGATGCTACACTCATAAGAGTTTCTCTTGAGAATATTCTTGGAATACGAGTATTCGTTCCTCCGATAATATTCGAAAGATGGAACGATGATTATGGGAACCTCTGGTAGAACATGTCTGGCAGGTTTAAACCCTAGTACACTCCCTTTGGGTGGTTCTTAACCAAGACTCCATGCTCGTGACTCTCAACAAACCCATGATTCGTGGTTGAGTCGTTCAAACATCGTTAATATCAATGGATCCCGGATCAGGGGTAAAACCTAAAATCCACCAAAGCGGCTGGTTGATATTAAGGATGTTTGAGCTGGTTCATGTACCGTTAATATCAATGGAACTTGGGTGTCGATAAGGTGAAAACCTAAATCCACCAAAATGGATGATTGATATTAGGGATACAATGAGCTTTCCCACGACCTTTGTTTGGCGTGCTTTGCTTGATCCTTGAGTGTGATTGTTGCATTCATGCATTCATATATTCGTCCGCATCCATATCATCAGAAAAAAAAAACAAGCACATGCATAAACACTTCATGCATCATTTGCATAAACAGGTGTTTTGATCCGGTCTCCCATTCAGTGGTCTGACCCTGCGATCTTCATTTATTTTGAAGACGCACTTTGCCGGTATCATACCAGAGCCATCTCTGCCAGATTGATGGATCATCCTGAGCAAGAGAATTGTGAACTCAGAGAGATATTTGCCAGACTTAGTGCTGTTGATGGATTTATTCCTGGTTAATCGATCCCGGGCTGGCATTGGCTACTGTTCTGGGGCATGCAATGAGCAAGGTTTGTTTGCAAGTGGAGGATTCATCCATCATGATCAGCCTAAAGAAGAAGAGGATGCTGCTATCTTGGAAGAGGACGCAGAAGACGTGAACAACTTCGTCATTCCTGGTGGTGTCTGCCACAATTGGGTCACTGTGGGCTTTCCTACAGTTTTTCATAAGTCAGAGCAATAATCACTTTGTTTAAAAACCCTTCTCCCATGCCAAAAGGAGAAGTGATGACATTGTTGGCAACATTTTGTGCAATGATATTTTCATTCAAATAATTCATGTTAAAACATTTGTTTTTCCAATTGTTTTCCCTTTTCACTTTTGCATGAAATTGGTGATCACAAAAAACCTTAAAAAAAAAAAAAAAACAAGAATAAAAGCAATCTTTTCATCTGCATAACGATTGTCTTGTTTGTTTTTCAAAAAGCTTTTCATCTCTAAATCATTATGCAGGTTGTTTCTCAAACCCATTGAACGTAATGATCGGACGTCATCTCCCAATTTTGAATTCCCTGTATTCGAAGCGGACGAAGATGATGTTGAAGGGATTCCCGACGAGATTTCCCGACTTCTTGAGCAAGAAAAGAAGATCACTCAGCTGCATCTCGAGAATCAGCAGAACAGCCAACTGGGGCATCAAAAAAAAAAAAAAAAAAAAATCAATCAAAAAAAAAAAACAACAAAGAAAGAGGAGGGTGCAAAACCAAATCAAAAGAAATCCAAATCAAAAGAAAAAGAAAGAAAGAAAGAAACAAGAAAATAGCACCCTCAAAGTCCCAAGTTGGCTGATGCTGAATTCGATCGAAAGGAAGAGATCAACCGCCATGTGTCATGGTCAGTCATATCAGCAGAGAGTGAAAAAGCATTCAACAAGAAGGTCAAGCCTCGTGTGTTCCGAGAAGATGACCTTGTGCTCAAGAAAGTCTTGTCTTTCGTGCCCGATTCCAGGGGCAAGTGAACTCCAAGCTATGAACGTGCATATGTTTTCAAGAGAGCCTTTTCAGGCAGTGTTCTAACACTTACATCAATGGATGAATAAGTTCACTCGTCCTGTGAATTCCGATGCAGTCAAGAAATACTTCGCCTACAAACAAAACAAAAAAGCAAAAGCTCGCTAAGTCGAACACCCCAAAGGGCGACTTAGGCAAAAAGGAGCGTCTCGGTGGATTGAAAACCCGAAAGGGCGATCCAGGCAAAAGTTAGAGACATTGAAAAAAAAAGAATTCGCATCCCGCTAGATTGAACACCTCACACTGGGGCAATCTAGGCAAAAATTAGGGATTTGGCAAGTAACTGCATCTTGACAAGACTGTGCTCTATATCTGTCATCCGTCAGGGATTCTCGATTCGTCGTCGACTGAAGTTTTGAATACATCGAAAATTCAGAATGGTAGAGGAAAGGTCATTATGTTCAATGTAGCCCTCTCCAATATATATCACCGATTTCAAACTTGTGCAGATCTATGGAGTCTCGCCCTTTGCAGACTACCATTCCATCACATCAATTTGAGCTTTTAGCCAATTGTTTGCACTCTTATTGGTTTTAACTCAACAAATGTTTTGCATGTTTTAAATGATAAAGTATCATTGTTTTCAAAAATAAACAAATTTTTTCAAAAAATTGTTCTTAAACAAAGTGAACATTCCCAATGATGGAAGAATACTTAGGAGACCCACAGTGCTCTCCCGGGGGTGGTATGATTACCAACAGGTAAGACAATTGTTCGTATCTCGAGCATGACTATATCTCTGTCCTGCAGAACCTCGTATGGTCTCTCCTCAGGGAAGTTGCCCGATGCAGTGTTGTTTGAAGTTATTCATCTTCATGTTCCCGGCAGTACAACATTCTTCCTACAAATCCCTGTTAGCCCTATTGTGGGGCATCTCCAGTAGAGGGTTGTGCGAGCCCTACCATGGGGCATTCCCAGCAAGTTTGCTGTTTCGGACGTTATTGTGGGGCAGCTCCCCTAGCAGAGCGTTTACTGAAGACTTTAACTTTCCTCTCTCCAGCAGAGTAGTCTTCCTCTCTCCCCCAACCTGGGTGTTTTTCTTCGAAGATTCAGTATTTGGTAGATCAACATCCCAGTACTATAGCATGTCCTCAGATAGATCCCTCAGTGGAGTTGTTTGCATAAGGAGCTTTATCAATGCCTATGTATCCTCGTCAGAGATCTGGTTGCTTCTTGGTATCCCTGATTTCCAGCACAAGTTGTTGTGGCCGGTACGCCCGTATGTTGAACTCTTTTCTCCGGTTGTGACCGACGATCCCTCCGGAAGCCTCTTGTGGCCTTCCTCCCATGCAGGATAAGTGTTCCCTGATATCCCAGTCCCCAATGGATTTTCTTTGCTCTCTGGTGGCTTTGTTTTTCTCTCCGGATGGTTGATTCCTGGACCTGTGTGCTGAGCATGTCTGTTTGTCAACATTCATCATACATTCATCATGCATAATACATACATGCATAATCATAACATTCAGGTACTCATGATGCAGCTGTTGCCGTGTATCTGTTGATGGTTGTCTCCTACTATTTGGTAATACAGATCTCTCAAGTAGATTTTCCTTAAGCAGATATGGGTGTGTCTGATCTCTCCATGTAGAGTCTACCCCTTAAGCAGAAAGTGTCTACCATTTCCTTCTGCACTCCCCACTGAGATACATCCTCGTGGATGACGGCTGCTTCCGTTCCCTCCCTACACGGGATAGGTTTTCCCTATTGAGTTCTTTCCTCATTAGGATGAGTCTTGTTTCAGTCTGCCTTTTTGGATCGATCCTAAATGGCTACCCGTTGACTGTCTCTTGTGCTTCCCTGGGGCATAAATGAATAGTCGCTCACTAACCGACACTCATTCATCTTATCCTCAGTGGAATTTGTGGGCCTCTACCTGCAAACCGGTAGTTGTAAGTCCTATTGTCGTGGTTTTCTACCCACAAGCTGGTAGTTGTAAAATCCCACGTTCTCCCCTTGGTGGAATTAACCCTTTGTGCTCATCCCGATGATGACTGGTTACTTTTTCATGGCTTCTACCTACGAACCGGTAGTTGTAAGTCCTATCTTTGTGGTTTTCTACCTACAAACCGGTAGTTGTAAAATCCCACTTTCACCCCCTAGCAGAGGTAACCTTTGTGGTTCATTCTGTTTGTTGGCCTCTACCTACAAACCGGTAGTTGTAAGTCCTATCTTGGTGGTTTTCTACCCACTAGCTGGTAGTTGTAAAATCCCACTTTCACCCCCTTGTTGGAATTAACCCTTTGTGCTCATCCCGATGATGACTGGTTACTTTTCCGTGGTTTTCTGCCTACAAACCGGTAGATGTAATCCCCTCTTTGCAGTTATCAGTATCCGGTCTGTGATATTGATATTCTTTCCCCTGGATACTTGCCTTGATCAAGCAGTATTGTCCCCATTGGGTCTGCCCTTTCTTTTGGATATTTGCTCCGAGTTAGCAACTTTATCCTCTTTTGATTGGTCATCTTTGCATACCTAGTCCTGGTACCGATGCCTTTCTTTTCGGTCGTTATCCATTTAACAACCTACAACCCGGTTATGGATAATCTTCCATGCGAGTGTATTATCTACGTTTTGACGGCTATAGATAATATGTCTTATGTTTTTCCGGTATTCAGACCGAAGGAGTTTCCGACGATCAGGTCGATGTACTCATGGCACAAGGCCAATTTTCCGGTATTCAGACCGAAGGAGTTTCCGACGATCAGGTCGATGTACTCATGGCACAAGGCCAATTTTCCGGTATTCAGACCGAAGGAGTTTCCGACGATCAGGTCGATGTACTCATGGCACAAGGCCAATTTTCCGGTATTCAGACCGAAGGAGTTTCCGACGATCAGGTCGATGTACTCATGGCACAAGGCCAATTTTCCGGTATTCAGACCGAAGGAGTTTCCGACGATCAGGTCGATGTACTCATGGCACTCAGGCCAATTTTCCGGTATTCAGACCGAAGGAGTTTCCGACGATCAGGTCGATGTACTCATGGCACTCGGGCCAATTTTCCGGTATTCAGACCGAAGAAGTTTCCGACGATCAGGTCGATGTACTTATGTTTTTCCGGTGTTCAGACCGAAGAAGTTTCCGACGATCAGGTCGATGTACTTATGGCATTCAAACCAATTCACGCTTTGGTCGGTCACCCATTTCATACCTACAACCCGGTATCCCTGGTGTTCCTTCCTGTTTGCTCGCTGTCTTGACCTTGATCCCCGAGTGGAGCGGGTTTCACGAAATATTTCTCCAGCAGAGTTCATCCCACCAGTGGATTGGACGAGTTTCCATAGCAGGTCGATACCTGCATCCCCAGCTGAGTTGATTCTACCTGTGAATTATGTGGGTCGTCCTCGGCGGAGTAACAGTTATTCCCCAAAGCAGAGTTTATCGTATCTGAGGTTTGTACAAGCTTTATCCCCAGAGAATTGCCTGGTCTAGCTTCCCCAGCGGAGCTTTTATTTCCCCAAGCGGAATTTTTTGTGGATTGATTGGGCTATCCCCAGCAGTTTACCGTTGTTTTCCCCTAGCAGAGTTGCGTTATCACTCCCCAGCGAGTTGACTTGTCTCCCCCTAGTGGATTCGTACTGTTGGTTCCCCAGCAGTTGTTTTGTTCCCCAGCAGTGGATTTATCTTGAAGATTCCTCAATACAGTCGTCCTGTGTACTTCCCCGCAGAGTTCTTATCATATTGCATTGCATATAGTAATCATTGCATCCTCAAAACTGCGTAGCATTTCCATTCCATATGGAGCATTAAGCCATAGAAAAATTCAAACATATGCATTCATGTGTTCGAAACCACATCAGACTGTATCCCCGACAGAGGCGGATCGTTTTGTTCAACATCAGCACCAAATCAGCTATAGTTGCTTCGACAGCATTCAGAATTTGCTTATCCCCACAGAGGTTTATTTCCTCACCCGCTGGTGACAGAGGTTTATTTCCTCACCCGATAAAGACAGAAAGTTTGTTTCTCCCCAGTGAGACCCCCGCAAGTGATCAGCCTTGCTTCAACATATCCCAGATTCTATTCTTGTGATATCAGTAAGTGTCACGTCAACACCCGCGTGTGTCTTCTTTGTTTTGGTGTCGGTAAACACCATTGCTTCGGTGTCGGTAAACATCGAGTTCCACCCAGTCATCGGTAAATGTCTGGTCATTTCTTTTGATGTCGGTAAACATCATCTTTCGATATCGGTAAACATCGAGTCTCACCCAGTCATCGGTAAATGTCTGGTCATTTTTTTTTGGTGTCGGTAAACACCATTGTTTCGGTGTCGGTAAACATCGAGTCTTTCCCTCAGTCATCGGTAAATGTCTGATAAATCCCCAACAGAAATCCCCAGTAGAGTCATCTGTAAATGTCCTATCTGGTTTTCAGTTGCAAATATTTTGTTTGTCTCACCAATAAATTTCTCATCCCAGTCATCGGTAAATGTCTGGTCATTCTTTTTGATGTCGGTAAACATCATCTTTCGATGTCGGTAAACATCGTGTCTCATCCCAGTCATCGGTAAATGTCTGGTCTTTCTTTGTTCTTTTGCCAATAAATCAAAATCCCCAGAAGTCGTCGGTAAACGTCTTGTCTGGTATCACCACAAAGATTTTGTTCCTCCCCAGTGAAGATGCCATCGGTAAATGGCCCAGTTCTTTCGATATCGGTAAATATCGAGTCCCCAGTGAGGATGCCATCGGTAAATGGCCCAGTTTTCTTCGATATCAGTAAATATCGAATTCCCAGTTGCAGCAGCCATCGGTAAATGGTCTGGCTGAAGTTGACATCGGTAAATGTCCAGTTTCTTTGAAGCCACCATCGGTAAATGGTCTTGCTTCTTCTCTACATCAAATTTGTTTCCCAGCAGCCATCGGTAAATGGTCTGGCTGAAGTTGATATCGGTAAATATCAAGTTGTAACCATCGGTAAATGGTTTTGTTTTTCAGAAGATTGTTTTCCCCCAGCCGCCATCGGTAAATGGTCGTGCTGAAGTTGATATCGGTAAATATCAAGTTTCCAGTTCTTCAACCATCGGTAAATGGTTTTGCTTTTCTGAAGCTGTCATGCAGTTTGTCATCGGTAAATGACGTGGTTCTTGTATTATATCCAGTCGGTGCAAATTTCTACGGTTCTTTTGTATTCAATCCCTGTTTACCCTGAAAGTCTGACAGCCGTTGCTATCATCCGTTCGGGTTCCCAGCTGATTGAATAGGGGCAGCTGTAGCACCTCAAATTTGCACCTATCATTGTACATACCATTTCATATTAGGTCATAGCATATCATGTTCCATTGCATAACATTTGCATTGTCCTCAGTTGCCTCAAGAGCAAGCAAGCAAGAAATTAGGTCAAACTAATCAGGAGATCAGTCAACCAATCAAGCAAGGGTGTTTCTCAAGGAATCAAAGCCCTAGGGTTTGTCCAACAAGTTCACATGACTTGGAGGTCTATTTGAAGTGTTCAAGTCAAGGGTTGAAGGCTCAGAGGTCAACAGTCAATGCACAGGCAGGCAGAAAACCCTAAACAGTCGGCAGTCAGTCAAAGCAGTGGATGGTGGCCATTCTTGTGGAATTTGGGCACCATGATCAATCATCAAGAGTTAATATGTCTTGGGACATCATTTGAAGTCAAAGTCTCAAGGAATTAGGGTTTGGAATTCATCAGAAGTGCACAGTCAAGTCCAAAACCCTAGAAAGTCAAAGTTGGTCAACTGTGGTTGATTCTATGGTCTTGATGGATGGAAATGGTTTGAAGGAGCTTATTTATGTCCCAATAGGCCTCATATGTCATGGCAATCAACATCATGGAAGAATTTGAAGCAAATCAGGAAATTTCCAAAAATAGAAAGTGGACCTGTAATTTCAACTGCCAAAAATGGAAACTTCTTGATCTTAAACTTACATCATGATACAAGCTTCAAATGAATTTTTGCCCAACATGAAAGTTGAAGATCTTGTCTTCCCATTTTCAAAAAGTCCAAGAACACCCAAATCCCATGTGTGGTTGTCAAGATATGATCAATTCATTTTCACCAATTTTTGAACTTCAAAGGGGCATATCTCCCAAACCATAAGGCCAAATTTGGTGGGATTTTTTCCTACAAACCACATTTTTCATCCTCTTTCCAAAAATATAAATTTCACTTTCCAAGACCTTGCCAATCAAAATGGCATTTTTGGACCTTTTTCATTTAAATTCAAAGTTTGACCAAACTTTGACTTTTTGAGTTAGGACTTTTTTCACCATTTTGCCAATTGGAAATGCTTTCATATCATATTTGTGATTTGTTCCAAGCCCTAAACCATCATCATATCACTACTTTACCATCATTTTGGCCTAAAATGCAAAACTTGAAAAAATGGCAATTAATTTCACATAACCAATTCAAGTACTAGCAATTGGTGTACAGACCACAAGCAGCAATTGGCAAGGTCTTTGGCAGCATAATTCAAGCCCAACTCGACCATCTTTACACCCTCCATTTTCATTTGTACCAACTTAGCAAAAGATGCAAATAAGTTCATTAAAGCTAAGTAAGCTTAGCATGTGATTAGTGGAGCCTAAACAGCACATATAAGTGCATTTTTCTGCCATTTGCAACCCTAGCCACCACTTGGAAACCACAGAAAAACTGTATTCTCTCCTCTCTTGCTAATTGGCATTTTGATTCGAATTGGGAAAATCAACAAAGCACACAAGGAATCCTTGTCTCCTTCATCATTTGGACCACATTTGGAGGCATTTTTCATCATCAAACTCCTGCTGTAACCGTGCCTTCTAGCTCTGTTTTCATCAAGCTCCAACAATGGCAGTTAGTGATTTGAATGCTTGCAAGCTTTGCTGAGTTCAAGTGCCTCAAGGATTCATCATTCCAAACAAAGAGCTGCACCTGTTTGAGCTGAAGACCACTAAAGCAACCCTGTTTTCGATTTCCTTCCAAAACAAGTAAGTTTTCAACTTCCCCCATTCTCCAACTTATGCCATGTGTTAGATAGGTTTTGGTTTGCTGGTTGCTTTAAACTTGGTCTCATGTAAAATAGTTGAGTATATTGTTAGAAACCTGGAAATGAAAAATGATGCTCACATGATGCTTTGCTCGATTTCTGATACACAGCATGTTTTGTTGAAAAGTGATGTTGGTTTCTCATTCACCTTGCCATGCTGAGCATTTTTATGTATGTGTTTTTAATTTCTGGAAATTTCTTTGAAATTTCGAATTGTTGATGATGATGTTCATGTTGCTGTTCAAACCTTAGAACTTGCCCAGATTTTTGCTTGAATGTGTATGGTTGTTGCTGTTAGATGTGCATTGAGTGTGACTGCATCATTGCCATGTTGTTTGCGTGCTATTTTGGAGTTTCAATTGCTTTGATTTTGCTTGAGAATGCTGAATGCCATGGCTGCTAAAACCTAAATGCATGAGCTCTGCCCAGAAATTCCATGTGATGTGTTTTGTTTGTTTGTTAACTACTGTTGTTTAGTACTGATGATTAATGGCCAGGCTTAATTATTGAGGTTTGTTCATTGATTCATGTTTGGGATGTTGATGCACGATGATGTTAATGCCTTGCTGTTCATGAACCCTGTTATATTTGCCCGAAATCCTGTTACATACATACATATGTGTTGGACACTATTGCTGCTGGTGACTATAGGATGCTTGGTCGAATGTTGTTTATGATGTTGATTACATGAATGCATTTTGCTGCTATTTGAAACCTTATGAACATGCCTAGAGAATCCATGTGAACCATGTTGAATGCTGTTGTTCGGTTGCTGTATGAATATTACCATTTGCCATGTTAGTGGTTTGTTTGTTGGAATTTCAATTAATGATGATGTTGATGATACAATGTTGAAAGCCATGCTGCTAAAATCCTGCTGCTGTATTGAATATGTCCAGAAAATCAATGATTTGTGTTTGTCGTGTTTGGTTATGGCCACTTGATTGTTGCATTGATTATTATGTTAACATGTTGCAATGCCTTGCTGTATTAGAAACCCTAGCTGCATGAAACAATCCCCAGAATTTGAAGTTGGATTGGTTGTTGTTGGTTTCTCATGCGCATGTACTGTTCCATTGGCTAGTAGCCAATAGGAACATTTCCTCAGCGTGACCAAAACGCTGCAGTTTGGTTAAGTGGCGCCCAATATTACAAAATTGCCATCCTGTTGACTTTGTTTGACCATTTTTGCCATGCTCTTGTTCATGCTTGCTACATTATTTCACTCAACTTCAAAAATCAATTTCTCATTCATTTTAATTCCAAAAATTCTGATTCTTTTTCCATCATGTTCATGATTAAGTCTAGTATTTAATTATGATTTTTAATGATTTTTCCATTGGCTGGATTTTTTAATTGGTGATTGTTTTCCCAACATGTATGCAATATTGATACCCTTGGCCATTTCAATTGTGAAATACTCATGTTGCATCCAGTGAGCTTGAATTTTTTTGTGAGGAAACTAGACATGTTCACCTTCATTTCGATACAAAGTTTGTGGATTTCCCATTTGTGGTTTGCTGGATATGATTTTTTTTGAAGTTATGTGTCACATTTGTTGCTACACCATGAACATGCATTTTCCTTAATTTTGTTCACATGCTTCCTTGCATCCAATTGACCCCAAATTTTGCATGAATGATCCTTTATATGTCTAATTCATGTATGAATTTTCTTGGAATTAATTGTGCATTTTTCCATTTGATTGTGATTTTTCTTCTCTGCCTAGTCCATGGTTGACTTTTTGTGCTACATGTTGCCAAATCATTTGGGAAATCCTCATACCATATTGTATGACCATGAAATTTCATATGTGATAACTAGACATCTCATGCTTTGCATTGGTGTAAATCTCATTTATTTCTCATCTGTTTTCAATTTGATATGATTTTTTTGAAGTTGACCCATGTTTGTTGACTTTCTTTGTGCATGATTGAATTTGGTTTGACTTCATGATTTTAATTGACTGCCTTCCTCTCATCCAAATGCCATGAAATTTTACATGTCTACCATGTTAGATGTTAGGATTGAGTGTGATTTATTTGATGATTTTTTGAAATTGTTTGGGTTGACTTTTGATGCAAGTCATTCTGTTGACTTTTTTTGTGCTTTCATTTGCCTTACTTTGATTTCAAATGTTCATGAAATGATCATAATACATGATTTGAATGTGGGCCCAATTGTGATAGCTTCTCAAATGTTTGACTTTGGTTTTGGTTGACTTTTCCTTGCTGTGTTGACTTTTTCTTTTATCCTTGACCCTAGGCTAGTCCTAGTGGTCTTTTGAACTTACCATTGAGTTCCTGTTTCAGGTTAAGCACCAATGCCTCAAAGATCATTCAAACTTGTTTGAACTTGATTGTTTTATCATATGCTAACATTTGTTTTGTAGGTTTGACTCATGTGTTTGAGTCTTGCTTTGCACAGTTGACCATCTGTTTTGTCTGTGAATCCCATTCCCTTTGCTTTTAACTGTTGAATTGCATACTGATTGGTTTGACTTTTTCAGGTACTTTAGTTGCTTAAGTTCTCTGAACTCGCTTTGATTTGCTTTTTAGCAACTTGCTTGAGGTATAATCTCTTTTACTTCATGTAGTCTGGAGACCCGGTTTGTTATTTGACTGGGCAAACTGTCTGAAGTCCTCCTTAAGAGGCCATGCTTGTGTGTGTTTAAAATTGTCCCTGTACATATTGAAAGTCCTTCAAAAAGGCAATTGGTGGAAGGTAGGGATATGCAATCTATTCCCCACTACTCTTGTTGTGTCATCCCTCTGCTCGCACTGCTGTGTGTTGATGCATTGGGATACAAACCCAAGATCTTGTACAAAGTGTACAGTGTCAGAGTCTTCGAGTATAGAAGGGTTCCCACTTTCTGGACCCATGCTCATTTGTCTATTAGCTCTCCCTGGCCAGGGATAAGAGCTGTGAGGTCTCATCCTCACTTCATCCTTTCATCTGCTTCACCTTAGCCTCTCAATGGCAAGGTTAAGAGCAACACTTACCCTATTCCAGTTGGCCCTAGTGCCTAACCTTTTGCTTGAGCCCCTTGTATGCATATAGAGTGTGCTTCTTGTGATTGTGATTGCCTGTTTGCTTTGCCTCTTTAGGTGTAGCTTAGACTTGCCCTTGTGCAAGGTAGGTTGTGCTTGACTTGCCTCCTGTGCAAGTCAAGTCTGTGTGGCTTACCTCCTGTGTGAGCCATGCTTAGAACTGTTCGGCCGAACTACGGCAACTCTGATTCTCACGTTCAGGTGAGATACGTAGGCACGAGACGCGATGTCTTGCCGAGTTTGACTAACAACTAACACTAATTCTCTTCTCTCGCCCCCGTTGCGATTGAGACCTCCCCTTTCTCTTGCCCTAGTTGCAATCGAGACCCTTGCTTCCTGTGCAAGTTTGGTGTGTGTGTGGCTTGCTTCCTGTGCAAGTCATGTCTAGGATAGGTTGGCCCTTGTGCCAGTTAGCTAGAAACCTTAACTTAGGGTTGACTTTGCATGACAACATCTAGGCTCGAGTCGTAGTCTCCCTAGAGTTGTGTCTCCCTCTGTTATCTGGTTAGGCTAGATCCTTGTCCCTGCGTAGGGGAACTACATCGCCCTGATCTTCACACCAGATGAAGTATGTAGGCAGGAGATTGAGCTGATCTCTCCGGGCGCCCTTTTTCCTTTTTGTGTGTGTTGTCTGACCTTTGCTAGGCTCGAGTCCTCGTACTCCTTAGCATTTGCTGTCTGTCTGTTTGTGTGTTTGACAGTTATAGGCTCGAGTCCCCGACTCCCTATTAACTTGTTGTGTTGTTGTGTGCTTGGAAGCTGATGTAAGACCATCGAGTGGCATTCGGGTTCCAGTGTGTGTTTGTTGGTTCGGATGCTGATGTAAGTCCAGTGATTGGCATTCGGGCTCCATGTTTGCCTGTGTTCGCTTTGCTTGTGGGTGTGTCAGCCGAGCTACGAATGCTCTGATTCTTCTCTCGTCCGAGAAGATACGTATGCATAGGATGCGATATCCTAACGAGCATGTGTCGTTTCCCCCAGTCCGAACTACTTCGACTCTGATGTCTATGCCTGATAGACTAAGTAGGCCCAGGATACGATATCCTGCCGAGTCAGTTTCAGTCAGTTTCTCTTGTCTCTTTTCAGCCAGTGTGTGTGTGTTCGAGCAGTGTTTAGCAACCAATTTTCCTTCCTTCTGTGCGTGGATCCCGTAGAGTACTACGGATGCGTAGGGTGCCTAATACCTTCCCTTCGCATAACCGACTCCCGAACCCATTCTCTTTGGTCGCGAGACCATGTTCTTTCCTAGGTTTACTTCGAGCGTTTCCTTTCCCTCTTTTGGGATAAATAACGCACGGTGGCGGCTCTGTTGTTTCTTTCTTTTCCCGCCGGTTTTTCGCGCGATGCGACAAAGTGTACGGATAGTCTTTGAACTAATTCTATTATAGTGAATTTCCTTCCTGGCTTGGTAGCCCCCAGACGTAGGTGAGTTGCACCTAACTGGGTTAACAATTGCTTGTGTTATTTGCTTTACCATTCTGTTTCTGTTTATCCATTGTTTATAACCAAATATCAGTGTCGTGACATTACCTTCGACATCTTATATCTGATACCAGAATTTCAAATCGTATCAAATCTTACATTTGAACGACCTCTGCACTACATCCTAAAAATAGGCCAAGATGGGCTTGGTAAACTAAGGTCCTTGGCTTCTAAAGTCTATATTGGAAGAGTAATGTCTAACCACAAGTTACTTGTGTGACATTATTGATCCCAACATGACCTCCACCAAGTGAATGGACTCGCAAGTCAACTTGCTAAGGAATAACTCCACACAAGTCGACGAGACTATGCCATTCTCCTATCCTAAGTGCACTCGAGTCCGGGTATAGAACTCATCTCACAAAGATCACCATGCAAGCAAGCAATTAATATATCAAGCAATTCATACATTACAAACAATACAGTAATCCCAAATTGCACAAAAATATGTCATAAACAATATAATACAACAAAGGTGAAAAGTAGGCAAACCCACTAGGAAGTTCTGGTCCCCAGCAGAGTCGCCACTTTTCTGTAGCGGTGTATTCGTTACCATTGGAGATATTGACTAATTCCAAGGTAAATCATACAAAGTCGAGTCGCCACCGCACTTCTATTTATCCAAAGGAATGGTTAGAAAGCGAACAAAAACCTAAAAAAGTTTTACAAACAAAACTAGTAAAAGAAACAGAGATCTGGGTAAGGGGGTTGGTTATGCAATGGGAAGGTGTTAGGCACCCAAAACATCCTAGGTACTCCTAGGGAACCCTTTTCACACTTGTTGCAAAGGTTATTGTTTTGTGAAAATTATTTTGTGCAAACATGATTGAAGAGATGAGAAAAGAATATACAAGTTTATTTACATTTTATGTTTGGATGGATAAACCCATTGCCCACGTACCCTCTTATGAAAAGATTAGGATCAAAACCTCGTAGTTCGGGTAAAAGATTTCAAAAACAAATGAGTGGATTGATTGGTCCAAAAGCCTTAAGGTCTTTTGTTATCAAAGGGAGAAAACTCAACCTGAAAAACCACAAGTCCACCATGTGAGGATAGCTTCAACATGCTAGTGAGGGGTTAACCCTATAATAAGCATGGAAGGCTCATTGTCCATCACTAAGGACAAAGGTGAGTATTATATCTACCACAAAGATAACTCAAACCTAATAGCTAAAGGTTATGAAAAGTTTGATTAAGAAGTGGACATTGGAACCACAAAAGAACATTTGAATGGGTTATATTAACCAATTAGAAGTATGTACAAAATGGTCAAAGTTGACTTAAAGATTCAATTCAAAATGAGTATTATGAAAAGAAAGTTTGAAAATCAAAAGCATAAGGCTTAGGTTTCTAATGTTGAAAACAAGTCAAATGTTTGCACAAAAAGTTTTTGGTTTGGGTTAAAGATGAAGGAGGTGAAGAAAATAACAAGGTGAGGGTTAAGGAATGAAACTATACTAGGAGTTCCTCTCTTGAGATCATATAGATGATCCAAGTAAGTTCCTTTGGAATAAGCAAGCACAAGGCAAAAGCAACCACACAAGTCTCATAAGAGATCCACAACAAAAGGAAACAGAATGCCAATACATGGACTTATATCCGACTCCTAACAACAAAAAGGAAACAGAATGCCAATATATGGACTTAGATCCGACTCCTAACAACAAAAAGGAAACAGAATGCCAATACATGGACTTATATCCGACTCCTAACAACAAAAAGGAAACAGAATGCCAATACATGGACTTATATCCGACTCCCAACCACAAAAAGGAAACAGAATGTAAATTGCCTCTTCACTGAATAACGGGGGATTGGCTACTAATCCCTTTTATCCGTCAATTGCCTCTTCACTTAGGAGGACTTATCAAGTAGCACATGCCTCATCTTGGAGGTCTTTGGCACAATCTGTAAACAAACACAAACATAGCCTCTTAAGGAGGACTTCCAGCAAAATGCCTGCCAAAAAGGTGACAGGACTTCCAGACTACATGAAGTAAGAGAATAGCTACCTAAGTGGTGTATCAACCACAATCCAAATCTCAAGCAAGAGCTAAAAGCAAGCAACTAAGGTACCTGTACACAGGCTAACCAGTTAGTACTTCAGACATAAAAATCAGAAAACAAATAGTGAAACCAATCAACTGTACACAACTCAATGAACAATGCTCAAGCACTCAAATGAGCTCAAGCCTATCACTTAGAACCCTACAAAACAAACAAAAGTTAGAATTCAAATCATTTTCATCTCACAAAGTGAGACCAAACCAACCATCAATGCTAAATGTCCAAACCTGAAACACAAAGCATAGTTAGTTTATGCACAAAACACTAGTACAAAGACTAGGTCCAAAACCAAACCAAATGATCAAAACAGAAGTCAATCTTTTGCACAATGCATATTCAAACACTTCATTCAATGTCCTCAAAAGGACCAGCATCAATTAAAAAAGCAAAGGCATCAAATGGCTTATGCTATGCAATGATCACAAAATGTGCACAAAGTGAACTTCCAATTTAGAAAATTCAAATCAAAACAGAAAAGCATGCAATGGCTATGAGATGTTTTATGCAATTTTCTCATGTCATGAACAAACATCATGCAAAAAATCAAATCCAGAAAAGTTCAAATGCTATGTGAACAAAAATGCACAAATGCATTGTCCAAAATGTGACACAAATTGTCACATACATCTTCATGTGTCAAAAACAATGATAGCATATGAGAAAAAAATCAACCCAGTGCTCACAAATTCACATCATGTATGAAGATCAAGCATACAAAAAATCAGATCAATTGGCTCAAGGATGAAGATTTTACAAAGCATTGAATGCACATGATCAAAATAGCATGGCATGGATCAAAAAATTCACACCTTAAAAATCAGACATCAACAAATCATGAAAATAATGCCATGAAAAACTAGACATCAAAACAAATCTATGAAAAAAAATTGGAGTTAATTTGGATCATTTTTCAATTTTTTATGAATTTTTCTAAGATGAGCAAAATAATTGAAATATTAAAAAGAAATGGAGGGAAAAACATTATTTGAATTAAAATCAGAAAATACATCATCCACACGATGTGGCGCGTAATGCAATCAAACGGTCCATATTTAAAAAGCAAAACGCACAGTTTCATTAAACACGGTCAACAGCACACATCATCAGTCAAACGGTACGCTTGGCAAGTCAAACAATTCATGGCCTATCAAACACACACGCAAGCAGCACATCAGCACACACATGGAATCCAGATCAAGCAAATGAAACGATGCGTTTCATTAATGTGTTGGCAATGCTCAGTCAGCATTCAACATACACATGGCCAAGGTCAAAGGAAACGGAGCCAATCAAACAGACATGCAAGCATATACGTGGACTCCACATGGACAAAATCCTAAACAATAACCAGACGCCGGAGCTATAGCTCCGGTCGTCTTCCCCGGCTAGCTCCGGCGGACATCAACAGAAAAATTTGCAAAAATGCACGAATCATACATCAATCGAACCGCATTTCAACAAGGATCTCAAATATCATAATCATTTCAACTAATTCATGCTAGGTTTTGCAGATCGAACACAAACATATTTGAGATCCAAACTTCAAGTTCATCATACATGCTCAATATTCATCCATTTTCAATTCTAATTATATCTACATGCTCCAGGCAATGAGATCTACACATTTATGGTCATAAAACATCAAAAGGAGAGATCGAATTTTTCACTTACTTGAAATGGAGGTTGCTGAAATCGTGCTATCAACAACTCTAGAGCTCCAGATCTACGCCACTACCACTGTCTTGAAGCTTTGTGCAAAGAGAATCCACTGAAACCAACTGGATCTAGCTCAATTTCAAACTTCCATTTCCATGAAGATGCACTTGAATCTGCACGAAACCTAGCTGAATTGCTCAAAGTAAGGGATGAATCTTGCTCAGAATTGCACCAGGATCATGAATCTACAAGAATTATTGGTGTTTGTATGAAGAAAATCAAGAATCGAAGAGAGAGAAAATTTGGAGGGAACTTGAAAATTTGAGATCTGAAAATCTGTTATGGAGGTTATGGATTAGGGTTTGGCTTTTATACCACTCGCTAATGATGCTGAAATCCCAATTAGGCCTTGGTTAAACATGATTAGGGAAATATGGAGTGAATTGCAAAAATTGCAAAATGAACCAACATGTCCATGGAACACGTGAGAATCCCATGCAATGACTTGAAAATCACTCAAAATCATCCAATGGTCATGATGGAATGGTTGTTTTGCTTGTATCATAAGCCAAATTTGAATTGTGGAAATTCCCTCCAAAATGATCACATGTGAAATAATGAACATACACACTTTCTCATGCATGGAAAAGCTTGATTTGAGAAGTATTGGTCATGAGGAGTATTTTGCAAAAAGAATGGACCAAATTGGAGCTTTGTATCAAAAGTTAGGCCATTTTGAATTTCCATGTATACTTTGTGATCAAATGACCATAGCTTCTCAACCAATCATCATATGGACATGAATTAGGACTTTTTGAAAAGGGGAGACAAAGATCTACATCTTTCAGGTTCACCAAAAATCCATTTGAAACTTCTTTGATGTTGAAAAGTCAAGTTGAATGTGGACTAGAAACTTGCCATTTTTGGAAACTTTGAATTACAGGTCACTTTCCATTTTTAGTAACTTTTGCCATGACTTTTGAATCTTCAATATGGATGTTTAGAATGATGAATAGGCCTTATATGAACATGATTGAGGTGTCTCAACTCAATTTCCCACCTCATAGCCCTCAGTTGACTGCACAGTTGACTTTTCTGGTCCTCAGATGACCTTGAAATGCTTGATTAGCTTGAGCCTCTACCACTTGAGGAAATTGCGTCAAAATGGAACCCTAGCTCATGTAAGCTCCATATAATAATCATGTGGTCCTCATATCAAGAAAAATACCTCATCTCTTGCACAAAGGATATCCTTGAAGATCTTGACCTAGTGATTGCTTGAGCTACAAAACAAATGTTAATGACATATTTTTGTGCTTTTGGTTAGTGAATAAAACAAGAAAAGCAATGATATACAATTCAAGCATGCCTGGTGATCTCAAACCATTCACAAGAGATCCCTATCCAAAGGGAAAGGAAGCCAAGATGCTCAATGATCCTTGAGGCTATGCAATGCAATGTTATGATGCCATGAGGGATCTTAGGGACAAAATTGGGGTCTTACAGCTGTCTTAGATGGAAAAGATTTATCATCAATGTTATGGGGATAGAAGAATTGTATCTCAACTATGAAAATGACTCATGTCTAAACTTTGAGAAAAGGTTTTAAAAGGAAAAGGGCACAAAGGGCACAAAAATGATTTGAATGGGTTGTGCATTTTAAAGTCTTTTTGAAATTGGTTTGAATATGCTTAAGAGGGATTAGAATTTATTATGAAAAATGTTTTGAAAATCAGTTGACAAAAGTCAAAGTTTATTGAGAAAATGGTTCAAGTTTAAAAATAAGAAGGTTTTGAAAAAGAAAGAGATAAGATTTTGAAAATTAAAGAAGGAGAGAAGAAGAAGAAGAGACTATCCTAAAGCATGAAATAAAAGCTAGGGAGGAAAGATCTAACAAAGAGATAATAAGCTTTATGACATAAGTCAAGCAATAATTCCCTGATTAAGCCTCAAGAAAACTACATAAGCAAAAGAATAGTTAAGCATCAGATTAAATCAAAATAACCTTACCAAGTCTTCCCAAAGAAGTCCAAAGTCAAAGGTATCAAATGAATCCCAAGGTCTTAAAGCACAAGCTTCCCAAATCAAAGGTCAAGATCATAGTTCTAAGTCCATAACTCCACAACAATGCTAAGGATAGTAGGCACCATTCCATGAATCAGGAAAACCAAGTTTCTTTTTAGGGTTTTTTCTTTATTAATGTCTTTAAAAAATGAAAGTCCAAATGGTCAAAGAAAATATAACACCAACACAAATAACATGATATAAGATGCTATAAAAATAAAAGCATAAAGTAAATGACAAAATAATAAAGAACATAAGATAAATAAAATTAAACTAAAATCAATAAAAAATATGTTAGTAAATGTTAGTGATTAAAATTAGAGATGATTTTGTCATCTTTTAAAGAACACTTAACTATTCACCCACAAGTATGAAAATATGAACCTCTACATCCCTTATTCGTTTCTGATGAACAAAGAAATGATGATAAAACCTAAAGTTAAGGGTGAGACATTAAGGTTCGGGAGTCGGTTAATCAAGAGGAAGGTGTTAGGTACCCTTCATTTCCATTGTACTCAATGGGAGCCTTCTCTAGTTCTAGTGTTAAGTTTGTTTGCTTAAGGGAAGTTTGTTTATGTTATTTATTCTTTCCTAGTTATTTATTTATTTATTTACAAAAAAATTACTTTATTATTTTTTAAGAAAATATTATTTAATTATAATAAAGACCAAAAAAGGTTTTTTATAATTGCACTCGCTAGAGTATTTCAACTGTATGTCTACGTACCTTCAAGCAATATGAAGGATCAGAGTACCGTAGTTCGGCTAGAAAATATTGGTGCGTTTGTTTTGTTTAATTTAGAAAAAATCTCAATGCATCGGGCAGAGAAAAAATATCTTAATGCACAAGGACATAGAACATAAAATTTGAATGAGTTGGAATTGGATTTTAGATTGATTTTGTTAATCGGTAAGGTGTGACACCTACCAATCAACTTAATTTTGTAAAAAGTATATTTTTAAGTTGATTTAGAAAATATAGTCATATAAATATAGTTTTTATTCTTATTATTTTTGAATATTTATTATTATTTTGTTTTATTTATTGTTTGATCTTACGTCTAAAATATCCTAATAATATAAACTAATCTCATAACCTAATAAAAGACATTAATTTTTTGATAAAAACCAAATTTAATATCTTAAATAAGACTAAACTAATTAACTGGCTAAATTAAATAAAACTTATTTTTGTGTTTTTTTTTTTTTTTTGTATTTTTGAATTTTGTATGGTTTTGAAACAGGTTGGGATTATGATTAGAAACACGTTGTGATTATGATTTGACTTAGTTTTATTAGGATTTAAAATTGTTATTGTTGTGATCTGAGTTTTTACATGATATTGTTTGGTATGGACTTTGTTGATTAGGATTTGTTTAGAAATTTGTCTTCCTGACATTTGTTAGAAAAAATTGATTTAATCTTTTTTAAAAAAGTAGCTTTAAAAAAGTTGACTTAAAATTTGATTTTTTTTAAAATTGATTTTTTGATATTAGTTAAAAAAAATTTTAAAATTGATTAAACAATAGTTTTTTTTAATTAAAAAGACTTTATTATAATAGTTAAAAAAATGAAAAAATGTTTTAATTAAATATTATAGTAGTTAGAAAATTTTATTATTTTAGTTAAAAATTTGATAAGATTTTTGCTTCAATTTGTTTAGTTGGAAACATGTTATAACTTCTAGTTTAGGTTGGATTATTACATTGTTTGATTTTTAGATTCTACATTAATAAAACTTATGTGAAGTTATGTTGAAAGTAGAAATTTTTATTGATTTTTGTATTCAGATAAGTTTGAATTTAGTTTTTAAAACGCTGTGATATTTTATTTAAAAAATATTTGGTTCAAGTTATTTGATTTTTTTTTAAATGTTGATTTATCATTAGTATCAAAATTTGATTTGTGTTGTTTTTTTTATAGAAATTTGCTTAAGTAATTAGTTGAAATAGTTGTTTCAAAAAATGACTAAAAAAAGATTTACTTTATGATTTTAGTGAAAAACTTGATATGATTTTTTATTTGAATTCGTTAGAAAATAATACTAATATATATCAAAACACAAAAGCATCATAAATTAAGACACCAAGGTGCAACAACAACAAAATGGATAAATATAAATGAAATACTTACCTACATAGAGGAGGATTTCTCTGGTTTGAGCACAACTACAGTTTCTCTTCGCTCTTTTCTCCTTCTTTGCGCTTTCTGCCGCTTTCTACCTTAATGCTTATTGGAATTTAAATTGCAGGGATGACTGGAGTTTAAATTAGGATTTTAGTGTTCTTGTTCTTTGATGTGAAGAACAAATACTTTAGGGATGGTGATTGTTGTAAATTGTCGATGGAAAAAATGTAGAAAATTTGTTTTATTTATAGAAAAAAATTAGGTCAAAAATTGAATGAGATTTGACTATTTTTGGAATGATAATTTTATCTATTTCTTGAAGGCTAGGCCAATGAATCTGGATGGATTCATGACTTTGTGAATAAATTGAATAAAAATAAATTTTGATAATAAAGAATAATATGATAAATGTAATAATAATAAAACTTATAATTTTTTTGATTTTATACTAATTGTTTTGATTTTTTTAGATTAAAAATATAAAAAATGAATATTTTAATGATTATTAAAAATAAAATAATAAAAAATTTGAAAATAAATAAGTAAAAATAAAAAAGTGCAACTTTAATTATAAAATAAAACATAAAAAGGAGAAAAATTCTAAAAGTGAAAAGGAAAAAAAAAGAAAAAACTCTAAAATGGGGGAAGTAAGATTTAAACTCAAGACATCTCCCTTATAACTCCTTACACATGCTCTTCTACCAATTGTGTCATTTCATTTATTCGAAATTAAGTGACACCAGAAAGCATATGAAGGGTGGACAAAATTCAGGGTACGATAGCTGTCTCTATTTAATAAACTTTAAACTGAGATGATGATGACAATGAGTCTTTATTTTCTCAAGAAGGAGATGATTAAATATAGAGAGGACCCTAATTTTGACCACGGAGTTAGTAGACTCTGGGGATTAACAAGGATTTATCAACCATTGATGCCATGCTATTATCCAAACCAACCTTCGGTGGAACCCTTGTAGAACCCTGAGTAGAACCATGGTGAAACCCTAGATATAACCCTGGTAGAACCCTTTTGATCAGTTTTAACCCCTTCGAATGAAACTTTCTTACGATTCTTATGATCATCCAATCATTTTACGCAAATAGGGTAGGACTCTGACAATCCTCTGGTCGTTGTTTGATAAAACCTAGTAGAACCCTTTTGATCAGTTTCAACCCCTCCAGGTGAAACTTGCATATGATTTCTATGATCATCCAATCATTGTACGAGAATCGGGTAGGACTCTGACGATCCTCTGGTTGTTACTTCCTATGATCATTTGATCATTTTACGTAATTTTGGTAGGACTCTCACGATCCTTCGGTCGTTGCTTCTTATGATCATCCGATCATTTTATGGAATTTTGGTAGGACTCTGACGATCCTCCGACGTTTCTTCCTATGATCATCTGATCATTTTACGAAATTTTTGTAGGACTCTGATAATCCTCCAATCGTTGCAATTCCTACGATCATCCGATCATATTGGAACTTTAGTAGGACACTGACGATCCTCTGGTTGTTGCAATTACTATGATCATCCAATAGTTTTGGAATTTTGGTAAGACTCTGACGATCCTACGGTCGTTGCAATTCCTATGATCATCTGATCATTTTGGCATTTTGGTAGGACTCTGACGATCCTCTGGTCGTTGCAATTCCTATTATCATTCGATCATTTTAGAAATTTGGTAGGACTCTGATGATCCTCCAGTCGTTGCAATTCCTATGATCATCCGATCATTTTGAAATTTTGGTAGGACTCTGACGATCCTTCGATCGTTGTAATTCCTATGATCATCCAATAGTTTTTTGATTTTGGTAGGACTCTAATGATCCTTTTGTCATTGTTTGATGAAACACTGGTATTTGATGGAACTTATCTTGTATGAGGGATCGATTGTTAAGCTGGGGTTGTGAGAGGTGAATACCTGCTCACTCGTTGGTAACGTTCATTCAGGATGACCTACTACTAGATAGATTCTCTTGAAGACTCATCATAAGTGATTTTGCTGGGGAAATCCTTTATTGAAATAGCTTCGTGGAGACATTTACTTACTGGGGAAGGCCAATAAGCATTCCTACTCAAGATTGTACTGGTATAGCCAGGGATTGGACTTCAATCGTCATCGGGATAAGAACCGATGCTAAATTGGCAAGAAAAATGGGATAAGACCCAAGAGTAGTGATAGTGGTATAAGAACCAAAAGAAATAACAACGGTATAAGAACCATAAATGAAATGTCAAACAATGTAAGAACTATAAAATAAAAACCAACGGTATAAGAACAGAAACGAACGATTGTGTATGAACCGAAGACAATGGTGTAAGAACCAAAGTAGTGGCCACAATATAAGAACCTAGGTGAGTGCCGAGGATACAAGAACTTAAGTGAATGTATGACAATGATGTAAGAACAAAAATGACGGGAAGGCAATGGTGTAAGAATTGAAGTGACTAGCAATGTAAGAACCAGAAAAAACAACAATATTTCAAGGTACTCGTAGATTTGGGAGAGACCCCTATTGGGATTCCGTGGGCACTCTTAAATCAAAATCTCACTACTGTGGTACTCAATAAATAAAGGTATCATGGAGAGGAAGGGGGACATTGTCATGGATGGTACTGGAGAGATAACTTCTACTAGGGAGTTCTCTGAGAAGTGCAAAGTAAAAAGGAGATTGATAGAAGAACTCGATGTCTCTACTGGGAAAGACTGGTGTCACGTAAGTTGACTGTCTATTGGGGAGTAGGTTTCTATGCGAGGTTCCCTAAGGAGCGTGAGTTCCGGGGAAAGTCTTACAAATCCCCACAAGGATCTGGTGAGGGAATTGTATATCATTAGGACATACTAGCGACAATGTTGTTAAGTATTTTCTGCTTGGGGAATGAGTTCTAATGATACTTGTTGGGGGATTGTCCTTAAGACCGACTCACTAGGATGTACTACTCCGACCTGATTTATAAGCAAAAGAGACAAGTTTCACACTTATTAAGAAATATAGTTAAGTGCATTTAAGTTTCTTGATTTCATGTGAGAGAGACAACACAATTACTAATATACCCTCAATTAAATTGTGTTCTACTAACAATATTAAGTAATTAATGCAGGGATACTTTTGGAATAAAGACATTAAATGCACCTAAATTTGATTACATTTGCTTATATTTAAGCCAAAAAAATTAGAAGACTTTTTCTTATAAATAAGGCCGGAGGGAGTATAACGAGTAAGTAGCTGGGGAAAAGCTTGGACGGAGATCTATTACCGACTTAGTTGGGGATTGATCCTAACTCTTGTGATGAGTCCCGAGTCTTAGCATATTCTATGTATCTATGTTATGTATGCATGTCGATGTATGGTATTAATTCATGATATGCTTTGGGATGATGCTTTTGTTAATGCACACCTATTGTTAGAATGATGTGTGAGATAAAATGCATGGGCTAATTGATGATCTTCTTGCCAGGTAAGAACTGGTCTTGAACTGTTTTGATTGTTAGGTGATAATCGGACTTAAATATGGTTTGCCAATGGGAAGTTGGGCTTAGTCATCCGGAAACTAAGCTTTGAGATGGTTTTCTAGACAATAATTGGGTTTGAAATGATTTTCCAGACTGAAACTGGGTTTCGAAATAGGTGGGAACTGAGCTTGATTTAACCCTCGGACGAAAACAAACCTTGCAAATTGATCGTCAGATGAGAATTGACTACCAGACGAGAGCTGGTTTTGAAAAATGACTACCATAAGGGAATTAGACTGAACTACCAGATAGGAACTGGATTTTCTTTATCCATCAGACGAGAACTGACTTAGAACTATATTTCTCGATAGGAACTAGAGACAGTCATATGGGAATTGACTTCAATTGCCATGCATTTTCGGGCTTTGAAGTACCATGAAGGATTGGGCTTTGAAAGACCTGGATGGAATAGTACTAACGATAGTCGGTCTTCGAGAATTACGGCGAGCACCACATGTTGGTCATGTTATGCCCGATAATTGAATGTGCTTTTATGTATGAAGTGTGATGACTGATGCATGCAATGTATTAATCTTGGGTTGCGCCACTGCAGATTGGGCCATTTGTAGGTATTGAGTGCCAGAAAGGTTGGGCTTTTGTGAGATGCCAATCAAAGTTGGGCTTTCGGGGTGAGTGTCAAGTAAGGTTGGGCTTTTTGTAAATGTTTGGACTCGTACTATGGGACTATTCTAGAAGAACGCATGGTTAAATGTTATAGTCAAGTGAATGGACCAATGTATGACAATGATTCATGTGGTGTTTTGAATGCTTTTGACAAGTTCCCCTATGGTGGGTCATGGGAGATTAAGGATTAGAGAGGTTGATTATGTAAAATGGTTGCTTATCACATGATGGTAGGGTGTTATGCTAGCATGATCTCTTGACACTAGTTTCAAACTCGAAGATTGATTATGTAGGAGAGGGCTTCACTGGAGGATCGTGAAAGTATGAAGAGACCTTGCCCCTTTGTGGCATGTCTTGCCCCAGTATGTTGAATCTTTGAAGGAGTTGTATGAATATGATTTTTTAAGCGGCTTGGTAATACTATTCACTTGAGATGGTTGGTCTCACTATTTTGAACTTTCAAACACTATGCCTCTGACTAACTAGCTATTGAAATGATTGGCACGCTATGTTCTTAAGGAGGCCTTCCATAGGATGAGACTCGAAGAGATTTATCCTTGATTAGTCGAATCTTGGAATGATTTTCCCCCTCTGGACCATTTTTTAAAATCAGTTTCTTTTGATCGAGTCTCGAATGGTCTACCCCAACATTTGAATCTTGAAAGGCCTTTCCCTAACAATTAGGATCCAGAGGTGTTGTCTGGAAAGGAACCTGGATCTTGCCATCTTGTGATATGAACTTGATATGGGTTGCCCCAAAATCTGAGTCTCGAAAGGTTTACCACAAATTATCAGGGTCTGAAGGAGTGTCTTGAGAAGGAAGTTGGGTCTTGTCTTGCTGTGATACGACCCTGATAAGGAATGCCCCCAATATCTAAATCTTGCAAGGTATATCCCTGATTAACTAGTGCTTGGAGGTGAGACCCTAGGTTGAGAAATTCTCGAAATTATTTTCCCCCGGTTAATAAGATCTTCAGATGATGTGCCCCTATGATCATTAGGATTTTCCTTTGATTAGTAAAACCTCTTAGGTGCTTAGCCCCTAGTTAGGAGCGTCTTGAAATGATTCTCCTTTGATCAGATCATTGTTGAAATTTCCTTGATGCTAGGTATTGATTTGCAAGCAAAATGTTCTTTTTTAAAAAGTAATTCTAACACAATGCATATGCAAGTTTTTGAAATTGAGAATTATTATGGAAAAAGGATATGATCTATACAGATGCCACGAGGTTGGCGCGAATGAAGATGTGATATGTGATAAGAAAATGTGATTATCGATGATTTAACAAACATTTGGAGTCAGTTTAACAACAATTTTGCTGAGTATGCTTTCATAGTGAACCTAGCTTCAATTATAACTTTTGAAGATTGTAAGGTGGTATGGTTCACGCTTTAAGAAACAAAAGATATAAGGCTCAAATTTTAATTTTAACCCACCACATTCTTCTTGATATTCTCTATTCCTAAATCCAATTAACTCAACAGATGTGTTCAATCTGTAAGAGATATTTGGCAGTCATGGTGATGAAAGAGATACAATGGTTTAAGCGTTTGATGAGATCTTTGAGGTGGCAGTCACCTACTTTCGTTTACAAGTTTGTTTCCATTTTTCCTTTTTCTTTTCTTTTTTTATCCCTATTTTTGCATGGACCGATTTTTACGATCCATCGAGATACCCTAACTTTTTCCTAAGTCATCTTTTTTCAGGTTTTTTGACTTCTTCTTTTTTGAATTAGCAGGCTCTTTTTTTTGGAAACAAATCCTGAGTTTTTAATTTTGGTTTAGAACGGTTGTGACTGCCATGTTGACTTTTGTGAACTTTATCTTCATTGCTTCCTTGATGTTGAATGGTGTGAGGAAGAATATGTGGTGAGCTTTATTTTATTTCTTCCTTGTTGTTGGATGATGTGCACGAGGAAGAAAATATGGGGAGCTTTATTTCATTGCTTCCTCGATGTTGGATGATGTGCGCGAGGAAGGGGTGTGCTTAAACTTCTTGCTTAGATAAACTAATTCTCTTGAGATGAGAATGCATCATCGAATTAATTGAAATCTACCTGCCACTGATTAAGATTAAGGTTTTTTTTAATACAAAGAACACCAAATTCTGGCTCGAGGGGGTTGACTATGGATTATCTCCTTATTTCTCCAGTGTTTGGGAAGTGAAAAATGCCTTACATTGTCAGCCAAGTCTTATCATTAAAAGCATACGTAAGCAAATTTAGTTATTTATATTTACATAATTCTCCTCCGAAGTTTGTTAAGAGGTAAAAAGAAAAATGGAAAAGTTTTGATTTATATATATATGGTAAGTGATGTCATAGAAGAGAGTTTAAACGAATGAATTGATTCCAAAAATATGCATGTTTTTTTTAATAAAATTATTTCTTAAAGAGTATAACTAATAAATACAAATAACACTTAGCAAAAAAGAAATTATAACTGGAAATGATAAAGTTTGTTAATCCTACAGGTGAGCTTCCTTGTTGATCCATCGACTTTAGGCGACACTTCTTGAAGTTATTGCACTTTGTCAAAGTAAGGGTGACCTCTCACCAACGGGACTCCTCCTTCAAAGTTAGTTGCAGGTCTTGTGCTTTATGCTCACATCAGGAGTTCTCTTCATAACTTGTAGGATTTGGACGAGGAGGAGGATCAAGTGATTGTAGCTTCACTAGGGCATCTCTGAGTAAGTCATGAGACATTGGTATAGGATCCAATTTCTTTCCAAGCTTTCAGGATACCCTGATCTCGTGATCGGTGAGGCGCATGAGGCTGTTGTTGACAAGAATACTGTTGTGGATTTTGCTGCGGAGGCATCATCCAGGGTTATTGTATTTGAGGCTCTAGGTAGTGAGGCTGGAATGGTGAAGGGTTGCCTTCTCTCTCCAATGGTACTTTCGCTTCTTGAGTTCCTCTATAGCTTCTTGAGGAATCCTTTGAGTTTGTTTGTGAGTATCAAGAAGTCTGCTAATTGGATAACTATTGGATAGGGGCAAAAGCAGAAATAATATGTAAATGTATGTGTATGTGTGCAAATGCATGGGTATGCAAAAAAAATTGTCCTTCATTTTTTAGGTGTGCTAATTTTTTTTTCATGGAGATATAATGCAATGCAGGGTTATAATAACGGTAGACCTAAGGAAACCCAAACGGGTTTAGGGATAATGACATACATATGGAAACCCCTACGAGTTTAGGGATCGTGACAGACAAAAGGAAACCCCTGTGGGTTTAGGATAATGATGGATATAGAACTCACATATGGGTTTAAGGATAATGATGAATATAAGGACACCTTGTTTAAGAAGGCTCCTTATAGATAGGGATGATGATCGACATGGGAAACCCAAACAGGCTTAGGAGTAAGATGTTGAAAGAAAAACCTACGGGAGGGCTCCCTATGATAAGCTGGTTCTAAGTGTTTACCACTCAATCCCCTCACTTGTAGGATCTAGAATTTTAGGATATTAGCCCTAGAGTCATGGATTATACTTTTGTTTTACCATGAGAAGGAGCAAGTCTTCCTATGGTAATCCTTTGGGATAAGTCTCATCTAGATGGACCTCAGTAACGACCTTTGTGGGTTGATAATGTAAGGCCACCATGGGTGAAATAAGTTCTAGACAATGGTTCCAAGAGTGATGGACCACATCCAAACCATCAGCATATTGAGGGGATAATCCTACTATGAAGGCAACCTTGTGAATCTATTATGAGTGTAGCTTTCATGCTCCTTTGAGATGTGACATCTCACCAGTTATCACTAGTTCTACTTCTTAACTTATGGTTTTTCTCAAGCCTGGATTTTCAACTTCTCACGTATAACAATCCCAACCAGATGATATGTAGATATAATAGTAAAATAAAATAAAATAGAAATCATAAAATAAAAAAGAAAAAGCGAATAAATAAGTAAAAGAAGCCAAGAAATAAATAACAATAAACAAATAAATAAACACACAAAATCCTAGAGTTAGAGGTTAGGATTGACTCTCTTTAGGGAAAGTTAGAGACTTCCTAGTAGAGTCGTCAACTGTTGTGGCTGGTAAATTAAATAGTCGCCATCATCCTTTATTCATTCTCGATGAATAGAAAATAATGATAAAACATAAAGTTAAGGGCGAGACATTAAGGTTCGGGAGTTGGTTAAGTAAGAGGAAAGTGTTAGGCACCCCTCACTTCTATTGTACTTAATGGGAGCATTCTCTAGTTCTAGGGTTAAGATTGTTTGCTTAAGGGAAGTTTGTTTATGTTATTTCTTCTTGCCTGGTTATTTAATTATTTATTTACAAGAAAATTACTTTATTATTTTTTAAGAAAAAATTATTTAATTATAATAAGGACCAAAAACAAGTTTTTTTTATAATTATACTCGCTAGAAAATTTCAACTATATGCCTATGTACCTTTAAGCAATGTGAATGATCAGAGTACTGTAGTTCAGATAGAAAATACTGGCGTGTTTGTTGTTTTTAATTTAGAAAAAATATCAATGCATCGGGGCAGAGAAAAAATGTCTCAATGCACAAGGACAGAGAACATGAAGTTAGAATGAGTTGGAATTTGATTTTAGATTGACTTTGTTGATTGGTAAGGTGTGACACCAACCAATCAACTTGATTTTACAAAAAATGTATTTTTAAGTTGATTTAAAAAATAAAGTCATATACACTTGGTCTTTATTCTTATTGTTTTTGAATATTTGTTATTATTTTGTTTTTTTTATTATTTGATCTTATGTCTAAAATATCCTAATAAAATAAACTAATCTCACAACCTAAAAAAGAACTTATTTTTTTTGTATTTTTGATAAAAACGAAATCTGATATCTTAAATAAGACTAAACTAATTAACTGACTAAATTAAATAAAACTTATGTTAGTTTTATTAGGATTTGAAATTGTTATTGTTGTTGTAATCTGAGTTTTTATATGATATTATTTGGTATGAAATTTGTTGATTAAGATTTGTTTAGAAATTTGCCTTCCTAACATTTGTTAGAAAAAATTGATTTAAAGAAATTAATATTTTAGACATAAGATCAATTTTTAAAATTTAGAAATTAATATTTTTACGTATATAATGAAATTAAGGGTAGGAAAAATTTAGGGTACGACACTAGGGTTAGAAATTTCATTTTGTACGTAAAAAAGAGGCAGGTCTAGATTTGGAATTGGAAAGGCTCTGGGAAACTGATCGTAGGAAGAGAAAGATGAAAAGAGAAAAAGCTCCAATTTTAAGGTAACGAAGGGGGATTGTCTACTATTAGGTGGTCTCTAGCTTGTAGAATAGTGATGGTTCCTTACCCTTCTATCAGCGCCTTTTTAGAATTTTTGGTGGGTTTTCCTTAATTTTCTTTTTTGTGATTGATTATTGAGTTACAATTTATTTTTGTTTGCATATTTATTGTTTTTTCTCTATGTTTTGATCGTAGATCCAATTAGGGGATTTGAGACAAATCCTCTTAGGCTTCGCTACCTTTAAGGTAGGAAGTATGAACTTGTAATATTATGTAATATATGATTGTAGACCTATTATGTGGTTATGACTATTTTATGTTAGAATACTCCCTGAGATTTTGAATGACATTTTGATAGTCGTTTGATTCCCCAAAATTTAAACCTTTTGGACCTGAATTGTTTTCCCATGGTTTTCTAAGTCGGCCTTTTTCTGAAATTTTCCCAAAGTCCGAAATGACCTAATTTATTAGCTATTTTATCATAAAATACTTTTTGGTGAAACCTAAAATTGAAAAAGGCTACTTTTCAAAAAATCAGACACTTTTGGAAAATTTGTAAAAAAAATTGTTGTGGGGTTGGCCGTGAGGCAGAGCCGTGGCGGCGGGTGGTGGGGCAACTAGAGCTAGAGCACACAATAGAATTGCGGCGGCCTGTCGAGATAAAAAAAATCGATCGTGCTGCAGAGCCGTAGGATTTAGATCGCTCGACGACCAGAAAAAAACGGTCGTAGGCGGCGGACGATCGACGAGTGGAGGACGACCAATATGCAACGATGGGGGGGGGGTGGTATGATCAGCGAGCGACCGATTTCGGCCGGTATGGTTTTTGGGCAATTTCGAGATTTTTGACCTTTTGGCTGATTTTAGGGTTTTTGAGATAATAATCAATAGAGGGATTACAATGATGGTCGTGGATGGCGTTTTGAGATAGTAATCCAGAGATGGATTACAGTGATGGATGATTATAGCGAGTTATAGGTTCAAGAGTGGATCCTTTTGTGGATGTTATAATTTATATCATGTTATGATTTTCAGATATTATTGTATTGTCATATTGTTGATTGTAATCATGCACTAATTTATTTCGAAGATAGGTAGGACTTCAGTCCAGTGGTGGTCTGGTTCAGAGAGGGACTATGGAGGTCTCACATCCAGAAATGGACACAGTTCAGAGAGGAACCAGAGACATGGGGATATCAGTAACATATCTCTGACCCCAGTGTAATACCCCAAAATTTACCCTTCATTTTTCTTGGAAGCATAAGATTATGTTTCACATTTAATTGGTATCATACTAAGTCATACTCATTGCATACTACATTAGTGACATGGAGATCAGGTTTTGATTGATCACTCCTTAACAGAAGGAGCCCACACAAAGCAAGATTGAGAATTGGACTTCATTCTCTAAATATACAAGTCTCAAGGGTCTCAGGGGGGTCCAAGTATCTTATTATGATCCTCAGTTCATCAGTGGAGGATTCGGAGCTATCAGAGTATTCATCTGGAGTTAATCAGGAAATTAGGGTTTCATGGCTACCTGCAACAGGCAATATTTGGTTGGAAGTAGAAGGGCTCATCCATGTCATGATTAGAGAGGCATCTTGGCCTAGGAAGATTCACAATTATCTCAGAAAGATCCATTGGCAAGCAGTGCAATCAGTTCCCGATCAATTTTGCCCTAAAATTAGGGTTTGGTATAAAATCAGTTTATTTCTGATTCTTTGGGTGAAACTCTTTTTCATGACCCTCCATATGTCCACAAGGGTCTACATACAAAAAATCAGCTCTTTATTTGAGCCAGAGGTGCTTCAATTGATCACTAGAATCGAGAATCAGACAGTTTGGGAAAAGTCAACTGTGGGGTCAGAAAAGTCAACTCATGACATTTTGAGAGTGGAATCTCAAAATCCATGCCTAAGGGAGCCTACATGTGAAATTTGATCAAGGTTGGATCTTGGATTCATCATTTAATTAGGAATTGGAAAAGTTACTTAATTTGAAAATGGTTGACTTTCCATTTAGGGCAAGTTTTCATGATTGTTGCACTCACTTTAAGCCCATTTTCCATCAAGATAAGAGCTCCATTTGAAAATTTCTCCAACATGAAAGTTGTTACTCTTGTTCCAAGATTTCTAGAGATATAAAGTTTTCTCTATTTGGATCAAAATTGAGAAAGTTATGCTTAGTCAAAGTGAGACATATTTTTAGGACACTTAGAAAAATTTCTATGTCCAAAAATCTTCAAAGTTTGTCAAGACTTCTTGGCCAGTTTTCTTGCACTTCAAGGAACCAATTGAAAATATTTTCTTCACAACAATTATACCTTGCCATGTCCTCTTTCACATACTTTTAGAATCATCTCATTTGGATTCATGGTTTGAGAGATACATTCACCTAAAGTGGGCATCATGACTTGATTTTCTAGGCAGCATTTAGGCCAAACTGGCCCAACCAGTTTTGCATGATGAAACCTGAACTTGAGGCCCATTTTTCAAATTCTTCCATTCATCATTTCAACTTATGATCAACATGAAAGATGACATACTCCATGAGATCTTTCTACTGTTTGCATTGTTTCATCATTTGGTGACTTGATCATCAAGTTACATGGCCACAAAGTCACCACCTTGGAATATTTTTCTTGCTTGCCAAGCCATGCTACACACCAAGTCACGTTTTGCTACCTCATTTTGGGCCTTGCAGCAATATGTCCATTCATTTAAACTTTTCCAAAATAACACAATCTCACATGCCCTCACCAAATACACCTCACTTTGCATTTTTATTCTTATGGACAAATCATGGATTTCTAAGCCCATGAGGACATGTAATCCACCATATTTAAAAGGCTGCAAACCCTAAACCTAGAGGAGGCAGTGGAATTTCGTGGCAGGCAAGGGAAAGAAGCAAGACCAGTTCTCTTCAAGCTTTTGAGTTGGAATTTTTTGAAGCACCAAAGCACCATTCTCATTCCATTCTATACACAACCCAAGAGGCAGTGGACCAAGCTTCCATTAGGTAATCTTTATTACTCCTTTTCCATGGCCTTTGTTTTAATTATTCTTATGCTTGCTTACCATGCTCATCATTATCATCATCATGTTCATCTATTATCATTATTGTTTGCCATGCCAATTAGATGCTCATGTTGTTTCATGTTTGTTTATAATGCCAATCTTATGCTTGTGTTCTTGATGTTATGGATTTGTGTTGTGATTTTCCATTATGCCGTGCCCATATTGACATCTTGTTGTCAATATTTCTCCATGATCAAGCCATCATTTTACTCAAACAAGGATACCATGATAATCTACACATTTCGTACTTGAATTTTGGTTTTTATTTTGTGGCATTTGGTGCACTATAGCGCTTGCATTCTTGAGTGGAAAATTGAAAAAATACACTGCATTTTCATGTGGCTGCATGCATGGCATTAGGGTTTATGTTTTAGTGGAGAAGACGATGATGTGGCGCTGCATGAGCCGTTGGATCCTTAGCTTGTGTTCTAATCGTGGTCATCCATCAGTTTTTGTCTTCTAGTCACTTATACATATGTGACCAATTGATAAAAGTCCACATGATTTTTTTAATTAAAATGTTATTTAATAAGGTGTCACGCTGAGCTTTAATATTTGTTTGGACTGTCCCTTGGCTATTCTGCTTTCAACACCCCCTTCCTGGCCCATTAGCGCCAATCCATGCCCATTGTCATTTTCTTTTTTTAATTCACATCTATTTTTCTGTTTTGATTTTAATTATTTAAAATATTTTATTTGTCCATAAAATTACCCAAAAATATTTTTCACTTTTCTTAATGTCTTACTTAATTTTATTTAATTTTTATTTTCATATTTATTTAATGTTAATATTTTATTTTAATTATTTATTCTAAATGGTCCATTTTAACACACATTTTTTTCTTGATTTTATTTTTATGTCTTAAAATTATTTTTAGCTTTTGATTTTTGGGATGAAGGTTTACCAATGTCCCATGGTCAACTTGACCTTTTCTTGGAATTTTATTTCCCATTTTCAATTTATGTAGGATTTATTTTTGACCTAGTTTGGTTGGTTGACTTTTAATTTGACTTCTGTTTTATTTTAATTAATTTATAAACCAATTTTCATTATTTTTAAAATATTTTTGGGGGATGATGGTGTCCTGACCCCACATCATTTAGTTCAATTTTTCATAATTTTCTTGATTAATTTGCTATTTATTTGATATTTTTTAAGTTGACTTGAATTTTCAGTTGACTTCTCTATGATCGATGTTTGACTCAGGGATTGCTTATGGCAATTGAAGAGATCTTTTGATCCTCCCTTGTTCATCTCATATGCCATGTATTAGAGGCCTTGTATCTTGATTTTATTTGGTCCTTGCATCATTTCCTGATTAAATTATTCAGTGAACCCCTTTTGTGCATATTTTCATCTGCCTGATTCATCTGTCATTTGTTATACTTGCTTCTTTCATCCATGCTTCTATTGTTTGATTGTTTAACATGTTTATACTTCTCATGCATTGTCTAATGCTCCATTATTTCATTCTTTGATTCTTTGATTTGATTATAAGTTGTTTGCTTATTTGATTTGATTGATAACTGTTGCCTACTTGTATGATGTATGAGGCATATATTCTTATTGTTTGATTGCCATGAACAATCCCCATTCATAACAAATGTACCCCTCTCCGATGAAGTGTATAATATTTATTCATTCTTTATTCATCTGTTAATACAAGAATTAAAACGAACATCCAATAATCATTTCAAAACAAGATCAAAAGCTCGATCCAACGTCGAGTAATCATTTTCAAAACTTAACAGAACCAGCACATATTCATCTATCCTTTTGTAAGTCGATTGATTCATGCATCGCCATTTCTCTTGTAAGTCGATTGCTTCAGGCATCGCCATCTACCTGTAAGTCGATTGCCTCAGGCATCGCCATCTACCCTTATCTGTAACTCCTCTCCTTGCTCCATCCGTCGACTCTTGTTCCGTTTAGGTAGCACCCATTAGGTAAAACCCTTTGTATGATAACATAGGTAGAATTCCCTTATTTCTTTGCATGCTAACATTAGGTAGATGTTCCCTTTTGTAAATCCTAACACATAGGTCCACATTGCATGACAACTCTAGGGCAGAGCTTTCCCCACTTTTAGACCTTCCGTGCGTCTCCGATCTTGTCGCATGTCAGTCCGTTCTATTGCAAAGAGGTAACTGCCTAAGACTCGATTCAACGAGCTGCGACACCTACTGCTAGGACGTTGAACATATTTCCCACTTTCCTTTGACACAGCTGGTGTCCCCTTTTGTAAGTCCATGTTCAGATGGAAATCCTTAACCCCTAGTTAGCCGAACTACGGCAACTCTGATTCTCATGTTCAGATGAGATACGTAGGCATGAGATGCGATGTCTTGTCGAGTTTTGACTGACAACTAACAACTAATCCTTGTTTACTTTCGCCCTTGTTGCGATTCTTTTCTCTCGCCCTCGTTGCGATCGAGACTTTCCCTTTCTCTTGCCCTAGTTGCAATCGAGACCCTTGTTCCCGTAGTTAGCTGAACTACCTTTTGCTCTGATTCTCATTCCAGATGAGATACGTAGGCATAAAATGCGATGTCTTAGCGAGCACACTTCTCTTTAACCCATAGGTAGCCGAGCTACGAAGACTCTGATTCTCATATTCAGATGAGATACATAGGCAGTGGATGCGACATCCTTGCGAGTCATTCTCTTTTGACCTTCTTTTAGCAGATAGTACCTTAGATATACCTACACCCTTTAGACTAGAACAACAAGAGTGGATCCCGTAGAGTACTACGGATGTGTAAGGGTGCTAATACCTTCCCTTCGCATAATCGACTCTCGAACCCTAGATTTGGTTGCAAGACCTTGTCTTTTCCTTTTCCTTCAGGTTTTCTTCAATCGTTTCCTTTCCCTCCTTTGGGATAAATAACGAATGGTGGCAACTCTTCTGTTCTTTTTCTTTCACCGGTTGTTTTTTTCGCACGTTGCGACACCCAGTGATTTTGGTACCACATGCATATGAGATGGAGATGGTGGTATTGCATTGCATTTGCACTATGACTTGTTTGATTGTATGTTGAGTATGATTTAAGAATATTCTTATGTTCGTTATTACTATCACATATTGTTGTTATTCACTGTTAATAATTGTTAGATGTATTACCATCCCCTGTTTTTTGTTGTGGTTGTGCTCCTCGGAGTACAGATAACCAGGTACATGAGTAGTTGTTGAGTAGGGGATGACGTTTATGTCCCCTTTAGCTTTTGTAATTGGGTTTTAGAGGAGCCACTCTGATATGTAGCAATGGGGATCACATGTCATTTGTCAGTGTGTGATGCTTTATTTTATTTTGTTGGATTTTTTTATGAGACTTTGTTGGATTTCCGTTGTGTATTTGTATCCCTATTTGGTTTTTGAAGTTTATGATTTGGTGACACTCTAATACTTAATTTTAATCATACTATTTTATTTAAATGTTGAATCAGGAAATTAGGGTTTTAAATATTGGGATTGTGAGGGAGAATGGTTAGATGTTTATTTTTTCTACTTGCTTTCATTAATGCTTGTTGAACGGTTATGGTTGTTTTGGATCCCCGTTTTCGTTGATTTTGATTTGATCGGGTTTGTGTGATTTGCATTTGTTTTCTGTTATATGTTGTTGTAGCTAATATTAGGTGAGAGGATTGGGACTCGTTTATGATAAGAACTCAAAGAAATTTGTTTTTTTTCAAACGTTATTACTGCATTTTTGTGAATGTTTGAGGTTTCAAATTTGTGAAGTTTTTTATGCGTTTGAGAAGAAGAAGAGAGAGGTCGAGGCGAATTGTAAGAGAAGAAGGAGAACAAAGTGGCTGAGACAAATGAGAGAGGGCTATGGTTCTAATGGATAAACTGATTTGTGTTGTTTTGTGAGTATGGGTCGGGTTCTGTGGCCTAGGTCTGGTTGGGTCTGCTTTCATCCCTTTTCCCTTTTGTTTTTTTATTCATTGTTTATTTTATTTAATTATAACATATAAACATATAACTTAATTTCATAAAAAAATGAACCATTTTTTTTCATTATTTTCAATTAATTTTCTCTTTAAGAGAATTAAAATAAACAATAACTTTTTTCATAAAAAAGAAAATGTGACTTTTGTTTTCATTATTTTGAATTTATTTTCTCTTTAGGAGAATTAAAATAAATGTAAATAAAAAAGTTTAGTTTGTTTAGAGGATTTGAATTAAGTCTTGCCTCATGATTGGTTTATTTGCCTAATCCTTGGTAAAAGTTGTGAATGCTTGCATGCCATATGTGATACTTATTAACTGTATGATCATATACCATATATGATTGTATGTCATTGCATGAATTATATAATCTTGTATTAAGATCTTTGATTGTTAAACAAGACATGAATATGCATAATAAAATCAACATTTCAAATGAAAACAAACACTTGATCAACATCAAGTTAATTTTCAAAATCTCATTATTCTCAAGTCACTTCAAGCCATTTCTAAACCATTTTCATAACTTAATTCATCCTTCAATGCAAATTAAAAGCTTGACCCATCATCATGCTCTTTTCATAATCGAACTCAAAATGATTAATTCGTACTTAGACACTTTTCAGTAATTGAAAGAAAAAGACTACCTGAGTGAAAGGTCCAGTCATAGTCCCGAGTATTAAACCCAAATGGTAATCGCTCGTAAGTCATAAATACTTCGTCTTTCACCAAAACACAAGTGTGCCTCATTTTCACAATAGGTTGAAAGAAGAAGACTACCTGGGTGAACGGTCCTGTCGTAGCCCCGAATACTAAGCCCAAGTGGTAATCTCTTGCAAGCTCAAGTATTCGTCTTTCATTCAAAACACTTGTAAATATTCGAATATTTTCGTAAAAGAATTGGAAAGAAAAAGACAGCTTGGGAGAAAGGTCCAGTCATAGTTCCAAGTATTAGTCCTAAGTTGTAATCGCTTGTAAGTCATGAATACTCGTATTTCAAAAAACATACTCAAACACATCAAACTCTTTTTTCACTATCACACGATCTTCTAACCTTTTCACAAATGAAAGGTATTTTATGTTGAGACGATGCAAGACACTACTTCGTCCACTTATACGTGTGAGTAAGCTAGCGATGTTTCCCGCAAGTGTTGATTTGTAAATCCATTTTACCGTGACATAAAGGTTCTATTCTCCACTTGTTTTAGGTAGCAAGCGATGTTTTTCTGACAATTGAGACAAAATAGATTTTGCTAAAATCGCCCAACAAACAAACATTTTCTACCCAGAGCTACGTAGCATTGAGTTTTCCATTGCACCTAGATATACGTAGGAGCAAGATCCACATTCTTGTCAGATAGATTAATACAAACATTTTTTTTTGCGACTCCTTTCTTTTTCACTTTTCTCTTTTAATAACTCGAAGAAAACAAATAACATAAGTTAACATTTAATCTCAAATCTAACTAAAATGTTTTCGTAGAGTGCAACAGACATGAGGGATGCTAATATCTTCCTCTTGCGTTATCGACTCTCGAACCCGAATTTGGTTGTGATAACCATTTTCTTTTTAAAAGGTTTTATCAATGTTTTCATTTTTCTTCATTGGAATAAATAATGTTCGGTGGTGATTATGTTCAAACACATTTTTCCGGGAGCGCGCATTGTGCTTTGTGAGGAATCGTATTTTTCGAGGTACGATAGATACACTTTGTCAACTTATATATGCAAGCTTAGGGTTTTGTAAATTAATTAAAATTCTCTCATTATCCTTTTGACAATTACTAGATATTTTTGTAGTAAGAATTAAATCTAATAATGAAATGCTAAACAATACAACATTTTAATAAAAAGGAATATGTATCAAATTCTATTTATTTTATTATGAATACTTTGAAAAAAGGAATAAAATTTGGGTGCAAAAATGCTCGAAAAACTAAAAGGAGTGAACTAAAATGATCAACGTGAAATAAACCTCTGGAAAGCAAACAAATTTTGATCAAATTTTTGAAGTAAAAAATGCTCGGTTGAAAATGTTTACGTTGATCAAAATGTGACTGCAAAAGGAGTCCAAAAAATAAAATGAGCAAGCCAGGTTAAACAATGTAAATCGTAGATTAATAAAACTGATGTCTATAAGCTCGAACTAAAAAAAATTGCCTACTAATTTTATGTACATTTGAAAATTGATTCAATCGGTCTGTGTGTAGAACCCAAAATTTATTATGGGCGACATCTTAAGCTCTATGTGGAAACAAATGAATGCTATGATATGCAGCTAATGTAAATGCCATGATAACTGTATTAGTTTAATGATCAAGGGGGAAAATTGGGGTGTGACACCATTGTTCCATTGTAGAACTAGCATTATTGGTACATGTCCATAATGTAATGGTGCAAGATGCTTTAGTGCAGTTGGACAGGGTAGACCTACATGATTATCATCAGATGCATAAGTAAGTTTGTAAATAAATGGGATAGACTAAATTATAAATCAAATCATACATATTTTCTTCTCACATTGTGGTATATATACAATGGTCGTTAATGGGTAAATAAGAATTTCTCATTTTGCATAGAAGATCATGTGACATAATTTATACCAATCTCCTTACAAATATGAACCTAGATAGAGACATTCTTATTCCCTTCAAAGGAAGCAACCTCTAAGGATTCAATGGCTCAATAATGAGGCCTTGGGGTTAAGTTGAACTAATTCTATCATTTGGAAAAAAATGGACAGTAGGAAGACAATTAAGGCACATTGTTTGGTGATCGTCTGCAAGTCCATTTATATATGCATAACCGGCTTTCCTACACTTGTTACTATAAGATTCGTATCCTCAATGATCAAACATAAACTAAAGTATCACTCTAACGAGGACATGATTGCCATAATAAAAGCATATTTGAAAGTTTTTCAGTCCTATTTATAGCATCGCTCAAGCTTCACTATGAGAGAGAGAGAGAGAGAGAGAGAGAGAGAGAGATGACACCAAAGAAAGGAATTGTTAGTGGCCAAAGACAAGAAAGGATTAAAAGTGAAAAGAAAGGAGACAAAGGGAAGGAAATGAAAAAGAGACCCAACATGCCATTGTTACATTTGAAGACTTCTTTGCAAGAATTAAAGCGAAGAACTAGAGAATCTAAGGGCCAAGATAAAACCAAATAATCAAGATCGAGACATCTATAATAAATAATCTATCCACGGTGGAACAAAGTGAGCCCTAAGATATTTTTATTTTCATTTTTGTTTTAATCAATAATAAACATGGGTGGCTTTAGCGATCCAAAAAACTCTCTCATGTTTACAAGTATTTTAAACTAAACAAGCAGTTATACTTTTTTATGCAAAAATGATCTAAGGAATATTTCCTAACTTTCAATCCTCTATCTATAGGAAGAGAATAACGAAGGTAAATATATATCCTGATAAAAGGATCCAACAAACAAAACCTCATGAAGGGAGACAATATCAAAGTCATTATCAGTGAAAAGAGCACATCACTCCCTAGCTCGCCATCAGGGAGAATAATGAATACCTATGAACAATCCACCCTTCACTCAAGGCTCAAACTTGGGTTATGTGGCGACAAAGAGAATCCCTTTTCAGAGAACGTCCATATTACAAATTTATAGATCATCAAAATATGATGAAAACCATAAAGAGGACTAGTATTACACTTAATCGAGAAACTCTGGCCATCCACGAAGAACACAATGCTAAAGCATCAGAAATAATGGTTGGCCCTAAAAAGAAAGATCATTACCAGTCATAATCAAATATTTTTACTATCAACTTGTAAATAAGTTCCAAGACAAAAAAAAAACGCGAGACCCAACAAAAAATTAAGTTCACTCTTTAAGTTGGAATGTTGCAAAGCAAATGCATCAAAATTATATAATATTCATCTTACAAACAAAAACGTCATACAACGTAAAATTACAACATTCTCATTCAATCCTAGATTCCTTTAAAACTTTACCAACATTAAATCTAGGGAGTTACCAAGGAAATATGAGGAAATTAAAACCCAAATTTGAGCAATGGCGTTATTAAATCTTTTAACACTAGAACATAAATCTACACTTCATAATCAAAACAAGCATAACCAAGCTCACATACCATAAAACTCAGTTTTGAGATCCTTATTTCATTTCAAAAAAAAGTTTCCCAATGAACCCTCCCCAATTCCATATTTTCTAAATTCCAAAAATGACATAGTCACTTGGTCCCTCAATTCTTAGTTGATCAAATACCTTTTCAGGAGTTCGTTTTTGCACTTAAGGAAAAAAAACCTATTTTATAAAGCCAAAAGGTTAAAAATGATATCTTTCTCTTAACTTCCAATGGCTACCTAAATCTCATTCCAATTCTTCTATACCTCCAAAACCTGGATTTGATCCCTAAAATACCTTTCAACCACCTGATGATACTCAATGGTTGTTTCTAAACCTTCTCTAGAGCATGAAAGTTTCTTGTCATACTTTATTAATCTCTTATTAGCTTCACCAAAATTACCCTGAACTTGGAGAAAGGTTTCACTATAATTTTGAGCCTTAGATCTTACTTGATCCAAATAATTATTAAGTTGTGCCTCACTTAGTATTTGAGTACCATAAAGGGAAAATAAATTCCAAGTTAAGGCATGTAGGGAATACACTCATCAGGCACATACCGACGACCTAGAAGCCCCAAGTCAACAACCCATTATGCTCAATCAGTCCTATAAGAATATGGCTGATTGACCAAGAGGTGATTACTTTAGCAACAATATATGAAATATGGTCGACAAGAATTTCTAATGAACCATGTTGATTATAATCAACTTTAGATAATGGGTAAATAAGAATAACACGACAACAGAAATCTCTAGCACACCGAAACAAAGGTTTAAAAATAGGAAAAGACGGTGTAAAGACCAACAAGCCTGTTTAAGAACAATGAAATCCCATGTGACCTGAAAAATAACACAAAACACTGAGGCATAAGGTTGTATCTAAATAAAAGTACACAAATGTAAGAAGAATAAGATGTTATTTAAAGACGGGGGGCAAATCATAGATGGAGCCATTGTCAAACTTGATAAGAAATGACTCTCGAAGGTGGTAAAGGGGAACTAACATGCAGAATATGACCCACATATTTGACCATTAAAACCAGAAAGAGCCATGACCCATTCCTCGAGTTTCCCATAAAGTGTTTGAGCATCAAAGTTCCAGAAACTATCTAGTCTAGAGTATATAAACTGACAACCCAAATAAACTTCATTTAAACAACCTTTTGTTATTCTACAAACACCGAAGATAGTTTTTGGACATGCATGACAAAAGATCCACTACTGCAAATCATATATTTTATGACAAAGCTTTCACCTCACCCAACAAAAAACTAAGGTATAAATCCCATGCACACCATTTTTTTTAAATTATCATTTATTCCCTTGGTGATACATATAACCAAGGGGAAAACTAACAAAGGAACCTACTCTGAATCCCAACAATTGCAATTGATGTTTTTATTTCTTTTAAAATGACATCATATTTTTATTTTATTTTTTATTTAAATAGTAAGTGATCTATTCTTTTGGTAAGAATACTAACTAAAGGAAAAGATTTCTCTATTTTATCTATAAAAGCATTCATTCATTATACTTTCCCTAATCTAACTCATATGTTTCCGCTCCAAACTCGTAAACTCCATTTTCAGAGATGAATATCAAGACACAAAAATATTTTAAGTTTTCTTAGTCAATTAGAAAATATTTCAAGGTGTTGTAGTTATTGTTGTTACATTCATTCATTGAAGAAACTAGTTTAACAAACTATGAACGAAATTTTTTTTTGGCTCTTTGCTATCTACTCACAGAATGACGTTGTTGTTGTTGTTGTTGTCATCTAAGGAAAAAATTCAATGATTTAATTCTTTCCTTGGATGAAAATATTGCGAAACCTATTATTAATCTTACTAAGAAGATGTTGCAACCCAAAAAGAAAATGATGGATATTGCAATCCAAAAATAAAATGGTGAATGATAAAAATCTATAAGTGACATTCCTTACAAGTAAAAAACTGTAAGTGACATTCCTTACTGTTCACCATTTTCTTTATGGGTCTAGAATGAAAGTAGTTTATTCCTTCGGGTGGGTTGAAGCCCGAGAGGAATATTTATTATTTTATTTATTTAAAAAAGAAATAACCTATTACCCCGGTGATCATAAATTTATGTGGGAAAGAGTGACACAATTTTGTTTATAAACAAATCTTTGTCGTCCATTTATTAAGTGTCATTGCTAAAGACATTGTCAACACATCAATCCATAAGAGATATTTGTGATTCGCGTAAACCCATCATGTCAGCCTATCAGAACGTGAACACGACAAATACATATTTAGGATGCTATATTATGAATGACAAACATTGATAATGAAAACAATAGGATTGAAAAAAATGAAACTTAAAGAAGTGTATAAACAATCTCTAAGATGGATTGTAAGAGCAAAAAAAAGTACTGGTTCAACATTGGTGTTCCTTTACATAATCTTTTGTCTTGTAGCATGATACATTATTTTTCTTATCTAACCTTTGTAAATTTTATAGTAGAAATAAGTGCATGCAAAGACATTCAAAATATATTTAATCTTCACCAAGATTCAAAAGGATGGTGATGCAGAAGCTTAAAATTTTTTAAAGAAATTTTTACTTTTAGTTTGAAACAAAAATAATTTAAAATAAAGAAATTTTTTATTTCAATAAAATAAGGTCTCTCTCTCTCTCTCTCTCTCTCTCTCTCTCTCTCTATATATATATATATATATATATATATATATATATATATATATATATATTAATATATCACCTCGAGTATTTTTACAACCGAGAGGAAAAGTAGCATGCACTGCTACGGAAAACCCATCTCACAACGGTTGGAAAATCGATACAACCATGTCTGACCAACTGTTGTGATGTAAGGGGTTGTTGTGTGTATGCTCTTTTCCACCACGGGCGTCTGAACGTTGTGATAAACTAGGTAGCATGCTACCTATCACAACGGTTATATTAAATAACCATTGTAAAATACATAGGTCATGGGTTCGAAACCCAACATCAACAATTTAATTAAAGCATGAATAAAATTAACATCTCACCTTGGTTATATATTTCAACTGTGGTATATGTATGTTAACTTCTTGTTTTTCCATATCCCTCAAAAACATATACAATCATTCAAATTAATTTAGAAGATAATAATATGAAAAATTAAATTATACTTAAAAACAACTTAGACGCTCTATTGTTTTTCGAATTGCATGCATCTTATAGTTTATATCTCACTCTTTAACATATAGAATTTGGTTCAATGCCCCAATTCTTCAAAGCAAATTCCATTCTCTTATAATTTATTTTGCAAAGCATCAATTTATTGACTAATTTCGAGTCATCATAATCACTATCATCCTCATTATTTTAATGGATAATGATGGTTATTATGATGATAGTGATGAAGATGATTCAAAGTTTTTCAATAAATTTGATATTTTGTATAATAAAATAGAAGAAAATGATTCGTTGCTTTAAAGAACTTGGGGAATTGAATCAAATTCTATATGTTAACGAACCATAGCTGAATTACAAGATGCATGCAATTTGAAAAACATTGATTCATCTAAGTTGGTTTTCAAATATAACCTAATTTTTTTCTTCAGATTATCATTTTCTAAATCAATTTAAATGAATGTGTATTTGGTGAGGGGCAAGTGAAACAAGCAATTTAGATACGATATAATAAGCTCAACTAGAATTAAAAAATGAGGCAAACATTTTGAACAACAACAACATATCAACTCATAAAATGTTTCACAAAGATACATTTTATTGAAACGGTTTGTGGGGAATGAAGACGAAGAAATGATCTACTTGTCTCAGGATGAAATCCACAATGAAAGGAGGATGAAGCTGAAGTATGAGTGGAAAACTTGTGCCCATGATTTGGGTCTTTAACACAAGTATGTTGCTTTCACATTAGTTTCGTCCTCCTTGTATTTTTTTTCTTCATTGCAACAAAAATAATTTGTGAACCACACATACAAGTCAAAACGTATATTATCATGTTAACCTGATATGGAAACATAAACTAGCATGAGATTGTAATCCTATAAAAACCTGTTAACCTGATTTGGAAACATAAACTATCATGACATTAACAACATGTTAACAAAATGAGATTGTAATCCTACAAACAACATGTTAATACACTGATATCTCTATTGTACATAGATTTTTAGATTTTTAAGAAGAACTAGTGTCATACATGGAACAAATATGATAACCGAGATCCATATTAGTAACTAAAATTCAAGTAGAGATAACCCAAAAAACACGAAAATCATGTCAAATGAAAATCCTAAACCCAAAGCTTTCTACCAAATGAAAAAACGAAAATCATGTCAAATGAAAGCGTATGAAAAACAAATAAAAATGGAAGAACCTATACATAGAAAAATAAAAGAAAATGTATGAATAACATGGAAGAAAGCTTATGAAGAAGAAGAATGATAAAACGTATGAACTTGACTACCTTTTAGTATGAAGAAGCTTATGAGGACGAGTTCGCCGTATGTAAATGAGAGAGATGTTAAGGTTTTGTTTTGAGAGTGAAAAATATTTTGTGCAAAAGCTTGATAACTTCGCTTATATATATATATATATATATATATATATATATATATATATATATATATATATATATATATATATATATATATATATATATATATATATATATATATATATATATATATATATATGTGTGTGTGTGTGTGTGTGTGTGTGTGTGTGTGTGTGTGTGTGCGCGTGCGTGCGTGTGTAAAGCTTATCACCACGTTTGTTAACAAAACCCATAATAAAATATAAGTAATATTCACAATGTTTTTTTGGAAATAAATGTGATAATAGATATTTTAATATTAATATATTTATTAGATTATAAGAAATGTATTTTAATAAAATAATACAATAATAAAATTTATTTCCCAATAGTTGTTATAAAGGACAGTGATGAAATGTATTTCAATAAAATAATAAAAAAATTCAGGCAGTTGTTATTAAGCCCTTAGTATGTTAGCACATACACAACCAAAACATGAGAAGAATAACTAACATTAGATCTGTTATTATACATAAGTTCAATGAGTCTATAAAGCCTTTATAAAGATAAATAAAATATACCCAGATACAAGGGTCATCACACTGAAAAAAAACTTCAATCTTCAGGATCAAAAGCTCTCTTTATCAATGAAGTCTCTAGTCTTCATGCCCAATTAAATCCAAGAAGTTATCTCAGTCTTTATCTGAATCGAAGTCACTTGATTCCATTAGATCTTCAACAACAACTTCTATCTTTCTTATCTTCTCAAGATTCAAAATTTTTATCATTATATTCTTAATGACAAGTGTCCCAATAGAAGGTTCAAGAATGGTGATGTTATTCATAACATCTCCTGCTTACTTGGTCTTATCTAACCAAGACTCAATCATATCACCAACATCCTTAGGAACCTCAATTTCTTTGATAGGTGCGCTCCTACTAGATTGGTTAGATAAATCTTTAGAATTTTGATTCATGTTGATAGGAAGAAGCTTATGAGGACGAGTTGGCTGCATGTGGAAGAGAGTGATGTTAGGGTTTTGTTTTGAGAGTGACGATTATTCTGTGCAAAAGCTTCATAACTTTGCATATATATATATATATATATATATATATATATATATATATATATATATATATATATATATATATATATATATATATATATATATATATATATATATGTGTGTATCGTGTATGTGTGTGTAAAACTTATTACCACAGTTGTTCACAAAATCGTAATAAAATGTAACTACTATTCACAACGATTTCTGATAATAACCGTGGTAATAAGTATTTTATTATTAATATATTTATTAGACTATAAGGACGAGCTCTTTTGTAACAAAAAATATATTAAAAGAAATATTGGTGTTGGGAGTCGAAGAAAGTAATATATCATCTATCACAACGGTTATTATTAAGGACAGTGATGAAATGTATTTCAATAAAATAATAAAAAGTTCAGGTGAGCGAAAATGAGATATTACTATGATTGTTTAAATAGTTGTTGTAAGATGGTGTTGTCAAAGATATATTTTGGAATATTGATGTTTTCAAGAAAATATAAAATGTCGTTGTTGAGAATCAAACCCAAAACCAGTTACAGTTTACCCATCAGTTGGTAGTTCAACCATGACACACTTTTTTACCTCGTTCAGTACACTGAGATGGAAACTATTTTTTAAACGAGGAGAAATCACTTCTTTGTTGTAGTGATCGTGATTCTGGGTTGGTCCTGGAATATCATTTTGATTTTGTTTCAAACCGATTCAGATATGGTTTTGGCTTGTTTAAATCTATTGTTATAATGCTTGATGAATTGTTCATCGATTTGCATTGTTTTCCGTTAGTTATTTAGACGCCTAATTGGTGTGTGTTGATTTTTTTCTGTCATCTTCAGTTTCGATAAATCGGCCGGATTTGATCAGAAATGATCGCGATTTCTTGCTGCAGTTTGACAGTGAGTTGTTAGTTAATGAATTTGTTATCGTGTTGACGGTCACGTTTATTTACCGTTATCAAAATCAAAATTCGAAACATTTATGTGATTTGGTTTTGCATCCCTGCCTGGATTCACTTTATTGAATACGTGATGTGTCACTTTATTGAATACGTGATGTGTGAGTGTGTTTCTAAATTCAAATTTCCTTTGCTTTTTGTTTTTACTGGTTTTGACTATATGTTCTTTCGATTTACTGGATTAGAGTGATCCAAATTACTCCGAGGAATTTTCCTTAAATTGATCTCATCCATATAAATTTTATGTATTAGATTATTAAATATCCCTAAAACACACTAGATATCAATATTAAATTTTAATTTTTTCAAGACTACAAGTTTAAACGATTATTTGTTAATGTTTAGATTGATTCATATAGATTTAAAATTAAGGTAAACACTCAAACAACACTTGACAAATCACTTGTTTCAAGAAAAATAGAGTAGCAAAAAAATATAGGTATGGAAATAACATCACATTATATTAATCACTCCACTTTATTACAATACATTAATTAAGGGCTTAATTTGCATTGACTGCAATTTTCTGTCCAAGATCGCAGTGACCAATAACACCACATATGAAGTAGTTGGGCCCCTTAACAAGTGTAATCCTATCATTGCCAGATGTAAAAGGACCTGATCCTCCACCAGCCTCACATGAATTGTAGCCACTCTGGCTCACTTTCACCACATTGTGTACCCTAGGGTCATACTTAAATACTGCACTTAAAAAAAATTAAAATTAAAACATGTCTTAGATAATAGTTCATTTTTATTATTAATGCATTTGAATACTATATAAGAATAAAAAACAATAAGGGATGCTTACCAAGTGTGTCGCCTGCGCTGAAACGTTTTCCTGAAGGCCAGTTTTGAACACCAAAGGACCAACCTTGCCCATCACCAACATTGTATGTTGCTGCATAAATCATCTTAGAATGAAATACAAACATACATAATAGTAACATTGTAACAAGACTTGTGCTACCAACACTGCCTCTTCCCTCACCCATATTTTAATTGATATTGATAGCTAGCACTGCCTAAATAATTCTGAGTGCTCAATAGAGAGACCTGAGTGCTAGTTTTATAGTCAATATGTGCCTTAAAAAATACACCCTTTATTTTTTATTATATATAAATTCATTGAATAATGCATATCTTGTCCAAATATGAATGTCAATTTGAAATAGTATTATAAGTTTTTTCTATTAGAATATCTTAATATTTTTATATTTTTATGTTTTTATATTTAGCAAATATTTTTATTAAAATAAGATTTATTACATCATTCATATTTATACATTTTTATTTAATAATATTTTTTAAATAAAATGATAAAAATAGTCAAAAAGCTTAATTTAAACATTTGGTAACATCCATTAGAGGACACAAATATATAAAAAGTAAAGATCAATTAAAAAAACTTGTAACCTTAATAAATTTTTTGAAGTTACAAATTCAAGTTTTGTCATTGATTGATAAATATTTTTTTAAAAGTTATATATTTATAAGTATCAACAACTTGTTTATAATATTATATTATGAAAAAATAAAAATAAATATTGTCATAAAAATTAAACTTTAAACAAATAACTTACACACAATTATTTCCATTAAGTCATATCAATATAATCATCTTATCCATTCTAATAAAGAATGAGTCATCCATTTTAATAATACTTTTTTAGAATTTTAAATAAAAAAATATATTAAAAAATATATATATTTTAATTTTCAATACATCGAATACAGGTGATTTTTAAAAAAACATATTTTTTTATTCTTTAAAAAAGTTAATAATTTTAATTTCTAATATATTTAACACAAGTGTTTTCAATAAAACATGTCTTTTTAAAACTATTAAACCTGAAACACTAGTTAGCATTTTCCATAAATAATGTATTTATTATTAAATATAATTCATAAAAATATTATAAAAATAAATTATTTATTATTGAATAAAAACTTTATTATTGAGTCAAAAGAAAACAATAAATATAATTCACTTTTTAAAATACTTCTTTAAAACTATTATAAAATATTTCATTTATAAAAATAATCAAAAAATAAAATGGGAAACATTAAAAACTAATATAAAATTACTTCATTGATCATCTTAACATGAGCTCTTATAACACAAAGTAAATTTGATATAACACATGCTCTTATAACACAAAGTTAATTTAATGTACTCCATACGGTCCAAAATAATTGTCACATTTGAAAAAATTATTTGTCATTTTAACTTTAAAATACAATTTTAGCTTTTATCTTCCAATTATACCATATAATTAATACTCTTAATTTATCATTTTCTAACTTAACATTAATTATAATTCGAATACACAAATAGTTGATAAGATAGTTTCGTAAAATCATTATTCTCTCTCTTTCATTTATTAATTTTTCTTAATCGGTGTAAAATATCAAGTATGACACTTATTTTGGGACATATGAATATCGTTTACAAGTCTTTTTTAAACATCATATATTAAATGTTTTTGTAATATTAATGAATTTATTATTAAATATAATTAGGAAATTGAGTAAACCTATCTCAGGTATTAAAATTCAAATAGAGAAGAAAAAGTTGACTTGGTGGAGGCACAAAACTCTCAGTTACAAGATAGAATGAATGCTTAGAAAATTTGGAGAGTGAAGAGTTGTATAAAAGAGTTGATCAATTAGAATGCTTTAGAGGAGCAGACCCTAAGACAAAAATTCAAGATAGAATGACAGACACTAGAGGATGGGGACAATTCCTATTTTCATTCATCTTTGAAAAGTACGCAAAAACAAACAAGTATTAAAAAACTTTTCAAAACTAATGGAACTTTTCTCACAACCAAGAAGGACATTGAAAATGAGGTGCTAGAGATCTATTGAAACCTGATGGGGGAATGTAACAAGTAGTCTAAATGGAATATATATTATAGCCATGAGAGAAGGAAAACAACGTTATCATGGAGGAAATAACATCTCTCATAGTTCTTGTGACTACGAAGGAGATTGAGCAAACCCTAAAGGATATAGGAGACTTAAAAGCTCATGACATGGATGGATATGGATCAAAGTTCTTCAAAGTTTCTTGGACCACTATGAAAAAGGATTTCATAGCAGCAGTTTTGGAATTCTTTGTGAATGGTAAAATGTATAGGGCTATAAATAGCCTTCTGGTTACACTAATCCCACAAACCCTGAAGAAAAAACTATAAGGTATTATAAACTCATCTCTTGTTGCACTACCATATATAAGGTAATCTTCAAGGTGATGGCCACAGGAATGGGAAAAGTCCCATACACCATCATATACCAGAGTCATGCAGCCATTGTGCCAGAAAAAAAAATACATGATCACATATTGTTGACATATGAGCTTATGAGATGCTACACAAGGAAAGGAGGTGTGCCTAGATGCATGCTATAAATGGATATACAAAAGGCATATGACACAGTAGACTAGAATGTCATGGATACCATCTTGAAGGAGATTGGATTTCTAAGAGAATTCATTAGTTGGATTATGCTTACTATGACTATAGTCTCTTAGAACTACACCACTAAAATGAAACCAAAGTAGCTAAAAATCACACCTCGTAGGATTTTGACTAGATCTCAATTCACTAGAACTACCATCGACAAATTAGACTCCACTAAGAGAATCACCAAAAGCCACAAAACAAAACCAACTCTACAATCAAGAAAAAATACTTGATTTTTTATTAGTTAAGGCATGTGATAGAATTCTGAAGTCAGTTAGAGAAAGTCACTCTATTCTACCTAGATACCATTTACAAACTAAAAAGAATATCTTCTCTTCCACTTCCTTCACACATTTGAAGCACAAGAAAAATGCCATCATTATAAACCATTCAAATAGACCAAAAAACCAAATTTGAAACATTATCGACCTCGGCCGACCACCATGAAGAAACTACAATCCTTCAAAAACCCTCTTAGAACACGAGGAATCTCCTCCTGATGATCATAAAGGTTCTCAATTACATTCACATCCAACGACTCTTTGATAATCAGAAAGGGAAGATCATTGGCTCCGGAATAGCAACTAACACTACACTCCGTTCCATTACCAATGTTATTTTAGTTGAAGGTGTAGTGGTAAAATTTTAGAGATTAAGCTATTGATTAACTTAACTCACAAAGAAAGAGTCTCTACCACGCTTCTATTATTTGCAAAGGAAAGTGAAAAAGAACAAACAAAGCCCATAGAAGTTTTAAAATAAAACTAATAAAAACAGAGATAAGGGTCTGGGGGTTGGTTATGCAAAGGGAAGGTATTAACACCCTAAACATATATAGTATTCTATAGGAAGCTCTTTGAAAATCTGTGCATTTTGACTTAAAAATAATGTTGTTTGCAAAAGATTAGGGAGATGAGAAAAATAAATGTTTTTATAATTTTTTGTGTTTGCCAAGACTTTCCGAGTCTCATGCCTACATACCAACATAGTGCAAAGGAGGATCAAAATCTCGTATTTCGTCATTTTAAGGAGAAATTTGCATCACCATGAGAAGGCTCAAACTTGGATAAAGATCAACAAGTATATCACTAGCTCTCTTAAGTGGAAAAGAATTATCATCAATACTATCAGGATAGGAGAATTACATCTCAACTATTGTAATGGCTCGTGTCTAAACTCTTAGAAAAAAAATTTTAAAAGAAAAAAAAAAGCACAAAGGCCACAAAATAATTTGAATGAGTTTATGCAATTTTTAGTCTTTTGAAATTGTTTTGCATATGCTTTAGATGTATTAAAATTTATTAAGATTTTTTTTTTTGAAAATCACTTTTCAAAAGTCAAGGTTTATTGAGAAAGTGGTACAAGTTTGAAAGCAATAAAATTTTGAAAAAGGAGAGAAGATTTTGAAAATCAAAGAAGGGAGGAGAAGAAGAGACTATCTGTAAGACCCCAATTTTGACCCTAAGATTCCTCATGCTATTCTCATCATATGCATTAGCATTGGGATCACACCTTGGCATCCTCCTTATCCCTCATTAATTGGGTTTGTATTGGGAGAGATCACCAAGCACTTTTGATTGTATCATACTTCAGTTTTCTTTATTTTTACTAACTAAAATACCAAAAATATGTCTTTGTATAATCTAACTCTTTTGTAGGTAGGGCACATGTTCACCTTTGATTTATCAAGCTCACATCTAGGATTTAAGACCCTCAGTGCAAGAAGTTCAATCAAGAATTGGTTTCCCATGGTCTTTACATGTTATTTTGATCAAGAATTCATCAAGAGTTTGAAGTTGGTTTGCCTTGGAAACCCTAATTCATCTTGGTATCTTGTGTAACTTCTTCAACAAGTTTCTTCAATAATTGATCAAATATTTCAAGGGATACTTAAAATTCCATCATATTATGCATATAATATCCTCCATGAGTCCCAAAAGTCAAGAGAATGGCAAGCTAACAAGTTGGTTCATGGTGATTGACCAGAGGAAATCATCTGATCAAAACTGGGGTTCCCTAGACCCTATATCCTACAATTTTTGTCATATGAAAATGATTCCAAGAGAAACGTTACTCTAAATAACATTCCAAACAACTTGCATGTTAAGGTCTATAGCTATTTTGGCTTGGAAAGTCATTTTTTATGGTGAAAGATTATAGGTCATTTTGTCTAAACCCTAATTTGGAGGTCAACTTTCCAAGGCCATAACTTGCTCGATTTTTAGGAGATGAAGGATTTCCAAGTTGCACAATCAAATTCAAGATGTCTACTTCAACTTTGATGTATGGAGGAAGAGAAAATTCAACATTTATATGCATTTTATATGAGGGTACTGTTAGGGACCAATTATCACTACTTTTCATATATTTTTATTGGTCCCTTTTACCATTTTCTTATTGAATTACACACTTTTAGCCTCACAATTTAGTAAAAATACAATTAAGTTTAATTGATTATGTTTTGAGTAGATATTTCACGTATTTGTTAATTTTGTAGAGTTTTTGGACAAGAGAGCATTGGATTGCATAAGCATAATTTGGAAGAAGTTTCAATGGCAATTTGGAAGCATTTGAAGAATAAAACTTGGGAGAAATGGCTTAAATGAAACTTTCAAGGAAAAGAAGCTGAAATTGCTTCAGTTCGCGCCGCAACCAAGATTGGCGACGTGAACCTTGCGAAAACAGCAAGGTTGATATTTGGTTTGGGCCAATTGTTATGTTTTCAACCCAACTTAAGTGTGACAGTTTTGTATCATTTTTAGAGTACTTTTCAGTTTTAGACCAAAATGAAACATTTAAGGAAAGGATGAACTCTTTAAACACTTAATGGGAGAAAAGGAAAGATTATCATTTTACAAGTTGGGGAAGAAATACAGAGCTTACTTTTGTATTTCATTTTGCTGTCAAATATGATGATGAGGAGCTAAACCCCATTTTGTCAAGATTGGAGGTAGTAGTTATTCCTTATTGTTTATGTATTCCTCTTGACTCTTGTATATAACAAAAGATTATTGATGTAATGATTGATATTTTTGCCCTATTTTGAATATTCAGATTTGAGTTATTGTTGAGAAAGATTATTCAAGTCTTGACTTAAGATATGCTTTCAAGTAGTGAATAAGTTGTAGAAATAGATTTATACACTACTCTTCTTTTGTATCAAACATTAAAGATTGCTATATTGATAGTTAGGTTGAGAAATCATTTAACAATTAATATAGTGATTATCACAATATCATTTAGAAATAAATGATATTGAGAGGATACTTGAATATCATCAATAATTTTAAGTCCATATAGTTGTCATTAAGGAAACATAAGAAATTTGGATAGTGAACTCCAATCCTTCCAAGCCTTTTATATTTGATTAAAACTATTTTCACTGTCTTAGTGTATTTTACTCAAAAGATAACTATTCAAACAAAATAACCTGGTTACATTTTAAACTTATAACAATTGGAATTATAGAACGACGGTAATAACAACCAATCTTTGTGGATACGATATAAAAATATTTGCCGGAAATATACTTTTCAACAGGTACATTATAGGTCATTTTGGACCAATGGCATTGAACAAGTGATTTTCCCCAACTTCAAAAATGCATAACTCCTTCATATTAAATCCAGATGGGGTCCAATTTGTGACCATTTTGAAGGAATTTAAGAGAACTACAACTTTGATTAAGGTACCTTTTTAATTTGAAGTTCACATAAAAAGTTAGCCAAGGTGGAATAAGTGAACATATGGCTTGACACTTAGAATTTTTTTTGACATGTTTGATTTTCCCAACTTCCACCTCAAAATTCATCATGATCCAAGCTTCAAATGAAAATGTGTTCAACATGAAAGTTGTTCCACTTAATCTAACATTTCCAAAAAGTTCAATTTCATCCCATTTGAACAAGATATGAGTAACCTGCGTATGGCTTGAACTTTGGATCATCATTTGGCATAAGTGAACTTGAACCTTTCATACACAAATGCATAACTTTCCAACATGACTTCAACAATGTTTGTACTCAATTATGGACCAGAAGGAGTGATTACATGGGCCTATCACACGCCCATGCACCCATGCAATGTACATTGCTATTTTTGGATCTTCATTTCAAGTGTGCAAATATCAATCCATATGCTATAAATAGAACCCCTTGCCATCAGAATTAAGGACCATGCACGCCAACTTTGATTCCCAACCTTCAAACTCTCTCATTAAAAGGATAATCTTGAGAATTTCCATTGGAAATTGAGTTTGAATCTCCACTGTTTTGAGATTCTAAACTCTAAGAGTCTCATGCCTTTTGTTCATCCAATTCCACTCCATCAAGTGTCCTGAGCAAGATCAACAGCAAGCAAGAGCAAGGTCGATTGAATACAAACCTGCATTGAAGGTATTTTCTAGAAATTTTTATCTCTTTGATTCTCACTCAATTCTCCATAATTCTTCTTGATTTTTGGTTGTCTGAAGTTCTACCAATATAGGCAATAAAATTGAGTTACTTTGAGGTCAAATCGAAGCAACTCAGATCATACACCTCAAAATTCAACTTCATGTATCTTTCAATATACTTGGAGTTAGGAGAAATTGAGGCCAGATTCGAGCTCCTGAGCATTTTTACTTTAAACTCATGTCCTTCTTTTTAATTTTGGTGATGGTTGTGAGTGAACCAGTCCGGTGAAGCTCACCGGAGAAGGAGACCAGAGCTTTGGCTCCGAAAGTGCGTTGACACTAATCTGAACCACAGGATCCATTTCAAATGTTTTAATCTCATGCCTTGGTTTTGCATACCATTCATACAACGCTTTGACTTGATTTGCCACCTCAATTAATGAAGGAGATCAAGTGATCCACGTTTTTATTCTATTTTCTGATTTTTCATTTCATTTGGTTTATTTTCATTAATTCATATTAATTTTAATGTTGATTCAAAAAAATATGAGAGTTTCACCAAATTTTTTTAAAATAAAATCCTCTTTCATTTTCTGAATTAAAATTATTTTTTGGATTATTATTAATATTTTTCATGATTTAATTGTTTTTGTGATTTTTTTTAATTGTTTAAAAATAGTTTTATGTTTCCAAAATTAATGAAATTTTTTCTCCAAGGTCCTTTGATCTTGTTTGACCTATGATAAATCTCATGACTATTTATTTGGTGTTATGATGAAGTTTTAGGATTTTGACCAACCATAATTTAATTTAATGCATTATTTAATTGATTTTAATTGTTTAAATGTAAAATAAATTGTGTTGAGCTTTTGATATTGAGTTGTTGAGTTTGACTTGTGTTATTGGGCCTTGGTCAAGGTTGATTTGACTTTGTTGAGTTAAAATCATTGGATTTAGGGGATTGATGAAATATACATTTCATCTCCCAAAATGAATGAATGATTTTAATTCGATAAAAGTTCTTCTTTGACCAATTTGTGTTGATTCCATTTCTCCTCCCTCTTCATCTCAATCTCATTCTCTTCTCATTCATTTCATGGACCTATGATGTCTCTATATCCTAAGGCTAGTTGATTGCAAAATCAACATAAGTGTGGATGAGATTAGGTCCACCTCTTTTGCATATTCTTTTAAGTGTGATATGTTTTAGGAGTATGGTTCATATACCATATCTCTAACATGCATTAACACTAAAATTTCTATTGCTCGGTCTCAAATAGTTGTGACTTCTACATAAGTCCAATTACGATTGCTTAACATATCACTAAATTGTTGACACAAAAGGCATAGCATTATAGTAAGTGAGATTGTAAGTCTCCCCTCTTTCATGGTATTGTATGGAAACTTGGCCTTTTTTCTATCCTTTGGAAGATGTATTGGTTCAAGGATCCATGCTTGTGAATAGTGGGTTGAGTGTTCTCCAAAGAATGACTTAAACAAAACAAGGCAAAAGCAATACTAACTTCTAATCAGCTAACAACTAAAATTTAATTTCAAGTCATTTACTTTTATGCACTTTAATTTTAAGTCTTTATTCATTTTCCATTATTCATACCATTCAACTTGTTTACTTTAATGTCATTTTCACTTTGCTCATTTGAGCCTTATCTTGTGATCTTATTGTGATTGTATATACTTGTTTGTGTTTGTGGTCTTTTGACCTTAATGTACATAATAACAACAAAAACCCTAAATGACATTTGTGTGGACTGTTGGATTTTATCTGAGACATTGGACTTAGAATTAGGCAACACTCCCTATGAAAAAGGAGTTGGCCAATGCCAACTTTCATGAAACCAAGTGCTTATGATTTGAAACTTCATCTAAAGCAAGTATTGTGACCCCATCTGAGTTCATCTGCTACATGGTCTTATTGAAGCTGTTATTTTGAACCTGTGCCTAGTACCTATCTTTGAATTCATTTGATACATGAGAGATTATGAAGAAGATAATGGAGTTGCTAAGCTTGGATGTGGCTATCTTTATTTGATTCCTTGCTCTTCATCTTGCTATTTGTGTATTGATATTGCTTGATTCTAAAGTCCAAGGGAAATTTGGGTTTCTATATGACATTCTTGTCTGTTGGATTGTAGCCCATTGGTCAGATCTTTTCAACTCTTAACTTTTAAATTTTTGTTTAGGATTAGTCTCTCCATCTCCTCCCACTTCTTTAATTTCAAATCTCTCCCCTCTTTCAAAATCTTCTTTGTTTGTGACTTATAAACTTAGACCATATTGCAAATTAGAAACTTTGACCTTATGCCATTGAATTTTTAAAATCTTTTCTTAATTAAACTTGTAAATGAACCTAACAATAATTGACTTAAAATTTCAAAAGACAAATAGAACTAACACTCATTCAAACTTTTTTAGGCCATTTATGCCTTTGTTAAACCTAATTTTTTGATAAAAGCAATGCATCCACTTTGAAATTGTTACCACAAACTACGAGGTTTTGATCCCTCATTTTATGTGGGTACGTAGGCACAAGCCCAAAGGTCTTGTCAAGCACAAAAATGTAATCAACGAATTCTTTTCTCATCCCTCCACTCTATTTATTTGAAACATCATTTTATACAAAAACACATATGCACACAAAAAAGGGCTCCCTAGGAGAACATAGGACACTTTGGGTGCTAACACCTTCCCTCTGTGTTATCAACCCCCTTACCTGTAATCTCTGGAATTTTATTAGTTTTGATTTGAAAACTTCTTACTTTTGGGTTTTGTTCGTACTTTTCCCTTTTCCCTTGGAAACAATAAAAGCGCGGTGGCGACTCTGGTTTAATTTATGTCTAGCTTATCCATAGCTTGATGGTCATGAATTTACCGCTACAGAAATTAAGTGGCGACTCCACTGGGGAGTAGTCTCCAGTGGGTTTAGCCTACTTTTGTGTGTGTATATAATTGTATATTTGATGTATGTATATTTGTTTGTGTGATATAATCTGCTTGTTGTGCTTGGTGATTTCTGAGTGGTGAGATAAGTTCTAACCCGAATTTGAGTGCAATTAAGATAGGAAGATGGTATATTCATGTTTGACTTATGTGGAATAGTCCTTAACAAGTTGACTTGACACACATCTACTCAGTGGAGATCCTTTTGGAGTTATGAATGTCATACAAGTTATTTGTGGTTAGGCATTACTTTCTCTGATTTGGGGTCCGAGAAGCTGAGGACCGTAGAACATTTAACCCCTCTTGGCCTATTTAGGACGTAGTGCAAAGACTGTTCAGGTGTAGACTTGATAATAGTTGTTATGCGATACTACACTTAGAAGTGTTTCTCTTGAGAATATTATGGGTTAATGAGTCAGTCATCCTAACCTGTAATATCCGATAGATGGAATTAAGACTCTGGGAACTTTTTAGAACATGTTCTACAGGTTTTCTCCTTAGCACACTCCTCTGGGATGGTTCTTACCCAGACTCCATGCTCGTGACCCACAACAAACCATTGATTCTTGGTTGATCCAATCATGTCTTGTCAATATCAACGGAACTTGGGTATTGATAAGGTGAAAACCATAATCTACCAAAATGGATGATTGATCTTGACAATGACTTGATTCATCCCTTGACCTTTGTTTGTTTTCCTTGTGTGTGATCCCTTATTTGTGATTGTTGTATTCATGCATTCATGCGCATCATAACATTCATCACACCAAAAATAATTTCAAGGAACCAAGGCCTTATTTGCAAATATTTTCAGACCATGGATTATGGACGAAGGAACACTAAGAAGTATAGTTTGAGATGTCCAGATTTGAAAGAGTTAAGGAAGCTGTCATCTTTTGTATTAGATGCCTTGGACTTCAAGAAATGCCATGGGAAGCTTCTGTCTATTTTCTCTGCTGATGTGGTTGAAGGACTTCTGAGTGTGTTGGTTCAGTTTTATGATCCTCTCTACCATTGCTTCACTTTTCCTGATTATCAACTTGTGCCTATGTTAGAGGAGTGTGCCCATCTCTTGGGAATACCTGTTTCTGAAAAAGTGCCTTTTAGTGGATTGGAAGAGATTCCCAGAACTCATATCATAGCTAAATCTCTTCATCTAAAGAAGTATGAGATAGAAGCTCATTGGGTGAAGAAATGAGGATTGTTTGGATTAACTTCTGAGTTCCTCATCAAGGAAGTTGATGCCTTTGCTCAAGCCGGTAGTGTGGATGCTTTTGAAGCTATCTTTGTGTTGCTCATCTATGGATTATCTTTGCTCCCTAACATTGACGGTTTTGTTGATGTTAACGCCATTAGAATCTTCTTGATTGGGAATCCTATGCCTACTCTGTTAGGAGATATGTATTTCTCTTTGCATCTAAGGAATTCTAAGGGTGGTGTAACTATCATCTGTTGTGTTCCTCTTCTGTACAAGTGGTTTATTTCACACTTACCTCAGACGCCTACTTTTGTGGAGAACAAACAATGTCTACGGTGGTCTCAGAGACTTATGTCTCTCACTAACGATGATGTAGTTTGGTAAGATTCATCATTGGGTAGCTTGGAGATTATTGATTGTTGTGGTGAATTCTCTATTGTGCCTCTCATTGGCACACAAGGAGGAATCAACTACAACTCTGTTTTGGCTCATCGTCAACTTGGGTTCCCCTTTAGAGACAAACCTAATAACACTTTGTTAGAAGGTCTTTTCTATCAAGAGGGTAAAGATACCTAACATCTGAACCAGAAGATCGTGCATGCTTGGAATAATGTGCATAGGAAAGGAAGATCCGAGCTTGGTCTGCGTAATTGTGTAGCTTTGGAAGCTTACACTCTTTGGGTGAAGAAGAGAGCTTTGGAATTGAAGATGCCTTATGCTTGTGAGAGACCTATGTTTATGGTTGTGGCTGAGCCATCAAATCTCCCTAACCAAGATGTAGAGGAGTTGGAAGACGCACTCGCCAAGATGAAGCAAGAGAAGGACACGTGGGAAGAGCGTTTCCATGCTTTGAGCAGAAAGCATGAGGAGTTGCAACTTGAGTCTAAGGATAAGGGTGAACTTATAGAGATTATTGAAGACAGAGTTATGAAGCGACCGAGAGAACCAGAGGTTTCATCTTCCTCTAGTATGCCTCAGCCTTCTGTTTCTTGGAAGAAGATTATTGATCAGCTTGTCTTCGAGAAGACTCAGAGGAAGACTTCTTTTGAGTCCGAGATTCGACGCATCCTAAGGAAGTACACGCCTGCAGTTAGATCTTCTGACACCGTTGTTAGGGGATCCTTAGGATGACTAGTTTCCTTTTCTCTTGTATTTTGTATTTTTGGTTTCTGAAATTGTACTCAGTGTAATCCTTCCAATTATATAAATAAAAGATATTTTTACGGTCCATCAAATTGTGCAATTGTTATTATTATATATATTTGCAAATAAAATAGTAAGTTCCTTGAAAATAAAAACAATCAAGCATTGCATTTCATGCATCATTTGCATAGTAGGTTTCTCTTTCTCCAGATGTCTTATTGGTTCTTCTTTTGTGCTTCAGCTAAGCTGACTCATCGGTACAATACCTGCGCCAATCATCCAAGGATCATGGAACATCTAGAGCAAGAGAAAAGAGACTTGAAGGACGAGATTTCCCGTCTGACTGCCATGATGGAGTCAGTCCTAGCTGCTCAAAGTCAATCTTCTCCAACACTTGCACTCCTCCTCCTCAGAGGACTGTCATATCAGAGGTTGTTTCTTTAAGCGTGCCTGCCGCTCATTTCACTCCTTTCATGCCTGCCGGATTCCCGTGGGGAATGCCTCCTAACTTTGTGCCTGAGGGTTTCGCGCCTACTTTTGCTTCCATGTCGGCGTCTAGCCTGGTCATGTTTATGCCACCACCGATTGTTCACACTTTGTCTCATGTCGAGGACACCATCTACCATTCCGAGCCGTCTGAGGGTTCGGATGTTTATGAGAAAATGGACAAGATGAAAGACCAATTCCTTGAGCTACGAAAGGAGTTGAAGACCCTGAGGGGAAAAGATTTGTTCAGTAAGAGTGCGGCGGAACTTTGCTTGGTTCTTAATGTCAAGATCCCGATGAAGTTCAAAGTCCCTGACTTTGAAAAGTATAAGGGGAATACTTGTCCGCTCAGTCATCTCGTCATGTATGCTAGAAATATGTCAACGCAAACCGATAATGATCAGTTACTAATTCATTATTTTCAAGACAGTCTGACTGGTGCCGCTCTGAGGTGGCACATGGGTTTGGATAGTGCGCGTGTCTGGATGTCCAATGATTTGGGTAAGGCTTTCGTGAAGCAGTACAAGTATAATATGGATATGGCGCCGGATAGGGATCAATTGAGGTCATTGTCTCAAAAGGACAAGGAGATGTTCAAAGAGTATGCTCAGCGATGGAGAGAGCTAATCACTCAAATTACCCCTCCTTTGGAAGAAAAGGAAATAAGCAAGACTTTTCTCAAGACCCTTAGCTCATTTTACTATGAGCGCATGATTGCCAGTGCCCCCAGTGATTTTACCGAAATGGTAAACATGGGGATGAGGTTAGAAGAAGCTGTCTGAGAGGGAAGGTTTTCTAAAGAGGAGGTTTCGTCTAGCAAGAAGTATGAAAGTGAGTTTGCCAGAAAGAAAGAAGGAGAGACTAATGCAGTATCAGTTGGGAGGAAAAAGAGGCCTCATGTTAGAAGGAATCCACAACCTTATCAACCCCATCATCAAGTATCGTCTGTTATTCCTGTATTTTCAAACAATCAATCAATTCCATTTCAATAACAACGTCAACAAAAGCCACCACAAAGAACAAACAACCACAACAACAATAATACCAACAATCATCAACAACAACAAAACTTCGAGAGGAAGAATGTCTCTTTCGAACCGGTTCCCATGACTTATGCTGAATTGTATCCATCATTGGTTCTCAAGAACCTTTTGCAATCGAGAAATCCTCCTCAAATTCCAAAACCACTTTCATGGTGGTACAAGCCAGAGCTTCCCTGTGCCTTTAATCAAGGGGCTCCTGGGCATGATATTGAGAACTGTTACCCCTGAAGTACGAGGTTCAGAAATTGGTTAAAAGTGGGATGGTGTCCTTTGAGGACCGTGCGCCGAATGTCAAAGCTAATCCACTACCTGCTCATGGTAACCCTTCTGTTAACATGGTAGATGGTTGTCCTGGGGAGTTCAAAGTATTTAATGTCCGTTTCATTATAAGGTCCTTGGTGATGATGCACAAGGATATCTGTTTGGTAAGTGATTGTGAGCATGACCATGATGGTTTTGCAATTTGCAGTGTTAACCCCCGAGGTTGTATGGTTGTGAAGAGAGACATCCAGAGGTTGATGGATGAGGGTATGATCCATATTCTTCAGTCCCGTCACTTAGGTGACAATGTGAATGTTATAGTTCCAGTGTTCAAGACACCATAGAGAGTGATGATTCAATTTAATAGTAGCAGCAGTAATAATGTCAGCAATAGATCGGTATCACCGTTGGTAATACGTGTAGCGGGTCCAGTCCCGTATGCATCCGATAAGGCTGTTCCGTACCAGTATAATGCGACTATGTTAGAGAATGGTTAAGAGGTTCCTTTTCCTACGACCAATTCTGTTGTGAGCATTGCTGATGTTACGAAGGTGACTCGCAGTGGTCGTGTTTTTGGGCCGGTGTTCCCAAAGAATGTAGAAGATGTATCTGCCAGTAAAAGTATCGAAGTGCCTGAAGTTGATCCGATTAGCGCTCCAAAGTGTCAGTCTGGTGAATCCAGCAGTTTGAAGCCTAATGATGATGATGAGGTACTCCGGTTGATTAAGAAGAGCGAGTTTAATATGGTGGAGCAGTTACTCCAAACTCCTTCTAAGATTTCAGTGCTGTCTCTACTTATGAATTCTGAAGCACACAAAGAAGCATTGCAAAAGGTATTGGAGCAAGCTTAAGTAGAGCATGATGTTACAGTGGATCAATTTGATCATATTGTGGCTAACATCACTTCCTGCAACAATCTGAGCTTCTATGATGAGGAACTTCCTAAGGAGGGTAGAAATCACAGTTTAGCGTTACACATTTCAATGAATTGCAAGGAGGATACATTATCAAACGTATTGGTTGATACCAGCTCTTCATTGAATGTACTTCCCAAATCAACTCTTTCTAGGCTGACATATCAAGGAGCTCCAATGAGATATAGTGGCGTGATCGTCAAGGCATTTGATGGTTCTCGCAAGACCGTGATTGGTGAAGTGGACCTTCCTATGAAGATAGGTCTGAGTGATTTCCAAATTAATTTCCAAGTAATGGATATCCATCTGGCCTATAACTGTTTGTTAGGAAGACCGTGGATACATGAGGCAGGAGCCGTTACATCAACGCTGCACCAGAAATTGAAGTTTGTTAAGAATGGAAAGCTTGTTATTATTGGTAGGGAGAAGGCTTTGTTGGTAAGCCACATGTCGTCTTTCTCTTATGTAGAAGCTGAGGATGAGGTTGGAACTCCGTTCCAAGCTCTATCTATTGCTGAAGAAAAGAGAGTTGGGGCACCTATGTCCTCCTTCAAAGATGCTCAGAAGATTGTTGAAGATGGTATTTCTGACCAATGGGGACAAATGATAGAGGTCATCAAGAATAAGAGCAGATCTAGTTTGGGATTCCAACGAGGTTCATCTGAGATTAGAGTTCAAGATATGCAACCCAGTTTCCGTAGCGGAGGGTTCATTCATGGTAATGAACACAACTTAGTTTTCGTGTGTAAGACCCCAATTTTGACCCTAAGATCCCTCATGCATTCCATCATAAGCATGAGCATTGGGATCATACCTTGACATCCTCATTACCCCTCTTTCATTGGATTTGTTTTGGGAGAGATCACCAAGCACTTTGTGATTATATCATACTTGTATTTTATCATTTTACTAACCAAAATACCAAAAATATGTCTTCGTATTTGCCTAACTCTTTTGTAGGTAGGGCATGATCTCCTTGATTCATCAAGATCACATCTAGGGTTTGTGACCCTCATGAATAAAGAGCACAACCAAGAATTGACCCAAGAATGGTTATGAACATCATATATGAGTCTCAATGTTCTCTACATGTTATATTGGTCAAGTTTGCTTCAAGAGTTTGAGGGTGATTTGCCTTGGAAACCCTAGTTTGACTGGGTATCTTGAGTAACTTCTCCAACAAGATATTTCACCAATTGATCAAATTTCTCAAGGGATACCTCAAATTTCATCATATTATGCATATATGATCTACCATGAGCCAAGAAAGTCAAGATAATTGGAAGTTAGCAAGTTGGTTGATGGTGGTTGGCCAGATAGATTCATCTAATCAAAACTGGGTCTCCCTAGACCCTATATCCTACAATTTTCACCATATGAAAATTATTCCAAGATAAAACGTACTCTAAATTACATTATAAACAACTTTCATGTTGAGACCTAGAGCTAGTTTTGCTTGGAAAATCATTTTCTATGTTGAAACATTATAGGTCATTTTGTCTAAACCCTAATTTGAAAGTCAACTTCCCAAGGCCATAACTTGCTCAATTTTTATGAGATGAAATATTTCCTAGTTTCACAATCAAATTCGATGTGTCTACTTCAACCTTTATGTTTGGAGTGGGAGATAATTCAACTTCTTTGAACATGTGATATGAGGCTACATTATAGGTCACTTTTGACTTATACCATTGATCAAGTGATTTTTCAAAACTTCAAAAATGCATAACTCTATCATTTAAAATCCAAATGACATGAAATTGGTGACCATTTTGAAGGTCTTTGAGAGATCTACAATGTTGATAAAGACACGTTTCTCATTTGAAGCTCCCATAAAAAGTTAAGCAAGGTGGAACATTAAGACACATGGCTTGACACTTAGAAATTTTTTGATATGGCAAATTTTTCCAAATTTCCACTTCAAACTTCTCCAAGTTCCAAGCTCCAAGGGAAAAAGTGTTCAACATAAAACTTGTTTCTCTTGGTCTCACCTTTCCAAAGAGCTCAAACTCATTCATTTTGGACTTGAAATGCATAGGTTGCACATGGCTTAAACAGGCTGATATCATTTGGCATGGATCCAACTTCAAACATCAATGTTCAATTGCCTTGCATTCCAAGCTTGGTTCAACACATATGATCATTCATTTTGGACTTCAAGCTATCATTTCATGGGCCTATGTGCGCCCATGCACCATGCTATCATCATTTTACCAAAATTGGAAAGTGAAAAGAGTGTGCAAATATGACATGGATTTGGCTATATATACAATTGCATTTGCTCATAATTAACACACACATCGCGCCAACTTTGAATCCCCATTGAAAACCCTTCATTCTCATAGGATAACCCTGATAAATTGATTTGAATTTGAGCTTGAATCTCCACTATTTTGGAATTCAATTCTCCAGGAGTCCATTGCTTCTAAACCTTTCAATTTCTCTCATGCAAGCAAGTGAAGTGAAGCCAAGAACAATTCAGATCAAGATCTAGCAAGCTCAAACCTCCATTGAAGGTAATTTGCAAAAATTTTAAACTCTTAGATTCTCTCAATTTATTGCTCAATTCCATTGATTCTTGAGTTGTCTGAAGTCCTACCAATGTAGGAAAGAAGATTGAGTTGCTTTGAGGCCAAATCGAAGCAACTCAGATCATGAACCTCGTTTTTCAATTCCACATATCTCTTAATATATTTGGAATTGGAGGAATTGGAGGTCATATTCGTGCCCAGTGATGTTTTTTCTTTAAGATCATGTCCCTATTTTAAATTTTGGTGATGGTTCATGTTGACCAGTCCGGTGGAGCTCACCGGAGAAGACAACCGGAGCTCTGGCTCCGGTGATGATGTGTCTTGAGTTTGAGCCATGTGATATATCTTCCACGTTTTAATCTTAATTGTCCCTTGTGAATACCATATGTACAGCGCGTTTGATTAAGAAACACATGGAGCGCGCGTTTTGGATCATCAGATCTGCCACCTCAATTAATGAGGGAGATCTGATGGTCCACGTATTTTTGGATTTTTTTGAATTTCATTTTAATTCCATTTTCTTCAATAATTCATATTAAATTTAATATTGATCCAAAAAATTTCAAATATTTTTCTCTTTCATATTCTGAATTAAAATTATTTTTTGGATCATTATTAATATTTTTCATGAATTAATTATTTTGCATTTGCTTTTAATTGTATAAAAATATTTTTAAGTGTCCAAAAATTATGAAATTTTTTCTCCAAGGTCCTTTGACCTTGTTTGACCTATGTTAAATCTCATGGCCATTTCTTTGGTGTTTTGATGAGATTTTAGGATTTGGACAAAACATATTTAAATTTAATGCATTATTTTACTATTTTAATTGAATAAATGTCATTTTAATTGTGTTGACCATTTGTATTGACTTAAGTGAGTTTCTTATTTGTTGTTGGGCCTTGGTCAAGGTTGATTTGACTTTGCCAAGTTAATATTATTGGACTTAGGGGATTGATGGAATGTACATTCCATCTCCCAAAATGAATGAATAATATTAATTTGGTAAAAGTCCTCCTTTGACCAATTTGTGATCTCATTCATCCCTTTCCCTCTTCATCTAATTCCCCTTCTTCATCCATTCATTTCCATTTGGCCAATGACATCTCAAAGTCCTAATGCTAGTTGATTGAAAGATTAACATGAGTATGGATGAGACTAGGCCACATCTTTTGTATATTTTTTTTGTATGTGTGTGGTATGTTTAATGAGCATAGTTCATAATACTATGTCTCCAATATGCATTAACACCAAAAGTCTATTGCCCGATCTCAAATAGTTGTGACTTCTACATAAGTCCAATTACGATTGCTTAACATAACACTAAATTTGTGACACAAAAGGCATAAGCATTCTAGTTAGTGAGATTGTAAGTCTCCCCTCTTCCATGGTATTGTGTGGAAACTTGGCCTTCTTTCCTTCCTTTGGAAGATATTTTGGTTCAAGGGTCCATACTTGTGGCAAGTGGGTTGAGTGTTCTCCAAAGAATGTCTTGAAATCAAAAAGCAAAACAAAACTAACTACTAACTTACTAACCATTAACTTTTAACTCCAAGTCTTTACTTTAATGCAATTTACTTTTAACACTTTATATCATTTGCCATTATACATATCATTCTAATTGTTTATGTTAATGTAATTTTCACTTTGTCCATTTGGACCATATTGTGTGATATTATCTTGTTTGTGTATACCTTGTTTGATTGTGTGGTCTTTGACTATTAATGTACATAATAATAACAAAAACCCTAACAGAATTTTGAGTGGACTGTTGGTTTGATCTTGCCCAATTGGACTTAGAACTTAGGCAACATTCCTTTGCTAATGGACTTGGCCAATACCAATTTGTTGAAGAACCAAGTGTTTGCAATTTGAAATTCATCTGATATATTATTCAAGATCTCTTCAGTTCATCTGCAACATTGATCATTGTTAAGCGGTTATGTTGAACCTGTGACTTGTGGAATGCATCTGCTACATAGGCTATTTTGAAGAAGATCATGAAGTGGATAAGCTTGGATGAGGCCATCTTTATTTGATGCCTTTGCTCTTCAATATTGATATATATGTGCATTTGTGTGTTGCTTGATTCTAAAAGTCCAAGGGAATTCTGGGTTTCTATTGACATACTTGTCTATTGGATTGCTCCCATTTGGTCAGATCTTTTCTACTTTAAACTTTTAAATTTTTGTGCATATGGTAGTATTTTCATCTTCTCCCCATTTCTTTAATTTCAAAATCTCTCCCTCCATTTTCAAAACCTTCTTTGTGTGAACTACTTTTGTTCTAAACTCTGACCACCTTTTTCAAAAAGATAGAAACTTTAGCCTTATGCCATTGCATTTTCAAACTTATTTTCTTAAATCAAACTTGTAAATAGACTTAACTATACTTGACTTAAACTTTCAAAAAGCCAAAAAGAACTAACTCATTCAAACCATTTTCAAGCCTTTGTGCCTTTCAAACTTAAATTTTGTTAAAACCAACACACTCATTTTGAAATTTATAGCACGAACTACGAGGTTTTGATCCCTCATTCATATGTTGGTACGTAGGCACAAGTCCGAAGGTCTTGTCAAACACAAAAATATAATTAATGAATTATTTTCTCATCCCCTCACTCTATTTGGGATGGTTCTTACCCAGACTCCATGCTCGTGACTTGCAACAAACCCTTGATTCTTGGTTGATCCAATCAAGTCTTGTCAATATCAATGGAACTTGGGTGTTGATAAGGTGTAAACCATAATCCACCAAAATGGATGCTTGATCTTGACAATGACTTGATTCATCCCTTGACCTTTGTTTGCCTTGTGTGTGATCCCTTACTCGTGATTGTTGCATTCATGCATTCATGCGCATCATAACATTCATCACACAAAATTTCAAGGAACTAAGGTATCATTTACAAATATTTTCAGACCATGGATTGTGGACGAAGGGACACTAAGAAGTACAACTTCAGATGTCCAGACTTGAAAGAGTTAAGGAAGCTAGCATCTTTTGTATTAGATCCCTTGGACTTCAAACAACGTCATGGGAAGCTTCTATCTATTTTGTCTGCTGATATGGTTGAAGGACTCTTGAGTGTATTAGTGCAGTTCTATGATCCTCTCTACCATTGTTTCACTTTCCTAGATTTTCAGCTTGTGCCTACCTTGGAGGAGTATTCTCATCTTTTGGGGATACCTATTTCTAGTAGAGTGCCTTTTAGTGGATTGGAGGAGATTCCCCGATCTAGTATTATTGCTGAAGCTCTTCACTTGAATAAGTTTGAGATAGAGGCTCATTGGGTGAAGAAATGAGGGTTATTTGGGTTGTCATCTGTTTTTTTCATCAAGGAAGCTACCACTTTCGCTCAAGCTGGTAGTGTGGACGCTTTTGAAGTTATCTTTGTGTTGCTCATATATGGATTAGCTTTGTTCCCTAACAGTGACGGTTTTGTTGATGTTAACGCCATTAGACTTTTCTTCATTGGGAATCCTGTGCCTACTTTGTTGGGTGATATGTATTTCTCTTTGCATCTAAGGAATTCTAAAGGTGGTGGAACTATTGTCTGTTGCATTCCTCTTCTGTACAAGTGGTTTATTTCGCACTTGCCTCAGACGCTTGCTTTTATGGAGAACAAACAATGTCTAAGGTGGTCTCAAAGACTTATGTCTCTCACTAATGATGATATAGTTTGGTATGATCCGTCCTTAAGCAGTTTGGAGATTATTGATAGTTGTGGTGAATTCTCTAATGTGCCTCTCATTGGTACAAAAGGAGGAATTAACGACAACCCTGCTTTGGCTCTTCGTCAACTTGGGTTCCCCTTGAGAGACAAACCTAATAACATGTTGTTAGAAGGTCTTTTCTATCAAGAGGGTAAAGATCCCCAACATTTGAAGCATAAGATTGTGCATGCTTGGCATAATGTGCATAGGAAAGGAAGATCCGAGCTTGGTCCACGCAATTGGGTAGCTTTGGAAGCTTACACTCTTTGGGTGAGGAAGAGGGCTATGGAGTTGAAGATGCCTTATCCTTGCAAAAGACCTACGTCTATGGTTGTGGTTGAGCCATTAACTCTCCCTAACCAAGATGTAGGGGAGTTGGAAGACGCGCTCATGAAGATGAAGCAAGAGAATGATATGTGGGAAGAGCGTTTCCATGATTTAAGCAAGAAGCATGAAGAGTTGCAGTTGGAGTCTAAGGACAAAGATGCATTGATTAAGCTACTTGGAGATCGAGTGACGAAGAGATAGAGAGAGCCAGAGGTTTCATCTTCTAGTATACCTCAGTATTCCGTTGCTTGGAAGAAGATTGTTGACCAGCTTGTCCTCGAGAAGACTCAGATGAAGGCTTCTTTTGAGACCAAGATTCGTCGCATGCGAAGGAAGTACGCGCCTTCAACCAGATCTTCTGACATTGTTGTTAGGGATCCTTAGGATGACTAGTCTCCTTTTCTCTTGTATATTTTATTTCGGTTTCTGAGATTGTACTCAGTGTAATCCTTCCAATTTATATAAATAAAAAGAGATTTTTGGTCATATCAAAATTATTGCAATTGCCATTTCAATTTTATATATTTGCAAATGATATAGTAAGTTCCTTGGAAATAAAAATAATCAAGCATTGCATTTCATGCATCATTTGCATAAGCAGGTTTTTGCCAGGTGTCTGATTGGTGTTCTTCGGTGCTTTAGCCAAGCTGACTCACCGGTACAACACTCGAGCTAATCATTCAAAGATCATGGAACACCTTGAGAAAGAGAACCGAGATTTGAAAGAGGAGATTGCCTGGCTGACTGCCATGATGGAGTCAGTTCTTGCTGCTCAAAGCCAAGCTTCTCCAACACCTGTACCTCCTCCCGCGAGGACTGTCATTTCTGAAGTGGTTACCTCTATTGTGCCTGCTGCCACCGCCCACTTCACTCCCAACCTTTCTGCTAGATTCCCTTGGGGAATGCCTCCAAATTTTGTGCCAGAAGGTTTCACTCCCACTTTTGCTTCCATGTCGGCATCTATCCCGGTCATGTCTGTACCACCTCCCGTTGTGTACACTTTGCCTCGTGTAGAGGATACCATCTATCATTCCGAGCCGTTTGAGGGCCCAGATGTCTATGAGAAGATGGATGAGATGAAGGACCAATTTCTTGAGCTACGCAAGGAATTGAAAATGCTGAGAGGCAAAGATATGTTTGGGAAGAGTGTTGCTGAACTGTGCTTAGTGCTCAATGTGAAAATCTCAGTGAAATTCAAAGTGCCTGACTTTGAGAAGTACAAAGGGAACTCTTGTCCACTCAGTCACCTTGTGATGTATGCTCGCAAGATGTCAACCAAAACATATAATGATCAGTTGATGATTCACTACTTCCAGGATAGCCTAACAGGTGTTGCACTCCGTTGGTATATGGGGTTAGATAGTGCAAGCATCCTCAATTTTAATGGCCTAGGTGAGGCTTTTGTGAAACAGTACAAGTACAATGTGGATATGGCGCCAGATAGGGACCAACTGAGGTCCATGTCTCAGAAAGATAAGGAGACATTCAAGGAGTATGCCCAGCGTTGGAGGGAGTTGGCTGCCCAGATCACTCCTCTTTTGGAGGAGAAAGAAATGATGAAAATCTTTCTGAAAACCCTGAGTTCATTCTATTATGAACGCATGATCGCCAGTGCCCCCAGTGATTTTACCGAAATGGTAAATATGGGGATGAGACTTGAAGAAGGGGTCCGTGAAGGACGATTGTCAAAAGATGAGGCGTCAACAAGCAAGAACTATGGGAGTAGTTTCAGTAAGAGAAAGGATAGTGAAACAAACGTAATTTCTAGTGGGAGGCAGAGGATGCCTCAAATCAGAAGAAATCCATCACCCCGTCAACATCATCATCATCAAGTATCTTCCGTCATTCCAGTATTTTCTAATCATCAAACAACACCAATTCAACAACAACAACAACATCAGTATCAAAATCAACGTCAACAACAACAACCGCAACAAAGAACAAACACCTACAACAACAACAATTCCAACAACAATCATCACCAACAATAGAATTTCGAGAGGAAGAAGGTCTCTTTTGACCCGATCCCTATGTCGTACACAGAATTATATCCATCCCTGGTCCTCAAAAACTTGATTCAACCGAGGAATCCACCGTAGATACTAGAACCACTTCCTTGGTGGTATAAACCTGAGCTTCGTTGTGCTTTTCATCAGGGTGCACCTGGGCATGACATTGAAAACTGTTATCTGTTGAAGTATGAGGTGCAAAAGCTTATGAAGAGTGGTATGGTGTCCTTTGAGGACTGCTCGCCTAATGTGAAAGCTAACCATTTGCCCGCTCATGAGAATTCTTCAGTGAACATGGGGGACGGCTGTCCAGGTGAATTCAAGGTTTTTTATGTCCGGTTTATCTGAAGATCTTTGGTGCAAATGCATAAAGATATTTGTTTGGTGAGTGATTGTGAACATGATCACGATGGTTGTGATATTTGTAGCGTGAACCCAAGGGGGTGTGTTGTAGTGAAAAGGGACATCCAACGTCTGATGGATGAAGGCATGATTCAGATTGTTTAATCTCGTCATATAAATGACGATGTTAATGTCATAGTGCACGCTTTCAAGAAACTAGAGTGGTTAGTGATTTAGTATGATAGCAATAGTAACCAGAACGTCAGCAATAAATCAGTTTCGCCGTTGGTAATACGGTTAGCGGGCCTAATCCCGTATGCATCTGATAAGGTTGTACTGTATCAGTATAATGCTACGATGTTAGAGAATGGTCAAGAGGAACCATTACCTATGACCAATTAAATGGTGAGCATTACAGATGTTATGAAGGTGACCCGCAGTGGTCGAGTATTTGGATCGGTGTTCCCGGAAAATAAAGAAGAGTTGATTGTTGGTAAGAAAGCGGAGGTGCCTAACACAGATCCAGTGGGCTATTCAAGAGATAAGTCTGGTGAATCCAATAATTTGAAAGCCAATAGTGATGATGATGAGGTACTCCGACTGATTAAGAGGATTGAATTTAATGTAGTTGAGCAGTTGCTCCAGACTCCCTCAAAGATATCCGTGTTGTCTCTGCTTTTGAATTCTGAAGCACACAGAGAAACACTCCAAAGAGTTCTTGAACAGGAATATGTGGAGCAGGATGTTAATGTGGATCAATTTGATCATATTGTAGCTAACATCACTTCATGCAATAATTTGAGCTTTTACAATGAAGAACTCCCTGAGGAGGGAAGAAATCACAATATGGCTTTGCATATTTCGATGAATTGCAAAGAAGATGCTTTGTCAAACATGCTAGTTAACACTGGGTCGTCACTCAATGTGCTTCCAAAGTCAACATTGTCAAAGTTATCTTATCAAGGAGATCCCATGAGGTATAGTGGAGTAATTGTCAAAGCCTTTGATGGCTCGCGCAAGACGGTCATTGGAGAAGTGGAACTTCCAGTCAAGATAGGTCCGAGTGACTTTCAGATTACTTTCCAGGTAATGGATACTCACCCGACCTATAGCTGTTTATTGGGAAGGCCATGGATTCATGAAGCAGGAGTTGTTACTTCCACTCTGCATCAGAAGCTCAAATTTGTCAAGAATGGCAAGTTGGTGATTGTGGGAGGTGAGAAAGCACTGTTGGCTAGCCATCTGTCATCTTTCTCCTATGTGGAAGCTGAGGATGAGGTTGGAACTCCGTTCCAAGCCGTATCTATTGCTGCTGAGAAGAGAGTTGGGGCACCTATGTCCTCTCTGAGAGATGCTCAAAAGATTGTTGAAGAAGGTCCTGTTGATCAATGGGAGCGTGTGGTAGAGGTCGCCGACAACAAGGGAAGAACTGGTTTGGGGTTCCAAAAGGGCTCGTCAACCGTTAGATCTGAAGAGATGCAACTCAGCTTCCGTAGCAGAGGGTTCACTCATGGGAATGAATAACACATAGCTGTTGTGCTAGAGGATAATGAAGAGGAAGATTGCACCAACTTTGTGACGCATGGACAGACATGCAACAATTAGACTGCTGTTGATATTCCTGTTATTTTACATCGATCTAAGTAATTTCTTTTATATTTTAAAATCCTTCTCCTATGCCTAAGGGAGAAGTGAACATTGTTTGGGCATTTTTAAATTGATCATCAATAAAATTAATTCTATTCATCCACATCTTTGATGTTTTGTTTTTAATTTTTGCTTATTTCTGAAAATGGTAATCATAAAAAACATAAATAAACAATATAATTGTCCATCTGCATAATATTTGGTCACAAATTCACTTCTCTAAAATCAAAATATCAAATCATTATGCAGGTTGGTTCCTAACCCCATTGAATACAATGATCCTTCTCCTTCTCCAAATTTTGAATTCCTGTGTTTGAAGCCGAGGAGGAAAGTGATATGGAAGTGAGTGATGGATTGTCTCGTCTTCTGGAGCAAGATGAAAAGATTATTCAGCCGTTTGAAGAGCAGATTGAGCTAGTCAACTTGGGTTCCGAAGATGATGTGAAGGAAGTCAAGATTGGGTCTCAACTGTGTCCAGATGCAAGAAGAGGTTGATTGATCTTCTTCGAGAGTATTCAGATGTGTTTGCTTGGTCCTATCAAGATATGCCTAGATTGGATTCTGAGATTGTGGAGCATAGATTGCCGTTGAAGCCAGAATGCCCGCCAGTCAAGTAGAAATTGAGAAGAACGCTTCCTGATATGGCTGTGAAGATGAAAGAGGAAGTTCAGAAGCAGATCGATGCCGGTTTCCTTGTAACTGCTGAGTATCCATAATGGGTGGCCAATATTGTGCATGTGAAAAAGAAAGATGGAAAAGTATGCATGTGTTTCGATTATAGAGATCTGAATAAAGCCAGTCTGAAAGATGATTTTCCTCTGCCACACATTGATATGTTGGTAGACAACATTGCTAAATTCAAAGTCTTTTCGTTTATGGATGGATTTTCCGGATATAATCAGATTAAGATGGCACCCGAAGATATGGAGAAGACCACATTCATTACACCCTGGGGAACATTCTGTTATAGAGTGATGCCCTTCGGTCTAAAGAATGCTGGTGCAACTTACGAAAGAGCAATGACTACTCTTTTGCATGATATGATGCATAAAGAGATTGAAGTATATGTCAATGACATGATTGCTAAATCAATTGATGAAGAGGAACATGTTAAACATTTGTTGAAGCTATTCCAACATTTGAGGAAGTATAAACTCCGCTTGAATCCCAATAAGTGTACTTTTGGTGTTCGTTCTGGTAAGTTGTTGGGCTTTATTGTCAGCGAGAAGGGTATTGAAGTTGATCCGGCCAAGGTCAAAGCAATACAAGAGATGCCTGCACCCAAAACTAAGAAGCAAGTCAGAGGTTTTCTCGGTCGCTTGATTTATATTTCTAGATTCATTTCCCACACGACTGCCACATGTGCGCCTATATTCAAGCTTCTTCGGAAAGATCAGTCTTGTGATTGGACCGAAGACTGCCAAAAAGCAATTGGTAGTATCAAGGAATATTTGCTTGAGCCTCCGATTTTGTCTCCACCTGTTGAAGGAAGACCATTGATCATGTATTTTACTGTACTAGAAGATAGTGTGGGTTATGTTCTTGGTCAGCAAGATGAGACTGGGAAGAAAGAATTTGCAATTTACTACCTCAGTAAGAAGTTCACCGACTGTGAGACTCGGTATTTTATGCTTGAGAAGACTTGTTGCGTATTGGCTTGGGCTGCTAAGCGTCTGCGTCAATACATGTTGAATTATACCACTTGGTTGATATCCAAAATGGATCCAATCAAGTATATATTTGAGAAGCCTGCTTTAACTGGAACAATTGTCCATTGGCAGATGTTGTTATCAGAGTATGATATCGAATACCGATCTCAGAAAGCGATCAAAGGTAGTATCTTGGTTGACCATTTGGCTCACCAACCAATTGAAGATTATAAGTCAGTGTAATATGACTTTCCCAAGAGATTTTATACTTGAAAATGAAAGATTGTGATGAACCATTGCTTGAAGAAGGGCCAGAACCTGGTTCCTGTTGGGGCATGGTATTTGATGGAGCTGTTAATTAATATGGAAATGGCATTGAGGCAGTAATCATTACTCTGCAAGGCATGCATCTACCATTTACAGCTAGATTAACTTTTAAGTGTACAAACAACAAGGCAGAATATGAAGCTTGCATTATGGGGCTTGAAGAGGCCATGAATCTCAGAATCAAGTATTTGGATGTCTTCGGTGATTCGGCTTTGGTTGTGAATCAGATCAAAGGAGAATGGGAGACAAGTCAACCCGATTTAATACCATATAGAGATTATGCGAGGAGGATTTCAACTTTCTTTGCAAAGGTTAAATTTCATTATATCCCTCGAGATGAGAACTGGATGGCAGATGCTCTTCCAACGTTGGCATCAATGATTGTAGTGAAGTATTAGAATGAAGTTCCCAATTTATCTGTGATGTGTCTTAATAGGCCAACTCATGTGTTTGTTGTTTAAGAGATCAAAGATGAGAAGCCGTGGTATTACGACATCAAATGTTTCCTCCAAAGTCAGATTTACCCGCCTGGGGCATCCTTGAAAGATAAGAAGACTTTGAGAAGATTAGCCAGAAATTTCTACATGAATGGTGATGTACTATACAAGAGAAACTTCGACATGGTTTTGCTCAGATGCATGGATAAATACGAAGCATACTTGTTGATGACCGAAGTGCATGAAGGTTCCTTTGGAACTCATTCCAATGGACATGCAATGACGAAGAAGATGTTGCGAGCAGGTTACTATTGGTTGACAATGGAATCTGACTGTTGCATGTTTGTGAAGAAATGCCACAAGTGTCAAATCTATGCTGATAAGATTCATGTTCCTCCGACACTATTGTATGTTGTCTCTTTCCCATGGCCCTTCTCCATGTGGGGAATTGATATGATTGGGATGATTGGGCCCAAAGCTTCGAATGGACATCGTTTCACTTTGGTGGCAAACGATTACTTCACAAAATGGGTTGAAGCGGCATCGTATGCAAATGTAACCAAGCAAGTTATTGTAAGTTTTATCAAGAATCATATCATATGTCGTTATGGTGTGCCAAGCAAGATCATTACTGATAACGGGTCGAACTTGAATAGCAATATGGTGGAAGCTCTTTGCAAAGACTTCAAGATTGCACATCATAATTATTCTCCTTACAGACCCAAGATGAATGGGGTTGTTGAAGCTGCGAACAAGAACATCAATAAGATTATCCAGAAGATGGTTGTCACGTACAAGGATTGGCAAGAGATGCTCCCTTTTGCTTTGCATGGGTATCATACATCCGTCCGCACTTCAACAGGGGCAACCCCTTTCTCTCTCGTATATGGTATGGAAGCAGTACTCCCCGTAGAGGTTGAGATTCCTTCATTGCGTGTGCTCATAGAAGCCAAGTTGACTGAAGCAGAATGGTGTCAGACCAGGTTTGATCAGCTGAATTTAATTGAAGAGAAGAGATTGACTGCCATGTGCCATGGTCAGTTATATCAGCACAGGATGAAGAAAGCTTTTGATAAGAAGGTCAAACCCCGTTTGTTCAAAGAAGGTGACCTTGTGCTCAAGAAGATTTTTTCGTTCAAGCTAGATTCCAGAGGAAAATGGACTCCCAATTATGAAGGCCCATATGTTGTTAAGAGAGCCTTTTCAGGCGGTGCATTGATTCTTACAACTATGGATGGTGAAGAGTTCGCTCGTCCTGTGAACGCAGATGCAGTCAAGAAATACTTCGCCTAAAAAATAAATAAAAGAACAGATCGTTTATGTGGAGCAAGCTTATGTGGAACATGATGTAACGATGGATCAGTTTGATCACATTGTGGCTAACATTACTTCCTGAAAAAATTTGAGCTTTTGTGATGAAGAACTTACCGAGGAAGGCAGAAATCACAACTTAGCACTACACATACCAATGAACTGCAAGGAGGATGATCTGTCAAATGTGTTGGTTGATACCGACCCTTCTTTGAATGTACTCCCCAAATCAACTCTTTCCATATTGTCGTATCAAGGAGCTCCGATGAGATACAATGGCATGATCATCAAAGCTTTTGATGGTTCTCGCAAAACTACTATAGGAGAGGTGGACCTTCCTATGAAGATAGGTCCGAGTGATTTCCAAATTACTTTCCAAGTAATGGATATCCACCCGGCCTATAGTTGCTTGTTAGGAAGGCCATGGATACACGAGGCGTGAGCTGTTACTTTAACTCTGCATCAGAAGTTGAAATTTGTGAAGAATGGAAAGCTTGTTATCATTGTCGCAACCTGAAAAATACAGTGCGCGAAAAAACAATCGGCGAAAGAAAATGACAGAAGAGTCGCCACCGTGCGTTATTCATCCCAAAGGAGGGAAAGGAAACGCTCGAAGTAAACCTGAAAAAGGAAAGGACAAGACGGGGTCTCGCAACCAAATCTTGGGTTCGGGAGTCGGTTATGCGAAGGGAAGGTATTAGCACCCCTACGCATCCGTAGTACTCTACGGGATCCACTTTTGTAGTTCTTGTCTAAAGGGTGTGGGTTTATCTTGTGTTATTTACTAAAAAAGGGGGGTTAAATGAAAATGACTCGCGCGGATGTCGCATCCACTGCATACGTATCTCATATGAATATGAGAATCAGAGTCTTCATAGCTCGGCTACCTAGGTGTTAAGGGTAATTGTGCTCGCTAAGACATCGCGTCTTATGCCTACGTATCTCATCTGGCCTGAGAATCAGAGCAAAACGTAGTTCGGCTAACTATGGGGTTATGGATTGGGTTTTGGACGAACGACGTCACTATGAAATCTACCGGATGCTCGACCTTTGGAGACTTACTCGCCTGTAGTAGAAGGAGTTAACGTGTTGCTTTGGGTTTTAGGGTTTGGGATGCTCAAGGGCAAAAAGGCAGTCCTTGACGAAGGAACCGCGCTACCTGCAGGGATACGAACACATACAAAACAAACATGTATAAAGTAAATGTGCCAACAAGGGGCTCAGAAGTAAATAAACAAAGGAAAACAAATGCGTCCTATCGAGGTCTTCCAGCTAAGAAAGCGATAAAATGCGGAAAAGAGGTAAAAGTACCACACGGATAAAGATCCGAAGTAACGACAATTAAAGGAGTAAGAAACCCAGGGATCTCCCAAGCTAATGCCATCAAAGAAAGGTGAGTCAGTACAGGTAATCGGAATGAACCTCCAGGGGGTATCCCACAAATAAAGTGGGAAAACCACGCAAACCATCTCTGCAAGAGTCTGTGAGCCCTCACAAAAACTCAACAAAAGGGTTAGTGAAACACGATAAGCATTTTTTTCATGGATAACAGTATGGTTTCAGAAACCTCAAACCCTGTGGCATACATTTCAGAAATCATGTGATTAAACATTCAAGGCATAGGTTTCACCCATTCACGCATAATTAAACCCGTGGGCAAAAACATAATGAAATTCATCCATCATACCTCATACATTCAGATGATCCAAATTAAGAGCATAAAATCATGGGAATGAGGCAAACCTGATGGGAGAGACCGGTTGAAATCAAATGGCACGGCTGGGTTTGCAAGGCAATGTTAGGGTTTGCGTGAGATGAAAGTGTGTGAGTCAGATTGAATTTTTCAAAGCTGCCTGGGGATTGCTCTGAGTTCTCTGTCAGGTTTCTCTCCAGGTTTTGTCAAGGGTTTTGTTTCAAGGAAACCTCAGAGTATTTTGCTTCCCTTCCTTTTTCTGTCTGATCTCTCTCTTTTATAACCTGATTTTCATGGCTTTGTGGGCTCAAATGAGAGAGGTCCAAGTCCATGTTTTTTCTATTATATATATATATATATATATATATATATATATATATATATATATATATATATATATATATATATATATATATATATATATATATATATATATATATATATATATATATATATAATATATATATATATATATATATATATATATTTTATTATTATTTTTATTTATTTATTTATTTATTTTTTTTTGGTTTTTTTTTTTTTTTTTAAGTTTCTTGGATCTAATTCTGATTGACATGATGAAATGCAAGATGAAATGCTAAATGAATGCATGAATGAGGAGGGCAAATTTTGGGGTGTTACAGTTGCCCCTATTCAATCATCAGCTAACCCGAGTAGGATGAAAGCGAACAGCTTATCAGACAAACGGGGTGAGCTGTGATTGAATACCAAAGATAGACCGAAAATTTGCGCTCCGAGAACACCAGAAAAACGCGGAAATACACCGCGCTGTTTATTTTTCTTCCGATCCTTTGGCTGGATCTGAAGTTTCGATCCTCTGGCTGAACCTATACTCAATTTAGTCCTCTGGTTGGATATTAATTTTGATCCTCGGGCTGGATACAATTTTGATCTTCTGGCTAGATCTTCTTCGATCTTCTGGCTAGATCTCCTTCGTTTCGATTCTCTGGCTGAATCTATTTCCTTTGATTCTCTGGCTGACCTGACTTCGATCTTCTGGCTAGATCTGGATTATTTTGATGATAAATTCCCATCATTAGGATCCCGCATCTGAGGCATGCGTTGGTTGACCCTCTTTTGAAATCTACACCCAACCTTCATATTAGATATGCAGCTTCGAGAATATTCCACTTTTGGGCTTCGTACATATTCTTCGGGCTAGAACATGTTGTAACGACTCCTCAATTAGACTTGGGCTTGCTGGGGAAATAAAGCTTGTAGGCGACTTCACTGGGGAATCTTCAAATTGAGCCTTAGGCTGGCTTACTGGAACACGAATCTCAGGCTGAATCTTTGAAATGACCCTCAGGCTGGATCACTGGAACACGATTCTCAGGCTGAATCTTCAAAATGACCCTCAGCCTGGATCACTGGAACACGATTCTCGGGCTGAATCTTCAAAACGACCCTCAGGCTGGATCACTCACGCTTGATCCTCTGGCTGGATCTCATGACCTTGGTTGTAAAGTAATTCTTCAGTCTGCTTGGAAGAACTTGTTTATCAGCTTATGTGTATGCTTGATATGATATGCATGCAAATGCAAATGTTATGTATGGTGTAAAAAGAAATCTGCTTGGGGAAGCAAACTCCGGTAGGGAATAGATCGCTGTATCAATCCTTGAATGCTCTGTGGGGAATGATCCGTCTGCCGGGACCAATGAGCCACCAAAAATAAATTGGCTGCTTGAAAAGTTGACCTTGCGGGGGGAGTATCAACTATGGAAACTTTGTTCGGCGAGGCTCTGTGAGGAGAGTCTGTGGGGAAAACACTTCCTGGGGAAATGTCGTAGGAAACGACCTTTGCTGGGGATATGAACTTGCTAATCTCCCTCAAGCTGGGGATTAACAAATCTGTTAAAAATAATCTGCTGGGGAATGAGATGAACACTGGGAACACCACCCTCTCATTTGTTGGTTATGCAACCACTCCGCTGTTGCTAGGAAGATACAGTCTGACACTGTCAACTCCGCTAGGGATATATAGTCTGGATACTGTCAACTCTGCTGGGGAACATGCTCTGCTGAGGAGAGACTTTGTCAACCGCTTGGGGATAAGGATTCATGACTTAGCATCCGGTTCATGTGACCTGCAACCAAAAATACACGTATGCCTCGGGGGAATTACTCGGTTTGAATTCACCGTCCGGGATTAAGCACATTCAAAGCAATTTTAAATGTTTTCCTGTGCAAATCATCTGCAAAAGCCACCATTATGTTCATATGCAATATGTTTTATCAAAAATTCGGACATTTTTGCAAACAAACTGATAAATGAAAAATAAAGAGGCTCTTTAACTGAATTATTCGACTCTTACTGGGGAGAAAATTTGTGCCAGGAATAGGCGAGGGTATCAGGAAGCTGATCCCTGAAATGAGGTGATCGCTATAAAAAGAGAACTATCCTAATGGCAATGGGGATACGGGGTCCCACCGAGTTTCGACTCTGCTATGGCTCGTATGTCCTCAAGACGCTCTGCTCATCTTGCTTTCTGAAGTGGATGATTAGTCGATCTTTAACCTTCGAAGATTGTCGGATTGAATGAAACGGTGATATAACACTGATGAACTCAGATCACAGTCATTCGCTTATTCCCTAACTTTTGCCTGGATCGCCCCCTTTTCGGGTTTTCAATCCACCAGGATACCCATTTTTGCCTGAGCCGCCCTTTTGGGTTTTCGACTCACCGGGTGTACTCTTTTTTTATATCCCTAATTTTTCCCCGAACCTCTTTATTCTTTTTTTTTTGGTTCGTCGGGATGCCCTTTTTTGCCTGGACTATTCTTTTTATCGTCCAGCGGGTCTATTTTATGCGAAGTATTTTTTTTTTAACTGCGTCTGAGTTAATAGGGGACGGGAATCCTTCGCCATCCATGGTTGTTAGCATCAAAGCTCCGCCATAGAAAATCCTTTTAACCACGTACGGACCCTCATAGTTCGGTGTCCATTTGCCCCTGTGATCTGTGTTGGGAGGAAGAAATATTTTGAGTACCAATTCACCGACTTGATACCCCCGAGGGCGCACTTTCTGATCAAATGCTTTCTTCATTCGTCTCTGACCGAGATACGTAAATTCTGGGTACGTAGTTCCAGCATAGCACCATTTCCCGTTGGTTTGATTGATGACCAAAGCTGAATCCCCGTATACATCCAGGGTTTTAATCTGTATATTGACGGCTTTCTCAAGTCTTAGGATACAAGCTTTGTATTCGGCTTCATTTTTGGTGCAGGGCAAAGTTATTCTGGCACCAAATGGCATATGAACCCCCTTCTGGTGTGATCAACACTACACCAACTCCGCGACCATTGACGTGGACCGCCCCATCAAACATTATAACCCATTTGGATTCAGGGTCAGGCCCCTCCTCCGGGAGTGGTTCCTCTCAATCTTTCGATTTGAGAAACATGATGTCCTCATCAGGAAAGTCAAACCTCATAGGTTGGTAATCATCAATCGGTTGCTCTGCAAGATAGTCTGACAAGACACTTCCCTTGATGGCTTTTTGTGAAGTGTATTGGATGTCATACTCTGTCAGTATCATTTGTCACCTAGTAACCTTTCCGGTAAGTGCTGGCTTTTAAAAAATATACTTGACTGGATCCATTTTTGATATCAATAGAGTCGTGTGAGTCAACATATACTGTCTTAGTCGGCGAGCAGCCCATGCCAAAGCGCGGCAAGCACACAACAACACACACAGAAGGGTTGAAGACAAAAGGTGGAAAAAGAAAAAAGGCGCCCGGAGAGATCAGCTCATCCCCTGCCTACGTACCTCATCTGGTATGAGGATCAGGGCGACGTAGTTCCCCTACGGAGGGATACAGGACTAGCCTAACCAGATAACAGAGGGAGACACAACACTAGGGAGACTACGACTCGAGCCTAGATGTTGTCATGCAAAATCATCCCTAAGTTAAGGTTTCTAGCTAACTTGCACAGGAAGCAAGCCTATCCTAAACATGACTTGCACAGGAAGCAAGCCACACCTAACCTAACTTGCACAGGAAGCAAGCTAAAGCAAACCTATCTTGCACAGGAAGCAAGTCAAACTAAACCTAACTTGCACAGGAAGCAAGTCAAACAAACACACAAACACAAGTAGCACACACTATATGCAAGCAATGGGCTCAATCAAGGTTAGGTTTTAGTCGAGGGGTCATATCAGCCTCAACAAACAAACCACTGGAACTGGGTAGTGTTAGCTCTTAACCTTGCCATTGAGGGGCTAAGGTGAAGCAGATGAAAGGTGAGTGAAGATGAGACTTCACAGCTCTTATCCCTGGCCTGGGAGAGCTTAAGACAAGAATGTGTGGGTTCAGAAAGTGGGAACCCTTCTACACATTTGATACTGACTCAACTGTACAATTGTACAAGATCTTGGGTTTGTATCTGCAATGCATCAACACAGTGGTGTGAGCAAAGCAGGTGACACACAGAATAGCAGGGGATAGGTTGCATATCCCTTGGGTTCTGCCAATTGCCTCTTCACTTAGGAGGTCTTTGACTCTATACAAGGACAAATGTAAACAGTCACAAACATTGCCTCTTAAGGAGGACTTCAGACAGGTGCCTGGCCAAGTAACAGGCCAGGTCTTCCAGACTACATGAAGTGAAGAAGTTATACCTCAATGCAAATTGCTCTTAAGCAAAGCAAAGCAAAGTTCACAAGGAACTAAAAGCAACTAAAGGTACCTGAAACCAGTCAGACAACATCAGTATACAAGTCAAAGTTAAAGCAAAATGATATAAGGATCAACAGTCTACACAATCAGTTTAACTGTGCAATGTACAAGGCTCAAGCATATGAGCCAAGCAAGCTACAAAACAAACAAGTTAGTCATGATAATCAATCAAGCATCAATCAATTTGTATTGATCTCCCTAAGGCAATTGCTTCTTAACCTGAAAAATGAGCTCAAACATGAGTAACAGGACCACTAGGACAAGCCTAGGGTCAAAAGGGGATGAGAAAGTTAAAACAGCAAATGAAATCCAATCAAAATCATATTCAAACAATCAAGAAGCAAACTCAATTGGTTCCACAATCATATCATTCATCATCATCATTTTATAAGCAAAAGAAGTCAAAGCATGGCATATGGAAGCTCATAGAAGTCAACAGCAAGACTCAACTCAAAAACAATCATAAATAATTCCAAAAATCATAAAATAAATCATGGTCAAACATAATCCATAGCATGGTAAGCATGTCAAATTTCAGCTCAATTGGATCATGGGAAGTAGGGAAATGAAAATCAGGAAGGCAAGACAAGTTCAAACATGCTCAAAGAAATCAACCAAACATGCACCAACTTGAATAATTCATAAAACAGTGATAGAATATGAGAAATGAATGGGACTAACACCATGGCAAAGCTTAAGATGTCTACTAATCACATGTCAAATTTCATGTCTATCCAATAATGTATGAGAATTTCACAAAGCAAATGGGAACATGTGTCACAACAATCAACATTTTGGTCAAACAGGGGAGAAAAATCCTAACAATTAGGAAAAGCCATCAATAATTCCACAAAAAATCACATGTAAACTAGACATCCACAAGTATTCTCATGCAAAAATTCAGACCAAATTGAGTTCATTAGGCAAGGTAGAAAAAATCATGAAGTTGCACATCAATGGTGTGACAGAAATTGTCACACCCTAATTCAAAAAATCATAACTCTCAAACCAGAAATGATAAATTCACAATCTCTATACCAAAATCACCATGAATGTGTCTAGTTTAAGCACAAAAAATTTCAAAGCCATTGGATAATGCATTATCATTTCACAAATGTTTTGGCAAAGTGTACAAAATATGAGCACATGAACAAAACCCTAGCTCAACTAAAAATCCATCCATGCAAAAATTCTGGAAAAATCATGATAAAATACTAGAGATCCAGATGAACAATTTGCAAAAATTCTCATTAATTTTGGATCAAAGATGAATGAACTATGATTTTCCGAAGATTGAGCATAAAATGGAATAATAATTGAAACATAAAATGATTTAATTAAAATAAATGGGAACCGGTGGCATTGTGGTAATTTGCTGGGCGTTTAAATGAAACGCAGCGCAGCACTTGGGGACGTGGCAACAGGTGACTGGTGCATGGCCAATGGAACAGTGGTTCCTCATGCAAAAACAAACATAATCAGCCAAAACACGATGCAGAAGATCAAAACAAATCTGGGCAGAAAAAATTCTAGGGTTTATGGCAACAGTGGACGTGTTCATCATGGTGAAGAAAAAAATGTCCCAGTTTTTTGAATCAAGCACATCATTAGAACCAGTAAACCACACACATTCACAATCCATCATCCATATTCACTAAATCAAGCTATCATGGAAGCATCATGTGAAAACATAAATGAACATCAACTTTCAAATCAACATTTCTTTCAGCATAGGCAACCATTCAACACGATTTAAAGTGCAAAATAATCAGCAAGGCAAACTCTACACAAAGCATAGCAACATTTTGAGAATAATGAGATTCGAAACCTTACTTGATTTTGAAGGTAATGATGAAACAGTTGGGATTTGGTCGTGAAAAGTTGAAACAGTTGAAGCTTTAAGTTCCAGATGGTGAATGCACAAGGAGTTTTAGCTCAACAGTCTTTGAAACCAACCCAATCAAGATCTGCCATGGCAATGCTTCAATAGAACAGCTGCAATTCCCTTGCTTACAGTTAAGAAATGGTGCTCAAAAATGCTTCCTAAGTGATGGTAAATGATGAGGCAACCAAAGCTAGCTCGAGTCCTTTTGAGTTTTTCAGCAAAAGTTCAAAAATGAAGAAATGAGGTTTTTGAGAGAGAGAGTTTTTCCGTTCTTGAATTTGTGGCTGCTAGGGTTCTGTTTGGCAGAAAATGGCAAATATATATGCTATTTAGTGTGTTAAGCATGATTAGTTAAAGTGGTAATTGAGATTTTGCAAATCAAGGTGTTTTGGCTAATTTTGGTGATTTTCACTTAAGTGACATGTGCAAGGCTTACAGCTCGAATTTGGGCTTAAAACAAATCCAAAATATCATTTCAGAACTTTTCCAATTGGTAGAAATGGCTGGAAGTGGTTATTTTGCAAAGTCATTTTTCCACCTCACTTGAAATTAATTCATGCTAGTTCAAAAATGCCATTTTGATTGGTGAAGTTTTGGTAAATGGTGATGACATATTTGGAAAGAGGGCATCAAATGTGACTTGTAGCAAAAAACCCCACCCAATTTGGCCAAATGGTTTGAGAGATATGGCCTTTTGAAGTTCAAAGAAATGTGAGAATGATTTGATCATAACTTGCCAACCATACATGGGAATTGAGTGTTCTTAGACTTTTTGGAAATGGGAGAACAAGATCTTCAACTTTCATGTTGGGAAAAAATTCATTTGAAGCTTGTATCATGATGTAATTTTGAGGATCAAGACTTTCCATTTTTGGCAAATTCCAATTACAGGTCAACTTTCTATTTTTGGAAATTTCTTGTCTGGCTTCAAATTCTTCCATGATGATGTTTGACATGTTATATGAGGCCTATATGTACATGAAGGAACCCTCTCAAACCAATTCCCACCATCAAATCACTGATTAAATGCACAGTTGACCAACAGTTGACTTTCTAGGGTTTTTGGTAGACTGCACATTGACTGATGACTTCTGAGCATCCAATCCTTGATCAAAACACTCCAAAAGGACCCCTAGGTCATGTGAACATGTTGGACCAACCCTAGGGCCTTTTCTCAATGGAAAATGCACTTGCTTGCTTGACTGACTGATCTCCTGACCAGTTTGACCTAATTCTTCTGAATGGCTTGCACTTGGGCAAAAGGGACAATGCAATGTTATGCAGTGGACCATGTTAATGCTATGACCTAATATGAGAATGTATGTACAAAAGGTAGGTGCAAATTTGAGGTGCTACACCTATATTATTATTGACCGGCCTCAGATAGTTGTGACTTCTACATAAGTCCAATTACGATTGCTTAACATAGCGCTAAATTTGCCTTTTGGCACACTAACTACTAAGACTAACCATTAACAATTAACATTTACTTCTTGCTCTTTACTTTTATGCAATTTACTATTCCTGCACATATTATCCATTTGCTTTTCTCTTTGCTCACTTGAGCCCATGTTTACGTTAATGTCATTTGCCTTTTGCTCACTTGAGCCCATAATTGTGTATATATTTTTTATGCTTGTGTTTTGTTTTGATTGTTGAGAACCAAATGAAAAGAAGTGGACTTAGATCTTAGGACTTTCCCTATGCAAAAATGAACAAATGGACTTAGTATCTAGGACATTCCCTATGCAAAATTGGAGTAAAAGGACCTTAATGATGAAGATGGACTAGAAAGACCAAAATCTCTAAACTCACTCTTGTCCATTCTTGATTTACTTCATGGAACTTTTGATGTGTGTGCTTTTGTGCTAGGGGATTCTATGAGCTCAAATTGAAGGACCATTGCCATGTCCATCCAAAATGAAAGATACAAGATGCATTGAAGATCCCTTAAGAGATTTGTTTGATTGCTTGAGCTTACTAGTGTTGTGATTGCTTATTCCAAAGGATGGGAGCTACTTGGATCATCATTATGATCTCAAGAGAGGAACTCCCTAGGAGTACCTACGATGTTTTGGGTGCCTAACACCTTCCCATTACATAACCAACCTCCTTACCCAGATCTTTGTTTCTCTTTTACTAGATTTTGTTAAAACTTTTAGGTTTTTGTTCGCTTTCTAACCATTACTTTGGATAAATAGAAGTGCGGTGGCGACTCGACTTGTATGATTTACCTTGGATTTAGTCAATATCTCTATTGGTAACGAATACCCCGCTACACATAGGATTCCCAATCAAGAAGATTCTAATGGCGTTAACATTAACAAAACCATCAATGTTAGGGAAAAAAGCCAAATCCTAGATGAGCAACATAAATATAGCTTCAAAAGCATCCATATTACCGGCTTGAGCAAAGGCAGTAGCTTCCTTGATGAGGAACTCAGAAGTCAACCCAAACATTCCTGCTTTCTTCACCTAATGAGCCTCAATCTCAGACTTCTTCAAATGAAGAGCTTCAACTATAATATGAGATCTGGGAATCTCTTCCAATCCACTAAAATGCACTTTGTTAGAAACAAGTATTCCCAAGAGATGGGCATACTCCTCCAACGTAGGAACAAGCTGATAATCAAGAAAAGTGAAGCAACGGTAGAGAGGGTCATAGAACTGAACCAATACACTCAAGAGTCCTTCAACCACATCAGTAGACAACACAAATTAGAGCTTCCCATGACGTTGCTTGAAATTCAAGGGATCTAGTACAAAAGATGACAACTTCCTTAGCTCTTTCAAATAGGGACATCTGAAATTGTACTTCTTAGTGTTCCTTCGTCCACAATCCATGGTCTGAAAATATTTGCAAATAAAACCTCAGGTCCTTGAATTTATTTTTCGTGTGATGAATGTCATGATGCGCCTGAATGCATGAATGCAACAATCACAATTAAAGGATCACAAACAAGGAAAACAAACAAAGGTCAAGGGATGAATCAAGTCATTGTCAAGATCAATCATCCATTTTGGTGGATTATGGTTTTCACCTTATCAACACCCAAGTTCCATTGATAGTGACATGATTTGATTGGATCAACCAAGAATCAAGGGTTTGTTGTAAGTCACGAGCATGAAGTCGGGGTAAGAACCATCCCAAAGGAGTGTACTAAGGATAAAAACCTTTAGATCATGTTCTAAAAAGTTCCCAGAGTCTTAATTCCATCTATCAAATATTACAGGTTATGATGACTGACTCATTAGCCCATAATATTCTCAAGAGAAACTCGTCTGAGTGTAGTATCGCATAACAACTCTTATCAAGTCTACACTTGAACAGTCTTTACACTACATCTGAAATAGGCCAAGATGGGTTAAATGTTCTATGGTCCTCAGCTTCTCGGACCCCAAATCATAAAAAGTAATGCCTAACCACAAATAACTTGTGTGACATCAATAACTCCAAAAGGGTCTCCACTGAGTAGATGGGTCTCAAGCCAACCTGTTAAGGACTACTCACACAAGTCGAACATGACTATACCATCCTTCTATCTTAATTTCACTCACGTTCGGGTTAGAACTTATCTCACCAATCAGAGATCACCAACCACAACAGCCAGATTATATCATACAAACAAATATACATACATTTGTCGCAACCTGAAAAATACAGTGCGCAAAAAAAACAACCGACGAAAGAAAAAGACAGAAGAGTCGCCACCGTGCGTTATTCATCCCAAAGGAGGGAAAGGAAACGCTCGAAGTAAATCTGAAAAAGGAAAGGACAAGACGGGGTCTCGCAACCAAATCTTGGGTTCGAGAGTCGGTTATGCGAAGGGAAGGTATTAGCACCCCTACGCATCCGTAGTACTCTACGGGATCCACTTTTGTAGTTTTCGTCTAAAGGGTGTGAGTTTATCTTGTGCTGTTTACCAAAAAAAAAAGGGTTAAATGAAAATGACTCGCGCGGATGTCGCATCCACTGCATACGTATCTCATCTGAATATGAGAATCAGAGTCTTCGTAGCTCGGCTGACCTATTGGTTGGGGGATGAGTGCTCGCTAAGACATCGCGTCTTATGACTACGTATCTCATCTAGAATGAGAATCAGAGCAAGCCGTAGTTCGGCTAACTACGGGGTTGTGGATTGGGTTTTGGACGAACGACGTCACTACGCAATCTATCGGATGCTCGACCTTTGGAGACTTACTTGCCTGTAGTAGAAGGAGTAAACGTGTGTTATGGAGAAGAAAAATCAATGAAGGGTTTGTTTGCATTGTAGGAACGCGCATGCAAAAGGGTAATGAGGATAAGACCTCATAACTCTTAACCCTGGACAAAGGAACCTGCATAAAATAAACACAAAAACATTGCCTCCTATCGAGGTCTTCCAGCTAGGAAAGCAGTAAAATGCGGGAAAAATGTAAAAGTACCACGCGGATAAAGATCCGAAGTAACAGCAATTAGAGGAATGGGAAACCCTGAGATCCTTCCAAGCTAACATCATCAAAGAAAGTGGGTCAGTACAGGTAATCGGAATGAACCTCTAGGGGTTATCCCACAAATAAAGTGGGAAACCACGCAAGTTATCCCTGCAAAAGTCATGTGAGCCCTCACAAAAACTCAACAAAAGGGTTAGTGAAACACCATAAGCATTTTTTTCATGGATAATAGTATGGTTTCAGAAACCTCAAACCCTATGGCATACACTTCAGAAATCATGTGATTAAACATTCAAGGCATAGGTTTCACCCATTCATAATACATCACACATTTAGAACATTCAAATTGAAGGCGTAAAATAATGGGAATAGGGCAAACCTGATTGGAGAGCTTGATTGAAATTGAGTTGCACCCGTGAGGCCCTTCAGGGTTTGGAGGCTGCTCTGAGTTCTCTGTCAGGTTTCTCCTCAGGTTTTGTCCAGGGTTTTGTTCCAAGGAAACCTCAGAGTATTTTGCTTCTCTTATTTTTTCTCAAGTGAAGCCTTGGTATTTATAGACTGAATTTCATGGTTTTGTGGGCTCAAATGAGAGAGACCCAAGTCCAAAATTTTTTATTATATTTTATTTATTTTTTTATTATTATTTTTATTTATTTATTTTTTTTGTAAAAAATTATTATTATTGTTATTATTATTTTTATTTTTTTTCGTTTTTTTTTTCTTTTTTTTTTCCATTGTTTTTTTTTTCCATTTTTTTTTGTTTTTTTTGTTTTTTTTTCGGATCTAATTCTGATTGACATGATGAAATGCAATATGAAATGCTAAATGAATGCATGAATGAGGAGGGCAAATTTTAAGGTGTTACAGCTGCCCCTATTCAATCATCAGCTAAACCGAGTAGGATGAAAGCGAACAACTTATTAGACAAACGGGGTGAGCTGTGATTGAATACCAAAGACAGACCGAAAATTTGCGCTCCGAGAAGACCACAAAAACGCGGAAATACACCGTGCTATTTATTTTTCTTCCGATCCTCTAGCTTAATTTGGAGTTTCGATCCTCTGGCTGAACCTATACTCAATTTAGTCCTCTGGTTGGATATTAATTTTGATCCTCGGGCTGGATACGATTTTGATCTTCTGGCTAGATCTTCTTCGATCTTCTGGCTAGATCTCCTCCGTTTCGATTCTCTGGCTGAATCTATTTCCTTTGATTCTCTGGCTAAATCTACTTCGATCTTCTGGCTAAATCTGAATTGTTGCGATTTTCGATCTTCTGGCTAGATCTTCTTTGTTTCGATTCTCTGGCTGAATCTACTTCGATCTTCTGGCTAGATCTGGATTGTTTTGATGATAAATTCCCGTCATTAGGATCCCGCATCTGAGGCATGCGCTGGTTGACCCTCTTTTGAAATCTACACCCAACCTTCATATTAGATATGCAACTTCGAGAATATTCCACTTTTGGGCTTCGTACATATTCTTCGGGCTAGAACATGTTGTAACGACTCCTCAATTAGACTTGGGCTTGCTGGGGAAATAAAGCTTGTAGGCGACTTCATTGGGGAATCTTCAAATTGAGCCTTAGGCTGGCTCACTGGAACACGATTCTCAGGCTGAATCTTCGAAATGACCCTCAGGCTGGATCACTGGAACACGATTCTCAGGCTGAATCTTTGAAATGACCCTCTGGCTGGATCACTGGAACACGATTCTCAGGCTGAATCTTCGAAATGGACCCTCAGGCTGGATCACTCACGCTTGATCCTCTGGCTGGATCTCATGACCTTGGTTGTAAAGTAATTCTTCAGTCTGCTTGGAAGAACCTGTTTATCAGCTTATGTGTATGTTTGATATGATATGCATGCAAATGCAAATGTTATGCATGGTGTAAAAAGAAATCTGCTTGGGGAAGCAAACTCCGGTAGGGAACAGATCGCTGTATCAATCCTTGAATGCTCTGTGGGGAATGATCCGTCTGCCGGGATGAATGAGCCACCAAAAATAAATCGGCCTTGAAAAGTTGACCTTACGGGGGGAGTATCAACTATGGAAACTTTGTTCGGCGAGGCTCTGTGAGGAGAGTCTGTGGGGAAAACACTTCCTGGGGAAATGTCGTAGGAAACGACCTTTGCTGGGGATATGAACTTGCTAATCGTCCTCAAGCTGGGGATTAGAACAAATCTGTTAGAAATAATCTGCTGGGGATGAGATGAACACTGGGAACACCACCCTCTTGTCCGTTGGGTATGCAACCACTCCGTTGTTGCTAGGAAGATACAGTCTGACAATGTCAACTCCGCTGGGGATATATAGTCTGGATACTGTCAACTCTGCTGGGGATAGACAGTCTGGATACTGTCAACTCTACTAGGGATAGACAGTCTGGATACTGTCAACTATGTTGGGGAACATGCTCTGCTGAGGAGAGACTTTGTCAACCGCTTGGGGATGAGGATTCATGACTTGGCATCCGGTTCCTGTGACCTGCAACCAAAAATACACGTATGCCTCGGGGGAATTACTCGGTTTGAATTCACCGTTCGGGATTAAGCACATTCAAAGCAATTTTAAATGTTTTCCTGTGCAAATCATCTGCAAAAGCCACCATTATGTTCATATGCAATATGTTTTATCAAAAATTCGGACATTTTTGCAAACAAACTGATAAATGAAAAATAAAGAGGCTCTTTAACTGAATTATTCGACTCTTACTGGGGAGAAAATTTGTGCCAGGAATAGGCGAGGGTATCAGGAAGCTGATCCCTGAAATGAGGTGATCGCTATAAAAAGAGAACTATCCTAATGGCAATGGGGATACGGGGTCCCACCGAGTTTCGACTCTGCTATGGCTCGTATGTCCTCAAGACGCTCTGCTCATCTTGCTTTCTGAAGTGGATGATTAGTCGATCTTTAACCTTCGAAGATTGTCGGATTGAATGAAACGGTGATATAACACTGATGAACTCAGATCACAGTCATTCGCTTATTCCCTAACTTTTGCCTGGATCGCCCCCTTTTCGGGTTTTCAATCCACCAGGATACCCATTTTTGCCTGAGCCGCCCTTTTGGGTTTTCGACTCACCGGGTGTACTCTTTTTTTATATCCCTAATTTTTCCCCGAACCTCTTTATTCTTTTTTTTTGGTTCGTCGGGATGCCCTTTTTTGCCTGGACTATTCTTTTTATCGTCCAGCGGGTCTATTTTATGCGAAGTATTTTTTTTTTAACTGCGTCTGAGTTAATAGGGGACGGGAATCCTTCGCCATCCATGGTTGTTAGCATCAAAGCTCCGCCATAGAAAATCCTTTTAACCACGTACGGACCCTCATAGTTCGGTGTCCATTTGCCCCTGTGATCTGTGTTGGGAGGAAGAAATATTTTGAGTACCAATTCACCGACTTGATACCCCCGAGGGCGCACTTTCTGATCAAATGCTTTCTTCATTCGTCTCTGACCGAGATACGTAAATTCTGGGTACGTAGTTCCAGCATAGCACCATTTCCCGTTGGTTTGATTGATGACCAAAGCTGAATCCCCGTATACATCCAGGGTTTTAATCTGTATATTGACGGCTTTCTCAAGTCTTAGGATACAAGCTTTGTATTCGGCTTCATTTTTGGTGCAGGGCAAAGTTATTCTGGCACCAAATGGCATATGAACCCCCTTCTGGTGTGATCAACACTACACCAACTCCGCGACCATTGACGTGGACCGCCCCATCAAACATTATAACCCATTTGGATTCAGGGTCAGGCCCCTCCTCCGGGAGTGGTTCCTCTCAATCTTTCGATTTGAGAAACATGATGTCCTCATCAGGAAAGTCAAACCTCATAGGTTGGTAATCATCAATCGGTTGCTCTGCAAGATAGTCTGACAAGACACTTCCCTTGATGGCTTTTTGTGAAGTGTATTGGATGTCATACTCTGTCAGTATCATTTGTCACCTAGTAACCTTTCCGGTAAGTGCTGGCTTTTAAAAAATATACTTGACTGGATCCATTTTTGATATCAATAGAGTCGTGTGAGTCAACATATACTGTCTTAGTCGGCGAGCAGCCCATGCCAAAGCGCGGCAAGTTTTCTCGAGCAATGAGTATCTTTGTTCACAGTCGGTAAACTTTTTCTAAGGTAGTATATTGCATGCTCTTTACGACCTGACTCGTCATGCTGACCGAGCACACAACCCATTGACCTTTCTAACACAGTCAAGTACATGATCAACGGTCTTTCCTCTCGGCCTGTAGACTTTCCCCGATCTTGATCTCTTTCTTGTCGTGTGCGGTACCGATGTTGACGGTCTCAATCACCTCCTGATAAGGTGTAATAACTCGGTCCTCCTGTTTCAACAATCTGGCTAACCCTTCAGGCAATTCACAATCTTCCTCAACCCCTTCTTCGGCTTAATAGATAGGATTGTCGAAGTCATACTTGGCCATAGCAGTGTCGTTAGTAGTGAGATCCGGGTGGTCAGCTCTGCATGATGGAGGATCATGCTTTACCTTAGAATGAGAGATTTTTTTTTTGGAAAGAAAGAAAAAACGAAAAAAGAAACATTGCCATTTTTTTTGTAAAAGTAGAAAAAACTGAAAGAAAGAGAACACAAAATTGTTTGCAAAAGCCGTCCTTTATTGATGATAAAAATAATTGCGAAATGTAACTAAATGGATGGCCCTACAAATGAGCCGTTACACCTTGGGCAAAGTGCAAGACTTTATTATGCATGTAATAAAGGAAAACAATAAAAATCACTCTTTCAGTAGAGTAAACCGGATGACTTTTTCAGACGACCAATTGTTGAGCTTTTCTCCCGGGACACACGGGCGAATCCAGCTATCTAAGTCACAGTCGCTGTCAGCCTTGTCTTCATCTGCAGCATTGACGATGTGGGGAGAAACCAAACCCCCGCTGGAGAGAGTACCGGTTTCATTCTTCTGAGATCCCGGAGCATACCCCAATCCAAACTTGTCTTCTTTGATGACTGGCTCCACAAATTTGCCCCAGCCTTGGGCATTACCAGCTTTAACCACTTCGATAGCTTGCTTGTATGAAGAGATAGAAGTCCCGACCTTCTCAAACTCAGGTGAAAAGACAGCTTCGGGCGCGACCTCATTGATGTTTATGGCTTCGAAGCCCTGACACAGCATCTCGTGCATCTCGCCGTCCATCTCTACATACTTAAATGTAAACAGGTGGCTAACAAAAATTTCCTCTTCACCACAGACAGTGACGACCTGACCTTCTAGTTCATATTTGAGCTTCTGGTGGAGGGTAGAAGTAACAGCACCGGCAACATGAATCCAAGGCCGACCTAGCAGACAGCTGTAGGCAGGCTGGATATCCATCACATAAAAGGTGCTCTTGAACACCTGCGGTCCAATCTTAACTGGCAACTCAACTTCGCCAAAGACAGCTCTCTTAGAGCCATCAAAAGCCCTCACAACTAAGTTACTTGGCCTCAGGATGGTGTCATCGCAATCCAACTTCATTAAGGCTTTCTTTGGAAGAACATTCAGAGAAGAGCCTGTATCAACCAAAACATGGGAAAGCATCACCCCTTTCCACTCCATTGTGATATGCAAGGCTTTGTTGTGATTCCTGCCCTCAGATGTCAGGTCATTATCGGTGAAACCTAGCCTCCGGCTAGCGTTTACATTGGGAACTACCGACTCCAGCTGGTTAACAGTTATCTCTGGTGGAACATAGGCCATATTCAGTACTTTCAACATGGTTGCTCTGTGCGCCTCAGAGCACATCAATAGTGAGAGAATGGAGATCTTTGAGGGTGTCTGATTTAGCTGGTCGACTACCTTGTAGTCACTTTTCTTGGTAATCCTCATAAACTCGTCCACTTCCTTCTCGAATGCGGTCTTAGGAGGATCTTCCTCAGTAGTAACCTCTTCGGCGGCCATCTGTTTCCCTTTAGCCTTGGCAGCTGCCCCGGCTTCAGTATTCGCGCGTAATGTTGATGGTGCAAATAGGCGTCCACTACGAGTGAAGCCACCAACCCCTCCAACATTGTCTACAGCGGAGCTACCAATGTCAATGTCTTCTTCGTTAACTTTCTGCCCCTGGCAGTAGATATCAGCCCCATAGTGCCACGGGATAGCACTGTCTTTCTCATACGGAACGAGTCCTGGTATTGTGATGGTGATCGGACCAACCAAAGTCGGTTGAGGGCTGTCAGAGTAAATTGCAACTGGTGCTGAACTTTCGATGTTCACCGCTGCTGGTTTTGTACTTTCTGGGAAATATATTGTTGTCGGAGCGAGTCTCTCGGGAACATATATTTCTTCAAGAGTGAAATAAAACATCACCGTCGATACATCATTCTTCACTGGACGGGCCTGATCGAATTGAAGACAACCTTCATCTATCAGTTGCTGAATACCCCTTCTCAAACTGTCACATCCGTTTTCGGCAGCTTGACAATTTTTGCATTCTTCCCCACAGCCCGGGAAAATTTGTCCTTTCAGAAGTCGGTCTTTAACCACCGATAGCGAAGTCTTCACCTTAGTCACATTAGAAACCAAATTCAAAGTTTCCCCACTATCAACAACATTAATCCTCTGCCCGCCGTGAGCCGGCATCGGGTTCTGGATAACATTAGGCACCGGAGCAAAATTGATAGCCTGGGCATCTCTCAAATCTTGTACCTTTAACTGGAGAGCCTTGCAATTATCTGTAGTATGGCCAGGTGCGTTGGAGTGAAAAGCACATCTGGCGTTGACATCATAACCTCTAGGCAAATTATTGGGATTGGTTCGATGACCCGGTCCTCTGCCTTGGACGTTGTTGATAGTGTCTCTGCTGACCCGGATTACCTCCTTGTTATTGATTGTTGTACCTGGGTTGTTGTTGCGGATGATATTGCGGTTGAGGAACAGGTGTTGGAATAGTGATTGCGGCCACTTGATCTTGATAATAATTAGGGCGTCCTCTACCCCTGCCTCTGCCGGCATACACAACGCTTGTCTCGCCTTCTTTTCTTCGCTGACCGTTACCAGCAAACAGTCTCTTGGGACCTGATGAGTTGGAAGCACTATTGTCTTAAATTCGGCCCATCTTCAACAGACTCTCGATTCTTTCTCCAGCAATTACTATCTCTGCAAAGCTGATTGACGGGCAAGCAGCCAATCTCTCAATATAATTGCCTTGAAGAGTGTTCATGAACATGTCCGCCATCTCCCTTTCAGACATAGGGGGTTGGACGGACGCATCAATCTGTCTCCAACGCTGAGCATACTCTCTAAAGGCTTCCTTGGCAGTCTGAGACATACCTTGCAACAAGGTCCGATTTGGAGCCATGTCCAAGTTGTATTGATATTGCTTGACAAAAGCCTCTGCCAAGTCTTTCCAGCTCTTGATGGTAGTACGAGACAAATGAGAATACCATTCACGAGAAGCTCTAGTTAGGCTGTCTTCAAAATAGTACATCCACAGCTTTTCATCTTCCGTGTGAGCTCCCAACCTTCCCAGATAAGATTGGAGATGAGTGCGTGGGCAAGAAGCCCCGTTGTATTTCTCAAAAGTAGGGGGTTTGAACTTGTGAGGAATCCTTACTCCCTGAACCAGACCAAGATTTGTGACATCAAAGCCTAAGGAATTTTGAGACTCCAAAGATTTGAGCTTCTCAGCAAGCTCATCCATACGGCGAGTGGTCTCGAGGGCCTCGTCGTGCAAAGAAAATTGATCATACTGATAATCTTCAGTAACGGGGCACTTGTTAGTCCGAATTCCTTGATTCACATTGTACCTTTCGCCAATACCATTTCCAACATTCCCTGTGCTGCCAACATTACCCGGGTTTCCATCAGCATTTGCGTTACCGGCGTTACCAGTGTTCACAGGGTTATCAGCATTCCCAGGGATACCAGGGTTTCCCTCAGCATTTGGTATCTCCACCTCCGGATCGGGTCTCGGTTGCTCAACCAATTCCCTCAGCTTTTCCTGGCCTTCTTCCATACCAGTCATCAATGTCATGAACTGATCCATCCTTTCACGCATATCAGCCAGCTCTTTCTGTACTTGGTCCATCGCTAGCTGTGGACGATTTTCCTTTGTCGGGTACCTGTGGACTCGCTTGGGACCAATAACTGCCTGATACAGGGAACAAACATTAGACACTGCGGTGACACCTGCAAAACAGACAAGGGTTAATATGCATGGTATGCGATGCACTGCTTGTTCAGTTTTAAGGCACCTCCGTTTTGAAAGGGAATAACCTGCAAATGAATAAGCATGAGATGTTGGATGCAAATATGCAGATGATGTTATGCAATGCAAAGGCATGTCAATCATAATTGATTGATCCGCTTGAACATCTGTCAGGTTGCACTGCCTGGAGAGAAATTCACTGAGGAATATAATACAAGACCAAAACTCTGCTCCATAAAACCAGGTTGGTTGGAGGTTAAGGTTTCCTGAATTTAGCCCGCCCGTCACTGGTAGGTTCTAAGAGCAGAAGTTCGTCAGCTTTAGCCCTTCAGTCGCGAATAATACGTTTACCACTGAAGGTTTGGTATTATTACGGGACAAAAGACCTCCATTGACTCCCCTCAACAGGACATCCTAATAACAAGTTCCCAGTCTCGGGATCCTCGGATTGAGCAGCGAGAATGCACCCACCAGAGCTAACATAATCATGTCTCGGAGGAGAGGCCCCGACTGAGTTCTCGGGAAATGGTCACCAGAGTCGACGATTTCTAGAGGAACATCCTGCTGTTACGGAACACCCGTAAGACATAATATATCCAAAAGAAACCTCGTCTGGGTGTGGTTCTTCACGAACGACTTAACGTAGCAACACGCCACGCAAGCCTCATGATTATCCACTCTAAAACCTGTGTGTACACTCAAGCCTGGGTAATGGGCTTATCTCTCATAGAACACCCCATCCCAACAAACAAACAAACAGATCCAACAGATACAACAGATGCATGCAAGCAGGTAAGCAAATAAAGGTACAAAAGCATGAACACCCAATAAACAAGAAATCACACAAGCTAGGAGGGACTCGCTTAGGGAAGATGGACCAGCAAGAGGTCAACTTCTTTCAATCCCCAGCAGAGTCGCCAGCTGTCGCAACCTGAAAAATACAGTGCGCGAAGAAACAACCGGCGAAAGAAAATGACAGAAGAGTCGCCACCGTGCGTTATTCATCCCAAAGGAGAGAAAGGAAACGCTCGATGTAAACCTGAAAAAGGAAAGAACAAGACGGGGTCTTGCAACCAAATCTTGGGTTCGGGAGTCGGTTATGCGAAGGGAAGGTATTAGCACCCCTACGCATCCGTAGTACTCTACGGGATCCACTTTTGTAGTTCTTGTCTAAAGGGTGTGGGTTTATCTAATGTGTTATTTACTAAAAAAAAGGGGGTTAAATGAAAATGACTCGCGCGGATGTCGCATCCACTGCATACGTATCTCATCTGAATATGAGAATCAGAGTCTTCGTAGCTCGGCTACCTAGGGGTTAAGGGTAATTGTGCTCGCTAAGACATCGCGTCTTATGCCTACGTATCTCATCTGGCCTGAGAATCAGAGCAAAACGTAGTTCGGCTAACTACGGGGTTATGGATTGGGTTTTGGACGAATGACGTCACTACGCAATCTACCGGATGCTCGACCTTTGGAGACTTACTCGCCTGTAGTAGAAGGAGTTAACGTGTTGCTTTGGGTTTTAGGGTTTGGGATGCTCAAGGGCAAAAAGGCAGTCCTTGACGAAGGAACCGCGCTACCTGCAGGGATACGAACACATACAAAACAAACATGTATAAAGTAAATGTGCCAACAAGGGGCTCAGAAGTAAATAAACAAAAGAAAACAAATGCGTCCTATCGAGGTCTTCCAGCTAAGAAAGCGATAAAATGCGGAAAAGAGGTAAAAGTACCACACGGTTAAAGATCCGAAGTAACGGAAATTAAAGGAGTAAGAAACCCAGGGATCTCCCAAGCTAATGCCATCAAAGAAAGGTGAGTCAGTACAGGTAATCGGAATGAACCTCCAGGGGGTATCCCACAAATAAAGTGGGAAAACCACGCAAACCATCTCTGCAAGAGTCTGTGAGCCCTCACAAAAACTCAACAAAAGGGTTAGTGAAACACGATAAGCATTTTTTTCATGGATAACAGTATGGTTTCAGAAACCTCAAACCCTGTGGCATACATTTCAGAAATCATGTGATTAAACATTCAAGGCATAGGTTTCACCCATTCATGCATAATTAAACCTGTGGGCAAAAACATAATGAAATTCATCCATCATACCTCATACATTCAGATGATCCAAATTAAGAGCATAAAATCATGGGAATGAGGAAAACCTGATGGGAGAGACCGGTTGAAATCAAATGGCACGGCTGGGTTTGCAAGGCAATGTTAGGGTTTGCGTGAGATGAAAGTGTGTGAGTCAGATTGAATTTTTCAGAGCTGCCTGGGGATTGCTCTGAGTTCTCTGTCAGGTTTCTCTCCAGGTTTTGTCAAGGGTTTTGTTTCAAGGAAACCTCAGAGTATTTTGCTTCCCTTCCTTTTTCTGTCTGATCTCCCTCTTTTATAACCTGATTTTCATGGCTTTATGGGCTCAAATGAGAGAGGTCCAAGTCCAAGATTTTTCTATTATATTTTATTTATTTTTTTATTATTATTTTTATTTATTTATTTATTTATTTTTCTTTTTTTTTTTTATGTTTCTTGGATCTAATTCTGATTGACATGATGAAATGCAATATGAAATGCTAAATGAATGCATGAATGAGGAGGGCAAATTTTGGGGTGTTACAATCATCGGCGGAGAGAAGGCTCTGTTGGTGAGCCACCTGTCGTCTTTCTCGTATGTTGAAGCTGGGGATGAGACTGGAACACCGTTCCAAGCTCAATCTATTGTTGAAGAAAAGAGAGTTAGGGCACCTATGTCCTCCTTTAAAGACGCGCAAAAGGTTGTTGAAGACGGTAATTTTGACCAGTGGGGCCGGATGGTAGAGGTCACCAAGAACAAGAGCAGAGCCGGTTTGGGATCCCAACAAGGGTCGTCTGTGGTTGAGATGAAGATGTGCAACCCAGTTTCCGTAACGGAGGGTTCATTCATGGTAATGAACAACACTCAGTTGTAGTGATCGAGGGGGATGAAGATGAAGACTACACCAACTTTGTGACGCATGGAAAAGCTTGCAACAATTGGACCATTGTCAATGTTCCTATTCTTGTTCAACGCTCTAAGTAATTGCTTTCATTATTTTTTGAAAATCCTTCTCCTATGCCTAAGGGAGAAGTGAACATTGTTTGGCATATTTTAAATTTGATCATTAATAAAATACAATTCTATTCATCCACATCTATGATGTTTTATTTTTACTTTTCGCTTTTCTGAAAATGGTTATCACAAAAAACATAAATAAATAAATAATAATTGCCCATATGCATAATATTTGGTCACAATTCAATTCTCTAAAATCAAAATATCAAATCATTATGCAGGTTGGTTTCTAAACCTATTGAATACAATGATCCTACTGCTTCTCCAAACTTTGAAATCCCTGTGGTTGAGGCTGAGGAAGAAAGTAACGAAGAAGTGTCTGATGAATTGTCTCGTCTACTTGAGCACGAGGAAAAAGCCATTCAACCATTCGAAGAGGAGATTGAGCTAGTCAACTTGGGTTCCGAGGATGATGTGAAGGAAGTCAAGATTGGATCTCGACTGTGTCCTGAAGTTAAGAAGGGGTTGATTAATCTTCTTCGAGAGTATTCAGATGTGTTTTATTGGTCCTATCAAGACATGCCTGGTTTGGATTCTGAGATTGTGGAGCATAGATTTCCGTTAAAGCCAGAATGCCCGCCAATCAAGCAAAAATTGAGGAGGACTAATCTTGATATGGCAGTGAAAATCAAAGAAGAAGTGAATAAATAGATTGATGTCGGTTTCCTTGTTACTACTGAGTATCCGCAGTGGGTGGCCAATATTGTGCCTGTTCCGAAGAAGGATGGAAAAGTTCGTATGTGCGTTGAATATAGAGATTTGAACAAAGCCAGTCCGAAAGATGATTTCCCTCTGCCAAACATTGATATGTTGGTAGAAAATACAACTAAATTCAAAGTCTTTTCGTTTATGAAGGGATTTTACGGTTAAAAATCAGATCAAGATGGCACCTGAAGATATGGAGAAGACCATATTCATTACACCTTGGGGAACATTCTGTTATAGAGTGATGCCTTTTGGTTTAAAGAATATTGGTGCAACTTACCAGAGAGAAATTACTACTCTTTTTCATGATATGATGCATAAAGAGATCGAAGTCTATGTTGATGATATGATTGCTAAATCCATTGATGAAGAAGGACATGTTGATCATTTGTTGAAGCTATTCCAGCATTTGAGGAAGTATAAACTCCGCTTGAATCCTAATAACTGTACATTTGGTGTTTATTCTAGTAAGTTGTTGGGTTTTATTGTCAGCAAGAAAGGTATTGAAGTTGATCCTACCAAGGTCAAAGCAATACAAGAGATGCATGCGCCCGAAACTAAGAAGCAAGTCAAGGGTTTTCTCGGCCGTTTGAATTATATCTCAAGATTCATTTCACACATGACTGCCACATGTGCACCTATATTCAAGCTTCTTCGGAAAGATCAGTCTTGTGATTGGACCGAGGATTACCAGAAAGCTTTTGACAATATCAAAGAGTATCTGCTTGAGCCTCTAATTCGGTCTCCGCCTGTTGAAGGAAGACCTTTGATCATGTATTTGACCGTGCTCGAAGACAGTATGGGTTGTGCCCTTGGTGAGCAAGATGAAATTGGAAAGAAAGAATATACTATTTACTACCTCAGTAAGAAATTCACCAATTGTGAGACTCGATATTCTATGCTTGAGAAGACTTGTTGTGCATTGGCTTAGGATGCTAAGCGTTTGCGTCAGTATATGTTTAATCATACCACTTGGTTGATATCCAAAATGGATCCAATCAAGTATATTTTTGAGAAGCATGCTTTAACTGGGAGGATTTCCCGTTGGCAGGTGTTGTTATCAAAGTATGATATTGAATGCCGACCTCAAAAAGCAATTAAAGGTAGTGTCTTGGCTGACCATTTGGCTCACCAACCGATTGAAGATTACCAGTCAGTGCAGTATGATTTTCCTGATGAAGAGATCATGCACTTAAAGATGAAAGATTGTGATGAACTATTGGTTGAAGAAGGGCCAAAACCTGGTTCCCGTTGGGGCATGGTATTTGATGGAGCTGTTAATCAATACGGTAATGACATTGGGGAAGTGATTATTACTCCTCAAGGAACTCATTTTCCGTTTATAGCTAGATTGACTTTCAAGTGTAGAAACAATATGGTTGAGTATGAAGCTTGTATTATGGGGCTTGAAGAGGACATTGATCTCATAATCAAGTATCTCGACGTCTATGGAGATTCAGCTTTGGTTGTGAATCAGATCAAAGGTGAATGGGAGACGAATCAACCCAGTTTGATACCATACACAGATTATGCGAGGAGGATTTCAACATTCTTTACAAAAGTTGAGTTTCATCATATCCCTCGAGATGAAAACCGGATAGCAGATGCTCTTGCAACTTTGGCTTTAATGATTGTGGTGAAGTTTTTGGAACGAAGTTCTCAATTTGTCTGTAATGCGTCTTGATAGGCCAACCCATGCATTTGTTGTTGAAGAGATCAAAGATGAGAAGCCGTGGTATTTTGATATCAAGTGTTTCCTCCAAAGTCAGATTTACCCGTCTGAGGAATCTTTGAAAGATAAGAAGACTTTGAGAAGATTAGCTGGCAACTTCTACCTGAACGGTGATGTGCTGTACAAAAGAAACTTCGATATGGTTCTGCTCAAATGTGTGGATAGACACGAAGCAAACTTGTTAATGACTGAAGTCCATGAAGGTTCCTTTGGTACTCATTTTAATGGACATGATATGGCTAAGAAGATGTTGAGACCAGGTTAATATTGGCTGACAATGGAATCTGACTGTTGCAAGTTTGTGAAGGAATGCCACAAGTGTCAAATTTATGCAGATAAGATTCATGTTCCTCTGACATTGTTGAATGTCATTTCCTCCCCATGGACCTTATCCATGTGGGGAATTGATATGATTGGCATGATTGAGCCCAAAGCTTTGAATGGACATCGTTTCATTTTAGTGGCTATTGACTACTTCACAAAGTGGGTTGAAGCGACATCGTATGCAAATGTAACCAAGCAAGTCGTTGTGCGGTTTATTAAGAATCAGATTATATACCAGTATGGTGTGCCGAGTAAGATCATTACTGATAATGGATCGAACTTGAATAATAATATGGTGGAAGATCTTTACAAAGACTTTAAGATTCCACACCATAATTCTTCTCCCTATTGACCTAAGATGAATGAGGTTGTTGAAGCTGCAAACAAGAACATTAAGAAGATCATTCAGAAGATGGTTATGACGTATAAAGATTGGCATGAGATGCTCCCATTTTTTCTGCATGGGTACCGTACATCCGTCCGCACTTCAACATGGGCAACCCCTTTCTCTCTCGTTTATGGTATAGAAGCTGTGCTCCCCATAGAGGTTGAGATCCCATCATTGTGTATGCTGATAGAAGCCAAGTTGACTGAGGCTGAATGGTGTCAAACCAAGTATGATCAGTTGAATTTGATTGAAGAGAAGAGGTTAAATGCCATGTGTCATGGTCAGTTATATCAGTAGAGAATGAAGAAAGCATTTGATAAGAAGGTCAGACCTTGTGTGTTTAGAGAATGTGACCTTTTGCTCAAGAAAATTCTATCTTTCAAACCAGATTCTAGGGGAAAATGGACTCCTAATTATGAAGGCTCATATGTTGTCCAGAGAGCCTTTTCAGGTGGTGCTTTGACTCTTACAACTATGGATGGTGAAGAGTTCACTCGTCCTGGGAACGTAGATGCAGTCAAGAAATACTTCGCCTAAAAATGAAAAGAATAGCTTGCTAAGTTGAAAACCTGAAAGGGCGGCATAGGCAAAAATGAGCGTCTCGTTGGATTGAAAACCTGAAAGGGAGATCCAGGCAAAAGTTAGAGACATAAAAAATAGAAATATTATCCCAATAAATTGAGTACCCCACCTTGGGGAAATTTATGCAAAAATGAGGGATTATGGCAAGTAACTGCATCCTGTTGATCTTCAATTTTGAAGACATTCTTGAGCATGTCAGTCAATTCTGATCCATCATTCCTAGCTGACGCCAAGAGCATAATGGATATTGAAGATTGTAGAATGATTAGTGATCATTGTATTCAATATAGCCATTTTCCATGTAAATTACCATTTTTAACTTTTGTAAAGATCTAAAGAGTCATGTCATTTACAGACTACCATTATATTAAATAAAGTTGAACTTTTTATCCAATTGTTTCTACTCTTATTTATTCAGCTAAATAGCTTCAAATTTTATGATGATCATCTTTGAAATTAAATTTTAAATCAAAATCATGTTTTCTTAAATATATAAAAGCAATTAATTCAAAAAGCAATTTATTTCATTTAGAAGATTATCAACCGCGGTTTGAAAAATTGGTAAGCCCTAAAATGCGAAGCATTGTTGGTTTTGTTGGTGTACGCCCTAGAGGCCAATACTTTTGATACTTGTATCGAATTATTTATTAATTATAAAAGGCTTTTTCTTTATTATGTTTGTTTAATAAAGTCCATAGAAAAGTTAGTCCATTTAATATATCAAGTGTGACTTAATCATGAGATCCCATTAAACATAAGGATACTATTCTTAAAGTATTCGTAGTCGAGCTTTGTTGTAAAGTGGGATAATATTAAAGCATTGAGACTATTATGTATGTAGACTGATGATCACATCTCATGGATCATGGATAAGGAGTTATCAAGTTTTAAACATAGGTATGATTATTAAGAGTAATATTTATACTGGATTGACCCGCTATGAGAATACTATATAGAATGTTATGCAAAGTGTCATAATTTATTCTCATGGTGATAATGGTGTATACCATCCTTTGACCTGAAACTACTATGGACCCTAGATGTAGAGTCGAGTGCCTTATTGCTGATAAAAAATTATCCGTAACTGGATGACCATAAAGACAGTTGATGGGTACTCCACGAAGCATGCTGAGGGACATGAGTGACCTAGATGGAATTTTCCCATCCTGCGTAATAGGATAAATGTCTACGGGCCCAATATTGAACTGGACAAAGATGACACAGTCTATACCTTGTGTTCAATATAGACATAAGGGCAAAAGGGTAATTGTACACATAAGTATTATCACAAAAGGATTTGTCAGATCATATGACATTTTCGTGTCTTGGGTAGCAGTGATGTGTTGCTAGATACCACTCACTGTTTATCAGGTTTAAATACGTGACTTAATATAATTGCCAATGCCGTGAAAACCTACAGGGTCACACACAAAAGGACGGATTGATGAGAGATAGAGTAACTAAGGAACACCGTAAGGTACGATGCATTTAAGGGAATTGTAGAACATCGTAAGGTACAGTGTACTTAAGTAGAATACGAAATATGGTAAGGTACCACACGCTTAAGTGATTTTGGCATATTATAAGATATGGGCCACATACACTTAAGTGGGATTTTTAGCTTGCAGCCCACACAAGTGGTTCTATAAATAGAACCCTTGTGCAGAAGCATTTGTGCAGTTGTAATTTCGTTTCTCTCTCTCTCTCACACTCAAAGCCTTCATTCATAGAAGCTAGCACTGAGATTGAAGGAATCCGTTCGTGTGGACTGAGTAGAGGCGTTGTCACTATTCAACGTTCATGATCGCTCCATAGATCTGCATCAAAGGTTTCAATCGCCATAAGAGGTAACGATTCTATCACTGATCATGCCCATTCGTAAGGATCACTAAAGGAGATTTTTTTTTAAATTCCGCTGCGTTTTGGATCGCTCATCTCCTTCAGTGGTATCATAGCCACTTATGAAACCATGCATCGGATAGCTGTTTGTTTTCTATATTTTCTATATTAATACGATTAAAAGACATAATGAATCAAAGAATAAATGAGTAATTAAATTTGGCATCATGTGTGTACGATTAGGATGATTGGTGTTGAATATGCTTCAGAATCCAACGTTAGTATGGTGAAGCAGCGATACATCGATCATCCATAGGTTACACAATTGAGATTGATCAAGTTATATATATGATATAAGTAATCTTGATGCAAAATACGGTATATATGGTATATTGTTTTTGTTTCGTTCATTCAAACACTTAATGATTATTTTTCTTTGAGCGATCAATGGTCATTTGCTTCTTGATCTGACATTAGTATGGTGAAGCAATGACATGTTGATCAATCATACTGAATTAACAATTGAGGTGCCTTTGATGGTCTGAAATTGGTGCATTAGGGTTCATGACGGCACAAAGGTTGTGCTGTCAAAGAGTTATGCAATTTGGCTTGTGTCTGCGCAAGAGTTGTGCTTTAAAATATCAAGTGTTGATGCGAAAAACAACGTCAATTTCAAATGAATTGTTCCCCGTCTGCTGACCGGGCAGCGGAACCCCCGGCTAACTCTCGTAGTGTGATCTGTCGCCAAAATTTAATTTGGTTTTAATTAATTAACAGAATTTAAATTAATAATAATGTATTTATTATTATTGTCTTGTGGTGATCGGTAATGGCCTTAGTTTTCCTTTATTTTGTTTTGGGATTTTAAAATACGACTTGCGTGTCGTGCCTCTCTTTTAATCTCTTAATGTAACTTCTTTTCTCATCTCACTCCCTCGTATGTAAAACGAGTTTCTTTTATGAAATGTAATGTTGTGAAGAAAGAGAAGAATACAATATCAAAGGAGGACAACCTAGAAGATCTTGCTTGGAGAAGCTTAGATCGTTATTAGGTTAGCTTAGGTTCTCTCATTGGCTTGGGAGAACAATTGCGCTAGGGGCCATAATTGTTTCATTATGTATGTTGATGCATATGAATGTATGTTAATGCATGTGAGAGACGATTTATATGATAAATAAGCCGGTGAGATCAGAATAATCGCAAATTCCCTCAAATTAAATATTAAGTTTATGCTTTCCAAGTTTTAGCACTCATCAAGACTAGTATCGAATAATGTAGGTTTCGCCTACGCGAGGTGCATATTTTATATTAGTAAGATGCGATGGGATGATTGTAATATCCAATTGCTAAAACAATGGGTAAAAGTTAACTAAACAAATTATAATAAGATTATATATGTTTAGAAGCAATAGTTGGAAATGTTCCATATGATGGATTGGATAAGGAGTTATTCACCCAACTAAAATATTCGAGAGTTATATTAGATAAAATTGGAAGAAGTTCCTACCTAAATAACCTAGTTTTGAGTAATCCGCCAACGCGGACTTAAAAACAAAGTGAAATGTGGATCTCGACCCACTAGAAAATCTTCCAACGGGATTTTCCGAATCAAATGGTGAGGGTCATTTGTTTTGAGTAAAATAGTGGGAGAATATTTAATTAAAGGCCTAATTAAATATGTTATTGATACTTATATTTTCATTATTTTCATGTAGATTACCATGACAACAAACACCTCTAACAACATTTTGCAATCAATCCTTGATAAGGAAAAATTGTCTAGGACAAATTTTCTGGATTGGCACCGATATCTGAGAATTATCCTCAAACATGATAGAAAGTTGTATGTCTTGGAGAAACCTGTTCCTGGAGAGGAACCTCCTAGTTCTACACCTAAGGCAGAAAGAGATGCTTATAAGAAGCATGTTGATGATGCCAACGAAACTGCTTGCCTCCTGCTAGCTACTATGAACTCAGAGTTGTAAAAGTAACATGAGAACATGGCAGTGTTCGATATGATCGAACACCTGAAAATGCTCTATCAAGAGTAGGAAAGGCATGAAAGGTTTGAAGTTTCAAAAGCCCTTTTTCAAGGCAAGTTAGCTGAGGGAGCCCCTGTAGGTCCCCATGTGCTCAAGATGATTGGGTAAGTGGAGAACCTTGAGAGGTTGGGTTTTCCCCTCGGAAAGGAACTTGCGACTGATTTGATCTTGCAATGGTTTCCAGATAGGTTCAGGCAATTTGTCCTTAATTTCAATATGAATGATATGGACAAATCTCTTCCTGAACTGCTAGCCATGTTAAGAATTGCTGAGCAGAATCTGAAGTCAAAAGGGAAGTCCATTCTGATGATCGGAAATGGAAAGAGACAGAACAAAAGACCCACCAAGCAGGCTGATAAAGGGAAAAGAAAGGAAGTTGTCAAACCCAAACCCACTGCTCCTGCTTTGAAGCCTAATGGAGGCATAACAAAGGAAGGCACCTGCTTCCATTACGGTAAGATCGGACACTGGAAGAGAAATTGCCCAAAGTACCTGGAAGATAAGAAGAATGGAGTAAAGACTTCAACTTCAGGTATTTTTGTTATTGAAATTAATTTATCTACTTCTGCATCATGGGTATTAGATACTGGATGCGGTTCTCACATTTGTACTAATGTGCAGGGGATAAAAAGGAGTAGAGAGTTGGCAAAAGGTGAAGTTGACCTACGAGTTGGCAATGGAGCAAAGGTTGCTGCTTTAGCCATATGAACTTATATATTGACTTTACCTAGTGGTTTAATAATTCAGTTAGAGAACTGTTATTATGCACCTGCAATTAGCAGGAATATTATTTCTGTTTCTTGTTTAGGCAAGTTTGGTTTTTCATTTATAATAAATAACAATTGTTTCTCCATTTATTTGAATGATATATTTTATGCTACTGCACAAATGAACAATGGACTATATGTCCTTGATCTTGAAATGCCTATTTATAACATTAATACCAAAAGGATGAAACCCAATGAGTTAAATCCAACTTACCTTTAACATTGTCGATTAGGCCACATAAATGAGAAACGCATTTCCAAACTCCATAAAGATGGACTCTTGGACTCTTTTGATTATGAATCATATGAGACATGCAGATCTTGTTTAATTGGAAAGATGACAAAGCCTCCATTCACAGGAAAAGGTGAAAGAGCTAATGATCTTTTGGCCCTCATACATACTGATGTATGTGGACCACTGAACCTACCAGCCAGAGGAGGTTTTCAGTACTTCATCACATTTACTGATGATTTCAGTAGATATGGTTATGTGTATTTAATGAAACACAAATCAAAGTCCTTTGAAAAGTTCAAGGAATTCAAGAATGAAGTACAAAACGAACTAGGTAAGAATATTAAAACTCTTCGATCAGATCGATATGGTGAGTATTTAAGCCTAGAGTTTGATGACCATTTGAAAGAGTGTGGGATCCTATCCCAACTTACTCCTCCTGGAATACCCCAATGGAACGGTGTATCTGAGAGAAGAAATCGAACCTTGTTAGACATGGTCCGATCCATGATGAGTCACGTCGATCTTCCAAACTCCTTTTGGGGACATGCACTATTGACAGCAGCTTACACACTTAACCGTGTTCCATCCAAAAAGGTTGAGAAGACATCATATGAGATATGGAGTGGTAAGAAACCACATATGTCTTACATGAAGATTTGGGGTTGCGAAGTTTATGTGAAAATACAAATTTCAACTAAGCATGAGCCCAAATCTGACAAATGCTTATTTGTGGGGTATCCTAAAGAAACAAGAGGGTATTACTTTTACAATCCTCCTGAGGGAAAAGTGTTTGTCGCTCGAACTGGAGTTTTCCTAGAAAAGGATTTTATTTCCAAAGGAATCAGTGGGAGGAAAGTAGAGCTTGAAGAAATTCAAGAATCACAAAGCATTGATACACATATGGATGAATTAAAGTAGGAAACACAAGTAGTTGTGGAAGAGCAACCTGCTCAAGTAGAACAAGACCAGCGTAGGTCAAGCAGGATTCGTCACGTACCTGAGAGATATTGATATATCATAACTGATCAAGGTTATGTATTAATCATGGATCAAGATGAGCCTGTGACCTACCAAGAGGCCATAACTGGTCCCGAGTATGAGAAGTGGCTAGAAGCCATGAAATCTGAAATGGATTCCATGTACACAAACCAGGTTTGGACCTTCGTAGAGCCTCCTGTAGGAGTTAACCCTATAGGATGCAAGTGGGTCTTCAAAAAGAAGATTGACATGGATGGTAAGGTACATAACTATAAGGCAAGACTAGTTGCAAAAGGATATAAACAAATTCATGGGGTTGACTATGATAAAACCTTTTCACCAGTTGCAATGCTTAAATCTGTTCTGATTTTACTTGCTATCGCTGCATATCATGATTATGAAATATGGCAGATGGATGTCAAAACTACTTTCCTTAATGGGAATCTTCTTTTGGATGTGTACATGACACAACCTGAAGGATTTGGCATACCAAAAGAAGCCCAAAAGATATGTAAGTTACAAAAATAAATCTATGGATTGAAGCAAGCTTCCAGAAGCTGGAATCTTCGTTTTGATGAAACAGTAAACCAATATGGATTCATCAAGAATGAAGATGAGCCTTGTGTCTACAAGAAGGTTAGTGGGAGCATGATCGTCTTCCTGGTATTATATGTAGATAACATATTACTCATTGGAAACAATGTCCCTACCCTACAACAAGTAAAGTCTTGGCTGGGGAAATTCTTTTCTATGAACGACCTGGGTGAAACAGCCTATATATTAGGAATCAAGATCTATAGAGATAGATCATAAAAGCTGCTTGGCCTAAGTCAAAGTACATACATTGACAAAGTGCTGAGACACTTTAATATGCATGATTCCAAGAAAGATTTCATACTTATGCAACATGGCTTGTGTCTATAAAAAAAACAATCCCCCTCAAGTAAGGAAGAAAGGGATCGCATGAATAAGATTCCATATGCATCTGCAATAGGATCTATCATGTATGCCATGTTATGTACTCGACCAGATCTCTCGTATGCTTTAAGTGCAACGAGTAGGTACCAATTTGATCATGGTGATGCTCATTGGGTAGCTGTCAAGAATATCCTTAAGTACTTGAGAAGGACTAAGGACTCATTCTTGATATATGGAGGTCAGAAAGAGCTTGCTGTAATTGGATACACCGATGCTAGCTTCCAGAAAGATAAGGATGACTTTAGATCACAATCTGGTTATATGTTTTGCTTAAACGGTGGCGCTGTGAGCTGGAAAAGTTCAAAGCAAGACACAATTGTTGATTCTACAATCGAGGTCGAGTATATTGCTGCCTCAAGTGTAGCAAAGGAAGTTGTTTGGATCAAAAAGTTTATTAGTGAACTTGGCATAGTTCCTAGCATTGTGGATCCCATTGATCTCTATTGTGATAACAATGGTGCTATCGCACAAGCTAAGGAGCCTAGATCTCACCAACGATCCAAACACATACTTAGAAATTATCACCTCATTCGAGAGATAATAGATAGAGGAGATGTGAAAATATGCAGAGTACCTACACTTGACAATATTGCTGACCCACTGACAAAGCCTTTTGCGCAGCAGAAGCATGACGGCCATACTAGATCTATGGGCATTAGGGGTATGCCTAATTGGCTCTAATGCTAGTGGGAGATTGTTGGTGTAAGCCTTAGAGGCCAATACTTTTGGTACTTGTATCGAATTATTTGTTAATAATAAAAGGCTTTTTTTTTATTATGTTTGTTTAATAAAGTTCCTAGCATAGTTAATCTGTTTAATGTATCAAGTGTGACTTAATCATGAGATCCCACTAAACATAAAGACACTATTCTTAAAGTATCCGTAGTCGAGCTTTATTGTAAAGTGGGATAACATTAAAGTATTAAGACTATTATGTATGTAGACTGATGATCACATCTCATGGATCATGGATAAGGAGTTATCAAGTCTTAAACATAGGTATGAATATTAAGAGTAATATTTATACTGGATTGACCCGCTATGAGAATACTATATAGAATTTTATGCAAAGTGTCATAAGTTATTCTCATGGTGATAATGGTGTATACCACCCTTTGACCTGAAACCACTATGGATCCTAGATGTAGAGTCGAGTGCCTTATTGCTGATTAAACATTGTCCGTAACTGGATGACCATAAAGATGGTTGATGGGTACTCCATGAAGCATGCTGAGCCACATGAGTGACCTAGATGGCATTTTCCCATCCTGCATAACAGGATAAATTTCTACGGGCCCAATATTGAACTGGACAAGGATGACACTGTTTATGCCTTGTGTTCAATATAGACATAAGGGAAAAAGGGTAATTATACACATAAGTATTATCACAAAAGGATTTGTCAGATCACATGACATTTTCATGTCTTGTGTAGCAGTGATGTGCTTCTAGATACCGCTCACTATTTATTATGTTAAATACGTGATTTAATATAATTTCCAATACTGCGAAAACCTATAGGGTCACACACAAAAGGAAGGATTGATGAGAGGTAGAGTAGCTAAGGAACACCGTAAGGTACAGTGCACTTAAGTGAATTGTAGAACATCGTAAGGTATGGTGTACTTAAGTAGAATATGAAATATGGTAAGGAACCATGCGTTTAAGTGATTTTGGCATATTATAAGATATGAGCCACATACACTTAAGTGGGCTTTTTAGCTTGCATCCCATACAAGTAGGTATATAAATAGAACCCTTATGCAAAAGCATTTGTGCAATTGTAATTTCGTTTCTCTCTCTCTCTCTCTCTCTCTCTCTCTCTCTCTCTCTCTCTCTCTCTCTCTCTCTCTCTCTCTCTCTCTCTCTCTCAAAACCTTCATTCGTAGCAGCTAACACTGAGATTGAAGGAATCCGTTTGTGTGGATTGAGTAGAGGCGTTATCACCATTCAACGTTCGTGATCGCTCCGTAGATCTGCATCAAAGGTTTCAATCGCCAAAAGAGGTAACGATTATATCACTGATCATCCTCATTTCTTAAGGATCACTAAAGGAGAATTTTTTTTAAATTCCGTTGTGTTTTGGATCGTTCTTCTCCTTTAGGATCTCTCCAAGCAGTTGACATGATCCCTATTTTATCCCCAGCAGCTTTTCAGCTACAGCAATTTGCTGGTTTCCCCATCCGAGTTTGTGTTTGGCCTCCCTCGAGTTGTAGGCGCGTTATTCCAACAACATTTTGCTTCCCCGGAAGTCGCCATCTTATTTTTCCCAAACTCTCTTAGCCCTAATTCTGAGCAGTTTTGTGGTTTGTTCCCTGCAGGATTGTCTCCCATTTGATATGGTGTTGACCTAAAAATTCCCCACCGAATTGATATCGCAGTTTCCTCAGCATATCCTCTCCTTTGTTTCCCAGCCACGGTTGAGCCTTTGAGATGACTGATTCTCTCCAGCATATGTTTTCCTCCTGTGTGGATTGGCCGAGAATTGTATCGATGATCCAGACCAGTGACATTTGTATCCTTCGTGATTGTTTTGTCAGCATAATCATCATCATACACACACACACACACACACATATATATATATATATATATATATATATATATATATATATATATATATATATATATATATATATATATATATATATACATATATATATCTATATATATATATATATATATATATATATATATATATTACATTATTGCACTTTGTGAATCATTATTTCTTTGATCCTCTGTTATGGTGGTACCCTTTCCCCATGCAGATTTGGTATGTCTGTCCTCTTTCAATTGTAGAGTGTCAGCCCATTAACCAGAAAGAATTTAACCTTTCTCATTCCCCACCGAGTTATTTTCTCGTGGATGATTATTATTTCAGTTTCCTCCCCAATTGATTATCTGGATGAAACCATTCCCTTCGAGTTATGTCCTTATTGGGTTGAGTCTTTGATTGACTGTGTCTTTCTAGATCTTAGCTAGATAGATATTTGTGGTCCCTTGAGAGTCTATTACCCAGTAACCGGTAATATTCTTCTCAATTTGCGAGTATTTCACTTTTTGCCCAATACCTGGCAAAAGTAACCCTTTTCTCCCCCAACGGATTCATTTTCACGTTTCCCTAGGAAGTTTATCCTTGATATGTTCATCCTAATTGATAACGGATATTTTCTTCCCTTGCTTTGAATTTATCCTTGATATGTTCTTCTTAACCTGTGACGGATATTCTCTTTTTGGTATTCTACCCAGTAAAAAGGTAGTTGTAATCCCTATTTTCTTTCCCTAGAGAGTTTAATCCTTGATATGTTCATCTTAGTCGGTGACGGGTTTCCATCTTTTCACGGTCTTTTGCCCAGTAACCGATAGTTGTAAACCCTGCTTCCCCTTGGAGTCTATCCTTGATACGTTCACCCTAACTGGTGACAGATATTCTCCTTTTGGCCTTCTATCCAGTAACTGATAGATGTAATTCCTATTTCTCCCCTCTTAGTCTATCCTTGATATGTTCATCCTAACCGGTGACGAATATTCTATTCTTGGTATTCTATCCAGTATCTGATAGAGGTAATCCCTAATTTTTCAGGAAGTTTATCCTTGATATGTTTACTTTAACCAGTGAAGGATATTCTCTTTCTTTGGTCTTCTGCCCAGTAACCGATTGTCGCACCTCGAAAAAAATGCGATCCCTCGCGATGGACGCCGAAAATATTGTTCGAACAGAGTCGCCACCGAACTTTATTTATTCTAATGAAGGAATAGGAAAATATCGATAAAACCTTTAAGAAAATAGAATAATGGTCGTCGCAACCATATTCGGGTTCGGAAGTTGATTACGCAAGGGGAAGGTTTTAGCACCCCTCACGTCCGTTGTACTCAACGGGAACCTTTTAGTCTAATTTTGAAATTTGAATGTTAACTTAGGTTGTTTGTTTTTTTTAGTGATAAAGGTTGAAAATAGAGATGAGTGGTAACCTCAGAAGGGGGAAAAGAGAGGGTTTTTTATTAGTGTGCTCGCCAAGATCTCGCAATCTCGTGCCTACGTATCCTTATGGTGCAATAAGGAAATAAGAGCATTCATATTTCGGGGAACTACGATTGGTTGGTGGTTTTTTAATGAACGACTGTGTAGATCGCGTTCTAAAGGCTAAACATTGACTTGTCTACTCTCGGCAGAGGCTTAAACACTAGTTTGTTGCGCAGATTAGAAAGGATTAACAGTGTTCCTTTTGAAAAGAGTTTTGGTCACGCGGGGGTGACAAGTTAAGTTGATATGTTTGATGTTTTGTTTGGTTGGTTTCGATCGCACGGGGCGAGAAATTGGGTTTGATGTGTTAAGGTGTTTTTTGAAGAACGATGAAAGATTGAGCAATGTGGTGCACACCAATCGTCCAATTCTTTCGAGGAATAATAAGGCGAACGCCTTCCACTCCTTTTTTGTTTGAATTAATATTGAAAGTTTGTTTGCGGAAATTTGAATATGCATGGTAGTGAGGCGTGCACCTCCCACTTGCTTATTCGAGGAACAATAAGGCGTGCGCCACTCATTCCTTTATCCAAGTTTATTTAAATTATTTTAATCGGAAGTCGATAATTTGAGCAATATGGCGAGCCCCAATTATTTGAATAATTGGGAGATGGTGAGGCGGACGCCTCCCATCTTTTATCCTCCGAGATTTTATTTATAAAAATAAATATTTTTAGATGTTGTATTTGATATAGGAAAATAAGTTGAATTTATACGATTGCGGTTTTGATTTGACGACGAGAATTCGATCAATATGGCGTACGCCAATTATTCGAATAAATCGAAAGATAGTGAGGCGAATTCCTCCCATCCTTTTATTATCGGAAATTTAGAATTTAGAATGTCTTAGAAATTATATTAACTTGGAAGAAATGATTTGAATATTGTGGTTGAAGTTTTTAATCGGGTGACAAGAGTTCGAGTAATATGGCGTGTGCCAAGCACTTGAGTTCGAGTAATATGGCGTGTGCCAAGCACTCCTTTTTATCCCAAATTTAAATTATAAAAGAATATCCTTTAGAAATTAAGTTGTTTAGAAAAAAAAGGATTTGAATATGTAAATTTTTAGGGTTTTAATTGAGTGACGAAAATTCGAGCAATGTGGCGAACGCCAATTATTCAAATAATCGAGAGATAGTGAAACAAATGCTTACTATTCTCTTTTTCATCCAAAAATTATTTTAAATAGTTTTCAAGAGTATATTAATTAAATATTTTGAACTTGAATTTATTAGAATTAATATGTTTTAAGAAAAATTATTTGGCATTGGACCGAGGTTTGAATTGGTGTTTGGTGAATAAATTGTGGTGAATCAATCATATACTTGATTAATTAATAACCGAATAGGTCTCATGGTAAGAAAGCCCAAGAGTAAGCTATGTCAGGTTGATGGCGATGCTAAAAAGCGATCGACTTACAAAGGTGTGGGAAATGAACTCGATGTTGAATCGAGAATTGGTTTGAAAATGGTTTAAGTGTGTAAGTGAGAAATAAAAATCAAGATATTATCATAACATGGGAATATCATATGAGAAATTGTATAACCAAAATAATATATCAAAGATCACACAAATGAACCAAATTAAACAATAAAAAATATTAACTAAAATTAAATATGATTATTTAATAAAATTAATCAATAATTTAATTAATTAATATTAAATAAATATATTTAAAATAATTAACAATATATTTTTTTACATTTTAAGAATATATGAAAAAATACAATTAATATTTAAAATAAACAAAGCTAGATGTAAAAAACATAATAACATAAAAATAATAATAATAATAAAAATGAAATGGAGTGTAAATATAATAAGGGGTATTGGGATTATTAGGAAAGGAAATGGGCTCAAAGTTAAGCCCACTAAAAAAATCCTAAAGAAATAACACAAAAAATGGATAGAGTGGAAGAAAGATCGTCGCCCCACCCTTTGTTTGGATGTGCTGCACATCATCATGGGGTAACTTGAGCCATTCAAATGCACTCCAATTAAATCATTAATAATATTATAAATAAATAAAAAGAAGAAAAAAATGATGATGCATTGAAACAGATGCATGCTGCCTAAAATCATAAAAGGTTACATGTTTCCCTATCATTTTGGACTAATTCAAAATTTAAAATAACCCATTTCACATGTTTTAATGACATTAAATAAAAGAATATTAAAGTGAGAAGAAGGAAAAAATAATGTTGCATTGAAACTGATTAATGACAATAAATATATAATTAACAAATCCTTCTCTCCCTCCTTCCAAATAAACTCGGTTGTCTCTCTCTCTCTTATACCAAGCACGCATTCTTTCTCTCTCTCTTGCCAAGCATGAAAAAAACAAAAAAAAATCTAGATCCTCATTATTCAGATCTCAAATCGTCCATGCAACAAAGAGATATATCTCAACCAAACTCCATCAAATGAAACATACCTCAGAATCCATGAACACGCACAAACAAGCATATGCAAATCAATACTCATATCCTATTTTGAACCCTGACACCCCATTTTCAATACTTTGTCTGTGTTTACAAACTACAAATGTGAGAGAACATCAAACCAACGAGAGTATTGAGAGAGAAAAATATATCAAGCTAAAAAGATGCTACCAAGATGTAGGTTAAAGAGTTTCGGGGTCTCTAGGTACTTGCTGCTCTCTCTATCTCCCTTTCTTCTCTAGGCTATACTCCTTCTCCTTTTGTTATCCTCTTTTCTGTAATATGTTTGTGAGTGCAATTAGAAATTTTGGTTTATAGTTTTGTGAAGGTGGGGTGAAATTTATGCAGCATTTTGTTATGATTTCCTTTTCTTTGTATGTAATGTGAAGCTCTATTTATAGAGTGAAGAGAGAGTCTTGAAATCATGTGAAGAATTCCTTCACACGTGTGAGCATTTGCAATTTTGGACAAGGATTGAGAAAAATATTGTTAAGGAAGAGCTTCAAAATCCCAGATTTTGTGGGTGTTGTGCGTGAAAAATTTCCTTCTTTTTCTTCTCAATGTAATTTTTGTCTTTTCTAAACCTGAGCAGATATTTTTAAGTGTATTTTTGTATTTTCTAAAATGTAATCTTCTTCTCCTTTTTTTACTGATGTAACTCTAAGTTAATTATTAAATATAATCCTGTTCATTTCATTGATAAAAAACTTTTACTCATGCAAATACAATGCACTCTCACATGTACATGTCATTTGGAGTCAAAAGTTACTGATATGATGCACATGGTTTTGTTTAAATTTTTTAGTGATGTGGTTAGATATTACTAAAATAAAATGAAATTGAAATGGGATAAAAATAGTTATTAGAAAAAGAAATAAAAATGAGAAAGAAATAAAGGTCCTAATTAATAAGAAAAAGAAATAAAGATGAGATAAGGATGGTTATAAAAATAAATTAAAATGGGATTAGTTATTATTAAAATTAGAAATGAAATAAAATGTGATAATAATAATTATTAAATTGAGGAATAAAATAAAGTATGATAATAGTTATTTCTAAAAATGAGAAACAAAAATTGGATGATAATTATGAATAAAAACTAAAATTAAAATGAGATAAAAAGGTTGTTTAGAAAAATGAAACAAACATGGGATAATATATTTATTAAAAAAAGAGATAACATGATTATTTTTAAAGTGAAATAAAATAAAATATTTATAACAATGAAAATAATGCAGTTTAATATACGTAATCAAGCTCATGATTTGGAGGATCTGATGCATGGGGGATTCAAGTCTTTGAATGACACATGGGGATCAATTTTATATGATGAATGATGCAAATGAAAGCATTGAATATATGCAAATGAATTCCTCAATGATGAAAAAAGACATAACCAAATGCAATGGTCATGTTAGGGCATATGAAAAAAAAGGAAATGCAACGCTATGTAGGCAGGACAAATTTGGGGTATGACACCGGTAGTTGTAAATCCTATTTTTGGCTTTTCCCCAACAGGCTATTCTTACCCAGTAACTGGTAATGAATACACCTCATGTTTGCCCTTAGTGAGTCATCCTCGATATGTTTACCCTAACCAGTAACGGATGTCCTCCCTGTCATATTTTGTTATCTCCTTACCCAGTAACCGGTAGCGGATAATCTATTTCTGTTACTCCTGTATTGAAGATCATTTCTTCCCCAGTTGAGTTCGAGTGCGTATTTCCTTAATGAGATCGCCTTTTCCAGCTTGGGTCGAGTATTTCAGCTTTGTTCCGATCTACCCGTTTCCCCGCCGATGTCCTTTTATTCCCCGGTTGAGTCTTTCCATTGATTTGCTTTCATGGAACCCCTCGAGTCCCTCAGTAGTTTTAAAAAGTCGTAGCCTGATCTGCACATAACCTTTTTCCCTAGAGTCTCTGTCTCTCCGGTGAGTTTTCCTTACGAAATGCATTGTACTCCTGCGGGCTTTCAGTCTCTCCGAACTCTTTTTTATTTGTGGCAACATTTTCCCCACGGAGATTATTTTAGCATTCATATCATATGCATCATGAGGTCTCTTAGGGACCAAAATTTGTTTCTATATTTTGTTATTTAAGCCCATTCTACTGAGTCGATACGAAGATTTTAACCTTCATCTCCTTAGCTAGAACGTCCTTAAATAGGGGCAGCTGTAAGACCCCAATTTTGACCCTAAGATCCCTCATGCTATTCTCATTATATGCATTAGCATTGGGATCACAACTTGGCATCCTCCTCACCCCTCATTCATTGGGTTTGTATTGGGAGAGATCACCAAGCACTTTTGATTATATCATACTTCATTTTTCTTTATTTTACTAACCTAAATACCAAAAATATGTCAATGTATAGTTTATTGTTTTTGTAGGTAGTGTACATGCTCACCTATGCTCTATCAAGCTCATATATAGGTTTTGAGACCCTCATTGCAAGTAGCTCAGTCAAGATTTGGTCTACATTGGCTCTAAGTATCATATATGGACCCCCATGATCTTCACATGTCATTTTGATCAAGAAAGCATCAAAAGTTTGGAGTTGGTTTGCCTTGGAAACCCTAATTCATTTGGGTATCTTGTGTAACTTCTTCAACAATTTTTTTCAAAAATTGATCAAATATTTCAAGGTATACTTCACATTTCATCATCTTATGCATATATGATCCTTCATGAGTCCCAAAAGTCAAGAGAATATAAGGCTAGCATGTTGGTTCATTGTGGTTGACCAGAGGAAGTCAACTGATCAAAATTGGGGTTCCCTAGACCATATCTCCTACAATTTGTGTCATATGAAAATTATTCCAAGAGTAAAGTTACTCTAAATGACATTCCAAACAACTTTCATTTTGAAGTCTAGAGCTGGTTTTGCTTGGAAAGTCATTTTTTATGGTGAAAGATTATAGGTTATTTTGTCTAAATCATAATTTGAAGGTCAACTTCCCAAGACCATAACTTGCTCAATTGTTATGAGATGAAATCCATTCAAGTTTAATGATCAAATTCAAGATGTCTAATTAAACTTTTATGTTTGGAGGAAGTGCAAATTCAACTTTAAAATGCATGTGATATGAGGAGACATTATAGGTCATTTTGGGTCAATACCATTGAACAAGTGATTTTCCTCAACTTCTAAAATTCATAACTCCTTCATATTAAATCCAAATGAGGTAATATTTGTGACCCATTTGAAGGACTTTAAGAGAGATACAACTTTGATGAAGGAACTTTTCTCATTTGAAGCCCATAAAAAAGTTACTCAAGGTGGAAGAAGTGAACATACGGCTTGGTACTTAGAATTTTTTTGATATATTTGATTTTCCAAACTTCCACCTCAAGATTCATCATGATCCAAGCTTTAAATAAAAACATGTTCAACATGAAAGTTGTTCCTCTTGATCTAAACTTTCTAAAAAGTCCAAATTCATCCCATTTGGACAAAATATGAATGACTTCCACATGGCTTAAAGTTGAATGACCATTTGGAAGATTTGAAGTTCCATTTCTCATACACGATTGCATGGCCTTTCCACATGAATCCAGCATTGCTTACACGTGATTTTGGAGCTGAATGCGTCATTACATGGGCCTATCACACGCCGATGCATCCATGCAAAGGCATTTTTCTATTTATGAAATTTTGAAAGAAGTGTGAAAATATCATTGGCTTGGCCTATAAATAGAAGCCCTCTCACTAAGAATTGGGGACCCTGGCGCGCCAGCTTTGAATGAGCAACCCTAAACCTCTACATTCAAAGGATAACCTTAAAGATTTTCATTGAAAATCGAGTTTGAAATCTCCCACTGTTTTGAGATTCAAACTCTAAGAGTCCTTCTTCTTCTTTGATCCATTTCTATTCTATCAGGCATCAGAAGCAAGGCCAAGCACAATTGAGAGCAAGATCGTGTCCATCTGAACCTGCAGTGAAGGTGAATTTCTGAATTTTTCATCTCTTCGATTCTCACTCAGTTCTCCATAATTCTTGTTGATTTTTGGTTGTATGAAGTCCTACCAATGTAGGCAACAAGATTGAGTTACTTTGAGGTCAAATCGAAGCAACTCAGATCATGATCCTCAAATTTCAACTCCCTGTATCTTTCTATATACTTAGAGTTAGACAAAATTGAGGCCAGATTCGAGCTCCTGAGTATTTTTACTTTAAATTCATGTCCTCCTTTTTCATTTTGGTGATGGTTGAGGGTGGACCAGTCCGGTGAGGTCCACCGGAGAAAAAGACCGGAGCTCTGGCTCCGGCGATGCGTTGGCGTGTCTCCAAACCACATGATCCATCTATTTTATTTTAATCTTGAGCGTCCAAATTGATTACCACGCGTGTGGCACATTGATTGAGGATCACCATGGAACACACACTCTGATCCACTTGATCTACCACCTCAATTAATGAGGGAGATCAAGTAGTCCACATTTTTTTAGCATTTTCTGATTTTCATTTTATTTGACTTATTTTCATTAATTCATATTAATTTTAATATTTATCCAAAAAAAATGGGACTTTCACCAAAAATTTCCAAATAATTTTCTCTTTCATTTTCTGAATTAAAATTATTTTTTGGATCAATACTAATATTTTTCATGACTTAATTGTTTTTATGCATATTTTAAATTGTTCAAAAATACTTTTAAGTTTTCAAAAATTATGAAATTTTTTCTCCAAGGTCCTTTGACCTTGTTTGACCTATGATAAATCTCTTGGCCATTTATTTGGTGTTTTAAAGAGGTTTTAGGTTTTTGACCAACCATAATTTAATTTAATGTATTTTTTTAATATATTTTTAATTGTTTAATTGCAAATAAATTGTGTTGAGCTATTTTTGTTGACTTGTTGAGTTTGACCTTTTGTTGTTGGGCCTTAGTCAAGGTTGATTTGACTTTGTTAGATTAAAATCATTGGATTTAAGGGATTGATGAAATATACATTTCATCTCCCAAAATGAATGAATGATTTTAATTTGATAAAAGTCCTCCTTTGACCAATTTGTGTTTGATTCATTCCCTCCTCCCTCTTCATATCAATCTCATTCTATCCCCATCCATTTCATTGACATATGATATCTCTATATCCTAAGGCCAGTTGATTTCAAAATCAACATAAGTATGGATGAGATTAGGTCCACCCTTGTGCCATTTTCTTTTTGGGTGTGGTATGTTTTAGGAGTATGGTTCATTATACCATATCTCTAACATGCATTGACACTAAAAAATTTATTGCCCGACCTCAAATAGTTGTGACTTCTACATAAGTCCAATTACAATTGCTTAACATAGCGCTAAATATTTGACACAAAAAGGCATAGTATTCTAGTAAATGAGATTGTAAGTCTCCCCCCCCCCCCTTTCATGGTATTATGTGGAAACTTGGACTTTTTTCCTTACTTTGGAAGATGTCTTGGTTCAAGGATCCATGCTTGTGAATAGAGGGTTGAGTGTTTTCCAAAGAATGACTTAAACAACAAAAAAGCAAAAGCAATACTAACTTCTAATCAACTAACATTTAACTAACATTTAATTTCAAGCCATTTACTTTTATGCACTTTAAATTTAAGTATTTATTCATTTTCCATCATTCATACCATTTAACTTGTTTACTTTAATTCCATTTTCACTTTGCTCACTTGAGCCATACTTTGTGACTATATTGTGGTTGTATATACTTGTTTGTGTATTTTGTTTGTGGTCTTTTGACCTTAATGCACATAATAATAACAAAACCCCTAAAAAGGATTTGTATGGACTGTTGGATTCGATCTGAGACATTGGACTTAGAATTAGGAAACACTCCTTATGTAAAAGGACTTGGCCAATGCCTACTTTTCTGAAACCAAGTCCTTGTGAAGTGAACTTTCATCTGATGCAAGTATTGAGATCCCATTTGAGTTCACCTACTACATGGTCTTGAGTGAAATGTTACTTTGAACCTGTGCCTAATGCCTATCTCTGAGCCATTCAAGGATTATGTCATCTGATACATGAGAGATTATGAAGAAGATCATGAAGTTGCTAGCTTGGATGTGGCTATCTTTATTTGATGCCTTGCTCTTCATCTTGCTATTTGTGTGTTGATATTGCTTGATTCTAAAGTCCAAGGGAAATTTGGGTTTCTATATGACATTCTTGTCTATTGGATTGCATCCCATTTGTCAGCTTTTTTCAACTCTCAACTTTTAAATTTTTTCTTAGGATTAGTCTCTTCATCTCCTCCCACTTATTTAATTTCAAATCTCTCACTCCTTTTAAAATTTTCTTTGCTTGTGATTTCTAAACTTAGACTCTTTTGCAAATTAGAAACTTTGGCCTTATGCCATTGCATTTTTAAATTATTTTTCTTAATCAAACTTGTAAATGAACTTAACCATATTGACTTAAAATTTCAAAAGACAAAAAAAATTAACACCCATTCAAATCTTTTTAGGCCTTTTGTGCCTCTTTTTTTTTTATAAAAAAAAACCTTAACCTTTTGTTAAAAGCAATTCACTCACTTTGAAATTGATACCAGGAACTACGAGGTTTTGATCCGTCATTTTATGTTGGTACGTAGGCGCAAGTCCGAAGATCTTGTCAAACACAAAAATATAATTAATGAATTATTTTCTCATCCCCACACTCTATTTATTGCAAACATCATTTTATACCAAAACAAATGTACACACAAAAAAGGGCTCCCTAGGGGTACCTATGACACTTTGGGTGCTAACACCTTCCTTTTGTGTAACCAACCCCCTTACCTGTAATCACTGGCATTTTATTAGTTTTGATTTGAAAGCCTTTTATCTTTGGGTTTTGCTCGTAATTTTCCCTTTTCCTTTGGAAACAATAAAAGCGTAGTGGCGACTCTGGTTTTATTAACATTAAGCTCATCAATAGCTTAATTGTCATGAATTTACCGCTACAGGTACTCAATATCATATTCAGACAATAGCATATTCCAATGAACAATCCTCCCAGTCAAAGAAGGCTTTTCAAAAATGTACTTGATTGAATCCATTTTAGATATCAACCAAGTGGTATGATTAATGATATACTGGCGTAGACGTTTGGCAGGCAAAGCTAAAGCATAACAATTCTTCTCAAGCATGGAGTACTGAGAATCACAATCTGTAAACTTATTACTTAGATAGTAGATGGCATGCTCCTTTCTACAAGTTTCATCTTGTTGTCCAAGTACGCAACCCATGGACTCTTCTAACACAGTTAAATACATAATTAATGGTCTTCCTTCCATTAGAGGAGACAAGATAGTAGGTTCAAGCGGATACTCCTTGATGTTGTCAAAAGCTTTCTGGCAGTCTTCTATCCAAACACAACCTTGATCTTTATAGAGAAGCTTGAAGATTGGCCCACATGTGGCAGTCATGTGAGATATAAACCCGGAGATGTAATTCAGACGCTCGAGGAATCCTCTGACTTGCTTTTCTGTCTTCGGTGTAGAAATTTCTCGAATATCTATGACTTTATTAGGATCTACTTTAATACCTCTCTGGATGATAATGATACCCAACATCCTTCCTGAACGGACACCAAAAGTACACTTATTAGGATTCAAACAGAGTTTAAACTTTCTCAAATGCTGAAACAGCTACAACAAATATTCAACATGATCTTCTTCAGTCTTTGACTTAGCAATCATATCATAAACATAGACGTTTATCTCTTTGTGCATCATGTCATGGAAAAGAGTAGTCATGACTCTCTGGTACATTGCACCAGAATTATTTAAACCGAAAGGCATCACTCTATAGAAAAATGTTCCCTAGGGTGTAATAAATGTTGTCCTTTCCATGTCCTCGGGTGCCATCTTGATATGATTATAATCGTAGAAACCATCCATAAAGGAGAAGACATTGAACTTAGCTCTATTATCTACCAACATATCAATGTGTGGAAGAGGAAAATCATCCTTTGGGATAGCTTTGTTCAAGTCTCTATAATCAACACACATCTGAACTTTTCCATCCTTCTTTGGAACAGGCACAATGTTGGCCACCCATTGAGGATACTCAGAAGTAACAAGGAAATCAACAGCAATATGCTTCTGAACCTCCTCTTTTATCTTAACAACCATATCAGGATGAGTTCTTCTCAACTTTTGTTTAACGGGAGGACATTCTGGTTCAATGGTAATTTATGCTCCATAATATCAGTATCAAGACCTGGCACATCTTGATAAGACCAAGAAAACACATCCAAATATTCTCTAATAAACTCTACCATCCTCTTCTTAACATCTGGGGAAAATAGTGCCCCAATCTTGACTTATTTCTTGTTATCTCTGGAGCCTAAATTAATCACTTCTAATGGCTCTTTATGAGGCTGAATGGTCTTTTCCTCGTGCTCAAGCAAACGAGAAATCTCATCAGGAATCTCTTTAACATCCTCTTCTTCCTTTTCAAACATAGGGAATTCAAAGTTGGGAGAGGGCATAGGGTCATTGTTTTTAATGGGTTTAACAAACAATATGCACAATGTTTTTATGCTTGATTTTAGATTATGAATAGATAAATGCACATTGTGATGCATATATAAAAGTGATTATTATCTTGGTTTTTTGTGTTACCATTTTTTCAAAAAAAAGCAAAAAGAGAAAACATAATATGGATAAATGAAATAACATTTTATTAATGATGACAAAATTTGAAACATAGCCCACATAGATTCACTTTCACATTGGGCATAGTGAAAGGATTTTTGAAAATAATAAAAAATATATTACTTTGACAAGTGAATAACAGAAGGAACATCAACAACAGTTCAATTTTAGTATATCAATGCATGCGTTACAAAGTTTGATGCTTCTTGCTCTTGAACATATTCCGATATTATGGAAGCACACTAATCATTGGAGTGAATCAAGCCAACACTGTGAAAACCTTCTTGAATTCGCTTTAAATCTCTTCGGGTTGAACCAAGTGAGAAGGTTAAACTAGCTCTGTTCTTGTTCTCAGCAAGTTCAACAACTTGTCCCCATCTAGCAGATTGACCATTCTCCACAACTTATTGTATGTTTTTCAAAGAAGTCATGGATGCCCCATTCTTATTAACAACATTATCATCAACAGAAAGAGCTTGAAACAGAGTTCCCACGGCTTCGTCAGCATCAATGTATGAAAATGAAGAGAGATGACTCACTAACATGGCCTGCTCGCCACCCACGATAACTAACTTCTCATTCTTCACGAACTTTAACTTTTGATGGAGATTTGATGTCACTGCCCCAACTTCTCGAATCCATGGACAACCCAAGACACAACTATAGGGGGGGTGGATATCCATCACTTGAAAAGTGATCTGAAATAAGCATGAACGTATCTTCATCGGGAGATCAACTTCCCCTATCACAGTCTTCCTCGAGCCATCAAAGGCTTTTACAACAACCCAACTAAACCTCTTCGGAGCACCTTAATAGAAGATCTTGGATAGAGTAGACTTGGGCATAGCATTCAGAGAAGAGCTAGTGTCCACCAACACATTGGATAAAGCATCTTCTTGACATTTCATGAAAATGTGCAGAGCCAAATTATGATTCCTCCCCTACTCGGGAAATTATTTATTACTGAAGCTCAAGTTGTTACAAGTGGTAATATTGGCCACAGTGCCAGCAAACTGACCAATTGTTACATTGTGATCCACATAGACTTGGTCCAAGACCTTCTACAAAGCCTCTCGATGAGCTTCTAAATTCATCAGCAAAGATAAGACACATATCTTGGACGGGGTGTACAATAACTGATCCACCACATTGAATTCACTTATCTTAATCAATTTTAACACTTCATCTTGATCAGACTTCTAGTCCACACCGCTGGACTGGCTAGACAACATAACAAGAGTTTCTGCTTGAGCTTGCTTTCCTACCAATGCATCTTCAGTTCTTTTAGGAGTTACAGAGGAAAATACTCGACCACTTCGGGTCACACTACTTACATCAACAATGTTCACAACAAAAGAAAAGGAAGGACTAAGGACTTTTTTACCATCTTCTAACATGGTAGCATTGTACATGTAAGGAACAACTTTATCAGACTCATAGGGCGTAGGAGCCACTAAACGAATGACCAACAGAGAAACAATAGACTTTTTACCATTGTACACAATCACAATTAGTTCTGGGATATTAAATTGGGGAACTATGATATTTACCTCATGCTCATCTTCATCCTTATCTCTCGTAATCTGAAGAAGATTTTGGTCCAGCATCTCTTGTAAGTCTCTTTTCACCACAACACACCCTCAAGGGTTTCTTGAACATATATGGTAAGAAGCATGGTTGTGCTCATAATAACTCAACTCGCACAAAGTTGCATGCATCCCGACCAAAGATCTTCTGATCAGATTGACATCAAAAACACTGTACTTTTTTAGGACATCCTTCGACCATATTTACAATTGCACCACCATGTTTAGGCAATAGATTGGCTTGTACATTAGGACCGGAGTCTTCAAAAGACAAAATACCACTTTGCATTAATCTTCTCACCTCGTCTTTCAAAGGGAAACAATTTTCAATATCATGATCGGGTGCTCCTTTATGGAATGCACAATGATGATCAGGTTTATACCACCATGGAAGCTCTTTCGGAATAGCTTGCGAAGTCCTCGTATGTACCAAATTCTTCTATATCAAAGTAGGAAATAATTATGCATAGGACATCGAAATTGGATATAATTATGCAGGTCTCTATATATGATCCTGTTGATTTTATTGATGGGTACGTTGTTGAAAACATGGTTGATAACTTGGTGTTATTTGAACAATTAGAGCAAGATTAATAACTGGGTTAACTGATGCCACATGCTGATGACATTGATTGCTTCTAAGAGATCTTGTAGGCTTCTCTTACTAAATAGTGTTAGCATCATGTTCCTTTTTCTTGGGAAAACCATTCCCATACCTTTTGGAACTGTCAGATGAACCACTCTCTATCAATCGTCCCTCACTGACACCTTCTTCTAATCTCATTCCCATGTTTACCATCTCGGTAAAATCACGGGGAGCACTTGCAACCATCCGGTCATTGTAAAACGAACTCATCATTTTCAAAAACAGCTTTGTCATTTATTTCTCTTCTAACGAAGGACTGACTTGCGCAAAAATCTAGCGTCATCTCTACGCGTACTATTTGAAAGTTTCTTTATCCTTTTGGTACATAACACAGAGTTGATGTCTGTCCGGTGCCATGTTAACATTATACTTGTACTGATGAACAAAATCTTCACCTAGGTCGTTGAAAGTTTGGATCTGGATGCTATCAAGTCCCATGTACCACTTCGAAGCAGTACCAGTCAGACTATCTTGAAAGTAGTGAATCACCAGTTCATGTTTATCAGTTTGAGTCGACATATTACGGGCATGCATCACCAGATGACTCAAACGACAAAAGTTACCCTTATACTTCTCAAAATATGGTACCTTGAATTTATGAGGAATCTTCACATTAGGAACTAAGCATAGATCATGAACATTCTTCCCAAAAAATCCTTTTTTCCCTCAAAGCCTGAATCTCTTTCTGCATAGCTTGAAACTGATCTTGAAATTCATCTATCCTTTCATAGACACTAATAGTTTCACTTTGTTCAGCATGGAAAATAGTTTCGTCAAAATAAGGAGCAGCATGGACCACGGGAGGTGGTACATACATAACCGATTGAGCCATGGGAACTTCAACAGCATGTCGATACGTTTCAGGCATAAAGTGAGGAGGCATGTCCCAAGCGAAACCAAGAGGCATATGGTGTTGTGGAGCACTGACTAGAGCCATATAAATGGGCGTAGAGACAATTTTCTTGCCCTAGACGACCCATCTTCTTTTGTTAATTAGCACAAGTGTTGTATTGGTGAGATAACTTGTCTGAACGAAGACCAAGAAAAGGAAGAAATAAAACCCCTGTCAAACTTACTCAAAGCAAGACCAAGATGTAACATGATGCATGATATGCAAAAATGCAAATGCAAAGTTTTTAAGGAACTTGAAGACATAAAACAAGTTGCAAACATCATAAAGGAAATAACAAATGTTGAAAATCTCATTTTATTAACAATGTGAAGGATTACAATATGAAATACAATTTCAATAATCCTAAAACATAAGTGTAAAGAAACTAGATCTATGGAATCATATTTGATGATGACCCAACTCCAAGCTGATACTTCTTGCGAAGTCTTTTGATATCTCTTTCATAGTTTCTCTTCATGGAATCCTTCTCCCTCATGAGCTGGTCTATAATGCATTTTCAAACATTGAGATTAGGAAGATAAGTAGACGATGAAGTGGTAGAGGAAAATAAATCCTCTTGGTTCTTTGACCACTTCATAGCACATTGCTCAAGAAACTCTATCAAGTCATTCTTTTCCTTCAACTGCTTCTGCAATTATACCTTCTCATGGTTTAAGGTGTGAAACTCATCTTCCCAAGAATCCTTCTCTTGCTTCATCCTATCCAAAGCCTCTTGCAACTCCTATATGCCTTCAATATTAATAGTGGGTGATTTGACCACTACTAAAGACATAGGTCTTTGATAAGCGTATGTCATCTTGAATTCTTTTGCTCTTCTCTTCACCTAATCAGTATAAGGCTCCAAAGCTACACGATTCTTCAATCCAAGCTCACTTTTTCCTTTCTTATGGATATTACGCCAAGCATGCACCATCCTAGCCTTCAATCCTTGAGTGTCTTTCCCTTCTTGGAAAAATAAATATTCTAACAAAGTGTTATTAGGTTTGTCCTTCATAGAGAACCCGAGTTGACATCTTTCCAAAGTCGGATTGTAGATTATTCCTCCTTGTGTACCAAGAAGAGGCATATTAGAGAACTCCCCACAACTACCAATAATCTTGACGTCCTCGTAAACAAAAGAATACCAAGTGATATCATCATTGGTGAGAGACATGAGTCTTTGGGACCTCCTTAAACAACCCTTATTTTCTTTGAAGATAGGAGACTGCGACAAGTGGGAAATAAACCACTTGTATAGTAAAGGTGCACAACAAACAATAATTTCGTTTCCTTTAGTAGTCCAGTGAAGAATGGAGAAATAGGTGTCACCAAGAAAAGTTGGAACAAGATTCCCAACCAAAAAGATCCTAATAGCATTAACATCAACAAAATTGTCAATGTTGGGGAACAAGACCAAACCATTGATGATAAAGGAAAGAATAGTTTCAAAGGCCACCATATTATTAGCGTCAGAAAAAGAAGTGGCTTTCTCAATCAGAAATTTTGAAGTCAACCCTCGAATACCTCCTTCGATAGTGAGATTGCCATATAAGTTAGATTTATTCAGGTGAATAGCCTCAATAATAACTTGAGACTAGAGAATCCTTTCCAACCACTAAAAGGATCTCTATCAGAAACTGGCATACCCAAAAGATAAGCATACTCCTCCATGGTAGGCAACAACTGATAATCAGGGAAAGTGAAGCACCTGTAGACGAGATCATAGAATTGAACTAGAGTATAAAGAAGACCATCCTGAACATCGGTAGATAGAAGAGACAAAAGTCTTCCAAAATGGTCTATGAAATCCTTAGGATCATCCATAAAATATGCTAGCTTCCTCAATTCCTTAATATCGGGACATTTGAAACTGTATTTTCGAGTATTCCCTCTTCCAATATCCATGGTTAAAATATCTACGATGTATGCAAAGAGAATCTCTAAGATCCTTGAAGACTGAGAAAAATGCTCATGAATGCAATGAATGCATGATGCAATAACCACAAACAAGATCACACAAGGCACATAGGCAAGGTCCAAAGGTTCAGAGTCACGAGCATGGAGCCAAGGGTAAGAACCAACCCACAATGTATGTATTAAGGGTATAATCACTTGTAGAATAAGATTCTAAAAAGTGCCCATATTCATAATTCCATCTTTTGGATATTATCGGCTTAAACAACTACTCGCCAACCAATAATATTCTCAAGATAAACTCGTCCAAGTGTAGTATCGTGTAACAACTAATTCAAGTCTACACCTGAATAGTCACCGCACCACGTCCTAAAAGGACAATATGGGGTTAAGGGTTCTAAGCTATTCAGCTTCTCGGGCTCCCAGGTCGGAAAAAGTAATGCTAATCACGACTACTCATAAGACATCAGTAATCCCAAAGGGGCCTCCACTAAGCGGGGGATCTCAAGTCAGCTCATTAAGGATTAACTCCACGTAAGCCAAACAAGACTATACCACCCTCCTATCATAAGTGCATTCATGTCCGGGTATAGGACTTATCTCACCACATAGAGATCACCAAGCACCAGACAAAACAAAGAATAACAAATAACAGCAAACATAATATATACATATAAACAAAGATAGGCTAAACCCACTAAAAAATGAAGAAATTTCTTTAATGAAAATGAAATATGATGGTAAGATTTCTGACATGGCGCAAAAGATGGGAGCAATAGAGGCACTTTTGAAAAGCATGTATATGCAACAAAATCCATATTTAAGTGAAGAGGAAGTAGATGATAAGATGAGAGAAGCTTTGCACAATGATAATATTCCAACACCACGCTCATCGACATCAACATATGCTCCTACTCATCAAAAGGTACTATAATTGACATTAATAAAAATCAACATTTATTTTATTAAGTGTTGAGTTGTTATTTTATAGTTGTTTAATTTTTTAAACATGCGGTGTTAGTTTTATAAGTTACTCATTAAGTTAGTATATATTCATGCTAGCTAGGTTGAACATTGTGAACATATGTTACCATGCACATTTTCATTATGTTTTTTAAAAATTAACATTGTATATTGGTTTAGATGGTAAGATTCATGTATAAATTTCATAGATTCGAGTTTGAATTATAAGCGTGCAAAGTTCGTTAGTGAGTAATATATAACTATCAATTGTTTGGATTGAATCATTATTGCATGGATGTTGAGTCATTTGAAGCCTTGCATATGCCGCTTTGATTATTGTAACTTTGTTATTGAATAATATATAAAAGAAATTCTTCATATTTATAGGTTAGAAACAAAGATGATCCTCAAGATGAACAAGATGATGATCTTCAAGATGACGATAATCTTCAATATAATCAAGATGATGATGATCTTCAATATGATCAAGATGATGATGATCTTCAATATGATCAAGATGATAATGATCTTCAATATGATAGTTTTCAAGATGATGATTCTCATGGACCTCAACACAATGAATATGATAAAGACCGCCATTGATTTAAATATTGACGATTATGTTTTGTTTTATGGAGTTACATAAGCCAAATAGCTATAACTTATATTGCTTGGATTTATTTTGAAAATATTTGTATTTTTTTGAATTTCAAAGAGTTGATTACACTTCATCTTATTAATACTTCATATTTATATATGTTTTCAATTTATAAATGTGTTTCTTCTAATAATATTGAAAAATAATCTATTAGAATAATGTGAAGGTATATGATCATAAATGTATCACCATATAAATGAACAGGAAAATTCTATACTAATTATATCTTTCAAAGTCTAAAGTGCACAACAGGAAAATTTTATACTAATTATGTCTTTCAAAGTCTAACGTTATATAAGAATTTGATTTATTTTTCAATCTATAGACAACGCTTTTTATGCGTTGCTTATCAAAAACCGTAGTATATTCCTTTGTTTTAGGCGCGGTTATGTGTGTTGTGTAAATGAAATTATATATTAAGCTACGGTTTACATCTGTTGGTTATTAATAACCGTTGCCTTTTCACATGTTTAGGGGACAGTTATTTTATGTTGCTACTTGAAAACTGCAGCTTAAAAGTTCAACTAAAACCATGGACTTTGATATTTAAGGCGACGGTGTTCAGAATCCGTAGGTAGAAATCAAAAAACCGCGCTCTAATGGAATAAGCAACGGCTGTTTATTCCATGCTTGATAAACCGTCCCCTAAAGCATTAAGCAACGGTTTTATACCTTTAAGGGGCAGTTTTTCGTTGTTGCCTAAACCCATTTTTGTTGTAGTGTCAATAGAGTCGTGTGAGTCAACATATACTGTCTTAGTCGGCGAGCAGCCCATGCCAAAGCGCGGCAAGTTTTCTCGAGCAGTGAGTATCTTTGTTCACAGTCGGTAAACTTTTTGCTAAGGTAGTATATTGCATGCTCTTTTCGACCTGACTCATCATGCTGACCGAGCACACGACCCATTGACCTTTCTAACACAGTCAAGTACATGATCAACGGTCTTTTCCTCTCGGCCTGTAGACTGGCCCCGATCTTGATCTCTTTCTTGTCGTCTTCGGTACCAATGTTGATGGTCTCAACCGCTTCTTGATAAGGTGTAATAGCTCGGTCCTCCTGTTTCAACAACCTGGCTAACTCCTCAGGCAATTCAAAATCTTCCTCAACCCCTTCTTCGGCTTGATAGATAGGATTGTCGAAGTCATACTTGGCCATAGCAGTGTCGTTAGCAGTGAGATTCGGGTGATCAGTTTTACGAGGTGTTTTTTGGAAAGAAAAAACGAAAAAGAAACATGACAAAGAAACATTGCCGTTTTTGTAAAAGTAAAAATAATTGAAAGAAAGAGAACACAAAATTGTTTGCAAAAGCTGTCCTTTATTGATGATGAAAATAATTGCGAAATGTAACTAAATGGATGGTCCTACAGATGAGTCATTACACCTTGGTCAAAGTGTAAGACTTTATTATGCATGTGATAAAAGGAAAACAATAAAAATTACTCCTTCAGTAGAGTAAACCGGACGACTTTTTCAGACGACCAATTGTCGAGCTTTTCTTCTGGGACACACGGGCGAATCCAGCTATCTAAGTCACAGTCACCGTCAGCCTTGTCTTCCTCTGCAGCATTGACGATGTGGGGAGAAACCAAACCCCCGCTGGAGAAAGTACCGGCTTCATTCTTCTGAGACCCCGGAGTATACCCCAATCCAAACTTGTCTTCTTTTATAATTGGCTCCACAAATTTGCCCCAGCCTTGGGCATTACCAACCTTAACCACTTCAACAGCTTGCTTGTATGAAGAGATAGAAGTCCCGACCTTCTCAGACTTAGGTGAAAAGACAGCTTCGGGCGCGACCTCACTGATGTTTATGGCTTCGAAGCCCTGACACAGCATCTCATGCATCTCGCCATCCATCTCCACATACTTAAATGTAGACAGGTGGCTAACAAAAATATCCTCTTTACCATAGACGGTGACGATCTGACCTTCTAGTCCATATTTGAGCTTCTGGTGGAGAGTAGAAGTAACAGCACCGACAACGTGAATCCAGGGCCGACCTAACAAACAACTATAGGCAGGCTGGATATCCATCACATAAAAGGTATTTTTGAATACCTGCGGTCCAATCTTAACTGGCAACTCAACTTCGCCACAGACAGCTCGCTTAGAGCCATCAAAAGCCCTCACAACCAAATTACTCGGCCTCATGGTGGCGTCATCGCAATCCAACTTCATCAAGGCTTTCTTTAGAAGAACATTCAGAGAAGAGCCTGTATCAACCAAAACATGGGAAAGCACCGTCCCTTTGAATTCCATTGTGATATGCAAGGATTTGTTGTGCTTCCTGCCCTCAGATGTTAGGTCATAATCGGTGAAACCTAGCGCATGGCTAGCGTTTACATTTGAAACTACCGACTCCAGTTGGTCAACAATTATCTCTGGGGGAACATAAGCCATATTCAGTACTTTCAACAAGGTTGCTCTGTGTGCCTTAGAGCACATCAATAGTGAGAGAATGGAGATCTTTGAGGGTGTCTGATTTAGCTGGTCGACTACCTTGTAGTCACTTTTCTTGATAATCCTCATAAACTCATCCACTTCCTTCTCGAATGCGGTCTTAGGAGGAGCTTCCTCGGTAGTAACCTCTTCGGTGGATACCTGTTTTCCTTTAGCCTTGGCAGCTACCTCAGCTTCAGCATTCGTGCGCAATGTTGATGGTGCAGATAGGCATCCACTGCGAGTGAAGCCACCAATTCCTCCAACATTGTCTACAGCGGAGCTACCAATGTCAATGTCTTCTTTGTTAACTTTCTGCCCCTGGCAGTAGATATCAGCCTCATAGTGCCACGGGATAGCACTGTCTTTCTCATACGAAACAGGTCCTGGTACCGTGATAGTGACCGGACCAATCAAAGTCGGTTGAGGGTTGTCAGAGTAAATTGGTGCTGGACTTTCTGGGAAATATATTATTGTCGGAGCGGGTCTCTCGGGAACATATATTTCTTCAGGAGTGAAATAAAACGTTACTGTCGACACATCATTCTTCACTGGACGAGTCTGATCGAACTGAAGACAACCTTCATCTATCAGTTGCTGAATACCATTTCTCAAACTATCACATCCGTTCTCGGCGTCTTGACAATTTCTGCACTCTTCCCCACAACCCGGGAAAATCCGTCCTTTCAAGAGTCGATCTTTGACCATCGATAGCGAAGTCTTCACTTTAGTCACATCAGAAACCAAATTCAAAGTTTCCCCATTATCAACAACATTAATCCTCTGCCCGCCGTGAGCTGGCATCGGGTTTTGGATAACATTAGGCACCGGAGAAAAATTGATGGCCTGAGCATCTCTCAAATCTTGTACCTTTAGCTGGAGAGCCTTGCAATTATTTGTAGTATGGCCAGGTGCGTTGGAGTGAAAAGCACATCTGGCGTTGACATCATAACCTCTAGGCAGATTGTTGGGATTGACCGGTGGGGCCAGAGTTCTCAACGTAACCAGATTCATGTCAATCAGCTTGGGAAGTAATACAGAATAAGGCATTGGGATTGGCTCAATGACCCGGTCCGCTTGCCTTGGACGTTGTTGATAGGGTCTCTGTTGACCCGGATTACCTCCTTGTTGTTGATTGTTGTACCTGGGTTGCTGTTGCGGATGATACTGCGGTTGAGGAACAGGTGTTGGAATAGTGATTGCGGCCACTTGATCTTGATAATAATTAGTGTGTCCTCTGCCCCTGCCTCTGCCGGCATATACAACGCTCGTCTCACCTTCTCTTCTTTGCTGACCGTTACCAGCAAACAGTTTCTTGGGAACTGATGAGTTGGAAGCACTGTTGTCTTGAATTCGGCCCATCTTCAACAGACTCTCGATCCTTTCTCCAGCAATCACTATCTCTGCAAAGTTGATTGACGGGCAAGCAGCCAATCTCTCGATATAATTGCCTTGAAGAGTGTTCATGATCATGTCCGTCATCTTCGTTTCAGACATAGGGGGTTGGACGGATGCAACAATCTGTCTCCAACGCTGAGCATATTCTCTAAAGGTTTCCTTGGCAGTCTGAGACATTCCTTGCAACAAGGTCCGATTTGGAGCCATGTCCAAGTTGTATTGATATTGCTTGACAAAAGCCTCTACCAAGTCTTTCCAGCTCTTGATGGTAGTACGAGACAAATGAGAATACCATTCACGAGAAGCTCCAGTTAAACTGTCTTCAAAATAGTACATCCACAGCTTTTCATCTTCAGTGTGAGCTCCCAACCTTCCCAGATAAGATTGGAGATGAGTGCGTGGGCAAGAAGCCCCGTTGTATTTCTCAAAAGTAGGGGGTTTGAACTTGTGAGGGATCCTTACTTCCTGAACCAGACCAAGATTGGTGACATCGAAACCTAATGAATTTTGAGACTCTACAGATTTGAGCTTCTCAGCAAGCTCATCCATACGGCGAGTGGTCTCGAGGGCCTCGTCGTGCAAAGAGAATTGATCATACTGATAATCTTCAGTAACGGGGCGCCCGTTAATCCGAATTCCTTGATTCACATTGTACCTTCTGCCAATACCGTTCCCAACATTCCCCGTGTTGCCAACATTACCCGGGTTTCCATCAACATTTGCGTTACCCGTGTTACTAGTGTTCACAGGGTTATCAGCGTTCCCCTCAGCATTTGGTATCTCAACCTATGGATCGGGCCTCGGTTGCTCAACCAATTCCCTCAACTTTTCTTGGCCTTCTGCCATACTGTCGCACCTCAAAAATGATGATAATGCGATCCCTCGCGATAGGACGCGGAAAAATGTTGTTCGAACAGAGTCGCCACCGAACTTTATTTATTCCAATGAAGGAATAGGAAAATATCGAGAAAACCTTTTAGAAAATGGAATAATGGTCGTCGCAACCATATTCGGGTTCGGGAGTCGATTATGCAAAGGGAAGGTATTAGCACCCCTTACGTCCGTTGTACTCAACGGGAACCTCTTAGTCTGATTTTGCTATTTGACTGTTAATTGACTGTTTATCTGCTTGCTTCGAGTGATTAGAATTGATGATAGATATGGATGAAGACCTCAGGAGGGGGAAATGTGAGGTTTTTTATTAGTGTGCTCGCGAAGATACAGCAATCTCCTGCCTACGTATCCTTATGGTGCAATAAGGAAATCAGAGCATTCGTAGTTCGGGCTACTACGAATATTTGGTGTGTTTTGTTTTGATGAACGACTGTGTAGGTCGGTGTTCTAACGGCTAAACGCTGGCTTGTCTACTCTCGGTGGAGGCTCTAACACTGGTTTGTTGTGCGCATTAGAAAGGATTGACAGTGTTCTTTTGAAAGAGTTTTGGTCACGCGGGGGTGACAAGTTGATTTGATGTGTTTGGGTGTTTGGTTTCGATCGCTCGGGGGCGAGAAGTTAGTTTGATTTGTTTGATATGTTTTTGAAGAACGAAGAAAGATTGAGCAATGTGGTGTTCACCAATCGTCCAATTCTTTCGAGGAGTAATAAGGCGTCCGCCTTCTATTCCTTTTTCGTTCGAATTATTTTTGAAAGTTTGTTTGTGGATGTTGAATATGCACGGTAGTGAGGCGTACGCCCCCTACTTGCTTATTCAAAGAATAATGAGGCGTACGCCCCTTATTCCTTCATCCAATTTTATTTAACGTGTTTTAGTCGAAAGTCGATAATTTGTGCAATATGGCGTTCGCCAATTATTCAAATAATCGAAAGATGGCGAGGCGTACGCCTCTCATCTTTTATCATCCGAAGTTTAAATTGTAAAAGATATGTTTGGATGTTGCATTTGATTTGCGAAGATAGTTTGAATTTTGGATTGTGTTTTAATTTGATGACGAAGATTCGAGCAATGTGGCGTACGCCAATTATTCGAATAATCGAAAGATAGTGAGGCGTACGCCTCATATCCTCTTTTCATATGAAATATGGAATTAAAAGGATTTGGAATTTGTAATTGATTTAGAAGATGTGATTTGAACTTGTATGATTATTAGGATTTTATTTGAATGACGAAAATCCGAGCAATATGGCGTACGCCAATTATTCGTATGATCGAGAGATAATGAAGCGGATGCTCACTATTCCCCTTTTCATCCAAAATATGGAATTAAAAGGATTTGGAACTTGTAATTGATTTAAAAAAATGTGGTTTGAATGTGTATGATTAAGGTTTAATCGGGTGACAAGAACTCGCGTAATATGGCGTACGCCAATTATTCAAGTGCTTGAGAAATAGTGAAGCGTACGCTTACTATCTCCTTTTCATCCCAAGTTTATGTTAAGAGAGAAAATCCTTTTGAAATTGAATGGCTTGGAAAAAGGTTTGAATTCATGTTTATAAATGAAATGAATTTTATTTAGTGTATTATTTCATCTACTCGATTAGTCAATAACCAAGTAGGCTTCATTGTAAGAAAGCCCAAGAGTAAGCTATGTGAGGTTGACGGCGATGCGAAGAGCAATCGACTTACAAGGATGTTTTAAAATGGGCTCGATATTAAAATCGAGAATTGTTGTTTGTGCTTTTTTTTGAAATTGGTTTGTGTTGATTTTGAAATGGTTTGGAAATGAATTGAATTTGTTTGAAATAAAATTGGAAATGGTTGATGAAATAATGATGACATAAAAATGTTTTTTTTTGTTGAAATAATATGAAGTTGTGAGAGTGGAAGGAATTAATCAATTAATTTATTAAAACTTGATTAAATCGGTTAATTGAATTAGTTAAAATTAATTATCAAAATTATTTAATTAGATCAAATAATTAAGTTAATTAAAATTGATTAATCAAAATTAAACTAATTAAAAGTTTTAATTAATTAATTAAATCAAAAGAAATAAAAATGGATAATAATGTTGATTTACTTAATGGAGTCGGTGTGAAGTTAATCTAGTTTAAATGATTCACTTGGCATTGCACCAAAGTTTGGTCTATAAATAAGATTAGAAGAATTTAACTTTGACAAATATTATGAAAATTGTGAGCAATAACCATGATTTTGTTCTATGTGAGAAACCAACTTTTCATTTCTCTCTTTCTATCAAATCTCACTAAGATAAATAAAAGATGGCCAAGGATTGATTAATCATGACACATCGATACATTCTAACCACTTCCTAACCATACTGCCAACTTCTAACTAATAGCAACTACCATGTGCACATATTTAATATAACAGAAATGATATTCCTACACTAACCCATACACTACACCGTATTTTACTGTTCACCAATACGGTGAACAGTAAAATATAATAATAATAAAATATTATTTTATAAAAATATATAAAAAAAATATATTTTTTTATTTTTTTATTTAAGAGTATCGTGTGATTAACCAATTTTATAACTTCATTAACCAATATTCAATACTTTATTAACCAACTTTGTTTTACAATTAAAAATTATTTTTATATCTGGATGTTAATTAACCAACTTCATAACTTCGTTAACCAACTTTTTACCTTTCATTAACCAATTTTATTTTAATATATAAATCACTGTTCATGAACAGTACATAGACACTGTTCACAGGGGGTACTGTTCATGCGCACGCACTGTTCACATGGTACTGTTCATGTACTGTCCACATCACTGTTCATGTACGGATTTACTATTCACGACACTGTTCACCGTATTTGTGAACAGTGCATACGGTGTAGGTGTAACTTGTGGTTTACACATAGCAATGCTGTATAACAGAAATGATATTCCTACACTAACCCATACACTACACCGTATTTTACTGTTCACCAATACGGTGAACAGTAAAATATAATAATAATAAAATATTATTTTATAAAAATATATAAAAAAAATATATTTTTTTATTTTTTTATTTAAGAGTATCGTGTGATTAACCAATTTTATAACTTCATTAACCAATATTCAATACTTTATTAACCAACTTTGTTTTACAATTAAAAATTATTTTTATATCTGGATGTTAATTAACCAACTTCATAACTTCGTTAACCAACTTTTTACCTTTCATTAACCAATTTTATTTTAATATATAAATCAATGTTCATGAATAGTACATAGACACTGTTCACAGGGGTACTGTTCATGCGCACGCACTGTTCACATGGTACTGTTCATGTACTGTCCACATCACTGTTCATGTACGGATTTACTATTCACGACACTGTTCACCGTATTTGTGAACAGTGCATACGGTGTAGGTGTAAGTTGTGGTGTACACATAGCAATGCTGTTAATATAATGACTAAGCTAATACATATCCATCAAATATCAATATATAAAGATAGGACAAAATGAAACACAGTAAATCACTCCATTCCAATTGGAATTCATCTCCATGTTAGCTAAATTCACCATACTTTAAATATCTTAACTCACATATAAATAAAACAAGAACAATGCCATTGGAATGGAAACGAAATTGACATAACAAACTAATACCACAACATACCATCGTCCCTGTACAAGTTAACGCAGTAAATCTTAAAACCGTAAATCAACATCTAACAGCAATATGATTTGTTCAGCAACAGCATAATCAAAAATAAAGTGAGTGACGAAACAATCACACAAGGCTAAATGAACAATCAACAACACAATCTACACTGGGTAAAATGAACCAAACAAATTTCAGAAAGTCAAATGAAAACCAACTGAGCTTGTGATGTGTTGTGGTTCAAACATGATTCGTTGTTGTTGCGATTTTTTGCGTCTAGGTAGACTTGCTCGGATTTTGATCAAGGCATCAACACAATATACCAGCTACAGTAATCGGACATCCCTTTTTCCTGAAAAATATAAAGACATAACAACAACACAAAGCAGTCCAATCTAGATCTATTAGATTCTGCGCGGACACGGGAAACTGATGAAGACAAACGGTGAGAGGCTGCGAGTGATACGGCGTTGTTGATTGGGGTTTGACGGAAGCGTTTTGGGGCTTTTCCTACGGTGGATGAAGAGGGTTTGAGCGTGGGTTTTGAAGAGGCGGAAGTTGTGTGGAGCTTGACGGTGGTGAATGAAAATGGAGAGGAGGCGGCGGCTGGGGGTTTGATGGTGGTGCGATTTCGAGCGGTGGAGGGTTTAAGGTGGTGGAGAATCGTGAATGTGAGATTGATGATGAAGAATGAAGGGTGGCGGCGAGGGTTTTCGCTGGGGGTTAGCGATTTTTTAGTGAAATTATGAATGAGATGAGTGTTTTGTGAGCGAGAGATTCTGAAGGATTCTTTCGTGTGAGAGATAAAGGTTGTTGTGAGTGGCCAGTGAGGTGGGAGGGATTTGAGAGAGTGAATGTGTGAGCAGAGAGTGAGAGAGAAACGGATTTAAGGAGAGTTGAGAGAGAGTGGTAGCGCGTGTGTGGCGAGTGTGCTATGAGAGACGTTGGAGAGTTTGTTGAGATTTTTATTATTTATTTATTTGTTTTGTTTTTTTTTTATTTAAGAAAAAGAGGAATCCAATGCACAATTTTATATAATTATTATTTACTTAAGGAAATGAAATTATAAAAAACAAATTCTAATGAATATCAGATTTTAATTGTTTTAATTGCATAACTAAACCAAAAAATTATTGACCAATTAAAAAAGAAATCGAATGTAAATTTTGTTCGGAAAATTAAACCGGCCCCACTAAAATTATCAACACAAAACACATTATTTGAAAAATACACTGTTTCCTCAAATTTTGACAATTCAACCGATTTGTCTGTATTCTCAAATAAATTCATTCCGACTGACATTTTAGGTGCTATTCATGATGCAAATGTACGTCATGCTATGCTTATGATGCTAAATCAAAATGAAATTAATTCTACGAAAAATTAAAAATGCCCGGACAAAATTGGGGTATGATACATACCAGTCATCAGTGTCATGAACTGATCCATCCTTTCACGCATATCAGCCAACTCTTTCTGTACCTGGTCCATTGCTAGTCGCGGACGATTTTCCTTTGTCGGGTACCTGTGAACTCGCTTGGGACCAATACTGCCTGATTGGGAACAAACATTAGACACTGCGGTGACACCCGCAGAATAAACAAGGGTTAGTATGTATGGTATGCGATGCACTGCTTATTCGATTTTAAGGGCCCCCCTTAAAAAGGGAATACCCTGCAAATGAATAAGCATGAGATGTTAGATGCAAATATGCAGATGATGTTATGCAATGCAATGGCATGTCAATCAGAATTGCTGGATCCGCTTGAACATCTGTCAGGTTGCACTGCCTGGAGAGAAATTAAGAGGATCAAGCAAAGCACACCAAATAAAGGTCATGGAATGGATCATATTATCCTTAATATCAACCATCCATTTTGGTGGATTATGGTTTACACCTTATCGACACCAAAGTTTCATTGATATTAAGGATACCTGAACGGATCAACCATGAATCAAGGGTTTGTTGCAAGTCACGAGCATGGAGTTTAGGTTAAGAACCACCCAAAGGGAGTGTACTAAGGTTTAAACCTGCCAAACATGTTCTACAAAAGGTTCCCATAGTCATAATCCCATCTTTCGGATATTATCGGAGGAACGACTACTCGTATTCCAAAAATATTCTCAAGAGAGACTCTTATGAGTGTAGTATCGCGTAACAATCGTATCAAATCTTACACTTGAACGACTTTCGCACTACGTCCTACGAATAGGCCAAGATGGGTTTGGTAAACTAAGGTCCTTGGCTTCTAAGTGAAGGTGAGAAAAACAAGAAAGGGGGGGTTTGAATTGTTTTGAAAAATAAGCGCTTTTCAAAATGAAAATCACACAAGGGCATCTGAAGAAAACTTCAGTTTAGGTAGGCCTCTGACTAACTCGAGTTTAGTTAGCTGAGAAAGTTTCCTCATGCTAATGTGGCCCAAGCGTCTATGCCATACCCATTGCTCTTCGTGAACTGATATTAGACATTTAACATTTTGATCTTTTAAATCAGAAAGATTTATTTTGTAAATGTTGTTTTTCCTCTTGCCTGTGAAAAGGACAGAGCCATCGTTCTGATTAATGGCTTTACATGTTTTTTGATTGAAGATTACATCATAACCGTTATCACTTAATTGACTTATGGATAACAAGTTATGCATTAATCCTTCTACATAAAGAACATCAGATATAGAGGGAAGAGTACCATTACCAATAGTTCCGAAGCCTCTGATCCTTCCTTTCTGATCTCCTCCGAAGCCTACAAATCCAGCGTCTTTAAGTTCCAGACTTTGGAACATAGACTTTCTTCCCGTCATGTGTCGCGAGCATCCAGAGTCCAGGTACCATGACTGGTGTCTGAACTTTGCTGCATAGGATATCTGCAACATAGATAATCTTATCTTTCGGTACCCAGAATCTCTTGGGTCCTTTTAGATTAGTTTTCCCAGAGTTTCTCATAACTTTGGGTCTTCTAGCATTTTTAAATTTGTGTTCTTGTGTGTGTGTGTAGTGATATGAAAAAGGAGATTTAATTTTATCACTGGTAGAAGTTTTATCTTCCTTAGGATCATAACCAATTCCCCTTTTATTATTCTGACTTACTCCATAAATCATGGATGCCATAATACTCCTATCTATCCCATTCTTCAGAAATTCTTGAAAGGCTTCTTCATACTTATAAATAATTTTATTTGAAGTTTGTGGTGCTTGAGATAACGTTTCTTCTAATTCTGAGCTTTTTATTTTTGCTTCATCTCTTTCTAACATTAAAGATTTGATTGTATCTTCTTGTGATAGAATTGTTATCTCAAGTTCACTACACTCTTCAAATTTTGCTTTAAGACAGCCTTTAATATTTTTAAACTTTTGTTTTAATTTCTGATAAGATGTAAGAGTTTCTGACAAACATGATTCTAAGTCAGATCGAGAAAGTTCAGAAAATACCTCTTCAGATTCTTCGTCTGAGCTGCTGGATGTGGTAGCCATAAGTGCTACGTTGGCCTGTTCATCAGAGTCAGATTCTGATGATCCAGATTCACTGTCATCCCAGGTAGCCATCAGTCCTTTCTTTGTCCTGAAGGTGTTTTTCTTGAAGCTTTCTTTTCTGGGGTTGTCCTTCTTCAACTTGGGGCATTCATTTCTGTAATGACCTGTTTCTTTACATTCATAACAGGTAATATCTTTGTTAGCTTTACCTTTTGAAGTTGACTCTGATCGATCCCCTCTGGGTCTTGGTCTTCTGAAGTTGTTGTTCCTCTTTTTCCAGAGTTGCTTGACTCTTCTGGTTAGTAGGGACAACTCTTCTTCATCATCAGAGTCTTCTGGTTCAGAATCGTCAGTATCTTCAGCTTCTGCCTGGAGAGCTTTGGTTCTGTCAGGCTTCCGTCTTTCAGATCTGGACTTAAGCGCTACGGACTTGTTCCTTTTCTGAGGCTCATCCTCCTCTAGTTCTATCTCATGGCTTCTGAGAGAACTAACAAGTTCTTCAAGGCTGATATTGTTCAGATCCTTTGACAGCTTTAGAGCAGTAACCATAGGTCTCCATTTCTTTGGCAGACTTCTGACTATCTTCTTAACATGATCTGCAGTCGTGTATCCTTTGTCTAACACTTTAAGACCTGCAATAAGAGTTTGAAATCTAGAAAACATAGCCTCTATAGCTTCGTCGTCTTCCATTTTGAAGGCTTCATATTTCTGGATAAGTGCCAGAGCCTTCGTCTCCTTGACTTGGGAGTTTCCTTCATGGGTCATCTTCAGAGAGTCAAGTATATCTTTGGCAGTCTCTCTGTTGGTGATCTTTTCATATTCATTGTATGATATAGCATTTAGAAGTATTGTTCTGGCCTTGTGGTGATTTTTGAAAATACGTTTCTGATCTTCTGACATCTTACTTCTGGGAACTTCAGCTCCATTTAAGACTGGAGGTTTGTATCCATCTGTGACAATGTCCCATAGGTCAGCATCATAACCCAGAAAGAAACTTTCGATTCTGTCTTTCCAGTAATCAAATTTTTCTCCATCAAAAACAGGAGGCTTGGCATTGTAAGAATCTCTTTCATTTGAGTGGGCCATTTGTTTTTCTCGAACTGGATCTCTCTACACGGTTAAGTGTTTGATTAGAAAATCAATAACAGAGCCGGAGCTCTGATACCAATTGAAGGTGAGAAAAACAAGAAAGGGGGGGGGGGGGTTTGAATTGTTTTGAAAAATAAGCGCTTTTCAAAATGAAAATCACACAAGGATTTTATACTGGTTCGCTTATAACACAAAGCTACTCCAGTCCACCCGGCCAAGGTGATTTCGCCTTCAACAAGGACTTAATCCACTAATCTTGAAAGATTACAAACAACGTCTAAGATACAAAATCTCTTAGCCCTCTCAAGTATACAGACTACACAGAGTCACTTGAGGAAATCAACAAACAATAGAAGAAGGATTTATGTAAACTAGAGTGCTTCTAAGAAAGCAAGTATTACAAAATTAAGAACAAGAGTTTTTCACGTAATAAGCAAAAGCTTCGTGAAGATAGAGAGCAAGAGTGTTTTTCTTGTTGATGTTTCAGTATGATTTTTCCTCGTATATGTGTGTTGCTGAAAATTGATTTTCAATCCTTTATATAGATCAGTTGAAGTAGTAGTTGAAACTGGTGGATATTGAGATGAAGTTACGCCATCACATAATTAGCTAATGCAGGATGACTTTTTCTTCTTGAAATGACTACTTACCACAAGTAGTATTTTCTTTATTGAGATTGGAGATTAACGTCTCTTTCTCAATTAGGAAATCCATTTGAAAATCTTTACTTGTCTTCAACGTTACTCTTTCATGATTAGCAAATCCATAATCAGAGTATTTGTGTTTCTGGAGAACCTTGGAATCTTGCTTCTGATGTTGATCTAAATAGATTCTTCAGAAAGCGTTGTTCAGAGTCAGAGGTTCTAGGACTTACTTCCTGTTAAGATGCTTCTGATACTTGTTGTTTAGTTCAGAGTTTGACTTTCTTGAACTTGTTTCTTCTTCAGAGCTTCTGATCATTTGATAATATACTTCTGATCTAGTACTCTATCTGATGATGTCATCAGAGTCCTGCACACTTAGAAACTTTTCGTTAGGGTGCCATTTTTGGTTTCATCCTTTGTTATCATCAAAATCAAGGAATCTGTTGTATCACAATTTTTGTTCTTACAATCTCCCCCTTTTTGATGATGACAAAACAACTTTAATTAGCAGATGAAACATGAATAAAAAAAGATCAGATAGACAGAAGCTCCCCCTGAGATAGTACTAGGGAGTTCAGAGGTTCTGAAGTTCTTACCAGAGTTTCTTAAGTAAAGAGGTTTCTGAGATTTTCTGCAATTTCTTAAGTCCAAGTTAGATAATTTTGTTTATATAAAAAAGATGTTGCAGAATGCTTGATGGTTTTAGACAATATTTTCATCAGAGCTAATAATTACTTTCTCCCCCTTTTTGTCAGAATCAAAAAGACATAGTAAAAATAAGTAAAGAGAAAAAAAAGATAAAGAGAAAAACTTAAAATTCATAGATAGAAGCACAAAGGCAACAAACAAAACATCAGAGTCAAAGGAACAAGAAAAACATCAGAGTCAAAAGAAGACAGAAGCAAAGCAAAATAAATCCTAAGTGCCTAAGGGTTCGGAGGCGGAGGCATTCTCTGAAGCAGCATAGCAAGCATGTTCTGGATGTTTTCGTTGACAGTATCTTGCTTGTCCATTCTTGCCCGGAGTTCATTCTGATCTTGCTTGAGTTCTTTCAGAGTCTGAAGAACCGTAGGAATCACAGAAGATGACTCCCCCAGAGTCAGAGCTTGCTGAGCTTCAGCTTCAGCAGCAGCTTGAGCTTCTGCATCTGCCAGAGCCTTTGCTTCAGCTTCCTATTGCCTTAGGAGTTCAGCTTCCTTAGCAAGTCTTTCTTCTTCTAGCCTTTTTGCTTCTTCTTCAGCTTCCTTGGCCAACCTCTCTTCTTCTAGCCTTCTGGCTTCAGCCTCTCTGGCAAGTCTCTCCTGGAGTCTTGCCTCAGCATTTCTGATGTAGTCATTTCTGACTTGTTCAGATATGCTCTTCAGCCTAAAGGACTCAGATGTCATCCAGCCAATGACTCTGTTCCAGTGTGTCCTTACAGATTCAGGATCATCACTGATTTCAGAGTTAGTGACCAGAGAATCAACCTTTCGAGCTGAAGCCTCTGCAATCATAAAGATGGCTTCCTTAAGGGTAGGTTTAGAAAGCTCAGGTTCAGGTTCTGGTTCAGAGGTGTGAGGTGGAGAGTTTGGAGGGCTGAGATTTAAAGTGAGAGGTTCTGGTTTAATTTCTGGTTCAGGTTGAGGTTCAGAAGATTGGGATGAAGCGTAAAGAGGGTTTAAGTCTAAGGGTTCAGATTCTGCTTCAGGTGCAGCGGGAATTTTTGGTGGGGTGATATCAGAGGTGTTGGGATCAAATGGTTGAATTTCAGAGGGTTGAGTTTCAGAGGGGATGGTGGTTGTTTGTTGTAGTGGTGAAGTTATTTCAGGTTCTGTGGTTTGTGTTTGTTGTGAAGCAAGTCTATGAGCGTAAAGTGTGGCTATAGTTGGGGATTCAGGGTCAGAAAATTCAGGGTCAGATGAGAGGGAAACATATGGGGGTGATTCTGGTGCTGAGGATGATGAGGATGAAGTGCTTTGGTGAGTTTGTGCAGGTATAGAGGGAGGTATGAAAGTTCTTGCTATGTTTAGAACTGGTGTAGGTTGGGAGGTTCTGGTGATTGAGGGTGTAATGTCAGAGGTGGTATAAATGGGTTGTGAAGAGAGAGGATTAGAGGAAGCCATCATGAATTCAGAGGTAGCAGGAGGAACAGACTTACCAGTAGAAAATTGCAGAGGAGCTGAAGATCCGCTTCCAGAAGCTCCTTCAAGTCTGGCCTTCTTTGCTGGAGGTGCTATCTTCTTCTCAGAAATACCTCTCTTGTATCTGACTAAATCTTCTTCAGAGTCCAGACAGTCATCGAGGCTGAAATCAGAGATGTCAATACCATCATCCAGCAGACGCTGAAGATAGATAGCAACAGCGTCTCTGGGTTCGTTCTTGAAGAATCTGGCAAGGCCATGAGGCATCTTCCTCTGATCTTTCAAACTATCCCAGGTTGTATCCAGAGTTGGCTTGACTTGTATTTTCTTGATTATCCCCATACTCTTGAGGTTTTTGGCATTCAGAGGCTTCCCCACATCAATTGCCAGATCATCCATCATTTTGGTCTTTTCCAGCTCATCTACCAGTCCATGCTCAATGAAGACGTCAGATAGCAATCTTCCCAGAGGAATGTAGGATCTGGGCTTCATGTTATTCCTGGTTTCTCTGACTGAATCTCTCAGATATCTGAAGAGGAGAGCAGGAAGGTTGATCTTCACACCTTTCTGGATGCAGTACAAAATGCATTTCTGGTCTGCATTAATGTAATCAGAAGAGTTGGAGGCTGGACGGTGGTGGATAGTTCCCAGAATAATCTTCAGCCACACTCTGAGGTTCTGGTGTAGCTCCTTGTTCTTAGATGGGTTTCCTTCAACATTTGGTTTGAAGATTGTTGGGTTTATCACATCTGTGATGCGTTTTGACCTAGGAGGAATGTTGTAGATCCTTTTTCCTCCACTTCTTTCCATATTCAATAGAGAGGCAATGGATCCTTCTGTGATAACTATCTTCACTCCCAGAACAAATGAGACGATGAAGTTGTCATCTGCATCTGCATGTCTCCAGAATTCCTTAACCAGAAGAGGGTAGATTGGACCATACAACCTTTGGAAATAGTTCTCCCACCCTTGTTGACGCAGTTCTCCAGTTAGATCAACGCCATTTCTTCTTAGGTTGTCGAAATCAACCAACGATTCGCACAACACATCCAAGCCTTCAAAGGGGGTTGAAAGGTTAATGTGGCGTTCACGGTCAAGAACGTGAGGTTCTTTGTAAACAGGGGTTATGGTGACACCAGTAACCGTTGGTGTTTGAGTGTTTGAGGTTTGGGGATTAGAACTTGATTCCATCTGTTGAGAGAAGTTAAAAACTTCTTGTTGTTGAGCATCCATGAAGAAGAAGATGAAGATTGATGAAGAACTTGCAGAGAATGCTTTGAGAGAGGGTTTAGGGTTTTAGAGTGAGTGAGAGTGATAAGTGTGAAAAGTGAGAGAAAGTGTTTATATACTCTAAGTAAACACATGCAAAACGACACACATTCCAGCGTTAGCACAAAAATCAAAATAGCACGTTTGGGGGGAAAAATGATTACAGCTAATAAATGAATGTCTAATCCCAACAGTACGCACACTGCTCTAGGAGATTTCAAACGTTCTGACCTTTGATTTCTTTTGACAGCTGTCTAGAAGTTCTAGGGTTAGACGTTTAGAGCTCCACGTGTTGATGTATCTGATCTTCAGGAATACCAAAGGATTGGGTTCTGAAGATTTCTAACTCAGATATCTTCTTAACTTGTAGAAGTATCAGAGTCAGAGGCAGAAGTACATTTGTTTACATCAGATTCACATTTTACATTTTTCAGAGCCATTTTTCACTCAGGGCAATTTTTAATGTTCAGATTTTCTAAGATAAAAAGAAATCTATCTTCAGCTAGAGGCTTAGTAAAGATATCTGCCCATTGATGTTCTGTATCAATGAACTTCAATGTTACTATCCCTTTCTGAACATAGTCTCTGATAAAATGATGTTTTATTTCTATGTGTTTGGCTCTGGAATGTAGAATGGGATTCTTACTTAAACAAATAGCAGCAGTATTATCACAAAAGATAGGAATGTTACTCTCAAAGATTTGTAGATCTTCTAGCTGATGCTTCATCCAGAGCATCTGAGTTGTGCACAGTGATGCTGAGATGTATTCTGCTTCTGCAGTTGATAGAGCAATAGTTGACTGTCTTTTGCTAGCCCAGGAGATTAGATTGTTTCCCAGAAGCTGGCAATTCCCATATGTGCTTTTTCGTTCTATTCTATCTCCTACATAATCTGCATCACAATAACCCGAGAGTCTATACTCTGATGTTTTCTCATACATCAGGCCCAGGTTAGGAGTTCCTTTCAGATACTTAAGAATTCTTTTAACTGCTGTTAAATGAGATTCTCTAGGATCTGATTGGAATCTGGCACAAAGACAGACACTAAAGAGAATATCAGGACGAGTAGCAGTCAGATAGAGAAGAGAGCCTATCATACCTCGATAGAGCTTCTGACAAACCTTGTTGCTTACCTCTTCCTTCTCCAGAATGCAAGTTGGGTGCATGGGAGTTTTTGCAGAGTTGCATTCAGTCATGTCAAACTTCTTCAGAACATCTTTAATGTACTTGCTTTGATGAACGTACGTGACTTCTGGAGTTTGATTAATTTGAATTCCCAGAAAGAACTTTAATTCTTGCATTAAACTCATTTCAAATTCTGCCTGCATTAACTTAGAAAATTCTTGGCAAACAGAGATATTAGCAGAACCAAAAATAATATCATCAACATAAATTTGGCATATCATGAGATCATTATTAAGGTTTTTACAGAAGAGTGTAGAATCAACTTTCCCTCTGATAAAATTTTGTTCCAGAAGAAAATTGCTTAAACGTTCATACCAAGCTCTGGGAGCTTGTTTAAGTCCATATAAGGATTTCTTAAGTTTAAAAACATGTTCTGGAAAGTTTGAATTTTCAAAACCTGGAGGTTGATTGACAAACACTTCTTCTGAAATATAACCATTAAGAAATGCACTCTTGACATCCATTTGGTATAATTTGATAGAATGATTAATAGCAAAAGATACAAGAAGACGAATAGATTCTAACCTCGCGACTGGAGCAAAGGTTTCATTATAGTCAATACCTTCTTGTTGACTGTAACCTTGAGCTACCAGTCGAGCTTTGTTTCTGACAACTTCTCCTTTCTCGTTCAGTTTGTTTCTGAAAACCCATCTGGTTCCAATGACATGAGTGCCTCTGGGTTTAGGAACGAGATCCCAGACATCATTCTTTGAGAATTGATCCAATTCTTCTTGCATAGCTGCCACCCAGTCGTTATCCTGAAGTGCTTCATCATAAGACGTAGGCTCAATCAGAGACACTAGTCCCAGAGGAATATCTTCAGAAGTTCTGAAGGTAGATCTGGTTCTAACAGGTTCATCTTTGTTTCCCAAAATCAAATCTTCAGATACGTTAATACGACTTTTAACTTTCCTTGGAATTTCTGGAGATTTAATTTCTTCAGAGTCTTGAGTGACAGTTGCTTCTGGAGTTTTCTCAGATTCTACAAGAGTGATTTCCAAATCTGCAAACTTTTCAACTAGCTTTGACTTTTCAGGGTCAAGCTTATCATCAAATGTGACATGAATTGATTCCTCCACAATTTTGGTTTCTGTGTTGTATACTCTATAGCCTTTAGAGCGTTCTGAGTATCCTAACATAATACCTTTCTGTGCTTTGGAATCAAACTTGTTCAGATGTTCTTTAGTATTTAATATAAAACAAGAGCATCCAAAAGGATGAAAATATGAGATGTTGGGTTTTCTTCCTTTACACAGTTCATAGGGAGTCTTTTCTAGAATAGGTCTTATAGAGATTCTATTCTGAATGTAACACGCTGTATTTACAGCTTCTGCCCAAAAGTGCTTTGCTACATTAGTTTCATTGATCATGGTTCTGGCCATTTCTCGGAGTGTCCTATTCTTCCTCTCTACAACTCCATTTTGTTGTGGAGTTCTAGGGCAGGAAAAATCATGGGATATTCCATTAGAATCAAATAATTCTTCAAAATCTTTATTTTCAAATTCTCCACCATGATCACTTCTGACTCTAATAATTTTAGAGTCAAATTCTTTTTGCACTTTGGAACAGAAACTTGTGAATACAGAGTGAGACTCACTCTTGTACTTTAGGAATTTTACCCATGTCCAGCGACTGTAATCATCAACAATGACAAGTCCATACTTCTTTCCATTAACTGATGCTGTTTTCACAGGACCAAATAAGTCAATGTGAAGAAGTTCCAGAGGCTTAGAGGTAGAAACAACATTTTTCTTTTTAAAAGATGTTTTTGAAAATTTTCCTTTCTGACAAGCTTCACACAGAGCATCTGAAGAAAACTTCAGTTTAGGTAGGCCTCTGACTAACTCGAGTTTAGTTAGCTGAGAAAGTTTCCTCATGCTAATGTGGCCCAAGCGTCTATGCCATACCCATTGCTCTTCGTGAACTGACATTAGACATTTAACATTTTGATCTTTTAAATCAGAAAGATTTATTTTGTAAATGTTGTTTTTCCTCTTGCCTGTGAAAAGGACAGAGCCATCGTTCTGATTAATGGCTTTACATGTTTTTTGATTGAAGATTACATCATAACCGTTATCACTTAATTGACTTATGGATAACAAGTTATGCATTAATCCTTCTACATAAAGAACATCAGATATAGAGGGAAGAGTACCATTACCAATAGTTCCGGAGCCTCTGATCCTTCCTTTCTGATCTCCTCCGAAGCCTACAAATCCAGCGTCTTTAAGTTCCAGACTTTGGAACATAGACTTTCTTCCCGTCATGTGTCGCGAGCATCCAGAGTCCAGGTACCATGACTGGTGTCTGAACTTTGCTGCATAGGATATCTGCAACATAGATAATCTTATCTTTCGGTACCCAGAATCTCTTGGGTCCTTTTAGATTAGTTTTCCCAGAGTTTCTCATAACTTTGGGTCTTCTAGCATTTTTAAATTTGTGTTCTTGTGTGTGTGTGTAGTGATATGAAAAAGGAGATTTAATTTTATCACTGATAGAAGTTTTATCTTCCTTAGGATCATAACCAATTCCCCTTTTATTATTCTGACTTACTCCATAAATCATGGATGCCATAATACTCCTATCTATCCCATTCTTCAGAAATTCTTGAAAGGCTTCTTCATACTTATAAATAATTTTATTTCAAGTTTGTGGTGCTTGAGATAACGTTTCTTCTAATTCTGAGCTTTTTGTTTTTGCTTAATCTCTTTCTAACATTAAAGATTTGATTGTATCTTCTTGTGATAGAATTGTTATCTCAAGTTCACTACACTCTTCAAATTTTGCTTTAAGACAGCCTTTAATATTTTTAAACTTTTGTTTTAATTTCTGATAAGATGTAAGAGTTTCTGACAAACATGATTCTAAGTCAGATCGAGAAAGTTCAGAAAATACCTCTTCAGATTCTTCGTCTGAGCTGCTGGATGTGATAGCCATAAGTGCTACGTTGGCCTGTTCATCAGAGTCAGATTCTGATGATCCAGATTCACTGTCATCCCAGGTAGCCATCAGTCCTTTCTTTGTCCTGAAGGTGTTTTTCTTGAAGCTTTCTTTTCTGGGGTTGTCCTTCTTCAACTTGGGGCATTCATTTCTGTAATGACCTGTTTCTTTACATTCATAACAGGTAATATCTTTGTTAGCTTTACCTTTTGAAGTTGACTCTGATCGATCCCCTCTGGGTCTTGGTCTTCTGAAGTTGTTGTTCCTCTTTTTCCAGAGTTGCTTGACTCTTCTGGTTAGTAGGGACAACTCTTCTTCATCATCAGAGTCTTCTGGTTCAGAATCGTCAGTATCTTCAGCTTCTGCCTGGAGAGCTTTGGTTCTGTCAGGCTTCCGTCTTTCAGATCTGGACTTAAGCGCTACGGACTTGTTCCTTTTCTGAGGCTCATCCTCCTCTAGTTCTATCTCATGGCTTCTGAGAGAACTAACAAGTTCTTCAAGGCTGATATTGTTCAGATCCTTTGACAGCTTTAGAGCAGTAACCATAGGTCTCCATTTCTTTGGCAGACTTCTGACTATCTTCTTAACATGATCTGCAGTCGTGTATCCTTTGTCTAACACTTTAAGACCTGCAATAAGAGTTTGAAATCTAGAAAACATAGCCTCTATAGCTTCGTCGTCTTCCATTTTGAAGGCTTCATATTTCTGGATAAGTGCCAGAGCCTTCGTCTCCTTGACTTGGGAGTTTCCTTCATGGGTCATCTTCAGAGAGTCAAGTATATCTTTGGCAGTCTCTCTGTTGGTGATCTTTTCATATTCATTACAAACAACGTCTAAGATACAAAATCTCTTAGCCCTCTCAAGTATACAGACTACACAGAGTCACTTGAGGAAATCAACAAACAATAGAAGAAGGATTTATGTAAACTAGAGTGCTTCTAAGAAAGCAAGTATTACAAAATTAAGAACAAGAGTTTTTCACGTAATAAGCAAAAGCTTCGTGAAGATAGAGAGCAAGAGTGTTTTTCTTGTTGATGTTTCAGTATGATTTTTCCTCGTATATGTGTGTTGCTGAAAATTGATTTTCAATCCTTTATATAGATCAGTTGAAGTAGTAGTTGAAACTGGTGGATATTGAGATGAAGTTACGCCATCACATAATTAGCTAATGCAGGATGACTTTTTCTTCTTGAAATGACTACTTACCACAAGTAGTATTTTCTTTATTGAGATTGGAGATTAACGTCTCTTTCTCAATTAGGAAATCCATTTGAAAATCTTTACTTGTCTTCAACGTTACTCTTTCATGATTAGCAAATCCATAATCAGAGTATTTGTGTTTCTGGAGAACCTTGGAATCTTGCTTCTGATGTTGATCTAAATAGATTCTTCAGAAAGCGTTGTTCAGAGTCAGAGGTTCTAGGACTTACTTCCTGTTAAGATGCTTCTGATACTTGTTGTTTAGTTCAGAGTTTGACTTTCTTGAACTTGTTTCTTCTTCAGAGCTTCTGATCATTTGATAATATACTTCTGATCTGGTACTCTATCTGATGATGTCATCAGAGTCCTGCACACTTAGAAACTTTTCGTTAGGGTGCCATTTTTGGTTTCATCCTTTGTTATCATCAAAATCAAGGAATCTGTTGTATCACAATTTTTGTTCTTACACTAAGGTCTATATTGGAAAAAAGTAATGTCTAACCACAACTTACTTGTGTGAAATTATTGATCCCAACATGACCTCCACCAAGTGAATGGGCTTGCAAGTCAACTTGCTAAGGAATAATCCACACAAGTCAACAAGACTATGTCATTCTCCTATCCTAAGTGCACTCGAGTTCGGGTATAGAACTTATCTCACAAACAGAACCAGCAGATACGGCAGTCATATGTACACAATGCAATAAAGCAGGTAAATGCTGAAAGATAAATAATTATACAAAAGAATAAACACCCAATAACAAACAACCTACAAAAGCTAGGAGGGACTCGCTTAGGGAAACCGGGTCCCCACCAGAGTCGCCAGCTGTCGCAACCTGAAAAATGGAATGCAAAAAAAAAACAACCGGCGAAGAAAGACAGGAGATTCGCCACCGTGCGTTATTTATCCCAAAGGAGGGAAAGGAAACGCTCGAAGTAAACCTGGAAAAAGGAAAGGACAAGACAGGGTCTCGCAACCAAATCTTGGGTTCGGGAGTCGATTATGCGAAGGGAAGGTATTAGCATCCCTACGCATCCGTAGTACTCTACAGGATCCACTTTTGTAGTTCTTGTCTAAAGAGTGTGGGTTTATCTAATGTGTTATTTACTAAAAAAAAGGGGTCAAAAGAAAATGACTCGCACGGATGTCGCATCCACTGCATACGTATCTCATCTGAATATGAGAATCAGAGTCTTCGTAGCTCGGCTATCTAGGAGTTAAGGGTAATTGTGCTCGCTAAGACATCGCGTCTTATGCCTACGTATCTCATTTGAATATGAGAATCAGAGTCTTCGTAGCTCGGCTATCTAGGGTTTAAGGGTAATTGTGCTCGCTAAGACATCGCGTCTTATGCCTACGTATCTCATCTGGAATGAGAATCAGAGCAAGCCGTAGTTCGGCTAACTACGGGGTTATGGATTGGGTTTTGGACGAACGACATTACTACGCAATCTACCGGATGCTCGACCTTTGGAGACTTACTCGCCTGTAGTAGAAGGAGTTAACGTGTTCTTAGGAGAAGAAAAATCAATGAGTTGGTAGGGTTAGGGATGCTCATGCAAAAGGAGTCCTGGACGAAGGAACCTATAAAAAAAATATAAACACACAAAAACGTTGCCTCCTATCGAGGTCTTCCAGCTAGGAAAGCAATAAAATGCGGGAAAAATGTAAAAGGTACCACGCGGATAAAGATCCGAAGTAACAGCAATTAGAGGAATGGGAAACCCAGGGATCCTTCCAAGCTAAACACCATCAAAGAAAGTGAGTCAGTACAGGTAATCGGAATGAAACCTCCAGGTGGTATCCCACAAATAAAGTGGAACACCAGGCAAACCATCTCTGCAAGAGTCATATGAGCCCTCACAAAACAAAACTCAACAAACAGGTTAGAGAAACAAAATAGGGTAACCAAGAGTTGCCCCCAAATCAAAATGTAACCACATGAATCATGCCATTAAAATTCACAAAAAGCAACCAAGGGTAGGAGGCCTAAACCTCTTGTCAAACACATGCATCAAAAGGGTATCGAATTCACCCATAATACCTCATACATTTAGAGAGTTCTCTGTCAGATTTCTCTCCAGGTTTTGTTCAGGGTTTTGTTTCAAGGAAACCTCAGAGTGTTTTGCTTCTCTTCCTTTTTCTGTCTGTTCTCCCTCTTTTATAACCTGATTGTCATGGCTTTGTGAGCTCAAATGAGAGAGGTCCAAGTCCAAGCTTTTTCTATTATATTTTATTTATTTATTTAATTAATTAATTTTTTTTCGTTTTTTTTTAAATAAAGTTTCTTGGATCTGATTCTAATTGACATGATGAAATGCAATGTATCTAATGTTAAATGACCTAAAAATGAATGTGTGAATAAGTAGGGCAAATTTTGGGGTGTTACAAGGCGCATAGATTCAAAAGTTTGAGGTACGGATGAAGGATAACACTGGTTGCTTTCCATATCAGGGATCTTACTAGGTATGATCTAGGGTTTTAGATAGGGACCCCTAAGTCATTGATTCATTTGGCTGTTTGGCGCATATGGCAAAAGCTTGCCGGTCGTCAACTCCCTCAAATGAGCCTCTTCTGGGTGAGATCTTCGTACCGACCCATACGAGAAAAGCTTCTCGGAGGCCCGCACTACGCGACCATCTACATCGGGTTCTAGACAAGGGTCTCAAAGTCACGGATCTCCTTGACTGTTTTCCGCTTACGACAAAAGCTTGCCGGTCGTCAACTCCATCAAGAAGATCTACTTTGAGTGAGATCTTCGTACCGACCCACACGAGAAAAACTTCTCGGGGACCCGTACTATGTAACACCCCGAATTAAATAAGAGGATTATTTAATTAAGTTAATAATATATTTAATAATTTAATTAAATAAATTGAATTATTGGATTATTATTATTATTATTATTATTATTATTTGGAATAATAATTAGTGGAAAATATATAAGTTGGAATAAGAGAAAAAGGGTTCATTGTTGGTAAAGAGTTTTCACGTGAAACAGAGAAGCGGCTGAAAGGTGAAAAGTGGAGAAAGAGCAAAGGTTGAAGAACGGAAAAGCTTGAAGCTTAGAGACTGCCGGATTATCTCAGGTAAGGGGGGTTTATCGTCGCTTGATGGGTATTATAGATTAACATGTCATGGGTAGTGAGAAACCGTTGAATTGACCCTAATTGGGATTGTTGAATGCTGAAAGATTGTGATGAATAAATTGAGTTTAAGCTGTAATTGAGTCCGTAATTGTGTGAGTCGTGTTTCCCCGAACGTGTAGCTTTTTACGGAAGTTGAATCGGAGGTCCGGAAGTCCTCCAACGGCGGAAAATGCGGAGAACTCTGCATTCTGCCTTGTGTTAGCGCAGGAACTGCTGTTTTGTCTGCGTTAACCGGTTAACCCAGGGCGTTAACCGGTTAACACTGTTATATTTTGTGAAAATGTGCTGTTTTGCCTGCGTTAACCGGTTAACCCAGGGCGTTAACCGGTTAACACTGTTGCGTTTTGCCAGAAAGTGTGTTTTGTCCTGCGTTAACCGGTTAACCCAGGGCGTTAACCGGTTAACACTGTTGGAAATTAGAAAAATTGGTATTTTAATGTTGTGAACGTAATTGGTGATTGGCCTATTTTAGTTGATTGTGAGGAATGATTTTGTTGGGTTTATGTTATGAAATGGTGATCCAAATATGTTGATTAGTTGTATTAAAGTTGTTGAAAATACTGAGTTGGAGGCTTGATGAGCCAAAGTTGATTATAAGTTGATTTTTGTTGAAAACGTTGTTGTGTTGATATTATTATTATGTTGTTGACAGTTTAAAGTCGTGTATGCCATGTACATTCATATGCATTAAGTCGGAGCTTTGCTCACACCACGTTGGCCTGGATTGGCAAAATTTTAAGTTGAAAGTTGAAGGCTTATGCCTTGATGCCCACTAAAATGGCAATGATTTTAAGTTGGGAGTTTTACTCCGAATGGTACCACATGCATGAAGAGTCGAGTCTCATTTGAGTTGCATTTTATGTTGTTATTGAGTTGCATTTTATGTCGTTATTGAGTTGCATTTTACGTTGTTATTGAGTATGATATTTGAGTTGATGTGCCGTTACTAAATGCATGATATGATTAGGGTGATTAACGTGTAAATTTACTTAACATAACATGATAATTTATAATGTTTGTTACATCGATTGAGGAACTCACCCTTACAATTATTTTTCAGGTAACGAGCAGTGAGTGAGTAGAAGCTAGTGCCTGGAGTCTAGTGTAGTCTACGTAGTGGGTCGTGCTCTGATAGATGTAACATCGGGACGGGATGTTTTAATTGTTTATTGTTGATTGTGAACCTTTTTACCTGTAAAACGTTATATGTTTTGAATGGTTGGTTGATTTTATCCGCTGCGAATTATGCAAACAAAAATGTTTATTTTGATTGAATAAAGAGCATGACAGTTATTATGGTGCGAAATGTTGTGTGACACCCTTGGTGCATGATTACTCTGATATATATATATTTGTTGTTGTTATTAAATATTTGGGGTATTTTAGAAGGGTGTTACATTAGTGGTATCAGAGCAGGTCGGTCTGTCCGGCCAGTTGTCGTGTCGTTACTGTCTAACAATTGTTTATTGTTACCAATCTAACTTTAAGTTGTGTTGTATTGATAAGTTGAAATGGCTGGAAGGAATGACGCTGCAATGGCTGCCGCAATGCAAGCAATGGCACAAGCGGTGCAGAACTTGCCAAATGCTGGTGGGGATGCTGGATCACGTAGCTTGGCGACTTTTCAAAGAGAGAATCCGCCGGTGTTTAAAGGGAAGCATGATCCAGATGCAGCCTTGGGATGGTTGAAAGAGATTGAGAGAATCTTCCGTGTTATGGATTGCACTCCAGCTCAGAAGGTTCGGTATGGTACTCACATGCTAGCAGTCGAAGCTGATGACTGGTGGCTAGAGACTCACGAGAGGTTGACCGTGGCAGGTGAAGACATTACTTGGGATGTATTCCGTAGGGAATTTCTGAGAAAGTATTATCCGGAAGATGTCCGTGGTAAGAAGGAAATCGAGTTCCTTGAGCTGAAGCAAGGAAACATGTCTGTCACTGATTATGCTGCGAAATTTGTGGAGCTGTCCAAATTTTATCCTCATTACACTGGTGCTGGTGCTGAATTTTCAAAGTGCATCAAGTTTGAGAACGGATTGCGCTCTGAAATTAAGAAGGCTGTTGGGTATCAGAAGATACGCATTTTTACTGAACTGGTTGATAGCTGCAGGATATTTGAAGAGGACAATAATGCTCATTACAAGATTGTCAGTGACCGCAAGGGAAAGCAGCATCAAAACCGTGGCAAGCCGTATGATGCTCCAGTGGGAAAAGGGAAACAAGGAGCTGCTCCGGCTCAGAGGACTAGTAGGGGAGGTGCTCCTGCTGGTATAGTTTGCTTCAAATGTGGTCAGGCTGGTCATAAGAGTAATGTATGCACTGCTGAAGTAAAGAGATGTTTTCGCTGTGGTAAGACTGGTCATGCAATAGCTGATTGCAAGCACAAGGAAATGATTTGTTTTAATTGTGGCGAAGAAGGGCATATTGGAAGTCAGTGTCAGAAGCCAAAGAAATCTCAGACTGGGAAGGTGTTCGCATTGACCGGAACTCAAACCTCCTATGAGGACAGACTTATCAGAGGTACATGTTTCATAAATGGTACTCCTTTAATTACTATTATTGATACCGGTGCTACCCACTGTTTTATTTCTGCTAATTGTGCTCGAAGACTGGGTTTAAAATTGTCCGCTTTGGATGGTGAATTGACTGTTGAGACCCCAGCTAAGGGATCAGTAACTACTTCTTTGGTATGTTTAAAATGTCCTTTGTCGATCTTCGATAAAGATTTCTATGTTGATTTAGTATGTTTGCAGTTGGATGGGATGGATGTAATTCTTGGTATGAACTGGTTAGAGTATAATTATGTTCATATAAATTGTCATCATAATTCGGTGAGGTTTTCCACTCCTGAAGAGGAAGGAGTTGACTTATTACCTTTCAGAGAATTGCGAAAATTGATGAAAGAGGGAGCTCAGATGTTTTCTTTGATGGCGACGTTGTCGGTTGAAAGTAAAGCTAAGATAGAGGAACTGTTAGTGGTGAAAGAATTCCCTGAAGTTTTTCCTGATGAAATTCCTAGTGTGCCGCCAGAGAGGGAAGTTGAATTTACTATTGATCTGGTACCTGGTACTAGGCCTGTTTCGATGGCACCGTATAGAATGTCGGCATCTGAATTGTATGAATTAAAGAAGTAATTGGAAGACTTACTTGAGAAAAAGTTTATAAGACCAAGTGTGTCACCGTGGGGAGCTCCAGTGTTGCTAGTAAAGAAGAAAGAGGGTAGTATGAGGCTTTGTATTGATTATAGACAATTGAATAAAGTAACGATCAAGAATAAGTATCCACTATCGAGGATAGATGATTTGATGGACCAATTAGTGGGTGCTTGTGTGTTCAGTAAAATTGATTTGAGATCGGGCTATCATCAGATCAGAGTGAAAGATGAAGACATCCAGAAGACAGCGTTCAGAACTCGGTATGGACATTATGAGTATTCTGTGATGCCTTTCGGTGTGACTAATGCGCCGGGAGTATTTATGGAATACATGAATCGTATTTTCCATACTTATCTGGATCATTTTGTGGTAGTATTTATTGATGATATTTTGATTTACTCTAAGTCCGAAGGAGAGCACCAGGAACATTTGAGATTAGTATTGGGGGTTTTGAAAGATAAGAAATTGTATGCGAAGTTGTCCAAGTGTGAGTTTTGGTTAAGAGAAGTCAGTTTTCTCGGCCATGTAATTTCAGGAAAAGGTATTGCTGTAGATCCTTCCAAGGTAGAAGCTGTATTGCAATGGGAAACTCCTAAGTCGGTTACCGAGATTAGAAGCTTTTTGGGATTAGCTGGATATTATCGAAGATTTATTGAAGGATTTTCTAAGTTAGCACTTCCGTTGACTAAATTAACTTGCAAAGGTAAAGCTTTCGTGTGGGATGTTCAGTGCGAAGAGAGTTTTAATGAGTTAAAGAGGAGATTGACGTCGGCGCCGGTTTTGACTTTGCCAAATCCGGGGGAACCGTTTATAATTTACTGTGATGCTTCGTTGATGGGTTTGGGAGGTGTGCTCATGCAAAATAATAAAGTAATTGCTTATGCGTCGCGACAGTTGAGAATTCATGAAAAGAACTATCCTACGCATGATCTTGAACTTGCTGCTGTAGTGTTTGCGCTAAAACTTTGGAGGCATTACCTTTATGGTTCCAGATTCGAAGTTTTCAGCGATCATAAAAGTTTAAAGTATCTATTTGATCAGAAAGAGCTGAACATGAGACAACGTAGGTGGTTCGAATTGCTTAAGGATTATGATTTCGGTTTGAATTATCATCCAGGAAAAGCAAATGTTGTGGCCGATGCTTTAAGTAGAAAGACCTTGCATGTGTCAGCAATGATGATTAAGGAGTTGGAATTAATGGAGCAATTTCGGGATATGAGTTTGGTTTGCGAAGTAACACCGCAGAGTGTGATGCTAGGAATGCTAAAGATTAATAATGATTTTATGGATAGTATCCGAGAGGCACAGAAATTGGATGTGAAATTAGTAGATATCCTTAATCGTTGTGGTCAATCAGAGAAAAGTGACTTTACGGTTGATGCGAGAGGTGTGTTGAAATTAGGGGAAAGAATTTGTATTCCTGACGACGCAATTTTGAAGAGAAGTATTCTAGAGGAGGGTCATAGAAGCAGCTTGAGTATTCATCCAGGAGCTACTAAAATGTATCAGGATTTAAAGAAATTATTTTGGTGGCCCGGAATGAAAGAAGAGGTGGCTCGTTTTGTGTATGCGTGCTTAACTTGTCAGAAGTCGAAGATTGAGCATCAGAAGCCTGCTGGGTTGATGCAACCGTTGGACGTTCCAGAATGGAAATGGGATAGCATTTCTATGGACTTTGTAACGGGGCTGCCTGCTACCTTACGAGGGCATGATTCGATTTGGGTGATCATTGATAGGCTCACGAAGTCGGCTCACTTCATACCTATTAACATCACTTACCCAATTGCGAAGTTGGCAGAGATTTACATCCGAGTAGTTGTAAAGTTGCATGGTGTTCCTCTGTGTATTGTGTCGGACAGAGATCCGAGGTTTACATCGGGATTTTGGAAAAGTCTGCAAGATTCGTTGGGATCTAAGTTGAGGTTGAGTTCGGCATATCATCCCCAAACTGATGGCCAAACTGAGAGAACTATTCAGTCATTGGAAGATTTACTGAGGGCTTGTGTTCTTGAACAAGGAGGTTCGTGGGACACTTATCTTCCATTGATCGAGTTCACATACAATAATAGTTACCATTCTAGTATCGGAATGGCGCCTTTTGAAGCATTATATGGTCGTAGATGTAGAACTCCGTTGTGTTGGCACGAATCTGGTGAGAGTGTAGTACTTGGACCAGAGTTAGTTCGAGAAACTACCGAGAAAGTGAAGTTTATCCGGGAGAAGATGAAAGCTTCTCAGAGTAGGCAGAAGAGTTACCATGACAAGCGGAAGAAGGATTTAGAATTTCAAGCTGGTGACCATGTGTTTTTGAGAGTCACGCCTGTGACCGGAGTTGGGAGGGCTTTGAAGTCTAAAAAGCTCACTCCTCGCTTCATTGGTCCGTATCAAATCTTAGAACGGGTTGGAAGAGTTGCTTATCGGATGGCATTACCACCTAATCTTTCGAATTTGCATGATGTATTCCATGTGTCGCAGCTTCGGAAGTATATCTCAGATCCGTCTCATGTGGTTAGTATGGATGATGTGCAAGTGCGAGATAATTTAACAGTAGAGACAAAGCCTGTGCGAGTTGAAGATCGTGAAACAAAGACTCTTCGAGGAAAAGAGATTGGGTTGGTTAAAGTCGTTTGGTTGGGAGCTGCGGGCGAAAGCATGACATGGGAACTTGAGAGTCGGATGAAGGAGTCTTATCCAGAGTTATTTGCTTGAGGTATGTTTTCGAGGACGAAAACTCTTTTAGTAGGGGAGAGTTGTAACACCCCGAATTAAATAAGAGGATTATTTAATTAAGTTAATAATATATTTAATAATTTAATTAAATAAATTGAATTATTGGATTATTATTATTATTATTATTATTATTATTATTTGGAATAATAATTAGTGGAAAATATATAAGTTGGAATAAGAGAAAAAGGGTTCATTGTTGGTAAAGAGTTTTCACGTGAAACAGAGAAGCGGCTGAAAGGTGAAAAGTGGAGAAAGAGCAAAGGTTGAAGAACGGAAAAGCTTGAAGCTTAGAGACTGCCGGATTATCTCAGGTAAGGGGGGTTTATCGTCGCTTGATGGGTATTATAGATTAACATGTCATGGGTAGTGAGAAACCGTTGAATTGACCCTAATTGGGATTGTTGAATGCTGAAAGATTGTGATGAATAAATTGAGTTTAAGCTGTAATTGAGTCCGTAATTGTGTGAGTCGTGTTTCCCCGAACGTGTAGCTTTTTACGGAAGTTGAATCGGAGGTCCGGAAGTCCTCCAACGGCGGAAAATGCGGAGAACTCTGCATTCTGCCTTGTGTTAGCGCAGGAACTGCTGTTTTGTCTGCGTTAACCGGTTAACCCAGGGCGTTAACCGGTTAACACTGTTATATTTTGTGAAAATGTGCTGTTTTGCCTGCGTTAACCGGTTAACCCAGGGCGTTAACCGGTTAACACTGTTGCGTTTTGCCAGAAAGTGTGTTTTGTCCTGCGTTAACCGGTTAACCCAGGGCGTTAACCGGTTAACACTGTTGGAAATTAGAAAAATTGGTATTTTAATGTTGTGAACGTAATTGGTGATTGGCCTATTTTAGTTGATTGTGAGGAATGATTTTGTTGGGTTTATGTTATGAAATGGTGATCCAAATATGTTGATTAGTTGTATTAAAGTTGTTGAAAATACTGAGTTGGAGGCTTGATGAGCCAAAGTTGATTATAAGTTGATTTTTGTTGAAAACGTTGTTGTGTTGATATTATTATTATGTTGTTGACAGTTTAAAGTCGTGTATGCCATGTACATTCATATGCATTAAGTCGGAGCTTTGCTCACACCACGTTGGCCTGGATTGGCAAAATTTTAAGTTGAAAGTTGAAGGCTTATGCCTTGATGCCCACTAAAATGGCAATGATTTTAAGTTGGGAGTTTTACTCCGAATGGTACCACATGCATGAAGAGTCGAGTCTCATTTGAGTTGCATTTTATGTTGTTATTGAGTTGCATTTTATGTCGTTATTGAGTTGCATTTTACGTTGTTATTGAGTATGATATTTGAGTTGATGTGCCGTTACTAAATGCATGATATGATTAGGGTGATTAACGTGTAAATTTACTTAACATAACATGATAATTTATAATGTTTGTTACATCGATTGAGGAACTCACCCTTACAATTATTTTTCAGGTAACGAGCAGTGAGTGAGTAGAAGCTAGTGCCTGGAGTCTAGTGTAGTCTACGTAGTGGGTCGTGCTCTGATAGATGTAACATCGGGACGGGATGTTTTAATTGTTTATTGTTGATTGTGAACCTTTTTACCTGTAAACGTTATATGTTTTGAATGGTTGGTTGATTTTATCCGCTGCGAATTATGCAAACAAAAATGTTTATTTTGATTGAATAAAGAGCATGACAGTTATTATGGTGCGAAATGTTGTGTGACACCCTTGGTGCATGATTACTCTGATATATATATATTTGTTGTTGTTATTAAATATTTGGGGTATTTTAGAAGGGTGTTACATTAGTGGTATCAGAGCAGGTCGGTCTGTCCGGCCAGTTGTCGTGTCGTTACTGTCTAACAATTGTTTATTGTTACCAATCTAACTTTAAGTTGTGTTGTATTGATAAGTTGAAATGGCTGGAAGGAATGACGCTGCAATGGCTGCCGCAATGCAAGCAATGGCACAAGCGGTGCAGAACTTGCCAAATGCTGGTGGGGATGCTGGATCACGTAGCTTGGCGACTTTTCAAAGAGAGAATCCGCCGGTGTTTAAAGGGAAGCATGATCCAGATGCAGCCTTGGGATGGTTGAAAGAGATTGAGAGAATCTTCCGTGTTATGGATTGCACTCCAGCTCAGAAGGTTCGGTATGGTACTCACATGCTAGCAGTCGAAGCTGATGACTGGTGGCTAGAGACTCACGAGAGGTTGACCGTGGCAGGTGAAGACATTACTTGGGATGTATTCCGTAGGGAATTTCTGAGAAAGTATTATCCGGAAGATGTCCGTGGTAAGAAGGAAATCGAGTTCCTTGAGCTGAAGCAAGGAAACATGTCTGTAACTGATTATGCTGCGAAATTTGTGGAGCTGTCCAAATTTTATCCTCATTACACTGGTGCTGGTGCTGAATTTTCAAAGTGCATCAAGTTTGAGAACGGATTGCGCTCTGAAATTAAGAAGGCTGTTGGGTATCAGAAGATACGCATTTTTACTGAACTGGTTGATAGCTGCAGGATATTTGAAGAGGACAATAATGCTCATTACAAGATTGTCAGTGACCGCAAGGGAAAGCAGCATCAAAACCGTGGCAAGCCGTATGATGCTCCAGTGGGAAAAGGGAAACAAGGAGCTGCTCCGGCTCAGAGGACTAGTAGGGGAGGTGCTCCTGCTGGTATAGTTTGCTTCAAATGTGGTCAGGCTGGTCATAAGAGTAATGTATGCACTGCTGAAGTAAAGAGATGTTTTCGCTGTGGTAAGACTGGTCATGCAATAGCTGATTGCAAGCACAAGGAAATGATTTGTTTTAATTGTGGCGAAGAAGGGCATATTGGAAGTCAGTGTCAGAAGCCAAAGAAATCTCAGACTGGGAAGGTGTTCGCATTGACCGGAACTCAAACCTCCTGTGAGGACAGACTTATCAGAGGTACATGTTTCATAAATGGTACTCCTTTAATTACTATTATTGATACCGGTGCTACCCACTGTTTTATTTCTGCTAACTGTGCTCGAAGACTGGGTTTAAAATTGTCCGCTTTGGATGGTGAATTGACTGTTGAGACCCCAGCTAAGGGATCAGTAACTACTTCTTTGGTATGTTTAAAATGTCCTTTGTCGATCTTCGATAAAGATTTCTATGTTGATTTAGTATGTTTGCAGTTGGATGGGATGGATGTAATTCTTGGTATGAACTGGTTAGAGTATAATTATGTTCATATAAATTGTCATCATAAGTCGGTGAGGTTTTCCACTCCTGAAGAGGAAGGAGTTGACTTATTACCTTTCAGAGAATTGCGAAAATTGATGAAAGAGGGAGCTCAGATGTTTTCTTTGATGGCGACGTTGTCGGTTGAAAGTAAAGCTAAGATAGAGGAACTGTTAGTGGTGAAAGAATTCCCTGAAGTTTTTCCTGATGAAATTCCTAGTGTGCCGCCAGAGAGGGAAGTTGAATTTACTATTGATCTGGTACCTGGTACTAGGCCTGTTTCGATGGCACCGTATAGAATGTCGGCATCTGAATTGTATGAATTAAAGAAGCAATTGGAAGACTTACTTGAGAAAAAGTTTATAAGACCAAGTGTGTCGCCGTGGGGAGCTCCAGTGTTGCTAGTAAAGAAGAAAGAGGGTAGTATGAGGCTTTGTATTGATTATAGACAATTGAATAAAGTAACGATCAAGAATAAGTATCCACTACCGAGGATAGATGATTTGATGGACCAATTAGTGGGTGCTTGTGTGTTCAGTAAAATTGATTTGAGATCGGGCTATCATCAGATCAGAGTGAAAGATGAAGACATCCAGAAGACAGCGTTCAGAACTCGGTATGGACATTATGAGTATTCTGTGATGCCTTTCGGTGTGACTAATGCGCCGGGAGTATTTATGGAATACATGAATCGTATTTTCCATACTTATCTGGATCATTTTGTGGTAGTATTTATTGATGATATTTTGATTTACTCTAAGTCCGAAGGAGAGCACCAGGAACATTTGAGATTAGTATTGGGGGTTTTGAAAGATAAGAAATTGTATGCGAAGTTGTCCAAGTGTGAGTTTTGGTTAAGAGAAGTCAGTTTTCTCGGCCATGTAATATCAGGAAAAGGTATTGCTGTAGATCCTTCCAAGGTAGAAGCTGTATTGCAATGGGAAACTCCTAAGTCGGTTACCGAGATTAGAAGCTTTTTGGGATTAGCTGGATATTATCGAAGATTTATTGAAGGATTTTCTAAGTTAGCACTTCCGTTGACTAAATTAACTTGCAAAGGTAAAGCTTTCGTGTGGGATGTTCAGTGCGAAGAGAGTTTTAATGAGTTAAAGAGGAGATTGACGTCGGCGCCGGTTTTGACTTTGCCAAATCCGGGGGAACCGTTTATAATTTACTGTGATGCTTCGTTGATGGGTTTGGGAGGTGTGCTCATGCAAAATAATAAAGTAATTGCTTATGCGTCGCGACAGTTGAGAATTCATGAAAAGAACTATCCTACGCATGATCTTGAACTTGCTGCTGTAGTGTTTGCGCTAAAACTTTGGAGGCATTACCTTTATGGTTCCAGACTCGAAGTTTTCAGCGATCATAAAAGTTTAAAGTATCTATTTGATCAGAAAGAGCTGAACATGAGACAACGTAGGTGGTTCGAATTGCTTAAGGATTATGATTTCGGTTTGAATTATCATCCAGGAAAAGCAAATGTTGTGGCCGATGCTTTAAGTAGAAAGACCTTGCATGTGTCAGCAATGATGATTAAGGAGTTGGAATTAATGGAGCAATTTCGGGATATGAGTTTGGTTTGCGAAGTAACACCGCAGAGTGTGATGCTAGGAATGCTAAAGATTAATAATGATTTTATGGATAGTATCCGAGAGGCACAGAAATTGGATGTGAAATTAGTAGATATCCTTAATCGTTGTGGTCAATCAGAGAAAAGTGACTTTACGGTTGATGCGAGAGGTGTGTTGAAATTAGGGGAAAGAATTTGTATTCCTGACGACGCAATTTTGAAGAGAAGTATTCTAGAGGAGGGTCATAGAAGCAGCTTGAGTATTCATCCAGGAGCTACTAAAATGTATCAGGATTTAAAGAAATTATTTTGGTGGCCCGGAATGAAAGAAGAGGTGGCTCGTTTTGTGTATGCGTGCTTAACTTGTCAGAAGTCGAAGATTGAGCATCAGAAGCCTGCTGGGTTGATGCAACCGTTGGACGTTCCAGAATGGAAATGGGATAGCATTTCTATGGACTTTGTAACGGGGCTGCCTGCTACCTTACGAGGGCATGATTCGATTTGGGTGATCATTGATAGGCTCACGAAGTCGGCTCACTTCATACCTATTAACATCACTTACCCAATTGCGAAGTTGGCAGAGATTTACATCCGAGTAGTTGTAAAGTTGCATGGTGTTCCTCTGTGTATTGTGTCGGACAGAGATCCGAGGTTTACATCGGGATTTTGGAAAAGTCTGCAAGATTCGTTGGGATCTAAGTTGAGGTTGAGTTCGGCATATCATCCCCAAACTGATGGCCAAACTGAGAGAACTATTCAGTCATTGGAAGATTTACTGAGGGCTTGTGTTCTTGAACAAGGAGGTTCGTGGGACACTTATCTTCCATTGATCGAGTTCACATACAATAATAGTTACCATTCTAGTATCGGAATGGCGCCTTTTGAAGCATTATATGGTCGTAGATGTAGAACTCCGTTGTGTTGGCACGAATCTGGTGAGAGTGTAGTACTTGGACCAGAGTTAGTTCGAGAAACTACCGAGAAAGTGAAGTTTATCCGGGAGAAGATGAAAGCTTCTCAGAGTAGGCAGAAGAGTTACCATGACAAGCGGAAGAAGGATTTAGAATTTCAAGCTGGTGACCATGTGTTTTTGAGAGTCACGCCTGTGACCGGAGTTGGGAGGGCTTTGAAGTCTAAAAAGCTCACTCCTCGCTTCATTGGTCCGTATCAAATCTTAGAACGGGTTGGAAGAGTTGCTTATCGGATGGCATTACCACCTAATCTTTCGAATTTGCATGATGTATTCCATGTGTCGCAGCTTCGGAAGTATATCTCAGATCCGTCTCATGTGGTTAGTATGGATGATGTGCAAGTGCGAGATAATTTAACAGTAGAGACAAAGCCTGTGCGAGTTGAAGATCGTGAAACAAAGACTCTTCGAGGAAAAGAGATTGGGTTGGTTAAAGTCGTTTGGTTGGGAGCTGCGGGCGAAAGCATGACATGGGAACTTGAGAGTCGGATGAAGGAGTCTTATCCAGAGTTATTTGCTTGAGGTATGTTTTCGAGGACGAAAACTCTTTTAGTAGGGGAGAGTTGTAACACCCCGAATTAAATAAGAGGATTATTTAATTAAGTTAATAATATATTTAATAATTTAATTAAATAAATTGAATTATTGGATTATTATTATTATTATTATTATTATTATTTGGAATAATAATTAGTGGAAAATATATAAGTTGGAATAAGAGAAAAAGGGTTCATTGTTGGTAAAGAGTTTTCACGTGAAACAGAGAAGCGACTGAAAGGTGAAAAGTGGAGAAAGAGCAAAGGTTGAAGAACGGAAAAGCTTGAAGCTTAGAGACTGCCGGATTATCTCAGGTAAGGGGGGTTTATCGTCGCTTGATGGGTATTATAGATTAACATGTCATGGGTAGTGAGAAACCGTTGAATTGACCCTAATTGGGATTGTTGAATGCTGAAAGATTGTGATGAATAAATTGAGTTTAAGCTGTAATTGAGTCCGTAATTGTGTGAGTCGTGTTTCCCCGAACGTGTAGCTTTTTACAGAAGTTGAATCGGAGGTCCGGAAGTCCTCCAACGGCGGAAAATGCGGAGAACTCTGCATTCTGCCTTGTGTTAGCGCAGGAACTGCTGTTTTGTCTGCGTTAACCGGTTAACCCAGGGCGTTAACCGGTTAACACTGTTATATTTTGTGAAAATGTGCTGTTTTGCCTGCGTTAACCGGTTAACCCAGGGCGTTAACCGGTTAACACTGTTGCGTTTTGCCAGAAAGTGTGTTTTGTCCTGCGTTAACCGGTTAACCCAGGGCGTTAACCGGTTAACACTGTTGGAAATTAGAAAAATTGGTATTTTAATGTTGTGAACGTAATTGGTGATTGGCCTATTTTAGTTGATTGTGAGGAATGATTTTGTTGGGTTTATGTTATGAAATGGTGATCCAAATATGTTGATTAGTTGTATTAAAGTTGTTGAAAATACTGAGTTGGAGGCTTGATGAGCCAAAGTTGATTATAAGTTGATTTTTGTTGAAAACGTTGTTGTGTTGATATTATTATTATGTTGTTGACAGTTTAAAGTCGTGTATGCCATGTACATTCATATGCATTAAGTCGGAGCTTTGCTCACACCACGTTGGCCTGGATTGGCAAAATTTTAAGTTGAAAGTTGAAGGCTTATGCCTTGATGCCCACTAAAATGGCAATGATTTTAAGTTGGGAGTTTTACTCCGAATGGTACCACATGCATGAAGAGTCGAGTCTCATTTGAGTTGCATTTTATGTTGTTATTGAGTTGCATTTTATGTCGTTATTGAGTTGCATTTTACGTTGTTATTGAGTATGATATTTGAGTTGATGTGCCGTTACTAAATGCATGATATGATTAGGGTGATTAACGTGTAAATTTACTTAACATAACATGATAATTTATAATGTTTGTTACATCGATTGAGGAACTCACCCTTACAATTATTTTTCAGGTAACGAGCAGTGAGTGAGTAGAAGCTAGTGCCTGGAGTCTAGTGTAGTCTACGTAGTGGGTCGTGCTCTGATAGATGTAACATCGGGACGGGATGTTTTAATTGTTTATTGTTGATTGTGAACCTTTTTACCTGTAAAACGTTATATGTTTTGAATGGTTGGTTGATTTTATCCGCTGCGAATTATGCAAACAAAAATGTTTATTTTGATTGAATAAAGAGCATGACAGTTATTATGGTGCGAAATGTTGTGTGACACCCTTGGTGCATGATTACTCTGATATATATATATTTGTTGTTGTTATTAAATATTTGGGGTATTTCTGAAGGGTGTTACATACTACGTGACCATCAATCTTAATTGGCCAAAGGTTCAATGTTCTACAAAGGTCCTTAGTGTCATGGATCCTAATGCAGACATTGATCGCTTACGCCAAAAGCTTGGCGATCGTCAATATCTCCAAAAGAATCTAATCTAAGCGAGGTTCTCGTATCGACCCTTACAAGAAAATCTTCTTGGTAGCCCATACTACTCAACCTCTCCTATCTCAAGTTTGCACTCTAGACTCGGGTGGAGAGTCTTTCCTACAAGGTTACTTGCAATCAAAGTAGTATCCATCACTACCATTGAATCGTGGAACCGCATAATGGATTACAAAAATTTAAAGAAAAGGCAATAAATAAGGAAAACAATCAAAAGGATAAGCACCCACACACGTGCGAAGAAGCAACCTAGATTAGGTTTGACTTGCTTAGGGAGGTGTCCCCAGCAGAGTCGCTAGATGTCGCTACGCGAAAAATACAGAGTTGCCATCGATTTTTATTTATTCCAAAGGAATGGGAAAATATCGAGAAAACCCTAAAGAATGGTCTTCGCAACCACGAACAGGTTCGGAAGTCGGTTATGCAAGGGGAAGGTATTAGCACCCCTCACATCCATGGTCCTCCATGGGAACCATCTAGGATGTTTGCGCTTACGTGTGTATTGTCTATCGAATGTTTGCTTGCCAAAGGTTTGCGGAGTGGAGGTAGATTTTAAATTAGTGTGCTCGACAAGGAATGGGATCCTCGTGCCTACGTATGCCCACTTGTTGAAGTGAGAAATAAGAGCGTTCGTAGTTCGTGGGTTTTAAATTGTTTGGTTTGTTTTGTTGATTTTATTACCTTGAAGAAGGGTTTTCGATTATGTCTCCCTAAGGCTCAAACAAAAGGTTTGAATGAGTTGAGTTGTTTTTATGTTTTGAGAAAATGAGTTATTGATTCCGGATTGCACTAAAGACTATGGATAAAGGTGAATACCTCAAACTAACAAGCCAAACGTCTTGTGTTCGAAGCATTCAGAATGAGTGTAGGAAAGCTCCAGTCTCATCCCTTCTTTATCGCTTAAGGCTCGTGACGTAAGATCCTAATCGCCATTTATTATGTTTTGAGTTTGATTTGGAGAAGAGACCACTTGACGTTGGATCAAGGGTTTTCTTATTGTTTTTTATCTAAGCCTAGGGGTAGAATCGTCATTTCACAATTATGCGTTAACATTGAATTAAACTATCATTTACGAAAATCCCTAATTAAAGTCGATTAAATTCTAAACTAGATTCAATATTTCTAATATTCTAAATCATTACCTAATCTCGATTAATTCTAAATCTAAATTCTAACCAAAGTTAATATTTCTAATTAATCTAAGATTATCTAATTATTCTAATTACCTAAACTAATACTAATATCAACTAATTCTAATAATATTCCTATTATCAATTAAAATTTCTAATTAGCTTCTAATATTTCTAATTAAGGTCTAAGATTAACCAAAATTATTCTAATTAAGATAACAAAAAACAAGTGGAGTGGATTAACCAAACAAAACGGAATGGGCCTGAAGGGAATGAGATTGGGAGGCCCAAACCGCAGGGGTGTGCATCCTGGCATAGAGGTGTGGAAAGGCAAAACAGACTTGGGCTTAACGGGAATGCATAAGCCCAAGGTGAAAGAATATCAAGATTCCACTCTAGAATTCCTCACGTTCACTCTGCAGTACTCCGAAGAAACGAAACCGTGCCGGCTTTCGCCACCGGCGGCGGTGATCCTTAAGCATAACAGGACAACAACGTCTAATCCCTACCATGGAGGAATCCAACATCGCACACTCAAAGGAGCGTGACTTGGCTGAAAACCTCTCAACTCCAGGTTTCACGTTACTGGAGCAAATTAACCAGATAAATCGCGAAAATACAAGAGGCCTACCTGCGACGGAGAAGGCTTGACGTCTCAGCGGTGATGTCCGATCTAACTCAGGTACTCTCAATTTCGAACTATTCAACTTCCTTCTTCTTGCGGCCGTCTTGATACGCAAGTGTTCGATTGAGTTGCAGAGTTGTTGCTTCAGCTAATCGGTTAATGCGATTCAGATTGCAGGCTTCGGTTCAAGAGGATTGAAAAGCATGAACGAAGCGGAGTGCACGAGCGGGAGGAGGATTACGCAGGAAGATGAAGATCGATATGCGAGAATCCGTTATGCAGGTGATGGTGGGGTTTTGGCGTGTTCCCAGATGAAAAAAGTGAAAGGTGTTGATGGAGATGGTTATATAGAGTTTGAAGGTTAATAGAGTTAAATTCTGTTAAGTTCTTAGATTGAAAATCTGTTTGCAGTTAAGCCTATGTTTGGATTTGTTAAGTGAATTTGTTAGTTTTTTGTTATTTTTCCTTTTTCTTATCTCTTTTTATTTTTGTTTTGTATGAACTTCTTGCATTTTTTTAATGTTTTACTCCGTTTGGAATTTGGCTTATTGAAGCTTTTGGGTGTTGGCTGTTTTCGTTCATTTTCTGCACAGGTTTGGTAGCTTTGAGCCATAGCAGCTTGGCTTGTCGGCGTTTGGGTAGCTGTATTTTACAGGCTGTGGTGTTCGGTGCAACGTTTCTGTAGCTCACTTCTTTGGAAGTGCTAGCTTGTTTGGAAGCCGTTCGCGTTTGGCTTCTTGGGTTGCAGCTGATGCTGGCTACGTTGGCTGTTGCAGCTTTTGGAGTTTTTGGAAGGAAGCTGTTTTTCATTTTATTTCAACTGAGCATAAGACCTGTTGATGGCACATCATTATGGACTTTGGTTAATGTTAATTATTTTAAACTAATTGGATGGTAATGGATAATTGGCTTTAAGAATGGATAGTTATTAATGAAAATGGATTAAAAAAAGTTATGGATAAATGGAAACTTGGGTATGGAAATTGGATAATTGGATCAAGAATTAATGTGCATTAAAAATGGATTATGGATAAATGGGCCTAAATGGCTTTTGTGGAAATTGGACATGATAATGGATTTGGTTAATTGAACAAATGGATTTAAAATGAATTTTAAAATGGATTTAAAATGGATTTGGATTTAGAAATTGGCCTTAAATGCTTCACTTAATAAAATCAAGAAGTTTAAATAACAAAAGAAATGTCAAAATTAATTTGTAAGTAAAATAATATTTTCTAAAATTTAATCGGCTAAAGAAAATGATGAAATGGTTATGAAAGCAAAATAATTCTCAAAAGTCGATTTGAATCTCAAGGATCAAGCTTTGAATTAAAATTCAATTTGAACCTTTAAAATCCACCAAAACTTCCTGAATTAATTCGAAATTGATGGAATGATTACGAATCACATGATTAAAAATTCGGAAATTGATGGTTGACTTTGGTCAACTAGTTGACCAAAAAGTCAACGCAAACAAAAATGTGTATTTTCTCATGGACAAACGAATATGGACCACAACATTCGAACTAAACAAATTGTGTCAATGCCAAGAATCAATTCAGGTGAACATCGACCAAACAACAGTTCGTATACAAGATCTTTGACTATCAAAATCATGAATCAGGATTCAATCCCTATGACGTGCAATACCATAAACTTCAATCCGACTACGATTTTATCAACCCTGAACCCCGAATCCGTGATGCCTGTCAGCAAATGAATGAATGCACATGAACAAGTATGAATGAGGTTAGACGGATATCAAATTAAAGTCAGACAAAAAAGCGAAAAGGAGGGCAAATTTTGGGGTATGACACACCCAATGAGTCTCAATCTCATATTTCTTCAAATGAAGAGCTTCAACTATGATATGAGATCTGAGAATTTCCTCCAATCCACTAAAAGGTACCTTGTCAGAAATGGGTATTCCCAAGAGATGGGCATATTCCTCTAACATAGGCACAAGTTGATAATCCGGAAAAGTGAAGCAACAGTAGAGAGGGTCATAAAACTGAACCAAAACACTCAAGAGTCCTTCAACCATATTATTAGATAACACAGACAAAAGCTTCCCATGACATTGCTTGAAGTCCACAGGATCTAATACAAAGGATGATAACTTCCTTAGCTCTTTCAAATCAGGACATCTGAAACTGTACTTCTTAGTGTTCCTTCGTCCATAATCCATGGTCTGAAAATATTTGCAAACCAGACCTTGGTTCCTTGAAATTTATTTTTGCGATGAATGTTATGATGTGCATGAATGCAACAATCACAAACAAGGGATCACACACAAGGCAAACACAAACAAAGGTCAAGGTATGGATCAAGTCATCGTCAAGATCAATCATCCATTTTGGTGGATTATGGCTTTCACCTTATCAACACCCAAGTTACATTGATATTGACAAGACTTGATCGGATCAACCAAGAATCAAAGGGTTTGTTGTGAGTCACGAGCATGGATTCGGGTTAAGAACCATCCCAAAGGAGTGTACTAAGGATAAAAACCTGTAGTTCATGTTCTAAAAAGTTCCCAGAGTCTTGATCTCATTTATCGGATATTATAGGGTATGATGACTGACTCAACAACCCATAATATTCTCAAGAGAAACTCGTCTGAGTGTAGTATCGCGTAACAAATGTTATCAGGTCTACACCTGAACATTATCCGCACTACGTCCTAGATAGGCCAAGTTGGGTTAAATGTTCTACCGTCCTCAGCTTTTAGGACCCCAAATCAGAGAAAGTAATGCCTCACCACAAATAACTTGTGTAACATTAGTAACTCCAAAAGGGTCTCCATTGAGTAGATGGGTCTCAAGCCAACTTGTTAAGGACTACTCCACATAAGTTGAACATGACTATACCATCCTCCTATCTTAATTGCACTCAAGTTCGGGTTAGAACTTATCTCACCACTCAGAGATCACCAAGCACAACAGACAAATTATATCACACAAGCAAGTATACAAACATCAATCATACAAATATATACACATAACAAAGTAGGTTAAACCCACTGAGGACAACTCCCTAGTAGATTCGCCACTTAATTTATGTAGCGATAAATTCATGACCATCAAGCTATGGATAAACTTGACGTCAATAAAACCAGAGATAAGAAGTACAAACAAAACCCAAAGATAAGAAGTTTTCAAATCAAAACTACTAAAATGCCAGAGATTACAAGTAAGGGGGTTGGTTACATAGAGGGAAGGTGTTAGCACCCAAAGTGTCCTAGGTACTCCTAGGGAGCCCTTTTTTATGTGTGTATGTGTGTTTGGTATAAAATGATGTTTGAGAAAAATAGAGTATGGGGATGAGAAAAGAACTTATTGATTATATTTTTGTGTTTGACAAGACCTTCGGACTTATGCCTACGTACCAACATAAAAATGAGGGATCAAAACCTCGTAGTTCGTGGTAACAATTTCAAAATGAGTGGATTACTTTTAATCAAAATTTAAGTTAAAAGAGGCACATAGGGCCCAAATGTTTGAATGAGTGTTAGTTCTTTTTGTCTTTTGAAATTTTAAGTCAAATATGGTTAATTTCATTTACAAGTTTGGTTTAAGAAAATAGTTTGAAAATTCAATGGCATAAGGCCAAAGTTTCTATTTGAAATAAGATCTTAGTTTGAAATCACAAGAAAAAAAGTTTTTTGAAAAGGGGGATAGATTTTGAAGTTTAAGAAGTGGGAGGAGATGAAGAGACTAATCCTAAGCATAAAATTAAAAGTTAAGAGTTAAAAAGATCTGACCAATGGGATGCAATCCAACAGACAATAATGTCATATAGAAAACCCACTTTTCCTTTGGACTTTGAATCAAGCAATTATCAAAAAGCAATTAGCAATATCAGACATCATGAAGATCAAGGCATCAAATAAAGATGGCCACATCCAAGCAAGCAAATCCCATAGCTAGCAGTCTTCTTTGTCTTCTCATGTATCAGATGAAATACTCCTTGATTAACTCAGAATAATGCATCAGATATAAGATCAAAATAACAGTTGCATCAAGGCCATGTAGCAGATAAGTTCAAATAGATCCCAATACTTGCATCATATGAAAGCTCAAATCATAATAACTTGGTCTCAAAATGTTGGCATTGGCCATGTCCTTTTGCATGTGGAATGTTACCTAATACTAAGTTCAAAAGTTCAGATAAAGCCCAACAGTCCACCAAACATTTTTTTAGAGTTTTTGTTGTTTGTTATGTATTTTAAGGTCCCAAGACCACAAGCACAAACAAAATACACAAACAAATATATACAATCACAATATATGGCTCAAATGAGCAAAGTGAAAATGGCATAAACATAAACAAGTTAAATGATATGATAATGAATGGTAAGTGACTTGAAATTAAATTGCATAAAGTAAATGACTTGAAAGTAAAGCAATATTAATAAGAATTAGTCAAATGTTAGTCAAAGTTAATTATGTTAGTGGTGTTAAGCTTTTCAATTGATTAAGTCATTCTTTGGAGAACACTCAACCATCTATTCACAAGCATGAATCCTTGAACCAAGACATCTTCCAAAGGAAGGAAAAAAGGCTAATATATGTAGAAGTCAACCATCTCTTTGGAAAACACTCAACCATCTATTCACAATATATGTAGAAGTCACAATTATCTGAGGTCGGATAATAAAAATTTAGGTGATAATGCATGTTAAAGATTTGGTATAATGAACCAAACTCCTAAAACATACCACACACTAAAAGAAAAGATCACAAGGGATGGACCTATCTCATCCATACTTGTATTGGTTCATCTGACACAAGGTCATTGATGAACCAATTAACCTTAGGATATTGAGACTTCATTGGTCAATAAAAGGATGGGAAAGAATGGGGATGAAGATGAAGAGGGAGGGGAGATGAGAGAAACACAAATTGGTCATGGGAGGAATTTTATCAAATTAAAATCATTCATTCATTTTGGGAGATTAAACGTCCATTTCATCAATCCCCTAAATCCAATGATTTTAATCCAATAAAAGTCAAATCAACCTTGACCAAGGCCCAAACAAATAGTCAAACATCACAAGACCATAAAAATGGCTCAGCATAATTTTTACACAATTAATCAATTAAAAATCAAATTAAAAATGAATTAGAATACAAATTAGTTTAGTCAAAACCTAAAACCTCTTCAAAACATGAAATAAATGGCCAAGAGATTTATCCTAGGTCAAACAAGGTCAAAGGACGTTAGACAAAAAATTTCATAATTTTTGAAAATTCAGAAGTATTTTTAAACAATTAAAAACATGCACAAAAACATTAAATTCATGAAAAATATCAAAATTAATCCAAAAAATAATTTTAATTCAGAAAATAAAAGAGAAAAAAATTTAAAGATTTTTGGTGATAGTCCCATATTTTTTGGATTAAAAATGAAATTAATATGAATTAAACAAAATAAAGGGATTAAACAAAAAATCAAAAAATAAAAAGAAATTAAAAAAAACAAGGGCCATCAGATCTCCCTCATTAATTGAGGTGGCAGATCTGATGGCCACGCGCTAAGGTGCACCAAACACATGAGTCAAGCACGCTGCAACATGAGTCAAACAAAACAAAGGCCAGGATTAAAACGTGGAATGAAGATCAGATGGTTGGGAAGCTGCCAACACACCACCAACGCCCTAGCTCCGATCATCTTCTCCGGTGAGGACCACCAGACTGGTCCAACCAAAACTTCATGAAAAATGAAAAATGAAAAATGAATACACTAATTTGAAGAAAACATGCCCAGGAGCACGAATCTGACCTCCATTTCTTCCAATTCCAAGTATATTGAAAGATACATGGATTTGAAATTTGAGGTTCATGATCTGAGTTGCTTCGATTTGACCTCAAAGTAACTCAATCTTGTTGACTACATTGGTAGGACTTCAGCAAACCAAAAAACCCAAAGAATAGTGAATAATTAAGATTGAATCGAAGAGATGAAGTTTTTGAATTTTCACCTTCGAGTTACTTCAAATTTGCTTGATCTTGATATGGATTTGCTTGATTCCTCTTCCTCTTGCTTGCAGTGATCAATTGAGATGGAAAGGGCAATGAATTCTTAGAGTTTGAATTTCAAAACAGAAGGTGAAATTCAAACTCGATTTCAATGAAATCTTCAAGAATTTCTATGGAGTGAAGGGTTTGAATCGTCTTAGCAAAGCTTGGGCAGGGTATTCATGAAGTTCTGAGCTCATTGCACTTGTATTTATAACCAATTCAAATGCTTTTTACACATTTTCATTGGAAATCCAAAAATAGCAATTGCATCATGAGCTTGCATGGGCATGTACAAAGCCCAAAGAATGATTGGAAAAGGTCCAAAATCGTGCACATGTGATGCTGGAAGCAATGCATTAATCCATGCAATGTTGAAATGAAATTGAACATGAGAAACTTCCAAAGGGTACCAAGCATTAAACCCATGCGCAAGTCCTTCAATATTGATCCAAATGAGATGATCTTGGAGTTTTTGGAAAGGTGAGATCAAGGGGAACAACTTTAATGTTGAACACGTTTCTATTTGAAGCTTGGATCATTATGAATTTTGAGGTGGAAGTTTGGAAAATCAAACATAAATAAAAAATTTCTAATTACCAAGTCAAATGTTTACTTCTTCCACCTTGAATAACTTTTGTTATGGACTTCAAATGGAAAAACTTCCTTAATCAAAGTTATAACTCTTTCAAACCTCTTCAATTTGGTCATAAATTTGACCTCATTTGGATTTTTGATGAAGGATTTATGCATTTTAGAAGTTGAGGAAAATCACTTGTTCAATGGTAATGACCCAAAATGACCTATAATGTTTCCTCTTGGCATATGTATTTGCAAGTTGAATTTGAACTTATTCCAAACATAAAGGTTGAATAAGACACCTTGAATTTGATCATGGAATTTTAATGGCTTTCATCTCATAAAAATTGAGCAAGTTATGGTCTTGGGAAGTTGACCTCCTAACTAGGGTTCATACAAAATGACCTATAATCTTTCACCATGAAAAATGACTTTCAAGTAAAATTAGCTCTAGAATTAAACATGAAATTTGTTTGGAATGTCATCATGAGTAAAGTTGCTCTTATAATCATTTTCATATGACAAAAATTGTCGGAGATAGGGTCTAGGGAACCCCAGTTTTGACTAGTTGACTTTCTCTAGTCAACCACCATGAACCATCTTGCTAGCTTTGACATTCTCTTAGTTTTTGGGACTCATGGAAGATCATATATGTGTAAGATAATGTAATATTAAGTATACCTTGAAATATTTGATCAATTGATGAAGAAACTTATTGAGGAAAGTTACACAAGATACCCAGCCGAATTAGGGCTTCCAAGGCAAACAAGCTTCAAACTCTTGATGATTTCTTGATCAAAATGATATGTGAAGATCATGGAGACCCATATATGATGTCTAAAGTCAATTTGAACCATATCTTGATTAGCCTCCTTTCATTGAGGGTCTTATACCCTAGGTATGAACTTGATGAGGCATTGGTGGATGCACACACTACCTACAAAAGTAACAAACTATATATTGACATATTTTTGGTATTTTGGTTAGTAAATAATGGTAAACAAAGTATGATACAATCAAATGTGCTTGGTGATCTCTCCCAATGCAAACCCAATGAATAAGGGGTAAGGAGGATGCCAAGGTGTGATCCCAAAGTCAATGCATATGATGAGATAGCATGAGGGATCTTAGGGTCAAAATTGGGGTCTTACAACTTCACACTACCTTAGGCTCCCCATAAAAACTGAACGTCCTTATCTGTCAAGCTCTCAACTACTTGGAAGGTACCATTTCGAATGTACTCCATGAAGTACTCTCATTCTTCCAAAACGTTTTAGTGGCCTTAGAAGCTGAAACACCGATACACTACCTCACTTCCAGACCTTATGTCATACATGCAACAAAACCATCCTTTCTCCTTCATTGTATGAAATTACTTACAATTCTTATTCCATATCAGTGGGTCAATCTTGTTCTACTAGCAAATTCACATATTTTTCAAAACTGCAACAAATCCATCCAAAAGAAAGCCTCACTTCCCGACTCCCTTAGCATTACTGAATTGCTTCGACCATACACTACTCTTCAATTCCACATTACTCGAAATCAGAACTCCTACTGAAACTTCACATGAACTATTCGGTTCTTCTTACTTTCTAACCCTTGGCATGAGTCTACCATCGAATTACAAGCTCTACACAACCTTTAGAGTCCTCGTGGTCACTCAACCATGATCCTACCACGCACATAGAATTAGGGCGATCAAGCCCAATGCTACATAAAATGGCATTAAGAATCATGTTGGCTAAACACACATATGAGGCAGGAATAAATTTACTTACGATGTTTCAAGGCTAGGTCAAGAATCGACCTGCTCTATTAGAAACTGTAACAACCCGTATAATATATATCTAGAATACTATCATAAAAATGTTAATTTTTGGTACTGTCACAATATAAGTTCCTAATGGCATCAATATACACATATGTCCAACCTACAAACATCAAAGAGACATGTTATACAATAGATCATAAGAAAAAATTCTTAGAACTATGTACAATATCTTCATTGTACACAACTCCGTAACGGAAGATCATAATAATCAGCATCATTTGAAACATCAATGCATAACATCCTCTTGAAATATAACCTACAAAACAACACCTGAAAAGCAACAACAATATTGGGGTGAGATAATAATCTCAGCGAGTTCCCCTATCCTATGGGCTCTACAGGGTTTTCTAGTCGAATCCTAACTAAACTTCTCATCCCTCACTACTTGTGTATCATTCACACAAGATAACTAAGACTCGAGTGTCTAAGGGATATTCACAATGTATGGAAACATGTCACGTGAGTTATCAAAACTCAAACAATCACTATTCGGATTCATGAAACATCAATCCCCGAATGGACCTACGTCTAAGCCAGGCTCAGTTCATGCATGCTCGTATGATCCGACTTTCGCGGTGGATATTGGGTCCTCTATAAGACCCAAACACAGTTTAAGCGATCGTCACCCGTATGGGCCTTTAACCCACTTAGGGTATCTTTCACCATATGGGTTGCTAACCCACTTAAGTGTCCACCTTTCCCCTATGTCTGCCATGGTTGGGACTCAAACCCGATTGAGGCACAAATCATTGGTGGCACATCCCCACTTACCGTTTTACCTAAGCCTTTAAAGTAGTATTTGCATAATCACATTCGAATACGTGATTAATTCTCCTATACTCGTGATTTCTCTCATCAATCACTAGGTGATCATTGTCACCAATTCTCATGATATCACATCAAGTCTCATGGCATCATAACATGATTCATTCATTACATATAGTCATAGATCTTCCATATAAATCATGTTCTTTCATTGACATCACTACTTGTCCGTTGAACACACCACGGTACAATCACGTCCAAGCATCCCTATCTAAACCATTTCATGGCCTAAGTTATTATTTCTAAGTTATCGCCTAGGTTACCACACTCATCATCATAATTTTTACTCAATCATCAACTTATCAACACAATCAACATGACAACAATCTATAATATAAAGCATGCATAATAGTTTATCAACATTATCATATCAATCATTGAAGTAAAAGCATGTATTCACTTCACCATCTAATAAATTGTTGAAATATATTTCCAACGCTTATGATCGTGCGTCAAACGGAGTTATGGAACTCAAGTTATTGTAGAAGCAAGCTTCAATCCAAAAAGTATTTTGATGAAGACAACATGTATCAATGCACAAAGAGAAGAGCTTCAAAGATAATTCAAGCATCAAAGTGATCAAGCCACATATGCATGAGAAACATTTTGATCAAGCTTCTTTTTCAAGTCAACCGTTTGCAAGATTGTTGATTCACTTCTAAGGTATATCTAATTCACTCTTAGATTAGTATACAAGTGTTCAACAATCATGATCTGCATTTGCATTTTTAAACATAACCATTTGTTAACATGTTGAAATGAAAGACACAATTTTCTTAAAGTATTTTTCTGCATTTCAACAGTGTTAACCGGTTAACCATATGGGTTAACCGGTTAACAGCCCAGTTTTTGAAATTATCTGTTAACATTAATACGCGTTAACCGGTTAACCCATTTGGTTAACCGGTTAACACTGTTCGTTTCAGTGAAAACTTTTTCCAGAAAATTGTACCTTTTCATCACCTTTCTATGACAAATTTATACCTCTTTGAAAAGGTATTTTGGTAATATAAATTCTTAAATTTTCAAAATGAATTTTCACCTCCAAGAATTTTCATACAAACTTAAAATAATCACTCTTTCATATTTCCTTCAATATTTTTAAAAAAAAAGTGTTCTTAATAAAATTTTCATCTCATTCCATTTTTGAACACTTGTATATTATTCATTGAGTGAATTATTTATCTAAGGAGAAGATTAATCAAGAGAAGATTGATAATACTACACTTTGTTAAAATCATCAAAAGATCTATTTCTGTTTGACTTGTGATCCAGGATTGTTGGACACAAGGGTTGGTGTTGAAGAGGATTGTTCTTCATACACTTGTTTACCTATAGGTTAGATAGTAGGCATCACCTTTGGTGTGAGTAGGCTGTACCATAATTCTAACTATAGTGAAATCTCTTTCGTGTGAAAGGGGAGTGGATGTACCTTCGGATTGTGAAGGGAACCACTATAATTTCCGGTGTCTTTTTACTTTCCGCAATTTATTTTTCCGCACTTAATCAAAAAATAATCAAAAACCGGAAACAAGATCGAAGAATTTTTAACCACCTAATTCACCCCCCCCCCCTCTTAGGCGCATTTACAACTTACAGTTATGCCACAAATAATGCAAAGGGAAAAATGTGAATCTGTCAGTCGCGCTTTGACGTCACGTGTTATGAATGTGGATAGCAAGGTCACATAAAGCCGGATTGCCCAAAACTTGCAAAGAAAGGAGGATTCAAAGGCAAGAAGGAATTCAAAAACAAAAAGGCTTACGTCGCTTGGGACGATAATGAGATCAGTTCATCCTCGGAATCGGAAAGCGATGAATGTGTGAACATGGCTCTTATGGCTTCACATCACTCCGATGAAGAAATCGATGAGGTTAGTAGCAATTTTTCAGTTTATGACAATGACGCACAAGATGTTATAAATGAACTCTTAAAAGAATGCAAGACATTGTATAAAAGTATTTCATCCCAAAAGAAACAAATTTCATCCTTAGAAGAAAAAAATATTGCGTTAGAAAAATATATTGAAAGTGGAAAACAAAAGTTGATGGATGAAAAACAAAGTCTTGCATGTAAGAATTATGAATCTTTATCTTTTCAAATTGTTCAACTTAAAAGAGTTTTAGAAAGATATGAAAAAGGTCAAATTGGCTTGGAAGAAATTCTTAAGCACCAAAGGTATTCTAATGATAAAAGTGGATTAGGATATTCTAAGTTTTCTAAACCAAGCACAAATAAGACCATTTTTGTTAAAGCAAGTGAACAAGTTGTTAAAGAAAAAGTGAACAATTCTAAAAATATGCATCAAAGTCATAAAAAGAAAATGATTGCTAAGAAGAAGAATTATGTTCCTAGATATAGAAGTGATTTTCAACCTACTTGCTTTTATTGTGGAATCAAAGGGCACACACCTAATGCTTGTTATGTGCGAAACTTTAGCGTTCTAAAAGGGCATTATGTGTGGGTTAAAAAGGGTACTAACTACCAAGGACCCAAAGCAATTTGGGTACCTAACAAAACTTGATTTTGTTTTGTAGGTTTGCTTGAAGACAACCTCGAATCAATGGTATCTTGATAGCGGTTGTTCAAAGCATATGACGGGCGATATCGACAATTTTTCACATCTATCTTTAAAGGCCAAGGGATATGTTACATACGGTGATGACTCTAAAGGAAAGATCCTTGGAGTAGGAACCATTGGAGCACCTCCTTTTACCATCATCGAAGATGTCCTTTATGTTGAAGGCCTAAAGCACAACTTACTTAGCATAAGTCAATTATGTGACAAAGGGTTCCGGATAAATTTCTCAAAAGATGAATGTGTGATAGAGCATGAAGTCACCCATGATATTTTGCTAAAAGGTAAAAGGGTTAATAATATTTTTATAACTTCTTTTGATGACTCTTCCTTGAAGGTAAAATGCTTAATGACAAACAACATCGAGGCTTGGCTATGGCATAAAAGATTCTCTCATATACACATGGAGCACATGAACAAATTAATAAAGCATGATCTAGTTGTTGGTCTTCCAAAGATTAAGTTCATCAAGGATAAGCTTTGTGACGCATGCCAAAAGGGAAAGCAAACCAAGACAACTTTCAAATCCAAGAATGTTGTATCTTCGTCGAGGCCACTTCAACTCTTGCACATGGATCTCTTCGGTCCATCAAGAACGAAAAGCTTCGGAGGTAACGTTTACGGTTTAGTAATTGTTGACGACTTCTCTAGATATACGTGGACTTTGTTTCTTGTGCAGAAAAGCGATGCTTTCAAGGCTTTCAAAAAATATGCGAAACAAATTCAGAATGAGAAGTCTCTCTCAATAACCTCCATAAGAAGTGACCACGGGGGAGAATTTCAAAACACATTCTTTGAAGAATTTTGCGAAAAGCACAGAATTTCCCACAACTTCTCCGCACCACGAACACCACAACAAAACGGTGTCGTAGAGAGAAAGAATAGATCCTCGGTGGAACTCGCAAGAACAATGCTCAGTGACTCCAACCTTCCTAAATACTTTTGGGCGGACGCAGTTAGCACAGCATGCTTCGTTAGCAACCGTGTCAACATTCGGCCGATTCTCAAAAAGACTCCGTATGAGCTCTTCAAAGGAAGGAAGCCTAATATATCCTTCTTTCACATCTTTGGGTGCAAATGTTTTGTCCTCAACAATGGAAAGGACAACCTTGGTAAGTTTGATGAGAAATCCGACGAAGGTATCTTCCTTGGCTACTCCCTATCTAGTAAGGCATTTAGAATTTTCAATAAGAGAACTCTTACTATTGAAGAATCAATGCATGTCTCTTTTGATGAAACTAATCCCTCGAAAGAGGATAACATTATTGTTGATGATGATGATGATATAATAGATATGTCTCAAAAGGAACTTTCAAATGTTCAATCTATACCACAAGGAGATGGCTCACCAATCATTGAAGAACACCATGATCTACCGAAAGAGTGGAAAACTCATAGAGATCACCCAATCGATAAAGTTATTGGTGATATTAGCCAAGGCGTTGCAACACGAATAAATCTCAAGGATGCTTGTCTCAACATGGATTTTGTATCTCAAATAGAACCAACCAAAGTTGATGAAGCCTTAGGCGACGATCAATGGATAGTAGAAATGCAAGAAGAACTCAACCAATTCGAAAGAAATCAAGTTTGGAGTCTTGTACCAAGACCGGACAACAAGCACATCATAGGAACAAGATGGGTCTTCAAGAACAAACTTGATGAGAATGGGATCATAGTTCGTAACAAAGCAAGATTGGTCGCACAAGGATACAACCAACAGGAAGGAATTGATTTTGATGAAACGTTCGCTCCGGTAGCAAGGTTAGAAGCAATTCGATTATTACTTGCTTATGCTTGCTCTATGAATTTTCAATTGTTTCAGATGGATGTCAAAAGCGCTTTCCTAAATGGCTATATCAATGAAGAAGTCTACGTCAAACAACCTCCGGGTTTTGAAGACTTCAAGAATCCCTCACATGTTTACAAGTTGAAGAAAGCACTATACGGCTTAAAGCAAGCACCAAGAGCGTGGTATGACCGCCTCAGCAACTTTCTATGTGAAAAGGGATTTTTAAAAGGAAAGGTTGACAAGACTTTATTCATAAAGAAGATCAAGGGTAACACCTTATTGGCTCAAGTCTATGTCGACGACATCATCTTCGGTTCAACGAACAAAGATCTTTGCGAAGAGTTTTCAATCATGATGCAAGGAGAATTCGAGATGTCCATGATGGGAAAATTGAACTATTTTCTTGGACTACAAATCAAGCAAACCAAGGATGGCATCTTCATCAACCAATCCAAGTATTGCAAGGAATTGTTGAAAAGATTCGATATGGATAGTTGCAAAGTGATGTCCACTCCTATGGGATCCGGAACGTACGTTGATCAAGATGAATCCGGAGTTTCAATAGATATTACAAAATATCGAGGTATGATTGGTTAATTACTATATTTGACGGCAAGCCGTCCTGACATTATGTTTAGTGTATGTTTGTGTGCACGCTTTCAAGCAAACCCGAAGGAATCGCATCTCACTGCCGTAAAGAGGATTATGAAATATCTCAAAGGAACAACGAACGTCGGACTATGGTATCCAAAAGGTAGTATATGCTCCTTGATTGGTTATTCGGATGCTGACTATGCAGGATGTAAGACCGATAGAAAGAGCACAAGTGGTACCTGTCACATTCTCGGGAATGCACTAGTGTCGTGGGCATGCAAGAAGCAAGCATGTGTCGCACTTAGCACGGCTGAAGCAGAGTACATTGCTGCAGGCAGTTGTTGTGCACAGATTTTATGGCTTAAGCAACAACTTCTGGATTTTGGTGTAGACCTCGGTTGCATTCCTCTTAGATGCGATAACACAAGTGCCATCAACATCACAAAGAACCCGGTCATGCATTCAAGGACAAAGCACATAGATATCCGGCATCATTTCCTTCGAGATCACGTGCTGAACGGAGATGTAGATGTTACGTTCGTGGATACACATAACCAACTCGCCGACATATTCACTAAACCATTGGCTAAAGAGCAATTCTTCAAGATTCGGCGAGAACTTGGTATTCTCAATGAAGGTGACATCTAACCTTTTCTTAAAAATACTTGTTATGTGGTAGAGTAGCTTCAAATATGCTTATTTTCAATTTTTATGTTATGCAATGCTAGCACTTCTTTTTCGCCGTTTTTAGTTTTTCTTACTTTCGCATGTCCAAAAATTATCGTTTTTAAAATATTTTTTGATCGAAAGTTGCGTATTGATAAGTGCTAATACTTTGTGAATTTTTTTTGTAAAAATCTTTTCCCAATTTTTCAAAACAGAGCTGCTGTTTTTTTATTATTTTTGAAAAATTTCAAACCGTTAACCGGTTAACGGTATAGGTTAACCGGTTAACACCTCCAAAACAGCACTTCTGCGTTAACGTTTTGAATACTTTTAATTAATCCAATTATATTTCTGTCATCATATGTGCTTGAATGTTTATTAAATGATCACAGAATGCGTGTATGCTTGTCTACTTTTCTTGTTCATATGTTTCTTCCTTTTTGCTAATGCCAAAGGGGGAGAAGACTTGGTTCTCTAATGGTTTCTCTATGCAGAATTTTGTATGCCTCTCATTTAGGGGGAGTTCTTAAACTTAGGGGGAGAATCAAATTAGAGAAACTTCACTTTCAAGCATCTATCTCAAAGTTGGTTGTCATCATCAAAAAGGGGGAGATTGTAGAAGCAAGCTTCAATCCAAAAAGTATTTTGATGAAGACAACATGTATCAATGCAAAAAGAGAAGAGCTTCAAAAATAATTCAAGCATCAAAGTGATCAAGCCACATATGCATGAGAAACATTTTGATCAAGCTTCTTTTTCAAGTCAACCGTTTGCAAGATTGTTGATTCACTTCTAAGGTATATCTAATTCACTCTTAGATTAGTATACAAGTGTTCAACAATCATGATCTGCATTTGCATTTTTAAACATAACCATTTGTTAACATGTTGAAATGAAAGACACAATTTTCTTAAAGTATTTTTCTGCATTTCAATAGTGTTAACCGATTAACCATATGGGTTAACCGGTTAACAACCCAGTTTTTGAAATTATCTGTTAACGTTAATACGCGTTAACCGGTTAACCCATTTGGTTAACCGGTTAACACTGTTCGTTTAAGTGAAAACTTTTTCCAGAAAATTGTACCTTTTCATCACCTTTCTATGACAAATTTATACCTCTTTGAAAAGGTATTTTGGTAATATAAATTCTTAAATTTTCAAAATGAATTTTCACCTCCAAGAATTTTCATACAAACTTAAAATAATCACTCTTTCATATTTCCTTCAATATTTTAAAAAAAAAGTGTTCTTAATAAAATTTTCATCTCATTCCATTTTTGAACACTTGTATATTATTCATTGAGTGAATTATTTATCTAAGGAGAAGATCAATCAAGAGAAGATTGATAATACTATACTTTGTTAAAATCATCAAAAGATCTATTTCTGTTTGACTTGTGATCCAGGATTGTTGGACACAAGGGTTGGTGTTGAAGAGGATTGTTCTTCATACACTTGTTTACCTATAGGTTAGATAGTAGGCATCACCTTTGGTGTGAGTAGGCTGTACCATAATTCTAACTATAGTGAAATCTCTTTCGTGTGAAAGGGGAGTGGATGTACCTTCGGATTGTGAAGGGAACCACTATAATTTCCGGTGTCTTTTTACTTTCCGCAATTTATTTTTCCGCACTTAATCGAAAAATAATCAAAAACCGGAAACAAGATCGAAGAATTTTTAACCACCTAATTCACCCCCCCCCTCTTAGGCGCATTTACAACTTACAGTTATGCCACAAATAATGCAAAGGGAAAAATGTGAATCTGTCAGTCGCGCTTTGCGCCAGAAAGTGGGGCTATGCGCCAGGAAAGCTGAGACCATACGCTAGTAGCGCACTAGCAACCCCAGGAAGTTGTTGGGGTTGCACGTAGCGCCCCCCGGCTGGGCATAACACGAAAACCAGTTCCAACACTGATAAAACTCCATGTTTTCCAACTTTTATCCAATTCAAGCCTTGTATAAACACCTCCTAGCATGCCCAATCATCTCATACCATGAGTTTCATAATTTTATTTGTAACATGAACATAACAAATCAAACTAACAACAACACCCATAGAACACAATAATGACATGATAAACACAACATCCTTGAAGCATAACAACAACATAGAATCAAGAACAACAACAATTTCATGGTTCAATACACAAAACCCTAACCCAATATTTCATGCTTTTTCCCCCAAAGCTAAACTATCTATGGAACTCACCTCTTGAAGATGATAAAGTTTGGTGAAAAAGATGATGAATGATGATGATGAAGATGAAGATGAGATGATGGTGGTGATGATGCGGTTCTTCATCCTTCATCTTCTTTCTTCTTCCTTCTATTTCTTTCCTCTCCCTCTTTATTTTTTCCTCTTTCTCTTTCTCACATTTTTCTTCTTCTTTTTCTTTCTTGTTTTCTTTCCTTTTATTCTGTTCTGATACTTTTATCTCTCTTCTACTACCACACATTCCTCCCTTATCTTTTCCACCATAATAAATAAATAAATAAATAAATAAATAAATAAATAAATAATAATGGGAATAATAACGGGAATAATGTCATTTAGGCATTTAGGCATTCATCCCTTATATTTTCCACACATTCCTCCCTTATATATATTAGTTAGCGAAAGCCGATTTCACTATAACGCATTTAGGCTATTAAGCGAAATAATAATGGGAAGTTTTTATTTTTGATTCACTAACATATATGACTCATAACTAAATAAAGATTATAATCACAAAATTAAATATATATTGAACTCTGATTTTAACGATTAAATTAAATGGAGAAGGCAATAATAATAATAATAATAATAATAATAATAATAATAATAAAGAATATTATAATAAAACCCTTCCAAATGCACATGCATATTTCTTAACAAATATTTGTAACGATTTCACTTTATTAAAGACGAGACATTGCAAATAATTTTTATATATTGTTTAAAAGTAATAACAACAAATAACATATAAACAAAATTGAAGAACCAAAACTCCTTAAATGTTTCAATTAACATAACAAACTTTGCTAAAATGACTCTAAATTCACAATAAACTTTCCTTAAATATTTCATATAAGACAAGAAACTTTGTTTCCTTATTATATGAACAAAGTGATCATAAATGAAAACTTATCTTTTAACTTACCATTATTCAAAAATAAAAACACTTTTCAACCACCTTTGGCAAATGAAGAATCATAATGTAATTTCAAAATATTTTAAATTTATAAACTGTTATGACCTATTTGGTAATAAAGGTAGTGAAGAAGAAAATGATGAATCAAAAATTGTAAGTTTTTTTCATAAATTTCAAGTTTTAATGGTAGAATTACTAACTTATCTTACTCTAAATTAAATAAACTTTACAATCACAATGTAAATCTTTAATTAACTATGGTTTTTACTATTGTATTAAATAGAGAAGACACTGATAATAGTTTTAATATTAGAGAATATTATAAGGAACTCCTCCCAAAAACACATACATATATCTTTACAAATATTTGTAATGATAGAATTTTATCAAAGATAAGGTATCACAAATAATTTGTATATATTATTTAAAAATAATAACAACAAACTATATATGAAAAAATGAAGAACTGGAAGTCCTTAAATGTTTCAAATAACATACCAAACTTTCCTTAAGTGTTTCTAAAATCACAACAAACTTTTCTTAAATATTTCATATAACACAACAAACTCAATTTCCTTATATGAACATCTTTGTAGTGATCGTAAACCAAAACTTCTCTATCTAATTTTCCGTGGTTTATAAATACAAAAGCTTTTGCAATTCATTTTGGAAAATGAAACATCATAGTGTAATTTTAAAAGGTTTTGGGTTTATAATTTATTTTTACCTAAATAGTAATAAATGTATTGAACCAAAAAAAGATGTATCAAAATTGGTATGTTTTTTCTTAAAGAATTCAAGTTTTTATTGTTGATTCACTAACATATACAGCTAATAATTGAATAAAGTTTACAATCACAAATTAAATTTATATTAAAAAATGGTTTTTACGATTAAATTAAATGGAGATGTATATAATAATAATAGTAATATTAGACAATATTATAATGAACTCCTTCCAAATCCACTTGCATATATCTTTACAAATATTTGTAAGGGTTTCACTTTATTAAAGACGAGACATAGTTTTTAGTCTGATCTTCCGCTGTGCATTTTGTATAATTATAGGTATTATACATAGTTCTTAGATTTTTATTTAGGCACTATTGTATGACATGAGCCATATGTTGTATTTTATTTTAGGGACATGTTCATAAAGATGTCGTTAGGAACTTATGTTGTGACAATACCAATAATTAACACTTATAGGATATTATACTAAATATATATTATAAGGGTTGTTACAGTGGGTATCAGAAAAGGTTAATTCTCAACATAGCCTTGAAACATCGTAAGTAAATATATCCCTTCCTCATATGTATGTTTAGCCAACAAGATTCTTAATATCAATATATGTATTATTGGGCCTGATCAACCTAATTCTATGTGCGTGGTAGGTAGGGTAATGGTTGAGCGAACACGATGACTCTTAAGTGTGTATAGAGTTGTGCTTGAGGGTGGATTCAAGCCAAGAATTTGATGTAAGGGGAACTGGTTAGCTCAGTTGGAGTCTTAATAAGAGTTGTGATTATGGTAGCATGTAATTGAAAGGAAGGCTATTGTTCAAGCAAGCGTCCAAAGTTAAATAAATCTAATTAAATGGAGGTTTATTGTGACCTAGAGAGTAATAAATGTATTGAAGAAGAAAAAGATTTATCAAAATTGGTATGTTTTATCTTAAAGAAATTAAGTTTTTATTGTTGATTCACTAACATATATATCTCATAATTGAATAAAGTTTACAATCACAAATTAAATTTATATTAAACTATGATTTTTATGATTAAATTAAATGAAGAAGACAATAATAATAATAATAATTATAATAATAATAATAATAATAATAATAATAATAATAATAATAATAGTAGTAGTAGTATTCACTACGCCAAATAAGGGAAAAGAGGGCGCTTATTTTGGCCTATAACAGCGCTATTAAGCGACCTCTAAAGTGGCGCTGGCATAGGTAAAGACAACGCTTTGTTTTCCTGGAGAAAGCGCTGTCTAAAGTGGCCCTTTAAGGGCCACATTATAGTGCGCTTTCAGAAAAAAGCGCCCTCTGGAGTGGTCCATAAAGGGCACCTTAGAGGGCGCTTTCTGGACAAAGCGCCCTCTAAAGTTGTCAATGTAAAGTGTTTAGAGGGCGCTTCCTACAGAAAGCGCCCTCTAAAGTGTTAGTTATTTTAAAAAAATTTGTTTGAAAAACAGTGGGTATTTAATTGGGAACCTGTTCATATGCTGCAAAAGTGTAAAATTCATATTGATTTCATCCTTTAATCCAATGTTATACACCATTAATCCATTGATATATACAACATGAATCCATTTATATACAACATTAATCCTCCATATATACAACATTAATATATATTCATGCATGTACAACAACATTCCATACATATATGTACAACAATATACAACCTATATGATTCTTTGATCAATAATGAATTGACACAATTCATCCTTCATTTCATCCAAATGAGCTCTTGAGTAAGATTTGTATTCGTCAAAGTACTACAATTAAGAGAATAAAACATATTCATGATATAGTAACAAATTAGATGAAATATCCGATAATATTAAAATAAACCTTAAGTTATTATTCCATACTATTTTTGGGATGTCTATACGATTCAACGCAATGATATCTCTCATAAATCTCAATACAAAAAATCCGCAATCGACCGAATTGTTTTGCTGAGGACACTACACAGAAAAACAAACAATATATATATAGTTAATTTCTTACAAACACTATTATAAGCAAAAAACAAACACTATTATAAGCAAAAATAAGATACTTAATATATACCTGAACTCTGACCCAGGTAATGTCCTTCCTATTACGATAATTCTTTTTCGATCTAAATTTTAGTATTGCCCTAACAAAATAAAAACGTATATTGAGATCAATCTGACAGACATAATTAAATATACAAATACACACGAATATTTAGGGGAATTTCACTTACGCGTCAACCGTCTTCTTCATACTCGGATATTTACTCCAATCACCCGATAACGAATCGAGATAATACACCATTAGTCTCGAAAGATCCTGTAACAACCCGTATAATATATATCTAGAATAATATCATACAAGTGTTAAATTTTGGTACTGTCACAACATAAGTGCCTAATGGCATTAAGATATACACATGTCCAAACTAAAAACATCAATGGAACATGTTATACAATAATGCCTAAACAATAAAAAAAATCTAAGAACTATGTACAATATCTTCATTGCACATAACTCCACAGCGGAAGATCATAATGAATAGCAATCCTTGAAACATCCATAATAGTTTCTCTTAGATCCAACCTGTAAAGAATACCTGAAAAATAACAACAATGATGGGATGAGATAATAATCTCAGTGAGTTCTCCTATCCTATGGTCCACTCGGCTCTACAGGGTTTCTAATCAATATTCAACTCATATCCAACTCAAGTCAACAAGGGAACGAAGACTTGAACGATGGGGAACTAACTCGCAATTGTATGGCAACATGCATCTGAGTTCTCATAACTCAACCACGATCATTATTCAGATTCACGCAACATCGATCCCTAACCGGACCTACGTCTAGGCCAAGGCTTGGTTCACGCATGTCCGTATGATTCGACTTTCGCGGTGGATATCAGGTTCCCCTATGGGACTCTAATCCACTTTTAAGAACCATCACTCGTATGGGACTCTAACCCACTTTGAGTATCTTTCACCGTATGGGACTCTAACCCACTTAGGTGTCCACCTTTCCCCCATGTCCGCCATGGTTGGGGCTCAAACCCAATTGAGGCTCGAATCATTGGTCCCACATCCCAATGCTTACACGTTTAAGCATACCAATAGAGATGTGTACCATCACAGAAAAACACACATTCTGAATACATGATCGGTTCCACAAAACATTGGTTCCACGAACCATAACAAATTCATCAATCATAGGTGACTTCATTCACCATAATACACAAATAATAATAATACACAAATAATAACATGGCATGTTCCATACAATGCGTCTCATTCTCAATCATGGCAACAATTCGTCCACGACCTCACATAAGCGTCGTACGAATGAATATCGTATTCTCATACATGTATCTCACATGTTCCGTAACCTAGATTATCTTTCTAAGTTATTAATCAAATTATTCTTCTAGGTTTCCTCACTCATCTTTGTAAGGTTTTTAATCGTGTTATTTCACCTTCCACATAACAACAATATTTAATTTTCATCATGATAAAATTCATGGCATTTATAAATCACATACTATTTTATAACATGGAACAATAATAATAGTCCTTTATGTTATCTTTAGTCATGTTATTTCACAATCAACCATATCAACCATGTTTAACACCCATCATAAATATAATTCATTTAATTTGTAAGACACATAATATACTATAATATGATATCATAATAATAGCCTTTTTCATTATCTTACTAATGCATCCGTCCGCATCCAAAACGGAGTTATAACGCTCAATTAATTCATTAATTTATCTTAATCAAGCTTTAGATTAATATTTATTCATTGCATAAGCATTCAACAACAACCTCTCTAGCCTAGTGGTAAGGCAAATACAGTTTCAGAGGAGGTCCTGGGTTCGAACCCCACTGGTTTAATTTTGTTTCAGTGTTAACCGGTTAACCACTCACGAAACTGCCCAGAAAGTGAGTTTTGCTACGCGTTAACCGGTTAACACCTTAAAAAATGGGAAAAATTCCAATTTCCATTAATTCTCTCAGTTAACTTCTTTCCTTAATTAACTCCTCTTTTATTTTCCTTTCCATATACCATTTTTGCCTACAATTTTCACATAACATGATTTTTCCACAACAATCAACATGATATCAACACATAGCACGGATAGGGAGTATGAACACAACAAGTTTATCACAAATTCACACAAACCCTAACCCCACAAATATAGATTATTTTCCCCCAAAGGCTAAAACTATCTAAGAACTCACCTAGTAGAAGAAGAAGATGAAGTTGTTGATGATGAAGATGAGATGATGGTGATGGTTCCTTCCTCTTCTCCTCTTCTTTCTCTTTCTCTTTTCTTCTTTCTTTTTCTTTCTCTTTTCCTCTTTCTTTCTCTTTCTCTTCTTTTCCCTTTTCTGATAACTCTCTCCTTCTTCTTATCTCTTCCTACTACTTCTTATCATTTTCTTCTTTTCTTTTCCACCATACATATACTATATAATATATATATATAATATATAATATATAATATCAAGTAGTAATAAAATATCTCAATTGATATTTTATCTTCCAGTACCAATTTACCAATTATTAATGTTACCAAAAATGTCCTCTCTTGTACTTATTAATATTGGTATGTCTCTTTATTAATAATCAATCCCTTCAGAGTTCACCATTTGCTCTATTGGTCCCACTTGACAACATTTAGAGCACATAGGAGCTTCAATTGTTACAACTAACCAAAGATATAATACATAGGAATTCAATAGGTCTCAACTGACAACTAATTGAGCATTTAAGGGAATATGGGATATTACAGATCCATAGCAACCAACACCCAGTGACCACTGTAAAATAAAACAAAAATTTAGATGCATGAAAATTTTCTACGTAAAAGATATACATAGATTAGAATGAAATTATTAGAAAGAAAGTCTAACCCGTTGCCAGAATTAAACGGTAAAAAATACAAACTGGGTGTAGTATTATCGCCGGCTGCCATGAATCTATCGACTAGTTCATTCTTTACGGATGTTGGATTTTTCGTTATAAACGTTGTGTTGATACGGGAAGCAGCAATAAAATTGAATCGGTTACACAATTCAGTTCCCCGCATCAATGTGTCATACATATACCTTAAAAAGAAACATAATAAACATTAGACTACTCGTTGAAATGTGTAAATAAATTGTTCAACTAAGTAAATAATAGATTGATCGGAGTACCATATGTATGTATGAATGACAGCGATGCCCAATTCTTCGTGTTCAAAAAGTTGTTGCATGTCCTCCTTTGCAATTATTTCGGAATGAGCAATTCCGAAAACACCTTCATCAAAATCTACACTACGGATGGCGTCGTGCATAATATCGGACTCTTCCACCATTTTCTCAAGACGCATCATAATTTGAGATTTTGTCCCGGACGTCGTTGGAATATCCTTACCAGCTTTTTTCAACATTCGACCGGGAACCTAAAAATTCATATAAATTAAATCATGACTTTTTATGATGCAATAGAATCGTTGCGTATATAATTCAATGGGTATATATATTTGTACCTCTTTTTGAGATGCAACCGACTCAATGCGTCTTGAAATCCCTTTACCAGCTTTATGTGTGGGTCTTGTAGGAGTCTAACATTACCATGTAATAAGGATTGATTAAATATCATAATTGTAGCTGAATTGAAATGTGAATACTAAATATTCATAATCATTTAGAACATATATACCTCGGCATCTGGGAAAATTAGATCTGACGGCCATCCAACAAAGGACCCGACTGCATCTCGCATCAACGTTGTCTCTGAAACAACGTCAGGTAATGGTAGAAGCGCGTCCGTATCTAATACAAGGTCAACCGAAACTTTCATATATCCCACCGGGAGGGGATTATGGTGAAGTAATTCACCCGAAGTGTTGTGCACTTTTCCCTTGCCAACTATGCGATAAGTTGGTGACGATAGATACAGCTGACAAGGTGTAATGCCCTAAACCAATAATAAATGTTATTGTTAACGTGTATATGTGTCAAGTAAAAAAGTGCTATTTTAATTTCATAATAACATATATAATTACCTCGGGAAATTTCGGTTGACAATTGATACTAGCTCGGTCACTAGTATCTTTTGCCTCGAAACCGCACCTTTCCTCTCTATACCTTGCATTCTCCTTTTGCAGTTCGAGTACTTGTGCCCTTAACTCCGCCAAGGTCTCCATCACCTCTTTGTTGGTAGGATTTTTTGTTTTTCGTTTTTTATAAAATGACGACGGAGTCACACCAAAACCCTTACCCCTCACACGACCGGAATACTCAGGAACATTTAGTACTCGACTAAGTACGCTCCTGCAATCCTGGACCTCGGTTGAAGGTAAGGTTTGGGATAAAGTCTCCTGAAATATTATTAGAGGAGATTAAAAATGAATTATATGTCTAACAAAATTTTCGATATAATTAAAGAAATAATGTTACATATACTTACACATTCGTCATAAACATTTTGAACCGCTTCAACGACAGCCCCATCCTTCCCAACCCGAGCAGCCTTCCACAATACGTGCTCCGGAAGAGATGTTGCATCACTTTTCTCCTCGGCTAGCTACACATTGAATCAGATTATAAGATCATCAATTATAACATATTGTGACAATGTATAAGCTCATAGCATTTGAATATACTCACAATTCTTTGTTGTAACCGTGCATATCCCGTACGCCCTTTTTTGTACGGATACGCGGGTTTTGATGCCCTTTTCCGATTTTTGTCGCTTACTTCCTAGATAAAAAAGTTTAAGGCATATTAGAACCAAATAACTTAACAATTGTATAATACCATAATTAATAGACATTACATGGAATTTTTCGTTTCTTCGTTTGGCGACAAAGTTATCCCATTCTTCGGCTGAAATAATCTCCGCATACTTCATTGGCCGTTCTGCTTCAACAAATTTTCCTTCCTCATCCTTGAGAAATTTGTTGGACAAAAAGGATCGAAATCCTCGGAGTCTTTTTCCGGCCAATTGAATACAATATTTTTGCTGGCTTTCATCGATGTGAAAAGATCTCTAAAAAACATACACATGGAGTGTGTTATTATAAGTAATATTATAACAATATATGGTCAACAAATAGTCAACAAAAAAAACATATAACAATATATGGTAAGTACCTGTATCTCGGACCATATTTTTTCTTTGCCAACCTTCAATTCCGGACTTCTCCAATTATCACATGTAATCGGAATATGATGTCGAACAAGGAAACCAATGTAACTTGCCAACATTGAACCGTTAGGCTCAATTAGTTGGTCTTCAGCACTCCAATGTACTTCGAATTTTTCACCCTTGTCTCTTGCACGAATGATTGACTTCATAACAGTCAATCCTCGTTTGATTTCTTTTTCAACATTGTTACGTGATCCACTCGCGTCATGGGTATCGTCTTGGTTAGCCATTTTATCTGTAATATAGAAATGATTCAATAAGACCCAAGTAAGACAATGACCATATTCGTGAAGCTACACAAAAAACACATTCATATACCTTCCATTTCTCTCATGTTACAACAATCTAAACTCTCTTTTTTTATCATTATTGAATACAAACTCACACACACCTACTGCATACAAAAGACCAATGCAAACTTATGGTGTTTGGAACATGAACAAACTTGCATCCATAATCATCAAACTTCCAAGCACAAGCTCAAACACACTCCAAATGACATCAGTTTTCAATCAGAAATAAAAAACCTTACAACAAGGTGCTCATGAACACCATATAGTGCTCGTTTGCCCTAAACAACATTAATCAACATAATGCACAAAATGTAAAACTCAGTTTAGAAAATGCCCTAATCAAACACCTGAAGAAACTGAACGGTAACGATGGAGAAGAGAAATACCTTCAAGGTGACGGTAACGATGGAGAAGAAAGTGAACAGCGACGGTGGACGCAGATAACTCAGTGAACGTGAACGCAGCAGCAGAAAAAGGCGACGGCGATGACGACGGTGAGGGAGGGAGAACAAACGGAGGACGAGAGTAATCGCAGTAGAGAGTAATCGCAGTAGAGAGAAAACCCAGTTACGTAAACGAAATAGCATATAGAGAGGGAAAATAAAGAGACATGCAGTATATGTTATAATTTTAATGTTTACTAAAGGGGACCTTAGAGGGCGCTTGTGTAAAAAAAGTGCCCTCTAAAGGGGGCCTAAGAGGGCGCTTCTGAAAGCGCTCTCTAAGGCTTTCCAAAAGCGCCTTATAAACTAGAAATGTACATGGACTTAGAGAGCGCTTTTCTAAAAGCGCCCTCTAAGGGTACCCTTAGAGGGCGCTTTCATAAACGCGCCCTCTATTGGTGTCCCTCCATTTCCTCATTATTTTTTCGCTTCACTTTAGAGGGCGCTTTGTTACAAAAGCGCCCTCTAAAGTGCGCTGTCTATTCCAGTTGTTCGCTCCTTATTTTTCTCTTCACTTTAGAGTGCGCTTCTTTAAGAAAGCGCCCTCTAAGGTGCGCTGTCTATTCCAGTTTTTGGCGTAGTGATTAGAGAATATTATAACGAACGCCTACCAAATAGCCATGCAAATATCTTTACATGTATTTGTAATGATATCACTTTATCAAAGATAAGGTATCACAAATAATTTGTATATATTATTTAAAAATAATAACAATATACTATATACAAAAAAATAAAGAACTAGAAGTCCTTCAATTTTTCAATTAACAAACAAAACTTTCCTTAATTGTTTCTAAAAGAACATCAAACTTTCCTTAAATATTTCATCTAACACAACAAACTTGGTTTCCTTATATGGACATAGTTGTGGTGATCATAAATCAAAAAAATTCTTTCTAATTTGCCGTAGTTTATAAATAGAAAAGATTTTGCAATCCCCTTTGGAAAATGAAGGATCATAGTGTAGTTTTAAAAGGTTTTGGATTTATAAACTTTTTTGACCTATATAGTAATAAATGTATTCATGAATTAAAGGACGTATCAAAATTGATAAGTTTTTTTCTAAAAGAATTCATGTTTTTATCGTTGATTCACTAACATATATGACTCATAACTAAATAAAGATTATAAGCGCAAATTAAATATATACTAAACTCTGATTTTTACGATTAAATTAAATGGAGAAGACAATAAAAATAATAATATTAGAGAATATTATAATGAAACCCTTCCAAATCCACATGCATATTTCTTAACAAATATTTGTAACAATTTCACTTTATTAAAGATGAGAAATTGCAAATAATTTTTATATATTATTTAAAAGCAATAACAACAAATAACATATAAACAAAATTGAAGAACCAAAACTCCTTAAATGTTTCAATTAACTTAACAAACCATCCTTAAATGATTCTAAATTCACAATAAACTTTCCTTAAATATTTCATATAAGACAAGAAACTTCGTTTTCTTATTATATGAACAAAGTGATCATGAATGAAAACTTATCTTTTAACTTACCATAATTCAAAAATAAAAACATTTTTCGACCACCTTTGGCAAATGAAGAATCATAATGTAATTTTAAAATATTTTGAATCTATAAACTGTTATGACCTATTCGGTAATAAAGGTAGTGAAGAAGAAAATGATGAATCAAAATTGATAAGTTTTTTTCATAACTTTCAAGTTTTAATTGTAGATTTACTAACTTATCTTACTCCAAATTAAATAAACTATATAATCACGATGTAAATCTTTAATAAACTCTGGTTTTTACTATTGTATTAAATGTAGAAGGCACTGATAATAGTTTTAATATTAGAGAATATTATAAGGAACTCCTTCCTAATACGCATGACCATATCTTTACAAATATTTGTAATGATAGAACTTTATCAAAGATAAGGTATCACAAATAATTTGTATATATTATTTAAAAATAATAACAACAAAATATATATGAAAAAATGAAGAACTGGAAGTCCTTAAATGTTTCAAATAACATACCAAACTTTCCTTAAGTGTTTCTAAAATCACAACAAACTTTTCTTAAATATTTCATATAACACAACAAACTCAATTTCCTTATATGAACATAGTTGTAGTGATCGTAAACCAAAATTTCTCTATCTAATTTCCGTGGTTTATAAAGACAAAAGCTTTTGCAATTCATTTTGGAAAATGAAACATCATAGTGTAATTTTAAAAGGTTTTGGGTTTATAATTTATTTTTACCTAGATAGTAATAAATGAATTGAACAAAAAAAAGATGTATCAAAATTGGTATGTTTTTTCTTAAAGAATTCAAGTTTTTATTGTTCATTCACTAACATATACAACTAATAATTGAATAAAATTTACAATCACAAATTAAATCTATATTAAAAAATGGTTTTTATGATTAAATTAAATGGAGATGTATATAATAATAATAGTAATATTAGACAATATTATAATGAACTCCTTCCAAATCCACTTGCTTATATCATTACAAATATTTGTAAGGGTTTCACTTTATTAAAGACGAGACATAGTTTTTAGTCTGATCTTCCGCTGTGCATTTTGTATAATTATAGGTATTATACATAGTTCTTAGATTTTTATTTAGGCACTATTGTATGACATGTGCCATATGTTGTATTTTATTTTATGGACATGTTCATAAAGATGTCGTTAGGAACTTATGTTGTGACAGTACCAATAATTAACCATTGTAGGATATTATACTAAATATATATTATAAGGGTTGTTATAGTGGGTATCAGAGAAGGTCAATTCTCAACATAGCCTTGAAACATCGTAAGTAAATATATCCCTTCCTCATATGTATGTTTAGCCAACAAGATTCTTAATATCAATATATGTATTATTGGGCCTGATCATCCTAATTCTATGTGCGTCGTAGGTAGGGTAATGGTTGAGCGAACACGAGGACTCTGAAGTGTGTGTAGAGTTGTGCTTAAGGGTGGATTCAAGCCAAGAATTGGAAGTAAGGGGAGCTGGTTAGCTCAATTGGAGTCTTCATAAGAGTTGTGATTATGGTAGCATGTAATTGAAAGGAAGTCTATTGTTCAAGCAAGCGTCCAATGTTAAATAAATGTAACTAAAGGGAGGTTTATTGTGACCTAGAGAGTAATAAATGTATTGAAGAAGAAAAAGATTTATAAAAATTGGTATGTTTTATCTTAAAGAAATTATGTTTTTATTGTTGATTCACTAACATATATATCTCATAATTGAGTAAAGTTTACAATCACCAATTAAATCTATATTAAACTATGGTTTTTTTGATTAAATTAAATAAAGAAGACAATAATAATAGTAGTAGTAGTATTAGAGAATATTATAACAAACGCCTACCAAATAGGCTTGCAAATATCTTTACAAGTATTAGTAATGATATCACTTTATCAAAGATAAGGTATCACAAATAATTTGTATTTATTATTTAAAAATAATAACAATATACTATATACAAAAAAATAAAGAACTAGAAGTCCTTAAATTTTTCAATTAACAAAGAAAACTTTTTTTAATTGTTTCTAAAATCACATCAAACTTTCCTCAAATATTTCATCTAACACAACAAACTCGGTTTCCTTATATGGACATAGTTGTGGTGATCATAAATAAAAAAAAATCTTTCTAATTCGTCGTAGTTTATAAATACAAAAGATTTTGCAATCCCCTTTGGAAAATGAAGGATCATAATGTAGTTTTAAAAGGTTTTGGATTTATAAACTTTTTTTTACCTATATAGTAATAAATGTATTCATGAATTAAAGGACGTATCAAAATTGATAAGTTTTTTTCTTAAAGAATTCAAGTTTTTATTGTTGATTCACTAACATATATGACTCATAACTAAATAAAGATTATAAGCACAAATTAAATATATATTAAACTCTGATTTTTATGAATAAATTAAATGGACAAGACAATAAAAATAATAATATTAGAGAATATTATAATGAAACCCTTCCAAATGCACATGCATATTTCTTACCAAATATTTGTAACAATTTCACTTTATTAAAGATGAGACATTGCAAATAATATCTATATATTATTTAAAAGCAATAACAACAAATAACATATAAACAAAATTGAAGAACCAAAACTCCTTAAATGTTTCAATTAACTTAACAAACCTTCCTTAAATGATTCTAAATTCACAATAAACTTCCCTTAAATGTTTCATATAAGACAAGAGACTTCATTTTCTTATTATATGAATAAAGTGATCATGAATGAAAACTTATCTTCTAACTTACCATATTTCAAAAATAAAAACATTTTTCGACCACCTTTGGCAAATGAAGAATCATAATGTAATTTTAAAATATTTTGAATTTATAAACTGTTATGACCTATTCGGTAATAAAGGCAGTGAAGAAGAAAATGATGAATCAAAACTGATAAGTTTTTTTCATAAATTTCAAGTTTTAATTGTAGATTTACTAACTTATCTTACTCTAAATTAAATAAACTATACAATCACGATGTAAATCTTTAATAAACTCTGATTTTTACTATTGTATTAAATGGGGAAGGCACTGATAATAGTTTTAATATTAGAGAATATTATAAGGAACTCCTTCCTAATACGCATGAAAATATCTTTACAAACATTTGTAATGATAGAATTTTATCAAAGATAAGGTATCACAAATAATTTGTATATATTATTTAAAAATAATAACAACAAACTATATATGAAAAAATGAAGAACTGGAAGTCCTTAAATGTTTCAAATAACATACCATACTTGCCTTAAGTGTTTCTAAAATCACAACAAACTTTTCTTAAATATTTCATATAACACAACAAACTCAATTTCCTTATATGAACATGGTTGTAGTGATCGTAAACCAAAACTTCTCTATCTAATTTTCCGTGGTTTATAAATACAAAAGCTTTTGCAATTCATTTTGGAAAATGAAACATCATAGTGTAATTTGAATAGGTTTTGGGTTTATAATTTATTTTTACCTAGATAGTAATAAATGTATTGAACAAAAAAAAGATGTATCAAAATTGGTATGTTTTTTCTTAAAGAATTCAAGTTTTTATTGTTGATTCACTAACATATAAAACTAATAATTGAATAAAGTTTACAATCAAAAATTAAATCTACATTAAAAAATGGTTTGACGATTAAATTAAATGGAGATGTATATAATAATAATAGTAATATTAGACAATATTATAATGAACTCCTTCCAAATCCAGTTGCATATATCTTTACAAATATTTGTAAGGCTTTCAATTTATTAAAGACGAGACTTAGTTTTTAGTGTGATCTTCCGCTGTGCATTTTATATAATTATAGGTATTATACATAGTTCTTAGATTTTTATTTAGGCACTATTGTATGACATGTGCCATATGTTGTATTTTATTTTATGGACATGTTCATAAAGATGTCGTTAGGAACTTATGTTGTGAGAGTACCAATAATTAACACTTATAGGATATTATACTAAATATATATTATAAGGGTTGTTACAGTGGGTATCAGAGAAGGTTAATTCTCAACATAGCCTTGAAACATCGTAAGTAAATATATCCCTTCCTCATATGTATGTTTAGCCAACAAGATTCTTAATATCAATATATGTATTATTGGGCCTGATCAACCTAATTCTATGTGCGTGGTAGGTAGGGTAATGGTTGACCGAACACGAGGACTGTGAAGTGTGTAGAGTTGTGCTTGAGGGTGGATTCAAGCCAAGAATTGGAAGTAAGGGGAGCTGGTTAGCTCAGTTGAAGTCTTAATAAGAGTTGTGATTATGGTAGCGTGTAATTGAAAGGAAGTCTATTGTTCAAGCAAGCGTCCAATGTTAAATAAATGTAATTAAAGGGAGGTTTATTGTAACCTAGAGAGTAATAAATGTATTGAAGAAGAAAAAGATTTGTCAAAATTGGTATGTTTTATCTTAAAGAAATTAAGTTTTTATTGTTGATTCACTAGCATATATATCTCATAATTGAATAAAGTTTACAATCACAAATTAAATCTATATTAAACTATGGTTTTTATGATTAAATTAAATGAAGAAGACAATAATAATAATAATAATAGTAGTAGTATTAGAGAATATTATAATGAACGCCTTCCAAATAAGCATGCAAATATCTTTACAAGTATTTGTAATGATATCACTTTATCAAAGATAAGGTATCACAAATAATTTGTATATATTATTTAAAAATAATAACAATATACTATATACAAAAAAATAAAGAACTAGGAGTCCTTAAAATTTTCAAGTAACAAACAAAAATTTCCTTAATTGTTTCTAAAATCACATCTAAGTTTCCTTAAATATTTCATCTAACACAACAAACTCGGTTTCCTTATATGGACATAGTTGTGGTGATCATAAATCAAAAAAATTCTTTCTAATTTGTCGTAGTTTATAAATAAAAAAGATTTTGCAATCCCCTTTTGAAAATGAAGGATCATAGTGTACTTTTAAAAGGTTTTGGATTTATAAACTTTTTTGACCTATATAGTAATAAATGTATTCATGAATTAAAGGACGTATCAAAATTGATAAGTTTTTTTCTTAAAGAATTCAAGTTTTTATTGTTGATTCACTAACATATATGACTCATAACTAAATAAAGATTATAAGCACAAATTAAATATATATTAAACTCTGATTTTTATGAATAAATTAAATGGACAAGACAATAAAAATAATAATATTAGAGAATATTATAATGAAACCCTTCCAAATGCACATGCATATTTCTTACCAAATATTTGTAACAATTTCACTTTATTAAAGATGAGACATTGCAAATAATATCTATATATTATTTAAAAGCAATAACAACAAATAACATATAAACAAAATTGAAGAACCAAAACTCCTTAAATGTTTCAATTAACTTAACAAACCTTCCTTAAATGATTCTAAATTCACAATAAACTTTCCTTAAATGTTTCATATAAGACAAGAGACTTCATTTTCTTATTATATGAATAAAGTGATCATGAATGAAAACTTATCTTCTAACTTACCATAATTCAAAAATAAAAACATTTTTCGACCACCTTTGGCAAATGAAGAATCATAATGTAATTTTAAATTTTTTTGAATTTATAAACTGTTATGACCTATTCGGTAATAAAGGTAGTGAAGAAGAAAATGATGAATCAAAATGGATAAGTTTTTTTTCATAAATTTCAAGTTTTAATTGTAGATTTACTAACTTATCTTACTCTAAATTAAATAAACTATACAATCACGATGTAAATCTTTAATAAACTCTGGTTTTTACTATTGTATTAAATGGAAAAGGCACTGATAATAGTTTTAATACTAGAGAATATTATAAGGAACTCCTTCCTAATACGCATGAAAATATCTTTACCAATATTTGTAATGATAGAATTTTATCAAAGATAAGGTATCACAAATAATTTATATATATTATTTAAAAATAATAACAACAAACTATATATGAAAAAATGAAGAACTGGAAGTCCTTAAATGTTTCAAATAACATACCATACTTTCCTTAAGTATTTCTAAAATCACAACAAACTTTTCTTAAATATTTCATATAACACAACAAACTCAATTTCCTTATATGAACACGGTTGTAGTGTCGTAAACCGAAACTTCTCTATCTAATTTTCCGTGGTTTATAAATACAAAAGCTTTTGCAATTCATTTTGGAAAATGAAACATCATTGTGTAATTTTAAAAGGTTTTGGGTTTATAATTTATTTTTACCTAGATAGTAATAAATGTATTGAACAAAAAAAAGATGTATCAAAATTAGTATGTTTTTTCATAAAGAATTCAAGTTTTTATTGTTGATTCACTAACATATACAGCTAATAATTGAATAAAGTTTACAATCACAAATTAAATCTATATTAAAAAATGGTTTTACGATTAAATTAAATGGAGATGTATATAATAATAATAGTAATATTAGACAATATTATAATGAACTCCTTCCAAATCCACTTGCATATATCTTTACAAATATTTGTAAGGCTTTCAATTTATTAAAGACGAGACATAGTTTTTAGTGTGATCTACCGCTGTGCATTTTGTATAATTATAGGTATTATACATAGTTCTTAGATTTTTAATTAGGCACTATTGTATGACATGTGCCATATTGTATTTTATTTTATGGACATGTTCATAAAGATGTCGTTAGGAACTTATGTTGTGACAGTACCAATAATTAACACTTATAGGATATTATATTAAATATATATTATAAGGGTTGTTACAGTGGGTATCAGAGAAGGTCAATTCCCAACATAGCCTTGAAACATCATAAGTAAATATATCCCTTCCTCATATGTATGTTTAGCCAACAAGATTCTTAATATCAATATATGTATTATTGGGCCTGATCAACCTAATTCTATGTGCGTGGTAGGTAGGGTAATGGTTGAGCAAACACGAGGACTCTGAACTGTGTGTAGAGTTGTGTTTGAGGGTGGATTCAAGCCAAGAATTGGAAGTAAGGGGAGCTGGTCAGCTCAGTTGGAGTCTTAATAAGAGTTGTGATTATGGTAGCATGTTGTTCAAGCAAGCGTCCAATGTTAAATAAATGTAATTAAAGGGAGGTTTATTGTGACCTAGAGAGTAATAAATGTATTGAAGAAGAAAAAGATTTATCAAAATTGGTATGTTTTATCTTAAAGAAATTAAGTTTTTATTGTTGATTCACTAAGATATATATCTCATAATTGAATAAAGTTTACAATCACAAATTAAATTTATATTAAACTATGGTTTTTATGATCAAATTAAATGAAGAAGACAATAATAATAATAATAATAATAATAATAATAATAATAATAATAATAATAATAGTATTAGAGAATATTATAACGAACGCCTTCCAATTAGGCATGCAAATATCTTTACAAGTATTTGTAATGATATCACTTTATCAAAGATAAGGTATCACAAATAATTTGTATATATTATTTAAAAATAATAACAATATACTATATACAAAAAAATAAAGAACTAGAAGTCCTTAAATTTTTCAATTAACAAACAAAACTTTCTTTAATTGTTTCTATAATCACAGCAAATATTCCTTAAATATTTCATCTAACACAACAAACTCGGTTTCCTTATATGGACATAGTTGTGGTGATCATAAATCAAAAAAGTTCTTTCTAATTTGTCGTAGTTTATAAATAGAAAAGATTTTGCAGTCCCCTTTGGAAAATGAAGGATCATAGTGTAGTTTTAAAAGGTTTTGGATTTATAAACTTTTTTGACCTATATAGTAATAAATGTATTCATGAATTAAAGGACGTATCAAAATTGATAAGTTTTTTTCTAAAAGAATTCATGTTTTTATTGTTGATTCACTAACATATATGACTCATAACTAAATAAAGATTATAAGCACAAATTAAATATATATTAAACTCTGATTTTTACGATTAAATTAAATGGACAAGACAATAAAAATAATAATATTAGAGAATATTATAATGAAACCCTTCCAAATGCACATGCATATTTCTTAACAAATATTTGTAACAACAAATAACAACAAATAATTTTTATATATTGTTTAAAAGCAATAACAACAAATAACATATAAACAAAATTGAAGAACGAAAACTCCTTAAATGTTTCAATTAACTTAACAAACCTTCCTTAAATGATTCTAAATTCACAATAAACATTCCTTAAAGAATTTCATATAAGACAAGAAACTTCGTTTTCTTATTTTATGAACAAAGTGATCATGAATGAAAACTTATCTTTTAACTTACCATATTTCACAAATAAAAACATTTTTCAACCACCTTTGGCAAATGAAGAATCATAATGTAATTTTAAAATATTTTGAATTTATAAACTGTTATGACCTATTCGGTAATAAAGGTAGTGAAGAAGAAAATGATGAATCAAAATTGATAAGTTTTTTTCATAAATTTCAAGTTTTAATGGTAGATTTACTAACTTATCTTACTCTAAATTAAATAAACTATACAATCACGATGTAAATCTTTAATACACTCTGGTTTTTACTATTGTATTAAATGGAGAAGGAACTGATAATAGTTTTAATATTAGAGAATATTATAAGGAACTCCTTCCTAATACGCATGAAAATATATTTACAAATATTTGTAATGATAGAATTTTATCAAAGATAAGGTATCACAAATAATTTGTATATATTATTTAAAAATAATAACAACAAACTATATATGAAAAAATGAAGAACTGGAAGTCCTTAAATGTTTCAAATAACATACCATACTTTCCTTATGTGTTTCTGAAATCACAACAAACTTTTCTTAAATATTTCATATAACACAACAAACTCAATTTCCTTGTATGAACATGGTTGTAGTGATCGTAAACCAAAACTTCTCTATCTAAAATTTCCCTGGTTTATAAATACAAAAGCTTTTGCAATTCATTTTGGAAAATGAAACATCATAGTGTAATTTTAAAAGGTTTTGGGTTTATAATTTATTTTTACCTAGATAGTAATAAATGTATTGAACAAAAAAAAGATGTATCAAAATTGGTATGTTTTTTCTTCAAGAATTCAAGTTTTTATTATTGATTCACTAACATATACAGCTAATAATTGAATAAAGTTTACAATGACAAATTAAATCGATATTAAAAAATGGTTTGACGATTAAATTAAATGGAGATGTATATAATAATAATAGTAATATTAGACAATATTATAATGAACTCCTTAAAAATCCACTTGCATATATCTTTACAAATATTTGTAAGGGTTTCACTTTATTAAAGACGAGACATAGATTTTAGTGTGATCTTCCGCTGTGCATTTTGTATGATTATAGGTATTATACATAGTTCTTAGATTTTTATTTAGGCACTATTGTATGACATGTGCCATATGTTGTATTTTATTTTATGGACATGTTCATAAAGATGTCGTTAGGAACTTATGTTGTGACAGTACCAATAATTAACACTTATAGGATATTATACTAAATATATATTATAAGGGTTGTTACAGTGGGTATCAGAGAAGGTTAATTCTCAACATAGCCTTGAAACATCGTAAGTAAATATATCCCTTCCTCATATGTATGTTTAGCCAACAAGATTCTTAATATCAATATATGTATTATTGGGCCTGATCAACCTAATTCTATGTGCGTGGTAGGTAGGGTAATGGTTGAGCGAACACGAGGACTGTGAAGTGTGTGTAGAGTTGTGCTTGAGGGTGGATTCAAGCCAAGAATTGGAAGTAAGGGGAGCTGGTTAGCTCAGTTGGAGTCTTAATAAGAGTTGTGATTATGGTAGCGTGTAATTGAAAGGAAGTCTATTGTTCAAGCAAGCGTCCAATGTTAAATAAATGTAATTAAAGGGAGGTTTATTGTGACCTAGAGAGTAATAAATGTATTGAAGAAGAAAAAGATTTGTCAAAATTGGTATGTTTTATCTTAAAGAAATTAAGTTTTTATTGTTGATTCACTAGCATATATATCTCATAATTGAATAAAGTTTACAATCACAAATTAAATCTATATTAAACTATGGTTTTTATGATTAAATTAAATGAAGAAGACAATAATAATAATAATAATAGTAGTAGTATTAGAGAATATTATAATGAACTTCCAAATAAGCATGCAATATCTTTACAAGTATTTGTAATGATATCACTTTATCAAAGATAAGGTATCACAAATAATTTGTATATATTATTTAAAAATAATAATAATATACTATATACAAAAAAATAAAGAACTAGGAGTCCTTAAATTTTCAAGTAACAAACAAAATTTCCTTAATTGTTTCTAAATCACATCTAAGTTTCCTTAAATATTTCATCTAACACAACAAACTCGGTTTCCTTATATGGACATAGTTGTGGTGATCATAAATCAAAAAAATTCTTTCTAATTTGTCGTAGTTTATAAATAAAAAAGATTTTGCAATCCCCTTTGGAAAATGAAGGATCATAGTGTAGTTTTAAAAGGTTTTGGATTTATAAACTTTTTTGACCTATATAGTAATAAATGTATTCATGAATTAAAGGACGTATCAAAATTGATAAGTTTTTTTCTTAAAGAATTCAAGTTTTTATTGTTGATTCACTAACATATATGACTCATAACTAAATAAAGATTATAAGCACAAATTAAATATATATTAAACTCTGATTTTTATGAATAAATTAAATGGACAAGACAATAAAAATAATAATATTAGAGAATATTATAATGAAACCCTTCCAAATGCACATGCATATTTCTTAACAAATATTTGTAACAATTTCACTTTATTAAGATGAGACATTGCAAATAATATCTATATATTATTTAAAAGCAATAACAACAAATAACATATAAACAAAATTGAAGAACCAAAACTCCTTAAATGTTTCAATTAACTTAACAAACCTTCCTTAAATGATTCTAAATTCACAATAAACTTTCCTTAAATGTTTCATATAAGACAAGAGACTTCATTTTCTTATTATATGAATAAAGTGATCATGAATGAAAACTTATCTTCTAACTTACCATAATTCAAAAATAAAAACATTTTTCGACCACCTTTGGCAAATGAAGAATCATAATGTAATTTTAATTTTTTTGAATTTATAAACTGTTATGACCTATTCGGTAATAAAGGTAGTGAAGAAGAAAATGATGAATCAAAATGGATAAGTTTTTTTCATAAATTTCAAGTTTTAATTGTAGATTTACTAACTTATCTTACTCTAAATTAAATAAACTATACAATCACGATGTAAATCTTTAATAAACTCTGGTTTTTACTATTGTATTAAATGGAAAGGCACTGATAATAGTTTTAATACTAGAGAATATTATAAGGAACTCCTTCCTAATACGCATGAAAATATCTTTACCAATATTTGTAATGATAGAATTTTATCAAAGATAAGGTATCACAAATAATTTATATATATTATTTAAAAATAATAACAACAAACTATATATGAAAAAATGAAGAACTGGAAGTCCTTAAATGTTTCAAATAACATACCATACTTTCCTTAAGTGTTTCTAAAATCACAACAAACTTTTCTTAAATATTTCACATAACACAACAAACTCAATTTCCTTATATGAACATGGTTGTAGTGATCGTAAACCGAAACTTCTCTATCTAATTTTCCGTGGTTTATAAATACAAAAGCTTTTGCAATTCATTTTGGAAAATGAAACATCATTGTGTAATTTTAAAAGGTTTTGGGTTTATAATTTATTTTTACCTAGATAGTAATAAATGTATTGAACAAAAAAAAGATGTATCAAAATTAGTATGTTTTTTCTTAAAGAATTCAAGTTTTTATTGTTGATTCACTAACATATACAGCTAATAATTGAATAAAGTTTACAATCACAAATTAAATCTATATTAAAAAATGGTTTTACGATTAAATTAAATGGAGATGTATATAATAATAATAGTAATATTAGACAATATTATAATGAACTCCTTCCAAATCCACTTGCATATATCTTTACAAATATTTGTAAGGCTTTCAATTTATTAAAGACGAGACATAGTTTTTAGTGTGATCTTCCGCTGTGCATTTTGTATAATTATAGGTATTATACATAGTTCTTAGATTTTTAATTAGGCACTATTGTATGACATGTGCCATATGTTGTATTTTATTTTATGGACATGTTCATAAAGATGTCGTTAGGAACTTATGTTGTGACAGTACCAATAATTAACACTTATAGGATATTATACTAAATATATATTATAAGGGTTGTTACAGTGGGTATCAGAGAAGGTCAATTCTCAACATAGCCTTGAAACATCATAAGTAAATATATCCCTTCCTCATATGTATGTTTAGCCAACAAGATTCTTAATATCAATATATGTATTATTGGGCCTGATCAACCTAATTCTATGTGCGTGGTAGGTAGGGTAATGGTTGAGCGAACACGAGGACTCTGAAGTGTGTGTAGAGTTGTGCTTGAGGGTGGATTCAAGCCAAGAATTGGAAGTAAGGGGAGCTGGTTAGCTCAGTTGGAGTCTTAATAAGAGTTGTGATTATGGTAGCATGTAATTGAAAGGAAGTCTATTGTTCAAGCAAGCGTCCAATGTTAAATAAATGTAATTAAAGGGAGGTTTATTGTGACCTAGAGAGTAATAAATGTATTGAAGACGAAAAAGATTTATCAAAATTGGTATGTTTTATCTTAAAGAAGTTAAGTTTTTATTGTTGATTCACTAAGATATATATCTCATAATTGAATAAAGTTTACAATCACAAATTAAATCTATATTAAGCTATGGTTTTTATGATTAAATTAAATGAAGAAGACAATAATAATAATAATAATAATAATAGTAGTAGTATTAGAGAATATTATAATGAACACCTTCCAAATAAGCATGCAAATATCTTTACAAGTATTTGTAATGATATCACTTTATCAAAGATAAGGTATCACAAATAATTTGTATATATTATTTAAAAATAATAATAATATACTATATACAAAAAAATAAAGAACTAGGAGTCCTTAAATTTTTCAAGTAACAAACAAAACTTTCCTTAGTTGTTTCTAAAATCACATCTAAGTTTCCTTAAATATTTCATCTAACACAACAAACTCGGTTTCCTTATATGGACATAGTTGTGGTGATCATAAATCAAAAAAATTCTTTCTAATTTGTCGTAGTTTATAAATAAAAAAGATTTTGCAATCCCCTTTGGAAAATGAAGGATCATAGTGTACTTTTAAAAGGTTTTGGATTTATAAACTTTTTTGACCTATATAGTAATAAATGTATTCATGAATTAAAGGACGTATCAAAATTGATAAGTTTTTTTCTTAAAGAATTCAAGTTTTTATTGTTGATTCACTAACATATATGACTCATAACTAAATAAAGATTATAAGCACAAATTAAATATATATTAAACTCTGATTTTTATGAATAAATTAAATGGACAAGACAATAAAAATAATAATATTAGAGAATATTATAATGAAACCCTTCCAAATGCACATGCATATTTCTTAACAAATATTTGTAACAATTTCACTTTATTAAAGATGAGACATTGCAAATAATATCTATATATTATTTAAAAGCAATAACAACAAATAACATATAAACAAAATTGAAGAACCAAAACTCCTTAAATGTTTCAATTAACTTAACAAACCTTCCTTAAATGATTCTAAATTCACAATAAACTTTCCTTAAATGTTTCATATAAGACAAGAGACTTCATTTTCTTATTATATGAATAAAGTGATCATGAATGAAAACTTATCTTCTAACTTACCATAATTCAAAAATAAAAACATTTTTCGACCACCTTTGGCAAATGAAGAATCATAATGTAATTTTAAATTTTTTTGAATTTATAAACTGTTATGACCTATTCGGTAATAAAGGTAGTGAAGAAGAAAATGATGAATCAAAATGGATAAGTTTTTTCCATAAATTTCAAGTTTTAATTGTAGATTTACTAACTTATCTTACTCTAGATTAAATAAACTATACAATCACGATGTAAATCTTTAATAAACTCTGGTTTTTACTATTGTATTAAATGGAAAAGGCACTGATAATAGTTTTAATACTAGAGAATATTATAAGGAACTCCTTCCTAATACGCATGAAAATATCTTTACCAATATTTGTAATGATAGAATTTTATCAAAGATAAGGTATCACAAATAATTTATATATATTATTTAAAAATAATAACAACAAACTATATATGAAAAAATGAAGAACTGGAAGTCCTTAAATGTTTCAAATAACATACCATACTTTCCTTAAGTGTTTCTAAAATCACAACAAACTTTTCTTAAATATTCCATATAACACAACAAACTCAATTTCCTTATATGAACATGGTTGTAGTGATCGTAAACCGAAACTTCTCTATCTAATTTTCCGTGGTTTATAAATACAAAAGCTTTTGCAATTCATTTTGGAAAATGAAACATCATTGTGTAATTTTAAAAGGTTTTGGGTTTATAATTTATTTTTACCTAGATAGTAATAAATGTATTGAACAAAAAAAAGATGTATCAAAATTAGTATATTTTTTCATAAAGAATTCAAGTTTTTATTGTTGATTCACTAACATATACAGCTAATAATTGAATAAAGTTTACAATCACAAATTAAATCTATATTAAAAAATGGTTTTACGATTAAATTAAATGGAGATGTATATAATAATAATAGTAATATTAGACAATATTATAATGAACTCCTTCCAAATCCACTTGCATATATCTTTACAAATATTTGTAAGGCTTTCAATTTATTAAAGACGAGACATAGTTTTTAGTGTGATCTTCCGCTGTGCATTTTGTATAATTATAGGTATTATACATAGTTCTTAGATTTTTAATTAGGCACTATTGTATGACATGTGCCATATGTTGTATTTTATTTTATGGACATGTTCATAAAGATGTCGTTAGGAACTTATGTTGTGACAGTACCAATAATTAACACTTATAGGATATTATACTAAATATATATTATAAGGGTTGTTACAGTGGGTATCAGAGAAGGTCAATTCCCAACATAGCCTTGAAACATCATAAGTAAATATATCCCTTCCTCATATGTATGTTTAGCCAACAAGATTCTTAATATCAATATATGTATTATTGGGCCTGATCAACCTAATTCTATGTGCGTGGTAGGTAGGGTAATGGTTGAGCAAACACGAGGACTCTGAACTGTGTGTAGAGTTGTGCTTGAGGGTGGATTCAAGCCAAGAATTGGAAGTAAGGGGAGCTGGTCAGCTCAGTTGGAGACTTAATAAGAGTTGTGATTATGGTAGCATGTAATTGAAAGGAAGTCTATTGTTCAAGCAAGCGTCCAATGTTAAATAAATGTAATTAAAGGGAGGTTTATTGTGACCTAGAGAGTAATAAATGTATTGAAGAAGAAAAAGATTTATCAAAATTGGTATGTTTTATCTTAAAGAAATTAAGTTTTTATTGTTGATTCACTAAGATATATATCTCATAATTGAATAAAGTTTACAATCACAAATTAAATCTATATTAAACTATGGTTTTTATGATTAAATTAAATGAAGAAGACAATAATAATAATAAAAATAATAATAATAATAATAATAATAATAATAATAGTATTATAGAATATTATAACGAATGCCTTCCAATTAGGCATGCAATATCTTTACAAGTATTTGTAATGATATCACTTTATCAAAGATAAGGTATCACAAATAATTTGTATATATTATTTAAAAATAATAACAATATACTATATACAAAAAAATAAAGAACTAGAAGTCCTTAAATTTTTCAATTAACAAACAAAACTTTCTTTAATTGTTTCTATAATCACAGCAAATATTCCTTAAATATTTCATCTAACACAACAAACTCGGTTTCCTTATATGGACATAGTTGTGGTGATCATAAATCAAAAAAGTTCTTTCTAATTTGTCGTAGTTTATAAATAGAAAAGATTTTGCAGTCCCCTTTGGAAAATGAAGGATCATAGTGTAGTTTTAAAAGGTTTTGGATTTATAAACTTTTTTGACCTATATAGTAATAAATGTATTCATGAATTAAAGGACGTATCAAAATTGATAAGTTTTTTTCTTAAAGAATTCAAGTTTTTATTGTTGATTCACTAACATATATGACTCATAACTAAATAAAGATTATAAGCACAAATTAAATATATATTAAACTCTGATTTTTACGATTAAATTAAATGGAGAAGACATTAAAAAAATAATATTAGAAAATATTATAATTAAACCCTTTCAAATCCACATGCATATTTCTTAACAAATATTTGTAACAATTTCACTTTATTTAAGATGAGACATTGCAAATAATTTTTATATATTGTTTAAAAGCAATAACAACAAATAACATATAAACAAAATTGAAGAACGAAAACTCCTTAAATGTTTCAATTAACTTAACAAACCTTCCTTAAATGATTCTAAATTCACAATAAACATTCCTTAAAGAATTTCATATAAGACAAGAAACTTCGTTTTCTTATTTTATGAACAAAGTGATCATGAATGAAAACTTATCTTTTAACTTACCATATTTCACAAATAAAAACATTTTTCAACCACCTTTGGCAAATGAAGAATCATAATGTAATTTTAAAATATTTTGAATTTATAAACTGTTATGACCTATTCGGTAATAAAGGTAGTGAAGAAGAAAATGATGAATCAAAATTGATAAGTTTTTTTCATAAATTTCAAGTTTTAATGGTAGATTTACTAACTTATCTTACTCTAAATTAAATAAACTATACAATCACGATGTAAATCTTTAATACACTCTGGTTTTTACTATTGTATTAAATGGAGAAGGAACTGATAATAGTTTTAATATTAGAGAATATTATAAGGAACTCCTTCCTAATACGCATGAAAATATATTTACAAATATTTGTAATGATAGAATTTTATCAAAGATAAGGTATCACAAATAATTTGTATATATTATTTAAAAATAATAACAACAAACTATATATGAAAAAATGAAGAACTGGAAGTCCTTAAATGTTTCAAATAACATACCATACTTTCCTTATGTGTTTCTAAAATCACAACAAACTTTTCTTAAATATTTCACATAACACAACAAACTCAATTTCCTTATATGAACATGGTTGTAGTGATCGTAAACCAAAACTTCTCTATCTAATTTTCCCTGGTTTATAAATACAAAAGCTTTTGCAATTCATTTTGGAAAATGAAACATCATAGTGTAATTTTAAAAGGTTTTGGGTTTATAATTTATTTTTACCTAGATAGTAATAAATGTATTGAACAAAAAAAAGATGTATCAAAATTGGTATGTTTTTTCTTCAAGAATTCAAGTTTTTATTATTGATTCACTAACATATAGAGCTAATAATTGAATAAAGTTTACAATGACAAATTAAATCGATATTAAAAAATGGTTTGACGATTAAATTAAATGGAGATGTATATAATAATAATAGTAATATTAGACAATATTATAATGAACTCCTTCCAAATCCACTTGCATATATCTTTACAAATATTTGTAAGGGTTTCACTTTATTAAAGACGAGACATAGATTTTAGTGTGATCTTCCGCTGTGCATTTTGTATGATTATAGGTATTATACATAGTTCTTAGATTTTTATTTAGGCACTATTGTATGACATGTGCCATATGTTGTATTTTATTTTATGGACATGTTCATAAAGATGTCGTTAGGAACTTATGTTGTGACAGTACCAATAATTAACACTTATAGGATATTATACTAAATATATATTATAAGGGTTGTTACAGTGGGTATCAGAGAAGGTTAATTCTCAACATAGCCTTGAAACATCGTAAGTAAATATATCCCTTCCTCATATGTATGTTTAGCCAACAAGATTCTTAATATCAATATATGTATTATTGGGCCTGATCAACCTAATTCTATGTGCGTGGTAGGTAGGGTAATGGTTGAGCGAACACGAGGACTTTGAAGTGTGTGTAGAGTTGTGCTTGAGGGTGGATTCAAGCCAAGAATTGGAAGTAAGGGGAGCTGGTTAGCTCAGTTGGAGTCTTAATAAGAGTTGTGATTATGGTAGCGTGTAATTGAAAGGAAGTCTATTGTTCAAGCAAGCGTCCAATGTTAAATAAATGTAATTAAAGGGAGGTTTATTGTGACCTAGAGAGTAATAAATGTATTGAAGAAGAAAAAGATTTGTCAAAATTGGTATGTTTTATCTTAAAGAAATTAAGTTTTTATTGTTGATTCACTAGCATATATATCTCATAATTGAATAAAGTTTACAATCACAAATTAAATCTATATTAAGCTATGGTTTTTATGATTAAATTAAATGAAGAAGACAATAATAATAATAATAATAATAGTAGTATTAGAGAATATTATAATGAACGCCTTCCAAATAAGCATGCAAATATCTTTACAAGTATTTGTAATGATATCACTTTATCAAAGATAAGGTATCACAAATAATTTGTATATATTATTTAAAAATAATAATAATATACTATATACAAAAAAATAAAGAACTAGGAGTCCTTAAATTTTTCAAGTAACAAACAAAACTTTCCTTAGTTGTTTCTAAAATCACATCTAAGTTTCCTTAAATATTTCATCTAACCCCACAAACTCGGTTTCCTTATATGGACATAGTTGTGGTGATGATAAATCAAAAAAAATCTTTCTAATTCGTCGTAGTTTATAAATACAAAAGATTTTGCAATCCCCTTTGGAAAATGAAGGATCATAATGTAGTTTTAAAAGGTTTTGGATTTATAAACTTTTTTTTACCTATATAGTAATAAATGTATTCATGAATTAAAGGACGTATCAAAATTGATAAGTTTTTTTCTTAAAGAATTCAAGTTTTTATTGTTGATTCACTAACATATATGACTCATAACTAAATAAAGATTATAAGCACAAATTAAATATATATTAAACTCTGATTTTTATGAATAAATTAAATGGACAAGACAATAAAAATAATAATATTAGAGAATATTATAATGAAACCCTTCCAAATGCACATGCATATTTCTTAACAAATATTTGTAACAATTTCACTTTATTAAAGATGAGACATTGCAAATAATATCTATATATTATTTAAAAGCAATAACAACAAATAACATATAAACAAAATTGAAGAACCAAAACTCCTTAAATGTTTCAATTAACTTAACAAACCTTCCTTAAATGATTCTAAATTCACAATAAACTTTCCTTAAATGTTTCATATAAGACAAGAGACTTCATTTTCTTATTATATGAATAAAGTGATCATGAATGAAAACTTATCTTCTAACTTACCATAATTCAAAAATAAAAACATTTTTCGACCACCTTTGGCAAATGAAGAATCATAATGTAATTTTAAATTTTTTTGAATTTATAAACTGTTATGACCTATTCGGTAATAAAGGTAGTGAAGAAGAAAATGATGAATCAAAATGGATAAGTTTTTTCCATAAATTTCAAGTTTTAATTGTAGATTTACTAACTTATCTTACTCTAGATTAAATAAACTATACAATCACGATGTAAATCTTTAATAAACTCTGGTTTTTACTATTGTATTAAATGGAAAAGGCACTGATAATAGTTTTAATACTAGAGAATATTATAAGGAACTCCTTCCTAATACGCATGAAAATATCTTTACCAATATTTGTAATGATAGAATTTTATCAAAGATAAGGTATCACAAATAATTTATATATATTATTTAAAAATAATAACAACAAACTATATATGAAAAAATGAAGAACTGGAAGTCCTTAAATGTTTCAAATAACATACCATACTTTCCTTAAGTGTTTCTAAAATCACAACAAACTTTTCTTAAATATTCCATATAACACAACAAACTCAATTTCCTTATATGAACATGGTTGTAGTGATCGTAAACCGAAACTTCTCTATCTAATTTTCCGTGGTTTATAAATACAAAAGCTTTTGCAATTCATTTTGGAAAATGAAACATCATTGTGTAATTTTAAAAGGTTTTGGGTTTATAATTTATTTTTACCTAGATAGTAATAAATGTATTGAACAAAAAAAAGATGTATCAAAATTAGTATATTTTTTCATAAAGAATTCAAGTTTTTATTGTTGATTCACTAACATATACAGCTAATAATTGAATAAAGTTTACAATCACAAATTAAATCTATATTAAAAAATGGTTTTACGATTAAATTAAATGGAGATGTATATAATAATAATAGTAATATTAGACAATATTATAATGAACTCCTTCCAAATCCACTTGCATATATCTTTACAAATATTTGTAAGGCTTTCAATTTATTAAAGACGAGACATAGTTTTTAGTGTGATCTTCCGCTGTGCATTTTGTATAATTATAGGTATTATACATAGTTCTTAGATTTTTAATTAGGCACTATTGTATGACATGTGCCATATGTTGTATTTTATTTTATGGACATGTTCATAAAGATGTCGTTAGGAACTTATGTTGTGACAGTACCAATAATTAACACTTATAGGATATTATACTAAATATATATTATAAGGGTTGTTACAGTGGGTATCAGAGAAGGTCAATTCCCAACATAGCCTTGAAACATCATAAGTAAATATATCCCTTCCTCATATGTATGTTTAGCCAACAAGATTCTTAATATCAATATATGTATTATTGGGCCTGATCAACCTAATTCTATGTGCGTGGTAGGTAGGGTAATGGTTGAGCAAACACGAGGACTCTGAACTGTGTGTAGAGTTGTGCTTGAGGGTGGATTCAAGCCAAGAATTGGAAGTAAGGGGAGCTGGTCAGCTCAGTTGGAGACTTAATAAGAGTTGTGATTATGGTAGCATGTAATTGAAAGGAAGTCTATTGTTCAAGCAAGCGTCCAATGTTAAATAAATGTAATTAAAGGGAGGTTTATTGTGACCTAGAGAGTAATAAATGTATTGAAGAAGAAAAAGATTTATCAAAATTGGTATGTTTTATCTTAAAGAAATTAAGTTTTTATTGTTGATTCACTAAGATATATATCTCATAATTGAATAAAGTTTACAATCACAAATTAAATCTATATTAAACTATGGTTTTTATGATTAAATTAAATGAAGAAGACAATAATAATAATAATAATAATAATAATAATAATAATAATAATAATAATAATAGTATTATAGAATATTATAACGAATGCCTTCCAATTAGGCATGCAATATCTTTACAAGTATTTGTAATGATATCACTTTATCAAAGATAAGGTATCACAAATAATTTGTATATATTATTTAAAAATAATAACAATATACTATATACAAAAAAATAAAGAACTAGAAGTCCTTAAATTTTTCAATTAACAAACAAAACTTTCTTTAATTGTTTCTATAATCACAGCAAATATTCCTTAAATATTTCATCTAACACAACAAACTCGGTTTCCTTATATGGACATAGTTGTGGTGATCATAAATCAAAAAAGTTCTTTCTAATTTGTCGTAGTTTATAAATAGAAAAGATTTTGCAGTCCCCTTTGGAAAATGAAGGATCATAGTGTAGTTTTAAAAGGTTTTGGATTTATAAACTTTTTTGACCTATATAGTAATAAATGTATTCATGAATTAAAGGACGTATCAAAATTGATAAGTTTTTTTCTTAAAGAATTCAAGTTTTTATTGTTGATTCACTAACATATATGACTCATAACTAAATAAAGATTATAAGCACAAATTAAATATATATTAAACTCTGATTTTTACGATTAAATTAAATGGAGAAGACATTAAAAAAATAATATTAGAAAATATTATAATTAAACCCTTTCAAATCCACATGCATATTTCTTAACAAATATTTGTAACAATTTCACTTTATTTAAGATGAGACATTGCAAATAATTTTTATATATTGTTTAAAAGCAATAACAACAAATAACATATAAACAAAATTGAAGAACGAAAACTCCTTAAATGTTTCAATTAACTTAACAAACCTTCCTTAAATGATTCTAAATTCACAATAAACATTCCTTAAAGAATTTCATATAAGACAAGAAACTTCGTTTTCTTATTTTATGAACAAAGTGATCATGAATGAAAACTTATCTTTTAACTTACCATATTTCACAAATAAAAACATTTTTCAACCACCTTTGGCAAATGAAGAATCATAATGTAATTTTAAAATATTTTGAATTTATAAACTGTTATGACCTATTCGGTAATAAAGGTAGTGAAGAAGAAAATGATGAATCAAAATTGATAAGTTTTTTTCATAAATTTCAAGTTTTAATGGTAGATTTACTAACTTATCTTACTCTAAATTAAATAAACTATACAATCACGATGTAAATCTTTAATACACTCTGGTTTTTACTATTGTATTAAATGGAGAAGGAACTGATAATAGTTTTAATATTAGAGAATATTATAAGGAACTCCTTCCTAATACGCATGAAAATATATTTACAAATATTTGTAATGATAGAATTTTATCAAAGATAAGGTATCACAAATAATTTGTATATATTATTTAAAAATAATAACAACAAACTATATATGAAAAAATGAAGAACTGGAAGTCCTTAAATGTTTCAAATAACATACCATACTTTCCTTATGTGTTTCTAAAATCACAACAAACTTTTCTTAAATATTTCACATAACACAACAAACTCAATTTCCTTATATGAACATGGTTGTAGTGATCGTAAACCAAAACTTCTCTATCTAATTTTCCCTGGTTTATAAATACAAAAGCTTTTGCAATTCATTTTGGAAAATGAAACATCATAGTGTAATTTTAAAAGGTTTTGGGTTTATAATTTATTTTTACCTAGATAGTAATAAATGTATTGAACAAAAAAAGATGTATCAAAATTGGTATGTTTTTTCTTCAAGAATTCAAGTTTTTATTATTGATTCACTAACATATAGAGCTAATAATTGAATAAAGTTTACAATGACAAATTAAATCGATATTAAAAAATGGTTTGACGATTAAATTAAATGGAGATGTATATAATAATAATAGTAATATTAGACAATATTATAATGAACTCCTTCCAAATCCACTTGCATATATCTTTACAAATATTTGTAAGGGTTTCACTTTATTAAAGACGAGACATAGATTTTAGTGTGATCTTCCGCTGTGCATTTTGTATGATTATAGGTATTATACATAGTTCTTAGATTTTTATTTAGGCACTATTGTATGACATGTGCCATATGTTGTATTTTATTTTATGGACATGTTCATAAAGATGTCGTTAGGAACTTATGTTGTGACAGTACCAATAATTAACACTTATAGGATATTATACTAAATATATATTATAAGGGTTGTTACAGTGGGTATCAGAGAAGGTTAATTCTCAACATAGCCTTGAAACATCGTAAGTAAATATATCCCTTCCTCATATGTATGTTTAGCCAACAAGATTCTTAATATCAATATATGTATTATTGGGCCTGATCAACCTAATTCTATGTGCGTGGTAGGTAGGGTAATGGTTGAGCGAACACGAGGACTTTGAAGTGTGTGTAGAGTTGTGCTTGAGGGTGGATTCAAGCCAAGAATTGGAAGTAAGGGGAGCTGGTTAGCTCAGTTGGAGTCTTAATAAGAGTTGTGATTATGGTAGCGTGTAATTGAAAGGAAGTCTATTGTTCAAGCAAGCGTCCAATGTTAAATAAATGTAATTAAAGGGAGGTTTATTGTGACCTAGAGAGTAATAAATGTATTGAAGAAGAAAAAGATTTGTCAAAATTGGTATGTTTTATCTTAAAGAAATTAAGTTTTTATTGTTGATTCACTAGCATATATATCTCATAATTGAATAAAGTTTACAATCACAAATTAAATCTATATTAAGCTATGGTTTTTATGATTAAATTAAATGAAGAAGACAATAATAATAATAATAATAATAGTAGTATTAGAGAATATTATAATGAACGCCTTCCAAATAAGCATGCAAATATCTTTACAAGTATTTGTAATGATATCACTTTATCAAAGATAAGGTATCACAAATAATTTGTATATATTATTTAAAAATAATAATAATATACTATATACAAAAAAATAAAGAACTAGGAGTCCTTAAATTTTTCAAGTAACAAACAAAACTTTCCTTAGTTGTTTCTAAAATCACATCTAAGTTTCCTTAAATATTTCATCTAACCCAACAAACTCGGTTTCCTTATATGGACATAGTTGTGGTGATCATAAATCAAAAAAATTCTTTCTAATTTGTCGTAGTTTATAAATAAAAAAGATTTTGCAATCCCCTTTGGAAAATGAAGGATCATAGTGTACTTTTAAAAGGTTTTGGATTTATAAACTTTTTTGACCTATATAGTAATAAATGTATTCATGAATTAAAGGACGTATCAAAATTGATAAGTTTTTTTCTTAAAGAATTCAAGTTTTTATTTTTGATTCACTAACATATATGACTCATAACTAAATAAAGATTATAAGCACAAATTAAATATATATTAAACTCTGATTTTTATGAATAAATTAAATGGACAAGACAATAAAAATAATAATATTAGAGAATATTATAATGAAACCCTTCCAAATGCACATGCATATTTCTTAACAAATATTTGTAACAATTTCACTTTATTAAAGATGAGACATTGCAAATAATATCTATATATTATTTAAAAGCAATAACAACAAATAACATATAAACAAAATTGAAGAACCAAAACTCCTTAAATGTTTCAATTAACTTAACAAACCTTCCTTAAATGATTCTAAATTCACAATAAACTTTCCTTAAATGTTTCATATAAGACAAGAGACTTCATTTTCTTATTATATGAATAAAGTGATCATGAATGAAAACTTATCTTCTAACTTACCATAATTCAAAAATAAAAACATTTTTCGACCACCTTTGGCAAATGAAGAATCATAATGTAATTTTAAATTTTTTTGAATTTATAAACTGTTATGACCTATTCGGTAATAAAGGTAGTGAAGAAGAAAATGATGAATCAAAATGGATAAGTTTTTTCCATAAATTTCAAGTTTTAATTGTAGATTTACTAACTTATCTTACTCTAAATTAAATAAACTATACAATCACGATGTAAATCTTTAATAAACTCTGGTTTTTACTATTGTATTAAATGGAAAAGGCACTGATAATAGTTTTAATACTAGAGAATATTATAAGGAACTCCTTCCTAATACGCATGAAAATATCTTTACCAATATTTGTAATGATAGAATTTTATCAAAGATAAGGTATCACAAATAATTTATATATATTATTTAAAAATAATAACAACAAACTATATATGAAAAAATGAAGAACTGGAAGTCCTTAAATGTTTCAAATAACATACCATACTTTCCTTAAGTGTTTCTAAAATCACAACAAACTTTTCTTAAATATTCCATATAACACAACAAACTCAATTTCCTTATATGAACATGGTTGTAGTGATCGTAAACCGAAACTTCTCTATCTAATTTTCCGTGGTTTATAAATACAAAAGCTTTTGCAATTCATTTTGGAAAATGAAACATCATTGTGTAATTTTAAAAGGTTTTGGGTTTATAATTTATTTTTACCTAGATAGTAATAAATGTATTGAACAAAAAAAAGATGTATCAAAATTAGTATATTTTTTCATAAAGAATTCAAGTTTTTATTGTTGATTCACTAACATATACAGCTAATAATTGAATAAAGTTTACAATCACAAATTAAATCTATATTAAAAAATGGTTTTACGATTAAATTAAATGGAGATGTATATAATAATAATAGTAATATTAGACAATATTATAATGAACTCCTTCCAAATCCACTTGCATATATCTTTACAAATATTTGTAAGGCTTTCAATTTATTAAAGACGAGACATAGTTTTTAGTGTGATCTTCCGCTGTGCATTTTGTATAATTATAGGTATTATACATAGTTCTTAGATTTTTAATTAGGCACTATTGTATGACATGTGCCATATGTTGTATTTTATTTTATGGACATGTTCATAAAGATGTCGTTAGGAACTTATGTTGTGACAGTACCAATAATTAACACTTATAGGATATTATACTAAATATATATTATAAGGGTTGTTACAGTGGGTATCAGAGAAGGTCAATTCCCAACATAGCCTTGAAACATCATAAGTAAATATATCCCTTCCTCATATGTATGTTTAGCCAACAAGATTCTTAATATCAATATATGTATTATTGGGCCTGATCAACCTAATTCTATGTGCGTGGTAGGTAGGGTAATGGTTGAGCAAACACGAGGACTCTGAACTGTGTGTAGAGTTGTGCTTGAGGGTGGATTCAAGCCAAGAATTGGAAGTAAGGGGAGCTGGTCAGCTCAGTTGGAGACTTAATAAGAGTTGTGATTATGGTAGCATGTAATTGAAAGGAAGTCTATTGTTCAAGCAAGCGTCCAATGTTAAATAAATGTAATTAAAGGGAGGTTTATTGTGACCTAGAGAGTAATAAATGTATTGAAGAAGAAAAAGATTTATCAAAATTGGTATGTTTTATCTTAAAGAAATTAAGTTTTTATTGTTGATTCACTAAGATATATATCTCATAATTGAATAAAGTTTACAATCACAAATTAAATCTATATTAAACTATGGTTTTTATGATTAAATTAAATGAAGAAGACAATAATAATAATAATAATAATAATAATAATAATAATAATAATAATAATAATAATAATAATAGTATTATAGAATATTATAACGAATGCCTTCCAATTAGGCATGCAATATCTTTACAAGTATTTGTAATGATATCACTTTATCAAAGATAAGGTATCACAAATAATTTGTATATATTATTTAAAAATAATAACAATATACTATATACAAAAAAATAAAGAACTAGAAGTCCTTAAATTTTTCAATTAACAAACAAAACTTTCTTTAATTGTTTCTATAATCACAGCAAATATTCCTTAAATATTTCATCTAACACAACAAACTCGGTTTCCTTATATGGACATAGTTGTGGTGATCATAAATCAAAAAAGTTCTTTCTAATTTGTCGTAGTTTATAAATAGAAAAGATTTTGCAGTCCCCTTTGGAAAATGAAGGATCATAGTGTAGTTTTAAAAGGTTTTGGATTTATAAACTTTTTTGACCTATATAGTAATAAATGTATTCATGAATTAAAGGACGTATCAAAATTGATAAGTTTTTTTCTTAAAGAATTCAAGTTTTTATTGTTGATTCACTAACATATATGACTCATAACTAAATAAAGATTATAAGCACAAATTAAATATATATTAAACTCTGATTTTTACGATTAAATTAAATGGAGAAGACATTAAAAAAATAATATTAGAAAATATTATAATTAAACCCTTTCAAATCCACATGCATATTTCTTAACAAATATTTGTAACAATTTCACTTTATTTAAGATGAGACATTGCAAATAATTTTTATATATTGTTTAAAAGCAATAACAACAAATAACATATAAACAAAATTGAAGAATGAAAACTCCTTAAATGTTTCAATTAACTTAACAAACCTTCCTTAAATGATTCTAAATTCACAATAAACATTCCTTAAAGAATTTCATATAAGACAAGAAACTTCGTTTTCTTATTTTATGAACAAAGTGATCATGAATGAAAACTTATCTTTTAACTTACCATATTTCACAAATAAAAACATTTTTCAACCACCTTTGGCAAATGAAGAATCATAATGTAATTTTAAAATATTTTGAATTTATAAACTGTTATGACCTATTCGGTAATAAAGGTAGTGAAGAAGAAAATGATGAATCAAAATTGATAAGTTTTTTTCATAAATTTCAAGTTTTAATGGTAGATTTACTAACTTATCTTACTCTAAATTAAATAAACTATACAATCACGATGTAAATCTTTAATACACTCTGGTTTTTACTATTGTATTAAATGGAGAAGGAACTGATAATAGTTTTAATATTAGAGAATATTATAAGGAACTCCTTCCTAATACGCATGAAAATATATTTACAAATATTTGTAATGATAGAATTTTATCAAAGATAAGGTATCACAAATAATTTGTATATATTATTTAAAAATAATAACAACAAACTATATATGAAAAAATGAAGAACTGGAAGTCCTTAAATGTTTCAAATAACATACCATACTTTCCTTATGTGTTTCTAAAATCACAACAAACTTTTCTTAAATATTTCACATAACACAACAAACTCAATTTCCTTATATGAACATGGTTGTAGTGATCGTAAACCAAAACTTCTCTATCTAATTTTCCCTGGTTTATAAATACAAAAGCTTTTGCAATTCATTTTGGAAAATGAAACATCATAGTGTAATTTTAAAAGGTTTTGGGTTTATAATTTATTTTTACCTAGATAGTAATAAATGTATTGAACAAAAAAAAGATGTATCAAAATTGGTATGTTTTTTCTTCAAGAATTCAAGTTTTTATTATTGATTCACTAACATATAGAGCTAATAATTGAATAAAGTTTACAATGACAAATTAAATCGATATTAAAAAATGGTTTGACGATTAAATTAAATGGAGATGTATATAATAATAATAGTAATATTAGACAATATTATAATGAACTCCTTCCAAATCCACTTGCATATATCTTTACAAATATTTGTAAGGGTTTCACTTTATTAAAGACGAGACATAGATTTTAGTGTGATCTTCCGCTGTGCATTTTGTATGATTATAGGTATTATACATAGTTCTTAGATTTTTATTTAGGCACTATTGTATGACATGTGCCATATGTTGTATTTTATTTTATGGACATGTTCATAAAGATGTCGTTAGGAACTTATGTTGTGACAGTACCAATAATTAACACTTATAGGATATTATACTAAATATATATTATAAGGGTTGTTACAGTGGGTATCAGAGAAGGTTAATTCTCAACATAGCCTTGAAACATCGTAAGTAAATATATCCCTTCCTCATATGTATGTTTAGCCAACAAGATTCTTAATATCAATATATGTATTATTGGGCCTGATCAACCTAATTCTATGTGCGTGGTAGGTAGGGTAATGGTTGAGCGAACACGAGGACTTTGAAGTGTGTGTAGAGTTGTGCTTGAGGGTGGATTCAAGCCAAGAATTGGAAGTAAGGGGAGCTGGTTAGCTCAGTTGGAGTCTTAATAAGAGTTGTGATTATGGTAGCGTGTAATTGAAAGGAAGTCTATTGTTCAAGCAAGCGTCCAATGTTAAATAAATGTAATTAAAGGGAGGTTTATTGTGACCTAGAGAGTAATAAATGTATTGAAGAAGAAAAAGATTTGTCAAAATTGGTATGTTTTATCTTAAAGAAATTAAGTTTTTATTGTTGATTCACTAGCATATATATCTCATAATTGAATAAAGTTTACAATCACAAATTAAATCTATATTAAGCTATGGTTTTTATGATTAAATTAAATGAAGAAGACAATAATAATAATAATAATAATAGTAGTATTAGAGAATATTATAATGAACGCCTTCCAAATAAGCATGCAAATATCTTTACAAGTATTTGTAATGATATCACTTTATCAAAGATAAGGTATCACAAATAATTTGTATATATTATTTAAAAATAATAATAATATACTATATACAAAAAAATAAAGAACTAGGAGTCCTTAAATTTTTCAAGTAACAAACAAAACTTTCCTTAGTTGTTTCTAAAATCACATCTAAGTTTCCTTAAATATTTCATCTAACCCAACAAACTCGGTTTCCTTATATGGACATAGTTGTGGTGATCATAAATCAAAAAAATTCTTTCTAATTTGTCGTAGTTTATAAATAAAAAAGATTTTGCAATCCCCTTTAGAAAATGAAGGATCATAGTGTACTTTTAAAAGGTTTTGGATTTATAAACTTTTTTGACCTATATAGTAATAAATGTATTCATGAATTAAAGGACGTATCAAAATTGATAAGTTTTTTTCTTAAAGAATTCAAGTTTTTATTTTTGATTCACTAACATATATGACTCATAACTAAATAAAGATTATAAGCACAAATTAAATATATATTAAACTCTGATTTTTATGAATAAATTAAATGGACAAGACAATAAAAATAATAATATTAGAGAATATTATAATGAAACCCTTCCAAATGCACATGCATATTTCTTAACAAATATTTGTAACAATTTCACTTTATTAAAGATGAGACATTGCAAATAATATCTATATATTATTTAAAAGCAATAACAACAAATAACATATAAACAAAATTGAAGAACCAAAACTCCTTAAATATTTCAATTAACATAACAAACCTTCCTTAAATGATTCTAAATTCACAATAAACTTTCCTTAAATGTTTCATATAAGACAAGAGACTTCATTTTCTTATTATATGAATAAAGTGATCATGAATGAAAACTTATCTTCTAACTTACCATAATTCAAAAATAAAAACATTTTTCGACCACCTTTGGCAAATGAAGAATCATAATGTAATTTTAATTTTTTTTGAATTTATAAACTGTTATGACCTATTCGGTAATAAAGGTAGTGAAGAAGAAAATGATGAATCAAAATGGATAAGTTTTTTCCATAAATTTCAAGTTTTAATTGTAGATTTACTAACTTATCTTACTCTAAATTAAATAAACTATACAATCACGATGTAAATCTTTAATAAACTCTGGTTTTTACTATTGTATTAAATGGAAAAGGCACTGATAATAGTTTTAATACTAGAGAATATTATAAGGAACTCCTTCCTAATACGCATGAAAATATCTTTACCAATATTTGTAATGATAGAATTTTATCAAAGATAAGGTATCACAAATAATTTATATATATTATTTAAAATAATAACAACAAACTATATATGAAAAAATGAAGAACTGGAAGTCCTTAAATGTTTCAAATAACATACCATACTTTCCTTAAGTGTTTCTAAAATCACAACAAACTTTTCTTAAATATTCCATATAACACAACAAACTCAATTTCCTTATATGAACATGGTTGTAGTGATCGTAAACCGAAACTTCTCTATCTAATTTTCCGTGGTTTATAAATACAAAAGCTTTTGCAATTCATTTTGGAAAATGAAACATCATTGTGTAATTTTAAAAGGTTTTGGGTTTATAATTTATTTTTACCTAGATAGTAATAAATGTATTGAACAAAAAAAAGATGTATCAAAATTAGTATATTTTTTCATAAAGAATTCAAGTTTTTATTGTTGATTCACTAACATATACAGCTAATAATTGAATAAAGTTTACAATCACAAATTAAATCTATATTAAAAAATGGTTTTACGATTAAATTAAATGGAGATGTATATAATAATAATAGTAATATTAGACAATATTATAATGAACTCCTTCCAAATCCACTTGCATATATCTTTACAAATATTTGTAAGGCTTTCAATTTATTAAAGACGAGACATAGTTTTTAGTGTGATCTTCCGCTGTGCATTTTGTATAATTATAGGTATTATACATAGTTCTTAGATTTTTAATTAGGCACTATTGTATGACATGTGCCATATGTTGTATTTTATTTTATGGACATGTTCATAAAGATGTCGTTAGGAACTTATGTTGTGACAGTACCAATAATTAACACTTATAGGATATTATACTAAATATATATTATAAGGGTTGTTACAGTGGGTATCAGAGAAGGTCAATTCCCAACATAGCCTTGAAACATCATAAGTAAATATATCCCTTCCTCATATGTATGTTTTTCCAACAAGATTCTTAATATCAATATATGTATTATTGGGCCTGATCAACCTAATTCTATGTGCGTGGTAGGTAGGGTAATGGTTGAGCAAACACGAGGACTCTGAACTGTGTGTAGAGTTGTGCTTGAGGGTGGATTCAAGCCAAGAATTGGAAGTAAGGGGAGTTGGTCAGCTCAGTTGGAGTCTTAATAAGAGTTGTGATTATGGTAGCATGTAATTGAAAGGAAGTCTATTGTTCAAGCAAGCGTCCAATGTTAAATAAATGTAATTAAAGGGAGGTTTATTGTGACCTAGAGAGTAATAAATGTATTGAAGAAGAAAAAGATTTATCAAAATTGGTATGTTTTATCTTAAAGAAATTAAGTTTTTATTGTTGATTCACTAAGATATATATCTCATAATTGAATAAAGTTTACAATCACAAATTAAATCTATATTAAACTATGGTTTTTATGATTAAATTAAACGAAGAACACAATAATAATAATAATAATAATAATAATAATAATAATAATAGTATTGTAATATCCCATATTCCCTTAAATGCTCAATTAGTTGTCAGTTGAGACCTATTGAATTCCTATGTATTATATCTTTGGTTAGTTGTAACGATTGAAGCTCCTATGTGCTCTAAATGTTGTCAATTGGGACCAATAGAGTAAATGGTGAACTCTGAAGGGATTGATTATTAATAAAGAGACATACCAATATTAATATATATATATATATATTATATAGTATATGTGTGGTGGAAAAGAAAAGAAGAAAATGATAAGAAGTAGTAGGAAGAGATAAGAAGAAGGAGAGAGTTATCAGAAAAGGGAAAAGAAGAGAAAGAGAAAGAAAGAGGAAAAGAGAAAGAAAAAGAAAGAAGAAAAGAGAAAGAGAAAGAAGTGGAGAAGAGGAAGGAACCATCACCATCATCTCATCTTCATCATCAATAACTTCATCTTCTTCTTCTAGGTTAACCGGTTAACACTGAAACAGAATTAAATTTTCTATCTGTGCAGAATTTGTCACCAATGGGGTTCGGACCCAGGACCTCCTCTGAAACTGTACATGCCTTACCACTAGGCTAGAGAGGTTGTTGTTGAATGCTTATGCAATGAATAAATATTAATCTAAATCTTGATTAAGATAGATTAATGAATTAATTGAGCGTTATAACTCCGTTTTGGATGCGGACGGATGGATTAGTAAGATAATGAAAAAGGCTATTATTATGATATCATATTATAGTATATTATGTGTCTTACAAATTAAATGAATTATATTTATGATGGGTGTTAAACATGGTTGATATGGTTGATTGTGAAATAACATGACTAAAGATAACGTAAAGGACTATTATTATTGTTCCATGTTATAAAATAGTATGTGATTTATAAATGCCATGAATTTTATCATGATGAAAATTAAATATTGTTGTTATGTGGAAGGTGAAATAACACGATTAAAAACCTTACAAAGATGAGTGAGGAAACCTAGAAGAATAATTTGATTAATAACTTAGAAAGATAATCTAGGTTATGGAACATGTGAGATACATGTATGAGAATACGATATTCATTCGTACGACGCTTATGTGAGGTCGTGGACGAATTGTTGCCATGATTGAGAATGAGACGCATTGTATGGAACATGCCATGTTATTATTTGTGTATTATTATTATTTGTGTATTATGGTGAATGAAGTCACCTATGATTGATGAATTTGTTATGGTTCGTGGAACCAATGTTTTGTGGAACCGATCATGTATTCAGAATGTGTGTTTTTCTGTGATGGTACACATCTCTATTGGTATGCTTAAACGTGTAAGCATTGGGATGTGGGACCAATGATTCGAGCCTTAATTGGATTTGAGCCCCAACCATGGCGGACATGGGGGAAAGGTGGACACCTAAGTGGGTTAGAGTCCCATACGGTGAAAGATACTCAAAGTGGGTTAGAGTCCCATACGAGTGATGGTTCTTAAAAGTGGGTTAGAGTCCCATAGGGGAACCTGATATCCACCGCGAAAGTCGAATCATACGGACATGCGTGAACCAAGCCTTGGCCTAGACGTAGGTCCGGTTGGGGATCGATGTTGCGTGAATCTGAATAATGATCGTGGTTGAGTTATGAGAACTCAGATGCATGTTGCCATACAATTGCGAGTTAGTTCCCCATCGTTCAAGTCTTCGTTCCCTTGTTGACTTGAGTTGGATATGAGTTGAATATTGATTAGAAACCCTGTAGAGCCGAGTGGACCCATAGGATAGGAGAACTCACTGAGATTATTATCTCATCCCATCATTGTTGTTATTTTTTAGGTATTCTTTACAAGTTGGATCTAAGAGAAACTATTATGGATGTTTCAAGGATTGCTGTTCATTATGATCTTCCGCTGTGGAGTTATGTGCAATGAAGATATTGTACATAGTTCTTAGATTTTTTTTTATTATTTAGGCATTATTGTATAACATGTTCCATTGATGTTTTTAGTTTGGACATGTGTATATCTTAATGCCATTAGTCACTTATGTTGTGACAGTACCAAAATTTAACACTTGTATGATATTATTCTAGATATATATTATACGTGTTGTTACAGTTGGTATCAGAGCAGGTCGATTCTCGACCTAGCCTTGAAACATCATAAGTAAATCTATTCCTGCCTCATATGTGTGTTTAGCCAACATGATTCTTAATATCATTGTATGTAGTATTGGGCCTGATCAACCTAATGCTATGTGCATGGTAGGTAGGATCATGGTTGAGCGACCACGAGGACTCCGAAGTGTGGGTTGAACTTGTGCTTTGAGAATAGGCTCAAGCCAAGAGTTTGAAAGTAAGGAGAACTAGATGGCCCAGTTGAAGTTTCAGAGGCGTTGGGATTTGGGTATTATGGAATTGAAGAGTAGTGTATCATCCAAGCGATTCTGCGGTGGTAACAGAGTTGAGAAGTTGAGGATCTCTATTGGATGAATTGTCAGAGCTTTGAGAAAGGTGTGAATTGTTAGTGGAGTAAGATATACTCACTAATATGGAATAGTATTGTGAATAATTCAGTATGGTAAAGTAGAAAGGATGGTTATGTTACGCATATGTCATAAGGTTTGGAAGTGAGGTAGTGTATCAGTGTTTCAGTTTCTAAGGCCACTAAAATATTTTGGAAGAACGAGAGTACTTAATGGAATATATATATGTATTTGGAATGGTACCTTGCAAGTAGTTAAAGACTTGAGAGATAAGGACGTTCAGTTTTGTTGGGGGCCTAAAGTAGTGGTGAAGTCTAAGGAGAGACTCGAGGACATGGTTGTTTGTTCCAAGTGAAACATGTATGGACCAAATGGAAGCTAGAAGATAAACCAAGTATATCCAGTCTTAGAAGGGAGATCGGGTTCAAGATAACTAGTCAGAGGTTTAGTGTTAGTGAGCAACTGTAATGGAATGATGAGTTACCTAAAGATCAATTATAAGAGTTTGTGTTGGAGAGAGATAATGTAACACCCCGATAAAATAAGATAATTATTTAAATTGAGTTAATAATCTATTTATTAATTTAATTAAATAATTGGAATTATTATTATTATTGGAATAATAATTATTGGAATATTATTGGGATTATTATTATTGGATTATTTTTATTGTTATTATTGGAATAAAAGTAGAAATCAGTAAAAAGGTTCCATTTGGTAAAAAGAGTTATTTTCACGTGAAAAGGGAAAAGAGGCAGAAAAGTGGAAAAGGGCAAAGAGAGCCAGAGAACAAGGGTTGAAGAGAGGAAGGAAAGCTTGAAGCTCAGAGATTTGCCGGATTAACTCAAGTAAGGGGGGTTTATCATCGATTAATGGGTATTATGGGATAATATGTCATGGGTAGTGATAAACCATTGATTTACCTCTGATTGGAATAATTATGCTGAAAATTGTGAACTTTTGGGATGAACGAATCTGGATTAAAATTGAAGGAAATTCGTAGGAATTAGATGCAATAGTGTTAGAAATTGTGAGATCGAATAGGTTATGATTCGTGTTAGATGATATGAACGATTATTGTGTAAAATTGGACTGTAGAAGGTTGAATTGGATAGATCTCGTAGCAGAGAAAGCCATAGCAGATCTGGAAATCTGGTTTCTGGTCATACGCGTATGGCACTAGGCAATACGCGTATGAGATGGTCTGGTACGCGTATGGCACTAGGCAATACGCGTATGGATGAGGAAGATGATGTTTTGAACGTAGATTGGTCTCTGTTGGTACGCGTATGGGGAAGTGGTACGCGTAGCATACGCGTATGAGATGGTGTTACGCGTATGGGATTTTGTCAGGAGATGGGCCATACGCGTATGGGGTTAGGCAATACGCGTATGGGCAGGATTGTGATTTTCCTGAGCTGTTATTGTGCAGTTTTTAACTGTTCAGCTGAGTAACGAAATGCAGATGATGTATGATATATTAGGGATCATTTCCCGTTGTTTTGAGTAGTATAGGTATTAGTAGAGTGTGCTAATACTGTGGTTGTTATTTGGCATGATATGATATGCTTATGTGATAAAATACTGCTGATGTGTGATAGTATGCGTGATGCTGTGAATGTATCAGTTATGTGTGCATTGGTGAATAGACTGTTTTATGGCTTAGAGTGTGAGCATATATCTATTCTTGAATTGTTGTTGATGATGTAGCATTGCTAGGTGATTAGCATGCATGTTGTGGCCTTTATGGTGGTAGCTAATTCCCATGGTGAGGAATTAGTGATGAGTTATTATGAATTGTTGTTGATGTTTGCATGCTAGGTGATTTAGCGTGCATAGCATGGCCCTTGGGGTGGTAGCTAATTCCCATGGTGAGGAATTAGTGATGTGAGTCACTAGGTCTCAAATGAATGGGACTAGTGAGCTTGGTAGCCGTACCTGGATTTGGTCGGTGAGGTTGAACTATATGTTCACGAATAGTCGGTACCGCATGCATGGAGTCTCATTGCATAACGTATGTATGTATGGCGTATAATATGAATGGATGTATTCCAATATTATACGTGTGTTTTATGGTTGTGTTGAGTTTGAGTATGATGATGATGATGATTATGAGTTGATATTGCCGTTGCTGTATATGTGTAATCTGATTAGGGTGATGATATGTGTTAAATTACTTAGCATTACATGATGTTTTATAATGCTTATTATATCGATTGAAGGACTCACCCTTACAACTATGTTTTCAGGTAACGAGCAGTGATTGAATAAAAGCTAGTCCTGGGAGTCTAGTGTAGTCCTTAGTGGGTCATGCTCTGGTAGATGTAACATCGGGATGGGATGTTTTACTATGTTTCTTTTGGTTGTTGAACAACTTTACATGTAATGTAGTACATGATTTGAATGTTGTTATTTCGTATCCGCTGTGAATTATGCAAAAGTGTCTTATTTTAATTAAATAAACGAGCATGACAGGATATTTTGATGATTGGTGTGAAGTGATTGTGTGACACCCTTCAGGGCATAATTACTCTGATTGATATATTGCTATTTTAATTAAATAGTTGGGGTATTTTAGAAGGGTGTTACATTAGTGGTATCAGAGCATAGTCGGTCGAGTCGAGTCGTAATTATTCTGTTTCCCCTGTACGGGATAGGTGTTGTGTAACCCTATCAGTACTTATTGTTTTAGCTTGTTGGGTTTTCAGAATAGAGATGGCTGGAAGAGGTAGGGATGATGCTGCAATTGCCGAGGCTCTGGGTATGCTAGCTGGAGTACTTGGAGGAAATCCGAATGTTGTGGGAATGGGAGCTGCTCGTCAACTGAGTGAGTTCCAGAAGAACAATCCTCCAATGTTTAAGGGAGCATACGATCCAGATGGTGCTCAGAAGTGGTTGAAGGAAATCGAGAGGATCTTCCGAGTGACTGAGTGTGCCGATAACCAGAAGGTCAGGTTCGGTACGCATATGCTGTCAGAAGAAGCAGATGACTGGTGGGTTGCTACCCGTACTGAGTTGGAATCTGCTGGGAATGCTGAGATCACTTGGGCTGTATTCAAGAGAGATTTCTGAGGAAGTACTTTCCAGAGGATGTCAGAGGAAAGAAAGAGATAGAATTCTTGGAATTGAAACAGGGTAACAGGTCTGTTACTGAGTATGCTGCTAAGTTCACAGAGCTGTCAAAGTATTATACTCCCTATAACGAGGCTACTGGGGAATTTTCAAAATGTGTGAAGTTTGAGAACGGGTTGCGTCCCGAGATTAAGCAGGCTATTGGGTACCAGCGGATTAGAGTGTTTTCTGATTTGGTTGACTGTTGCAGGATTTTTGAACAGGATTCCAAGGCTAGAGCAGAGAGCTATCAGCAGAGGGTTGATAGGAAAGGCAAGAATCAGAATGATCGTGGGAAACCGTATGCAGTTGGCAAAGGTTTCCAGCGACAGAGTGGGATGAAGAGGCCTAGTGGGGGAGACTCCAGTGCTCCTGCTAAGTGTTACAGATGTGGTCAGGCTGGACATCGTTTCCATGAGTGTACCAGTGCTGAGAAGAAGTGTTTCAAGTGTGGAAAAGGTGGTCACTTGGCTGCAGAGTGCCGGTTGAAGACTATGACTTGTTTCAACTGTGGAGAAGTGGGTCATATCAGTCCACAGTGTCCTAAGCCGAAGAAGGAGAACCAGTCGGTAGGCAAGGTCTTTGCTTTATCGGGTTCTGAGACTTCTGCAGATGATCGTTTGATCCGAGGTACGTGTTATATTAATGGCTTTCCTCTTGTAGCTATTATTGACACAGGTGCGACTCATTGCTTTATATCTTTGGATTGTGCTGTGAAACTCAAGTTAGAAATATCTGAGATGCTTGGAAGTATGGTGATTGATACTCCTGCGAAGGGTTCAGTGACTACTACTTCAGTTTGTTTAAATTGCCCTTTGAGTATTTTTGGTAGAGACTTTGGGATGGACCTAGTGTGTCTTCCACTAGTGCAGATCGATGTTATCTTGGGTATGAACTGGTTGGTGTTTAACCGAGTTTCTATCAACTGTTTTGATAAGACTGTGATCTTTCCTGAGATTGAGGAAGGAAAGAGTTTGTTTCTATCAGCAAGGCAGGTGAATGAGGCAGTAGCAGATGGGGCAGAGTTGTTTATGCTGTTAGCGACTTTGGAGGCTAAAGATAAACTGGTGATTTGCGATCTAGCTGTGGTGTGTGATTTTCCTGATGTGTTTCCTGAAGAAGTGAATGAATTACCGCCAGAGCGTGAGGTTGAGTTCTCTATTGATTTGGTACCTGGTACTAGGCCGATATCGATGGCTCCGTACCGTATGTCTGCTGTTGAGTTAACTGAATTGAAGAGTCAGTTAGAAGATCTGTTGGATAAGAAATTTATTCGTCCGAGTGTGTCACCGTGGGGTGCACCAGTGTTATTGGTTAAGAAGAAAGAAGGTACTATGAGGTTGTGTGTGGACTACAGACAACTGAATAAAGTAACGATCAAGAATCGGTATCCTTTGCCGAGGATTGATGATTTGATGGATCAGTTGGTTGGTGCGAGTGTGTTCAGCAAAATAGATTTGAGATCGGGTTATCATCAGATACGTGTGAAAATTGAGGATATTCAGAAGACTGCTTTCAGAACAAGGTATGGACATTATGAGTATTCTGTAATGCCTTTTGGTGTGACTAATGCGCCTGGAGTATTTATGGAGTATATGAATAGGATTTTCCATCCGTACCTAGACAAGTTTGTTGTGGTGTTTATTGATGACATTTTGGTGTATTCGAAATCTGAAGAAGAGCATGCTGAGCATTTGAGAGTGGTGTTAGGAGTTCTACGAGAAAAGAAGTTATTTGCTAAACTATCCAAGTGTGAATTTTGGTTAGAAGAGGTTAGTTTTCTTGGACATGTGATTTCCAGAGGTGGTGTTGCTGTTGATCCTTCTAAGATAGAAGCGGTATCTAAGTGGGAAGCTCCGAAGTCGGTTTCTGAGATAAGAAGTTTTCTTGGACTTGCAGGTTATTATAGGAAGTTCATTGAAGGATTTTCTAAGTTGGCGTTACCGTTGACGATGTTGACTAGGAAGGGGCAAGCGTTTGTTTGGGACTCGAAATGTGAAGAAGGTTTCCAAGAGTTAAAGAGAAGGTTAACTACTGCTCCTATTTTGATATTACCAAGTCCGTCAGAACTATTTGAGGTTTTCTGTGATGCTTCATTGTTGGGTTTGGGTGGTGTGTTGATGCAGAATAAGCAGGTTATAGCTTATGCTTCGAGACAACTGAGGGTTCATGAGAGGAACTATCCGACGCACGATTTAGAGTTGGCAGCCGTGGTATTTGTTCTGAAGTTATGGAGACATTACTTGTACGGGTCAAGATTTGAGGTTTTCAGCGACCATAAGAGTTTAAAGTATTTGTTTGATCAGAAAGAGCTGAATATGAGACAGAGAAGATGGTTAGAGTTTCTGAAGGATTATGACTTTGGTTTGAATTACCATCCGGGTAAAGCAAACGTAGTGGCTGATGCATTGAGTCGGAAATCATTGCATATGTCTATGTTAATGGTTAAGGAATTGGATTTAATTGAGCAGTTTAGAGACTTGAGTTTGGTGTGTGAGAGTACTCACAATAGTGTTAAATTTGGAATGTTGAAGTTAACGAGTGGTATTCTGGATGAGATTAGAGAGGGTCAGAAATCCGATGTGCTTTTGGTTGATAAGTTGACTCTAGTGAATCAAGGTCAAGGTGGTGAATTCAGAGTGGATGAGAATGGTGTTTTGAAATTTGGTAATCGGGTGTGTATTCCGGATGTTACCGAACTTAAGAAGAGTATCCTGGAGGAAGGACATCGTAGTGGCTTAAGTATTCATCCTGGAGCTACGAAGATGTATCATGATTTGAAAAAGTTATTTTGGTGGCCGGGAATGAAAAGAGAAATTGCGAGTTTTGTTTATTCTTGTTTGACTTGTCAGAAGTCGAAGATTGAGCATCAGAAGCCGTCTGGGCTAATGCAACCGTTGGTTATTCCAGAGTGGAAGTGGGATAGTATCAGTATGGATTTTGTTTCTGGGTTACCGAGGACAAATAAGAATTTTGAAGCCATTTGGGTGATTGTTGATAGATTGACGAAATCGGCTCATTTCATTCCGATCAGAATGGATTATCCGTTAGAGAGATTAGCTGAGTTGTATATTGAGAAGATTGTAAGTTTGCATGGTATTCCGTCGAGTATTGTTTCGGATAGAGATCCTAGATTTACATCGAAATTCTGGGAAGGTTTGCAGAGGGCTTTGGGAACTAAGCTGAGATTGAGTTCTGGATATCATCCGCAGACTGATGGTCAGACTGAGAGGACGACTCAGTCACTAGAGGATCTTTTGAGAGCTTGTGTTTTGGAAAAAGGAGGTGCTTGGGATTGTTACTTACCTTTGATTGAGTTTACCTACAACAATAGTTTTCATTCGAGCATTGGTATGGCACCGTTTGAAGCTTTGTATGGTAGGAGATGTCGGACGCCTTTATGTTGGTATGAATCCGGTGAGAGTGCTGTGGTTGGACCGGAGATTGTTCAACAAACTACGGAAAAGATTAAGATGATTCAGGAGAAGATGAGAATTGCTCAGAGTCGTCAGAAGAGTTATCACGACAAGAGGAGGAAGTCACTTGAGTTCCAAGAGGGAGATCATGTGTTTCTTCGTGTTACTCCGATAACTGGGGTTGGTGGAGCTTTGAAGTCGAAGAAGTTGACACCTCGATTTATTGGTCCTTATCAGATTTTGGAGAGGATAGGAGAGGTAGCCTATCGTATCGCTTTACCGCCGTCACTTGCAAATTTACATGAGGTTTTTCATGTGTCTCATTTGAGGAGGTACATTCCTGATCCGTCGCATGTGGTCCAAGTAGATGATGTACAGGTGAGAGATAACCTGACTGTTGAAACATCACCTATGAGGATTGAGGATCGAGAGTTGAAGCAGTTGCGGGGTAAAGAGATTTCTTTGGTAAAGGTAGCTTGGGGCGGACCAGCAGGTGGCAATGTGACTTGGGAACTTGAGAGTCAGATGAAGGAGTCTTATCCTGAGTTATTCACTTGAGGTATGTTTTCGAGGACGAAAACTCTTTTAGTGGGGGAGAGTTGTAACACCCCGATAAAATAAGATAATTATTTAAATTGAGTTAATAATCTATTTATTAATTTAATTAAATAATTGGAATTATTATTATTATTGGAATAATAATTATTGGAATATTATTGGGATTATTATTATTGGATTATTTTTATTGTTATTATTGGAATAAAAGTAGAAATCAGTAAAAAGGTTCCATTTGGTAAAAAGAGTTATTTTCACGTGAAAAGGGAAAAGAGGCAGAAAAGTGGAAAAGGGCAAAGAGAGCCAGAGAACAAGGGTTGAAGAGAGGAAGGAAAGCTTGAAGCTCAGAGATTTGCCGGATTAACTCAGGTAAGGGGGGTTTATCGTCGATTAATGGGTATTATGGGATAATATGTCATGGGTAGTGATAAACCATTGATTTACCTCTGATTGGAATAATTATGCTGAAAATTGTGAACTTTTGGGATGAACGAATCTGGATTAAAATTGAAGGAAATTCGTAGGAATTAGATGCAATAGTGTTAGAAATTGTGAGATCGAATAGGTTATGATTCGTGTTAGATGATATGAACGATTATTGTGTAAAATTGGACTGTAGAAGGTTGAATTGGATAGATCTCGTAGCAGAGAAAGCCATAGCAGATCTGGAAATCTGGTTTCTGGTCATACGCGTATGGCACTAGGCAATACGCGTATGAGATGGTCTGGTACGCGTATGGCACTAGGCAATACGCGTATGGATGAGGAAGATGATGTTTTGAACATAGATTGGTCTCTGTTGGTACGCGTATGGGGAAGTGGTATGCGTAGCATACGCGTATGAGATGGTGTTACGCGTATGGGATTTTGTCAGGAGATGGGCCATACGCGTATGGGGTTAGGCAATACGCGTATGGGCAGGATTGTGATTTTCCTGAGCTGTTGTTGTGCAGTTTTTAACTGTTCAGCTGAGTAACGAAATGCAGATGATGTATGATATATTAGGGATCATTTCCCGTTGTTTTGAGTAGTATAGGTATTAGTAGAGTGTGCTAATACTGTGGTTGTTATTTGGCATGATATGATATGCTTATGTGATAAAATACTGCTGATGTGTGATAGTATGCGTGATGCTGTGAATGTATCAGTTATGTGTGCATTGGTGAATAGACTGTTTTATGGCTTAGAGTGTGAGCATATATCTATTCTTGAATTGTTGTTGATGATGTAGCATTGCTAGGTGATTAGCATGCATGTTGTGGCCTTTATGGTGGTAGCTAATTCCCATGGTGAGGAATTAGTGATGAGTTATTATGAATTATTGTTGATGTTTGCATGCTAGGTGATTTAGCGTGCATAGCATGGCCCTTGGGGTGGTAGCTAATTCCCATGGTGAGGAATTAGTGATGTGAGTCACTAGGTCTCAAATGAATGGGACTAGTGAGCTTGGTAGCCGTACCTGGATTTGGTCGGTGAGGTTGAACTATATGTTCACGAATAGTCGGTACCACATGCATGGAGTCTCATTGCATAACGTATGTATGTATGGCGTATAATATGAATGGATGTATTCCAATATTATACGTGTGTTTTATGGTTGTGTTGAGTTTGAGTAAGATGATGATGATGATTATGAGTTGATATTGCCGTTGCTGTATATGTGTAATCTGATTAGGGTGATGATATGTGTTAAATTACTTAGCATTACATGATGTTTTATAATGCTTATTATATCGATTGAAGGACTCACCCTTACAACTATGTTTTCAGGTAACGAGCAGTGATTGAATAAAAGCTAGTCCTGGGAGTCTAGTGTAGTCCTTAGTGGGTCATGCTCTGGTAGATGTAACATCGGGATGGGATGTTTTACTATGTTTCTTTTGGTTGTTGAACAACTTTACATGTAATGTAGTACATGATTTGAATGTTGTTATTTCGTATCCGCTGTGAATTTTGCAAAAGTGTCTTATTTTAATTAAATAAACGAGCATGACAGGATATTTTGATGATTGGTGTGAAGTGATTGTGTGACACCCTTCAGGGCATAATTACTCTGATTGATATATTGCTATTTTAATTAAATAGTTGGGGTATTTTAGAAGGGTGTTACAGATAACGCCCATTATATAGTAATGGAAGCTCTAGTGGGTTTTGGTTGTATGAGAACTGATTGAGGATAAGGGCAATTAAGTTGGATTTAAGGACTTCTAGTAGAATGGTTTTGTAATTGGAACGGAGAGAATTACCATAGGGAGACAAGTGAACACCGAGTGCGGAAGTAGTGTGGATGTTGCAATACAACTATTGTAATGAGGAACATTTCAGATAGAGGCACAATGGGACCATTAAGATTCATTAAGACAAAGTTATGGGCGTGTAGTTGATGATTGTTCACATCGAGGATTTCTAGAGTATGTAGTGTGTAACACCCGAGGTCGGAGAGGCCGAAGAGTGGTCATGTAACATCCGAGGGCGATGGAGTGGTTGTCGTTGCATGATGCATGACAATGAGACACTCCTAGCAACTCCTAGGGGAAAAAAACCGAATTCACATCGGAATGAGAGGGATCCTGAGGCTGTGCAGGTATGAGACTACATGGTTGAAAGAAGGCTTATAAGGATTAATTGGTACTACCTATATCAACAAGATGCATCTTCTTTTCGGTATCCTAACCAATAAGAACTCCATAGTTGAGCGTGCTTGACTTGGAGTAGTATTGGGATGGGTGACCTTCTGGGAAGTTTCCTGAAAAGCGTGCGAGTGAGGACAAAACATGTTGAAAAAGGCCCGTGTTGATTTGTGGGGTTAGTTGATAATCCTGAAAGCAGTCTGGGGTGTTACATAGTGGAATAGAGGAAGTTAAACCTTGGTGTTAAGAGAAGTATGTGATAGTAGTATTATGGTCACAAGTAAGTGTAATGGATTCCTTGTCTTGAGATGGATGTAAAGTAACATACATTTTTTTGAGCAGTGAGTCTTGTATTCTAAGAAGTTTAGTTGATGATAGCCAACAAAAGATAAGCTAAGCTGGAGCATGTGGACTAAGGGTAGAATGTGGAATATTTTATGTTGCAAGAGTTTATTGGGAGGCAATGAGGATTATTCGTGGGAATTTATAGAGACATGTAACCCGGTATAATGCAGTGTGTAGTAGGTATTGGTTTAGAAGAAAATTCTAGTCATAATTGTGTGGCAATGATAAGGTTCATCTTAAGTGTATTTTATTTGAATTGAAAGAGTAATATTGGCTTATTGGAAGTCCGGTTGTTATTTATCTCCTTGAGAAGTATTTGGTTGGTTGGTTAGTCGCGGAGTATAAACATTCACACCGTGTTGGAGCTAAGGATGTCTTAAACGTCATAAGTGGACCGTTGTGGATGTACAAATTAGGGATGGAGTTGCAAGTCACCACAAGTCAGATTGGTAGTTTTGAAATTGGGATTTCTAAAGGTGTAGTGCGTAGTTGGTCATCTGAGGAGATATCATGGAAGTCAGACGCATGGGAAAACCAACCTGGTAGACCATGCTCAGTTTAAGTAAGTCTGGGAAGTACCATTATTATGATTATGAATAACTATAAGGAACAGACTTGGAAGAGACCTACTAAGTGGTGATCTGGAAGAGATTAGATAGGTATGTGGTATAGATATTGATAAGGTGTGAAGCGGTTGGTCACGGTATGAAATTGATTAATTCATTCGGATTCATAGCCTTAGATGTAGACTCCCTGAGAGTGGTAATGGATGTGTACGATGATACTTTACCGTATTGGAGGATTCATGAGTTATACTTCCCAGGAGGAACGAGAATCAAATATTCCTAAAGTTAAACAAGTAACTCGGACTGTATATTAGTAAGGGTATGAGCTAAGATTATGGAAGATGGAACAAGACGATTGAGATGAATGATTTTGGATACGAAGTGAAATGTTGTCTCTAAATATGTGTGAAATATTGTGTGTGACTCTATGAGGTGTATTGACACTCATAGTTACGTTCTAGATTGCTTAAGTTCCTTAGAAATGGTGTTTTGTTGATGATTTAAAGTTCCTTGATGGTGTTACATTGTCTTGGTCGAGATCATGTGTCGGGAGAAATGTTGAATGAATCAAAACCCTATAAGAGGATTTGATATGGAATATAGTAACCAGAACCGGATATTGTCAAACTAATTTAGTTTAGCTACATCGAACACATGATGAATTTGGATGTTTTATGTTTTTATGGTTGTAGTAATGTAACCCCTGGATACCTATCTTCTGAAGAGTGTTGATCTTATTCTACACTTTTGTGAGTCATCAAGGAAGTTATTCTACTAATGGAAGTCGGTAAGGTTCTAGTACCATTTTGGACAATAGGCACTCTGAGGGTAAGTGTGTTTCTTTGAAGATTGTTAGCTAAACAGTAGTGCCTAGGAATCCCAAGTGTTCCACTATTAGAATTAGAGTATCACAATGGAAGGTGACGAGAGAAAGAGCCCAATCAAGTCTATGGGGATCAGGGAGATAGTTACTCGTAAGAATGGAGGTAAGGATGAGAGTAAGATAATCTCGTGCTAATGGTTCTATCTTATTGGAGTAGTACGAGAGAAGGGAAACAATTGGAGTAGAGGTTTGCAACATGTAGCATTATGCCAGGTGAAGTTTATGAGATTATCAATAAATGGATTACAAAGTTGTTGCATTTGTTGAAGGAATAACAAGAAAAGGGCAGTCAATACTATTTGTGGTAAGGGAATCAATAAATTTTCTTATGAAGAATTAATGAGTATTGATTAACCGAGTCCAGATGAGATGTTGTAATTATGTTTTGTGTAACTTAGTGCAAGGAAGGGAAGTCGTGGTTTCCGGGAAGAAAGTGACCCATTGATGTTGAGCGGTATATAAGAGGAATTATGTGGAAGCAAGTTTAAATGTTAATCCAATATTAGAATGAGATTGTGATGGAAATCAAGAAGTTTCGGGAGTTCATGAAAGAGGGAAAAATTGTTAGCAAAGACAAGTTAGAAGAATGAGTATGTCCGAGACTTGAAATTGAAGAGAAGTCAAGTGTTGGTCTAAGATGTTGATGCAAGGTTTGTTGGTTTGCTTAGTGAAGGAAATTCGGGGGCGAATTTCAATTTAAGAGAGGGAGAATGTAATATCCCATATTCCCTTAAATGCTCAATTAGTTGTCAGTTGAGACCTATTGAATTCCTATGTATTATATCTTTGGTTAGTTGTAACGATTGAAGCTCCTATGTGCTCTAAATGTTGTCAATTGGGACCAATAGAGTAAATGGTGAACTCTGAAGGGATTGATTATTAATAAAGAGACATACCAATATTAATAAGTACAAGAGAGGACATTTTTGGTAACATTAATAATTGGTCAATTGGTACTGGAAGATAAAATATCAATTGAGATATTTTATTACTACTTGATATTATATATTATATATATATTATATAGTATATGTGTGGTGGAAAAGAAAAGAAGAAAATGATAAGAAGTAGTAGGAAGAGATAAGAAGAAGGAGAGAGTTATCAGAAAAGGGAAAAGAAGAGAAAGAGAAAGAAAGAGGAAAAGAGAAAGAAAAAGAAAGAAGAAAAGAGAAAGAGAAAGAAGAGGAGAAGAGGAAGGAACCATCACCATCATCTCATCTTCATCATCAACAACTTCATCTTCTTCTTCTACTAGGTGAGTTCTTAGATAGTTTTAGCCTTTGGGGGAAAATAATCTATATTTGTGGGGTTAGGGTTTGTGTGAATTTGTGATAAACTTGTTGTGTTCATACTCCCTATCCGTGCTATGTGTTGATAAGGAAAATAAAAGAGGAGTTAATCAAGGAAAGATGTGGTGGAAAAGAAAAGAAGAAAATGATAAGAAGTAGTAGGAAGAGATAAGAAGAAGGAGAGAGTTATCAGAAAAGGGAAAAGAAGAGAAAGAGAAAGAAAGAGGAAAAGAGAAAGAAAAAGAAAGAAGAAAAGAGAAAGAGAAAGAAGAGGAGAAGAGGAAGGAACCATCACCATCATCTCATCTTCATCATCAACAACTTCATCTTCTTCTTCTACTAGGTGAGTTCTTAGATAGTTTTAGCCTTTGGGGGAAAATAATCTATATTTGTGGGGTTAGGGTTTGTGTGAATTTGTGATAAACTTGTTGTGTTCATACTCCCTATCCGTGCTATGTGTTGATAAGGAAAATAAAAGAGGAGTTAATCAAGGAAAGAAGTTACTGAGAGAATTAATGGAAATTGGACTTTCTGGGCAATTTCGTGAGTTGTTAACCGGTTAACGTTTTATTTTCTGTCTGTGCAGAATTTGTCACCAATGGGGTTCAAACCCAGGACCTCCTCTGAAACTGTACATGCCTTACCACTAGGCTAGAGAGGTTACTGTTGAATGCTTATGCAATGAATAAATATTAATCTAAATCTTGATTAAGATAGATTAATGAATTAATTGAGCGTTATAACTCCGTTTTGGATGCGGACGGATGCATTAGTAAGATAATGAAAAAGGCTATTATTATGATATCATATTATAGTATATTATGTGTCTTACAAATTAAATGAATTATATTTATGATGGGTGTTAAACATGGTTGATATGGTTGATTGTGAAATAACATGACTAAAGATAACGTAAAGGACTATTATTATTGTTCCATGTTATAAAATAGTATGTGATTTATAAATGCCATGAATTTTATCATGATGAAAATTAAATATTATTGTTATGTGGAAGGTGAAATAACACGATTAAAAACCTTACAAAGATGAGTGAGGAAACCTAGAAGAATAATTTGATTAATAACTTAGAAAGATAATCTAGGTTATGGAACATGTGAGATACATGTATGAGAATACGGTATTCATTCGTACGACGCTTATGTGAGGTCGTGGACGAATTGTTGCCATGATTGAGAATGAGACGCATTGTATGGAACATGCCATGTTATTATTTGTGTATTATTATTATTTGTGTATTATGGTGAATGAAGTCACCTATGATTGATGAATTTGTTATGGTTCGTGGAACCAATGTTTTGTGGAACCGATCATGTATTCAGAATGTGTGTTTTTCTGTGATGGTACACATCTCTATTGGTATGCTTAAATGTGTAAGCATTGGGATGTGGGACCAATGATTCGAGCCTCAATTGGGTTTGAGCCCCAACCATGGCGGACATGGGGGAAAGGTGGACACCAAAGTGGGTTAGAGTCCCATACGGTGAAAGATACTCAAAGTGGGTTAGAGTCCCATACGAGTGATGGTTCTTAAAAGTGGGTTAGAGTCCCATAGGGGAACCTGATATCCACCGCGAAAGTCGAATCATACGGACATGCGTGAACCAAGCCTTGGCCTAGACGTAGGTCCGGTTGGGGATCGATGTTGCGTGAATCTGAATAATGATCGTGGTTGAGTTATGAGAACTCAGATGCATGTTGCCAGACAATTGCGAGTTAGTTCCCCATCGTTCAAGTCTTCGTTCCCTTGTTGACTTGAGTTGGATATGAGTTGAATATTGATTAGAAACCCTGTAGAGCCGAGTTGACCCATAGGATAGGAGAACTCACTGAGATTATTATCTCATCCCATCATTGTTGTTATTTTTCAGGTATTCTTTACAGGTTGGATCTAAGAGAAACTATTATGGATGTTTCAAGGATTGTTGTTCATTATGATCTTCCGCTGTGGAGTTATGTGCAATGAAGATATTGTACATAGTTCTTAGATTTTTTTTTATTGTTTAGGCATTATTGTATAACATGTTCCATTGATGTTTTTAGTTTGGACATGTGTATATCTTAATGCCATTAGGCACTTATGTTGTGACAGTACCAAAATTTAACACTTGTATGATATTATTCTAGATATATATTATACGTGTTGTTACAAGTATTAGAGAATATTATAACGAACGCCTTCCAATTAGGCATGCAAATATCTTTACAAGTATTTGTAATGATATCACTTTATCAAAGATAAGGTATCACAAATAATTTGTATATATTATTTAAAAATAATAACAATATACTATATACAAAAAAATAAAGAACTAGAAGTCCTTAAATTTTTCAATTAACAAACAAAACTTTCTTTAATTGTTTCTAAAATCACAGCAAATATTCCTTAAATACTTCATCTAACACAACAAACTCGGTTTCCTTATATGGACATAGTTGTGGTGATCATAAATCAAAAAAGTTCTTTCTAATTTGTCGTAGTTTATAAATAGAAAAGATTTTGCAGTCCCCTTTGGAAAATGAAGGATCATAGTGTAGTTTTAAAAGGTTTTGGATTTATAAACTTTTTTGACCTATATAGTAATAAATGTATTCATGAATTAAAGGACGTATCAAAATTGATAAGTTTTTTTCTTAAAGAATTCAAGTTTTTATTGTTGATTCACTAACATATATGACTCATAACTAAATAAAGATTATAAGCACAAATTAAATATATATTAAACTCTGATTTTTACGATTAAATTAAATGGAGAAGACAATAAAAAAAATAATATTAGAAAATATTATAATTAAACCCTTTCAAATCCACATGCATATTTCTTAACAAATATTTATAACAATTTCACTTTATTAAAGATGAGACATTGCAAATAATTTTTATATATTGTTTAAAAGCAATAACAACAAATAACATATAAACAAAATTGAAGAACGAAATCTCCTTAAATGTTTCAATTAACTTAACAAACCTTCCTTAAATGATTCTAAATTCACAATAAATATTCCTTAAAGAATTTCATATAAGACAAGAAACTTCGTTTTCTTATTTTATGAACAAAGTGATCATGAATGAAAACTTATCTTTTAACTTACCATATTTCACAAATAAAAACATTTTTCAACCACCTTTGGCAAATGAAGAATCATAATGTAACTTTAAAATATTTTGAATTTATAAACTGTTATGACCTATTCGGTAATAAAGGTAGTGAAGAAGAAAATGATGAATCTAAATTAATAAGTTTTTTTCATAAATTTCAAGTTTTAATGGTAGATTTACTAACTTATCTTACTCTAAATTAAATAAACTATACAATCACGATGTAAATCTTTAATACACTCTGGTTTTTACTATTGTATTAAATGGAGAAGGAACTGATTATAGTCTTAATATTAGAGAATATTATAAGAAACTCCTTCCTAATACGCATGAAAATATATTTACAAATATTTGTAATGATAGAATTTTATCAAAGATAAGGTATCACAAATAATTTGTATATATTATTTAAAAATAATAACAACAAACTATATATGAAAAAATGAAGAACTGGAAGTCCTTAAATGTTTCAAATAACATACCATACTTTCCTTATGTGTTTCTAAAATCACAACAAACTTTTCTTAAATATTTCATATAACACAACAAACTCAATTTCCTTATATGAACATGGTTGTAGTGATCGTAAACCAAAACTTCTCTATCTAATTTTCCGTGGTTTATAAATACAAAAGCTTTTGCAATTCATTTTGGAAAATGAAACATCATAGTGTAATTTTAAAAGGTTTTGGGTTTATAATTTATTTTTACCTAGATAGTAATAAATGTATTGAACAAAAAAAAGATGTATCAAAATTGGTATGTTTTTTCTTCAAGAATTCAAGTTTTTATTATTGATTCACTAACATATACAGCTAATAATTGAATAAAGTTTACAATGACAAATTAAATCGATATTAAAAAATGGTTTGACGATTAAATTAAATGGAGATGTATCTAATAATAATAGTAATATTAGACAATATTATAATGAACTCCTTCCAAATCCACTTGCATATATCTTTACAAATATTTGTAAGGGTTTCACTTTATTAAAGACGAGACATAGATTTTAGTGTGATCTTCCGCTGTGCATTTTGTATAATTATAGGTATTATACATAGTTCTTAGATTTTTATTTAGGCACTATTGTATGACATGTGCCATATGTTGTATTTTATTTTATGGACATGTTCATAAAGATGTCGTTAGGAACTTATGTTGTGACAGTACCAATAATTAACACTTATAGGATATTATACTAAATATATATTATAAGGGTTGTTACAGTGGGTATCAGAGAAGGTTAATTCTCAACATAGCCTTGAAACATCGTAAGTAAATATATCCCTTCCTCATATGTATGTTTAGCCAACAAGATTCTTAATATCAATATATGTATTATTGGGCCTGATCAACCTAATTCTATGTGCGTGGTAGGTAGGGTAATGGTTGAGCGAACACGAGGACTGTGAAGTGTGTGTAGAGTTGTGCTTGAGGGTGGATTCAAGCCAAGAATTGGAAGTAAGGGGAGCTGGTTAGCTCAGTTGGAGTCTTAATAAGAGTTGTGATTATGGTAGCGTGTAATTGAAAGGAAGTCTATTGTTCAAGCAAGCGTCCAATGTTAAATAAATGTAATTAAAGGGAGGTTTATTGTGACCTAGCGAGTAATAAATGTATTGAAGAAGAAAAAGATTTGTCAAAATTGGTATGTTTTATCTTAAAGAAATTAAGTTTTTATTGTTGATTCACTAGCATATATATCTCATAATTGAATAAAGTTTACAATCACAAATTAAATCTATATTAAACTATGGTTTTTATGATTAAATTAAATGAAGAAGACAATAATAATAATAATAATAGTAGTAGTATTAGAGAATATTATAATGAAGGCCTTCCAAATAAGCATGCAAATATCTTTACAAGTATTTGTAATGATATCACTTTATCAAAGATAAGGTATCACAAATAATTTGTATATATTATTTAAAAATAATAACAATATACTATATACAAAAAAATAAAGAACTAGGAGTCCTTACATTTTTCAAGTAACAAACAAAACTTTCCTTAATTGTTTCTAAAATCACATCTAAGTTTCCTTAAATATTTCATCTAACATAACAAACTCGGTTTCCTTATATGGACATAGTTGTGGTGATCATAAATCAAAAAAATTCTTTCTAATTTGTCGTAGGTTATAAATAAAAAAGATTTTGCAATCCCCTTTGGAAAATGAAGGATCATAGTGTACTTTTAAAAGGTTTTGGATTTATAAACTTTTTTGACCTATATAGTAATAAATGTATTCATGAATTAAAGGACGTATCAAAATTGATAAGTTTTTTTCTTAAAGAATTCAAGTTTTTATTGTTGATTCACTAACATATATGACTCATAACTAAATAAAGATTATAAGCACAAATTAAATATATATTAAACTCTGATTTTTATGAATAAAATAAATGGACAAGACAATAAAAATAATAATATTAGAGAATATTATAATGAAACCCTTCCAAATGCACATGCATATTTCTTAACAAATATTTGTAACAATTTCACTTTATTAAAGATGAGACATTGCAAATAATATCTATATATTATTTAAAAGCAATAACAACAAATAACATATAAACAAAATTGAAGAACCAAAACTCCTTAAATGTTTCATTTAACTTAACAAACCTTCCTTAAATGATTCTAAATTCACAATAAACTTTCCTTAAATGTTTCATATAAGACAAGAGACTTCATTTTCTTATTATATGAATAAAGTGATCATGAATGAAAACTTATCTTCTAACTTACCATAATTCAAAAATAAAAACATTTTTCGACCACCTTAGGCAAATGAAGAATCATAATGTAATTTTAATTTTTTTTGAATTTATAAACTGTTATGACCTATTCGGTAATAAAGGTAGTGGAGAAGAAAATGATGAATCAAAATGGATAAGTTTTTTTCATAAATTTCAAGTTTTAATTGTAGATTTACTAACTTATCTTACTCTAAATTAAATAAACTATACAATCACGATGTAAATCTTTAATAAACTCTGGTTTTTACTATTGTATTAAATGGAGCAGGCACTGATAATAGTTTTAATACTAGAGAATATTATAAGGAACTCCTTCCTAATACGCATGAAAATATCTTTACCAATATTTGTAATGATAGAATTTTATCAAAGATAAGGTATCACAAATAATTTATATATATTATTTAAAAATAATAACAACAAACTATATATGAAAAAATGAAGAACTGGAAGTCCTTAAATGTTTCAAATAACATACCATACTTTCCTTAAGTGTTTCTAAAATCACAACAAACTTTTCTTAAATATTTCATATAACACAACAAACTCAATTTCCTTATATGAACATGGTTGTAGTGATCGTAAATCGAAACTTCGCTATCTAATTTTCCGTGGTTTATAAATACAAAAGCTTTTGCAATTCATTTTGGAAAATGAAACATCATAGTGTAATTTTAAAAGGTTTTGGGTTTATAATTTATTTTTACCTAGATAGTAATAAATGTATTGAACAAAAAAAAGATGTATCAAAATTGGTATGTTTTTTCTTAAGGAATTCAATTTTTATTGTTGATTCACTAACCTATTATGCTAATAATTGAATAAAGTTTACAATCACAAATTAAATCTATATTAAAAAATGGTTTTTACGATTAAATTAAATGGAGATGTATATAATAATAATAGTAATATTAGACAATATTATAATGAACTCCTTTCAAATCCACTTGCATACATCTTTACAAATATTTGTAAGGGTTTCACTTTATTAAAGACGAGACATAGTTTTTAGTGTGATCTTCCGCTGTGCATTTTGTATAATTATAGGTAGTATACCTAGTTCTTAGATTATTTAGGCACTATTGTATGACATGCGTCATATGTTGTATTTTATTTTATGGACATGTTCATAAAGATGTCGTTAGGAAATTATGTTGTGACAGTACCAATAATTAACACTTATAGGATATTATACTAAATATATATTATAAGGGTTGTTACAGTGGGTACCAGAGAAGGTCAATTCTCAACATAGCCTTGAAACATCATAAGTAAATATATCCCTTCCTCAAATGTATGTTTTTCCAACAAGATTCTTAATATCAATATATGTATTATTGGGCCTGATCAACCTAATTCTATGTGCTTTGTAGGTAGGGTAATGGTTGAGCGAACACGAGGACTCTGAAGTGTGTGTAGAGTGCTGCTTGAGGGTGGATTCAAGCCAAGAATTGGAAGTAAGGGGAGCTGGTTAGCTCAGTTGGAGTCTTAATAAGAGTTGTGATTATGGTAGCGTGTAATTGAAAGGAAGTCTATTGTTCAAGCAAGCGTCCAATGTTAAATAAATGTAATTAAAGGGAGGTTTATTGTGACCTAGAGAGTAATAAATGTATTGAAGAAGAATTTTTTTTATTAAAATTGGTATGTTTTATCTTAAAGAAATTAAGTTTTTATTGTTGATTCATTAACATATATATCTCATAATTGAATAAAGTTTACAATCACAAATTAAATCTATATTAAACTATGGTTTTTATGATTAAATTAAATGAAGAATACAATAATAATAATAATAATAATAATAGTAGTAGTATTAGAGAATATTATAATGAAAGCCTTCCAAATAGGCATGCAAATATCTTTACAAGTATTTGTAATGATATCAATTTATCAAAGATAAGGTAGCACAAATAATTTGTATATATTATTTTAAAATAATAACAATATAGTATATACAAAAAAATAAAGAACTAGAAGTCCTTAAAATTTTCAATTAACAAACAAAACTATCCTTAATTATTTCTAAAATCACAACAAACTTTCCTTAAATATTTCATCTAACACAACAAACTCGGTTTCCTTATATGGACATAGTTGTGGTGATCATAAATCAAAAAAATTCTTTCTAATTTGTCGTAGTTTATAAATAGAAAAGATTTTGCAATCCCCTTTGGAAAATGAAGGATCATAGTGTAGTTTTAAAAGGTTTTGGATTGATAAACTTTTTTGACCTATATAGTAATAAATGGATTCATGAATTAAAGGATGTATCAAAATTGGTAAGTTTTTTCTTAAAGAATTCAAGTTTTTATTGTTGATTCACTAACATTGTAATATCCCATATTCCCTTAAATGCTCAATTAGTTGTCAGTTGAGATCAATTGAGTTCCTGTGTACTCTATCTTTTGTCAGTTGTAACAATTGGAGCTCCTATGTCCTCTAAATGTTGTCAATTGGGACCAATAGAGTAACCAGTGAACTCTGAAGAGATTAATTATTAATAAAGAGACAGACCAATATTAATAAGTACAAGAGAGGACATTTTTGGTAACAATAATAATTGGTCAATTGGTACTGGAAGATAAAATATCACTTGGGATATTTTATGTCACTACTTAATATTATATATTATATATATTATGTAGTATATGTATTGTGTGGTGTAGAAAGAAAGAGAAAGGAAAAGAGATAAGAAGAAGTAGGTAAGAGAGAGTGAGAGATATCAGAAAGGAAAAGGAAGAGAAAGAGAAGGAAAGAAGGAAGAGAAAGAGGAAGAAGAGGAAGAAGAGAAGAAGAGGAAGGAAGAAGATGGGAAATCATGTTCATCACCACCATCATCATGTCCTCTTCATCACCACCAACTTCATCTTCTTCTTCTACTAGGTGAGTTCTAGTTAGAAACTCTAGGTTTCTAGAAAAGTTAGGGTTGTAGAATCATAAACAAATCATGAGTAATCCATGCTATGTGATGAATATTTCTATTGTTGTTGTTGTTGTTGTTGTTTTCATGAACATGTGCTTGATATGCTCTTCATGATTGTTGTGATTACATGAGTTGTTATGGTTGTGTTTATGATGTTGAAATCGTTATTATACATGTACATATGAACACGTAATGTGATGAGTTTTGTTGGAAGAAGAAAAGGATGGTGTGTTAGAAATGAAATGACAGAGGAAAGTGGTGTTTGTAAAGTGGGAAAAATGAAAATGTGAGTGGATCAATCGATTGGCCTCTATGAACCAATCGATTGTTTGAACTTTCTATTTTTGAAGAAGTTGAAATTTTTGAGAGAAATTCTCATTCAATCGATTGATTCATTTGATCAATCTATTAACATGAATTAATTATTTAATGAATTAAAATATGTCACCAATGGGGTTCAAACCCAGGACCTCCTTGGAATTGTACAAGCCTTACCACTAGGCCAAAGATGTTGTTATTGAATACTTATGCAATGAATAAATATTAATCTAAATCTTGATTAAGATAGATTAATGAATTAATTGAGTGGTATAACTCCGTTTTGGACACGGACGGATGCGTTAGAAGGATAACATGAAGGGCTACTATTATTAATGTTCCATGTTATAAAATATCATGTGATTGATAAATGCTATGAATTATATTATGATGAATGTTAAACATTGTTGATATGTTTGATTGTGAAATAACATGATTAAAAACCTTACAAAGGTGAGTGAGGAAACCTAGGAGTATAACTTGATTAATAACTTAGACAGATGATCTAGGTTATTGAACATGTGTAATACATGTATGAGAATACGATATTCATTCGTACGACGCTTATGTGAGGCCGTGGACGAATTGTTGCCATGATTGAGAATGAGACGCATTGTATGGAACATACCATGTTATTATTTGTATATTATGGTGAATGAAGTCACCCGTGATTGATGAATTTTGTTATGGTTCGTGGAGCCGATGATTTGTGGAACCGATCATGTATTCAAAATGTGTGTTTTCTATGGTGGTACACATCTCTATTGGTATGCTTAGATGAGTAAGCATTGGGATGTGGGACCAATGATTCGAGCCTCAATTGGGTTTGAGCCCCAACCATGGCGGACATGGGGGAAAGGTGGACACCTAAGTGGGTTAGAGTCCCATACGGTGAAAGAGACTCAAAGTGGGTTAAAGTCCCATACGAGTGATGGTTCTTAAAAGTGGGTTCGAGTCCCATAGGGGAACCTGATATCCACCGCGAAAGTCGAATCATAGGAGCATGCCTGAACCGGGCCTGGCTTAGACGTAAGTCCGTTCAGGAATTGATGTGGCGTGATCTGAATAATGATCGTTGTTGAGTTATGAGAACTCAGATGCATGTTGCCATACAATTGCGAGATAGTTTCCCCATCACTCAAGTCTTCGTTCCCTTGTTGACTTGAGTTGGATATGAGTTGAATATTGATTAGAAACCCTGTAGAGCCGAGTGGACCCATAGGATAGGAGAACTCACTGAGATTATTATCTCATCCCATTATTGTTGTTATTTTTCAGGTATTCCTTACAGGTTGAATTCAGTAGAAGCCGTTATGGATGTTTCAAAGGATTCTGTTTATCATGATCTTCCGCTGCGGAGTTGTGTGCAATGAAGATATTGCACATAGTTCTTAGATTTTTATTTTTAGGCATTATTGTATAACATGTTCCATTGATGTTTTAGTTTGGACATGTGTATATATATTGATGCCATTAGGAACTTATGTTGTGACAGTACCAAAATTTAACACTTGTATATATTATTCTAGATATATATTATACGGGTTGTTACAAACATATATGACTCATAACTAAATAAAGATTATAAGCACAAATTAAATATATATTAAACTCTGATTTTTACGATTAAATTAAATGGAGAAGACAATCAAAATAATAATATTAGAGAATATTATAATGAAACCCTTCCAAATTCACATGCATATTTCTTAACAAATATTTGTAACAATTTCACTTTATTAAAGATGAGACATTGCAAATAATTTTTATATATTATTTAAAAGCAATAACAACAAATAACATATAAACAAAATTGAAGAACCAAAACTCCTTAAATGTTTCAATTAACTTAACAAACCTTCCTTAAATGATTCTAAATTCACAATAAACATTCCTTAAATATTTCATATAAGACAAGAAACTTCGTTTTCTTATTATATGAACAAAGTGATCATGAATGAAAACTTATCTTTTAAATTACCATAATTCAAAAATAAAAACATTTTCCAACCACCTTTGGCAAATGAAGAATCATAATGTAATTTTAAAATATTTTGAATTTATAAACTGTTATGACCTATTAGATAATAAAGGTAGTGAAGAAGAAATTGATGAATCAAAATTGATAAGTTTTTTTCATAAATTTCAAGTTTTAATTGTAGATTTACTAACTTATCTTACTCTAAATTAAATAAACTATACAATCATAATGTAAATCTTTAATAAACTCTGGTTTTTACTATTGTATTAAATGGAGAAGGCACTGATAATAGTTTTAATATTAGAGAATATTATAAGGAACTCCTTCCTAATACGGATGAAAATATCTTTACAAATATTTGTAATGATAGAATTTTATCAAAGATATTGTATCACAAATAATTTTATATATATTATTTAAAAATAATAACAACAAACTATATATGAAAAAATGAAGAACTCGAAGTCCTTAAATGTTTCAAATAACATACCAAACTTTCCTTAAGTGGTTCTAAAATCACAACAAACTTTTCTTAAATATTTCATATAACACAACAAACTCAATTTCCTTATATGAACATAGTTGTAGTGATCGTAAACCGAAACTTCTCTATATAATTTTCCGTGGTTTATAAATACAAAAGCTTTTGCAATTCATTTTGGAAAATGAAACATCATAGTGTAATTTTAAAAGGTTTTGGGTTTATAATTTATTTTTACCTAGATAGTAATAAATGTATTCACTACGCCAAAAACTGGAATAGACAGCGCCCCTTAGAGGGCGCTTTATTACAAAAGCGCACTCTAAAGTGAAGAGAAAAAATAAGGAGCATACTACTGGAATAGACAGCGCACTTTAGAGGGCGCTTTTGTAACAAAGCGCACTCTAAAGTGAAGCGAAAAAATAATGAGGAAATGGAGGGACACCAATAGAGGACGCTTTATTGAAAGCGCCCTCTAAGAGTAACCTTAGAGGGCGCTTTTAAAAAAGCGCTCTCTAAGTCCATGTACGTTTCCAGTTTATAAGGCGCTTTTGGAAAGCCTTAGAGAGCGCTTTTAGAAGCGCCCTTTTAGGCCCCCTTTAGAGGGCGCTTTTGTAACAAAGCACCCTCTAAAGTGAAGCCAAAAAATAAATAATGAGGAAATGGAGGGACACCAATAGAGGGCGCTTTAATGAAAGCACCCTCTAAGGTTACCCTTAGAGGGCGCTTTTAAAAAAGCGCTCTCTAAGTCCATGTACATTTCCAATTTATAACGCACTTTTGGAAAGCCTTAGAGAGCGCTTTCAGAAGCGCCCTCTTAGGCCCCCTTTAGAGGGCGCTTTTTTTACAAAAGCGCCCTCTAAGGTCCCCTTTAGTTAACATTAAAATTATAACATATACTGCATGTCTCTTTATTTTCCCTCTCTATAAGCTATTTCGTTTACGTAACTGGGTTTTCTCTCTACTGCGATTACTCTCTACTGCGATTACTCTCGTCCTCCGTTCGTTCTCCCTCCCTCACCGTCGTCGTCGCCGTCGCCTTTTTCTGCTGCTGCGTTCACGTTTACTGAGTTATCTGCGTCCACCGTCACTGTTCACTTTCTTCTCCATCGTTACCGTCACCTTGAAGGTATTTCTCTTCTCCATTGTTACCGTTCACTTTCTTCATGTGTTTGATTAGGGCATTTTCTAAACTGAGTTTTACATTTTGTGTATTATGTTGATTAATGTTGTTTAGGGCAAACTGAGTTTTTTATTTCTGATTGAAAACTGATATCATTTGAAGTGTGGTTGAGCTTGTGCTTTAAGTTTGATGATTATGGATGCAAGTTTGTTCATATTCCAAACACCATAAGTTTGCATTGGTCTTTTGTATGCAGTAGGTGTGTGTGAGTTTGTATTCAATAATGATAAAAAAAAAAGAGTTTAGATTGTTGTAACATGAGAGAAATGGAAGGTATATGAATGTGTTTTTTGTGTAGCTTCACGAATATGGTCATTGTCTTACTTGGTTCTTATTGAATCATTTCTATATTACAGATAAAATGGCTAACCAAGACGATACCCATGACGCGAATGGATCACGTAACAATGTTGAAAAAGAAATCAAATGAGGATTGACTGTTATGAAGTCAATCATTCGTGCAAGAGACAAGGGTGTAAAATTTGAAGTACATTGGAGTGCTGAAGACCAACTAATTGAGCCTAATGGTTCAATGTTGGCAAGTTACATTGGTTTCCTTGTTCGACAATATATTCCGATTACATGTGATATTTGGAGAAGTCCAGAATTGAAGGTTGGCAAAGAAAAAATATGGTCCGAGATACAGGTACTTACCATATATTGTTATATGTTTTTTTTGTTGACTATTTGTTGACCATATATTGTTATAATATTACTTATAATAACACACTCCATGTGTATGTTTTTTAGAGATCCTTTCACATCGATGAAAGCCGACAAAAATATTGTATTCAATTGGCCGGAAAAAGACTCCGAGGATTTCGATCCTTTTTGTCCAACAAATTTCTCAAGGATGAGGAAGGAAAATTTGTTGAAGCAGAACGGCCAATGAAGTATGCCGAGATTATTTCAGCCGATGAATGGGATAACTTTGTCGCCAAACGAAGAAACGAAAAATTCCATGTAATGTCTATTAATTATGGTATTATACAATTGTTAAGTTACTTGGTTCTAATATGCCTTAAACTTTTTTATCCAGGAAGTAAGCGACAAAAATCGGAAAAGGGCATCAAAACCCGCGTATCCGTACAAAAAAGGGCGTACGGGATATGCACGGTTACAACAAAGAATTGTGAGTATATTCAAATGCTATGAGCTTATACATTGTCACAATATGTTATAATTGATGATCTTATAATCTAATTCAATGTGTAGCTAGCCGAGGAGAAAAGTGACGCAACATCTCTTCCGGAGCACGTATTATGGAAGGCTGCTCGGGTTGGGAAGGATGGGGTTGTCGTTGAAGCGGTCCAAAATGTTTATGACGAATGTGTAAGTATATGTAACATTATTTCTTTAATTATATCGAAAATTTTGTTAGACATATAATTCATTTTTAATCTCCTCTAATAATATTTCAGGAGACTTTATCCCAAACCTTACCTTCAACCGAGGTCCAGGATTGCAGGAGCGTACTTAGTCGAGTACTAAATGTTCCTGAGTATTCCGGTCGTGTGAGGGGTAAGGGTTTTGGTGTGACTCCGTCGTCATTTTATAAAAAACCAAAAACAAAAAATCCTACCAACAAAGAGGTGATGGAGACCTTGGCGGAGTTAAGGGCACAAGTACTCCAACTGCAAAACGAGAATGCAAGGTATAGAGAGGAAAGGTGCGGTTCCGAGGCAAAAGATACTAGTGACCGAGCTAGTATCAATTGTCAACCGAAATTTCCCGAGGTAATTATATATGTTATTATGAAATTAAAATAGCACTTTTTTACTTGACACATATACACGTTAACAATAACATTTATTATTGGTTTAGGGCATTACACCTTGTCAGCTGTATCTATCGTCACCAACTTATCGCTTAGTTGGCAAGGGAAAAGTGCACAATACTTCGGGTGAATTACTTCACCATAATCCCCTCCCGGTGGGATATATGAAAGTTTAGGTTGACCTTGTATTAGATACGGACGCGCTTCTACCATTACCTGACGTTGTTTCAGAGACAACGTTGATGCGAGATGCAGTCGGATCCTTTGTTGGTTGGCCGTCAGATCTAATTTTCTCAGATGCCGAGGTATATATGTTCTAAATGATTATGAATATTTAGTATTCACATTTCAATTCAGCTACAATTATGATATTTAATCAATCCTTATTACATGGTAATGTTAGACTTCTACAAGACCCATACATAAAGCTGGTAAAGGGATTTCAAGACGCATCGAGTCGGTTGCATCTCAAAAAGAGGTACAAATATATATACCCATTGAATTATATACGCAACGATTCTGTTGCATCACAAAAAGTCATGATTTATTTTATATGAATTTTTAGGTTCCCGGTCGAAAGTTGAAAAGCGCTGGTAAGGATATTCCAACGACGTCCGGGACAAAATCTCAAATTATGATGCGTCTTGAGAAAATGGTGGAAGAGTCCGATATTATGCACGGCGCCATTCGTAGTGTAGATTTTGATGAAGGTGTTTTCGGATTTGCTCATTCCGAAATAATTGCAAAGGAGGACATGCAACAACTTTTTGAACACGACGAATTGGGCATCGCTGTCATTCATACATACATATGGTACTCCGATCAATCTATAATTTACTTAGTTGAACAATTTATTTACACATTTCAATGAGTAGTCTAATGTTTATTATGTTTCTATTTAAGGTATATGTATGACACATTGATGCGGGGAACTGAATTGTGTAACCGTTTCAATTTTATTGCTGCTTCCCGTATCAACACAACGTTAATAACGAAAAATCCAACATCCGTAAAAAATGATCTAGTCGATAGATTCATGGCGGCCGACGATAATACTACACCCAGTTTGTATTTTTTACCGTTTAATTCTGGCAACGGGTTAGATTTTCTTTCTAATAATTTCATTCTAATCTATGTATATCTTTTACGTAGAAAATTTTCATTCATCTAAATTTTTGTTTTATTTTACAGTGGTCACTGGGTGTTGGTTGCTATGGATCTTTCGATACTAGTAGTGTATTATCTCGATTCATTATCGGGTGATTGGAGTAAATATCCGAGTATGAAGAAGAGGGTTGTCGCGTAAGTGAAATTCCCCTAACTATTCGTGCGTATTTGTATATTTAATTATGTCTGTCAGATTGATCTCAATATACGTTTTTATTTTGTTAGGGCAATACTAAAATTTAGATCGAAAAAGAATTATCGTAATAGGAAGGACATTACCTGGGTCAGAGTTGAGGTATATATTAAGTATCTTATTTTTGCTTAATTATAATTGTGTTTATTTTTTGCTTATATTAGTGTTTGTAAGAAATTAACTATATATATATTGTTTGTTTTTCTGTGTAGTGTCCTCAGCAAAACAATTCGGTCGATTGCGGATTTTTTGTATTGAGATTTATGAGAGATATCATTGCGTTGAATTGTATAGACATCCCAAAAATGGTATGGAATATTAACTTAGGGTTTATTTTAATATTATCGGATATTTCATCTAATTTGTTACTAAATCTTGAATATGTTTTATTCTCTTAATTGTAGTACTTTGACGAATACAAATCTTACTCAAGAGCTCATTTGGATGAAATGAAGAATGAATTGTGTCAATTCATTATTGATCAAAGAATCATATAGCTAGGTTGTATATTGTTGTACATATATGTATGGAATGTTGTTGTTGTATGTTGTTGTTGTATATATGTTGTATATTGTTGTTGTACTAGTTTTACTAAATCATGAATATGTTGTTGTATATTGTTGATCAAAGAATCATATATTAATGTTGTATATATGGAGGATTAATGTTGTATATAAATGGATTCATGTTGTATATATCAATGGATTAATGGTGTATAACATTGGATTAAAGGATGAAATCAATATGAATTTTACACTTTTGCAGCATGCGAACAGGTTCCCAATTAAATACCCACTGTTTATCAAATAAATTTTTTTAAAATAACTAACACTTTAGAGGGCGCTTTCTGTAGGAAGCGCCCTCTAAACACTTTACATTGACAACTTTAGAGGGCGCTTTGTCCAGAAAGCGCCCTCTAAACACTTTACATTGACAACTTTAGAGGGCGCTTTGTCCAGAAAGCGCCCTCTAAGGTGGCTTTACATTGACAACTTTAGAGGGCGCTTTATCCAGAAAGCGCCCTCTAAGGTGACCCTTTATGGACCACTCCAGAGGGCGCTTATTTCTGAAAGCGCACTAGAATGTGGCCCTTAAAGGGCCACTTTAAACAACGCTTTCTCCAGGAAAACAAAGCGCTGTCTTTACCTATGCCAGCGCCACTTTAGAGGGCGCTTAAAAGCGCTGCTATAGGCCAAAATAAGAGCCCTCTTTTCCCTTATTTGGCGTAGTGATTAAACAAAAAAAAGATGTATCAAAATTGGTATGTTTTTTCTTAAAGAATTCAAGTTTTTATTGTTGATTCACTAACATATACAGCTAATAATTGAATAAAGTTTACAATCACAAATTAAATCTATATATAAATATTGGTTTTTACGATTAAATTAAATGGAGATGTATATAATAATAATAGTAATATTAGACAATATTATAATGAACTCCTTTCAAATCCACTTGCATATATCTTTACAAATATTTGTAAGGGTTTCACTTTATTAAAGACGAGACATAGTTTTTAGTGTGATCTTCCGCTGTGCATTTTGTATAATTATAGGTATTATACATAGTTCTTAGATTTTTATTTAGGCACTATTGTATGACATGTGCCATATGTTGTATTTTATTTTATGGACATGTTCATAAAGATGTCGTTAGGAACTTATGTTGTGACAGTACCAATAATTAACACTTATATGATATTATACTAAATATATATTATAAGGGTTGTTACAGTAGGTATCAGAGAAGGTCAATTCTCAACATAGCCTTGAAACATCATAAGTAAATATATCCCTTCTTCATATGTATGTTTAGCCAACAAAATTCTTAATATCAATATATGTATTATTGGGTCTAATCAACCTAATTCTATGTGCGTGGTAGGTAGGGTAATGGTTGAGCGAACACGAGGACTCTGAAGTGTGTGTAGAGTTGTGCTTGAGGGTGGATTCAACCCAAGAATTGGAAGTAAGGGGAGTAGGTTAGCTCAGTTGGAGTCTTAATAAGAGTTGTGATTATGGTAGCATGTAAGTGAAAGGAAGTCTATTGTTCAAGCAAGCATCCAATGTTAAATAAATGTAATTAAAGGGAGGTTTATTGTGACCTAGAGAGTAATAAATGTATTGAAGAAGAAAAAGATTTTTCAAAATTGGAATGTTTTATCTTAAAGAAATTTCACTAACATATATATCTCATAATTAAATAAAGTTTACAATCATAAATTAAATCTATATTAAACTATGGTTTTTATGATTGAATTAAATGAAGAAGACAATAATAATAATAATAGTAGTAGTATTAGAGAATATTATAACGAACGCCTTCCAAATAGGCATGCAAATATCTTTACAAGTATTTGTAATGATATCACTTTATCAAAGATAAGGTATCAAAAATAATTTGTATATACTATTTAAAAATAATAACAATAACCAATATACAAAAAAATAAAGAACTAGAAGTCCTTAAATTTCAATTAACAAACAAAACTTTCCTTAATTGTTTCTAAAATCACAACAAACTTTCCTTAAATATTTCATCTAACACAACAAACTCGATTTCCTTATTTGGACATAGTTGTGGTGATCATAAATCAAACAAATTCTTTCTAATTTGTCGTAGTTTATAAATAGAAAAGATTTTGCAATCCCCTTTGGAAAATGAAGGATCATAGTGTAGTTTTAAAAGGTTTTGGATTTATAAACTTTTTTTACCTATATAGTAATAAATGTATTCATGAATTAAAGGACGTATCTAAATTGATAAGTTTTTTTCTTAAAGAATTCAAGTTTTTATTGTTGATTCACTAACATATATGATTCATAACTAAATAAAGATTATAAGCACAAATTAAATATATATTAAACTCTGATTATTACGATTAAATTAAATGGAGAAGACAATAAAAATAATAGTATTAGAGAATATTATAATGAAACCCTTCCAAATGCACATGCATATTTCTTAACAAATATTTGTAACAATTTCACTTTATTAAAGATGAGACATTGCAAATAATTTTTATATATTATTTAAAAGCAATAACAACAAATAACATATAAACAAAATTGAAGAACCAAAACTCCTTAAATGTTTCAATTAACTTAACAAACCTTCCTTAAATGATCATAAATTCACAATAAACTTTCCTTAAATATTTCATATAAGACAAGAAACTTCGTTTTCTTATTATATGAACAGAGTGATCATGAATGAAAACTTATCTTTTAACTTACCATAGTTAAAAAATAAAAACATTTTTCAACCACCTTTGACAAATGAAGAATCATACTGTAATTTAAAAATATTTTGAATTTATAAACTGTTATGACCTATTCGGTAATAAAGGTAGTGAAGAAGAAAATGATGAATCAAAATTGATAGGTTTTTTTCATAAATTTCAAGTTTTAATTGTAGATTTACTAACTTATCTTAGAGAATATTATAAGGAACTCCTTCCTAATACGCATGAAAATATCTTTACAAATATTTGTAATGATAGAATTTTATCAAAGATAAGGTATCACAAATAATTTGTATATATTATTTAAAAATAATAACAACAAACTATATATGAAAAATGAAGAACGGGAAGTCCTTAAATGTTTCAAATAACATACCAAACTTTCCTTAAGTGTTTCTAAAATCACAACAAACTTTTCTTAAATATTTCATATAACACAATAAACTCAATTTCCTTATATGAACATAGTTGTAGTGATCGTAAACCAGAATTTCTCTATCTAATATTCCGTGGTTCATAAATACAAAAGCTTTTGCAATTCATTTTGGAAAATGAAACATCATAGTGTAATTTTAAAAGGTTTTGGGTTTATAATTTATTTTTACCTAGATAGTAATAAATGTATTGAACAAAAAAAAGATGTATCAAAATTGGTATGTTTTTTTTAAAGAATTCAAGTTTTTATTGTTGATTGACTAACATATACAACTAATAATTGAATAATGTTTACAATCACAAATTAAATCTATATTAAAAAAATGGTTTTTACGATTAAATTAAATGGAGATGTATATAATAATAATAATAGTAATATTAGACAATATTATAATGAACTCATTCCAAATCCACTTGCATATATCTTTACAAATATTTGTAAGGGTTTCACTTTATTAAGACATAGTTTTTAGTGTTATCTTCCACTGTGACTTTTGTATAATTATAGGTATTATACATAGTTCTTAGATTTTTATTTAGGCACTATTGTATGACATGTGTCATATGTTGTATTTTATTTTATGGACATGTTCATAAAGATGTCGTTAGGAACTTGTGTTGTGACAGTACCAATAATTAACACTTATAGGATATTATACTAAATATATATTATAAGGGTTGTTACAGTGGGTATCAGAGAAGGTCAATTCTCAACATAGCCTTGAAACATCATAAGTAAATATATCCCTTCCTAGAGACATAAAAAAAAGTTAGAGACATAAAAAAAAATGAATATATATATCCCGCTAGATTGAGTACCTCACCCTGGGGCAATCTAGGCAAAAATTAGGGATTTGATGAGTAACTGCACCCTAACAAGATTCTGTTCTACAATCGTCATCCGTCAGAGACTCTTGCTCATTCGTCATCAACCGAAGCTTCAAATACCTCGGATTCAGAATTGGTGGAGAAATGGTCATTATGTTCAATGCTGCCCTTTTCCAATATATATCACCAATTTCAAACTTGTAAAGATCTATGAAGTCTTGCCATTTGCAGACTACCATTCCATCTAATAAATTTGAGCCTTTTATCCAATTATTTGCACTCTTATTTGTTTCTATTCAACAAACGTTTTGCATGCTTTAATTGAGAAAATATCATTGTTTTGAATAATCGAATATTTCATAACTTGTTTTTTAAACAAAGTGAACATTCACAATGACGAAAGGATACTTAGGAGATCTTTAGTGCTCTCCCAAGGATGGTATGATCCCTAATAGGGTAAGACATTTGTTCATATGCCTGGCATGACTGTATCTTCTTCCTCCGGAGCCTTTTGTGGTTTTCCTACTGGATGGAGTGCTTTGTGAGATATCCACCACTTTTCCCTTCAGCAGAGTAGCGACCTTTCCTCCTCAGCAGATGTGATCTCCTTAGTGAGTACGGTACTTGGTGTTTGATCCCCAGAATCCCTTTATCCATTGGATAAATTCCCCAGAAGAGTTGCTTATGCGGCAAATTTTTTTATCCGTGCAATAACTCATGTCCCCAGCTGGAACGAATGATGTGCATCCCCCGTAGGGATCTCTGCTTCCTGGTTTCTCTTGCCCTCATCATATTGGATACTCTCCGGTGAACCTGGCTTTCTCTCTTGAGATGTAGTACCGGATGTTCGTGTACTTTTTCTATGGAGCTGTTTGTGTTAGAAATGTCTGTTTGTCAGCATTCATCATACATAAACCACGCATGTGTGCATACAATTTTCAAACATTCAGATATTCATGATTACATTCTTTTGCCATATATCTTTGTTTGTTATCGCCTGCTAGTTGGTAATACATTTCCCAAGCAGATGTCGGTGTCTGATCTCTCCATGTAGAGTCAGCCCCTTAAGCAAAAAGTGTTTATCTTTCTTTCCATATTCCCCACCGAGTTACATCCTCGTGGACGGCAGTTGTTTTTGCTTCCTCCTAACACATATTCTGGGATGGGATTCCCTATTGAGTTATATCCTCACTAGGACGAGTCTTGATTCAGTTGGCCTCTTTAGTTTGATCCTAAATTGGTTTCTTGTGATCTGTTTCCTATGTTTCCCCGTGGTATAAATGAATAATTGCTCAGTAATTAGTAATCATTCATCTTATCCTTGGCGGAGTCTGTGGTTTTCTACCCTTATACCGGTAGTTGTAAACCCTATTTTCTCCCCTTTGCAGAGTTAACCTTTTGTTCATCCTAATTGATGATGGTTACTCTTCCGTGGTTTTCTACCCAACATCCGGTAGATGTAATCCCCTCCTTGACGATTATCATTATCCAATATTCGGTGTTGATATTCCCTCATTCTCTTGGATAATTGCTCTAATTAGGCAGTTTATCCCCAGCAAGTCATCTTTCATATACCGATTGCCGGTAATGTTTGTTGCTCCCCTTGAATGGTCATCATTATATACCTAGTTTCGGTATCCCGATGCCTTTCTTTGTCGATCGATTTATCCTTTATTAACCCAGTAACCGGTTGTGGATAATCTTCCATGCGAGTATATTATCTACGTTCTGACGGTAATAGATGATATATCTCATGCACTCTTTGGTCGAAGTCTTTTGTTCTTCCCCAGTCGAGTAAGATTCGTATCCCTGTTTTGGAGTCGAATGTCCATCCCATAATCGAGTTTGATTTTTCCCTCTTTTTGTGTGTGTAGAGTTGTGCTTGAGGGTGGATTCAAGCCAAGAATTGGAAGTAAGGGGAGCTGGTTAGCACAGTTGGAGTCTTAATAAGAGTTATGATTATGGTAACATGTAATTGAAACGAAGTCTATTGTTCAAGCAAGCGTCCAATGTTAAATAAATGTAATTAAAGGGAGGTTTATTGTGACCTAGAGAGTAATAAATGTATTGAAGAAGAAAAAGATTTATCCAAATTGGTATGTTTTATCTTAAAGAATGTAAGTTTTTATTGTTGATTCACTAACATATATATCTCATAATTGAATAAAGTTTACAATCACAAATTAAATCTATATTAAACTATGGTTTTTATGATTAAATTAAATGAAGAAGACAATAATAATAATAATAATAATAATAATAATAATTATAATAATAATAATAATAGTATTAGAGAATATTATTACGAACACATTCCAAATAGGCATGCAAATATCTTTACAAGTATTTGTAATGATATCACTTTATCAAAGATACGGTATCACAAGTAATTTGTATATATTATTTAAAAATAATAACATTATACTATATACAAAAAAATAAAGAACTAGAAGTCCTTAAATGTTTCAATCAACAAACAAAACTTTCCTTAAATGTTTCTAAAATCACAACAAACTTTCCTTAAATATTTCATCTAACACAACAAACACGGTTTCCTTATATGGACATAGTTGTGGTGATCATAAATCAAAAAAAAATCTTTCTAATTTGTCGTAGTTTATAAATAGAAAAGATTTTGCAATCCCCTTTGGAAAATGAAGGATCATATTGTAGTTTTAAAAGGTTTTAGATTTATAAACTTTTTTGACCTATATAGGAATAAATGTATTCACGAATTAAAGGACGTATCAAAATTGATAAGTTTTTTTCTTAAAGAATTCAAGTTTTTATTGTTGATTCACTGGCAATATGACTCATAACTAAATAAAGATTATAATCATGAATTAAATATATATTAAACTCTCTTTTTTACGATTAAATTAAATGGAGAAGACAATAATAATAATAATAATAATAATAATAATATTAGAGAATATTATAATGAAATCCTTCCAAATCCACATGAATATTTCTTAACAAATATTTGTAACGATTTCACTTTATTAAAGACGAGACATTGCAAATAAGTTTTATATATTATTTAAAAGCAATAACAACAAATAACATATAAACAAAATTGAAGAACCAAAACTCCTTAAATGTTTCAATTAACATAACCAACTTTCCTTAAATGATTCTGAATTCACAATAAACTTTCCTTAAAGATTTCATATAAGACAAGACACTTTGTTTCCTTATTATATGAACAAAGTGATCATGAATGAAAACTTATCTTTTAACTTACCATTATTCAAAAATAAAAACATATTTCAACCCCCTTTTGCAAATGAAGAATCATAATGTAATTTCAAAATATTTTGAATTTATAAACTGTTATGACCTATTTGGTAATAAAGGTAGTGAAGAAGAAAATGATGAATCAAAATTGGTAAGTTTTTTTTCACAAATTTCAAGTTTTAATTGTAGATTTACTAACTTATCTTACTCTAAATTAAATAAACTTTACAATCACGATGTAAATCTTTAATAAACTATGGTTTTCACTATTGTATTAAATGGAGAAGGCACTGATAATAATTTTAATATTAGAGAATATTATAAGGAACTCCTTCCAAATACGCATGAAAATATCTTTACAAATATCTGTAATGATATAATTTTATCAAATATAAGGTATCATAAATAATTTGTATATATTATTTAAAAATAATAACAACAAACTATATATGAAAAAATGAAGAACTGGAAGCCCTTAAATGTTTCAAATAACATACCAAACTTTCCTTAAATGTTTCTAAAATCACAATAAACTTTCTTTAAATATTTCATATAACACAACAAACTCAATTTCCTTATATGAACATAGTTGTAGTGATCGTAAACCAAAACTTCTCTATCTAAATTTCCGTGGTTTATCAATACAAAAGTTTTTGCAACTCATTTTGGAAAATGAAACATCATAGTGTAATTTTAAAATGTTTTGGGTTTATAATTTTTCTTTACCTAGATATTAATAAATGTATTGAAGAAAAAAAAGATGTATCAAAATTGCTATGTTTTTTCTGAAAGAATTCAAGTTTTTATTGTTGATTCACTATCATATAGAGCTAATAATTGAATAAAGTCTACAATCACAAATTAAATCTATATTAAAAAATGGTTTTTACGATCAAATTAAATGGAGCTGTATATAAAATAATAATAATATTAGAGAATATTATAATGAACTCCTTCCAAATCCACTTGCATATATCTTTACAAATATTTGTAAGGGTTTCACTTTATTAAAGACGAGACATAGTTTTTAGTGTGATCTTCCGCTGCGCATTTTATATAATTATAGGTATTATGCGTAGTTCTTAGATTTTTATTTATGCACTATTGTATGACATGTGTCATATGTTGTATTTTATTTTATGGACATGTATATAAAGATGCCGTTAGGAACTTATGTTGTGACAGTAGCAATAATTAATACTTATATGATATTATACTAAATATATACTATAAGGGTTGTTACAGTTGATATCAGAGCAGGTCAATTCTCAATATAGCATTGAAACATCATAAGTAAATATCTTCCTTCCTCATATGTGTGTTTAGCCAACAAGATTCTTAATATCAATATATGTATTATTGGGGCTTATCAACCTAATTTTATGGACATGTGTAGAGCTGTGCTTGAGGGTGGATTCAATCCAAGAGTTGGAAGTAAGGTGAACTGGTTAGCTCATTTGAAGTCTTAATAAGAGTTGTGATTATGGTAGCATGTAATTGAAAAGGGGTCTATTTTTCAAGCAAGCCTCCAATGTTAAATAAATGTAATTAAAGGGAGGTTTATTGTGACCTAGAGAGTAATAAATGTATTGAAGAAGAAATTTTTTTATCAAAATTTGTTTGTTATTTCTTAAAGAAATTAAAGTTTTATTGTTGATTCACTAAAATATATATAGCTCATAATTGAATAAAGTTTACAATGACAAATTAAATCTATATTAAACTATGGTTTTTATGATTAAATTAAATGAAGAAGACAATAATAATAATAATATTAGAGAATATTATAATGAAACCCTTCCAAATCCACATGTATATTTCTTACCAAATATTTGTAACGATTTCACTTTATTAAAGACGAGACATTGCAAATAACTTTTACATATTATTTAAAAGAAATAACAACAAATAACATATAAACAAAATTGAAGAAGCAAAACTCCTTAAATGTTTCAAATAACATAACAAACTTTCCTTAAATAATTCTAAATTCACAATAAATTTTCCTTAAATATTTCATATAAGACAAGAAACTTTGTTTCCTGATTATATGAACAAAGTGATCATAAATGAAAACTTATCTTTTAACTTAACATTATTCAAAAATAAAAACATTTTTCAACCCCCTTTGGAAAATGAAGAATCATAATGTAATTTCAAAATATTTTGAATTTATAAACTGTTATGACCCATTTGGTAATAAAGGTTGTGAAGAAGAAAATGATGAATGAAAATTGGTAAGTTTTTTTTCATAAATTTCAAGTTTTAGTTGTAGATTTACTAACCTATCTTACTCTAAATTTAATAAACTTTACAATCACGTTGTAAATCTTTTAAAGACTATGATTTTTACTATTGTATTAAATGGAGAAGGAAATGATAATAATTTTAATATTAGAGAATGTTATAAGGAACTCCTTTCATATACACATGCAAATATCTTTACAAATATTTGCAAAGATGAAGAACTAGAAGTCCTTAAATGTTTCAAATAACATACCAAACTTTCCTTAAATATTTCTAATATCACAACAAACTTTTCTTAAATATTTCATATAACACAACAAACTCAATTTCCTTATATGAACATAGTTGTAGTGATCGTAAATCAAAACTTCTCTTTCTAATTTTCCGTGGTTTATAAATACAAAAGCTTTTGCAATTCATTTTTGAAAATGAAACATCATAGTGTAATTTTAAAATGTTTCGGGTTTTTAATTTTTTTTACCTAGATAGTGATAAATGTATTGAAGAAGAAAAAGATGTATCAAAATTGGTAAGTTTTTCCTTAAAGATTTCAAGTTTTTATTATTGCTTCGCAAACATATATAGCTAATAATTGAATAAAGTTTACAATCACAAATTAAATCTATATTAAACAATGGTTTTTACGATTAAATTAAATGGAGATGTATATAATAATACTATTAATATTAGAGAATATTATAATGAACTCCTTCCAATCCAGTTGGATATATCTTTACAAATATTTGTAAAGGTTTCACTTTATTAAAGACGAGACATATTTTTTAGTGTGATCTTCCGCTGTGCATTTTGTATAATTATAGGTATTAGACATAGTTATTAGATTTTTATTTAGGCACTATTGTATGAAATTTGCCATATGTTGTATTTTATTTTATGGACTTGTATATAAAGATGTCGTTAGGAACTTATGTTGTGACAGTACCAATAATTAACACTTGTATGATATTATATGTAACAACCCATATAATATATATCTAGAATAATATCATACAAGTGTTATTAATTGGTACTGACACAACATAAGTGCCTAATGGCATCATTATACACACATGTCCAAACTAAAAACATCAAAGGGGCATGTTATACAATGGTGCATAAAAATAAAAATCTAAGAACTATGTACAATGTCTTCATTGTACACAACTTCACAGCGGAAGATCACGACAAACAGCATCCCTTGAAACATCAGTAGACAATTTTTCTTGAATTCAACCTACAAGGATTACCTGAAAAATAAAAAAAATAATGGGATGAGATAATAATCTCAGTGAGTTCCCCTCTCCTATGGGTCCACACGAATCTAAAAGGTTTCTACTCGATTCTAACTCAAGTACTCACCTTCCGTTACTTTTGCATCTCTCGTACCTTCTAACTAGGACTTGAGCAACTAAGGGGATAATCGCAATGTATGGAAAAATGTCACTTGAGTGCATCCAGTCAATAAATCACTATTCAGATTCATGAAACATCAATCCCCGAACAGACTTACATCTAAGCCAGGCCCGGTTCATGCATGCTTATATGATTCGACTTTCACGGTGGATATCGGGTCCTCTATGAGGCTTAATCCCCAGTTCAAGCGACTGTCACCCGTATGGGACTCTAACCCACTTAGGGTATATTTCACTGTATGGGACTCTAACCTACTTAGGTGTCCACCTTTCCCCCATGTCCTCCATGGTTGGGACTCAAACCCAATTGAGGCATGAGTCATTGGTGCCACATACCCACTTATCGCTTTACCTAAGCCCTCAAAGTGGTATGTGCACAATCACAACTAATTCCCAATACGTGATTACTTCTCAATAACAAATAAGACTTTTGGAGCAATGGTGCTCACCAGAATTGGACTTTTGGAACAAAAGTTCCTCACCAAAATATCAAAGCAATTCTCATGGTTTTCATCAAATACTAGGTGATCACGTCCACCCATTGACAAAGTATTCAACATGTTTCATAAAATGCATATTGATTCATAATCAAGCGAATACTTGTTTGCGATACACATCGAGGTATCATTGTGTCCAAGCATAACCGTATACCATTTCCATAACCTAGATTATATTTCTAAGTCATTCTCCTAGTCATTCTCCTAGGTTTCCTCACTCATCTCTATAAAGTTTTAATCATATTATTTCACATCCAACAACATCCAATAAATTTATAGCATACACATTAGCATATCAAAATATCATACAAGAAACACACATAGTAGCATAACATGTCACAATAAACCTTAGTTATATCTGACTCACAACATGCTCATCATTATCTTAGGTTATTCAAGTTGTTACATACAAACAAGTCAGACATAACACAAGCATACAATTATCACTATCCTCTACCAAGAATTCTTGGTTAGTTCATGGTCTCTCATCATCATGCGATATCTCATTGTATGAGCTTTTCAAAGCTTTAAGTCTCATATCAATCGGATTCACGGTTCTTGAATTATGGCGAAAACAAGAACCATATATTCAATCAACAAAAGAACCACTCATAATATATACATATATATATATATATATATATATATATATATATATATATATATATATATATATATATATATATATATATATGTAGTGGGGTTTTCGTTACCTTTAGGTTTATTGACTAAACCAAAAGTAAACATACAATACGAGTCACCACCGCACTTTTATTTGTCCAAAGGAAAGGCTAAAAAGCGAACAAAAGTCAAGGTAAGAAGTTTTTCAAATAAAAAACTAATAAAAATGTCAGAGATCTGGGTAAGGGGGTTGGTTATGAAATGGGAAGGTTTTATGCACCCAAAACATCCTTAGTACTCTAAGGGAACCCTTTTTGCAAATATGTGTTTTAAGTTGGTATTTGTGAAAAGATTTGTACAAAAGATTGGAGGGATGAGAAAAGAATAGATTATATTTACAGATTTTGTTGTTTGAATGGATGAACCCATTGCCTACGTACCATCACAAAGGAGGACCAAAACCTCGTAGTTCGGGGTAAAAAATCTCAAAGATTGGTGAATTGATTTGACTAAAAGCCTTAAGGTCTTTTGTTATCAAAGGAAGAAAGCTCAACCTAAACCAACAATCCACCATGTGAGGAAGGCTTCCACATGCTAGTGAGGGGTTAACCCTATAATAAGCATGGAAGACTTATAATCCAATCCCTAAGGATGAGGTGAGATTTACATCGACCACTATGATAACTCAAACCTATGACTAATGTTTATGAAAAGGTTTTAATAAGGTGGCCATTGGAACCACAAAAACAACTTGAAGTGAGTTATATTTACAAGTTAGATTTATTTACAAAAATGAAGTCAAAGTTGGATTAAGATTTATTCACAATGAGTATTTATGAAAAGAGTTTGAAAAGGTCAAAGGCATAAGGCCTAGGTTTCTAGTTTGAAACAAAGTCAAAGTTTTAGAAAATGATTTTTGGCTTGGTTAGAGTGGGGAGAAGAAGAGAATGGCTAGTCCTAAAGCATGCAAAGATAAGAGGGAAAGATAAACCCTTGGAGTTCCTTTTCTTGAAATCATAGAGATGATTCAAGATGCTCCTTTCCTTTGGACTTAGCATACAAACAAGCAATCACACAATTTGGATTCAAGCTCCTAGGATCTCCATTTGGCTTGTCTCTTAACTTGGCTACTCATGACAATGGTCCTCTTTTCACAATCTCAAGATGGAATCCCTATCACAAAAGAGCAAACATCAAAAAGTTCACAACATAATAAGGGGTATGGACAAAGAATAAGTTTGGATGAGAAGTCCTTTGAAGTCAACTTTGAATTTAGCATTCTAAAGGCATGAGGCCTAGTTGCTCTTCAACAAATTTAGCATTCTAAAGGCATGAGGCCTAGTTGCTCTTGAACTCCTTTAAGCATAGGTAAGTCCTAATTCTAAGTCCTTTCTCCTTTTAGCATTTGGTTCACACAAAACAAACACAAAAACAAACACAAGATATCAATATATTTATATACAATAATGGGCTCAAGTGAGCAAAATAAAAATGGCATAAACATAAAATATATGCTCAAGTGAGCAAAGGGAAAATCAATATGAATAATGAGCAAGAAATAAATGGCATTGAAAGTAAATGACAAGAAATTAAATGCTCAAATTAAAGTTAGTAATTAGTGAAATTTATGTTAGCTTTTCATAAGACAATGTAGCGCTATGTTAAGCAATCGTAAATGGACTAATGTAGTAGTCACACCTATCTGAGGTCGGTCAATAAAAACATAGGCAAAGAACAAAAATTAGAGATCATGACTAGTAAGCCAAACTCTACAAAGTTGTCATGCCAAAACAAAAGGGGAAGGGTCTTGTATTGTCTTTAGGTTATTTGCTTGACCAAGAAGCAACCTATCTTGGACACAAAACAACTCACTTGATCATGGATCAAGTTGATTTTGGTTTGGATCAAAGAAGGTTAAACCTCTCATTTGTCAAGACCAACCATAAGAACTTAACTCATTGGCCATTGATGGAAAGAACGGGATGAAGATGAAAGGGAGTGGAAAAGAAAACAAGTATCAAGTCCAATTGATCAAATGTGAATCAAATCAACATCAACCAATACCAAACAGAAAAGAAATGAAAATAACAAGTCAACAATAATTTTTTTGGTATTTTTGAATTAAAATAAAAGGCAAATAAAAAATAATCAAATAAGATCAAACCTCAAATTCAGTTCAAATCAACTTCAACAAGTCCAGTTAAATTCTCATAGGTTTAACATGGTCAAACAAACTTTGACTAATTTTCTCAACAATTTTTGAAATCAAAAAGTAATTAAAAAAAATTAAAAACACTAAAAAATAACATAATATGAATTAAAATCTCAAATAAATCTCAAATCAAATAAGAAATTGTTGAGACTATTTTTCATTGACTTATCATGATCCATAGGTGTTAGGAAAATATTTTTGGATTTTTCAAAAGTCAGAAAGTATTTTAAAATGAATTAAAACTAATAAAAACCAAATAATTCACAAAAAAATATTAAATGAAGTCACAAAAATAATTAAAAATCAAAATATGAAACTAGATTTTTCAAGAATCTTTTTGGCATTGGTCTCATATTTTTATGACTTCAAATAAATTTTTTATGAATTTTTGAAAATAAAAGGAATTAACTGAAAATAAAAGAAAATAGAAATAATAGAAAAAACCAGCGCCACAGGATCAGATTCATTAATTGACGTGGCAGCCAAGGATGGTCCAGATGTGAGGGCGTAGCGTGTACACTAGTCAAGCGCGCGGTAACATGTATTAAATAAAGTAAACGCAATGAAGGATCTAGATTAGAACGTGGAAACATGATCCAAGGGCCATGAAGGCATACACGTGGTGATGATGGTGGAAACCACCATCTTCTCCGGTGAACCAATAATCTCCGGCCACCAGTTGTAGAGAATTTTTTTTTAACAAAAATGAAAAATAAGGACATCAAATTGAAGCCCGTGTGATGTAGATCACCACTGTATCCATGGATCTTCCTCACTCTTCCTATATTAAGAGAAATGTGAAATGGAAGATCATGGTGTTCAAACTGAAAGTGCATGAAATGGAAAATTGAAACCACCATTGGCTTGCCTCAAGTGTGAGGACTTCAGAAAACCACACAAACATGAGAATACTACATTGAATTGCAAGTTCTAGATCCAAAAAGTTTGAAGATATAGCTCTGAATTGAAGCTCTTTAGGCCACGAATTCTTCAAGATCTTGACTCCTCTTTGTTCTAGGGATGTAATGGAGATGATAGGCTAAGGAATTGAGCTTTGAAAATCAACTAATGATGTTGAATTTCAAGCTTGAATGTGAGAAAAATTTCTGGAAAATTCCTTTGGTATGGCTATGGTTTCAATGCTGCATCGTTTTAGATCTCCAGAAGGTTGATGAATGAATGAGAGGGAAGCTTTATTTATAGCTGAAAGTCTCAAATGATCACACTTCTCATGTGTGCATGGCAAATGGAAATTGGATGCATGGGCCTGTACAGGCGCGTGTGAGGCCCAATGATGGGTGCAAAATCATGCTGAGTTCACCTGGAATGGATTTGGACGTTCATTTTGGAGGGAAATAGCTTGCACATTAAGTTTCATCATGAAATGTCAAAATGAACATAAAAGAATAGCTCTTTGAAACTCCCAAATCGTAAGTCCAAAAAAGTAATGTGAGTAATGGTTGGAAAGCCCTTGAAATAAGGAACAAAATTCTTGTTGGGAAAAAATTCATTTGGCATTTGGAAATTAATGAAAACTGGCTGTGAAAATTTAGGTACAAAACATGTTTAAGTCACCTTTGAAAATTTTCACCCAAAAGTAAGCCTATTCAAACCCCTTTATTTGCATGATTCAAGCTTCAAATGGAAACACCTCCAACATCAAAGTTGTATATCTTTTCAATATGATCAATTTAGACTCAAATTTTGCATCATTTGGATTTTCTATGACAAAGTTATGGGCACATTAAGTTTGGTACTTTTTCAAATTCAATGAATTAGGTCCAAAGTGACCTATAATGTTTTGTATTATCACATGTACTTATTTTAGGATTATGAAAGTTTGTCAAACATAACATTTGAAGTATACATCTTAATCTTTCCAATTCATTTTGTGTCACCTCAAAATCATAAAAATTAAGTAAGTTATGCCCTTGGTAAGTTGACCCATAATTAGGGTTTCAGTCAAAATGACCTATAATGTTTTGAAATTAATGATGACCTTCCAAGTTTCAAATGGATATGTGATGAAAATGAAAGTTGTTCATATGGTTCTTAATAACATTTTTTCTCTTGGGGTCATCTTCATTTGACAAACACATCACAAGTATATCTCAGTGGACCTCAGTTTAGTTAGATGACTTGACTGGTAAACTTTTCAAGGCCAAACATCCAATCTTGATGAATAAATGATTGAGGATCCTCAAATAGGATAATATATGCATAAAATAATGAATTAAAGAACTTACCTTGATTAAATTTGATCATAGGTTGATGTTTCTTCATGAGCAAGGCACAATCAAGGCACAATTGAATTAGGGTTTCCTTGGGAAACAATCCTCAAGCCCTTTGGGTTATCTTAATAAAATTGGCAAATTGAGATACTTGGGAGACATATATGATGATTAGGAGCTTTGTGGACCATTGTCATTCTTTTTCTCATCTTCATCTAGCCATTTCATTGAGCTTAGGATCCCCCTAGGAGCATTGGAGCACATGATCACTTGAGCTACAAAACAAAAAAGAGTTAGTGACATATTTTTGTGCTTTTGGTTAGTAATCAAAATAAGAAAAGCAATAATATATAATACAAGCATTCTTGGTGGTCTCAAACCACTCACACAAGTCCCAACCCTAGGGTTAAGGAGACAAACATGCTATGATCCTTGAGGCAATGCACTTGTGCAATCCCATGATGCCATGAGGGATCTTAGGGTCAAAATTAGGGTCTTGCAGATGCCCCTATTTAAGGTCATTCTAGTCGGAGATATGAAGGTTAAAATCTTCGTCTCAACGAGATAGAATGGGCTTAAATAATAACAAAGAGACGAATTTTAGTCCCTAATAGACCTCATGTGGCAAATGGATACATGCAAAATAAAATCTTCATGGTGAATACTTGCCACGAAGGAAAAGAAATCAGGAGAAACTGAAAAATCCATAGGAGTAACACACTCACTAGGGAGACAGAGACTCTGGGGGAAACTAAGGTAAAAATGCGTGAGCAGGTCACGACTTGAAAACTTGCTGGGAGACACGAAGGGATTCCATGAAAATAAATCGATGGAAAGACTCGAGCTGAAGCAAAAATGCATGTATTGAGGAATATGCCAATACAACAAAACTATCCATAAAGGACACATCAGATAAAATCCGGACTCGAACGGGGAGATCCATAAAGGACTCAGTTGAGGAAGCAACACCGAGATATTACCGATTATTGGGTAATAAACTCTAAGTGAGACATGTTATCAAAACACCGGTTACTGGGTGAAAGCACAACACGCCCAGGGAGAGATCTGACTCCACATGGGACAAAAAGTCATAATAGGGAGCAGAAGGAAGGAACACCAGGGATACCGGTTACTGGGCATATAATATGTGACCAACCAGGTGTGAATTGGGAACACATCCAAGACACTCATCATCCGAAAGGAGGGCCGGAAAAGCAAACTCGACATACAGGATGGACATTCAATTCCACAAGGAAATACGAATCTTACTCAACTGGGGAAGAAAAAGACTTCGACTGAAGAGCGCATGAGATATATTATCTATTACCGTCATAACGTAGATAACATACTCGCATGGAAGATTATCCACAACCGGTTACTAGGTTAATAAAGGATAAATCGCCCGAAAAGAAAGGACATCGGGATACCGGTTACTGGGTATAAAATGATGACCAATCAGAAGGAGAAACAATCATTACCAAACAAGGGTAAATGAAAGATGACTCGCAAGGGATAAATTTCCTGACAAAAGCAATTATCCAAGAGATATATCACCGGTTACTGGGTGGTATACTAAAAAACGAAGGAATATCAATACTGGTTACTGGGTAAAGATAACCAACAAAGAGGGGATTACATCTACCAGTTACTGGGTAGAAAACCACAGAAATAGGACTTACAACTACCGGTTACTGGGTAGAAGGCGACAGAAATAGGACATACAACTACCGGTTACTGGGTAGAAGGCCACGAAATCCGCTGGGGAAAGGATGAACAATTACTGGTTACCGAGTAATTGAACAACTAGACCACAGGGAACTGCAGGGGAATAACAAGAAAAGAAAGTCAATCCAGGAACAAACTAGAAAGACACAATCAAACAAGACTCAACCCGATGAGGATATAACTCAGGGGAGGAATTCCATCCCGATACACAACTGGGGAGGAAACTGAAACAATAATCATCCACGAGGACATAACTCAGTGGGGAAGAAAGAAGAAAAGATAGACACTTTCTGCCTATGGGGTTGACTTTATATGGAGAGATCAGACACAAACATCTGCTTGGGGAAGAACATTTCACCAATAGCAGCGGATGACAAGCAAAGATATGTATGGTTTGTGTATGATCAGTGCTGACAAACAAACATATCTAACACAAACAAGTCCGAGAATCACGAACGGACACCCGACACAACATCTCAACAAGAAGGGCAAAGCCTACTGGAGAACTCAGCTTGGGAACAACTCGAGCAGGATGAAAATAAATCATCGTGGATATCAAACCCTATCCCAAAGCTACACTCGCTGAGGATACAAAGAGAAAGTACTCAGGAGTAGAAAAAGGAAATAACCAAACAGAGAACTCAACTCTGGTGGGGATTATCTCTAGAAGAAGAATAAACACGGGAAGACGTTGACCACAGCTGGGGAAGAGGAAGGTCAAAGCTTCCAATTGTAAGAGGCAATACTCTGCACAAGAGGAGTCTTCCAGGGGCAAACAATCCTGACATGAGGAAGATGCAGAAGATCTGTCGGGGAGATTTCATCAACACTCTCGAGGATAGGTGGTTACTAACGATAAGATCCGCCGGAGAAGAAACTCTACCGGGGAAGCTTATTAAGGAATGATATGAAACTCCGTGGGGATCAACCACTAACCAGATGCACATCAATCAAAACACTCCCTTCTATCTGCCGGAGAGGAAACTCTGCAAAGGGGAAAAATAGAATTTTGCTCCACTGGGGAAAGAAAATAAACATCTTCAATACCAGCTCTCAATGCTAGAGGTAAATCATTAAACTTGGATCAGGCAACCATACTAGGGACAAGATGTGAATGTTCTCGAAGGAACTACCCTGGCTGAGAAAATCGGAAATGAATCCTTCGTCAAAAAGTGACATGCTAGGGATTAAAAAGGGAGACAAGCCCTCCACCAACTACTCTAAGCAACTTCCTGCTGAGGAGACAATTATCTGGAAAGATAGCTATGCAGGGAACACATGCTTACTCCGCTGGGCACTTCTACTTATGCTGGGTAAAGACAAACTTCCTCGTGAGTATAATTAGCATATCAACTTTTATCAATCTATAGGAGATTTTAAATCAGTCCACACAAGGGATGACAACCGTATAATTGATAAAACACAAATGCTAGTGCCTGATAGAGAGGGATACACGTCTCTAAAAGATCAAGGCAAGAACTGAAACATAAAGGATCATCCACAGATCAACCATACAATCAATCAAGGATTGCTAAGACTCCGCGGGGAGAACACAAGCATGCATGCACAAACAAACTATCCGGGAGTGTGTTGGAAGAACATCCACCAATTCTGCTAGGGGAAAGCAATCCAAAAGAAAGATCAACCCACTGCCATCGAGGAGAACTTCTCAGACCAGACTCTCTGGGAAGTTGATGATAAATTATTCTTTTTATGCTCGCTGGGGAGACAACCTGAATACTGATGAAGAGGATATAAGAATGCCAAAATATGAATAAATATCTTACCCTTTGGTGATCATACTATCCTTGGGAAAGCACTGAGGACATTCCACTTATCCTTTTAGTCATTGTGAATGTTCATTTTGTTTAAAACAGTTTATTTATGAAAATTTTATTTGTTTAAAACAATGATATTTATCAATTAAAACATGCAAACATTTGTTAAATAGAAACAAATAAGAGTGCAAAGAATTGGATAAAGGCTCAAATTTATTTAATAGAATGGTAGTCTGCAAATGGCGAGACTCCATGGATCTTTACAAATTTGAAATTGGTGATATACATGGAAAAAGGGCTACATTGAACATAATGATCGTTTCTCCACCAACTCTGAATCCACTGTATTTGAGGCTTCAGTTGATGATGGCTGAGCGAGAATCTTTGATAGACAACAGATGTAGAACAAAGTCTTGTCAGGATGTAGTTACTTGAGAAATCCCTAATTTTTGCCTAGATTGCCCCAGGGTGAGGTACTCAATCCAGCGGGATATATATTCATTGCTTTTTCATGTCTCTAACTTTTGCCTAGACCGCCCTTTCGGGTTTTCAATCCACCGAGACGCTCATTTTTGCCTAAGTCGCCCTTTCGGGTTTTCAATCCACCGAGACGCTCATTTTTGCCTAAGCCGCCCTTTCGGGTTTACAACTTAGCGAGATATTCTGTTTTTATTTTTAGGCGAAGTATTTCTTGACTGCATCTGAATTCACAGGACGAGTGAAATCCTCCTCATCCATATTTGTAAGCAACAAAGCACCGCCTGAAAAGGCTCTCTTAACAACGTATGGACCTTCATAGTTTGGAGTCCACTTGCCCCTGGAATCTGGGGTGAAAGACAAGACTTTCTTGAGCACGAGATCACCTTCTCGGAAAACACGAGGCTTGACCTTCTTATCAAAGGCTTTCTTCATCCTCTGTTGATACAACTGACCATTACACATGGCAGTCAATCTCTTTTCTTCAATCAAATTCAGTTGGTCATAACGACTCTGAACCTATTCAGCCTCAGTCAACTTGGCTTCCATCAAGACTCTCATTGATGGGATCTCAACCTCTACAGGGAGCACAACCTCCATGCCATATACAAGCGAGAAAGGGGTTGCCCCTGTTGAAGTACGAACAGATGTACGATATCCATGCAAAGCAAATGGCAGCATCTCATGCCAATCTTTGTATGTAACAACCATCTTCTGAATAATCTTCTTAATGTTCTTGTTAGCAGCTTCAACATCCCCATTCATCTTGGGTCTATAAGGAGAAGAATTATGATGTGCAATCTTGAACTCGCTACACAGCTCTTTCATCATCTTATTGTTCAAGTTAGATCCATTATCAGTAATGATCTTGTCTGGCACACCATATCGGCATATAAGTTGGTTCTTGATAAACCTCACAACCACCTGCCTGGTCACATTTGGATACGATGCCGCTTCAACCCACTTGGTGAAGTAATCAATGTCTACGAGAATAAAACGGTGACCATTCGACGCCTTTGGTTCAATCATGCCAATCATGTCAATTCCCCACATGGAGAAAGGGCATGGTGAGGAAATAACATTCATAAGTGTCGGGGGAATATGAATCTTATCCGCATAAATCTAACACTTATGGAATTTCTTCATATATTTGCAGTAATCAGACTCCATTGTCAGCCAATAGTAGCATGCTCTCAACATCTTCTTAACCAAAGCATGTCCATTGGAATGAGTACCAAATGAATCCTCATGGATTTCAGTCATCAATAAATCTGCTTCGTGTCTATCCATGCATCTGAGCAGAACCATGTCAAAGTTCCTCTTGTAAAGCACATCACCATTAAGGTAGAAACTGCCGGATAATCTCCTCAAAGTCTTCTTATCTTTAACAGATGCCCCAGGCGGGTAAGTATGACTTTGGAGAAAGCACTTGATATCATAATACCATGGTTTATCATCTTTCACTTCCTCAACTGCAAACACATGAGCCGGTCAATCCAAGCGCATCATAGTAATATTGGGAACCTTATTCCAATAATTGACAGCAATCAATGAAGCAAGCGTAGCAAGAGCATCCGCAATCCGATTTTCATCTCGAGGAATATGATGGAAGTCAACCTTAGTAAATAAAGTTGAAATCCTCCTCGCATAATCTCTATATGGGTTGAAAGGAAGTCTATTGTTCAAGCAAGCGCCCAATGTTAAATAAATGTAATTAAAGGGAGGTTTATTGTGGCTTAGAGAGTAATAAATGTATTAAAGAAGAAAAAGATTTATCAAAATTGGTATGTTTTATCTTAAAGAAATTAAGTTTTTATTGTTGATTCACTAACATATATATCTCATAATTGAATAAAGTTTACAATCACCAATTAAATCTATATTAAACTATGGTTTTTATGATTAAATTAAATAAAGAAGACAATAATAATAATAATAGTAGTAGTATTAGAGAATATTATAACAAACGCCTACCAAATAGGCATGCAAATATCTTTACAAGTATTTGTAATGATTTCACTTTATCAAAGATAAGGTATCACAAATAATTTGTATATATTATTTAAAAATAATAACAATATACTATATACAAAAAAATAAAGAACTAGAAGTCCTTAAATTTTTCAATTAACAAACAAAACTTTCCTTAATTGTTTCTAAAATCACATCAAACTTTCCTTAAATATTTCATCTAACACAACAAACTCGGTTTCCTTATATGGACATAGTTGTGGTGATCATAAATCAAAAAAAATCTTTCTAATTTGTCGTAGTTTATAAATAGAAAAGATTTTGCAATCCCCTTTGGAAAATGAAGGATCATAGTGTAGTTTTAAAAGGTTTTGGATTTATAAACTTTTTTGACCTATATAGTAATAAATGTATTCATGAATTAAAGGACGTATCAAAATTGATAAGTTTTTTTCTTAAAGAATTCAAATTTTTATTGTTGATTCACTAACATATATGACTCATAACTAAATAAAGATTATAAGCACAAATTAAATATATATTAAACTCTGATTTTTACGATTAAATTAAATGGAGAAGACAATAAAAATAATAATATTAGAGAATATTATAATGAAACCCTTCCAAATGCACATGCATATTTCTTAACAAATATTTGTAACAATTTCACTTTATTAAAGATGAGACATTGCAAATAATTTTTATATATTATTTAAAAGTAATAACAACAAATAACGTATAAACAAAATTGAAGAACCAAAACTCCTTAAATGTTTCAATTAACTTAACAAACCTTCTTTAAATGATTCTAAATTAACAATAAACTTTCCTTAAATATTTCATATAAGACAAGAAACTTCATTTTCTTATTATATGAACAAAGTGATCATGAATGAAAACTTATCTTCTAACTTACCATAATTCAAAAATAAAAACATTTTTCGACCACCTTTGGCAAATGAAGAATCATAATGTAATTTTAAAATATTTTGAATTTATAAACTGTTATGACCTATTCGGTAATAAAGGTAGTGAGGAAGAAAATGATGAATCAAAATTGATAAGTTTTTTTCATAATTATCAAGTTTTAATTGTAGATTTACTAACTTATCTTACTCTAAATTAAATAAACTATACAATCATGATGTAAATCTTTAATAAACTCTCGTTTTTACTATTGTATTAAATGGAGAAGGCACTGATAATAGTTTTAATATTAGAGAATATTATAAGGAACTCCTTCCTAATACGCATGAAAATATCTTTACAAATATTTGTAATGATAGAATTTTATCAAAGATAAGGTATCACAAATAATTTGTATATATTATTTAAAAATAATAACAACAAACTATATATGAAAAAATGAAGAACTGGAAGTCCTTAAATGTTTGAAATAACATACCAAACATTCCTTAAGTGTTTCTAAAATCACAACAAACTTTTCTTAAATATTTCGTATAACACAACAAACTCAATTTCCTTATATGAACATAGATGTAGTGATCGTAAACCAAAACTTCTCTATCTAATTTTCCGTGGTTTATAAATACAAAAGCTTTTGCAATTCATTTTGGAAAATGAAACATCATAGTGTAATTTTAAAAGGTTTTGGGTTTATAATATATTTTTACCTAGATAGTAATAAATGTATTCAACAAAAAAAAAGATGTCTCAAAATTGGTATGTTTTTTCTTAAAGAATTCAAGTTTTTATTGTTGATTCACTAACATATACATCTAATAATTGAATAAAGTTTACAATCACAAATTAAATATATATTAAAAAATGGTTTTTACGATTAAATTAAATGGAGATGTATATAATAATAATAGTAATATTAGACAATATTATAATGAACTCCTTCCAAATCCACTTGCATATATCTTTACAAATATTTGTAAGGGTTTCACTTTATTAAAGACGAGACATAGTTTTTAGTGTGATCTTCCGCTATGCATTTTGTATAATTATAAGTATTATACATAGTTCTTAGATTTTTATTTAGGCACTATTGTATGACATGTGCCATATGTTGTATTTTATTTTATGGATATGTTCATAAAGATGTCGTTCGAAACTTATGTTGTGACAGTACCAATAATTAACACTTATAGGATATTATACTAAATATAGATTATAAGGGTTGTTACAGTGGGTATCAGAGAAGGTCAATTCTTAACATAGCCTTGAAACATCGTAAGTAAATATATACCTTGCTCGTATGTATGTTTAGCCAACAAGATTCTTAATATCAATATATGTATTATTGGGCCTGATCAACCTAATTCTATGTGCGTGGTAGGTAGGGTAATGGTTGAGCGAACAGGAGGACTCTGAAGTGTGTGTAGAGTTGTGCTTGAGGGTGGATTCAAGCCAAGAATTGGAAGTAAGGGGAGCTGGTTAGCTCAGTTGGAGTCTTAATAAGAGTTGTTATTATGGTAGCATGTAATTGAAAGGAAGTCTATTGTTCAAGCAAGCGTCCAATGTTAAATAAATGTAGTTTAAGGGAGGTTTATTGTGACCTAGAGAGTAATAAATGTATTGAAGAAGAAAAAGATTTATCAAAATTGGTATGTTTTATCTTAAAGAAATTAAGTTTTTATTGTTGATTCACTAACATATATATCTCATAATTGAATAAAGTTTACAATCACAAATTAAATCTATATTAAGCTATGGTTTTTATGATTAAATTAAATGAAGAAGACAATAATAATAATAATAATAGTAGTAGTATTAGAGAATATATTAACGAACGCCTACCAAATAGGCATGCAAATATCTTTACAAGTATTTGTAATGATATCACTTTATCAAAGATAAGGTATCACAAATAATTTGTATATATTATTTAAAAATAATAACAATATACTATATACAAAAAAAATAAAGAACTACAAGTCCTTAAAATTTTCAATTAACAAACAAAACTTTCCTTAATTGTTTCTAAAATCACATCAAAATTCCTTAAATATTTCATCTAACACAACAAACTCGGTTTCCTTTTATGGACATAGTTGTGGTGATCATAAATCAAAAAAATTCTTTCTAATTTGTCGTAGTTTATAAATAGAAAAGATTTTGCAATCCCCTTTGGAAAATGAAGGATCATAGTGTAGTTTTAAAAGGTTTTGGATTTATAAACTTTTTTGACCTATATAGTAATAAACGTATTCATGAATTAAAGGACGTATCAAAATTGATAAGTTTTTTTCTTAAACAATTCTTATTGTTGATTCACTAACATATATGACTCATAACTAAATAAAGATTATAAGCACAAATTAAATATATATTAAACTCTGATTTTTACGATTAAATTAAATGGAGAAGACAATAAAAATAATAATATTAGAGAATATTATAATGAAACCCTTCCAAATCCACATGCATATTTCTTAACCAATATTTGTAACAATTTCACTTTATTAAAGATGAGACATTGCAAATAATCTTTATATATTATTTAAAAGAAATAACAACAAATAACATATAAACAAAATTGAAAAACCGAAACTCCTTAAATGTTTCAATTAACTTAACAAGCCTTCCTTAAATGATTCTAAATTCACAATAAACTTTTCTTAAATATTTCATATAAGACAAGAAACTTTGTTTTCTTATTATATGAACCAAGTGATCATGAATGAAAACTTATCTTTTAACTTACCATAATTCAAAAATAAAAACATTTTTCAACCACCTTTGGCAAATGAAGAATCATAATGTAATTTTAAAATGTTTTGAATTTATAAACTGTTATGACCTTTTCGGTAATAAAGGTAGTGAAGAAGAAAATGATGAATACAAATTGATAAGTTTTTCTCATAAATTTCAAGTTTTAATTGTAGATTTACTAACTTATCTTACTCTAAATTAAATAAACTATACAATCACGATGTAAATCTTTAATAAACTCTGGTTTTTACTATTGTATTAAATGGAGAAGACACTCTTAATAGTTTAAATATTAAAGAATATTATAAGGAACTCCTTCCTAATACGCATGAAAATATCTTTACAAATATTTGTAATGATAGAATTTTATCAAAGATAAGGTATCACAAATAATTTGTATATATTATTTAAAAATAATAACAACAAAGTATATATGAAAAAATGAAGAATTGGAAGTCCTTAAATGTTTCAAATAACATACCAAACTTTCCTTAAGTGTTTCTAAAATCACAAGAAACTTTTCTTAAATATTTCATATAACACAACAAACTCAATTTCCTTATATGAACATAGTTGTAGTGATTGTAAACCAAAACTTCTCTATCTAATTTTCCGTGGTTTATAAATACAAAAGCTTTTGTAATTCATTTTGGAAAATGAAACATCATAGTGTAATTTTAAAAGGTTTTGGGTTTATAATTTATTTTTTCCTAGATAGTAATAAATGTATTGAACAAAAAAAAGATGTATCAAAATTGGTATGTGTTTTCTTAAGGAATTCATGTTTTTATTGTTGATTCACTAACCTATACAGCTAATAATTGAATAAAGTTTACAATCACAAAAAAAATCTATATTAAAAAATGGTTTTTACGATTAAATTAAATGAAGATGTATATAATAATAATAGTAATATTAGACAATATTATAATGAACTCCTTCCAAATCCACTTGCATATATCTTTACAAATATTTGTAAGGGTTTCACTTTATTAAAGACGAGACGTAGTTTTTAGTGTGATCTTCCGCTGTGCATTTTGTATAATTATAGGTATTATACATAGTTCTTAGATTTTTATTTAGGCACTATTGTATGACATGTGCCATATGTTGTATTTTATTTTATGGACATGTTCATAAAGATGTCGTTAGGAACTTATGTTGTGACAGTACCAATAATTAACACTTATAGGATATTATACTAAATATATATTATAAGGGTTGTTACAGTGGGTATCAGAGAAGGTCAATTCTCAACATGTCTTTGAAACATCGTAAGTAAATATATCCCTTCCTCATATGTATGTTTAGCCAACAAGATTCTTAATATCAATATATGTATTATTGGGCCTGATCAACCTAATTCTATGTGCGTGGTAGGTAGGGTAATGGTTGAGCGAACACGAGGACTCTGAAGTGTGTGTAGAGTTGTGCTTGAGGGTGGATTCATGCCAAGAATTGGAAGTAAGGGGAGCTGGTTAGCTCAGTTGGAGTCTTAATAAGAGTTGTGATTATGGTAGCATGTAATTGAAAGGAACTCTATTGTTCAAGGAAGCGTCCAATGTTAAATAAATGTAATTATAGGGAGGTTTATTGTGACCTAGAGAGTAATAAATATATTGAAGAAGAAAAAGATTTATCAAAACTGGTATGTTTTATCTTAAAGATTTATCAAGCAAGCGTCCTCTAAATGTTGTCAATTGGGACCAATAGAGTAACCAGTGAATTTTGAAGAGATTAATTATTAATAAAGAGACAAAGCAATATTAATAAGTACAAGAGAGGACATTTTTGGTAACAATAATAATTGGTCAATTGGTACTGGAAGATAAAATATCACTTGGGATATTTTATGTCACTACTTAATATTATATATGATATATATTATGTAGTATATGTATTGTGTGGTGTAGAAAGAAAGAGAAAGGAAAAGAGATAAGAAGAAGTAGGTAAGAGAGAGTGAGAGATATCAGAAAGGAAAAGGAAGAGAAAGAGAAGGAAAGAAGGAAGAGAAAGAGGAAGAATAGGAAGAAGAGAAGAAAAGGAAGGAAGAAGATGGGAAATCATGTTTTTCACCACCATCATCATGTCCTCTTCATCACCAATAACTTCATCTTCTTCTTCTACTAGGTGAGTTCTAGTTAGAAACTCTAGGTTTCTAGAAAAGTTAGGGTTGTAGAATCATAAACAAATCATGAGTAATCCATGCTATGTGATGAATATTTCTCTTGTTGTTGTTGTTTTAATGAACATGTGCTTGATATGCTCTTCATGATTGTTGTGATTACATTAGTTGTTATGGTTGTGTTTATGATGTTGAAATCCTTATTATACATGTACATATGAACATGTAATGTGATGAGTTTTGTTGGAAGAAGAAAAGGATGGTGTGTTAGAAATGAAATGACAGAGGAAAGTGCACTACGCCAAAAATTGGAATAGACAGCGCACCTTAGAGGGCGCTTTATTACAAAAGCGCCCTCTAAAGTGAAGCGAAAAATAAGGAGCAATAGACAGCGCACTTTAGAGGGCGCATTTGTAATAAAGCGCCCTCTAAGGTGAAGCGAAAAAATAAGGAGGAGATAGAGGGACAACAATACATGGCGCTTTTTAGAAAGTGCCCTCTAAGGTTACCCTTAGAGGGCGCTTTTAATAAAGCGCTGTTATAAGTCCATGTGCATTTCCAGCTTATAGAGCGCTTCTGGAAAGCCTTAGAGAGCGCTTTCATAAGCGCCCTCTTAGGCCCCCTTTAGAGGGCGCTTTGTTTCCACAAGCGCCCTCTAAGGTGAAACGAAAAAATAAGGAGGAGATAGAGGGACAACAATACATGGCGCTTTATAGAAAGCGCCCTCTAAGGTTACCCTTAGAGGGCGCTTTTAATAAAGCGCTGTTATAAGTCCACGTGCATTTCCAGCTTATAAAGCGCTTCTGGAAAGCCTTAGAGAGCGCTTTCATAAGCGCCCTCTTAGGCCCCCTTTAGAGGGCGCTTTTTTTCCACAAGCGCCCTCTAATGTCCCCTTTAGTAAACATTAGAATTATAACATACTGCACGTTTTGTTATTTCACTATCTGTTATTAGCGTTCTTTTTCACGTTAGGGTTCTGAGGCGTTTTCCTTCCACCTCTGTTAGATCTACATGCGCGTTTCCTCCTTCTACCAATCAAAGGTACACGCTTTTCCCAATTACTATTTTATGTTATTGCTTTGTTTTAGCTTTGCCCAATTTCTGTTTTACCTTATTACTGCGCATTTCCTCCTTCTACGTTTGTTTCGACCATGATAGCGGATGCACTAGGAAATTGACGGTTGGTTTTTAGTGACCATGATTGCGGATGCAATGGGTTATACGACCTATGAAACATCTGATTTTGTGTCAACACCAGTATCATTAGAAACCTAGGTCCGAATGTGTTTGAACTCTTCTGAAATTGTTTTTTATTTATTCTAATTAGTAATGGATAATACATGGATGTCTTCCAATCGATTGTCGAGAGAGTACGAGAATGGGGTATCAGAATTCGTTAAGTTTGCCGTTGCGCACGCCGAAGACCCCAGTAGAATGATATGTCCTTGCTTGGGTTGTTGTTATGGGAAACGGGTTGACGCAGTTCAGTTGACATCGCATCTAATGAGGCATGGAATTGATCGAAGTTATACATGTTGGAATTTGCATGGCGAGAAAAGTAACGAGAATGTTGAACCGGGGGATAGTACGACCTATGCCTCAAACTATAGTGGCGCAGATACATACGATTGTGATCGAGTTGAAGAGATTGCAGAAGCACTTGAAGGAGATCTTAAGGATTGTCCCGAAATGTTTGAGAGGTTGGTAAGTGATGCAGAGAAACCTTTGTATGATGGTTGCACTAAATTCACAAGATTGTCTGCGGTATTAAAGTTGTACAACTTAAAGGCGGGCAATGGGTGGTCGGATAAAAGTTTCACAGAGTTATTAGCCCTTTTGAAAGATATGCTTCCTGAGGATAATGTTCTTCCCAATCGAACATATGAGACCAAAAAGATGTTGTGCTCTATTGGCATGAGCTATGATAAGATACATGCATGTCCAAACGATTGCGTTTTGTTTCGAAATGAGTATGCATCGTTAAATGAGTGTCCTAAATGCGGTGTCTCGCGATATAAGAACAAGTTGTCTCCAACAAAGGTCTTGTGGTATTTTCCTGTTATTCCGAGATTTAGACGCATGTTTCGTAGTGAAACCGATTCAAGACACTTGACCTGGCATGCAGATGAAAGAATTATAGATGGAAAGTATCGACATCCGGCAGATTCACCACAGTGGTTGAAAATTGATAATGATTATCCTGAATTTGGAGAAGAATCAAGAAACCTTCGCTTGGCATTATCTACTGATGGAATGAACCCACACGGTATCCAGAGTATCTCACACAGTACATGGCCTGTGATTATTATGATTTATAACCTACCTCCATGGCTATGTATGAAGCGTAAGTACATGATGTTGTCTATGTTGATTTCTGGACCTAAACAACCAGGGAATGACATAGACGTGTACTTGAAGCCCTTAATCGAAGATTTAAAGATTTTGTGGGAGACCGGTGTGGAGGTTTATGATGGATATAGGAAAGAAAGTTTCAACTTGAGGGCGATGTTGTTTGGCACAATTAATGATTTTCCAGCATACGGAAATCTATCAGGGTATAGCATAAAAGGTCAATGTGTATGTCCTGTTTGTGAAGATAAAACACATTGGAAGCGCTTGGAGTTTGGTCAGAAGAATGTCTTTCTTGGTCATCGGAGATTCTTAAATTCAAATCATCACTACCGTGGATGGAGAAAGGCGTTCAATGGAGAGACAGAACAAGGCAGAGCTCCACCTATATTGACGGGTGATCAAATTTTTGAAAAGGTGAAAGATTTGGATACTCAGTTTGGCAAGCCTTTTGCCCACACACTTGTCAAAAGTGGGTGGAAGAAGAGGTCAGTTTTTTTTGAATTGCCGTATTGGAAGTCCTTGTATGTGAGACATTTTCTTGATGTTATGCATATTGAAAAAAATGTATTTGAAAGTGTTATTGGCACGTTACTCAATATACAAGGAAAGTCTAAGGATGGCCATAAGGCAAGAAAGGACTTGATAGCGATGGGAATAAGAACTGAATTAGGACCCTTGAAGAAAGGAAAACGAACATATCTACCGCCTGCTGCTTATACTCTATCTAGAAAGGAGAAAAAAACATTGTGTAAGTTTCTAAGTGAAGTTAAAGTTCCAGAAGGGTACTCTTCAGATATTAGAAGACTTGTGTCTATGAAAGACCTCAAGTTAAAGAGTTTAAAGACCCATGATTGCCATGTTATAATGGAACATTTTCTCCCAATAGGTATACGTTCTATTCTTCCAGAAAAAGTAAGAAGCTCTATAACTAAGTTGTGTTCTTTCTTCAAGTCAATTTGCAGTAAGGTGATCAATCCTGCGATCTTACCAATGTTGCAAAAAGAAATCGTTATTACTTTGTGTGAGCTTGAAATGTTTTTTCCTCCATCATTTTTTGACATAATGGTACATCTAGTTGTTCATCTTGTGAAAGAGACACAACTGTGTGGACCAGCTTATATGAGATGGATGTACCCTGTTGAACGTTATATGAAAATATTAAAAGGGTACGTGAAGAACCGAAGTCGACCAGAAGGTTGTATGGTTGAAAGATACATTGTTGAAGAAGCGATTGAGTTTTGTACTGAATATTTGTCTAATGTTCAGTCAATCGGACTCCCCAAGTCTCAGCTTGTCAAAAAGAAAGAAGGAAAAAATCTAATTGGAAATAAAATCGTGGCAGTATCAAGGGTCGAACGGGATCAAGTGCATTTGTATGTTCTGCACAATGAGAATGAGGTTGAGCCGTATGTTGAAATTCACAAGGATGTTCTCCGAGGTTTAAATCCCAATAGAAATGAAAATTGGATAGTACGAGAGCACAATCGATGTTTTATACCTTGGTTTAAGGATCATATTTATTCAAAGTATTATTCAGATCCCGCTTCAATAACAGAAAGGTTGAGATGCTTAGCATATGGTCCAAGTTTCCATGTTTTTTCTTATAGCGCATACGCGATTAATGGATACACATTTTATACCAAAGAACAAGATGATAAAAGTACTATGCAGAATAGTGGTGTCACCGTGGTAGCTGAAGCAATGCACATATCAAGTGTGAAGGACTTAAACCCCAAATTTGCAAATTTGTCGTATTTTGGTGTTATCGAGCGCATTTGGGTGTTTGATTATGAGAAGTTTCAGATTCCTATATTTGGTTGCAAGTGGGTTGAAAATAATAACGGCATTCGAATGGATAAGTCAGGATTTTTGCAAGTGGATCTTAATAGGGTGGGATACAAAGATGAGTCTTTTATTCTAGCCTCTCAAGCTAGACAAGTGTTCTATGTCAATGATCCGAAAAGTACGAAATGGTCTATAGTTCTTTTTTCCAACAAAGTAATTGATGAAAACACTGGAGATCAAGGTGATATTGATGTTGAGATTGAATCGTTTACCAGAAATGATCAAGATGAGAATATTATATCAAATGATTCATATATTAGAAATGATCATAATGAGGGTATTTGGATCAATCCAACCGTCCGTGTTGTTAAGAGACATGTAGAACATATTCCAACCAAGAAAAGAAAGAGAACTTAGTGAAAAAGGTACAGGTCAAATGATTTTAATTGTTTTCTTTATTACAGGTAAAATGACTTTTATGTTTTTAATTGTTTTTACATTTGTCATCTGATTTTAATTATTTTCTTTTTTACAGGTAAAATGATGATGCTGGATATTTGTTTAGATGGAGATGCTCTATTGTCGTCAAGCCTCACTCGCGTAGATGATGATGCTGGATATTTGAAAGTATCCCTCTACGACAATGGAACATGTCCATCTAAACATATATCAATTCTATCTTCAAAAGATAAGGGTTCAATGTTGGCAAGTTACATTGGTTTCCTTGTTCGACAACATATTCCGATTACATGTGATAATTGGAGAAGTCCGGACTTGAAGGTTGGCAAAGAAAAAATATGGTCGGAGATACAGGTACTTACCATATATTGTTATATGTTTTTTGTTGCATCAACTTTGCAGCACTGTATTGTAGGCAGAATTTAGGACTTCTCAAAGTTGATTTCTTGTTACTTTGTCGTTCATAAAATACACCACTAAATTCTCTGCGTTTAATTTTTAATTTTTTTTCATCAGGCTTTTGTCTCAATAGAGGATGGGTATCTACCTAAAGTTACTTTTGTAGTGGTCCAAAAGAGACATCACACCCGTCTCTTTCCTGTCAACCCCAAAGAGACCGATAGAAGTGGAAATATTATGCCAGGTTTTTTCAATATATTTCTCAACGCAGCTGGTATATATTATCATTTGAATTTATCACTTTTTGCTGATTTTGTTGTTCTAAATTGTCAAAGGAACCGTGGTAGACACCAGCATTTGTCACCCTAGGGAATTTGATTTTTACCTTAACAGCCATGCAAGAATTCAGGTAATATTAGCTATGTCATTTAACTTTATGCCATTGTTTACTATTTGTTGCTCAATCGCCTTTTGATAGTTCTGTGTTATTTGCATTTGGACGTATTCTTTTTGCAGGGGACTACTTATGCTGCCATCTGTTGTTTTGGTTGAGCCTTATTTTGTATGGATGTGCGATAGAACTACTAGACAGCTTTTGGATATACAGAACATGTTTGCCACCATGGGTGGATGGGCGTTTTTGTTTAGTATTGGTTAGAACTACTAGACAGCTTTTGGATACAGTGGTCACTGGGTGTTGGTTGCTATGTTTTATTCTCTTAATTGTAGTACTTTGAGAATATGTTGTTGTATATTGTTGATCAAAGAATCATATATTAATGTTGTATATATGGAGGATTAATGTTGTATATAAATGGATTCATGTTGTATATATCAATGGATTAATGGTGTATAACATTGGATTAAAGGATGAAATCAATATGAATTTTACACTTTTGCAGCATGCGAACAGGTTACCAATTAAATATATATCCACTGTTTTTCAAACAAATTTTTTTAAAATAACTAACACTTTAGAGGGCGCTTTGTCCAGAAAGCGCCCTCTAAACACTTTACATTGACAACTTTAGAGGGCGCTTTTTCCTGAAAGCGCCCTCTAAACACTTTACATTGACAACTTTAGAGGGCGCTTTTTCCTGAAAGCGCCCTCTAAACACTTTACATTGACAACTTTAGAGGGCGCTTTTTCCTGAAAGCGCCCTCTAAACACTTTACTTTGACAACTTTAGAGGGCGCTTTTTCCTGAAAGCGCCTCTAAACACTTTACATTGACAACTTTAGAGGGCGCTTCTCCAGAAAGCGCCCTCTAAGGTGTCCCTTTATGGACCACTCCAGAGGGCGCTTTTGTCTTAAAGCGCACTATAATGTGGCCACTTTAGACAGCGCTTTCTCCAGGAAAACAAAGCGCTGTCTTTACCTATGCCAGCGCCAGATTAGAGGGCGCTTAAAAGCGCTGTTATAGGCCAAAATAAGCGCCCTCTTTTCCCTTATTTGGCGTAGTGGTGGTGTTTGTGAAGTGGGAAAAATGAAAATGTGAGTGGATCAATCGATTGGCCTATGTGAACCAATCAATTGACAGCCTTTGATTTAGCTTTTGACATGAATTAATTATTTGATGAAATAAAATATGTCACCAATGGGTTTCAAACCCAGAACCTCCTTGGAATTGTACAAGCCTTACCACTAGGCCAAAGATGTTGTTGTTGAATACTTATGCAATGAATAAATATTAATCTAAATCTTGATTAAGATAGATTAATGAATTGATTGAGTGGTATAACTCCGTTTTGGACACGGACGAATGCGTTAGAAGGATAACGTGAAGGGCTATTATTATTGTTCCATGTTATAAAATATCATGTGATTGATAAATGCTATGAATTATATTATGATGAATGTTAAACATTGTTGATATGTTTGATTGTGAAATAACATGATTAAAAACCTTATAAAGGTGAGTGAGGAAACCTAGGAGTATAACTTGATTAATAACTTAGAAAGATGATCTAGGTTATGGAACATGTGTGATACATGTATGAGAATACGGTATTCATTCGTACGACGCTTATGTGAGGTCGTGGACGAATTGTTACCACTACGCCAAATAAGGGAAAAGAGGGCGCTTATTTTGGCCTATAACAGCGCTTTTAAGCGCCCTCTAATCTGGCGCTGGCATAGGTAAAGACAGCGCTTTGTTTTCCTGGAAAAAGCGTTGTCTAAAGGCCCACATTATAGTGCGCTTTATGAAAAAAGCGCCCTCTGGAGTGGTCCATAAAGGGACACCTTAGAGGGCGCTTTCTGGAAAAAGCGCCCTCTAAAGTTGTCAATGTAAAGTGTTTAGAGGGCGCTTTCTGGAAAAAGCGCCCTCTAAAGTTGTCAATGTAAAGTGTTTAGAGGGCGCTTATTTTTTTAAAATAACTAACACTTTAGAGGGCGCTTTCTGCAGAAAGCGCCCTCTAAAGTTGTCAATGTAAAGTGTTTAGAGGGCGCTTTCTGGACAAAGCGCCCTCTAAAGTTCTCAATGTAAAGTGTTTAGAGGGCGCTTCCTACAGAAAGCGCCCTCTAAAGTGTTAGTTATTTTAAAAAAATTTGTTTGAAAAACAGTGGATATTTAATTGGTAACCTGTTCGCATGCTGCAAAAGTGTAAAATTCATATTGATTTCATCCTTTAATCCAATGTTATACACCATTAATCCATTGATATATACAACATGAATCCATTTATATACAACATTAATCCTCCATATATACAACATTAATATATGATTCTTTGATCAGCAATATACAACAACATATTCATGATTTAGTAAAAGTACAACAACAATATACAACATATATACAACAACAGCATACAACAACAACATTCCATACATATATGTACAACAATATACAACCTAGCTATATGATTCTTTGATCAACAATGAATTGACACAATTCATCCTTCATTTCATCCAAATGAGCTCTTGAGTAAGATTTGTATTCCTCAAAGTACTACAATTAAGAGAATAAAACATATTCATGATTTAGTAACAAATTAGATTAGTTATCCGATAATATTAAAATAAACCCTAAGTTATTATTCCATACCATTTTTGGGATGTCTATACGATTCAATGCAATGATATCTCTCATAAATCTCAATACAAAAAATCCGCAATCGACCGAATTATTTTGCTGAGGACACTACACAGAAAAACAAACAATATATATATATAGTTAATTTCTTACAAACACTATTATAAGCAAAAAAACAAACACTATTATAAGCAAAAATAAGATACTTAATATATACCTGAACTCTGACCCAGGTAATGTCCTTCCTAATGCGGTAATTCTTTTTCGATCTAAATTTTATTATTGCCCTAACAAAATAAAAACGTATATTGAGATCAATCTGACAGACATAATTAAATATAGAAATACACACGAATATTTAGGGGAATTTCACTTACGTGTCAACCGTCTTCTTCAAACCCGGATATTTTCTCCAATCACCCGATAACGAATCGAGATAATACACTATTAGTCTCGAAAGATCCATAGCAACCAACACCCAGTGGCCACTGTAAAATAAAACAAAAATTTAGATGAATGAAAATTTTCTACGTAAAAGATATACATAGATTAGAATGAAATTATTAGAAAGAAAATCTAACCCGTTGCCAGAATTAAACGGTAAAAAATACAAACTGCGTGTAGTATTATTGTCGGCCGCCATGAATCTATCGACTAGATCATTCTTTACGGATGTTGGATTTTTCGATATTAACGTTGCGTTGACACGGGAAGCAGCAATAAAATTGAAACGGTTACACAATTCAGTTCCCCGCATCAATTTGTCATACATATACCTTAAATAGAAACATAATAAATATTAGACTACTCATTGAAATGTGTAAATAAATTGTTCAACTAAGTAAATTATAGATTGATCGGAGTACCATATGTATGTATGAATGATAGCGATGCCCAATTCGTCGTGCTCAAAAAGTTGTTGCATGTCCTCCTTTCCAATTATTTCGAAATGAGCTTTTCCGAAAACACCTTCATCAAAATCTATACTACGAATGGACCCGTCCATAATATCGGACTCTTCCACCATTTTCTCAAGACGCATCATAATTTGAGATTTTGTCCCGACCGTCGTTGGAATATCCTTCGTTGGAATATCCTTCGTTGGAATATCCTTACCATCGCTTTTCAACTTTCGACCGGGAACCTAAAAATTCATATAAAATAAATCATTACTTTTTGTGATGCAAAAGAATCGTTGTGTATATAATTCAATGGGTATATATATTTGTACCTCTTTTTGAGATGCAACCGACTCGATGCGTCTTGAAATCCCTTTACCAGCTTTAGGGGTGGGTCTTGTAGGAGTCTAACATTACCATGTAATAAGGATTGATTAAATATCATAATTGTAGCTGAATTGAAATGTGAATTCTAAATATTCATAATCATTTAGAACATATATACCTCGGCATCAGGGAAAATTAGATCTGGCGGCCAACCAACAAAGGATCCGACTGCATCTCGCATCAACGTTGTCTCTGAAACAACGTCGGGTAATGGTAGACGGGAGTCCGTATCTAATACGAGGTCAACCGAAACTTTCATAAATCCCACCGGGAGGGGATTATGGTGAAGTAATTCACCCGAAGTATTGTGCACTTTTCCCTTGCCAACCATGCGATAAGTTGGTGACGATAGATACAGCTGACAAGGTGAAATGCCCTAAACCAATAATAAATGTTATTGTTAACTTGTATATGTGTCAAGTAAAAAAGTGCTATTTTAATTTCATAATAACATATATAATTACCTCGGGAAATTTCGGTTGATGATTGATACTAGCTCGGTCACTAGTATCTTTTGCCTCGGAAGCGCACCTTTCCTCTCTATACCTTGCATTCTCGTTTTGCAGTTGGAGTACTTGTGCCCTTAACTCCGCCAAGGTCTCCATCACCTCTTTGTTGGTAGGATTTTTTGTTTTTGTTTTTTTATAAAATGACGACGGAGTCACACCAAAACTCTTACCCCTCACACGACTGGAATACTCAGGAACATTTAGTACTCGACTAAGTACGCTCCTGCAATCCTGGACCTCGGTTGAAGGTACGGTTTGGGATAAAGTCTCCTGAAATATTATTAGAGGAGATTAAAAATGAATTATATGTCTAACAAAATTTTCGATATAATTAAAGAAATAATGTTACATATACTTACACATTCGTCATAAACATTTTGGACCGCTTCAACGACAGCCCCATCCTTCCCAACCCGAGCAGCCTTCCATAATACGTGGTCCGGAAGAGATGTTGCGTCACTTTTCTCCTCGGCTAGCTACACATTGAATTAGATTATAAGATCATCAATTATAACATATTGTGACAATGTATAAGCTCATAGCATTTGAATATACTCACAATTCTTTGTTGTAACCGTGCATAACCCGTACGCCCTTTTTTGTACGGATACGCGGGTTTTGATGCCCTTTTCCTATTTATGTCGCTTACTTCCTGGATAAAAAAGTTTAAGGCATATTAGAACCAAGTAACTTAACAATTGTATAATACCATAATTAATAGACATTACATGGAATTTTTCGTTTCTTCGTTTGGCGACAAAGTTATCCCATTCATCGGCTGAAATAATCTCGGCATACTTCATTGGCCGTTCTCCTTCAACAAATTTTCCTTCCTCATCCTTGAGAAATTTGTTGCACAAAAAGGATCGAAATCCTCGGAGTCTTTTTCCGGCCAATTGAATACAATATTTTTGCCGGCTTTCATCGATGTGAAAGGATCTCTAAAAAACATACAAATGGAGTGTGTTATTATAAAGTAATATTATAACAATATATGGTTAACAAATAGTCAACAAAAAAAACATATAACAATATATGGTAAGTACCTGTATCTCCGACCATATTTTTTCCTTGCCAACCTTCAAGTCCGGACTTCTCCAATTATCACATGTAATCGGAATATGTTGGCGAACAAGGAAACCAATGTAACTTGCCAACATTGAACCGTTAGGCTCAATTAGTTGGTCTTCAGCACTCCAATGTACTTCAAATTTTACACCCTTGTCTCTTGCACGAATGATTGACTTCATAACAGTCAATCCTCGTTTGATTTCTTTTTCAACATTATTACGTGATTCATTCGCGGCATGGGTATCGTCTTGGTTAGCCATTTTATCTGTAATATAGAAATGATTCAATAAGACCCAAGTAAGACAATGATTCAATACGTGAACACATTTACTGCATGCACAAACTTACTGCATACACATTTACTCACACACACCTACTGCATGCAAAAGACCAATGCAAACTTATGGTGTTTGGAACATGAACAAACTTGCATCCATAATCATCAAACTTCCAAGCACAAGCTCAAACACACTTCAAATATATCAGTTTTCAATCAGAAATAAAAAACTCAGTTTGCCCTAAACAACATTAATCAACATAATGCACAAAATGAAAAACTAAGTTTAGAAAATGCCCTAATCAAACACATGAAGAAAGTGAACGGTAACGATGGAGAAGAGAAATACCTTAAAGGTGACGGTAACGATGGAGAAGAAAGTGAACAGTGACGGTGGAAGAGGTTAACGCAGTGAACGTGAACGGTGAGGGAGGGAGAACGAACGGAGACGATGACGGTGAGGGAGGGAGAACGAACGGAGGACGAGAGTAATCGCAGTAGAGAGTAATCGCAGTTGAGAGAAAACCCAGTTACGTAAACGAAATAGCTTATAGAGAGGGAAAATAAAGAGACATGCAGTATATGTTATAATTTTAATGTTTACTAAAGGGGACCTTAGAGGGCGCTTTTTTAAAAAAAGCGCCCTCTAAAGGGGGCCTAAGAGGGCGCTTCTGAAAGCGCTCTCTAAGGCTTTCCAAAAGCGCCTTCTAAACTGGAAATGTACATGGACTTAGAGAGCGCTTTTTCAAAAGCGCCCTCTAAGGGTAACCTTAGAGGGCGCTTTCACAAAAGCGCCCTCTATTGTTGTCCCTCCATTTTTTTTTTGGCTTCACTTTAGAGGGCGCTTAGTTACAAAAGCGCCCTCTAAAGGGGGCCTAAGAGGGCGCTTCTAAAAGCGCTCTCTAAGGCTTTCCAAAAGCGCCTTATAAACTGGAAATGTACATGGACATAGAGAGCGCTTTTTTAGAAGCGCCCTCTAAGGTTACCCTTAGAGGGCGCTTTCAATAAAGCGTCCTCTATTGGTGTCCCTCCATTTCCTCATTATTTTTTCGCTTCACTTTAGAGTGCGCTTTGTTACAAAAGCGCCCTCTAAAGTGCGCTGTCTATTCCAATAGTATGCTCCTTATTTTTTCTCTTTACTTTAGAGTGCGCTTTTGTAATAAAGCGCCCTCTAAGGGGCGCTGTCTATTCCAGTTTTTGGCGTAGTGTACCATGATTGAGAATGAGACGCATTGTATGGAACATGCCATGTTATTATTTGTATATTATGGTGAATGAAGTCATCCGTGATTGATGAATTTTGTTATGGTTCGTGGAGCCGATGATTTGTGGAACCGATCATGTATTCAGAATGTGTGTTTTCTGTGGTGGTACACATCTCTATTGGTATGCTTAGATGAGTAAGCATTGGGATGTGGGACCAATGATTCGAGCCTCAATTGGGTTTGAGCCCCAACCATGGCGGACTTGGGGGAAAGGTGGACACCTAAGTGGGTTAGAGTCCCATATGGTGAAAGAGACTCAAGGTGGGTTAAAGTCCCATACGAGTGATGGTTCTTAAAAGTGGGTGCGAGTCCCATAGGGGAACCTGATATCCACCGCGAAAGTCGAATCATACGAGCATGCATGAACCGGGCCTGGCTTAGACGTAAGTCCGTTTGGGAATTGATTCATCATGATCTGAATAATGATCGTTGTTGAGTTATGAGAACTCAGATGCATGTTGCCATACAATTGCGAGATAGTTTCCCCATCACTCAAGTCTTCGTACCCTTGTTGACTTGAGTTGGATATAAGTTGAATATTCATTAGAAACCCTGTAGAGCCGAGTGGACCCATAGGATAGGAGAACTCACTGAGATTATTATCTCATCCCATTATTGTTGTTATTTTTTCAGGTATTCCTTACAGGTTGAATTCAGTAGAAGCCGTTATGGATGTTTCAAAGGATGCTGTTCATCATGATCTTCCGTTGTGGAGTTGTGTGCAATAAAGATATTGCACATAGTTCTTAGATTTTTATTTTTAGGCATTATTGTATAACATGTTCCATTGATGTTTTAGTAAGGACATGTGTATATATATTGATGCCATTAGGCACTTATGTTGTGACAGTACCAAAATTTAACACTTGTATGATATTATTCTAGATATATATTATATGAGTTGTTACAAACATATATGACTCATAACTAAATAAATATTATAAGCACAAATTAAATATATATTAAACTCTGATTTTTACGATTAAATTAAATGGAGAAGACAATCAAAATAATAATATTAGAGAATATTATAATGAAACCCTTCCAAATCCACATGCATATTTCTTAACAAATATTTGTAACAATTTCACTTTATTAACGATGAGACATTGCAAATAATTTTTATATATTATTTAAAAGCAATAACAACAAATAACATATAAACAAAATTGAAGAACCAAAACTCCTTAAATGTTTCAATTAACTTAACAAACCTTCCTTAAATGATTCTAAATTCACAATAAACTTTCCTTAAATATTTCATATAAGACAAGAAACTTCGTTTTCTTATTATATGAACAAAGTGATCATGAATGAAAACTTATCTTTTAACTTACCATAATTCAAAAATAAAAACATTTTCAACCACCTTTGGCAAATGAAGAATCATAATGTAATTTTAAAATATTTTGAATTTATAAAATGTTATGACCTATTCGGTAATAAAGGTAGTGAAGAAGAAAATGATGAATCAAAATTGATAAGGTTTTTTCGTAAATTTCCAGTTTTAATGGTAGGTTTACTAACTTATCTTACTCTAAATTAAATAAACTATACAATCATGATGTAAATCTTTAATAAACTCTGGTTTTTACTATTGTATTAAATGGAGAAGGCACAAATATTTGCAATGATAGAATTTTATCAAAGATAAGGTATCACAAATAATTTATAGATATTATTTAAAAATAATAACAACAAACTATATATGAAAAAATGAAGAATTGGAAGTCCTTAAATGTTTCAAATAACATACCAAACTTTCCTTAAGTGTTTCTAAAATCACAACAAACTTTTCTTAAATATTTCATATAACACAACAAACTCAATTTCTTTATATGAACATAGTTGTAATGATCGTAAACAAAAACTTCTCTATCTAATTTTCCGTGGTTTATAAATACAAAAGCTTTTGCAATTCATTTTGGAAAATGAAACATCATAGTATAATTTTAAAAGGTTTTGGGTTTATAATTTATTTTTTACCTAGATAGTAATAAATGTATTGAACAAAAAAAAGATGTATCAAAATTGGTATGTTTTTTCTTAAAGAATTCAAGTTTTTATTGTTGATTCACTAACATATACAACTAATAATTGAATAAAGTTTACAATCACAAATTAAATCAATGTTAAAAATGGTTTTTACGATTAAATTAAATGGAGATGTATATAATAATAATAGTAATATTAGACAAGATTATGATGAACTCCTTCCAAATCCACTTGCATATATCTTTACAAATATTGGTAAGGGTTTCACTTTATTAAAGACGAGACATAGTTTTTAGTGTGATCTTCCGTTGTGCATTTTGTATAATTTTAGGTATTATACATAGTTCTTAGATTTTAATTTAGGCATTATTGCATGACATGTGCCATATGTTGTATTTTATTTTATGGACATGTTCATAAAGAGGTCATTAGAAACTTATGTTGTGACAGTACCAATAATTAACACTTATAGGATATTATACTAAATATATATTATAAGAGTTGTTACAGTTGGTATCAGAGAAGGTCAATTCTCAACATAGCCTTGAAACATCATAAGTAAATATATTTCTTCCTCATATGTATGTTTAGCCAACAAGATTCTTAATATCAATATATGTATTATTGGGCCTGATCAACCTAATTCTATGTGCGTGGTAGGTAGGGTAATGGTTGAGCGACCACGAGGACTCTGAAGTGTGTGTAGAGTTGTGCTTGAGGGTGGATTCAAGCCAAGAATTGGAAGTAAGGGGAGCTGGTTAGCTCAGTTGGAGTTTTAATAAGAGTTGTGATTATGGTAGCATGTAATTGAAAGGAAGTCTATTGTTCAAGCAAGCGTCCAATGTTAAATAAATATATTTAAAGGGAGGTTTTTTGTGACCTAGAGAGTAATAAATGTATTAAAGAAGAAAAAGATTTATCAAAATTGGTATGTTTTATCTTAAAGAAATTAAGTTTTTATTGTTGATTCACTAACATATATATCTCATAATTGAATAAAGTTTATAGTCACAGACTAAATCTATATTAAACTATGGTTTTTATGATTAAATTAAATGAAGAAGACAATAATAATAATAATAGTAGTAGTATTAGAGAATATTATAACGAACGCTTTCCAAATAGGCATGCAATTATCTTTACAAGTATTTGTAATGATATCACGTTATCAAAGATAAGTTATCACAAATAGTTTGTATATATTATTTAAAAATAATAACAATATACTATATACAAAAAAAAATAAAGAACTATTAGTCCTAAAATGTTTCAATTAACAAACAAAACTTTCCTTAATTGTTTCTAAAATTACAGCAAACTTTCCTTAAATATTTCATCTAACACAACAAACTCGGTTTCCTTATATGGACATAGTTGTGGTGATCATAAATAAAAAACAAATCTTTCTAATTTGTCGTAGTTTATAAATAGAAAAGATTTTGCAATCCCCTTTGGAAAATGAAGGATCATAGTGTAGTTTTAAAAGGTTTTGGATTTATAAACTTTTTTGACCTATATAGAAATAAATGTATTCATGACTTAAAGGACGTATCAAAATTGATAAGTTTTTTTCTTAAAGAATTCAAGTTTTTATTGTTGATTCACTAACATATATGACTCATAACTAAATAAAGATTATAAGCACAAATTAAATATATATTAAACTCTGATTTTTACGGTTAAATTAAATGGAGAAGACAATAATAATCATAATAATATTAGGGAATATTATAATCAAACCCTTCCAAATCCCCATGCATATTTCTTAACAAATATTTGTAACGATTTCACTTTATTAAAGACGAGACATTGCAAATAATTTTTATATATCATTTAAAAGCAATAACAACAAATAACATATAAACAAAATTGAAGAACCAAAACTCTTTAAATATTTCAATTAACATAACAAACTTTCCTTAAATGATTCTAAATTCACAATAAACTTTCCTTTAATATTTCATATAAGACAAGAAACTTTGTTTCCTTATTATATGAACAAAGTGGTCATGAATGAAAACTTATCTTTTAACTTACCATTATTCAAAAATAAAAGCATATTTCAACCCCCTTTGGCAAATGAAGAATCATAATGTAATTTCAAAATATTTTGAATTTATAAACTGTTATGACCTATTTTGTAATAAAGGTAGTGAAGAGGAAAATGATGAATCAAAATTGATAAGTTTTTTTCATAAATTTCAAGTTTTAATTGTAGATTTACTAAGTTATGTTACTCTAAATTAAAAAAACTTTACAATCTCGAAGTAAATCTTTATTAAACTATGGTTTTCACTATTGAATTAAATGGAGAAGGCACTGATAATAGTTTTAATATTAGAGAATATTATCAGGAACTCCTTCCAAATACGCATGCAAATATCGTTACAAATATTTGTAATGATATAATTTTATCAAATATAAGGTATCACAAATAATTTGTATATATTATTTAAAAATAATAACAACAAAGTATATATGAAAAAATGAAGAACTGGAAGTCCTTAAATGTTTCAAATAACATACCAAACTTTCCTTAAATGTTTTTAAAATCACAATAAACTTTCCTTAAATATTTTAGAAAACACAACAAACTCAATTTTCTTATATGAACATAGTATTAGTGAAACATCATAGTGTAATTTTAAAAGGTTTTTTGGTTTATAATTTTTTTTTACCTAGATAGTAATAAATGTGTTTTTTTTATCAAAATTGGCATGTTTTTTCTTAAAGAATTCAAGTTTTTATTGTTGATTCACTAACATATACAGCTAATAATTGAATAAAGTTTACAATCACAAATTAAATCTATATTAAAAAATGGTTTTTATGATTAAATTAAATGGAGATGTATATAATAATAATAATAATATTAGAGAATATTATAATGAACTCCTTCCAAATCCACTTGCATATATCTTTACAAATATTTGTAAGGGTTTCACTTTATTAAAGACGATGCATAGTTTCTAGTGTGATCTTTCGATGTGCGTTTTGTATAATTGTAGGTATTATACATAGTTCTTAGATTTTTATTTAGGCACTATTGTATCACATGTGTCATATATTGTATTTTATTTTATGGACATGTATATAAAGATGCCGTTAGGAACTTATGTTGTGACAATACCAATAATTAACACTTATATGATATTATACTAAATATATATTATAAGGGTTGTTACAGTTGGTAAAAGAGCAGGTCAATTCTCAACATAGCCTTGAAACATCATAAGCAAATATATCCTTTCCTCATATGTATGTTTAGCCAACAAGATTTTTAATATTAATATATGTATTGTTGGGCCTGATCAACCTAATTTTATGTGCGTGGTAGGTAGGGTAATGGTTGAGCGACCACGGGGACTCTGAAGTGTGTGTAGAGTTGTGCTTGAGGATAGATTCATGCCAAGAATTGGAAGTAAGGGGAGCTGGTTAGCTCAGTTGGAGTCTTAATGAGAGTTGTGATTATGGTAGCATGTAATTGAGAGGAAGCCTATTTTTCAAGCAAGCGTCCAATGTTAAATAAATGTAATTAAAGGGAGGTTTATTGTGACCTAGAGAGTAATAAATGTATTGAAGAAGAATTTTTTTAATCAAAATTGGTATGTTTTATCTTAAAGAAATTAAGTTTTTATTGTTGATTCACTAACATATATATCTCATAATTGAATAAAGTTTACAATCACAGATTAAATCTTTATTAAACTATGGTTTTTATGATTACATTAAATGAAGAAGACAATAATAGTAGTAGTAGTAGTAGAGAATTTTATAGCGAACGCCTTCCAAATAGGTATGCAAATATCTTTACAAGTATTTGTAATGATATAACTTTATCAAAGATAAGGTATCACAAATAATTTGTATATATTATTTAAAAATAATAACAATATACTATATACAAAAAAAATAAAGAACAAGAAGTCCTTAAATGTTTCAATTAACAAACAAAGCTTTCCTTAAATGTTTCTAAAATCACAACAAACTTTCCTTAAATATTTCATCTAACACAACAAACTCGGTTTCCTTATATAGACATAGTTGTGGTGATCATAAATAAAAAAAAATCTTTCTAATTTGTCGTAGTTTATAAATAGAAAAGATTTTGCAATCCCCTTTGGAAAATGAAGGATCATAGTGTAGTTTTAAAAGGTTTTGGATTTATAAACTTTTTTGACCTATATAGTAATAAATGTATTCATCAAAATTGATAAGTTTTTTTCTTAAAGAATTCAAGTTTTTACTGTTGATTCACTAACATATATGACTCATAACTAAATAAAGATTATAATCACAAATTAAATATATATTAAACTCTCTTTTTTATGATTAAATTAAATGGAGAAGACAATAATAATAATAATAATAATAGAGAATATTATACTGAAACCCTTCCAAATCCACATGCATATTTCTTAACAAATATTTGTAACGATTTCACTTTATTAAAGACGAGACATTGCAAATAAGTTTTATATATTATTTAAAAGCAATAGCAACAAATAACATATAAACAAAATTGAAGAACCAAAACTCCTTAAATGTTTCAATTAACATAACCAACTTTCCTTAAATGATTATGAATTCACAATAAACTTTCCTTAAATATTTCATATAAGACAAGAAACTTTGTTTCATTATTATATGAACAAAGTGATCATGAATGAAAACTTATCTTTTAACTTACCATTATTCAAAAATAAAAACATATTTCAACCCCCTTTGGCAAATGAAGAATCATAATGTAATTTCAAAATATTTTGAATTTATAAACTGTTATGACCTATTTGGTAATAAAGGTAGTGAAGAAGAAAATGATGAATCAAAATTGGTAAGTTTTTTTTCATAAATTTCAAGTTTTAATTGTAGATGTACTAACTTATCTTACTCTAAATTAAATAAACTTTACAATCACGATATAAATCTTTAATAAACTATGGTTTTCACTATTGTATTAAATGGAGAAGGCAATGATAATAGCTTTAATATTAGAGAATATTATAAGGAACTCCTTCCAAATACGCATGAAAATATCTTTACAAATATCCGTAATGATATAATTTTATCAAATATAAGGTATCACAAATAATTTGTATATATTATTTAAAAATAATAACAACAAACTATATATGAAAAAATGAAGAACTGGAAGTCCTTAAATGTTTCAAATAACATACCAAACTTTCCTTAAATGTTTCTAAAATCACAATAAACTTTCCTTAAATATTTCATATAACACAACAAACTCAATTTCCTTATATGAACATAGTTGTAGTGATCGTAAACCAAAACTTCTATATCTAATTTTCCGTGGTTTATCAATACAAAAGTTTTTGCAATTCATTTTGGAAAATGAAACATCATAGTGTAATTTTAAAAGGTTTTGGGTTTATAATTTTTCTTTACCTAGATAGTAATAAATGCATTGTTGAAAAAAAAGATGTATCAAAATTGCTATGTTTTTTCTGAAAGAATTCAAGTTTTTATTGTTGATTCACTATCATATAGAGCAAACAATTGAATAAAGTTTACAATCACAAATTAAATCTATATTAAAAAATGGTTTTTACGATTAAATTAAATGGACCTGTATATAATAATAATAATAATAATAATAATAATAATAATAATAATAATAATAATAATAATAATAATAATAATAATAGAGAATATTATAATGAACTCCTTCCAAATCCACTTGCATATATCTTTGAAATTCTGGTATAGTCAGAGTTCAGATGTTCTACACGAAGTCATGACATCTGATCCAACAATATTACTAATACAGCAAGGTATTTATACAAATTAAATTCCAGTACTGATATGCACACATTCACAGATGTCACGACATCTGCTACTATATCACCATAGTATGGAAGAACACCCAGTTCTTTCCACCTGGTACAAAGACACAACAGAGATCAACCATAACACTTACTTCTGTTGAGCCTGCACAATTATCAGAATGATGTCTCAACATTGATTTGAACATCACCTGTTACAGCATTACAGGTTTACCTTATTTTATAACAGACAGAATTATAACGTGCAGAAGATAAAAACACAGGTAATTGTTAACCTAGTTCGGTGCAACATCACCTACTCTGGGGGCATACCAAGCCAGGAAGAAGATCCACTATCAGCAGTATTAATTCAGAGTTAAACTCCCTCGTTTACAACTCTTCACTTAATCCCTACCCAATGCAATCTATACCTAGGAACTCCTAGATAGAAACCTCCAGTTTCCATTCCTATCACTACAATTACCATGTAATGCTTAGACAACTTGAACATTCTTCACAGCTTCGTTCAAGAACACAACAACTCTTGCCTACAGGCTTTGAGTTACAAATAATCTCATGCTTTCAAGCACTGAGAAACACCTGGTAACCTTCCCACAGGTTGGAAGGTTTACCTCACACACACCCCTAATTTTTACATTGTTTGAGGCTTACAAAACCTAGGTTACAATCTGCTATTTATAACCTAAACACCCAGCTGAATTTGGGTCTTGTACTTGTATTTCCTAAAATTAAGGTTAAGCAAGTTAACCTAATTTCCACATATTAGGGTACTAACAAATAGGCTATATGTTAGGTTCATTAATTGTAGCTCAGTTGTTAGTTTCCTGGATTTTAGATCAGCTGTTGGATTCCTGAAGAATAGCCTGAGAAAAATCCTGAAACAGAAAAACTAACCATCCTACAATTTAGCATATGCTGTCAGGAATGAATGTCACAACATTCAGTTTGACGTCCAGAACATAGACCATATGCTAAGTCTGTTATTTTCCTGAAAACAGACTGTGCTAAATGTTGTACTGTAAAAGACCAACCAGTCTATACTTCAGTATCAGCTTACAATAATAAATGTCAAGACATCAAGTTTGACATTTTCACAATGGGCCTTATGCCAAGTCTGTTATCCTCCTGAAGAACAGACTGAATTAAATACTGAACTGAAGCAGAAAAACTAACCTGCCTATTATTCAGTATATGCTGTCACTGATGAATGTCACAACATCCAGTTTGACATTCAGACAGTAGGCCTTATGCCAGGTCTGTTATTCCCTTGATAAACAGACTGAACTACATACTGAGTTATAACAGCCAACCAGCTATTCTATACTTCAGTATTTGCTGTCAGGGATGAACGTCATACTATCCAGGTTGACATTCAGTAAATTCTGTATTAGCTAAACCTGCAGCATACTACTCAAGTATGTCATGACATCAGTCAAGACATCAGAGTACAGTTAGTGTTTTAGCACAACATGCAGCCAATCAAACATCTACAAAGCATGTCATGACATCAGTCAAGACATTAGACTCCAGTTAGTGTTTTAACATAAAATGCAGCCAATCAAACATCTACAATCTTTACAAATATTTGTAAGGGTTTCACGTTATTAAAGACGAGACATAGTTTTTAGTGTGGTCTTCCGCTGTGCATTTTGTATAATTATAGGTATTATACATAGTTCTTAGATTTTTATTTAGGCACTATTGTATGACATGTGTCATATGTTGTATTTTATTTTATGGACATGTATATACAGATGCCATTAGGAACTTATATTGTGACAGTAGCAATAATTAACACTTATATGATATTATACTAAATATATACTATAAGGGTTGTTACAGTTGGTATCAGAGCAGGTCAATTCTCAATATAGCCTTGAAACATCATAAGTAAATATCTTCCTTCCTCATATGTGTGTTTAGCCAACAAGATTCTTAATATCAATATATGTATTATTGGGGCTTATCAACCTAATGCTATGGACATGTGTAGAGCTGTGCTTGAGGGTGGATTCAATCCAAGAGTTGGAAGTAAGGTGAACTGGTTAGCTCATTTGAAGTCTTAATAAGAGTTGTGGTTATGGTAGCATGTAATTGAAAAGGGGTCTATTTTTCAAGCAAGCCTCCAATGTTAAATAAATGTAATTAAAGGGAGGTTTATTGTGACCTAGAGAGTAATAAATGTATTGAAGAAGAAAAAGTTTTATCAAAATTTGTTTGTTATTTCTTAAAGAAATTAAAGTTGTATTGTTGATTCACTAATATATATAGCTCATAATTGAATAAAGTTTACAATCACTATTGAAATCTATATTAAACTATGGTTTTTATGATTAAATTAAATGAAGAAGACAATAATAATAATAATAATAATATTAGAGAATATTATAATGAAACCCTTCCAAATCCACATGCATATTTCTTACCAAATATTTGTAACGATTTCACTTTATTAAAGACCAGACATTGCAAATAACTTTTACATATTATTTAATTAGAAATAACAACAAATAACATATAAACAAAATTGAAGAAGCAAAACTCCTTAAATGTTTCAAACAACATAACAAACTTTCCTTAAATGATTCTAAATTCATAATAAACTTTCCTTAAATATTTCATATAAGACAAGAAACTTTGTTTCCTGATTATATGAACAAAGTGATCATAAATGAAAACTTATCTTTTAACTTAACATTATTCAAAAATAAAAACATTTTTCAACCCCCTTTGGAAAATGAAGAATCATAATGTAATTTCAAAATATTTTGAATTTATAAACTGTTATGACCTATTTGGTAATAAAGGTAGTGAAGAAGAAAATGATGAATCAAAATTGGTAAGCTTTTTTCATAAATTTCAAGTTTTAGTTGTAGATTTACTAACCTATCTTACCTTAAATTTAATAAACTTTACAATCACGTTGTAAGTCTTTAAAAAACTATGATTTTTACTATTGTATTAAATGGAGAAGGCAATGATAATAATTTTAATATTAGAGAATGTTATAAGGAACTCCTTTCATATACACATGCAACTATCTTTACAAATATTTGTAATGATATAATTTTATCAAAGATGAAGAACTAGAAGTCCTTAAATGTTTCAAATAACATACCAAACTTTTCTTAAATATTTCTAATATCACAACAAACTTTTCTTAAATATTTTATAAAACACAACAAACTCAATTTCCTTATATGAACATAGTTGTAGTGATCGTAAATCAAAACTTCTCTTTCTAATTTTCCGTGGTTTATAAATACAAAAGCTTTTGCAATTCATTTTTGAAAATGAAACATCATAGTGTAATTTTAAAATGTTTTGGGTTTATAATGTTTTTTTACCTAGATAGTGATAAATGTATTGAAGAAGAAAAAGATGTATCAAAATTGGTAAGTTTTTCCTTAAAGATTTCAAGTTTTTATTATTGCTTCGCAAACATATATAGCTTATAATTGAATAAAGTTTACAATCACAAATTAAATCTATATTAAACAATGTTTTTTACGATTAAGTTAAATGGAGATGTATATAATAATAATATTAATATTAGAGAATATTATAATGAACTCCTTCCAAATCCAGTTGCATATATCTTTACAAATATTTGTAAGGGTTTCACTTTATTAAAGACGAGACATAGTTTTTAGTGTTATCTTCTGCTGTGCATTTTGTATAATTATAGGTATTAGACATAGTTATTAGATTTTTATTTAGGCACTATTGTATGAAAATTGCCATATGTTGTATTTTATTTTATGGACACGTATATAAAGATGTCGTTAGGAACTTATGTTGTGACAGTACCAATAATTTACACTTGTATGATATTATATGTAACAACCCATATAATATATATCTAGAATAATATCATACAAGTGTTATTAATTGGTACTAACACAACATCAGTGCCTAATGGCATCATTATACACACATGTCCAAATTAAAAACATCAAAGGGACATGTTATACAATAATGCATAAAAATAAAAATCTAAGAACTATGTACAATGTCTTCATTGTACACAACTCCACAGCGGAAGATCACGATAAACAACATCCCTTGAAACATCAGTAGACAACTTTTCTTGAATTCAACCTACAAGGAATACCTGAAAAATAAAAACAATAATGGGATGATATAATAATCTTAGTGAGTTCCCCTCTCCTATGGGTCCACACGACTCTAAAAGGTTTCTACTCGATTCTAACTCAAGTACTCACCTTCCGTTACTTGTGCATCACTCGTACCTTCTAACTAGGACTTGAGCAACTAAGGGGATAATCGCAATGTATGGAAAAATGTCACTTGAGTGCATCCATTCAACAAATCAGTATTTAGATTCATGAAACATCAATCCCCGAACAGACTCACATCTAAGCCAGGCCCGGTTCATGCATGCTTATATGATTCGACTTTCACGGTGGATATTAGGTCCTCTATGAGGCTTAATCCCCAGTTCAAGCGACTGTCACCCGTATGGGACTCTAACCCACTTAGGGTAGATTTCACCGTATGAGACTCTAACCCACTTAGGTGTCCACCTTTCCCCCATGTCCTCCATGGTTGGGACTCAAACCCAATTGAGGCATGAGTCATTGGTGTCACATACCCACTTACCGCTTTACCTAAGCCCTCGAAGTGGTATGTGCACAATCACAACTAATTCCCAATACGTGATTACTTCTCAATAACAAATAAGACTTTTGGAGCAATGCTGCTCACCAGAATTGGACTTTTGGAACAAAAGTTCCTCACCAAAATATCAAACCAATTCTCATGGTTTTCATCAAATACTAGGTGATCACATCCACCCATTCACAAAGTATTCAACATGTTTCATACAATTCATATTGATTCATAATCAAGCAAATACTTGTTTGCGATACACATCGAGGTATCATTGTGTCCAAGCATAACCGTATACCATTTCCATTACCTAGATTATATTTCTAAGTCATTCTCCTAGGTTTCCTCACTCATCTTTATAAAGTTTTAATCATATTATTTCACATCCAACAACATCCAATAAATTTATAGCATACACATTAGCATATCAAAATATCATACAAGAAACACACATAGTAGCATAACATGTCACAATAAACCTTAGGTATATCTGACTCATAACATGCTCATCATTATCTTAGGTTATTCAAGTTGTTACATACAAACAAGTCAGACATAACACAAGCATACAATTATCACTATTCTCTACCAAGAGTTCTTAGTTAGTTCATGGTCTCTCATCATCATGCGATATCTCATTGTATGAGCTTTTCAAAGCTTTAGGTCTCATATTAATCGGATTCACGGTTCTTGAATTATGGCGAAAACAAGAACCATATATTCAATTAACAAAAGAACCACTTGTAAGAACAAAAATTGTTCTACAATAGATTCCAGGATTTTGATGATAACAAAGGATGATGGCACTCTAACGAAAAGTCTTTAAGTGTGCAGGACTCTAAACAAGAAGAAAGGAATCTGATCGCGTCATCAGATACAGAATCAAATCAGATACAAATTACCAGAAGATCAGAAGCATCTGAAGTAGAAACACGCTCTAGAAGCTCTGACTCTGAGCAAAACAGCATACCAGAATATCAGAAGCATCTGAAGAAGAAGCGCGCTCCAGAAGTTCTGACTCTGAGCAACGGCATATCAGAAATTCCAGAAGTCTCAAGATCATCTGAGGACAACACTGGAAATCTAAAAGATGAGGACTATCAGAAGCTCTGAAGCCACATCTCAAGATCTCAGTCTAACAGAGTAACGCAGACTCTAATAATGGATTTCCTTATCCAGAAAGAGTAACGACAACTTCAACTTCAAATAGAAAGAAACTATAATTGGAAAGAAGTTATTCAGGGAGACAAACTTGTTCTGGCAAGAAACAAAGAAGTTATGGCATTAAACTCTCATCAAGACCAAATATCTGCCATTACTACAAACGGTCGTTTTTCACCTCTATATAAAGAACGGCGAACCTCATTGAGAGATACACCTGAACGCACAGACTTACTCTACTCTCTCTCTAATCTTTCACGAGCTTTTGCTCATAAAGTGAAATCTCTTATCTGCTCTAATTGTTGTAATACTTGCTTTATCCTAGAAGCACTCTAGATTACAAATTCTGTTTTTACCTAAATTATTTTAATTCCTCAAGTGACTCTGCGCAGTCTGTATACTTGAGAGGACTAAGATATCTTTCTCTTAGACGTTGGTTGTAATAATCTTTCAAGATTAGTGGATTAAGTCCTTGTTGAAGGCGAAATCACCTTGGCCGGGTGGACTGGAGTAGCTTTGTGTTATAAGCGAACCAATATAAAATCCGGTGTGATTTTATTTTGCAAAAACGCTTATTTTCCAAAACAATTCAAACCCCCCTTTCTTGTTTTTCTCACCTTCAATTGGTATCAGAGCTTCGGCTCTGTTATTGATTCTCCAATCAAACACTTAACCATGTAGAGAGATCCAGAACGAGAAAAACTATGGCCCAGACAAACGAAAGAGACAGTTACAATGTTAAGCCTCTTGTTTTTGATGGAGAGAAATTTGATTACTGGAAAGATAGAATTGAAAGTTTCTTTCTAGGCTATGACGCTGATCTCTGGGACATTGTCACAGATGGATACACACCTCCTGTAACTAATGCTGGAGTTGAAGTTCCCAGAAGTAAGATGACAGATGATCAGAAGCGCGTTTTCAAGAATCATCACAAAGCCAGAACGATACTTCTAAATGCCATATCCTATAATGAGTATGAAAAAATCACCAACAGGGAAACAGCTAAAGATATACTTGATTCTCTGAAGATGACTCATGAAGGAAACTCTCAGGTCAAAGAAACAAAGGCTCTGACTCTAATCCAGAAGTATGAAGCCTTCAAAATGGAGGATGACGAAGCCATAGAGGTAATGTTCTCTAGATTCCAAACTCTTATTGCAGGTCTCAAAGTTCTAGACAAAGGATACACAACTGCAGACCACGTCAAAAAGATAGTCAGAAGCTTGCCAAAGAAGTGGAGACCCATGGTCACTGCTCTGAAGCTGTCAAAGGATCTGAACAACATCAGTCTTGAAGAGCTTGTCAGTTCCCTTAGAATCCATGAGATAGAACTAGAGGAAGATGAGCCTCAGAAGAAGAACAAGTCTGTAGCATTAAAGTCCAGATCTGAAAGACTCAAATCTGACAGAAACAAAGCATTCCAGGCCGAAACAGAAGATGCAGATGACTCTGAACAGGAAGATTCTGATGATGAAGAAGAATTGTCCCTCCTGACCAGAAGAGTTAAACAACTCTGGAAAAAGAGGAACAACAACTTCAGAAGACCAAGACCCAGAGGGGATCGATCAGAATCAACCTCAAAAGGTAAAACTAACAAAGATGTTACTTGTTATGAATGTAAAGAAACAGGTCACTACAGGAATGAATGCCCCAAGCTAAAGAAAGACAGCTCCAGAAAAGAAAGCTTCAAGAAAAATCCCCTCAGAACCAAGAAGGGATTAATGGCTACCTGGGATGATAGTGAATCTGACTCATCAGAATCTGACGCTGATGAACAGGCCAATGTGGCGTTCATGGCTACCACATCCAGGAACAGTTCAGATGAAGAATCTGAATCAGAAGAGGTATTCACTGAACTCTCTCGATCTGATTTAGAATCATGCTTGTCTGAAACTCTTAGCTCATATCAGAAACTAAAACAAAAATTTAAAGCAATAAAAGGTTGTCTTGAAGAAAAATTTGAAGAATGTGGCAAACTTGAGATGACAATTCTAGAACTCAAAGATGAAAACAAAGTTTTAACATCACTAAAAGATGCAGCAAAGAAAAATTGTTTAAAACTAGAAGAAGCGTTATCTCAAGCTCCACAAACTTCAAATACGATAATTTATAAATACGAAAAAGCCTTTCAAAAGTTTCTGAAAAATGGGATAGGAAGGAGTGTAATGGCATCCATGATTTATGGAGTCAGTCAGAACAATAGAAAAGGAGTTGGGTATGATCCTAAGGAAGATAAAACTTCTATAGTGACCAACTTAAATCTCCATTTTCATATCACTATACACACACACAAGAGCAAAAATTTGAAAATGCTAGAAAACCCAAAGTGGTAAGAAACTCTGGGAAAACTAATCAGAAAGGACCCAAGAGACTCTGGGTACCAAAAGATAAGATTGTTTATGTTGCAGATATCTTATGCAGCAAAGTTCAAACACCAGTCATGGTACCTGGACTCTGGATGCTCGCGACACATGACGGGAAGAAAGTCTATGTTCCAAAGCCTGGAACTTAAAGACGCTGGATTCGTAGGCTTCGGAGGAGATTAGAAAGGAAGGATCAGAGACTCCGGAACTATTGGTAATGGTACTCTTCCCTCTATATCTGATGTCCTTTACGTAGAAGGATTAATGCATAATTTATTATCCATAAGTCAATTAAGTGATAACGGTTATGATGTGATCTTTAATCAAAAAACATGTAAAGCCATAAATCAAAACAATGGTTCTGTCCTATTCACAGGCAAGAGGAAAAACAATATTTATAAAATTAATCTTTTTGATTTAAAAGAACAAAATGTGAAATGTCTGATGTCTGTTCACGAAGAGCAATGGGTATGGCATAGACGCTTGGGCCACATTAGCATGAGGAAACTATCTCAGCTAAATAAACTCGAGTTAGTCAGAGGCCTACCTAAACTGAAGTTCTCTTCAGATGCTCTATGTGAAGCATGTTAGAAAGGAAAATTTTCAAAAACATCTTTCAAAAAGAAAACTATTGTTACTACCTCTAAGCCTCTGGAACTTCTTCACATTGATCTATTTGGTCTTGTGAAAACAGCATCGGTCAATGGAAAGAAGTACGGACTAGTTATTGTTGATGATTTCAGTCGCTGGACATGGGTGAAATTCCTAAAACACAAGAGTGAGTCTCACTCTGTATTCACTAGTTTCTGCTCCAAAGTGCAAAAAGATCTTGACTCTAAAATTGTAAGAGTCAGAAGTGATCATGGTGGCGAATTCGAAAATAAATCCTTTGAGGAATTATTTGACTCTAATGGAATATCCCATGATTTCTCCTGCCCTAGAACTCCACAACAAAATGGAGTTGTAGAGAGGAAGAATAGGACACTCCAAGAGATGGCCAGAACTATGATCAACGAAACTAATGTGGCTAAGCACTTTTGGGCCGAAGCTGTAAATACAGCGTGTTACATTCAGAATAGAATCTCCATAAGACCTATTCTGGAAAAGAATCCCTATGAACTGTGTAAAGGAAGGAAACCAAACATTTCATAGTTTCATCCATTTGGATGTTCTTGCTTTATTTTAAACACTAAAGAACATCTGAACAAGTTTGATTCCAAAGCACAGAAAGGTATTATGTTAGGATACTCAGAACGCTCTAAAGGCTACAGAGTATACAATACAGAAACCAAAATTGTGGAAGAATCAATTCATGTCAGGTTTGACGATAAGCTTGACCCTGAAAAGTCAAAGCTAGTTGAAAATTTTGCAGATTTAGAAATCACTCTTGCAGGATCTGACAAATCTCCAGAAGCAACTAACACTCAGAATTCTGAGGAAATTAATCCTCCATTAATCCCAAAGAAATCTAAAGGTCGCCTCAACGTATCTGAAGAATTGATTATGGGCAACAAGGACGAACCTGTCAGAACCAGATCTACCTTTAGGACTTCTGAAGAGACTCCTCTGGGACTAGTGTCTTTGATCGAGCCTACGTCCTGTGATGAAGCACTTCAAGATAACGATTGGGTTCTAGCCATGCAAGAAGAATTAGATCAATTCACAAAGAATGATGTCTGGGATCTTGTTCCCAAGCCCAGAAGCACTCACGTTATCGGAACCAGATGGGTATTCAGAAACAAGCTAAACGAGAAAGGAGAAGTCGTCAGAAACAAAGCTCGACTGGTAGCTCAAGGTTACAGTCAACAAGAAGGTATTGACTACAATGAAACCTTTGCTCCAGTCGCAAGGTTAGAATCTATTCGTCTTCTTGTATCTTTCGCTATAAACCATTCTATTAAATTATATCAAATGGATGTCAAGAGTGCATTCCTTAATGGTTATATATCAGAAGAAGTGTATGTCAACCAACCTCTAGGTTTTGAAAATCCAAATTTTCCAGAACATGTTTTTAAACTTAAAAAATCTTTATATGGACTTAAACAAGCTCCCAGAGCTTGGTATGAACGTTTAAGTAACTTTCTTCTGGAACACAATTTTATCAGAGGGAAAGTTGACTCCACACTCTTCTGTAAAAACCTAAACAATGATCTCATGATATGCCAGATATACGTTGATGATATCATTTTTGGTTCAGCTAACGCCTCTGTTTGTCAAGAATTTTCTGAGTTAATGCAGGCATAATTTGAAATGAGCCTAATGCAAGAACTAAAGTTCTTTCTAGGAATTCAAATTAACCAAACTTCAGAAGTCACGTATGTCCATCAAAGCAAATACATAAAAGATGTTCTTAAGAAATTTGACATGGCTGAATGCAACTCTGCAAAGACTCCCATGCATCCAACATGCATTCTTGAAAAGGAAGAAGTAAGTAAAAAGGTTTGTCAGAAGCTCTATCGTGGTATGATAGGCTCCCTTCTCTATCTGACTGCTACTCGACCTGATATTCTCTTTAGTGTCTGTCTATGTGCCAGATTCCAATCAGATCCTAGAGAAACTCACTTAACAGCAGTTAAGAGAATTTTCAAATATCTGAAAGGAACTCCTAACCTGGGCCTGATGTATGAGAAAACATCAGAGTATAGACTTTCGGGTTACTGTGATGCAGATTACGCAGGAGATAGATTGGAACGAAAAAGCACATCTGGAAATTGTCAGCTCTTAGGAAACAATTTGATATCCTGGGCTAGCAAAAGACAGTCAACTATCGCTTTATCCACAGCAGAAGCTGAATACATCTCAGCATCACTATGCACAACTCAGATGCTCTGGATGAAGAATCAGTTAGAAGATCTGCAAATCTTTGAGAGTGACATCCCTATCTTGTGTGATAATACTGCTGCCATCTGTTTAAGTAAGAATCCCATTCTACACTCCAGAGCTAAGCACATTGAAATAAAACATCATTTTATCAGAGACTATGTTCAGAAAGGGATTGTAACATTGAAGTTCATTGATACAGATCATCAATGGGCAGATATCTTTACTAAGCCTTTAGCTGAAGATAGATTTCTCTTTATCTTAGAAAATTTGAACATTCAAAATTGCCCTGAATAAATTGTGCCTCTGAAGCTGTAAAATGAGACTCTGACATAAATAAATAAGATTCTGCCTCTGACTCTGATACTTCTACCTAGTTAAGAAGATATCTGAGTTAGAAATCTCCAGGAACCATTCGTTTGGTATTCCTGAAGATCAGATAAAGCAAACACGTGGAGTGACTTGCGTCTAACCTTGGAACTTCTAGACAGCTGTCTAGCAGTAATCAAGGAACAAACTCTTGAGATCTCCTCGAGCAGTGTGCATACTGTTGGGATTAGACATTCATTAATGAGCCATAATCATTTCTCCCTCTAAGCGTGCTAACTTGGTTTTTGTGCTAAACTCTGATGTGTGTGTCGTTTTGCATGCGTTTCCTTTGGGTATTTAAACACTCCTCTCACACTTTGCACACACTTCACTCTCACTCACTCGTTCAAACCCAGTTCTCTCAGGCATTTCTGCAAACAGTTCATCTTCATCTCAGTTCTTCATCAACAATGGATTCTCAACAACAATATGTGTTCAACTACTCTCAACAAATGAACTCCAGCAACGCAGCTCAAAGCACAAGCAATCCTACTCCCACCATTACAGGCGTAACTGAAACACCAGTGTACAAGGAGCCTCACATCCTTGACCGTGAACCTCATATAAATCTTACAACTCCTTTCGAGAAACTAGACGTGCTGTGTGAATCCCTGGTGGATTTTAACAACATGAAGAGAAATGGAGTAGACCTCACTGAAGAACTTCATCAACAAGGTTGGGGAAACTATTTTCAACGCCTCTACGGTCCAGTTTACCCAAATCTTATTAAGGAATTCTGGAGGTTTGCTGATGCTGACGATCATTTCATCGTCTCCTACGTCTTGGGTGAAAAAATAGTGATAACTGAAAAGTCAATAGCTGCCTTGCTGAACATGGAAAAAGCTGGAGGAAGAAGAATTTACAACATAAATCCCAGGGCGAAATACATTGCTCATGAAATCAACCCCACAATCTTCAAACTCAACATAGAAGGCAATCCCTCAAAGAACAAGGAACTACATCAGAATCTCCGGGTGTGGCTCAAAATCATTTTGGGAACTATTCATCATCGCCCAGCATCAAACTCATCAGATTACATCAATACAGATCAGAAATGTATTCTGTATTGTATTCATAAAGGTCTGAAACTTTGCCTCCCAGCACTCCTCTTCAAATACCTCAGAGATTCTGTACGAGAAACCAGGAATAACATGAAACCCAGAACTTACATTCCTCTGGGAAGACTCCTCTCAGATGTGCTGATAGAAAATGGTCTCGTGGACCATTTGGTAAAACACAAACTCATGGAAGACTTGGCAATAGAAACTGGAAGGCCTATGAACTCCAGGAATCTGAAGAGCATGGGGATTCTGGAGAACATTCCCGTTAAACCTACTCTGGACACCTCTTGGGAAGCCTTAAAAGATCAGAGGGATATGCCAAATGGTCTATGTAAGTTCTACAGGGATGAACCCAAAGAGGCAATTCTCCACTATCTCCAACGTCTGAAGGATGAAGGAGTGGACATCTCAGACTTCAGATTAAGTGATCTGCCAGATTCAGCTCCAGACTTCGTGAGGTGTAAAAGAGGTCCATCTGAGAAGACATCAAAGGCGAAGAAAGCGAAGCTAGGGGAAACCTCTGAATCAAGATCTCCAGCACCTCTGCAAGAGTCTTCTAGTAAGTCTGCCTCTCCTGCTCCCTCTATACAGCAACTTGCTTCATCTTTTCCTCTACCAACACCCATCTACACCACATTTGAAACCCTTCCTTCAACAACCAGAACATCTCAACCACTACCTAAATTCAACCTTGCCAATACCTCTTTACCTCTATCTGAAGCTGAAGAAATGAATCAAACCACTTTCTCATCCTCAGCCCCAGAATCACCTCCCTACTTTGTCATTTCCTCTGACACAGAACCCTCTGACCCCGCTTCTCCCACTCTAGCCCAACTTCAATCTCTAAACCGTAATTCACAACAACCACAACAACCTCCACCTGAACCTGAAGTAACTTCACCACCCACAGAACAACCAACTGTCACTCCATCTGAAGTTCAACCCTCTGACCTCCATACCTCTGACATTACCCCTCCAAACACTTCCGTTGAACCTCCAACTCTCAACCTAAGCCCTCCAAACTCTCCACCTCAACCATCTGAACCAGAACATTCCCTGCCAACCCCAGAGGAAGCAATTTTGCTGTTTGCAGGAGCATCAGTTGAAAAGGTCAAGTCTCTGACCATCAACTCTGGCATCAGTGATGATCCTGACTCTGTTAGGACACACTGGAACAGAGTCATTGGCTGGATGACATCTGAGGCCTTTAAACTGAAGCACATCTCTGAGCAAGTCAAAGACGACTTCATCAGAGACGCTGAGGCAAGACTACATGAGCGCTTGGCCAGAGAAGCTGAAGAAGAAGGCAGAAGGATAGAAGAAGAAAGAGCAAGACAAGAAGAACTTCAAAGGGTACGGGAAGTTGAAGCCAAAGCTCTAGCTGCTGCTGAAGCTGAAGCAAAGGCTGCTGCCGAAGCTGAAGCTAAAGCCGCTGAAGAACAGATTGCTCTGACTCAGGGGGAGTCCTCTACTTTTGCCCCTCTGGTTCTCAAGACCCTTGAGGAGCTTCAGAAAGAGCAGAAGGAAGTCCGAGCCAGATTGGATCAACAGGACACAGTCAACGCCAACATCCAGAACCTGCTGACTCAACTGCTTCAGAGAATGCCTCCTCCTCCCAACCCTTAGGCACTTAGGATTTTTTGCTTGTTGCTTTGCTTGTCTTTGTCTCTGATGTTTTTGCTTGTCATTATCTCTGATGTTTTGTTTCTCTTATCTGAATATATATATATATATATTTCTTCCTGCTTATTATTTTGTTTAAGTCTTTTTGATTCTGACAAAAAGGGGGAGAAATCAAATAGCTCTGATGAAAAATTGCCTAATACCTTAAGCACTCTGCAACATACTATTCTATAAAATAAATCCATCTAACACTGGACTTAAGAAATTGCAGAAGGTATCGAGAAACTTCATTGCTTGGAAGCTCTGGTAAGAACTTCTGAACTCCCTAGTCTATCTCAGGGGCAGCTCACTTCTATCTGATCTGATAAACTCTAAATTTTTTAATGTTTCATCTGTCAATTGAGTTTGTTTTGTCATCATCAAAAAGGGGGAGATTGTAAGAACAAAAATTATTCTACAACAGATTCCAGGATTTTGATGATAACAAAGGATGATAGCACTCTAACGAAAAGTCTCTAAGTGTGCAGGACTCTAAACAAGAAGAAAGGAATCTGATCGCGTCATCAGATACAGAATCAAATCAGATACAAATTACCAGAAGATCAGAAGCATCTGAAGTAGAAACGCGCTCTAGAAGCTCTGACTCTGAGCAAAACAGCATATCAGAATATCAGAAGCATCTGAAGAAGAAGCGCGCTCCAGAAGTTCTGACTCTGAGCAACGGCATATCAGAAATTCCAGAAGTCTCAAGATCATCTGAGGACAACACTGGAAATTTAAAAGATGAGGACTATCAGAAGCTCTGAAGCCACATCTCAAGATCTCAGTCTAACAGAGTAACGCAGACTCTGATAATGGATTTCCTTATCCAGAAAGAGTAACGGCAACTTCAACTTCAAATGGAAAGAAACTATAATTGGAAAGAAGTTATTCAGGGAGACAAACTTGTTCTGGCAAGAAACAACGAAGTTATGGCATTAAACTCTCATCAAGACCAAATATCTGCCATTACTACAAACGGTCGTTTTTCACCTCTATATAAAGAACGGCGAACCTCATTGAGAGATACACCTGAACGCAAAAACTTACTCTACTCTCTCTCTAATCTTTCACGAGCTTTTGCTCATAACGTGAAATCTCTTATCTGCTCTAATTGTTGTAATACTTGCTTTATCCTAGAAGCACTCTAGATTACAAATTCTGTTTTTACCTAAATTATTTTAATTCCTCGAGTGACTCTGCGCAGTCTGTATACTTGAGAGGACTAAGAGATCTTTCTCTTAGACGTTGGTTGTAATAATCTTTCAAGATTAGTGGACTAAGTCCTTGTTGAAGGCGAAATCACCTTGGCCGGGTGGACTGGAGTAGCTTTGTGTTATAAGCGAACTAGTATAAAATCCTGTGTGATTTTATTTTGCAAAAACGCTTATTTTCCAAAACAATTCAAACCCCCCTTATTAGTTTTTCTCACCTTCACCACTCATAGTATATATATATATATATATATATATATATATATATATATATATATATATATATATATATATATATATATATATATATATATATATATATATATATATATATATATATATATATATATCATTATTATGTAGCGGGGTTTTCGTTACCTTTAGGTTTATTGACTAAACCAAAAGTAAACATACAATTCGAGTCACCACCGCACTTTTATTTGTCCAAAGGAATGGCTAAAAAGCGAACAAAAGTCAAGGTAAGAAGTTTTTCAAATCAAAAACTAATAAAAATGTCAGAGATCTAGGTAAGGGGGTTGGTTATGAAATGGGAAGGTTTTACGCACCCAAAACATCCTTAGTACTCTAAGGGAACCCTTTTTGCAAATATGTGTTGTAAATTGGTATTTGTGAAAAGATTTGTACAAAAGATTGGAGGGATGAGAAAAGAATAGATTATATTTACAAATTTTGTTGTTTGAATGGATGAACCCATTGCCTACGTACCATCACAAAGGATGATCAAAACCTCGTAGTTTGGGGTAAAAAATCTCAAAGATTGGTGAATTGATTTGACTAAAAGCCTTAAGGTCTTTTGTTATCAAAGGAAGAAAGCTCAACCTAAACCAATAATCCACCATGTGAGGAAGGCTTCCACATGCTAGTGAGGGGTTAACCCTATAATAAGCATGGAAGACTCATAATCCAATCACTAAGGATGAGGTGAGATTTACATCGACCACTATGATAACTCAAACCTATGACTAATGTTTATGAAAAGGATTTAGTAAGGTGGCCATTGGAACCACAAAAACAACTTGAAGTGAGTTATATTTACAAGTTATATTTATTTACAAAAATGAAGTCAAAGTTGGATTAAGATTTATTCACAATGAGTATTTATGAAAAGAGTTTGAAAAAGTCAAAGGCATAAGGCCTAGGTTTCTAGTTTGAAACAAAGTCAAAGTTTTAGAAAATGATTTTTGGCTTGGTTAGAGTGGGGAGAAGAAGAGAATGGCTAGTCCTAAAGCATGCAAAGATAAGAGGGAAAGATAAACCCTTGGAGTTTCTTTTCTTGAAACCATATAGATGATTCAAGATGCTCCTTTCCTTTGGACTTAGCACACAAACAAGCAATCACACAATTTGGATTCAAGCTCCTAGGATCTCCATTTGGCTTGTCTCTTAACTTGGCTACTCATGACAATGGTCCTCTTTTCACAATCTCAAGATGGAATCCCTATCACAAAAGAGCAAACATCAAAAAGTTCACAACACAATAAGGGGTATGGACAAAGAATAAGTTTGGATGAGAAGTCCTTTGAAGTCAACTTTGAATTTAGCATTCTAAAGGCATGAGGCCTAGTTTCTCTTCAACAAATTTAGCATTCTAAAGGCATGAGGCCTAGTTGCTCTTGAAATCCTTTAAGCATAGGTAAGTCCTAATTCTAAGTCCTTTCTCCTTTTTGCATTTGGTTCACACAAAACAAACACAAAAACAAACACAAGATAGCAATATATTTATATACAATAATTGGCTCAAATGAGCAAAATAAAAATGGCATAAACATAAAATATATGCTTAAGTGAGCAAAGGGAAAATCAATATGAACAATGAGCAAGAAATAAATGGCATTGAAAGGAAATGACAAGAAATTAAATGCTCAAATTAAAGTTAGTAATTAGTGGAATTTATGTTAGCTTTTCAAAAGACAATGTAGCGATATGTTATGCAATCGTAAGTGGACTAATGTAGTAGTCACACCTATCTGAGGTCGGTCAATAAAAATATAGGCAAGGAACACAAATTAGAGATCATGACTAGTAAGCCAAACTCTACAAACTTGTCATGCCAAAACAAAAGGGGAAGGGCCTTGTATTGTCTTTAGGTTATTTGCTTGACCAAGAAGCAACCTATCTTGGACACAAAACAACTCACTTGATCATGGATCAAGTTGAGTTTGGTTTGGATCAAAGAAGGTTAAACCTCTCATTTGTCAAGACCAACCATAAGAACTTAACTCATTGGCCATTGATGGAAAGAATGGGATGAAGATGAAAGGGAATGGAAAAGAACACAAGTATCAAGTCCAATTGATCAAATGTGAATCAAATCAACATCAACCAATACCAAACAGAAAAGAAATGAAAATAACAAGTCAACAATATTTTTTTTGGTATTTTTGAATTAAAATAAAAGGCAAATAAAAAATAATCAAATAAGATCAAACCTCAAATTCAGTTCAAATCAACTTCAACAAGTCCAGTTAAATTCTCATAGGTTTAACATGGTCAAACAAACTTTGACTAATTTTCTCAACAATTTTTGAAATCAAAAAGTAATTAAAAACACTAAAAAATAACACAATATGAATTAAAATCTCAAATAAGTCTCAAATCAAATAAGAAATTGTTGAGACTATTCTTGAAACTAGATTTTTCAAGAAATTTTTTGGCATTGGTCTCATATTTTTATGACTTCAAAATTTTTTTTTATGAATTTTTGAAAATAAAATGAATTAACTGAAAATAAAAGAAAATAGAAATAATAGAAAAAACCAGCGCCGCAGGATCAAATTCATTAATTGACGTGGCAGCCAAGGATGGTCCAGATGTGAGGGTGCAGCGTGTACACTAGTCAAGCGCGCGGTAACATGAATTAAATAAAGTAAACGCAATGAAGGATCCAGATTAGAACGTGGAAACATGATCCAAGGGCCATGAAGGCATACACGTGGTGATGGTGGTGGAAACCACCATCTTCTCCGGTGAACCAATAATCTCCGGCCACCAGTTGCAGAGATTTTTTTAACAAAAATGAAAAATAAGGACATCAAATTGAAGCCCGTGTGATGTAGATCACCACTGTATCCATGGATCTTCCTCACTCTTCCTATATTGAGAGAAATGTGAAGTGGAAGATCATGGTGTTCAAACTGAAAGTGCACGAAATGGAAAATTGAAACCACCATTGGCTTGCCTCAAGTGTGAGGACTTTAGAAAACCACACAAACAAGAGAATACTACATTTAATTGGAAGTTCTAGATCCAAAAAGTTTGAAGATATACCTCTGAATTGAAGCTCTTTAGGCCACAAATTCTTCAAGATCTTGACTCCTCTTTGTTCTAGGGATGTAATGGAGATGATAGGCTAAGGAATTGAGCTTTGAAAATCAACTAATGATGTTGAATTTCAAGCTTGAAAGTGAGAAAAATTTATGGAAAATTCCTTTGGTATGGTTATGGTTTCAATGTTGCAGCGTTTTAGATCTCCAAAAGGTTGACGAATGAATGAGAGGGAAGCTTTATTTATAGCTGAAAGTCTCAAATGATCACACTTCTCATGTGTGCATGGCAAATGGAAATTGGATGCATGGGCCTGTACAGGCGCGTGTGAGGCCTAATGATGGGTGCAAAATCATGCTGAGTTCACCTGGAATAGATTTGGACGTGCATTTTGGAGGGAACTAGCCTGCACATTAAGTTTCATCATGAAATGTCAAAATGAACATAAAAGAATAGCTCTTTGAAACTCCTAAATCGTAAGTCCAAAAAAGTAATGTGAGTAATGGTTGGAAAGCCCTTGAAATAAGGAACAAAATTCATGTTAGGAAAAAAATTCATTTGGCATTTGGAAATTAATGAAAACTGGCTGTGAAAATTTAGGTACAAAACATGTTTAAGTCACCTTTGAAAATTTTCACCCAAAAGTAAGCCTATTCAAACCCCTATGTTTGCATTATTCAAGCTTCAAATGGAAACACATCCAACATAAACGTTGTATATATTTTCAATATGATCAATTTAGACTCAAATTTTGCATCATTTGGATTTTCTATGACAAAGTTATGGGCATATTACGTTGGGTACTTTTTCAAATTCAATGAATTAGGTCCAAGATGATCTATAATGTTTTGTATTATCACATGTATTTATTTTAGGATTATGAAAGTTTGTCAGACATAACATTTAAATTATACATCTTAAGCTTTCCAATTCATTTTGTCTCACCTCAAAATCATAAAAGTTAAGGAAGTTATGCCCTTGGTAAGTTGACCCACAATTAGGGTTTCAGTCAAAATGACCTATAATGTTTTGAAATTAATGATGACCTTCCAAGTTTCAAATGGATCTGTAATGAACATGAAAGTTGTTCATATGGTTCTTAATAGAATTTTTCCTCTGGGGGTCATCTTCATTTGACAAACACATCACAAGTATATCTCAGTGGACCTCAGTTTAGTTAGATGACTTGACTGGTAAACTTTTCAAGGCCAAACTTCCAATCTTGATGAATAAATGATTGAGGATACTTAAATAGGATAATATATGCATAAAATAATGAATGAAAGAACTTACCTTGATTAAATTTGATCATAGGTTGATGTTTCTTCATGAGCAAGGCACATTCAAGGCACAATTGAATTAGGGTTTCCTTGGAAAACAATCCTCAAGCCCTTTGGGTTATCTTGATCAAATTGGCAAATTGAGATACTTGGGAGACATATATGATGATTAGGAGCTTTGTGGACCATTGTCATGCTTTTTCTCATCTTCATCTAGCCATTTCATTGAGCTTAGGATCCCCCTAGGAGCATTGGAGCACATGATCACTTGAGCTACAAAACAAAAAAGAGTTAGTGACATATTTTTGTGCTTTTGGTTAGTAATCAAAATAAGAAAAGCAATAATATACAATACAAGCATGCTTGGTGGTCTTAAACCACTCACACAAGTCCTAACCCTAGGGTTAAGGAGACAAACATGCTACGATCCTTGAGGCAATGCACTTGTGCAATCCCATGATGTCATGAGGGATCTTAGGGTCAAAATTAGGGTCTTACAGATGCCCCTATTTAAGGTCATTCTAGCCGGAGATATGAAGGTTAAAATCTTCGTCTCGACGAGATAGAATGGGCTTAAATAATAATAAAGAGACGAATTTTAGTCCCTAGTAGACCTCATGTGGCAAATAGGTGCATGCAAAATAAAATCTTCATGGTGAATACTTGCCACGAAGGAAAAGAAATCAGGAGAAACTGAAAAATCCATAGGATTAACACACTCACTAGGGAGACAGAGACTCTGGAGGGAAATAAGGTAAAAATGCGTGAGCAGGTCACGACTTGAAAACTTGCTGGGAGACACGAAGGGATTCCACGAAAATAAATCGATGGAAAGACTCGAGCTGACGCAAAAATGCATGTATTGAGGAATATTCCAATACAACAAAACTATCCACAAAGGACACATCAGATAAAATTCGGACTCGGACGGGGAGATCCATAAAGGACTCAGTTGAGGAAGCAACACCAAGATATTACCGGTTACTGGGTAATAAACTCTAAGTGAGACATGTTATCAAAACACCAGTTACTAGGTGAAAGAACAACACGCCCAGGGAGAGATCTGACTCCACAGGGGACAAAAAGTCATAAAAGGGGGCAGAAGGAAGGAACACCAGGGATACCGGTTACTGGGCATATAATAGGTGACCAACCAGGCGTGAATTGGGAATACATCCAAGACACTCATCATCCGAAAGGAGGGCCGGAAAAGCAAACTCGACATACAGGATGGACATTCAATTCCACATGGAAATACGAATCTTACTCAATTGGGGAAGAAAAAGACTTCGACTGAAGAGCGCATGAGATATATTATCTATTACCGTCATAACATAGATAACATACTCGCATAGAAGATAATCCACAACCGGTTACTGGGTTAATAAAGGATAAATCGCCCGAAAAGAAAGGACATCGGGATACCGGTTACTGGGTATAAAATGATGACGAATCAGAAGGAGAAACAATCATTACCAAACAAGGGTAAATGAAAGATGACTCGCAAGGGATAAATTTCCTGAAAAAAGCAATTATCCAAGAGATATATCACCGGTTACTGGGTGGTATACTCAAAAACGAAGGAATATCAATACTGGTTACTGGGTAAAGATAACCAACAAATAGGGGATTACATCTACCAGTTACTGGGTAGAAAACCACAGAAATAGGACTTACAACTACCGGTTACTGGGTAGAAGACCACAGAAATAGGACTTACAACTACTGGTTACTGGGTAGAAGGCCACGAAATCCGCTGGGGAAAGGATGAATAATTACTGGTTACTGAGTAATTGAACAACTAGACCACAGGGAACTGCGGGGGAATAACAAGAAAAGAAAGTCAATCCAGGAACAAACTAGAAAGACACAATCAAACAAGACTCAACCCGATGAGGATATAACTCAGGGGAGTAATTCCATCCCGATACACAACTGGGGAGGAAACTGAAACAATAATCATCCACGAGGACATAACTCAGTGGGGAAGAAAGAAGAAAAGATAGACACTTTCTGCCTATGGGGCTGACTTTATATGGAGAGATCAGACACAAACATCTGCTTGGGGAAGAACATTTCACCAATAGCAGCAGATGACAAGCAAAGATATATGGCAAAGAATTCAACATGAATATCTAGATGCTATAATTATGCATGTATATGCATGATTTGTGTATGATCAGTGCTGACAAACAGACATATCTAACACAAACAAGTCCGAGAATCACGAACTGACACCCGACACAACATCTCAACAAGAAGGGCAAAGCCTACTAGAGAACTCAGCTTGGGAACAACCCGAGCAGGATGAAAATAAATCATCGAGGATATCAAACCCTATCCTAAAGCTACACTCGCTGAGGATACAAAGAGAAAGTACTCGGGAGTAGCAAAAGGAAATAACCAAACAGAGAACTCAACTCTGGTGGGGATTATCTCTAGAAGAAGAATAAACACGGGAAGACGTTGACCACAGCTGGGGAAGAGGAAGGTCAAAGCTTCCAATTGTAAGAGGCAATACTCTGCACAGGAGGAGTCTTCCAGGGGCAAACAATCCTGACATGAGGAAGATGCAGAAGATCTGTCGGGGATATTCCATCAACACTCTCGAGGATAGGTGGTTACTAACGATAAGATCCGCCGGAAAAGAAACTCTACTAGGGAAGCTTATTAAGGAATGATATGAAACTCCGTGGGGATCAACCACTAACCAGATGCACATCAATCAAAACACTCCCTTCTATCTGCCGGAGAGGAAACTCTGCAAAGGGGAAAATAGAATTTTGCTCCACTGGGGAAAGAAAATAAACATCTTCAATACCAGCTCTCAATGCTAGAGGTAAATCATTAAACTTGGATCAGGCAACCATATTGGGGACAAGATGCGAATGTTCTCGAAGGAACTACCCTGGCTGAGAAAATCGGAAATGAATCCTTCGTCAAAAAGTGACATGCTAGGGATGAAAAAGGGAGACAAGCCCTCCACCAACTGCTCTAAGCAACTTCCTACTGAGGAGACAATTATCTGGAAAGATAGCTCTGCAGGGAACACATGCTTACTCCGTTGGGCACTTCTACTTATGTTGGGTAAAGACAAACTTCCTCGTGAGTATAATTAGCATATCAACTTTTATCAATCTATAGGGGATTTTAAATCAGTCCACACAAGGGATGACAACCGTATAATTGATAAAACACAAATGCTAGTGCCTGATAGAGAGGGATACACGTCTCTAAAAGATCAAGGCAAGAACTGAAACATAAGGGATCATCCACAGATCAACCATACAATCAATCAAGGACTGCTAAGACTCCGCAGGGAGAACACCAGCATGCATGCATAAACAGACTATCCGGGAGTGTGTTGGAAGAACATCCACCAATTCTTCTAGGGGAAAGCAATCCAAAAGAAAGATCAACCCACTGCCATCAAGGAGAACTTCTCAGACCAGACTCTCTGGGAAGTTGATGATGTATTATTCTTTTTGTGCTCGCTGGGGAGACAACCTGAATACTGATGAAGAGGATATAAGAATGCCAGAATATGAATAAATGTCTTACCCTTTGGTGATCATACTATACTTGGGAAAGCACTGAGGACATTCCACTTATCCTTTTAGTCATTGTGAATGTTCATTTTGTTTAAAATAGTTTATTTATGAAAATTTTATTTGTTTAAAACAATGATATTTATCAATTAAAACATGCAAACATTTGTTAAATAGAAACAAATAAGAGTGCAAAGAATTGGATAAAGGCTCAAATTTATTTAATAGAATGGTAGTCTGCAAATGGCGAGACTCCATGGATCTTTACAAATTTGAAATTGGTGATATACATGGAAAAAGGGCTACATTGAACATAATGATCGTTTCTCCACCAACTCTGAATCCACTGTATTTGAGGCTTCAGTTGATGATGGCTGAGCGAGAATCTTTGATAGACAACAGATGTAGAACAAAGTCTTGTCAGGACGTAGTTACTTGAGAAATCCCTAATTTTTTCCTAGATTGCCCCAAGGTGAGCTATTATGTTTTTATTTTTAGGCGAAGTATTTCTTGACTGGATCTGAATTCACAGGACGAGTGAAATCCTCCCCATCCATAGTTGTAAGCAACAAAGCACCGCCTGAAAAGGCTCTCTTAACAACGTATGAACCTTCATAGTTTGGAGTCCACTTGCCCCTGGAATCGGTCGCGAAAGACAAGACTTTCTTGAGCACGAGATCACCTTCTCGGAACACACGAGGCTTGACCTTCTTATCAAAGGCTTTCTTCATCCTCTGTTGATACAACTGACCATGACACATGGTAGTCAATCTCTTTTCTTCTATCAAATTCAGTTGGTCATAACGACTCTGAACCCATTCAGCCTCAGTCAACTTGGCTTCCATCAAGACTCTCATTGATGGGATCTCAACCTCTACAGGGAGCACAACCTCCATGCCATATACAAGCGAGAAAGGGGTTGCCCCTGTTGAAGTACGAACAGATGTACGATAGCCATGCAAAGCAAATGGCAACATCTCATGCGAATCTCTGTATGTAACAACCATCTTCTGAATAATCTTCTTAATGTTCTTGTTAGCAGCTTCAACATCCCCATTCATCTTGGGTCTATAAGGAGAAGAATTATGATGTGCATTCTTGAACTCGCTACACAGCTCTTTCATCATCTTATTGTTCAAGTTAGATCCATTATTAGTAATGATCTTGTCTGGCACACCATATCGGCATATAAGTTGGTTCTTGATAAACCTCACAACCACATGCCTGGTCACATTTGCATATGATGCCGCTTCAACCCACTTGGTGAAGTAATCAATGTCTACGAGAATAAAATGGTGACCATTCGACGCCTTTGGTTCAATCATGCCAATCATGTTAATTCCCCACATGGAGAAAGGGCATGGTGAGGAAATAACATTCATAAGTGTCGGGGGAATATGAATCTTATCTGCATAAATCTAACACTTATGGCATTTCTTCATATATTTGCAGTAATCAGACTCCATTGTCAGCCAATAGTAGCATGCTCTCAACATCTTCTTAGCCATAGCATGTCCATTGGAATGAGTACCAAATGAATCCTCATGGATTTCAGTCATCAACAAGTCTGTTTCGTGTCTATCCACGCATCTGAGCAGAACCATGTCAAAGTTCCTCTTGTAAAGCACATCACCATTAAGCACTTGATATCATAATACCATGGCTTATCATCTTTCACTTCCTCAACTGCAAACACATGAGCCGGTCTATCCGATTCTCATCTCGAGGAATATGATGGAAGTCAACCTTAGTAAATAAAGTTGAAATCCTCCTCGCATAATCTCTATATGGGATGAGGTCGGGCAGATTCATCTCCCATTCACCCTTAATCTGATTAACAACAAGGGCCGAATCACCATAAACATCAAGATGTTTGATCCTAAGATCAATACACTCTTCCAAACCCATAATACAAGCCTCATACTCTGCCATATTATTCATGCATTTGAATGTTAGCCTTGTTGTAAAAGGGAAATGTGTGACTTGAGGAGTAATAATCACTGCCCCAATACCATCCCCATACTGATTAACAGCACCATCGAACACCATACCCCATCGGGAACCAGGCTTTGGCCCTTCATCGAGCGTAGGCTCATCATAATCTTTCATCTTCAAATACAAAATCTCCTCGTCAGGGAAGTCATACTCCACAGACTGATAATCTTCAATTGGTTGATGCGCTAAATGGTCATCCAAGATACTACCTTTAATAGCTTTTTGAGCTCGATACTCAATATCATACTCAGATAACAACATCTGCCAACGGGAAATCCTCCCAGTTAAAGCAGGCTTCTCAAAGATATACTTGATCAGATCCATTTTGGGTATCAACCAAGTCGTATGATTCAACATATACTGGCATAAACGCTTAGCAGCCCAAGCTAAAGCACAACATGTCTTCTCGAGCATTGAGTACCGAGACTCACAGTCAGTAAACTTCTTACTCAAGTAGTATATTGCATATTATTTCTTTCCTGATTCATCTTGCTGACCAAGGACACAACCCATGGAATCATCTAGCACGGTCAAGTACATAATCAACGGTCTCCCTTCAACAGGCGGAGACAAAATCGGAGGCTCGGACAGATACTTTTTAATATTGTCAAAGGCCTTTTGGCAATCTTCGGTTCAATCATAACGTTGATCTTTCCGGAGGAGCTTAAATATAGGTGCACATGTGGCAGTCATGTGGGATATAAATCTCGAAATGTAATTCAGGCGGCCAAGAAAACCTCGAACTTGCTTCTCAGTTTTGGGTGCAGGTGTTTACTGTGGAAATTGGTAAACAACCGCTGGTCTTCCCTAGGCCTTGAAACTAAGGGTTACTTGCAGGATCGACCTATTGTGAGGAACGGCTCCTGACAAAGTATTGAAAAAGCGCAAGTTTTTCCACACGAACGGTTTAAACGACGCTATAGCCTATGGGTGACTCGTGACTGATAACACTACAGCATTCAAAAGACGTACACGACGATCACGCTTTTGGTGAACTCTATTATCGTAATAGAATCAGTGTCGACAGCGTAGACGACAACGTAAAGTGATAACTCAAAAGTAAATGAAATTAAAATAAAATGTTCAACGGGAACAATTGAAAAATAAGGAAGTTGCATTGAAATAAATGTGGTGATTCACGTACATAGCACTCTTAAAAACTCTTGCTTCCTCGCGCTGGGAATGAGAAGTTTTCTTACAAGTGATTTTTAGTACAAGGGGAACATCCCGAGCCCCTCGTGGGATATCCTATTTATACTAAACTAAAGAAACTACCTACAGGCTAAAACTCCTAAAAACTAGCAAACCTCGTGCCACCGATCTGCAAACCGCTCTATCCACGTTCTGCAAACTGCTCCATATTCTGGCGCATTATTCTTCTTGTAACTGGTAATCATTTTCCAATTTAAAATTTCTCCCGCCCAGGTATTTAGGGCGAAACTGTCTTCTATGTGTTTGCCACGATCCAAAATTCCTTAAGTCCCAAGCTTCATTTCAGTCGACGGAATGGCCTTTCGACCAAATGTGCTTCTTCTGTCGACTTCATCCCTTGATAACTTACGTTTTTCTCAACTCTTGCTTATCTCAGGCACATCTCCACCCTTTGATGGGGTATAAACCCCAAATTCACAAGACCCTTTCATTAATTACGCCTTCAACATGTCTTAGAGATTTATCGTGCTAACAAAATGCCCCCCAGAGATGCCATTTTCGAATGTCGACGTTGGTGAGATGATGGCATCTTTGAGATGTCGACTTGCTCCTTCAACGAGACGCACAAAATCATGTCCCCATCACTTCACGTCTTTATGACTGAAACATGTTTACCGTCCTAACTTCCTTCTCCCCTCCACGTGTCTGCAGACGTGGGAACATGGGTATACGTGTCGAAAATAGAAGCTCAAACGTTCACTCTTCTTTTCTCAGGGTTTAACCCCTATAAAACCCTTGTTATTTTTTCTTCTTCCCTTTTTTCTCCCTTTCGCTTTAGCACACGATAATCTCCTTCCCTCTGTTTAAAGACTCTTCTTCTCCAAAAGACTTCCATTTCCTCCATGGCTAGCTCCAGTAAAAGTAAAGCATTTCCCTCCGCTGCTAAACTCACACATCCTCTCACCATTGATGGTAAGGAGTACGTTCCTGAGCCTCCATTTGCAAAAGAGAAGACAAAAATCTGGCGTTCTCAGGTATTGATCCCTTTCTCATTGGCTGACGAACCTTTAGCGTTTTTAGGCCCTCTTCCAGAAAATCGTCGCCCTGAGATAACCAGAACAAATTCCCTTTTCCCCACCAGTCATATCTCTGAACCCTTGGTTTTTTCCTAAAAGCCTTTTTCCCTTCGTTATGTCAACATGAATTTTAGGACTGCTCCTCCCAAGAACTGTCCAAAGTTTTGCTCTTGGATGGATCGATTAGAATTAGAGAAAATCGACCATTGGAAAAGGACAGGCATCTACACCCTTCTACATATTGCTCGTTGTGGCCCTCCCCAATCTTGTGGCATGTTAGTGGCTTCCCTTCAATTTTGGGATAGTTCGACCAACTCTTTCCATACCAAGTGTGGCATGATTACGCCGACACTCTTGGATATTGCTGCCATCACTAGCTTAAAACCGACGGGCGAAGTCTTCGACTGTGAAGCCGTAGCACCAATCTCTCTGCGATTTAACGTTGGTGACTCTCGCAAGCCGACGTACAACAATTTCATTGATCACCATGCCACCTCTTCAGGCCCTGCGACCGATGAAGAGCATGTGGCTTTCCTGACTCTTTGGCTATCTCGCTTTGTTTTCTGCTCTAAATCTATGCAGATAGCCAAACATTTTGCTCTCTTGGCAACTCAACTGCACCAAGAGCGTGATATCGCCCTGGGCCAATTAATTTTAGCTTCTCTTTATGAATCTCTGTCTGAAGTCATTTGTCAAATCAAACTCTTTGACCCTGAGAATTCAAAGAAGAAAAATGTGTTGGTCCATGGACCTTTTTGGTTCTTACAACTGTGGCTCAATGCCACTTTCTCTAAAGACATAGCCCCCTATGGGATGAGAAGGGTTGCGTGTCCCCCAGAGGAACGACACCTCATTTGGAAGCGATTGATCCCTCTGACGCCCATCGACAAAACCTTCCCTGACCTCAAGGTGTTTCGCCTCTTGTTCAACATCATGCTGACCTGCGCCAACTTTCTTCCTTCTATGGCCCCTTTCAGCCGTCGAACTGAAGGTCCTGCATGGTTCACCAGGGCTTTTCCTCCGACTGAAGATGAGCATAGAATTGAAACCTTCCTCATCTGGAGACGTCTTCTGGTCCCTCGCTTTCTGTCGGATGAAACCTCTAGTAGCAACCCTGGCCTAGTTGCTTATCAGCCTAACTTGATGGCCAGACAATTTGGCCTTTGCCAATTTATTCCCAAGTCCCTGTACTCTTCTCCTGAATTACTCACAAATATCCTTTGTGATCAGCCCTGGAGTATGATCTAGGAAGATCTTGAGACCATTTGGGAAAACCGACCACGACTCCACTCCACTCCCTTTCGACCAACCTTCTTCTGCACCAAAGAGTTTGATGATTGGTGGCAGTCGTATCTTGCTATTTATATTGGCGCTCCGGAGGCCAAAGTATCTGAACTAACTCAAGCTTTTGTTTTTTTGCAGGCGAAATCGACCAAGTGTAAGGCTCTCCATGCCAAACAAATTCGCGCTTTCTAGAACTACTTCCAAGTTGTGTATCGACCAGATAACCTTCGTCGGACCATCTTTGAGGCCGCGGCCGAATTAAAGGAGAAAGTAACCGACAGGCTCCCAAAACTTAAAATTCCTGGTTACGCGAAAGACAAGTATCTTTACGCCCTTCATTTTGGAAACATCAAGTTCCCTCCTTTGCCATCTAGCTCTTTGGCTTTGGCCTTTGGCCATTCGGTCCCAGAGTGGTTTTATTGTCCCATTTCACACATACAAAATGCCTATCATAAAAAGGCCGACAGAGTGGTCCCGACGAAGCATTATCTGCCTGACTACTCAGGGCCACTTCATATTGATCCTCAATATGTTAGCGTGTTCGAATCCCCACAACTTGGTAACACTTTTCTTGAAAGTTAACACCTCCTTTCAGTTGGATTTCGCTGCTCACTTGTGTTTCTTATGTTTATTTGCAGCGATCCTCTAGACCCTGTGGATCATGCTCCTGCCAACGAACCCACCCTTTTGACACAAGAGACTCAGGTTAGACTCTGGCTGAGCTTCCGTTTTCTTTTGCCTCGGTTTTTATTCTTAACCGTCATTTCCCCTTTTGTAGGTTGCTCCTGAGAAATCCTCTGATGATGATGAGCTCCCTATTTCTCAAGTCTTGAAAAAACCCAGTTCTTCGGTATGCACCTATATGAAGCAGTCTCACTTATTCTTGTGATTTTTAAGGGACACATTATGTGGTCTCTAACTTCTTACTTATGTGCAGGGTCAACCACGTTCGACAGACCCCACTGTCTCCTCTCACTCCAAAAAATCCAAAAAACAAAAACGCTCTGCCGCCACAGGATCTGAGGTATTTCTTGTCGGCTTGTCTGATCTTCTGACTAGAATATCTACTTATAACCTCTCTTCATGCCTTTAGCCGACTTCCCAGCCATCTTCTCAACACTCCCACAAATCCAAAAGCCATCAGGGCCACAAAAGGAAGAAGCACGATTCTCCCTCTAGGAATGGTGAAACCAAGAAAAAGACACACCATAAAGTGCTCACTCCAGAGGCTCCTGCTTTAGATGCCGACACTATTGTGGTCGACACTTCCATTCTTAACAAGGACCCTGATCCAGCTGTGGGGGCTTCGCAGTCGACTAGCACCCCCGCTACTGCTGTCTTGGGGAAAGAAAATCCAGATGTCGTTTCCCCTGCTTCGACACAGGTAATCACTTGTTTTACTATCTATTCTCTTGGGTTATTGTACTTCTCTTACAAACATCTTTTTCCTTACAGCAGGCTAACGCTTCTACTGAGCCATCTCAACCTGTCGCTGACTATACTCCTTCGTCGCCGGCTTCTTCTTCAGCTCACCCACTATAATCTGTCGACACCGCTGGTGAGTTCATTGGCTTCCCTATCCAGATTAGTGATAGTGACTCTAACTCAGTCACTAGTCCTACAACGTACACGGATTCCAGTTTGACTAGTTCTGACTCTAGTATTTCTTCAGCTTCCTTGCCTTTGCAGGATCCAAGGGGACCAGTGGATGTCGATACCGCTAAGAACCCACCTTTTCAAACTACTCCTTTGTCGGATGCTTCTCCTTCATCTCTCCAGGGGATGGCGATAAAGCCTTCCGCCTTAGAAGAATTGCTAGGCTCCGTAACCTAGTGAGACCGCGTGATGCTTCTTCTGACTCTAAGCAACTTCACCACTCTGGGAAAATGGGCTCTGAGGCGACGAAGACCAAGGCTTTAATGGACAAAGTTTGCTTTCACGTCTTGAATCCTGACCTACCTTTTGTGCTCATGCATGAACCTGTTGTCGGTCCAGAGATCTTGAGCGTGTTTGCCCAACTTAAAGATCTTCAGCTCTCATAATATGCCAAGCGTGCAACGGCCGCTTTAGAACAACTTCTGGTTCCCATGTTGCGCCATCTTGACATTGTTAGGGAAAATGAACGCCAGATTGCGTCTACTAAGGCCTTTGTGAAGGAAAAGTGGGAGTTGGTGATGAATGTCGACGCAGAGGTAACAAAACTGCTGGGGACTATTGAGGAGAAGAAAAAAGAGTTAACCTGCAAACAAACAAGGGCCGTTGAGATACGCTAGCAAATTGATGCCCTTCGGCGTCAAATTGCTACTCTGGACAGTGAGTTGGAGTCAATTACTAAGGAGGAGTCGTGCTTTATCAACGAAGTTCTAAAACCTGCCCAGGCCACTGTGGAGCAGACCACCGGCGATGCCTTAGCGGTAGCTGAAGAGCTTTCGACTGTTGAGAAGAAGCTTGAACACCTTAAAGCCCAGGCCGACACCTTGGAACCTACGTCTCTCCATTACAACTTTGAGCTCAAATCTTTTCAATCCAAATTCGGCCAACTTTTACCGCTTTCATTTTTGTGTAATATTTGAACAATGGCTTTTTGCCAATTTAATGTCATCATTCTATTTTAGCACTGTGTATTTATTTTCTGTGCCTTTTATAGCTGGTTTCCAACATAGTTTTCTCCAACATAGTTTATACGACAGTTATTTAGTCTGTCAAAATCTTGACCTCGTGAAGGAGAGGCCTATATTTTTTCAAGTATTTTCCATTTACCCTTAAGATTCGCCTATCTGATGCCAACTCTTCGACCTCGTAGGCGTTATTAGAGAACGCCTGCAGAACCTTAAACGGTGCTTCCCAATTAGGGGACCATTTACCCAAAACTCTATCATTTCTATCCATAGGCAAGATCACTCTCCAAACTAGATCGTCGATAGCGAACATTTTTCCTTTCACCTTTTTATTGTAGGCTCTGGCGACTTTTTCTTTCTGCCTTTGTAGTGAATCCAAGGCTAACATTCTCTCCTCATCTAAATCGACCAGTTCGTCTGTCATCATGCTCCAATAATCTTCAGAAGGTATTTCATATTGCCTTTGGGTTCTGACTGCCTGAACCTGAATCTCTACTAGAAACACTGCGTCGTGCCCATATACCAGTCGAAATGGAGTTGTTCCAGTTGCTTCTTTTGGTGACGTTCGACATGCCCACAAAGCTTGATCTAACGTCTTATGCCAATTTCTTGGCTTCTTGCCTATATGTTTCTTTATTAGGCTGATGATCACCTTATTGGCAGCTTCGACTTGGCCATTCGCCTATGCTTAATAGGGGGTAGAAGTCAGTAATTTGATTCCCATTTCTTTTGCAAAATCTTGCACTTTTCAACCAGTAAAAACTGACCCCTGGTCGGTTTTGATTGTTTCTGGGATGCCAAATCTACAGATGATATAACTTTGGACAAAATCTATCACAGCCTCTTGGTCTACATTTGTTAATGCCCCGGCTTCGACCCACTTTGTGAAATAGTCGATATCGACCAAAACATACCTTTGTTGTTTCGACGAGGCTGGTTTTATTTCTCCGATAACATCTAGTGCCCACCCTCGAAAAGGCCAGGGCTTCACAATTGTATGCAACTCGCTTGCAGGCACATGCTGTATGCCCCCATGTAATTGGCGTTCCTGACAGCTTTTAGCAAATTCAATGCAATCTTTCAACATTGAAAGCCAATAAACTCCTGAGCGCATCAAGAGCAATTTCATCTTCAAACCCGCTTGATGCGCCCCACACGCTCTACTATGTACGCTAGACACAGCCACATATGCCTCGCTTTCTCTTAGGCATTTTAGTAACACTCCTTCAACTGTCTTTTTGAATAGTTCATCATTCACCAAGACGTAGCTAAGGGCCCTATATTTTATCTTTCGATCTGACTACCCTTCAGGATTACGTAAATAATCGACTAGCGGTTTACGCCAATCACTTTCCCCCTCGTCGTCGACAGTCAGAATTTCAAAATGATATTTATCTACAGCTCCCAACTTTATAATCGACAAATCTGATGGTGATAACAATGTCGCTCGTACTTTCTCTCTTACTTGGACCTCTTCATCCTGCTCTTTCGACGCTTTGTACCCTGAAGCCTCCTACGCCAAATCATTTGCTCTCTGGTTCACTTTCTGTGGTATATGCTGGAGGTTGACTTGCTCAAACCTCTTGAGTAATCTGATGGTAACCACAAAATACATGATTAAATTTTCTTTAACACACCTGTATTCTTTTGATACCTGCTTAATCACTAACTCAGAGTCTCCCATAATTTCAACATTCCTTGCCCCCAATTCTAGCAGTAGTTCAAGTCCTGTAATCAACGACTCATATTCTGCTTCATTATTTGTGCATACCCCTTCAATTCTATATTTGAACTCTGCTGGAATTCCATCTGGAGAAATTATGACTCCTCCTATCCCAGTTCCATGCTTATGCCTTGAATCGTCGAAGTATAATCTCCATGGCACTATGTCTACGTAATTTTGCGCCATTTCGACCATTGAATGGTCGACAAGGAAATCTGCCACTACTTGCCCTTTCATTGCTTTCAAGGGTACGTATGTTAGAGAGTACTCCGTTAATGCCAAAGCCCATTTCCCAATTCGACTATGCAAAATTGGTTTAGATAACATGTGCTTAATAATATCAAGTGAGAAGATACGTACACATCAACAGGCTTAATATATTGCTTTAGTTTCATACAAGAGAAATACAGGCATAACTATACCTAGTTTCAGGATTATTAAGTATTCAACTAAGGTAATACACAGGTCTTTCGACACATTTTTCATCCTCTTGGACTAACATACTTCCTATAGTCGATTCTGAGGCTGCAATATACAACCTCATTGGCCTATTCCTAACATGAGGGGCCAGTACTGGAGGCCTAGTCAAATACTCTTTGATTTTGTCAAAAGCCTCTTGGTGCTCTTCTTGCCACTTAAAATCCTCATTCTTCAGTCGAAGTAGTAGGGAAAAGGCTTTTGTTTTGCCACTTAAATTTGATATAAATCTTCTAAGAAAATTTATTTTGCCCAACAAATATTGTAGTTCCTTTTTGGTCGACGGAGGCTTGACGTCCATAATGGTTTTTTTTTGCTTTGGTTTACTTCAATACCCGTTTTATGCACCACAAAGCCAAGGAAATCGCCTGCCTGCACACAAAAAGCACACTTTAATGGATTCATTTTCAATCCATATTTCCTCATCCTTAGAAAGCCCTTTCGGATATGTTCGACGTGAGTATGTCGACCATTTGATTTTATCACAATATCATCAATGTATACTTGCATGAAATCTTCAATAAAATCATGGAACATTGAGTTCATTACCCTCTGATATGTTGCTCCGGCATTTTTCAATCCGAATGGCATGACAACCCACTCATATGTTCCCAAAGCTCCTGGGCATCGAAACGCCATCTTTGGCACGTCTTCTTCTGCAATAAAAATTTGGTTATATCCAGCATAACCATCTAACATACTTAAATATTCAAAACCAGCGGCCGAATCAACCAGCATTTCCGCTACGGGCATGGCATACTCATCTTTGGGGGTAGCAACATTTAGATCTCTAAAATCAATACATACTCTTAAAGACCCATTTTTCTTAATTACTGGCACAATATTGGCCAACCATTCGACATACCTTGCAGTTTGTATAAACTTGCTTTTCAGGAGTCTTTCTACTTTTGCTTTTATCTTCGCCATGATCTCTGGTGCGAAACGCCTAGGCGTTTGCTTTACTAGCTTTCTTCCAGTTTTTATTGGCAGCTTTAGCTCGACCAAATCCCTACTTAAACCAGGCATTTTGTTATAATCCCAAGCGAAACAATCTCTAAATTCTTTAAGTAAGGATATTACCTCAGACTTTAGTTCTTTGTCGATCTTGGCGCTGATGTATGTTGGTCTTTTTTCGCCAAGGTCGACTTCTTCCCAGGTGTCTTTTGGTCGCATTTTCTCTGGTGCCTTTGTGTCTTTTTCAAACCCTAAAGGTTCATCGTCATAAATACAGTCCAAACGCTGCATGTTGACGTTTCCTTTAGCCAAAATTGACTTATCTAGAGGCTCTGGCCCAATAGCCACATAACCCTCTTTATTTAACACATAGGCTTCGACCGCCATGTTTTCTTCAGCCTGTAGAGCCAAATTTATTTGGTTCTCGGCAACGTATGCTGAAATCCTTCTTAGAGCTTCTAGCTCAGTCATCATCAGTGACATCTCCCCAGCCTGTCGGTTGGATACCTGTATAGGGTGGATCATCCAAACGTTCCACATCCCAAATGAAGCCATGAGTCTCGTGTAAAGTTAGAGAAACAAAAGCCTCACTCAGATTAGCATATACATCCTCAGCTGGAAAACAAGGAGAAATGTTGGCCAATTTTCTCTCGAATTCCTTCTTGCCGACATTATTCACGTCAGCCATGAAGTATCCTTGGTCGGCTTCGATATTTTCGACTACTCCATCTTCTCTCCAAATCACCAATCTTTGATGTGCTGAAGATGGTACGACTCCGACACCATGGAGCCATTCTTTGCCAAATAACAAGTTGTAACTTGGCTTGGCGTCTATCACCATAAACAGTGTCGGTCTAGTTATTGAACCCACCCTGATGTTCACCATAATCACACCCATGGTGCTTTTCATTTTTCCCCCGTAGTCAGACAAGACCACGTTGTTGGATCTGATGTCAGTATCATACTTGTCAATCTTCCTCAGAACATGGTGTGGCATGATGTTGACAGTGGCGCCACAATCGACCAAGACTTTGTTGATGGTTACGCCTTCCACTTTGGCCCTAATCAGCAAAGGTTTCAAATGATTTTTCATAGTCATCGTGGGCATTTCGAAAATTGCTTCTTGGCTTTCAACAGAACCATCGTTTAGCACAAAATAGCATCTTGGCTGGTGCAAAGCCATTTCTTCAGCGTTAGCATCGTCTACCGACTCCTCCACTTCAGTCACAAAATTATATTCTTGTGGTAGAATTGACACCACGTTGACCAAGATGTCCATACTTGCTTCAGATTCTGAATTGAAGTCATCAGTAACTTCATCATAACAGTTCTCAGTTGGTTGACGGACATACTCTCTGATTCGTTCTTTTGCTGTTGTATCGACCTTCAGAATAACTTTCTTTCCAGCATTTGCCCCACTGGCCATGCCTCTTCCAGCTATTCCTCTAGCAGCCTCTCTCTTGGCCTGCTTACGCCTCTAGAAGCGTCTCCATTGAGTCCTCGACCTGGGGTTCTTCCCCAAATAATTTTCAGAGACATGAGTCCTTTTTTCAGACTTGAATTCACGCCTGCAATTAATTGTTAGACCTCCTCTAGCAGCAGCAGCAACCCCTTGTGGGGTCTCTTGTTTTTCGTGAGGCTTGACCCAAGTTCCTCTAGGGACATTTGCCGACGATACGAAGCTCCTAGGCCTCGCCTGAATATTTTCCACAGCCTTTTTTGAGCCTCTTTCATTCTGGTGCTCTTTGGTCGACCCATTTCTTTTGCTTTTGCCCAACTGCAGCTTCTGGATTTTTTCCGCGACTATTTTGTCGGTGACAGCACCACATCTAGGGCACATGCAAACTTGTGAACCCTTGTTCTTGCAGTGATATAGGAAATCTACCAAGTCTTCATCAGCCCTTGGGTAAACTTCAGCTATATCGATATCTGGGCTTTCACCAGTTTGCTCCAGCATGTCGGCCTCATCGTATTCGGTGATCTCGACCATGTTGATCTCAACTGGCTCCACGAATAGAGCTTCCTCCTGGTGGAGAGGGCCAGCGTCAATCTTCATTCTGCGGCCAACAAATTTTAGCCTTCCTTCTTGAATCGCTTTCTGAACCAGATCCCTAAAAAGGTAACAATTAGAGGTATTATGACCAAGATGGTTATGATACTTACAAAAACCTCTTTTCTGCCTTTGTTCTAATGGTGGTATTTTAGTACCAGGTGGCACCACCATTTGGCCATCTTTGACTAACAGATCAAAAATTCCTCACATTTTGTCACATCAAAAGTATAAGTTTTCGAAGGGAATTTTGGATTATTTTCGATAGGATTTTTTCCTTGCGCAGGCAGTAATGATCGACACTCAGAGGCAGATCCTGGCTTTAACTCGGCCACGTCAATTTCTAATTCGGTCGATGAAGCATAATCAGCCTTATATATTGGATCTGTCGTGTCGTAGTCGACAAACGCTACTTTTTCTTTCTTAGCCTTATTGTGTCTAACTTTTTCTAACCTTAACCGTTCGAGATGTCGAACTCTATCAGCCAATTGTGACATACTTTTCACAAAAGTTGGGTCTATTTTCTTCCTAATGGAATAACCTAACCCCTCTGCAGCCATCTGAACAAGTTCATGTTCTGGTACTTGCGTAAAGCACCGGGCCTTTAATGACCTAAATCGATTCAGATAATCGTCGATGCTCTCAGCAAACCTTCTCTTGATACTAGACAATTCTACCAAACTAATTTTGGAGTGTCCTTCGTAAAACCGTTCATGGGACTTCTTTTCTAATTTGGCCCACGAATCGATTGAACTTGGGGCCAAAGAAGTGAACCATGTGAAGGCAGCCTTAGTCAGAGAGGAGGGAAAGTTCTTTACTTTCAAACACTCATTATGAGCTAATTCTCCCGACTCTGTTAGATATCTGGCAACATGCTCTATTGTCGATTCACCAGATTCTCCCCCAAACTTAGTGTATTTGGGCACTTTCATTCCCCTAGGTGCCTCGGCTTGGAGAATAAATTCAGCCAACGGGGAGGTGTACAGTGGCCTTTGCAATGTGGCACCATACCATTTCTAGCCATAATCCTTTCGACAATACTTGTCAAATTATTTTCTATTGTTAAGTCTTCTTATCGATGTCGATCGATAATTTGATCAGCATCCTGGTGTCGGTTAACCAATACCATCTGGTTACGTCTTGCGACTCCTGATTCAACGCCTTGATTTTGTTGGGGTCTAAGGATTTGTCCCTCATGGATTGTCTCATCTTCTGCTGCCTCTATCTCCATCTGAACAGGAACAGTTTGCCTAACCACTTGCGCCATCTGTCGAGCCGGTGCCCCCAGAAAATTACATAAGCGCATCAACTGATTCGCCACCTGCCTATTTGTTTCAGCAGATTCCTGTATCACTGGATTAAAAACTGTACCCATTTGATTGGTCAACATATTAACCAACTCATGGTTACTATCATCCATTTTCTGCCTCAACACCACTATTGAAGTGTTCGACAACGGCATGGTTCTGTTCTGAGGATTATTCATAATATTGCCCCCTTGCACTGATCCTTGCAAGGAGGGATTCGTGTTTTGAGCGTTGTCTGAAAACAATGTTGCACTTGATGTCGACTGATATCCTGGCATTAAGGAATACGACATTCCCTAAAGAGGATCTGTGGTGCCAAAGCGAGGCACAAAAGGCCTAAACGTCGTTATTGTTAGACTATGGCACGGATCTAGAAGGGGGGGTTGAATAAATCCCAATTAAAAAAAACTAAGTCGGCGCTACCAATTAAAAATTGGTTTTGAAAAATTGTTTTAAGTGCAGAAGCGGCCGAGGAAAATATAGTCTAGAACGAACTGTTATTGGAAAACCGGATATGCGTCAAGCCTATAGATTAGTGACAATGTGGAATAAGAATCACTACACTAGTCACACAATCAATGATTTGTTTCACTTACTCGGATTCCTAGTTCCAATGATTCAAAGATCAAATTAAACTAGATACACAATTAAGATAATTTTGGTTTAGGCAAATTATCAAACACTTGGTGTGTAGAAACACTCTAAGTGATATTTATGTTGAGTAAGTGATTCCAATTTATCTAGTACAATATCCTATTGTACTTTGGATTCAAAAACAAAGTTTTAATCTCTTACTGAATTAATTTCAAGGTTTGACAAAAGTGCTTATACTAAAATCACTTAATTTTTAAGCTGAAAACAATTATGCAGAAAATTAAAGAAGATAAATATTTGATGAGGCAGTTCCCCCGCTGTCCTCGCTTCGGGGTACGTCTTCCCTCAATTCTAAAACTAGAATTGAGATGATTTAATAGATATCACCTGTTGAATTTTAACCGTTTATACAAGGATTGCAAAGCAAATATACAATCGAACTCTCAAGACATTGAATGTTGCTTCCACTCCTTGTTCCTTGATTCAAGATGAATCAAGCCCTTCAATTGTTGTTGATAGACCTCCGATTCCAGCCCCTTTGTTGAATAACCCTCAGTTCTTCAAACCCTCGGTCCGGCTGATCTCAACCACAACAAATCGAACCTGAATTCTTCCCTTCACTATCACTGAATCCGCTACTAGACTGATGAAGACTTCCTCTTCTCAATCACCTTCGCTCAGCTGAAAATTGATGAAGCAATTCGTCCAAAAACCCCCAAACACAAACCAGTCTTGGAGGATAAAACCCTAACGGTTTTATTCAAGAAAAAACCTGTCACAAGCTTCAACCCGAACCGGATTCCCCAATCTCGGCTTCGAACCTTATCACCTTTAACCAATCACAAAGCACTTCAAAAATGGTTGTGTGTAGTTGATGTGTTGTGAGATGTTGAAGATGAAGATGATGAATCTTGGACACCTATTTCACTTTTTCTTGTTTCTTTGAACACTTGAAATCAATTTGACAAATGTTGGTTGATACAAGTAGTTAACTGCTATATATAGTAACCAACTTACCAACCAAAATTAACAGCTTTTCAAACAGAGTGGAAAGTCTTCAAAAACAGAATTTGCGCACGAGCGGTCGACCATAGCAGGTCTATGCGTCGATGCATGGCCTGCAATTTTGGACAGACTGAAAAAATGCTTCAGTATGCGTCGACCATAGGTCGGCGTGCGCTGACCCGTGGGAACATGAAAGTTTCATGCGCCGACCCTGTGGTCGACTCAAGTCTTCCATGCGCTGACCCGTGGCCAACTGCACTATGCCATGCGCCGACCTGTGGTCGACTCAAGGCATCATGCGTTGTCCAATCACCAACTGGTCTATGTTATGCGCTGACCCGTGGTTCATGCGCTGACCCTTGTGGTCGACTCAAACCCTGCAAATTTGCAAAAATTCATATTTTTGTGATTTTCATGCATTGTGTCATGATCACATTTTATCCACATATGTTGTATGAAATATAGCAGTTTTAGATGAGCATAGAAAAGGATATGTTGCATTTGTTTTGTAGAAGTGGAATCGACAATGCCGATTCATCCATGGTGGTCATTTGTCATCACCGAAACCTATGTGTCGCATCCGCGAAAAACAACCGGCGGGCTGAAACAAAAACAACACAGAGCCGCCACTGCGTGTTATTTATCCCAAAATAGGGATAGGAAACACTCAGAGAAACCTGGAAAAAGCATGGTCTCGCGACCAAAGAGAAAGGGTAAGGGAGTCGGTTACGCAAGGGGAAGGTATTAGCACCCCTCACGTCCGTCGTACTCGACGGGATCCACGTTCTAAAAGAAAGAAAAGGTTGCTAAAACACCACACACACATACACGCACCGAAGACAACACAGGTGGGGTTAAGAGGAAGGGAGCTCGATAGGACGTCGCATCCTATGCCTACGTATCTCATCTGGAACGAGAATCAGAGCTGTCGTAGTTCGGCTCACGCACGCCAAACAAACAAACAAACGCACCGGCAAACATGGAGCCTGAAGGCCAATCACTGGACTTACATCAGCATCCGAACCAAAACACACACTGGAACCCGAATGCCACTCGATGGACTTACATCAGCTTCCCAGCACACAACAACCAACAAATTAATAGGGAGTCGGGAACTCGAGCCTATAACTGTCAAGCACGCACACAAAAAGAAAAAAAAGTGCCCGGAGAGACCTCGCACGGTCTCCTGCCTACATACCTCGTCTGGAACGAGGATCAGGGCGATGTAGTTCCCCTGAAAGGGAAAGAAAATCTAGCCAGAAACCAAGGGGACACACACTACCAGGGAGCTGTACTCGAGCCTAGTGTTATCATGCATCATTGCCCTATGTTGTGGTTTCTATCCTAACTTGCACAGGTAGCAAGCTACACCTAAACAGGCAAAATAAAACACACATGCTCAATCAAAATAAAGCAAAGCAAACATCCAAGTAGCACACACTATATCCAGTCAAGTGAGGCTCAAACAAGGGTGGACTGCCGAGGCAAGTCATCTGTACAAGGGTAGTGTTAGCTCTTAACCTTGCCATTGAGGGGCTAAGGTGAAGCTGATGAAAGATGAGTGAAGATTAGACTTCACAGCTCTTATCCCTGATCAGGGAGAGCTTCAGACAAAGGAGCGTGGGTCCAGAATGGAGGGACCCTTCTACGCTCAAGACTCTGACACAACTGTACAAAGTACAAGATCTTGGGTTTGTGTCCCAATGCATCAACACAGTGGTGTGAGCAGAGGGACGACTCAACAGAATAGCGGGGGATAGATTGCATATCCCTTGGGTTCCGCCAATTTCCTCATAGAGGTCTTTACCTGCTTGGCACAAAAGTAAACAATCACAATCATCGCCTCTTAAGGAGGACTTCAGACAGTTGCCTGGCTAAATAACAAGCCAGGTCTTCCAGACTACATGAAGTATAGAGATTCTACCTCAACTGGTTTAAAAAACCAAGCAGCAGCAAGCAAGTTCTTAAAGAACTGTAAGCGACTAAATGCACCTGAAATCAATCAAGTATCATCAATACTCAGACAAACCAACAATAAACAGCAAAAGTCAATCTATACAGACAACACAAGTTAATGCACATAAGTGCAAGCCATGAGCTCAAGCTCAAGCATCAAACCTACAACACAAAGCCAATGTTAGTTCACAACATCAAACAAAACTCAATTTAATCAACTTGCACTTTTTCTTTAAGCCTTTTTGCATTTCAACCTGAAAATTCAAACCAAATGTGAGAAACTAGACCACTAGGCCAAGCCTAGGGTCCAAAGGGGATAAAAAAATCAAAACAGCAAGTGCAAACCAACCAAAATCACATTCAAACAAATTAGAAGCAAATGCACTTGGTCCCATGCTCATATCCTTCACCATTATCATTTTATGTACAATTTAACATCAAACATGCAATTTGCCACTCCAAATGACCAAACAGAACTAACTCAATCAAAAGCATATCAAAACAATTCAATTAATTCCACAAAAATTCACACCTAAACAGGACACATTTAATGTATAGCATGTCAATTTTCAGCTCAATTGGACAAAAGAAAGTAGGTCAATGAAAATCAAGAAGTCCAGACACATTTATACAAGCCAATTCAAGGCATCCAAACAAGCATCCATTTCAATATATCATAAAACAGTGACAACATATTAGAAATGAATGGGATCAAAACCATAATGTCCTATAATGTGTCTACAATTCTCCCACCAAATTTCATCTTCATCCAATACCATATGAGAATTTCACAAGCAAAATGCCAACATGTGTCACACAAGATCACCAAATGAGCCAACAGAGAAGAAAAATATCAATCAATTAGAAAATGACATCAAAAATTCCAGCAAAAATCACATGTTATCTTGACATAACAATGATCATTCATGCAAAAAATTAGCTCAATCAAACATTTCTAGGCCAGGCAAATAAAATCAGAAAGTTGACCTAGCTAGGTGTGACACAAATTGTCACACCTTAATTCAAAAATTCATATCTAATCAACCAAGTATCCAAAAATCACAAACTCTACATGAAAATCACCATCAACATGTCCAGAACAAGAACAAAAATTTCCATCCATTTATTTGCAAGCATCACTATTTCATGAAGGATTTGGCAAAACATACATAAATGTGACACATTCCACAAACCCTAGGCTAATTATTTTTCTACACATGCAAAAAAATCCACAAAAATAATCATTAAATTCTACACATCATCATGAGAATAATGCAAAAATTTTCACAAAATTTGGATGTGTTTTGAGTGAGATATGAATTTTTTAAGATCATGTAACAAAATTGAAATACAAATGAAAAAAAGAAATGGAATAAATATTAATTTAATGAGGCAATGGCAATTTTGCAATTCTAAAGCGCCTGGCCAAAACGGCGTCGCTTCAATTAGAAGCGTTGGCGCGCTATGATTGGACAAAACCAGCGGTAAACACAATTTTGAAACTGCCAGGCGAAATGTTGGATCAAACATGAGTTTGGGAGTGTTCTTGAGCAAGTAAAGTGCAGAAAATCTCCAGAAATCAAGAACAACAAATCTTCACTAAAATCAATAAATGTATAGTCAAAAGAACCGCATGAGCATGTAGATTAAGGATATGTGATAAATTCAACCTAACTCCTAACATACACTCGGGATCGATCGATTAAAGCTATGAACACAAATCTTCCAAACACGATAACTCACTCAATAGTTAACCAAATCCAAAACTACGCATATCAGGTTAATCTATGTTAAACGATCTACAAGAAGCACATAATAGTTTAAGCAAAGGAGAAATTCGAAAATGCACCTTGAATTGATGGCAGTGCTCGATTTGGTTGTTTCTCCGTGTATTTTGCCAAAACAGATGAAGCTAAGGGATGAAGAAGGTGATTGGAACGATTAGGTTAGCTCCAGGTTGCTTCAGATGGAAGAATCATCAAGTTGCCATTGTTGTGCACCACATGAACAGTCACGATCCAGCAAGATTTCAACCACAATTCCTCAAAACAGTTGAAGTTTATGCTTGTAGAAGATCAACCAAAGAAAAATCGTGCCAACTGATGAAGAATTGATGAAGTTTTGATGAATTTTGTTTGATGAAGTTCTTGATGAGTTTGGGAGAAAATGGAGGGAAAGTTAGTTAGGTTCTTGAGAATTGTGATTATGATTAGCATTCTGTTATGATTATCCTCTTATACTCCAACTTAATCACTTTGTTAATCTCAAATTAGCACAAATGAGTGAAATTAGCATAATGTGATGTTTTAAGTGAGAGTTCCAAAATGCCCTTGCCAAATATTGAACCATGACAGCTCATGACAGCTCAAGCAACTTCTATTTGGCATTTGTGATGTGTTGCAAAAACCCCCATTCCAAAATTCCAATTATTTTGCAAGTTGGACCATTTTGCCCTTGGATTTTAATTAGTGCACTTGAAAATTGACCTTTTGCATTGACCATTTTTGATGAATTTTGATTATGCACCAGGAAAGTACATGTGAAATGGAGTTTGCTCATAAAAAGATCAACCATTTTGGACCTTCCATGTGAAAGTTATGCCACTTTGATTATAGGCATTTTTGGAAAATGAATGGACCATAACTTGTCAACCATACATGGGAATTTCAAGTTCTTGGACTTTTTAGAAAGGTGAGAACAAGATCTACAACTTTCATGTTGAACAAACTTTCATTTGAAGCTTTTTTGGACATGTAATTTTGTGGTCAAAAACTTTCCATTTTTGGGAAACTTCCATTACAAGTCACTTTCTATTTTTGGAATTTTTTCTCCTGACTTTATTTCCTTCATTCTTGAGCTTTTACATGTCAAATGAAGCTTGTTTCAACATGAGTGAAGTATATCCAACTCTCTCCCACCTCCAAATCCATAAAATCAAGCACAGTTGACCACAGTTGACTTTTCAACTGATAGATGAATTTGGCAATGCACTGATCAATCTGAGCCCCAATCCTCTGATGAAATGGCTCAAGGATGAAACCCTAGCTTCAATAAGATCAATACAATCATGAAATGATCCCCATATCCATCATAGACCCCATCTCCTTGCTATGCCCTGATTGGCCCAATGCAACTGATTAGGGTTAACCAGTGGTCAAAACCCTAATCCCAAGGTATCTGATCAATCTTCTTGAATCTTCTGGATAATACAAGACCATGATGATGATGATGTATCACTTCAAACAAGACCAATATCAATCTCCTTGAGAACCACAAAACCCTAATTTGGACCTCCATCCTCAGATGATTAATGATCAGTCCAATGAAACCTTAGCTTGCACATAACCTCTTCATCTTCTGATCAAGACTCGTGAGGATGACTTGCACAATGTAACCACATGATATGCAATATGCAATGCCTAAAGACCTACAAATGATATGCAATATGTTAAGCTAGTCCCAAGAGAGGAGGGCAAATTTTGAGGTGTTACAGCTGCCCCTATTCAATCCACTGTAAACTTGTCGATATGAACAGCCTCGACTTTCAGATGATCAGGATGAAGAGTGATTGAATACCAAGAACAGACGAACAATTTGCACTCTGATGGGCAATAATTAACAATGCCAACCAGAATCGGCAAAGAAACACAATCTTCTGAAAGAATCCGTCCGGAACGGAGAAAGTCGGCCTAATCACCGAAACAGCAACGTCGACCTGGATACCAAAATAAATGGTAACGCAGGGATAACCACGGCCTGAACACCACATATCCGCTGGGGATTATCATTCCTTTCTTTTTTATGCTTTTCTTGAACCCCGAAATTTCTGATGATCGCTCTTTTTTCATTTTCTTGAACCCCGAAATCTTCTTTTTCGCGAATGATCCCCGATCACTGCATTTGAACCCCGTTCTCCTGTTTGCCAAAATAATGAACCCCATTCTCCAGTTTGAACCCCAGTCGCCTGACGATTACTCGCGATCGCCATTGTGAACCCCATTCTCCAGAAAACACCTCGTGTCTCCTTTTCTCCATTTGAACCCCGCTCTCCAGAAAATGCCTCAACACTTCCCTTTCTCCGTTTGAACCCCGATCTCCAGTTTCTTGTGATAATTCCGCTGGCAACGTCGGAAATAACGCCAAACACCACTCTGAGGGCGACATATCAGAGGGTATACCTTCACAAAAGGAAGGTAACATGTGCATCTCTTCTTCAGAAGACACCCCTAACGACTTCCACTGGCATCCGCCAAAGTCTAAGGTGACACATGAACAGAAGATAATCCTGAGGACCCCATCCCGGACATAATCTTCAACTCCAATCTCCATTTGAACCCCGCTCTCCAGAAAATGTCTCCACATTTCCTTTTCTCCATTTGAACCCCGAAATTGCGCTGATCGCGTAACGTCCTTTGATGTTATTTCCATCTCTGCTCGATAGAAAAATTTCTTCCAATATCGCACTACTGGGGAACATTGCTGATCTGACGTCATGATGCTAAACTCCTCAGAGTAACACTCTCAACCAGACACTGACTGATGACTGGGAGAAAACTCGACGTTTACTGGACATCGAACAATGATGTTTACAGGCACCAAAGAAAACTCGACCAGACACTAACTGATGACTGGGAGAAAACTCGACGTTTACTGGACATCGAACGATGATGTTTACAGGACATCGAACAATGATGTTGACAGGACATCGAACAATGATGTTGACAGGACATCGAACAATGATCGACCAGACATTAAACAATGACTGGGATATAACTCGACGTTTACTGGACATCGAACGATGATGTTGACTGACACCAAACAATGATGTTGACAGGCATCAAACAAGGATGTTGACAGGACATCAAACAATGATGTTGACAGGACATCAAACAATGATCGACCAGACATTAAACAATGACTGGGAAATAACTCGACGTTTACCGGACATCGAATGATGATGTTGACTGACACCAAAGAAAGCTCGACCAGACACTTACTGATGACTGGGAAATACTGTTGCTCCAGACTCACAATGCTGAACTCCTCGGAGTATCGTCTTCACTGTCCAGCAAAACCAAATCTCAAACGGTAACCACGGCTCGAGTCGCGCTGATCGCGTAACATTTCTATCTCTGTCCGACGGAAAAGTTTCCTCCAGCATCGCACTACTGGGAAACATTGCTGATCTGACATCATGAGGCTAACCCATCAGAGTAACATCTTCTAACTTCTGTCCAAACCACCTCTCAAACAATAACCACAGCTTGAGACTAGCCTATGCTTGCAATGATGCATGACTTTTTCTGCGTAATGCTCCATAATTATGGAAATGCTACGCGATTTATTATGCAATATGCTATGCTTATTCTACATGATGAATGCATAAAAAAGGCATCCCCCTCAAGGGATTCTGCTGGGGAGTACGAGACACTCCGTTGAGGAACTCGTCAATACTCCGATCTCCACCCCGCTGGGGAATAGCACTGATGCTGCTGGGAAAAGGTAACCCTTGCTGGGGAAGAACCTCCTTTGCACCCAATCCGCTCGGGAAACTGCAGGGGATAAGAACCACCAACGCCCTCTGTGGGGATACCACAGTCTTCGACTTGCTGGGGATATCAATCCCGACTCTGCTTGGAGAAACCCTCACAGATACCTGTCGACTTCACTGGGGAAATGCTCACAGATAGCTCTGCTGGGAAACAGCCACCTTCAGGCCTGGCAACTGGGGAAGCATCGATCTGACACCTGCTGGGGATAACCATCCTGACCCTGCTAGGGAAGCGGATGCCACTCCGCTGGGGACAACCCAAGCAATCCATAGGTAGAATCAACTCAGCTGGGGATACAGATATCAGTCCGCTACGGAAACTCATCCAATCCACTGGTAGGATGAACACTGCTGGAGATATATTTCATTGAAACCCGCTCCACTCGGGGAATAGCAACCTTCAGGCCTGGCTGCTGAGGAACTACCGTTTTAAACCTGCCGGGGATAACCATCCTGACTCAGCTAGGGGATCCACAGACCTTGGATCTGCTGGGGAGTTAGCCCTCTAACTCTGCTTGGGGACCTAGCTGGGGAAATGAGAAAAGTTGGTACAGAACACCCGTCGACTTGTCGAACCATGGTATCCACCTCCCAATCTCGTACCGACTTTCCACTTTTGAGAACTCCCATACTCGCCTGGACCTTTTCTGCTCCATCATCTTGTATTCCCAACCGCTCCGCGCTCGACGGAGAGCGACCTCCTTGGGACTATACAGACTTTTCAATTTTCCGACTTTGAAGAGTCTTCTTGATTAATTCCAAAAGTCGTCGGACGTCTCTCGTCTCTTCTCTACCCATTCATTCGTCCCTGATTGGACCCTGCGGGGAATTTCCACAGACTTTCCAATCTTCCGATTTTGAAGAGTCTTCTTGATTATCATTCAAGGATCGTCGTACGTCTCAACGTCTCTTCGTCATCCCTTCATATTCAGTCGTCCCTGATTAGACTCCATGGGGATTTGTTTTGTCAACAGCTTCCACATCACAACCTGCAAGTGAGTGAAAATATCTAACAGCACCTGCAAAACAGACCGTTAGATAAAACCGTGCCCCAGGCGTGTCAAGATTTCAACACTTGGGTCACTCAACCTTCCGAATAAGATTTCAAGTTCTCAATCTTATAAACATGCATTGGAAGGGACCTGTATGTCTTAAAATGCAAGATTCTTTATCAAAAATATCTGGATGTTTTTGCAATCAAAGCGGTAATGAAAAACAAAAACAAAAATATTTGACTGAATATGCATTTTATTGATTGAAAAAAAAGTGTGGCTCAAATGAGCAATACAAAGGAAGCAATTCCTGAAAAGAGGTAATTGCGCACAAAAGGAAAAAATCTATCCTAATGGCAATGTGAAACCCGTGATCTCATCGAGTTCCAACTCAGTTACACCCCATATGTCCTCAGACTCTCCGTGCTTTCTGCCTTCTGAACAAGACGATTCTGATTGATCCCCACCGGGTATTATCCATGATGCTTTAACCAAAGCGCAAACGATCATGCTAGACGCAGTTGTTCGGTCCAATCCCTCTTTTGCCTGGACCGCCCTTTCGGGTTTTCAGTCCACCGGGATACCCATTTTTGCCCAAGTCGCCTTCACAGGTTTTTGACTTGCCGGGTGTACAAATTTTTCATTTATATCCCTAATTTTTGCCCGAACCTTTTTCATTCTGTTTTTTGGTTCGCCGGGATGCCCCTTTTTGCCTGGACTATTTTGTTCTTTTCGTCCAGCGGGTCAATTTACACGAAGTATTTTTTAACCGCGTCCGCATTCACAGGGGATGGAAAATCCTCGCCATCCATGGTCGTTAGCAACAAGGCTCCGCCAGAGAAGACCTTCTTGACCACGAATGGACCTTCATAATTGGGTGTCCATTTGCCCCTTCGATCATTTTGAGGAGGAAGGATCCTTTTCAGCACCATATCACCTACGTGATATACCCGAGGCCGTACCTTTCTGTCAAAAGCACGCTTCATCCTCTGCTGGTATAACTGCCCATGACAGATGGCTGTCAGCCTCTTTTCCTCGATCAGGCTCAACTCTTCGTACCGGGTCCTTACCCATTCCGCCTCTTGCAATTTTACGTCCATCAGGACTCTCAAAGAGGGGATTTGAACCTCAACCGGTAATACAGCCTCCATTCCATATACCAATGAGAAAGGAGTTGCCCCAGTAGATGTACGCACCGACGTTCGATACCCATGTAATGCAAACGGCAACATCTCATGCCAGTCTCTGTAGGTTACCACCATTTTCTGCACAATCGCACCGTCGGTGCATTCAAACGTTATCCGGGCAACAAAAGCTCATTCACCTTAACCTCCCCATCGGACATCAGAATCCGTTCGGATTCAGGGTCAGGCCCCTCCTCCGGGATCGGCTACTCTCAATCTTTCGATCAGAGCACCTCGAGATATCCTCATCAGGGAACTCAAACTTCATCGGTTGATAATCCTCAACGGGTTGCGGGGCGATGTAATCAGACAATTCACTCCCCTCGATTGCTTTCTGAGGGATATACTGGATATCACGTCAGTCAAAATCATTGGCCCTTTCGCAACCCGTCCGATTATTGCTGGCTCTTCAAAAATCTACCTGATCAGATCCATCTCGAAATCCACAAAGTGATATGAACCAGCATATACTATCTCAGTCGGCGAGCAGCCTATGCCAAAGTACATCAAGTTCCCCGAGCAGTGAATGTATTGTTTCACAGTCGGTAAACTTTTTGCTAAGGTAAATTGCATGCTCTTTTCGACAAGACTCGTCATGCTGACCCAATACACCTCGTAGACCCCTCGAAGGCTGTCAAGTACCAGATTAACAATCGCTCCTTCCACAGGAGGTATCAAAATCAGAGGTTCCTGCAACTTATTCTTTTATTTTCAATGCCCCTTGGCAATCATTATTTCACCTGACCGTTTGATCTCTTTTTTCTTGAATGGGTTCCCACGTGGCTGTTAGGATGAGATGTGAACCATGACATGTAGTTCAATCTACCTAATAGACCACGAACCTCTTTTCCCATTCTCGATTCAGGCATTTTTTTTATTATTTCCCTTTTTTTTTTTTTTTTTTTTTTTTTTTTTTTTGCAGGATCAACCTCGGATTCCTCTCTGACAATAAACCCCAACAGCTTATCGGATCGCACTCTGATAGTGCCCTTACTCGAATTCAACCTCAGTTTGAATTGTCTCAACCGGTCAAACGACTTGCCCCGGTCTGCCAGATGCCCCTCTTCTGCTTTGGGACTTTGCTATCATGTCATAGCATAGCATTCAACTTCATGATGAATCATATCATGAAACAAAGTCACCATGGCTCTCTGATAGAGGCACTGGCGTTCTGCTTCTTTAGAGGACAGTCTTCTCTCCATGGTAGCTTGTGCCCAACGACATCGGTATCCGACCCTGACGTATCCTGACACGACCAGGCGACGGTATCGACATGCTCTTTCCACAGGGCTACCATTCTGCTCTCGACTCGCCTCTGAAGCGGCTCCAATTTTTCCTTCCTGACCTCGGCGGCGCTTGGAATAACAATCTCAACCTGCTCTTCACGCGGCTGAATCACCTTCTCCTCTTGTTTGAACAACCTGGCTAACTCCAGCAGATCACAATCTTCTTCGCCTTCTTCTTTAGCATGATAGCTCGGTTTGTCGAAGTCATATGAGGTGTAACCAAATTGTTATCAACGAGATCCGGAGAATTATTTTTGAATTCGGAACGAGACAAATCAAAAAAAGAGAAAAATGAAAATAAACATTGCCATTTTTATTTGTTTTTTAAACTGCAAAAATAAATGAAAAACAGGGAGCACCGCTTTTTGACTGAAAAACATCCCTTTATTTATGATGCAGAAATGTTGCAAAATTAAACATGAGGTGGCCCTTACAATGAACCATTACGTGTCGGGCAACACGTATGGCTTTCATGCAGATAAAATCAAAACAGAAATCATTACTCTTCCGGATGAGTGGCAGTGATGATCTTTTTAGGCCTTCCAGTTCTGGATTCCCATCCCTGGTGCGCACGGCTTTATCCAACCATCAAACTCGCAGTTACTGTCAGTCTCTTCACCTACCGCACCGGTGTGACCTGAATCTTCAGCAATTGCACTCACCATCGCCTGACCATGCGCCGGCATGGGATTAGCATTAACATTCGGTGATGGTGCAAAATTGATAGCCTTGGAGTCTACCAGATCCTGGACAACATTCTTGAATGCTCTACAGCCCTCAATGTTATGCCTCGATGTTCCAGAATGAAATTCGCACTGGGCATTCTCATCATAGTTAGGAGGCCTCTGATCAGATCTCATCGGAACCATCGCCCTCGGCTGCACCAACCCAAGATCCATCAGCTTTTTGAACAGAACAGCGTATGTCACGGGCGGCTTGTCAAAATGGCGATCAACCCCTTTTCCCCTCACCTGGTACCCGGCTCTCTGTTGAGGTAGCTGACGTTGCTGTCGTACTGACTGATTACCAGCAGGGATGGTTACCGCAGCAGTGTGCTGGTAGTAACGATCCCTACCGTGTCCCCTTTGGGCATACACAACACTTGATTCACCCTCATTCTTCCTTTGGCCATTTCCGAAGGGCTTCTTCGATCCTGATGACGAAGCACTTCCTTGTATTTTCCCCATTTTCAGCCAACTTTCAATTCTCTCCCCTGCCACCACAATGTCAACAAAGTTGGTAACCGGGCATCCAACCATTCTCTCGGCATAAGCCCCCTGTAGGGTCCCCATAAAGAGATCAGACATCTCTCTGTCAACCAATGGAGGTTGCACTCTGGCAGCCAACTCCCTCCACCTCTGAGCATATTCTTTAAACCCCTCGTTATTCTTCTGAGACATACCCTGCAGCTGGGTACGACTCGGAGCCATATCAGCATTGAACTGATACTGTTTAAAGAAAGCGTCACCAAGATCCTGCCAGCTCTTGATATCGGACGACTTAAGCTTGGTGTACCACTCCAAGGATCCTCCAGACAGACTGTCTTGGAAGAAGTACATCCAGAGCTTCTGATCTGTTGTGTATGCAGAGATCTTGCGGACAAAGGCTTGAAGGTGAGTCTCCGGGCAGGAACTCCCCTTATACTTATCAAATGCGGGCGTCTTGAACTTCTGTGGGATCACAATCCCCTCAACCAGCCCCATGTTTGACATATTTACCACGCCGAGAGTGGCATAACTTTCAAGAGCTCTGATCTTCTCAGCCAGCAATTGGAATTCCTTGTTTGGTGGTTGGGCACCGTACTGACCGAATGGTTCGTTATGCATGGAGAATTGATCAGCCTCTCTGTCTTCCTCTTCTCTGTCGTCCTCAACCCCGAAGAAAGGCGGGAACAGACTATCCTTCAGATTATGCCCCAAAATAGGGAAAGGAAACGCTCAGAGAAACCTGGAAAAAGCATGGTCTCGCGACCAAAGAGAAAGGGTAAGGGAGTCGGTTACGCAAGGGGAAGGTATTAGCACCCCTCACGTCCGTCGTACTCGACGGGATCCACGTTCTAAAAGAAAGAAAAGGTTGCTAAAACACCACACACACACACACGCACCGAAGACAACACAGGTGGGGTTAAGAGGAAGGGAGCTCGATAGGACGTCGCATCCTATGCCTACGTATCTCGTCTGGAACGAAAATCAGAGCTGCCGTAGTTCGGCTCACGCACGCCAAACAAACAAACAAACGCACCGGCAAACATGGAGCCTGAAGGCCAATCACTGGACTTACATCAGCATCCGAACCAAAACACACACTGGAACCCGAATGCCACTCGATGGACTTACATCAGCTTCCCAGCACACAACAACCAACAAGTTAATAGGGAGTCGGGAACTCGAGCCTATAACTGTCAAGCACACACACAAAAAGAAAAAAAAGTGCCCGGAGAGACCTCGCACGGTCTCCTGCCTACATACCTCGTCTGGAACGAGGATCAGGGTGATGTAGTTCCCCTGAAAGGGAAAGAAAATCTAGCCAAAAACCAAGGGGAGACACACTACCAGGGAGCTGTACTCGAGCCTAGTGTTATCATGCATCATTGCCCTATGTTGTGGTTTCTATCCTAACTTGCACAGGTAGCAAGCTACACCTAAACAGGCAAAATAAAACACACATGCTCAATCAAAATAAAGCAAAGCAAACATCCAAGTAGCACACACTATATCCAGTCAAGTGAGGCTCAAACAAGGGTGGACTGCCGAGGCAAGTCATCTGTACAAGGGTAGTGTTAGCTCTTAACCTTGCCATTGAGGGGCTAAGGTGAAGCTGATGAAAGATGAGTGAAGATTAGACTTCACAGCTCTTATCCCTGATCAGGGAGAGCTTCAGACAAAGGAGCGTGGGTCCAGAATGGAGGGACCCTTCTACGCTCAAGACTCTGACACAACTGTACAAAGTACAAGATCTTGGGTTTGTGTCCCAATGCATCAACACAGTGGTGTGAGCAGAGGGACGACTCAACAGAATAGCGGGGGATAGATTGCATATCCCTTGGGTTCCGCCAATTTCCTCATAGAGGTCTTTACCTGCTTGGCACAAAAGTAAACAATCACAATCATCGCCTCTTAAGGAGGACTTCAGACAGTTGCCTGGCTAAATAACAAGCCAGGTCTTCCAGACTACATGAAGTATAGAGATTCTACCTCAACTGGTTTAAAAAACCAAGCAGCAGCAAGCAAGTTCTTAAAGAACTGTAAGCGACTAAATGTACCTGAAATCAATCAAGTATCATCAGTACTCAGACAAACCAACAATAAACAGCAAAAGTCAATCTATACAGACAACACAAGTTAATGCACATAAGTGCAAGCCATGAGCTCAAGCTCAAGCATCAAACCTACAACACAAAGCCAATGTTAGTTCACAACATCAAACAAAACTCAATTTAATCAACTTGCACTTTTTCTTTAAGCCTTTTTGCATTTCAACCTGAAAATTCAAACCAAATGTGAGAAACTAGACCACTAGGCCAAGCCTAGGGTCCAAAGGGGATAAAAAAATCAAAACAGCAAGTGCAAACCAACCAAAATCACATTCAAACAAATTAGAAGCAAATGCACTTGGTCCCATGCTCATATCCTTCACCATTATCATTTTATGTACAATTTAACATCAAACATGCAATTTGCCACTCCAAATGACCAAACAGAACTAACTCAATCAAAAGCATATCAAAACAATTCAATTAATTCCACAAAAATTCACACCTAAACAGGACACATTTAATGTATAGCATGTCAATTTTCAGCTCAATTGGACAAAAGAAAGTAGGTCAATGAAAATCAAGAAGTCCAGACACATTTATACAAGCCAATTCAAGGCATCCAAACAAGCATCCATTTCAATAAATCATAAAACAGTGACAACATATTAGAAATGAATGGGATCAAAACCATAATGTCCTATAATGTGTCTACAATGCTCCCACCAAATTTCATCTTCATCCAATACCATATGAGAATTTCACAAGCAAAATGCCAACATGTGTCACACAAGATAACCAAATGAGCCAACAGAGAAGAAAAATATCAATCAATTAGAAAATGACATCAAAAATTCCAGCAAAAATCACATGTTATCTTGACATATCAATGATCATTCATGCAAAAAATTAGCTCAATCAAACATTTCTAGGCCAGGCAAATAAAATCAGAAAGTTGACCTAGCTAGGTGTGACACAAATTTTCACACCTTAATTCAAAAATTCATATATAATCAACCAAGTATCCAAAAATCACAAACTCTACATGAAAATCACCATCAACATGTCCAGAACAAGAACAAAAATTTCCATCCATTTATTTGCAAGCATCACTATTTCATGAAGGATTTGGCAAAACATACATAAATGTGACACATTCCACAAACCCTAGGCTAATTATTTTTCTACACATGCAAAAAAATCCACAAAAATAATCATTAAATTCTACACATCATCATGAGAATAATGCAAAAATTTTCACAAAATTTGGATGTGTTTTGAGTGAGATATGAATTTTTTAAGATCATGTAACAAAATTGAAATACAAATGAAAAAAAGAAATGGAATAAATATTAATTTAATGAGGCAATGGCAATTTTGCAATTCTAAAGCGCCTGGCCAAAACGGCGTCGCTTCAATTAGAAGCGTTGGCGCGCTATGATTGGACAAAACCAGCGGTAAACACAATTTTGAAACTGCCAGGCGAAATGTTGGATCAAACACGAGTTTGGGAGTGTTCTTGAGCAAGTAAAGTGCAGAAAATCTCCAGAAATCAAGAACAACAAATCTTCACTAAAATCAACAAATGTATAGTCAAAAGAACCGCATGAGCATGTAGATTAAGGATATGTGATAAATTCAACCTAACTCCTAACATACACTCGGGATCGATCGATTAAAGCTATGAACACAAATCTTCCAAACACGATAACTCACTCAATAGTTAACCAAATCCAAAACTACGCATATCAGGTTAATCTATGTTAAACGATCTACAAGAAGCACATAATAGTTTAAGCAAAGGAGAAATTCGAAAATGCACCTTGAATTGATGGCAGTGCTCGATTTGGTTGTTTCTCCGTGTATTTTGCCAAAACAGATGAAGCTAAGGGATGAAGAAGGTGATTGGAACGATTAGGTTAGCTCCAGGTTGCTTCAGATGGAAGAATCATCAAGTTGCCATTGTTGTGCACGACATGAACAGTCACGATCCAGCAAGATTTCAACCACAATTCCTCAAAACAGTTGAAGTTTATGCTTGTAGAAGATCAACCAAAGAAAAATCGTGCCAACTGATGAAGAATTGATGAAGTTTTGATGAATTTTGTTTGATGAAGTTCTTGATGAGTTTGGGAGAAAATGGAGGGAAAGTTAGTTAGGTTCTTGAGAATTGTGATTATGATTAGCATTCTGTTATGATTATCCTCTTATACTCCAACTTAATCACTTTGTTAATCTCAAATTAGCACAAATGAGTGAAATTAGCATAATGTGATGTATGAAGTGAGAGTTCCAAAATGCCCTTGCCAAATATTGAACCATGACAGCTCATGACAGCTCAAGCAACTTCTATTTGGCATTTGTGATGTGTTGCAAAAACCCCCATTCCAAAATTCCAATTATTTTGCAAGTTGGACCATTTTGCCCTTGGATTTTAATTAGTGCACTTGAAAATTGACCTTTTGCATTGACCATTTTTGATGAATTTTGATTATGCACCAGGAAAGTACATGTGAAATGGAGTTTGCTCATAAAAAGATCAACCATTTTGGACCTTCCATGTGAAAGTTATGCCACTTTGATTATAGGCATTTTTGGAAAATGAATGGACCATAACTTGTCAACCATACATGGGAATTTCAAGTTCTTGGACTTTTTAGAAAGGTGAGAACAAGATCTACAACTTTCATGTTGAACAAATTTTCATTTGAAGCTTTTTTGGACATGTAATTTTGTGGTCAAAAACTTTCCATTTTTGGGAAACTTCCATTACAAGTCACTTTCTATTTTTGGAATTTTTTCTCCTGACTTTATTTCCTTCATTCTTGAGCTTTTACATGTCAAATGAAGCTTGTTTCAACATGAGTGAAGTATATCCAACTCTCTCCCACCTCCAAATCCATAAAATCAAGCACAGTTGACCACAGTTGACTTTTCAACTGATAGATGAATTTGGCAATGCACTGATCAATCTGAGCCCCAATCCTCTGATGAAATGGCTCAAGGATGAAACCCTAGCTTCAATAAGCTTAATACAATCATGAAATGATCCCCATATCCATCATAGACCCCATCTCCTTGCTATGCCCTGATTGGCCCAATGCAACTGATTAGGGTTGACCAGTGGTCAAAACCCTAATCCCAAGGTATCTGATCAATCTTCTTGAATCTTCTGGATAATACAAGACCATGATGATGATGATGTATCACTTCAAACAAGACCAAGATCAATCTCCTTGAGAACCACAAAACCCTAATTTGGACCTCCATCCTCAGATGATTAATGATCAGTCCAATGAAACCGTAGCTTGCACATAACCTCTTCATCTTCTGATCAAGACTCGTGAGGATGACTTGCACAATGTAACCACATGATATGCAATATGCAATGCCTAAAGACCTACAAATGATATGCAATATGTTAAGCTAGTCCCAAGAGAGGAGGGCAAATTTTGAGGTGTTACACTATGATTGTATGTTGTATGACAATTTGCCTTTACATACTCCCCCTTTTTGATGATGACAACTTGTGTAAAGCCAATGAGACAAATACATGCAATATTTACACACATTATGCACACTCCCCCTTTCTTTTGTAATCTAAGGCTATCTGCAAAACGGACTGTTAATTGTTGTGAATATTTTGGCTGCTTGTACCTCTTCTCCCCCTTTGACAACATCAAAAAGAGAAAAGGAAGGATAATCAACGTAACATAAAATTCAACAGGAAATAACAATATTAGATAACAATATCACACCAAATATCATTACTGAATGATAATCATTAATTAAAAGAAGATAAACACTAAGATTGATTTTGCACAAACAAGCATAACAGAAAAATGAATACATTTAAACAACATACAATTTCAGATGCATATGCAGTCCTATGTCCTAATGGTGTCGTCCTTGATGATAACAGATATTTGGGTTTCTGTAGGGGTCATCCAGAGACGATATTTGTTCAGCAATACCGCCTAGATACTTGATACCCCTGTCGACCGACCGTTCCTGGCGTTCAAACGTTTCGGTAAATGCTGCATACCGTTCATTCATGCTTGTAGAGAGGTTATCGAGCCTCTCATTTTGTGCTTGAATTTGGCTGCTAATATGAGCATAGCGCTCATCCTGAGTTTGCATGAAGGGTTGTTGAGCCAGCTGCATATTTCCCATCATATCCAATAGTTCGGAAGAGTTTGCATGCTGTGGAGGAGACTGAGGAGATTCTTCATCACCATAGTGATACGGCTGGTAGAATTGGCGTTGTGTTGACCAACCCGTATGTTGCCATTCACCCCAGCCACCCTGGTTGGGGGCATCTTCTCCAGTTGAATGTGAATGCTGAACCCAAGCGGAGTTTGAGTAGTCGTGAGTGTCAACGTGTGGAGAACCATCATCTCCACCATGCTGAGCAAAGGCTTGTCCTGCTCCCTCTTCTTCATTTTCCTCTTCGTCTTCTTCTTCACTTTCATCACTTTCATCATCTTCTTCAACAGTCGCAGGAACATACCCTCTTCGAACAAACTTGTAGATTCTCCGCTCATCACACCAAAAATATCCCATCATAGACAAAGTTTTTGTGCTGAACTCTTTGTCTGATGAAATGGAGGTATACGGGAAGGACGGATGATCAACGTCAGCTGCAGTAAGGACCTCTTGAATAAAAGATCCGTAGGCAAGAAACGTTCCTCGTCCGGAGTCACGTAGACTGAACATCCTACTGGCAATGTAGTAGGGCCAGTTGATTTTCCGCTTATTTTTCAGAATGTATATGAGATGAACCTCAGCCTGTTCAACTCTGGAGAGACCACCCTTCTTAGGTCGCAGGATGCGTGAGACGATCCACTGGAGAATCCGCTCTCCTATTTTCAGCTTGCCGGCAGTGACAGTTTGTGGGAACGCATCACTGTTCACAATCTGATCAGGATAGGGTCGTTTCAGCATGTCGTTCAACGCGCTCTTAAACTCGTAACCTTCTATTTGGTGAGAGTCAGTTACCTCAGCTTGAGGATTTTCATCAGCATCCAATGACATATCAAAATATTTGTTCCAAACATTTGACTTAAACGATACCTTTCTCGTGCCGATCCTTGAGTGAAACTTGTGCCCATGGAATTTGTCATGAAGGCAGACGTAGAACACGCGGACCAGGTCTTCGCTATATTTGGCATTGCATTCCAAGAATTTGACAATGTCGTGGTATTGTAGCAGAGACATGATTTCCACGAGATGCATGCGTTCTGCAGTGAGTTTGTAGAATGCATGTTGTGGCACAATTCCTCTCTTACCAATATCTTTGTTGAAGGAATCGACGAGAGCCGGTGGAACTAGCGATACAGCGGAAATGGGTAGAGATGCGGCGGATGATTCCCGTGATCTCTTACCGGTGGGTGTGCGGGATGAGGAAGCCATTGGAAATAATTTTTGAAGCTTTGTGTGTGGATAGAGAGTGAAGCTTGGAGAAGGTTTTTGAGAATGATTTTGCAAGAAAGAGGTTTCCCCTTTTTGTAGATGAGGATTTAGGGTTTTGGGAAGAGGAAAGACCAGGAGACAATAGACACTAGGTAGATGCAACTTACAATGTAGTGGGAAGTTTGAAATGTAAATGCACACTTAATGGGAGTTTTGAATGTAGATGCATGAGAAGTTTGAAGGTTTTCTGCAGAGAAAAACTGAATTTTTGAGCGATGCGTCGACCATACCTCTGCATGCATCGACGCATACTGTTTGGATTTTGAAAAACAAAAAGATTTTTAAGTGTGCGTCGACTAGTGCCCTGTTACGGTCGACTCATACAGGTAAAACTTCCAGTTTTTTACTTTTCTACACATACGCTCACATGTTTGATGCATAATTACAATGCCACACAACAATAAACATCCAAAGAGATACGTCATATATATATATATACAATATTATCATGTAGTACAGCTATTTAACCATGAAAATTTAGAGAGAGAGAGAGAGAGAGAGGAACAATATCACCTCGATGCCGGAGTAACTTGATGAACAATAAACTCGTGCTTGCAACAACATCAACTTGTTAGAAGTACAAGATTATAGTCTTAGATGAAATAAGATAAAACCAGCAATTTATAATGCCCGTTCCGAAATATCGAGAATACCAAGTTCTCGGCGAATATGAAGGAAAGACTCAGTCGCTAGCGGCTTTGTGAAAATGTCCGCTAGTTGGTTTTTAGTGTCAACATGTTGGAATACAACATCGCCTTTCTCTACATGATCCCAAAGAAAATGGTGTCGAATTTCGATATGTTTGGTGCGAGAGTGCAGCACAGGATTTTTGGTAAGATTAATGGTACTTGTATTGTCACAGAAAATGGGAATACGTTCGAGTTTGAGATTAAAATCCAATAGTTGTTGCTTAACCCATAAGATTTGTGCACAACAACTACCGGCGGCAACGTATTCCGCTTCGGCGGTTGACAAAGCAACTGAAACTTGTTTCTTGCTATGCCAACTGACCAAAGAATTTGAAAATAGGTGACAAGTGCCACTGGTGCTTTTCCTATCCGATTTGCAGCCGGCAAAATCGGAATCAAAGAAACCTACCAATGAGCAATCATTACCTTTGGAATACCATAGCCCATACTTCAGAGTACTGGATAGGTATCGAAGTATTCGTTTGACGGCTTTTAGATGGGATTTCTTGGGACATGATTGATATCTTGCGCACATGCACACGCTAAACATAATGTCGGGACGAGAAGCAGTGAGATAGAGAAGTGATCCAATCATACCTCTATACCGTTTTACCTCTACGTCCTTACCATTTTCATCTTTATCCAAGTTTGTACATGTTGGCATGGGGGTGTCAATGGCCTTGGCTTTTGCCATGTCAAATCTCTTGATAAGGTCCAAATAGTACTTTGTTTGACTCACGAACGTTCCTTCTTTGAGTTGTTTAATTTGAAGACCGAGAAAGTACGTGAGCTCCCCCATCATACTCATCTCGAATTCACCCTGCATAAGATCCGAGAACTCTCTCACAAGATTCATGTTAGTAGACCCAAATATAATATCTTCTACATAAATTTGCACTAATATCAAGTGCTTTCCTTGACGTTTAATGAACAGAGTTGTGTCAACCTTTCCTCTTTGTAGCACCTCAAATTTGCACCTACCATTGTACATACATTCTCATTTTAGGTCATAGCATATCATGGTCCACTGCATAGCATTGCATTGTCCCAGTTGCCTCAAGTGCAAGCATGTCAACAAAATTAGGTCAAACTGATCAGGAGATCAGTCAACCAAGCAAGCAAGGGTGTTTCTCAAGGAGACAAGACCTTAGGGTTTGTCCAACAAGTTCACATGACTTGGAGGTCCATTTGAAGTGTTTAGGTCAAGGGTTGGATGTTCAGAAGTCATCAGTTCATGCACAATCAGTCAGAAACCCTAGAAAGTCAAAGTTGGTCAACTGTGGTTGATTTTATGGTTTTGGTGGATGGATTTGGTTTGAGAGAGCTTATTCATGTCCCAATAGGCCTCATGTGTCATGGCAATCAATATCATTGAAGAATTTGAAGCGAAATCAGAAATTTCCAAAAATAGAAACTGGACCTGTAATTTTAACTGCCAAAAATGGAAACTTCTTGATCCCAAACTTACATCATGATACAAGCTTCAAATGAATTTTTTCACAACATGAAAGTTGAAGATCTTGTTCTCCCATTTCCAAAAAGTCCAAGAACTCTCAATTCCCATGTATGGTTGTCAAGATATGATCAAATCATTTTCACAAAATCTTGAACTTCAAAAGGCCATATCTCTCAAACCATTTGGCCAATTTTGGTGGGGTTTTTTCCTACAAACCACATTTCATCTCCTCTTTCCAAAAATATAATTTTCATGTACCAAAAATCTATGGATCAAAATGGCATTTTTTGACTTTCCTTCATTAATTTCAAGTATGTACAAAAAGGGACTTTGTGATTTAAGCAATTTTAACACTTGTGGCCATTTGGAACTTGTTTAAGATGACATTTGAAGTTTGTTCAAGGCCCAAACTCGGCCAGAACCATACACCCCATATGCATATATTGGAAAATTAGCAAATTGGCATTTGGCTTCATTTGAGTTAACCAAGCTTAGCACATCATTAACTAATGCTAAACAGTCCATATATAAGTCATTTTCTGTGAGATTTAAACCTAGCTGCAGCCATCTAAACACCAGAATTCTCTCATTTGCAAAAATCACCATTTTCACGATTTGCAATTTCTGAGCAAAACTCCCAAAACACTCGAGCATTCATTGGTTCCTCCATCATCTAGCCAACAATTGGAAGCTTTTTACAACCTCAAACCCCAGCTGGAAGCTCATTTCGAGCTCTGTTGTCTTCAAAGCACAACAATGGTGGAACTTGATTTGGACATTTCCAGGCCTTGCTGAGCTCGATTACTTCAAGCATCCATCATTCTAAACCATAAGGAAGATCTGTTTCAAGGAAAAACAGTCAAAGAACCACTGCTTCTCCATTTGCTTCAAATCCAAGTAAGTTTTCGATCTCCTCTATTTCCAAAATCATGAGATGTTTCTGGTAGGTTTTTTGATGCTGAGTCCATTGCAACTTGTCTCACTTAAAATGGTTAAGATATGCATGAGAAATCTGGAATTGAATTTTTGTGATCAAATATGTCTTTGCTCGATTTGCCTTGCTTAGGATGAATTAGTGAAAATGGATGCTACATTCTTGTTGTATGTTGTTTACTGATTCCATTGGTATGCTCAATGTCCATTTCTGGAATTTTTTTTTGTCACGATTGATTGGTAGTGATGAAGTTATGCTGTGGCTGTTGAAACCCTAGAACCATTTTCCAGATTTCCTTTAAATCGTGTTTGGTTCATTGTTGTTTGATGTTGCATGAATGTTAATTGCCATGCTGCTTGTGAAACTCTGTTGGAATTTCGTTCATAATGATTGCATGAAGATGATGTTACCCTGCTGTTTTAAAACCCTAATTGCATTGCCCAGGTTCCATGTTCACGTGTTGTATACTGTTCTATTGGTTACAACCAATCAGAACATTTCCCTGCCTTTGCCTAAACGTTGCGTTTGGTTAAGTGATGCGCATATTTACCAGATTGCCACTCGGTCAACATGTTGACTTACCATTCCATGTTCTTTTGTTCATTTTTTTTTCCATTTGATCACTCAACTTACAAAAATCACAATTCACTCATTTCAATTCCAAATCCAGTGGGAATTTTTGCATCATGATCATGAGATTGTCTAGTATTTCGTCATGATTTTTAATGAATTTTCTGATCATTGGTTTTTAAATGGCCTTAGGGTTTGTGTAATGTGACCATATCTTGTACCTCTTACCAAAACTCTTGTGAAATTGTGATGATGCATTCATTTGATCTAAAAATTTTTGTGGTCATTCTACACTCATTCATGTTTATTTTGGTGTAAATATTATGATTTTATCATATGTGGTTTGTGTGATATGAATTTTTTAAGTAGGGTGTGACAACTTGTGTCACACCATGGATGTGCAGATTCATGAATTTTGTTGACATGCTTCCTGGCCTCCAATTGACCCCAAATTTTGCATGATCCCTCTCTTATATGTCTAGTTGACTTGTGATTTTTCTTGGAATTAATTGTGCTATTTTCCATTTGTTTGAGATTTTTTCCTCCCTGCCTAGGCAAATGTTGACTTTGTGTGACACACCTTGCCATTTCATTTGGGAAATTCTCATACTTTATTATATGATCATGAAATTTCACATGTGCATACTAGACATCCTAAGCTTTGCATTGGTGTTGATCCCATTCATTTCTCATCTGTTGTCATTGAGTTATGATTTTTTGAAGTTGATACATGTTTGTTTGACTTCTTTGTGCTTGCTTGATTTGGTTTTGACTTTCTGATTTTAATTGACCACCTTCCCATGATCCAATTGAGCTGAAATTTAATATGCATGTCATGTTATGGATTTTGATTGAGCATGAATTATTTGATGATTTTTGGAAATGCTTATGTTTGGTTTTGAGATAAGTTTTTCTGTTGACTCCTATGAGCCCCTGTTTGCATTGCTTTGACTTAAACTGTTCATGAAATGATGATGATGCATGATATAAACTTGAGACCAATTGAGCTTGCTTCTTAAATGTTTGAACTTGATTTTGGTTGACTTTCATTTGCTGTTTTGACTTTCTCATTCCTTTTTGACCCTAGGCTTGTCCTAGTGGTCCAGTTACTTACTGTTGAGCTTATGTTTTCAGGTTGAACACCAAATGACCAATGAGATCAATTTATTTCTGATTAAGCTTGATTGTTTATCATGAGCTAACCTTTGTTTTGTAGGTGGCTTGACTCATATGATTTGAGTCTTGTGCTTTGCACATTTGTCCCTCTGTGTTGACTGTTGTTTCCCAATTCCTTTTGCTTTGACTGTTGAAATGTGTACTGATTTGTTTGACTATTTCAGGTACCATTAGTTGCTTAAGTTCTTTGAACTTGCTTTGCTTTGCTATTTAGCAACTTGCTTGAGGTATAATTCCTTTTTCTTCATGTAGTCTGGAAGACCTGGCCTGTTACTTGGCCAGGCAACTGTCTGAAGTCCTCCTTAAGAGGCAATGTTTGTGTATGTTTAATTTGTCCTTGTACAGAGTCAAAGACCTCCTAAGTGAAGAGGCAATTGGCAGAACCAAGGGATAAGCAACCTATCCCCTGCTATTCTGTGTGTCATCTGCTTTGCTCACACCACTGTGTTGATACATTGCAGATACAAACCCAAGATCTTGTACAATTGTACAGTTGAGTCAGTTTCAAATGTGTAGAAGGGTTCCCACTTTCTGAACCCACACATTCTTGTCAGATGCTCTCCCTGGCCAGGGATAAGAGCAATGAGGCACACCCCTCATCTCCTTTCATCTGTTTCACCTTAGCCCCTCAATGGCAAGGTTAAGAGCACCATTCACCCAGTTCCAGAGGTTTGTTTGTTGAGGTTGATATGACCCCTCGACTAAAACCTAACCCTTGTTTGAGCCACTTGCTTGTGTATAGTGTGTGCTATCTGTGCTTGTATGTTTGTTTGACTTGCTTCCTGTGCAAGTTAGGTTTAGTTTAGACTAATCCTTATTTGCTTTCGCCCTCGTTGCGATCCTTGCTTTCGCCCTCGTTGCGATCCTTTCTCTCGCCCTCGTTGCGATCCTTGCTTTCGCCCTCGTTGCGATCCTTTCTCTCGCCCTCGTTGCGATTGCGACCTCTTTTTTCTCTCGCCCTCGTTGCGATTGACCTCCCCTTTCTCTTGCCCTAGTTGCAATCGAGACCCTTGCTTCCTGTGCAAGTTAGGTTAGGTGTGGCTTGCTTCCTGTGCAAGTCATGTTTAGGATAGGCTTGCTTCCTGTGCAAGTTAGCTAGAAACCTTAACTTAGGGACGATTTTGCATGACAACATCTAGGCTCGAGTCGTAGTCTCCCTAGAGTTGTGTCTCCCTCTGTTATCTGGTTAGGCTAGATCTTTTATCCCTGCGTAGGGGAACTACATCGCCCTGATCTTCATACCAGATGAAGTATGTAGGCAGGAGATTGAGCTGATCTCTCCGGGCGCCTTTTTTCTTTTGTGTGTGTGTTTGACAGTTATAGGCTCGAGTCCCCGACTCCCTATTAACCTGTTGTGTTGTTGCGTGCTTGGAAGCCGATGTAAGTCCATCGAGTGGCATTTGGGTTCCAGTGTGTGTGTGTTTTGGTTCGGATGCCGATATAAGTCCAGTGATTGGCGGTCGGGCTCCACGTTTGCCTGTGTTTGTTTGTTTGTGTGCGTGTCAGCCGAGCTACGAATGCTCTGATTCTCCTTCGTCCAAGGAGATACGTACGCATAGGATGCGACATCCTAGCGAGCATGTGTCGTTCCCCAGTCCGAACTACTTCGACTCTGATGTCTATGCCTGATAGACTAAGTAGGCCCAGGATGCGGTATCCTGCCGAGTCAGTTTCAGTCAGTTTTCTTGTGTCTCTTTCAGCCAGTGTGTGTGTGTTTGAGCAGCGTTTTAGCAACCATTTTCCTTCCTATTGTGCGTGGATCCCGTAGAGTACTACGGATGCGTAGGGGTGCTAATACCTTCCCTTCGCATAACCGACTCCCGAACCCATTCTCTTTGGTCGCGAGACCATGTTCTTTCCTAGGTTTACTTCGAGCGTTTCCTTTCCCTCTTTTGGGATAAATAACGCACGGTGGCGGCTCTGTTGTTTCTTCTTTTCCCGCCGGTTTTTCGCATAATGCGACAGCTGGCGACTCTGCTGGGGATGCATCTAGAGAAGTTGACCTATGCTGGTCCATCTTCCCTGAGCGAGTCTCTCCTAGCGCTCTCTAGGTTAGGGTTTTGGTTGCTTTGTGCTGTGTTTATTTATTGCATTCATTATTTGTTCATTTCATTTATTGATTGCCTTGATTGTGTGCATTAATGTTTGCATTTATATTCATTATTCATTCTGCCTGGCTGGTTGTCTGTTTTTCTTTGTGGGGTGGGAGTCAGTTGAGGTAAAAGGTCCAATACCCGAACTTGAGTGCACTCTAGGATAGGAGAATGGCATAGTCTTGTTGACTGGTGTGGAGTATTCCTTAGCCAGTTGACTTGCGAGACCATTCACTTGGTGGAGGTCATGTTGAACTAATAATGTCACACAAGTTATTTGTGGTTAGGCATTATTCTTTCAATCATGTGCCGCAGAAGCCAAGGACCTTAGTTTACCAAACCCATCTTGGCCTATTTTTTAGGACCGTAGTGCGGAGGTCGTTCAGATGTCAGTTCTGATACGATTGTTACGCGATACTACACTCATAAGAGTTTCTCTTGAGAATATTCTTGGAATACGGGTATTCGTTCCTCCGATAATATTCGAGAGATGGAACGATGATTATGGGAACCTCTGATAGAACATGTCTGGCAGGTTTAAACCCTAGTACACTCCCTTTGGGTGGTTCTTAACCGAGACTCCATGCTCGTGACTCTCAACAAACCCATGATTCGTGGTTGAGTCGTTCAAACATTGTTAATATCAATGGATCCCGGATCAGGGGTAAAACCTAAAATCCACCAAAGCGGCTGGTTGATATTAAGGATGTTTGAGCTGGTTCATGTACCGTTAATATCAATGGAACTTGGGTGTCGATAAGGTGAAAACCTAAATCCACCAAAATGGATGATTGATATTAGGGATACAATGAGCTTTCCCACGACCTTTGTTTGGCGTGCTTTGCTTGATCCTTGAGTGTGTTTGTTGCATTCATGCATTCATGCATTCATCTGCATTCATATCATCAGAAAAAAAAGAAAATTTTCAAGGAACTCAAAGGAGTTTATCTGCAAAAAATTTCAAAACATGAAAAAACCGGGAAAAATTTTTCACCTGATATATCTGATGAGATATTCTCATATATGATCAAAATGCTAAATATTTCAAAGTTTGCAAATAAAACCCTCGAGTTCCTTTGAAATAAAAACAAGCATATGCATAAACACTTCATGCATCATTTGCATCAGCGGGTGTTTTGTTCCGGTCTCCCGTCCTGTGGTCTGACCCTGCGATCTTCATTTATTTTGAGACGCACTTTGCCGGTATTATACCAGAGCCGACTCTGCCAGATTGATGGATCATCCTGACCAAGAGAATTGTGAACTCGAGGGAGATTTTGCCAGACTTAGTGTTGTTGATGGATTTATTCCTGGTTAACCAATCCCGGGCTGGCATTGGCTACTGTTCTGGGGCACTTAAGGAGCAAGGTTTGTTTGCAAGTGGAGGATTCATCCATGACGATCAACCTGAAGAAGAGGATGCTGCTATCCTGGAAGAGGACGCAGAGGATTTGAACAATTTCATCATTCCTGGTGGTGTCTGTCACAATTGGGTCACTGTGGGCGTTCCTACAGTTGTTCATAAGTCAGAGTAACAATCACTTTGTTTAAAAACCCTTCTCCCATGCCAAAAGGAGAAGTGATGACATTGTTGGCAACATTTTGTGCAATGATATTTTCATTCAAATAAATTCATGTTAAACATTTGTTTTTCCTTTTGTTTTCCCTTTTCGCTTTTTGCATGAAATTGGTGATCACAAAAAAACCTTAAAAAAAAAAAAAAAAAAAAAAAAACAAGAATAAAAGCAATCTTTTCATCTGCATAACGATTGTCTTGTTTGATTTTCAAAAAGCTTTTCATATCAAAATCATTATGCAGGTTGTTTCTTAAACCCATTGAACATAGTGATCGGACGTCATCTCCCAATTTTGAATTCCCTGTATTCGAAGCGGAAGAAGATGATATTGAAGGGATTCCTGACGAGATTTCCCGACTTCTTGAGCGAGAAAAGAAGATCACACTCAGCTGCATCTCGAGAATCAGCAAAACAGCCAACTGGGGCATTATCAAAAAAAAAAAAGAAAAAAAAAGAAAAAAAAGAAAAAAGAAAGAGGAGGGTGCAAAATCAAAAGAAAAAAAAAACAAAAGAAAGATAGCACCCTCAAAGTCCCAAGTTGACTAATGCTGAATTCGACGGAAAGAACGAAAAGATCAACTGCCATGTGTCATGGTCAAGTTATATCAGCAGAGAGTGAAGAAAGCATTCGATAAGAAGATCAAGCCTCGTGTGTTCCGAGGGACCTTGTGCTCAAGAAAGTCTTGTCTTTCGTGCCCGATTCCAGGGGCAAGTGAACTCCAAGCTATGAAAGTCCATGTGTTGACAAGAGAGCCTCTTCAGGCAATGTTTCGACACTTACAACAATGGATGGAGAAGTTCACTCGTCCTGTGAATTCCAGATGCAGTCAAGAAATACTTCGCCTAAAATAAAAAAAAAAGCAAAAGCTCGATAAGTCGAACACCCCAAAGGGCGACTTAGGCAAAAAGGAGCGTCTCGGTGGATTGAAAACCCGAAAGGGCGATCCAGGCAAAAGTTAGAGACATTGAAAAAAAAAAGAGAGAATTCGCATCCCGCTAGATTGAGCACCTCACACTGGGGCAATCTAGGCAAAAATTAGGGATTTGGCAAGTAACTGCATCTTGACAAGACTGTGCTCTATATCTGTCATCCGTCAGGGATTCTCGATTCGTCGTCGACTGAAGCTTTGAATACATCGAAAATTCAGAATGGTAGAGGAAAGGTCATTATGTTCAATGTAGCCCTCTCCAATATATATCATCGATTTCAAACTTGTACAGATCCATGGAGTCTCGCCCTTTGCAGACTACCATTCCATTACATCTATTTGAGCTTTTACCCAATTATTTGCACTCTTATTTGTTTCAATTCAACAAACGTTTTGCATGTTTTAATTGATAAAGTATCATTGTTTTCAAAATAAACAAATTTTTCACAAAATTGTTCTTAAACAAAGTGAACATTCACAATGATGGAAGAATACTTAGGAGACCCACAGTGCTCTCCCGGGGGTGGTATGATTACCAACAGGTAAGACAATTGTTCGTATCTCGAGCATGACTGTATCTTTGTCCTGCAGAACCTCGTATGGTCTCTCCTCAGTGAAGTTGCCCGATGCAGTGTCGTTTGAAGTTATTCATCTTCATGTTCCCGGCAGTACAGATTCTTCCTCCAAATCCCTGTTAGCGCTATTATGGGGCATCCCCAGTAGAGTGCTGTTTGAGCCCTATCGTGGGGCATCCCCAGCAAGTTTGCTGTTTCAGACACTTTTGTGGGGCAGCTCCCCTAGCAGAGCGTTTACTGAAGACTTTAACTTTCCTCTCTCCAGCAGAGCAGTCTTCCTCTCTCCACCAGCATGGGTGCTCTTCTTTGTAAATTCAGTATTTGGTGGATTGACATCCCAGTACTCCATCATGTCCTCAGATAGATCCCCCAGTGGAGTTGTTCGCGTAAGGAGCTTTATCAATGCTTTTGTATTTCTCATCAGAGATCTGGTTGCTTCTCGGTATCTCAGATTTTCATCACGAGTTGTTGTGGCGCATACGCCTGTATGTTGAACTCTGTTCTCCGGTTGTGACTGACGATCCCTCCGGAAGCCTCCGGTGGCCTTCCTCCCCTGCAGGATAAATGTTCCCTGATATCCCAGTCCCCAGTGGATTTTCTTTGCTCTCTGGTGGCTTTGGTTTTCTCTCCGGACGGTTGATTCCCGGACCTGCGTGTTGAGCATGTCTGTTTGTCAGCATTCATCATACATTTTAGGTAGAATGCATACATGCATAATCATAGCATTTGGATACTCATGATGCAGCTGTTGCCGTGTATCTGTTGATGGTTGTCTCCTGCTATTTGTTAATACAGATCTCTCCAGTAGATCCTCCTAGCAGAGTTGGGTGTGTCTGATCTCTCCATGTAGAGTCAACCCCTTAAGCAGAAAGTGTCTATCCTTTCCTGCCATTTCCCCACTGAGATACATCCTCGTGGATGACGGTTGTTTCCGTTCCCTCCCAATACACATTGGGATGGGTTTTTCCCTATTGAGTTCTTTCCTCATTAGGATGAGTCATGTTTCAGTCTGCCTTTTTGGATCGATCCTAAATTGGCTTTCTGTTGTCTCCTGTTCTTCCCTGGGGCATAAATGAATAGTCGCTCACTAACCGGCACTCATTCATCTTATCCTCAGCGGAATTTAAGGGCCTCTACCTACAAACCGGTAGTTGTAAGTCCTATCTTTGTGGTTTTCTACCTACAAACCGGTAGTTGTAAAATCCCACTTTCATCCCCTGGCGGATATCGTTTGTTGGCTTCTACCTACGAACCGGTAGTTGTAAGTCCTATCTTTGTGGTTTTCTACCCACTAGCTGGTAGTTGTAAAATCCCACATTCCTCCCCTTGTTGGAGTTAACCCTTTGTGCTCATCCTACCGATGACTGGTCACCTTTCTGTTGGCTTCTACCTACGAACTGGTAGCTGTAAGTCCTTTCTTTACGGTCTTCTACCCACTACCCGGTAGTTGTAAATCCTTTTTTCTCACTCTGTCTCTCAGCAGACCGTTTGTTGGCCTCTACCTACAAACCGGTAGTTGTAAGTCCTATCTTTGTGGTTTTCTACCTACTAGCTGGTAGTTGTAAAATCCCACTGTCATCCCCTCGTCGGAGTTAACCCTTTGTGCTCATCCTATCGATGACTGGTTACTTTTCCGTGGTTTTCTGCCTACTAACCGGTAGATGTAATCCCCTCTTTGCAGTTATCAGTATCCGGTCTGTGATATTGATATTCTTTCCCCTCTGGATACTTGCCTTGATCAAGCAGTATTGTCCCCATTGGGTCTTCCCCTGCCTTCGGGTATTTGCTCCGAGTTAGCAACTTTATCCCTTTTCGATTGGTCATCTTTTGCATACCTATTCCTGGTACCCCGATGCCTTTCTTTTCGGTCGCTTATCCATTTAACAACCTACAACCCGGTTATGGATAATCTTCCATGCGAGTGTATTGTCTACGTTTTGACGGCTATAGATAATATATCTCATGCACTCTTTGGTCAATCTTTCGATTGTTATCTCCAGCAGAGTAAGATTCGTATTCCTTGTGGAATCGAATGTTTCATCCTTTAACAAGTTTGCCTTCGCTTTCTTCAGGATGTTTTCGGTCGTTTATCCATTTAACAACCTACAACCCGGTTATGGATAATCTTCCATGCGAGTGTATTGTCTACGTTTTGACGGCTATAGATAATATATCTCATGCACTCTTTGGTCAATCTTTCGATTGTTATCTCCAGCAGAGTAAGATTCGTATTCCTTGTGGAATCGAATGTTTCATCCTTTAACAAGTTTGCCTTCGCTTTCTTCAGGATGTTTTCGGTCGATTATTCAATTAACAACCTAAAACCCGGTTATGGATAATCTTCCATGCGAGGTTATTATCTACGTTTTGACGGCTATAGATAATATATCTCATGCACTCTTTGGTCAATCTTTCGATTGTTATCTCCAGCAGAGTAAGATTCGTATTCCTTGTGGAATCGAATGTTTCATCCTTTAACAAGTTTGCCTTCGCTTTCTTCAGGATGTTTTCGGTCGTTTATCCATTTAACAACCTACAACCCGGTTATGGATAATCTTCCATGCGAGGTTATTATCTACGTTTTGACGGCTATAGATAATATATCTCATGCACTCTTTGGTCAATCTTTCGATTGTTATCTCCAGCAGAGTAAGATTCGTATTCCTTGTGGAATCGAATGTTTCATCCTTTAACAAGTTTGCCTTCGCTTTCTTCAGGATGTTTTCGGTCGTTTATCCATTTAACAACCTACAACCCGGTTATGGATAATCTTCCATGCGAGTGTATTATCTACGTTCTGACGGCTATAGATAATATGTCTCATGCGCTTTTGGGTCGAAGTCGTCCTCCCCAGTCGAGTAAGATTCGTATTTCTTGTGGAATCGAATGTCCATCCTTTAACAAGACTGCTTTTCTAGCCCTCTTCAGGATGTTGAGTGTTTTGGAACACAAACCAATTCACGCTTTGGCACTCAGGCCAATCTTTCCGGTATTCAGACTGAAGAAGTTTCCAACGATCAGGTCGATGTACTTATGTTTTTTCCGGTATTCAGACCGAAGAAGTTTCTGACGATCAGGTCGATGTACTTATGTTTTTCCGGTATTCAGACCGAAGAAGTTTCCGACGATCAGGTCGATGTACTTATGGCACTCAGGCCAATTTTCTGGTATTCAGACCGAAGTGGCATCCAGGCCAATTTCCGATGTTTCAGATCAACATCAAATCTCTCATACCCCGATGCTCAGTATTCAGACTGACGAGCGACACTTAGGCGTGGTTATCCCTGTGTTACCATTTATTTTGGTATCCAGGTCGACGTTTCTGTTTCGGTATTCAGGCCGATTTCTTTTTCCGTTCCAGACGGATTTTTCTTTCCAGACTGTTTCTTTGCCGATCCTGACAGGCATTCTTGTATTATATCCAGTTGGTGCAAATTTCTACGATTCTTTTGTATTCAATCCCTGTTTACCCTGAAAGTCTGACATTCGTTGCTATCATCCGTTCGGGTTCCCAGCTGATTGAATAGGGGCAGCTGTAGCACCTCAAATTTGCACCTACCATTGTACATACATTCTCATTTTAGGTCATAGCATATCATGCTCCACTGCATAGCATTGCATTGTCCCAGTTGCCTCAAGTGCAAGCATGTCAAGAAATTAGGTCAAACTGATCAGGAGATCAGTCAACCAAGCAAGCAAGGGTGTTTCTCAAGGAGCCAAGACCTTAGGGTTTGTCCAACAAGTTCACATGACTTGGAGGTCCATTTGAAGTGTTTAGGTCAAGGGTTGGATGTTCAGAAGTCATCAGTTCATGCACAATCAGTCAGAAACCCTAGAAAGTCAAAGTTGGTCAACTGTGGTTGATTTTATGGTTTTGGTGGATGGATTTGGTTTGAGAGAGCTTATTCATGTCCCAATAGGCCTCATGTGTCATGTAAATCAATATCATTGAAGAATTTGAAGCGAAATCAGAAATTTCCAAAAATAGAAACTAGACCTGTAATTTTAACTGCCAAAAATGGAAACTTCTTGATCCCAAACTTACATCATGATACAAGCTTCAAATGAATTTTTGCCCAACATGAAAGTTGAAGAACTCTCAATTCCCATGTATGGTTGTCAAGATATGATCAAATCATTTTCACAAAATCTTGAACTTCAAAAGGCCATATCTCTCAAACCATTTGGCCAATTTTGGTGGGGTTTTTTCCTACAAACCACATTTCATCTCCTCTTTCCAAAAATATAATTTTCATGTACCAAAAATCTATGGATCAAAATGGCATTTTTTGACTTTCCTTCATTAATTTCAAGTATGTACAAAAAGGGACTTTGTGATTTAAGCAATTTTAACACTTGTGGCCATTTGGAACTTGTTTAAGATGACATTTGAAGTTTGTTCAAGGCCCAAACTCGGCCAGAACCATACACCCCATATGCATATATTGGAAAATTAGCAAATTGGCATTTGGCTTCATTTGAGTTAACCAAGCTTAGCACATCATTAACTAATGCTAAACAGTCCATATATAAGTCATTTTCTGTGAGATTTAAACCTAGCTGCAGCCATTTAAACACCAGAATTCTCTCATTTGCAAAAATCACCATTTTCACGATTTGCAATTTCTGAGCAAAACTCCCAAAACACTCGAGCATTCATTGGTTCCTCCATCATCTAGCCAACAATTGGAAGCTTTTTACAACCTCAAACCCCAGCTGGAAGCTCATTTCGAGCTCTGTTGTCTTCAAAGCACAACAATGGTGGAACTTGATTTGGACATTTCCAGGCCTTGCTGAGCTCGATTACTTCAAGCATCCATCATTCTAAACCATAAGGAAGATCTGTTTCAAGGCAAAACAGTCAAAGAACCACTGCTTCTCCATTTGCTTCAAATCCAAGTAAGTTTTCGATCTCCTCTATTTCCAAAATCATGAGATGTTTCTGGTAGGTTTTTTGATGCTGAGTCCATTGCAACTTGTCTCACTTAAAATGGTTAAGATATGCATGAGAAATCTGGAATTGAATTTTTGTGATCAAATATGTCTTTGCTCGATTTGCCTTGCTTAGGATGAATTAGTGAAAATGGATGCTACATTCTTGTTGTATGTTGTTTACTGATTCCATTGGTATGCTCAATGTCCATTTCTGGAATTTTTTTTTGTCACGATTGATTGGTAGTGATGAAGTTATGCTGTGGCTGTTGAAACCCTAGAACCATTTTCCAGATTTCCTTTAAATCATGTTTGGTTCATTGTTGTTTGATGTTGCATGAATGTTAATTGCCATGCTGCTTGTGAAACTCTGTTGGAATTTCGTTCATAATGATTGCATGAAGATGATGTTACCCTGCTGTTTTAAAACCCTAATTGCATTGCCCAGGTTCCATGTTCACGTGTTGTATACTGTTCTATTGGTTACAACCAATCAGAACATTTCCCTGCCTTTGCCTAAATGTTGCGTTTGGTTAAGTGATGCGCATATTTACCAGATTGCCACTCGGTCAACATGTTGACTTACCATTCCATGTTCTTTTGTTCATTTTTTTTCCATTTTATCACTCAACTTACAAAAATAACAATTCACTCATTTCAATTCCAAATCCAGTGGGAATTTTTGCATCATGATCATGAGATTGTCTAGTATTTCGTCATGATTTTTAATGAATTTTCTGATCATTGGTTTTTAAATGGCCTTAGGGTTTGTCTAATGTGACCATATCTTGTACCTCTTACCAAAACTCTTGTGAAATTGTGATGATGCATTCATTTGATCTGAAAATTTTTGTGGTCATTCTACACTTATTCATGTTTATTTTGGTGTAAATATTATGATTTTATCATATGTGGTTTGTGTCATATGAATTTTTTAAGTAGGGTGTGACAACTTGTGTCACACCATGGATGTGCAAGTTCATGAATTTTGTTGACATGCTTCCTGGCCTCCAATTGACCCCAAATTTTGCATGATCCCTCTCTTATATGTCTTGTTGACTTGTGATTTTTCTTGGAATTAATTGTGCTATTTTCCATTTGTTTGAGATTTTTTCCTCCCTGCCTAGGCAAATGTTGACTTTGTGTGACACACCTTGTCATTTCATTTGGGAAATTCTCATACTTTATTATATGATCATGAAATTTCACATGTGCATACTAGACATCTTAAGCTTTGCATTGGTATTGATCCCATTCATTTCTCATCTGTTGTCATTGAGTTATGATTTTTTGAAGTTGATACATGTTTGTTTGACTTCTTTGTGCTTGCTTGATTTGGTTTTGACTTTCTGATTTTAATTGACCACCTTCCCATGATCCAATTGAGCTGAAATTTCATATGCATGTCATGTTATGGATTTTGATTGAGCATGAATTATTTGATGATTTTTGGAAATGCTTATGTTTGGTTTTGAGATAAGTTTTTCTGTTGACTCCTATGAGCCCCTGTTTGCATTGCTTTGACTTAAACTGTTCATGAAATGATGATGATGCATGATATAAACTTGAGACCAATTGAGCTTGCTTCTTAAATGTTTGAACTTGATTTTGGTTGACTTTCATTTGCTGTTTTGACTTTCTCATTCCTTTTTGACCCTAGGCTTGTCCTAGTGGTCCAGTTACTTACTGTTGAGCTTATGTTTTCAGGTTGAACACCAAATGACCAATGAGATCAATTTCTTTCTGATTAAGCTTGATTGTTTATCATGAGCTAACCTTTGTTTTGTAGGTGGCTTGACTCATATGATTTGAGTCTTGTGCTTTGCACATTTGTCCCTCTGTGTTGACTGTTGTTTCCCAATTCCTTTTGCTTTGACTGTTGAAATGTGTACTGATTTGTTTGACTATTTCAGGTACCATTAGTTGCTTAAGTTCTTTGAACTTGCTTTGCTTTGCTATTTAGCAACTTGCTTGAGGTATAATTCCTTTTTCTTCATGTAGTCTGGAAGACCTGGCCTGTTACTTGGCCAGGCAACTGTCTGAAGTCCTCCTTAAGAGGCAATGTTTGTGTATGTTTAATTTGTCCTTGTACAGAGTCAAAGACCTCCTAAGTGAAGAGGCAATTGGCAGAACCAAGGGATAAGCAACCTATCCCCTGCTATTCTGTGTGTCATCTGCTTTGCTCACACCACTGTGTTGATACATTGCAGATACAAACCCAAGATCTTGTACAATTGTACAGTTGAGTCAGTTTCAAATGTGTAGAAGGGTTCCCACTTTCTGAACCCACACATTCTTGTCAGATGCTCTCCCTGGCCAGGGATAAGAGCAATGAGGCACACCCCTCATCTCCTTTCATCTGTTTCACCTTAGCCCCTCAATGGCAAGGTTAAGAGCACCATTCACCCAGTTCCAGAGGTTTGTTTGTTGAGGTTGATATGACCCCTCGACTAAAACCTAACCCTTGTTTGAGCCACTTGCTTGTGTATAGTGTGTGCTATCTGTGCTTGTATGTTTGTTTGACTTGCTTCCTGTGCAAGTTAGGTTTAGTTTAGACTAATCCTTATTTGCTTTCGCCCTCGTTGCGATCCTTGCTTTCGCCCTCGTTGCGATCCTTTCTCTCGCCCTCGTTGCGATCCTTGCTTTCGCCCTCGTTGCGATCCTTTCTCTCGCCCTCGTTGCGATTGAGACCTCTTTTTTCTCTCGCCCTCGTTGCGATTGACCTCCCCTTTCTCTTGCCCTAGTTGCAATCGAGACCCTTGCTTCCTGTGCAAGTTAGGTTAGGTGTGGCTTGCTTCCTGTGCAAGTCATGTTTAGGATAGGCTTGCTTCCTGTGCAAGTTAGCTAGAAACCTTAACTTAGGGACGATTTTGCATGACAACATCTAGGCTCGAGTCGTAGTCTCCCTAGAGTTGTGTCTCCCTCTGTTATCTGGTTAGGCTAGATCTTTTATCCCTGCGTAGGGGAACTACATCGCCCTGATCTTCATACCAAATGAAGTATGTAGGCAGGAGATTGAGCTGATCTCTCCGGGCGCCTTTTTTCTTTTGTGTGTGTGTTTGACAGTTATAGGCTCGAGTCCCCGACTCCCTATTAACCTGTTGTGTTGTTGCGTGCTTGGAAGCCGATGTAAGTCCATCGAGTGGCATTTGGGTTCCAGTGTGTGTGTGTTTTGGTTCGGATGCCGATATAAGTCCAGTGATTGGCGGTCGGGCTCCACGTTTGCCTGTGTTTGTTTGTTTGTGTGCGTGTCAGCCGAGCTACGAATGCTCTGATTCTCCTTCGTCCAAGGAGATACGTACGCATAGGATGCGACATCCTAGCGAGCATGTGTCGTTCCCCAGTCCGAACTACTTCGACTCTGATGTCTATGCCTGATAGACTAAGTAGGCCCAGGATGCGGTATCCTGCCGAGTCAGTTTCAGTCAGTTTTCTTGTGTCTCTTTCAGCCAGTGTGTGTGTGTTTGAGCAGCGTTTTAGCAACCATTTTTCCTTCCTATTGTGCGTGGATCCCGTAGAGTACTACGGATGCGTAGGGGTGCTAATACCTTCCCTTCGCATAACCGACTCCCGAACCCATTCTCTTTGGTCGCGAGACCATGTTCTTTCCTAGGTTTACTTCGAGCGTTTCCTTTCCCTCTTTTGGGATAAATAACGCACGGTGGCGGCTCTGTTGTTTCTTCTTTTCCCGCCGGTTTTTCGCATAATGCGACACTCTTGAGTAACCTTGATCGAGTAAAAATTTGCTTAGTCGCTCATACCAAGCTCTAGGAGCTTGTTTGAGACCATATAAAGCCCTTTTTAGTTTATAAACATGATCAGGATACTCATGAGATTCAAAACCCGGAGGTTGTGCGACGTAGACCTCTTCATTTATGTGACCGTTAAGGAACGCACTCTTAACATCCATTTGGAATAGTTTAAAGTCTTTCGCACAAGCGAAGGCAAGGAGAAGGCGTATAGCCTCGAGTCGGGCAACCGGCGCATAAGTTTCCTCATAGTCGATGCCTTCCTCTTGGTTATACCCTTGCGCGACTAAACGCGCCTTGTTACGGGTTATTACCCCGTTTTCGTCCAGCTTGTTCCTAAACACCCATCGGGTGCCGATTACTCGATGATCTCGCGGAGGAGGGACAAGGTCCCAAACCTCATTTCTAGTGAACTGATTTAGTTCCTCCTGCATTGACAAAAACCAGTGTTCATCGAGTAGGGCTTCTTTAAGGTTTTTAGGTTCCATTTGCGAAACGAAAGCGAAGTGATAACAGAAATTACTTAGCTTCGATCGAGTTGTAACACCCTTTGAGATATCTCCGAGAATGTTGTTGATTGGATGGTCTTTGGGAGACTTCCAAGCTTGAGGGAGATCATCGTTTGAAGGCGGATGAGCTACCTCGGTTTCCTCATGGTGTACATCTTTATCCTCCTCAACTTTGACTTTGTCGGGTTGATCAATCCCCGGCTCGCCACCTTTGAGTATGTCTTCTGTAGATGTACCTGCACCATGAACAACACTACCCTTTCCGACGTTTCTCGGATAGGATTAATCAAAAGTGACATGTACAGACTCTTCCACAGCAAGTAATCGTTTATTATATATTCTATATGCTTTACTAGATTGAGAGTATCCGAGGAAGATACCTTCGTCGGCCTTGGAATCGAATTTGCCCAAGTTTTCCTTTCCATTCTTTAATACAAAACATTTGCAGCCGAAAACATGTAAGTGAGAAACATTTGGCTTTCGTCCTTTTAAAAGCTCATACGGTGTTTTATTTAGAATGGGGCGAATGAGCACCCTATTCAAAACATAACAAGCCGTACTAATGGCGTCGGCCCAAAAATATTTCGGTAAACCACTTTCGTTAATCATTGTTCTTCCCAATTCTTCCAAAATTCGATTTTTACGCTCCACAATCCCATTTTGTTGAGGAGTACGTGGAGCGGAGAAGTTATGATCGATACCATGGTTACCGCAATATTCTTCAAATAAATGGTTTTCGAACTCACCTCCATGGTCGCTTCTAATTGCAACAATGTTTGTATTTAATTTATTTTGGGAAAGCTTAGCAAATCTTTCAAAGGCGGCGAACGTATCGCTCTTGCTTACTAAAAAGATAGTCCAACAGAATCTAGAAAAATCGTCCACTATTACGAAACCGTAATAATTTCCTCCTAGACTTTTAATCCTAGACGACCCAAATAAGTCCATATGAAGAAGTTCGAGAGGTCTCGTTGTTGAAACGATATTTTTGGATTTAAATGAGATCCTCGTTTGCTTCCCTTTTTGACAAGCATCACAAAGTTGATCCTTGGTGAACTTGATTTTGGGGAGACCTAGGACTAGATCTTTTGAGACTACTTTATTTAGTAAGTCAAAGTTAACATGTGCTAAACGCCTATGCCATAACCATGAATCTTCACTCATTGTTACAAGGCATTTGTCACTTGTTAACGATACTTCATTCAAGTCTAACATATAGACATTATTCACACGCAGACCATTAAACATACTCTTCTTATCATCATTATGTACAATTTTGCAATAATCTTTTGAAAACGATACATTGTATCCTTTGTCACATAATTGACTGATGCTAAGTAGATTGTGTTTAAGACCTTCGACAAGCAATACATCAGAAATAGTAGTGGACGAAGGATTACCTACACTACCTTTACCAAGTATTGCTCCACGGTTTTTGTCACCATAGGTTACATATCCTTTCTTCTTAGCCACGAAGTCAATGAAGAGTGATATGTCTCCTGACATGTGCCTTGAGCATCCACTATCGAGAACCCATCTTCTCTCGGTAGTCTCGAGGCATTGTACCTATGGAAATGCAATTAACACGAGAAGGTACCCAATGACTTATTGGGTCCTGAATGGTGAGTAACGAAATGGTTGCATTTGGGCAGCCATTGATAAATGCCTTTAGGAACTAAGAATCTCCTAAACCTGCATTTAGCAATGGAGTGGCCTTTCTTACAACAATAAAGACAAGAGAAATTGACATTTTGTTTGCCTTTGCTATCTTCATCTTTTATACCATATTTATATTTTTGATATGGATTAACCATACTTTTTCGAAAGTTTAATTTATTGATAGCAAAGGTAATCTTGGGCTCAAGAGCCTTGTTAAGTTTGGCCTTTAGGTTTCTTACTTCACCTTGCCAAATATAACAAGTATCACACCCAAAGTTGATCATCCTACTTCTAAGATCCTCATAACCTGCTTTTGTGCTTTCTACTATAGAAGCTTTAAGTGCCTCAAGTTTCCTTTCGGATTCTTGAATTTTTTGTTCCAAATGAGTAAAATTTTTGTTATTTGAGGCAAGCCTTTTGAAGGCCTCTTTAGCTTCACAGTGTAAAGTGTCAAATGCGGCTTGTAATTCATAATGAGACATACTAGAGGATTTTTCATATTTAGCATGTCGTACCTGTTTCTTTTTGTTCTTTTGATGAGCAGAGAGACATAGGTTTGCATTTTCATCTTCATCACTAGAACTTTCATCATCGGAGGAGTCGATATCGCTTTCCCAAGCTATGTATGCTCTCCTTGGCTTTGATGATTTCTTGTGTGATTTGTATGATTCCTTTTCCTTTGTCTTTTTGTTCATCGGACAGTCCGGTTTGTAATGACCGGGCTTTCCACAAGTATAGCACGACCCTCTAGTCATTTTGCCTTTTAAGTCATCATTTTTAGAGTACCTAGATTGTTTCCGGAAGTTTACCAAGTTCTTCTCGGAGTGTTGGATGCCGTTCTTTCTCACGTAGCGATTGTAACGTTTGACGAACAACCCCATATCTTCGCTCTTATCCTCTTCTTCTTCGTCGCTCGAGGAATAATCACTTTGCTCTTTTGCTTGAGACTTCGAGGAAGAAGTCTTGAGAGCTATTGATTTCTTTTCACTCACCTTTGTTTTGTCCTTCTTTTCTTTCTTTTCGTGTTGTTCCAGGCTCAAGAGTACTTGTTCATGCTCTTGTAGTTTGCCAAATAATGTTGTCAAGTCTAATATGGTAAGATCATTTGCTTCTTTGATGGCGGTCACTTTCAGATGCCATTCCCTGTTAAGACATCTCAAGATCTTATTAGTAGCAACATCATTGGAAACTGGCCTACCTAGTGAATGTAATCGATTGATAAGATGAGTAAATCTCTTTTGCATGTCAGCAATGGTTTCCCCTTGCTTCATGAAAAAGAGATCAAACTCTTGTGTTAGTGTGTTGATTCTTGCCAACTTAACATTGTTCGTCCCCTCATGGGCAATTTGTAGTGAATCCCACATGGCCTTAAAAGTAGGACAATGGGATACACGATAGTATTCATCTACACCTAATGAGGAGATTAGGATATTTTTGGCTTTCCAATCATAATTGTATTTCTTTTCATCATCATCGGTCCATTGTGCTTCGGGCTTAGGCACCAATTCATTATTCTCATTGGTCATGGTTATTTCAATTGGACCATTGAGAATAACGTTCCATATTTTTCTATCTATGGAATTTATGTGCACCCGCATACAGTCTTTCCAATAACTATAATTTTCACCATTGAAAACGGGAGCACTATTATAAGACCCTTTAGGTTCGTTAGCCATTTTCTATCAAAGTTATATTTTGAAGCACGGAGTGAACCGAAGCTCCTGATACCACTTGTTAGACTATGGCACGGATCTAGAAGGGGGGGGGGGGTTGAATAGATCCCAATTAAAAAAAACTAAGTCGGCGCTACCAATTAAAAATTGGTTTTGAAAAATTGTTTTAAGTGCGGAAGCGGCCGAGGAAAATATAGTTTAGAACGAACTGTTATTGGAAAACCGGATATGCATCAAGCCTATGGATTAGTGACAATGTGGAATAAGAATCACTACACTAGTCACATAATCAATGATTTGTTTCACTTACTCGGATTCCTAGTTCCAATGATTCAAAGATCAAATTAAACTAGATACACAATTAAGATAATTTTGGTTTAGGCAAATTATCAAACACTTGGTGTGTAGAAACACTCCAAGTGATATTTATGTTGAGTAAGTGATTCCAATTTATCTAGTACAATATCCTATTGTACTTTGGATTCAAAAACAGAGTTTTAATCTCTTACTCAATTAATATCAAGGTTTGACAAAAGTGCTTATACTAAAATCACTTAATTTTAAAGCTGAAAACAATTATGCAGAAAATTAAAGAAGACAAATATTTGATGAGGCAGTTCCCCCACCGTCCTCGCTTCGGGGTACGTCTGCCCTCAATTCTAAAACTAGAATTGAGATGATTTAATAGATATCACCTGTTGAATTTTAACCGTTTATACAAGGATTGCAAAGCAAATATACAACCGAACTCTCAAGACGTTGAATGTTGCTTCCACTCCTTGTTCCTTGATTCAAGATGAATCAAGCCCTTCGATTGTTGTTGATAGACCTCCGATTCCAGCCCCTTTGTTGAATAACCCTCAGTTCTTCAAACCCTCGGCCCGGCTGATCTCAACCACAACAAATCGAACCCGAATTCTTCCCTTCACTATCACTGAATCCGCTACTAGACTGATGAAGACTTCCTCTTCTCAATCACCTTCGCTCAGCTGAAAATTGATGAAGCAATTCGTCCAAAAAACCCCAAACACAAACCAGTCTTGGAGGATAAAACCCTAACGGTTTTATTCAAGAAAAAACCTGTCACAAGCTTCAACCCGAACCGGATTCCCCAATCTCGGCTTCGAACCTTATCACCTTTAACCAATCACAAAGCACTTCAAAAATGGTTGTATGTAGTTGATGTGTTGTGAGATGTTGAAGATGAAGATGATGAATCTTGGACACCTATTTCACTTTTTCTTGTTTCTTTGAACACTTGAAATCAATTTGACAAATGTTGGTTGATACAAGTAGTTAACTGCTATATATAGTAACCAACTTACCAACCAAAATTAACAGCTTTTCAAACATAGTGGAAAGTCTTCAAAAACAGAATTTGCGCACGAGCGGTCGACCATAGCAGGTCTATGCGTCGATGCATCGCCTGCAATTTTGGACAGACTGGAAAAATGCTTCAGTATGCGTCGACCATAGGTCGGCGTGCGCTGACCCGTGGGAAAATGAAAGTTTCATGCGCCGATCCTGTGGTCGACTCAAGTCTTCCATGCGCTGACCCGTGGCCAACTGCACTATGCCATGCGCCGACCTGTGGTCGACTCAAGGCATCATGCGCTGACTAATCACCAACTGGTCTATGTTATACGTTGACCCGTGGTTCATGCGCTGACCCTTGTGGTCGACTCAAACCCTACAAATTTGCAAAAATTCATATTTTTGTGATTTTCATGCATTGTGTCATGATCACATTTTATCCACATATGTTGTATGAAATATAGCAGTTTTAGATGAGCATAGAAAAGGATATGTTGCATTTGTTTTGTAGAAGTGGAATCGACAATGCCGATTCATCCATGGTGGTCATTTGTCATCATCGAAACCTATGATTGTATGTTGTATGACAATTTGCCTTTACAATTATCGTTGATCCTGAACCCCCCGGTGGAGGTAGAGGAATTGATGTTCCAACCGCACCCGTAGTCGACACCGTTGAGGCTGCACTTGTCATCGGCGTCAAAGTGGCAACCTGTGAGATTATTGTTTCTGTAGTGGATAAAGTTCCTCGTGGTACTTCATCTGTATTGGAATCTGACATTTTCAAAGTTTCTCGTGGCTTACTATATAGCTTGCCACTTCTAAGTTTCACGCAATTTCGCAACAGCGCTAGCACTGTCCCACCGGGCGTGCCATTTTATTTACCGTGGAAATTGGTAAACAACCGCTGGTCCTCCCTAGGCCTTAAAACTAAGGGTTACTTGCAGGATCGACCAGTTGATCCTAGGACATGTGCTAGTGCAAGTGTGGCTTGTTCAATTTGATGGAACAACTTTGTGAGGAACGGCTCCTGACAAAGTATTGAACAAGCGCAGGTTTTTCCACACGAACGATTTAAACGACGCTATAGCCTATGGGTGACTCGTGACCGACAACGCTACAACATTCAAAAGACTTACACGACGAACACGCTTTTGGTGAACTTTATTATCGTAATAGAATCAGTGTCGACAATGTAGACGACAATGTAAAGTTTTAACTCAAAAGTAAATGAAATTAAAATAAAATGTTCAACGGGAACAATTGAAAAATAAGGAAGTTGCATTGAAATAAATGTGGTGATTCACGTACATAGCACTCTTAAAAACTCTTGCTTCCTCGCGCTGGGAATGAGAAGTTTTCTTACAAGTGATTTTTAGTACAAGGTGAACACCCCGAGCCCCTCGTGGGATATCCTATTTATACTAAAGTAAAGAAACTGCCTACATGCTAAAACTCCTAAAAACTAGCAGACGTCGTGCCACACGATCTGCAAACCGCTCTATCCACGTTCTGCAAACTGCTCCATATTCTGGCGCATTATTCTTCTTGTAATTGCTAGTCATTTTCCAATTTCAAATTTCTCCCGCCCAGGTATTTAGGGCGACACTGCCTTCTATGTGTTTGGCACGATCCAAAATTCCTTAAGTCCCAAGCTTCATTTCAGTCGACGGAATGACCTTTCGACCAAACGTGCTTCTTTTGTCGGCTTCATCCCTTGATAATTTACATTTTCCTCAACTCTTGCTTATCTCAGGCACATCTCCACCCTTTGATGGGGTATAAACCCCAAATTCACAAGACCTTTTCATTAATTATGCCTTCAACATGCCTTAGAGATTTCTCGTGGCAACAACAGGCATCTCTTGTATTGCTTTGACCTTGGCAGGATCAACTTCAATACCTCTCTCGCTGACAATAAATCCCAATAACTTGCCGGAACGGACTCCAAATGTACACTTGTTCAGATTCATGCGGAGTTTGTACTTCCTCAAACACTGAAAAAGATTCAACAAGTGTTCTACATGTTCAACTTCCATTTTCGACTTTGCAATCATATCATCAACATACACCTCGATCTCTTTGTGCATCATATTATGAAACAAGGTAGTTATAGCACGTTGAGACGTGGCTCCGGCGTTCTTCAAACCGAAGGGTATCACTCGATAACAGAATGTTCCCCAAGGTGTGACAAATGTTGTCTTCTCCATATCCTCGGGTGCCATTTTAATCTGATTATAACCAGAAAATCCATCCATAAATGAAAAGACATTGAATTTAGTTGTATTGTCTACAAACATATCAATGTGTGGTAGGGGAAAATCATCTTTCGGACTAGGTTTATTCAAGTCACGGTAATCCACACACATTCGGACTTTTCCATCTTTCTTAGGCACAGGCACAATATTGGCCACCCATTGAGGATATGTAGAAGTCACCAGAAACCCCGCATTAATTTGCTTATGAACTTCTTCTTTAATCTTCACTGCCATGTCAGGATGAGTTCTCTTGAGCTTCTGCTTCACAGGAACACACTCAGGCTTCAACGGCAAGAAATGTTGCACGATATCAGTATCTAGACCAGGCATGTCTTCATACGACCAGGCAAAGACGTCGACATATTCTCGTAGCAACTCAACCAACCCCTTCTTAACAGACTCTTCAAGGAGTGCCCCAATCTTCACTTCACGAATGCAAGCTTCAGACCCCAAGTTGACTGTTTCCAAATTCTCAAGATGTGGCTGAATAATCTTCTCCTCGTGCTCAAGCAGACGGGTAATCTCATCAGGAATATCTTCAACATCATCTTCTTCTGCCTCAAATACAGGGAACTCAAAGTTGGGAAATGGTGTTGGATCATTATGTTCAATGGGTTTGATTAACCTGCATAATTATTTTGAGTATAAAAGAGATTTCAGAATTCAAACAAGGCAAATCATTATGCAGATGAAAAGATTGATTTTATTCTCTCTTTTTTAGGGTTTTATGGTGATCACCAATTTCATGCAAAAAGTGAAAGGGAAAAAATAATTTGAAAAACAAACATTTAACATGCAATTATTGAATGAATATCATTGTATTAATCAAATTACGCCAACAATGTATTCACTTCTCCTCTTGGCATGGGAGAAGGGTTTTTAAACAAAATGAACACATTATGTTGACTTATGGATAACTGTTGGAACATCAACAGTGACCCAATTATTGAAGATTCCTCCGGGTATGACAAAGTTTCCAAGGTCTTCCTCTTCATCATCTTCAACGATGGCAGCAGCTTCCTGATCTTCAACGGTGTGGATGAAACCTCCACTCTAGAACATCCCAATATCATTGGAAACACCAGAAGAGTACCCTATGCCAGCCCAGGATTTGTTATCTTCCAACTTGATCATTTTCCCCAAACTAGTAGTTGCACCATGCTCAATGGCCAACTTCGCGTCATTATAGGAGACAAATGAAGAAAGTCCTTTCCTTGAAGGCTTAGCAATAAATAAGGCCTGTAACAGAGTTCCAACCTCATCCTCAACATCAATGTAGGAGAAAGAAGATAAATGGCTGACCAAGAGAGCCTTCTCTCCCCCTATCACCACCAACTTTTTGTTCTTGACGAACTTCAACTTTTGGTGCAGTTTGGATGTCACGGCACCTGCCTCGTGAATCCATGGTCCACCAAGCAAATAGCTGTATGACGGATGTATATCCATGACTTGGAAAGTGATCTGGAAATCACTAGGTCCAATCTTGATTGGGAGGTCTAATTCACCAATCATAGTTTTTTGCGATCCATCAAAAGCTTTCACTACCACTCCACTCTGCCTCATGGGAGGCCCATGATATGAAAGTTTGGCGAGAGTGGATTTTGGCAATACATTAAGTGATGACCCTGTGTCCACCAACATATTGGACAGGGCATCGTCCTTACAATTCATATAAATATGTAAAGCCAAATTGTGGTCTTTTGCCTCCTCGGGAAGATCATCATCACAGATGCTCAAATTGTTACAGGAAGTTATATTTGCAACAATGCTATCAAACTACTCAATTGTGACATCGTGATCCACGTATGCCACGTCCAACACCCTCTACAACGCTTTGCGGTATGGCTCTGAATTCATCAGCAAAGATAAGACAAATATCTTTGAAGGAGTTTGTAGCAACTGATCAACAACATTATACTCACTCCTTTTGATAAGCCTCAACATCTCATCTCCATCCTCTTTTAACATGCCAGACTGGCCAACCAGGATAGGAGTATTATTGGTTTTAACAACAATAGGGTCTACACCCTTCACAACAGGAACAAATTGATTTGAAGAAGAAGTCCCCACGAGACCGACAGGATTGACAGTTTTCTTCACAACGTCTTCGTGGGATTTTGGCTGAGCCGAGAAAACACGACCACTACGGGTCACTCCACTGACATCTGAAATGCTCACCACTGAAGTTGAGGGCAACGACACCTCCTTTCCATCTTCCAACATGATTGTATTATAATGGTACGGGACCGCTTTGTCTGATACATACGGGACAGGGCCCGCTGGCTTAATCACAAGAGTTGGCGATACCTTCTTCTTGCTGCCATCGTACTTGATAACAACAGGCTTAAGACTTTTGAATACGGGGGTAATAACATCAACTTCATCCTCATTACGATTCTGAAGTATCTCGATCATCCCTTGGTCCAACATCTCTTGGATGTCCTTTCTCACTTGACGGTATCCTCTTTCATTGATAGTGCACACCTGGCACCTATCATGATCATGCTCATAATGACTGTGTTCACACAACAGCTTATGCATCTCTACTAAGGACTGCCTTATGTCATTCACATAAAGGACTTTGTATTTGCCAGGGCACCCCTGAACCATATTAACAGTTGCCTTCCCATGCTCGGGCAATGGGTTCTTCTTGACATTCGGGCCTACGTCCTCAAAGAACAGTATCCCACTCCTCACAAGGTCTTGCACCTTGGTCTTCAATGGAAAGCAATTCTCCACGTCATGTCCGAGAGAACCGGAATGATACACACAGTGAAGTTCGGGCTTGTACCACCATTGGGAATTGGCTGGCATAACAGGAGGATCACATGGAGTTATCAACTTCCTATCAATTAAGGAAGGATAAAGCTCAACATACGTCATCGGAATCGGGTCAAAAGTCACCCTCTTCCTCTCATAGTTGCTGGTGCTGGTGTTATTATTGTTGCGAGACTGGTAAGCCTGTTGTTGTTGACGATGTTGTTGTTGGACTTCTCTGAAAGCAGGTGCTATATGAGCCACCTGATGTTGGTTGACAATTGGGCGGACTTCTCTCCTCTTCACAGAGGGCCTTCTTTTAACATGGGAAGACACAACATGAGTCTCCCCCTCCTTCTTCCTAGCAAATCCTCCATACTTCTTTGCTGAGGAACCATCATCACGAGATAAACGTCCTTCATGGACCCCTTCCTCTAGCCTCATCCCCATATTCACCATTTCGGTGAAGTCCGAGGGAGCACTAGCAATCATGCGCTCGTAGTAGAAAGAGCCCAAAGTCTTCAGGAAGATCTTTGTCATCTCCTTCTCCTTCAAGGGTGGCACTATCTAAGCTGCCAGTTCTCGCCACCTCTGGGCGTATTCCTTGAAGGTCTCCTTATCCTTCTGGGACATCGCCCTCAACTGGTCCCTGTTTGGAGCCATATCCACATTATATTTATACTGCTTCACAAAGGCCTCGCCTAGATTGTTGAAAGTGTGGATGCTTGCACTCTTCAGCCCCATATACCACCGGAGCGCAACACCTGTCAGGCTATCCTGAAAGTAGTGAATCAGTAGTTGATCGTTGTCTATTTGTGTTGACATCTTGCGAGCATACATCACAAGATGGATGAACGGGCATGTATTTCCCTTGTACTTCTCAAAGTCAGGCACTTTGAATTTAACAGGGATTTTAATGTTGGGCACCAGGCACAACTAAGCAGCACTTTTCCCAAAGAGGTCCTTACCCCTCAAAGTCTTCAGTTCCTTGCGTAGCTCAAGGAATTGATCTTTCATTTCGTCTATTTTTTCATATACATCTGAGCCCTCAGATGGCTTGGAATGATAAATGGTGTCTTCTACACGGGGGAGAGTGTGCACAACGGGAGGTGGCACAGACAGGACCGGGCTAGATGTCGGCATAGGGGCAAGACTAGGAGAAAAACCCTCTGGCATGAAATTAGAAGGCATTCCCCAAGGGAATCCGGCTGGCATAGTTGGAGCGAAGTGGGTTGTAGCAGCAGGCACTGTTGAAGTAGCTACCTCGGAGATGACCGTCCTCGCGGGAGGAGTTGCAGGAGTTGGTGAAGCTTGACTTTGCGCGGCCAGAACTGACTCCATCATGGCAGTCAGTCTAGCGATATCTTCCTCCAGGTCTCTGTTCTCTTGCTCGAGGTGTTCCGTTATCTTCGGATGATTTGCTCTGGTGTTATACCGGTGCGTTAGCTTGTCTTCAAAATAAATGAAGAGCAAAGAGTTAGACCACTGATCAAGAGCTCGAAACAAAACCTTCTTATGCATATGATGCATGCAATGCTTGTGCATATGATTTGTTTTTTATCAGAGGAACTTTTTAGAGATCTATTTGCAAACATTTTGAAAATATTGAACCTTTAAGACATATATGGAATACTCATAGCAATAATATTTGGAAACTTTTTACACCAAGGAAGTAGTACAATTTTGGTAACTAAATACAATACAAGTGAAATAGAGAATAAACATCCTATGGAGCCCTAGAAGCAATCGTCCACAGCCTTCGAGATCGGAAGATAAGTAGCACGAAGCCTCTTCACCTCTCTCTCATAAGCTGCTTCCATGTCGGCCTTCTCCTTGGCGAGCTGATCATACTTCCTCTTCCAAAACCTATATGAGTGAGGAAGAAGAGAAGTAACCACATCATCAGGCTCATCAATAACCTGATGCTCTAGAAACTTTATCATTGCATCCTTATCTTTGAGCTGCTGAAGAAGTTCCTCACACTTACGAACCCATGCACGCGACCGATCTTCGTCTCTCAACTCCTCTACTCCTTGATTAAGGAGGGTTAAAGGCCCAACCATAACCATAAGGGTAGGTCTCGGATATTCATACGACATGCGGTACTCAAGAGCTCTCTTCCTTACCCAAGAGGTGTAAGGTTCCATAGCAATACAGTTCTTCGGACCAAGCTCATTCCTCCCTTTTCTATGAACTTTGCGCCAGGCGCGGACCATCCTATCCTTCAAGTTTTGGGGATCTTTACCCTCTTGAAAGAACAAGCCTTCCAACAAAACATTGTTAGGTTTATCCTTTAAGGGGAACCCAAGATGACGGCGAGCCAAAACAGGATTGTAGTTAATTCCACCACATGTACCAAGAAGAGGTACATTGGAGAATTCACCACAAGAGTCAATAATCTGAACACCATCATAAACACGATTATACCAAGAGATATCATCATTAGTGAGATACATGAGTCTCGTGGACCACCGTAGACATCTCTTGTTCTCCTTGAAAGCAAGCGTCTAAGGCAAGTGCGAAATAAACCACTTGTACAACAGAGGCAGACAACACACAATGGAACCACCACCCTTTGCATTCCTCATATGCAAAGAGAAATACGTGTCACCCAACAGAGTAGGAACGGGATTAAGAGAAGAGAAAATCCTAATAGCGTTCGCATCTACAAAGTTGTCGATGTTGGGAAATAACACTAACCCATAGATGAGGAGTACAAATATGGCTTCAAAGGCTTCCTTACTCATGGCCTTCCCAAACAAAGTAGCTTTGGCAACTAGAAAATCAGACGGGAGACCTTGAATTCCACCTTTGGTAGTCATATGGGCAACAATGTCAGATACATCCACATGAAGCAAGTCAACAATCTCTTGAGAAGACGGAATCTTCTCCAAGCCACTGAACGACAACTGGTCCAGAATAGGTATACCCACATGATAGGCATACTCCTCTAACATAGGCAAAACCTGGAAATCCGGAAAAGTGAAACACTGATACAGAGGATCGTAGAACTGCACCAACACACTCATCAGACCTTCATCCACCTTAGTAGAAAGAATAGACAAAAGCTTCCCATGACGAGCTTTGAACTCCAAAGGCTCTAATACATAAGATGCCAAACTCCTTAACTCTTTCAAGTTGGGTTGTCTGAAACTGTACTTCTTCGTATTCCTTCTTTGCTTATCCATGTCTGAAAATTTACAAATAGACCTTTTAAGTTCCTTGAAAAATCTTTATTGTTGATGATATGAATGCGGATGAGTGCATGAATGCATGGATGCAACAATCACACTCAAGGATCAAGCAAGTCACACCATACAAAGGTCACAGGATGGCTCAAGTCATCGTTAATATCAATCATCCATTTTGGTGGATTATGGCTTATACCTTATCAACACCCAAGTTCCATTGATATTGAGGATATACGAGAACAGATTGACCGCGAATCAAGGGTTTGTTGTAAGTCACGAGCATGGAGTCTCGGTTAAGAACCATCCAACGGGAGTGTACTATGGTTAAACCTGACAATCATGTTCTAGAAAGGTCCCCATAGTCATCATCCCATCTTTCGGATATTATCGGATAAAACGACTACTCGTATTCCAAAAAATATTCTCAAGAGAGACTCTTATGAGTGTAGTATCGCGTAACAATCGTATCAAGTCTTACACTTGAACGACCTTCGCACTACATCCTAAAATAGGCCAAGATGGGCTAGGTATCTAAGGTCCTTGGCTTCTAAGGTTTATATTAGAAAGAGTAATGCCTAACCACGACTACTCGTGTGACATTATTGATCCTAACAAGACCTCCACCAAGTGAATGGGCTTCCAAGTTAACTTGTTAAGGAATAACTCCACACAAGTCAACAAGACTATACCATTCTCCTATCATAAGTGCACTCGAGTTCGGGTACAGAACTCATCTCACAGGAAACCACCAAGCATACAAGCAATTAATATATCAAGCAATTCATACATTACAAACAATACATTCATCCAAAATTTGCATAAAAAATATGTCACAAATAAATATAAACATACAACACATATAAGCAAAAAGTAGGTTAAACCCACTAGAGAGATGATAAGTCCCCCAGCAGAGTCGTCACTTTTCTGTAGCGGGGTTTTCGTTACCTTTAGGTTTATTGACTAAACCAAAAATAAACATACAATTCGAGTTGCCACCACACTTTTATTTGTCCAAAGGAAAGGCTCAAAAGCGAACAAAAGCCAAGATAAGAAGTTTTTCAAATAAAAAACTAATAAAAATGTCAGAGATCTGGGTAAGGGGGTGGGTTACGAAATGGGAAGGTTTTACGCACCCAAAACATCCTTATTACTCTAAGGGAACCCTTTTTGCAAATATGTGTTGTAGGTTGGTATTTGTGAAAATATTTGTATAAAAGATTGGAGGGATGAGAAAAGAATAGATTATATTTACAGATTTTGTTGTTTGAATGGATGAACCTATTGCCTTCGTATCATCACAAAGGAGGATCAAAACCTTGTAGTTCGGGGTAAAAAATCTCAAAGATTGGTGAATTAATTTGACCAAAAGCCTTAAGGTCTTTTGTTATCAAAGGAAGAAAACTCAACCTAAACCAACAATCCATCATGTGAGGAAGGCTTCCACATGCTAGTGAGGGGTTAACCCTATAATAGCATGGAAGACTTATAATCCAATCACTAAGGATGAGGTGAGATTTACATCGACCACTATGATAACTCAAACCTATGAATAATGTTTATGAAAAGGTTTTAATAAGGTGGCCATTGGAACCACAAAAACAACTTGAAGTGAGTTATATTTACAAGTTAGATTTATTTACAAAAATGAGTATTTATGAAAAGAGTTTGAAAAAGTCAAAGGCATAAGGCCTAGGTTTCTAGTTTGAAACAAAGTCAAAGTTTTAGAAAATGATTTTTGGCTTGGTTAGAGTTGGGAGAAGAAGAGAAAGGCTAGTCCTAAAGCATGCAAAGATAATAGGGAAAGATAAACCCTTGGAGTTCCTTTTCTTTAAATTATAGAGATGATTCAAGATGCTCCTTTCCTTTGGACTTAGCACACAAACAAGCAATCACACAATTTGAATTCAAGCTCCTAGGATCTCCATTTGGCTTGTCTCTTAACTTGGCTACTCGTGATAATGGTCCTCTTTTCACAATCTCAAGATGGAATCCCTATCACACAAGAGCAAACATCAAAAAGTTCACAACAAAATAAGGGGTATGGACAAAGCATAAGTTTGGATGAGAAGTCCTTTGAAGTCAACTTTGAATTTAGCATTCTAAAGGCATGAGGCCTAGTTGCTCTTCAACAAATTTAGCATTCTAAAGGCATGAGGCCTAATTGCTCTTGAACTCCTTTAAGCATAGGTAAATCCTAATTCTAAGTCCTTTCTCCTTTTTAAATTTGGTTCACACAAAACAAACACAAAAACAAACACAAGATAGAAATATATTTATATACAATAATGGGCTCAAATGAGCAAAAGAAAAATGACATAAACATAAAATATGTGCTCAAGTGAGCAAAGGGAAAATCAATATGAATAATGAGCAAGAAATAAATGGCATTAAATTAAATGACAAGAAATAAATGCTCAAATTAAAGTTAGTAATTAGTGGAAGTTATGTTAGTTTGTCATAAGACAATGTAGCGCTATGTTAAGCAATCGTAAGTGAACTAATGTAGTAGTCACACCTATCTGAGGTCGGTCAATAAAAATATAGGTAAAGAACACAAGTTAGAGATCATGACTAGTAAGGCAAACTCTACAAACTTGCCATGCCAAAACAAAAGGGGAAGAGCCTTGTATTATCTTTAGGTTATTTGCTTGACCAAGAAGCAACCTATCTTCGACACAAAACAACTCACTTGATCATGGATCATGTTGAGTTTGGTTTGGATCAAAGAAGGTTAAACCTCTCATTTGTCAAGACCAGCCATAAGAACTTAACTCATTGGCCATTGATGGAAAGAATGGGATGAAGATGAAAGGGAATGGAAAAGAAAACAGGTATCAAGTCCAATTGATCAAATGTGAATCAAATCAACATCAACCAATACCAAACAGAAAAGAAATGAAAATAACAAGTCAACAAGTCAACAATAATTTTTTTGGTATTTTTGAATTAAAATAAAAGGCAAAAAAAAAATCAAATAAGGTCAAACCTCAAATTCAATTCAAATCAACTTCAACAAGTCAAATTAAATTCTCATAGGTTTAACATGGTCAAACAAACTTTGACTAATTTTCTCAACAATTTTTGAAATCAAAAAGTAATTAAAAACAATTAAAAACACTAAAAAATAACACAATATGAATTAAAATCTCAAATAAATCTCAAATCAAATAAGAAATTGATGAGACTATTTTTCATTGATTTATCATGATCCATAGGTGTTAGAAAAATATTTTTGGATTTTTCAAAAGTCAGAAAGTATTTTAAAATGAATTAAAACTAATAAAAAACAAATAATTCACAAAAATATATTAAATGAAGTCACAAAAATAATTAAAAATCAAAATATGAAACTAGATTTTCAAGATTTTTTTTGGCATTGGTCTCATATTTTTATAACTTCAAATAAATTTTTTATGAATTTTTGAAAATAAAAGAAATTAACTGAAAATAAAAGAAAATAGAAATAATAGAAAAAACCAGCGCCACAGGATCAGATTCATTAATTGACGTGGCCGCCAAGGACGGTCCAGATGTGAGGGCGCAACGTGTACACTAGTCAAGCGCGCGGTAACATGAATTAAATAAAGTAAACGCAATGAAGGATCCAAATTAGAACGTGGCAACATGATCCAAGGGCCATGAAGGCATACACGTGGTGATGGTGGTGGAAACCACCATCTTCTCTGGTGAACCAACAATCTCCGGCCACCAGTTGCAGAGAATTTTTTTTTTAACAAAAATGAAAAATAAGGATAACAAATTGAAGCTCGTGTGATGTAGATCACCACTATATCCATGGATCTTCCTCACTCTTCATATATTGAGAGAAATGTGAAGTGGAAGATCATGGTGTTCAAACTGAAAGTGCACGAAATGGAAAATTGAAACCACCATTGGCTTGCCTCAAGTGTGAGGAGTTCAGAAAACCACACAAACAAGAGAATACTACATTGAATTGCAAGTTCTAGATCCAAAAAGTTTGAATATATAATTCTGAATTGAAGCTCTTCAGGCCACAAATTCTTCAAGATCTTGACTCCTCTTTGCTCTAGGGATGTAATGGAGATGATAGGCTAAGGAATTGAGCTTTGAAAATCAATTAATGATGTTGAATTTCAAGCTTGAAAGTGAGAAAAATTTCTGGAAAATTCCTTTGGTATGGCTATGGTTTCAATGTTGCAGCGTTTTAGATCTCCAAAAGGTTGATGAATGAATGAGAGGGAAGCTTTATTTATAACTGAAAGTCTCAAATGATCACACTTCTCATGTGTGCATGGCAAATGGAAATTGGATGCATGGGCCTGTACAGGCGCGTGTGAGGCCCAATGATGGGTGCAAAATCTTGATGAGTTCACCTGGAATGGATTTGGACATGCATTTTGGAGGGAACTATCTTGCACATTAAGTTTCATCATGAAATGTCAAAATGAACATAAAAGAAGAGCTTTTTGAAACTCCCAAATGGTAAGTCCAAAAAAGTAATGTGAGTAATGGTTGGAAAACCCTTGAAATAAGGAACAAAAGTCATGTTTGGAAAAAAATCATTTGGCATTTGGAAATTAATGAAAACTGGCTGTGAAAATTTAGGTACAAAACATGTTTAAGTCACCTTTGAAAATTTTCACCCAAAAGTAAGCCTATTCAAACCCCTCTGTTTGCATGACGAAAGCTTCAAATGGAACACCTCCAACATCAAAGTTGTAGATATTTTCAAGATGATCAACTTAGACTCAAATTTTGCATCATTTGGATTTTCTATGACAAAGTTATGGGCATTTGAAGTTGGGTACTTTTTCAAATTCAATGAATTAGGTCCAAGATGACCTATAATGTTTTGTATTATCACATGTATTTATTTTAGGATTATAAAATTTTGTCCAACATAACATTTTCAGTAGACATCTTAATATTTCCAATGCATTTGGTCTCACCTCAAAATCATAAAAATTAAGGAAGTTATTCCCTTGGTAAGTTGACCCACAATTAGGGTTTCAGTCAAAATGACCTATAATATTTTGAAATGAATGATGACCTTCCAAGTTTCAAATGGATTTTTTATGAACATGAAAGTTGTTCATATGGTTCTTAATAAAAAAAATTCTCTTTGGGTCATCTTCATTTGACAAACACATCACAAGTTATATCTCAGTGGACCTCAGTTTAGTTAGATGACTTGACTGGTAAACTTTTCAAGGCCAAACTTCCAATCTTGATGAATAAATGATTGAGGATCCTCAAATAGGCTCATATATGCATAAAATAATGAATGAAATAACTTACCTTGATTAAATTTGATCATAGGTTGAGGTTGCTTCATGAGAAAGGCACAGTCAAGGCATAGTTGAATTAGGGTTTCCTTGGAAAACAATCCTCAAGCCCATTGGGTTATCTTGATCAAGTTTGCAAATTAAGATACTTGGGAGACATATATGATTATTATGAGCTTTTTGGACCATTGTCATGCTTTTTCTCATCTTCATCTAGTCATTTCATTGAGCTTAGGAGCCCCCTAGGAGCATTGGAGCACATGATCACTGGAGCTTCAAAACAAAAAAGAGTTAGTGACATATTTTTGTGCTTTTGGTTAGTAATCAAAATAAGAAAAGCAATAATATACAATACAAGCATGCTTGGTGGTCTCAAACCACTCACACAAGTCCCAACCCTAGGGTTAAGGAGACAAACATACTATGATCCTTGAGGCAATGCACTTGTGCAATCCCATGATGCCATGAGGGATCTTAGGGTCAAAATTAGGGTCTTACACATTATACTATCAATAATTGACATATAATCATGTTTTTATATCAATATATAATAGAGCATTAAAATATCTTTCAACGCCTTCGACCGCGTCCAAAACAGATTTACGAAACTCATTTTATAGTGAAAACATTGAACCAATCGATTGCTGACAAGGACCAATCGAGTGTATGAAGTTTATGTCCAAATTTTCACTATTTGCAATGGACCAATCGATTGATCCTTGTAGCCAATCGATTTGCATCATACAAAATTCAACTTTTCTTCACCGTAACATGAACCAATCGATTGGTTCTGCTGTGCAATCGATTGTTCACTGCTATTACATCAAAATTTCATCTTCTAACCACATCAAACTCCATACTTAACCATTCTAATCCATAACAACCCATATACTAACATGAATCCACACCAAAACAAGTAAAACATGAGGTATAATTTCATAGAACATCACACATGTGCCAACATATAATCCAAGACAACAACAACATACATAGAAACAAGAACATTATACTATTGTTATCAACCACAACACAATTCATAAAACTATGTCTAGATCCTTGGAACCCTAAGAGCTTCTAAATCCCCCAAATTTCTAACTAAGAATTCACCTTAGATTGATGAGGATTATGAAGATTGGTGAAGAAGGTGAAATTGAGATGTAGTTGTTGATGATTATATGGTGGAGATGGTGAAGATCCATGGCTTTCTTCTTCTTTCTCCAAGTTTCTCTTCCTTTCTCTTATCTTCTTTCTTTTCCTTCCTGATAACTCTCATTCTCTCTTCTTTTATTCTTATCCCCTTTTCTTACAAACTTCTACTCTTTCTTATCTATCAGACATACATATACTATATAATCTATATAATATATAACACTAAGTAGTGACACAAAATATCTCAATTGATATTTTATCTTCCAGTACCAATTGACCAATTATTAATGTTACTAAAAATGTCCCCTCTTGTACTTATTAATAATGGCCCGTCTCTTTTAATAAGTATTAATCTCTTTAGAGTTCATTGGTTACTCTATTGGTCCCAACTAATAACACTTAGAGCACATATGAGTTTAAATTGTTACAACTGATAATAGATAGAGTACATAGGAACTCAATTGGTCCCAAATGACAACTAATTGAGCATTTAAGGGAGTATGGGATATTACATTCTCCCTCCTTTAAATTGAAATTCTCCCCTAAATTTCCTCCACTCAACAATTAAACAATTCTTGCATCCACGTCTTAGACCAACACATGACTTCTCTTTGATTTCAAACCTCAGACATATTCATTCTTCCAACTTATTTTCCTTGGCAGACTTATTTCTTTTGTGAACTCTCAATACTTCATGGTCTTAACCATATTCTCATTCCAATATTGGATTAACGTTTAACTTCGCTCCCACTTAATTCATCTGATATACCGCTCTAAATCATTTGGCCACTTTCCTTCTGAAAACCACGACTACACTTGTACTGAGTCATACAAAACATACCCACGACACTTGATTTTGATTTGGTAATCAACACTCTTCAGCTCTTCACAAGATAATTTACTGATTCCTTGACTCCACGCCATACTGAAGACTCTTCTCTTATAAATTTTCTAGCAATTGACAAATTTATAATCCATCTAGTGATATCTTTATCAACTTCACTTAGTCTAATGATATATGCTGCAAGCGTCTACTCCTACTATTTCACTTCTTTCGTACTACTCCAATAAGATAACAGGTTTAACACAAGGTTTCCTTACCTTCATTCTTACGAGTAACTATCTCTCTCATCCTCCATAAACATTATTGAACCCTTTTGTCCATCACCTTCCGTTGTACTACTCTGGTTCAAACATCATGGAACACCCCAGGTTCTTGGGCACTACTGGTTTTAGCTAACAATCTTCATAAAAATCTCACTTATCCCCCAGAATGCCCACTGTCCAAATGGTATTAGAATCTCACTGACATCCATTAGTAAAATAAATTTCTCGTTGGCACACAAAGGTTTAGAATATGACGAACACCTTCCATAAGATATGTATACAGGAGCCACGCGATTACAACCATAAGGGTGTACGACATTCAAATTTATCCTGCACTCCAATAAACTTATCCAATTCTTGTTACTATATTCTATTTCAAATCCTCTTATAGGGTTCTGATTCCTTCAAGGTTTCTGCTGACTGATGCGGTCAATATCTTGATGCGGTGTTCGCAAGTATACGAACGCGTCAGAGTAATATAAAAGATTGTCGAATCCACAGAGACCAAGCGTCAATCTATTGTTATCAAGATGTACCTATTTCCTAAGGATGGTGGAAAAGGTCCCATGAAATCTATACCCCATAATTCAAAGAGTTCTACTTCCTGAATGTTTCTTAAGGGCATTTCATCACGTCTTGAAATGTTTCCAGTGCGTTGGCATCAATCACATTTGACAATGTAAGCGTAGACATCACGCCACATGGTAGGCCAGAATAGGCCAGCTTGAAGAATCTTGGCGTATGTCTTAGAGGTGCTCGCATGTCCACCATAAGGTGCAGAATGACAGTGCTCGATAATACTATTTACCTCTTCTTCTGGAACGCAACGGCGAAAAATGCCATCTTTACCCCTTTTGAAAAGGAGCGGTTTGTCCCAATAGAAGTTTCTCACATCGTGGAAGAATTTCTTCTTGCGGTGGTAGTCAAGATCAGGGGGTACTATATCAGCAGCTAGGTAATTAACGAAATCTGCATACCAGGGTACATTACTTATTGCTAAGGAATTTTGGGGGTGCTCATAAGGATCTAGGTTATTATCTTCAATGGTTTCTACTCTAGCGATCAGTCTATCATAGGCGAAGTCATCATTTATGGGTACTAGTTCAGGTTTTAGATGTTCCAGCCTAGAAAGGTGATCGGCTACTACATTTTCAGTGCCTTTTTTTATCTCTTATGTCTAAATCAAACTCTTGTAGTAATAGAACCCATCGGAGTAATCTGGGCTTGGCATCTTTTTTACTTAATAGGTAACGAATGGCAGCATGATCGGTGTAAACTATAATTTTTGCTCCTACTATATAAGATCTAAATTTGTCTATAGCGAAGACTACAGTGAGTAATTCTTTTTCAGTTGTTGCGTAGTTAAGTTGGGCAGCATCTAGGGTTCTACTGGCATAATAAATGGCATGTAATTTTTTATCTTTCCTTTGTCCTAGAACGGCTCCAACTGTGTAATCACTAGCATCGCACATTATCTCAAAAGGTTCTGACCAATCAGGTGGTTTCATAATGGGTGCAGATACTAATGCTTGCTTTAAAAGATTAAATGCGTCATCATATTTTTCATCAAAAATGAATTCAGCATCTTTCATTAAAAGTCCGGTTAAAGGTTTAGTTATTTTGGAGAAGTCTTTAATAAAACGCCGGTAGAATCCAGCGTGTCCAAGAAAGCTTCAGACTTCTCTGATTATTTTTGGTGGTTTTAGGTTTTCTATAACTTCTATTTTAGCTTTATCTACCTCTATACCTTTTTCGGAAACTATATGTCCTAAAACTATTCCTTCGGTTACCATAAAATGACATTTTTCCCAATTTAGCACGAGGTTCACCTCCACGCATCTCTCCAGGATTTTCTCAAGGTTGGTAAGACAATTGTGGAAATCAAATCCGAAAATCAAGAAATCATCCATAAACACTTCCATGATACCATCTAGGTAATCTGCAAAGATGGACATCATGCAACGTTGGAAAGTAGCTGGGGCGTTACAGAGGCCGAATGACATTCGTCTGTAAGCAAAAGTTCCATAAGGGCATGTAAAGGTAGTTTTTTCTTGATCTTCGGGGTGGATAGGTATTTGGAAGAATCCAGAGTATCCATCTAGATAACAAAAGTAAGAGTGTCTGGCTAGACACTCCAACATCTGGTCTATAAATGGTAAAGGGAAATGATCCTTCCTAGTTGCTTTATTTAATTTTCTATAATCTATACACATCCGCCATCCTCCTTCTAAACGTTTTGCTACATGTTCTCCTTTATCGCTTTGCACGACTGTGATGCCTCCCTTTTTAGGTACTACATGCATAGGGCTCACCCACTTACTATCCGAGATCTGGTAGATTATACCTGCCTCAAGTAACTTAAGAACTTCCTTTTTAACAACATCACTCATTATAGGGTTTATTCTTCTCTGATGTTCCCTAGAGGGTTTTGAATCTTCTTCGAGCGAAATCCGATGCATGCATACGGATGGGCTTATACCTTTCAGGTCAGAGATATTATATCCTAAGGCTGAGGGATATCTTCGTAAAACATCTAAAAGTTGGTTCGTTTACTTTTGGCTCAAGGTAGCACTGACTATAACTGGACGGTTCATCTTTTCATCGAGGAACGCATATCTCAGGTTCTTAGGCAGTTCCTTAAGTTCTAAGGTTGGTTTCTTAGGGCATGGCATAGGATCTGGGGTAAGGGATAAACATTCGTAAAGGTTATCATCGATGTAAGGTTTCTTAAAGTCATCATCTTCCTTTATGAGAGTTTATGGTAACTTAATTGTTTTTATAATTTCTTTTTGTTCTAATTCTCTAACACATTCATCAATGATATCTAAGGCATAACACGAGTCTCCCATCACAGGTGCCATAAGAAATTTCGAAAGTATAAATTCTATTTTCTCGTCACCTACCTCAAACGTCAAATTTCCTTTCTTGACATCTATTATGGCTCCTGCAGTCGATAAGAATGGTCTACCTAGAAGGATTGGTATATCATCATCCTCTTCGATGTCCATGACAACAAAATCAGTAGGGATAAACAATTGACCTATCCTAACAGGAACATCTTCTAAAATGCCTATCGGATATTTAACAGATCTATCGGCTAACTGAAGTGACATCTTAGTGGGCTGTAATTCTCCTAAGTTTAACCTCTCACCAACCGCTAAAGTTATTAGGCTCACACTAGCTCCTAAGTCTAGAAAAGCTTTTTCGATGACATGATTACCCAAAAGGCAAGGAATGGAGAAATTTCCAGGATCTTTATCTTTCTTTGCTAATTTGTCCTCGGAAATAGCATTACATTCCAAAGGCTTCGGATCGTCAAGTCTACGTTTGTTGGTAAGGATGTCTTTGAGAAACTTTGCATACGAAGGTATTTGGGTGATGGCTTCTGTGAAAGGGATTTCTACATGAAGTTTTTCTATAACTTTAATAAATTTTTGATACTGTTTATTGATCTGGGTTTGTTTGAGTCTTTGCGGATATGGTATAGGTGGTTTATATGGCAGGGGTGGTACGTAAGTTTTATCTTTAGGTTCTTCTCCTTTTTCTCGACCTTCCTGGTTTTTAGATTCCTCTGCTTCCTTTACTTCGTCCGGCGGTTTGGTACATTCCTTAGAATTTTCGGGTTCACTCAATCTAGGGTTTGGTGGCTCATCATAAGCGTTCCCACTTCGTAGGGTAATGGCATTGGCTTGTCCTCTCGGATTTTGTTGAGGTTGTCCAGGGAACCTCCAGGTGTGGTCTGAGGGGCTTGGTTTAAAGCTACCTGAGAGATCTGGGTTTCAAGCATCTTGGTATGAGTAACTATTTGGTCAACCTTGGTTCCTAACTGAGTAATCAATTCGTTAACATGAATGTTTTGGTTCATGAACTCCTTGTTTCGTTGGGTTTGAGCGGTGATAAAATTTCCCATAATTCTCTCAAGGCTCGGCTTTGATGGTACAGGTTGCATAGGTTGATTAGATCTAGGGGCTTGATAACTAGGTCTCGGAGGTGCATTATTTTGGATTGGGTTATTGTTTTTATAGGAGAAGTTTGGATGATTCCTCCATCCAGGGTTACAGGTATTCGAGTATGGGTTCCCTTGGGTGTATTTCACTTGCTCAGAGTGGGTTTCGTTTAATAGACTGCATTCTGCAGATTGGTGTCCTTGGGTTCCACATATCTCACAATCCGACGAAACTGCGGCTACAGTATTCGGGTTTATGCACATATGCTCGACTTTAAGGGCTAATGCATCCATTTTAGCTTGCATCATGTCTATAGAGCTTAGTTCATGCACTCCTCCTTGGGCTTCCTTCTTCTCAACTGTCGCTCGTTCGAATCCCCATGATTGATGGTTTTGAGCCATATCTTCGATGAGGGCGCTAGCTTCAGGATAAGGTTTGTTCATCAGAGCACCGCCTGCGGCAGCGTCGATGGTCATCTTTGTGTTGTAATGAAGTCCATTATAGAAGGTTTGAATGATTAACCAATTTTCTAAACCATGATGTGGGCATGCTCGTAACAACTCTTTATATCTCTCCCAAGCTTCGAACAGCGATTCTCCTTGGTTTTGGGTAAATCTAGTTATATGGTTTCGGAGAACGGCGGTTTTACTCGGGGGAAAATATCTAGCAAGGAATACTCTTCTAAGGTTATCCCAAGTCGTAATGGAATTGGGTGGAAGGGAATCTAACCATGATAGGGCTTTATCTCTGAGGGAAAAAGGAAATAATCTTAAACGCATTGCCTCAGGAGAAGCTCCAATGGTTTTAAAAGTATCTGCTAATTGAAGAAATATTTTTAAATGTTGGTTTGGGTTCTCGGTAGAGAGACCCGCGAATTGTCTCTGTTGCACTAGTTGCAACAGGGATGGTTTAAGTTCAAAATTATTAGCTGGTATGGTTGGGTTTACTATACTAGAACTAGGTTCTTCATTAGATGGTTGGGCGAAGTCCTTAAGAGGTCTTTGGTTTTGATCTTCGGCCATAGCTCTCTTAATTCTATGAAAGAATAAACGTGCGTGAGCGTAACATTCAGGTTCCGCCAGAGGGTATACTAAGCTTAAACTTCCGGTACTGCAAGTTCTTCGCATTGACCGACGGGAAATAGCCTAAGTCTAAATGATATAACAACAGGAAAATGAAATTTGACGAAATTGGTCCCCGGTAACGGCGCCAAAAACTTGATGCGGTCAATATCTTGATGCGGTGTTCGCAAGTATACGAACGCGTCAGAGTAATATAAAAGATTGTCGAATCCACAGAGACCAAGCGTCAATCTATCGTTATCTATTGTTATGGTGTTTATCAAAGGCAATCGAAATAAGTGTTTTTGTAGTGTGCAATGAAGAGTAAAGTTTTGAAATAAAATTAATAAAGACAGGGTCGAATGTAATTCACGTAATCAATTAATAATCCAAGTACTTGCTAATAGAATTACTCATGGGCAATGTTTCCTACTTTGAAAAGAACTAATTTAACAGGAACTGTCTCTTTCGCATATTCAGAACCGAGTTGTACTCCCTAATCAAACCCTCTTATTGTCACTTATAAAAAGGCGCGCATTGCGTTAGAGTAGTAAACCTATTTTTAAGAAATACAGTGTCTTGACTAAGTTGAAAAGTATTATAACCTAGATTTCTTAACCAAAAGAGGTTCTCACGAACCAGACTCTAAACTTATAAACGCGTCCGAAAATAGTTTTAAAATCTCTTTTCTTCTTAATGTTAAAATCTCCTAATGAACTAAACAAAGCGCTTTCGCTGTTTTTGAAATAGTTAAAAACAATTAAGTTTAAAAAGACGTTGGACGGCTTTCGATCTTACCCAACGGAATTGAAGTCGGGGAAAACTTAAGTTGAAAGTTAAAATAGCCCTTAAGTGTTTCTACGAACAATTGTACGGATTATCGGTTCAATTATGATCCTTACATTCTAACCTTATAAATTTAGTTAGACATGGTAAAGTAAAAGTGCATTAATTTAAATAAAAGTAGTGCGAGTGCGGGAAGTAAATAAAAGTAAAGCAAGTGCGAGGAAATAAATGAAAGTAAAGCGAGTGCGAGGAAATAAATAAAAGTAAAGCGAGTGCGAGAAATAAATAAAAGTAAAGCGAGTGCGAGAAATAAATAAAAGTAAAGCGAGTGCGAGAAATAAATAAAAGTAAAGCGAGTGCGAGAAAATAAATAAAATAAAGCGAGTGCGGGAAAATAAATAAGATAAAGACAAGTAATAAAAACCTGCTCCAATCGGAGGGTTGAATAAATTGCAATGCGAAAATGAAAATGGCGGCAGTATTAACTTCCTTCCAAAGTGCTCCAAACTCGATTACAGACTCTATCACAGACTCGATTACACAATTGTGGTAACACTCCAATGCGAAGCGATTACCACTTTATAAAACTGAATATATGCCTAAGTGAAACAAAGTTGCTCTGAGTTTGCCTCTGCTCTAAGTTTGGATCTTCGTCTGCTCTAAGTTTGGATCTTCGTCTGCTCTAAGTTTGGATGTTTGTAAAAGTGAATTCGAGTTTCTATTAATAAGCAAGTAAAAAATATAAATGACTTGGATGCCCTTCAACTTGAAAATGGGAGGGAAACTGTTTTCCTCTTGTGGCGCCCGCCACAAGGCCATGGCGCCCGTCACAAGGCCAAAGTGAGGCGCCTTAGTGGATGTAGTGGAGAACGTGGGAGTTGAGGGAAGTTGAGCTTGGACACGTCATGGCAGGGTCTGTGGCGCCCGCCATTGGGTAGGCCATAAGTATAAAATGCTGATTTTTAGGGTTTTTGGCTCTTTTTCGCTCCTTTTCTCGATCGGGGCTCCGATTAAAGTAAAAACCTGAAAACAAAGGAAAACATAGCAATAACACAACAAAATGATAATAAAACAACTAGAATGCATGTGAAATTGGAGTCGAAAATATGGTAAATTTCAGTGTTATCACTGACACAAGATCCCGACCAATAACAAAATAACACCTATTAAGGAACTTTGAGTCATCAATGAGACACCACTTCCAAGAAACCTTAAGCAACTAGTCTGTAACTGTGAGTTTCCATACTAGCCTCAGAGTCACACAACGCTTCACACCTTTAAAAATAACATTACACTTCTTATCTAGAACCCTTTATCTCAACATCCAGATCCATCTTCAATAATCTTAGCTCATGCTCTTACTAATATACAACTTGAGTTACATGGTTAACTTCAGGAATATTTGATTCTCGTTCCTCCTCGAAAGTATAACTCATGAATCCTTCCAATAGGGTAGAGTATCATCGTACACATCCATTACCACTCTCATGGAGTCTACACCTCTTTCTAATTTGTCGTGGTTTTGTAATACAAAAGCTTTTGCAATCCCCTTTAGAAAATGAAGGACCATAGTGTATTTTTAAAAGGTTTTGGATTTATAGTTTTTTTACCTATATAGTAATAAATCTATTCAGGAAGAAAAAGACGTATCAAAATTGATATGTTTTTTTCTTAAAGAAATAAAGTTTTTATTATTGATTCACTAACATATATGACTCATAACTAAATAACGATTATAATCACAAATTAAATATATATTGAACTCTGATTTTTACGATTAAATTAAATGGAGAAGGCAATAATAATAATAATAATAATAGAGAATATTATAATAAAACCCTTCCAAATGCACATGCATATTTCTTAACAAATATTTGTAACGATTTCACTTTCTTAAAGACGAGACAGTGCAAATAATTTTTATATATTGTTTAAAAGCAATAACAACAAATAACATATAAACACAATTGAAGAACCAAAACTCCTTAAATGTTTCAATTAACATAACAAACTTTCCTTAAATGATTCTAAATTCACAATAAACTTTCCTTAAATATTTCATATAAGACAAGAAGCTTTGTTTCCTTATTATATGAACAAAGTGATCATAAATAAAAACTTATCTTTTAACTTACCATTATTAAAAAATAAAAACATTTTTCAACCACCTTTGGCAAATGAAGAATCATAATGTAATTTCAAAATATTTTAAATTATAAACTGTTATGACCCTTTTGGTAATAAAGGTAGTGAAGAGAAAAATGATGAATCAAAATTAGTAAGTTTTTTTTCATAAATTTCATGTTTTAATTGTAGATTTACTAACTTATCTTACTCTAAATTAAATAAACTTTACAATCACAATGTAAATCTTTAATAAACTATGGTTTTTACTATTGTATTTAAAAATAATAACAACAAACTATATATGAAAAAACTGAAGAACGGGAAGTCCTTAAATGTTTCAAATAACTTACCAAACATTCCTTAAATGTTGCTAAAATCACAACAAACTTTACTTAAATATTTCATATAACACAACAAACTCAATTTCCTTATATGAACATAGTTGTAGTGATCGTAAATCAAAACTTCTCTATCTAATTTTCCGTGCTTTATAATACATAAGCTTTTGCAATTCATTTTGGAAAATGAAACATCATAGTGTAATTTTAAAAGGTTTTGGGTTTATAATTTTTTTTACCTAGATAGTAATAAATGTATTGAAGTAACAAAAGATGTATCAAAATCGGTAAGTTTTTCCTTAAAGAATTCAAGTGTTTATTGTTGATTCACTAACATATACAGCTAATAATTGAATAAAGTTTACAATCATAAATTAAATATATATTACACAATGGTTTTCACGACTAAATTAAACGGAGATGTATATAATAATAATAGTAATATTAGAGAATATTATAATGGACTCCTTCCAAATCCACTCGCATATATCTTTACAAATATTTGTAAGGGTATCACATTATTAAAGACGAGACATAGTTTTTAGTGTGATCTTCCGTTGTGCATTTTGTATAATTATATGTATTATACATAGTTCTTAGGTTTTTATTTAGGCACTATTGTAGGACATGTGCCATATGATGTATTTTATTTTATGGACATGTATATAAAGATGTCGTTTGGAACTTATGTTGTGACAATACAAATAATTAATATTTGTATGATATTATACTAAATATATATTATAAGGGTTGTTACAGTTGGTATAAGAGCAGGTTAATTCTCAATATAGCCTTGAAACATCATAAGTAAATATCTTCCTTCCTCATATGTGTGTTTAGCCAACAAGATTCTTAATATCAATATATGTATTATTGGGCCTGATCAACCTAATTCTATGTGCGTGGTAGGTAGTGTAATGGTAGAGCGACCACGAGGACTCTGAAGTGTGTGTAGAGTTGTGCTTGAGGGTGGATTCAAGCCAAGAATTGGAAGTAAGGGTAGCTGGTTAGCTCAGTTGGAGTCTTAATAAGAGTTATGATTATGGTAGCATGTAATTGAAAGGAAGTCTATTGAATGTATTGAAGAAGAAAAATATTTATCAAAATTGATATGTTTTATCTTAAAGAAATTAAGTTTTTATTGTTGATTCACTAACATATATATCTCATAATTGAATAAAGTTTACAATCCCAAATTAAATCTATATTAAACTATGGTTTTTATGATTAAATTAAATGAAGAAGACAATAATAATAATAATAATAATAATAATAATAGTAGTATTATTAGAGAATATTATAATGAACGCCTTCCAAATAGGCATGCAAATATCTTTACAAGTATTTGTAATGATATCACTTTATCAAAGATAAGGTATCACAAATAATTTGTATATATTACTTAAAAATAATAAAAATATACTATATACAAAAAAATAAAGAACTAGAAGTCCTTAAATGTTTCAATTAACATACAAAACTTTCCTTAAATGTTTCTAAAATCACAACAAACTTTCCTTAAATATTTCATCTAACACAACAAACTTAGTTTCCTTATATGCACATAGTTGTGGTGATCATAAATAAAAAAAAATCTTTCTAATTTGTCGTAGTTTATAAATAGAAAAGATTTTGCAATCCCCTTTCGAAAATGAAGGATCATAGTGTAGTTTTAAAAGGTTTTGGATTTATAAACTTTTTTGACCTATATAGTAATAAATGTATTTATGAATTAAAGGACGTATCAAAATTGATAAGTTTTTTTCTTAAAGAATTCAAGTTTTTATTGTTGATTCACTAACATATATGACTCATAACTAAATAAAGATTATAATCACTAATTAAATATATATTAAACTTTGTTTTTTACGATTAGATTAAATTAAATGGAGAAGACAATAATAATAATAATAATAATAATAGAGAATCTTATAATGAAACCCTTCCAAATCCACATGCGTATTTCTTAACAAATATTTGTAACGATTTCACTTTATTAAAGACGAGACATTGCAAATAATTTTTATATATTATTTAAAAGCAATAACAACAAATAACATATAAACAAAATAGAAAAACCAAAACTCCTTAAATGTTTCAATTAACATAACAAACTTTCCTTAAATGATTCTAAATTCACAATAAACTTTCCTTAAATATTTCATATAAGACAAGAAACTTTGTTTCCTTATTATATGGACAAAGTGATCATGAATGAAAACTTATATTTTAACTTACCATTATTCAAAAATAAAAACATATTTCAACCCCCTTTGGCAAATGAAAAATCATAATGTAATTTTAAAATATTTTGAATTTATAAACTGTTATGACCTATTTGGTAATAAAGTTAGTGAAGAAGAAAATGTTGAATCAAAATTGGTAAGTTTTTTTCATAAATTTCAAGTTTTAATTGTAGACTTACTAACTGATCTTACTCTAAATTAAATAAACTTTACAATCACGAGATAAATATTTTATAAAGTATGATTTTTACTATTGTATTAAATGGAGAAGGCACTTATAATAGTTTTAATATTAGAGAATATTATAAGAAACTCCTTCCTAATACGTATGAAAATATCTTTACAAATATTTGTAATGATATATTTTTATCAAATATAAGGAATCACAAATAATTTGTAAATATTATTAAAAATAATAACAACAAACTATATATGAAAAAATGAAGAACTGAAAGTCCTAAATGTTTCAAATAACATACCAAACAGTCCTTAAATATTTCATATAACACAACAAACTCAATTTACTTATATGAACATGGTATTAGTGATCGTAAATCAAAACTTCTCTATCTAATTTTCTGTGGTTTATAAATACAAAAGCTTTTACAATTCATTTTGGAAAATGAAACATCATAGTGTAATTTTAAAAGGTTTTGGGTTTATAATTTATTTTTACCTAGATAGTAATAAATGTATTGAATAAAAAAAGATGTATCAAAATTGGTATGTTTTTTCTTAATGAATTCAAGTTCTTATTGTTCATTCACTAACATATGCAGCTAATAATTGAATAAAGTTTACAATCACAAATTAAATCTGTATTAGAAAATGGTTTTTACGATTAAATTGAATGGAGATGTATATAATAATAATAGTAATATTAGAGAATATTATAATGAACTCCTTCAAAATCCACTTGCATATATCTTACAAATATTTGTAAGGGTTTCACTTTATTAAAGACGAGACATAGTTTTTTGTGTGATCTTCCGCTGGGCATTTTGTATAATTATAGGTATTATACATAGTTCTTAGATTTTTATTTAGGCACTATTGTATGACATGTGCCATATGTTTTATTTTATTTTATGGACATGTATATAAAGATGTCGTTTGGAACTTATGTTGTAACAGTACCAATAATTAACACTTATATGATTTTATACTAAATATATATTATAAGGGTTGTTACAGTTGGTATCAGAGAAGGTCAATTCTCAACATAGCCTTGAAACATCATAAGTAAATACATTCCTTCCTCATATGTATGTTTAGCCAACAAGATTCTTAATATCAATATATGTAATATTGGGCCTGATCAACCTAATTCTATGTGCGTAGTAGGTAGCGTAATGGTTGAGCGACCACGAGGACCCTGAAGTGTGTGTAGAGTTGTGCTTGAGGGTGGATTCAAGCCAAGAATTGGAAGTAAGGGGAGCTGGTTAGCTCAGTTGGAGTCTTAATAAGAGTTGTGATTATGGTAGCATGTAATTGAAAGGAAGTCTATTGTTTAAGCAAACATCCAATGTTAAATAAATGTAATTAAAGGGAGGTTTATTGTGGCCTAGAGAGTAATAAATGTATCGAAGAAGAAAAAGATTTATCAAAATTGGTATTTATTATCTTGAAGAAATTAAGTTTTTATTGTTGATTCACTAACATATATATCTCATAATTGAATAAAGTTTACAATCACAAATTAAATCTATATTAAACTATGGTTTTTATGATTAAATTAAATGAAGAAGACAATAATAATAATAATAGTAGTATTAGAGAATATTATACCGAACGCCTTCCAAATAGGCATGCAAATATCTTTACAAGTATTTGTAATGTTATCACTTTATCAAAGATAGGTTATCACAAATAATTTGTATATATTATTTAAAAATAATAACAATATACTTTATACAAAAAAATAAAGAACTAGAAGTCCTTAAATGTTTCAATTAACAAACAAAAGTTTCCTTAATTGTTTCTAAAATCACAGCAAACTTTCCTTAAATATTTCATCTAACACAACAAACTCAGTTTCCTTATATGGACATAGTTGTGGTGATCATAAATCAAAAAAAATCTTTCTAATCTGTCGTAGTTTATAAATAGAAAAGATTTTGCAATCCCCTTTGGAAAATGAAGGATCATAGTGTAGTTTTAAAAGGTTTTGGATTTATCAACTTTTTTGACCTATATAGTAATAAATGTATTCATGAATTAAAGGACGTATCAAAATTGATAAGTTTTTTTCTTAAAGAATTCAAGTTATTATTGTTGATTCACTAACATATATGACTCATAACTAAATAAAGATTATAATCACAAAGTAAATATATATTAAACTCTGATTTTTTGCAATTAAATTAAATGGAGAAGACAATAATAATAATAATATTAGAGAATATTATAATGAAACCCTTCCAAATCCACATGCATATTTCTTCACAAATATTTATAACGATTTCACTTTATTAAAGATGAGACATTGGAAATAATTTTTATATATTATTTAAAAGCAATAACAACAAATAACATATAAACAAAATTGAAGAACCAAAACTCCTTAAATTTTTCAATTAACATAACAAACCTTCCGTAAATGATTCTAAATTCACAATAAACTTTTCTTAAATATCTCATATAAGACAAGAAACTTTGTTTCCTGATTATATGAACAAAGTGATCATGAACGAAAACTTATCTTTTAACTTACCATTATTCAAAAACAAAAACATATTTCAACCCCCTTTGACAAATGAAGAATCATAATGTAATTTCAAAATATTTTGAATTTATAAACTGTTATGACCTATTTGGTAATAAAGGTAGTGAAGAAGAAAATGATGAATTAAAATTGGTAAGTTTTTTTCATAAATTTCAAGTTTTAATTGTAGATTTATTAACTTATCTTACTCTATATTAAATAAACTTTAGAATCACGATGTAAATCTTTAATAAACTATGGTTTTTACTATTGTATTAAATGGAGAAGGCACTGATAATAGTTTTAATATTAGAGAATATTATCAGGAACTCCTTCCTAATACGCATGAAAATATCTTTACAAATATTTGTAATGATATAAATTTATCGAATATAAGGTATCACAAAATATTTGTATATATTATTTAAAAATAATAACAACAAACTATATATGAAAAAATGAAGAAATAGAAGTCCTTAAATGTTTCAAATAACATACCAAACATTCCTTAAATGTTTCTAAAATCACAATAAACTTTCCTTAAATATTTCATATAACACAACAAACTCAATTTCCTTATATGAACATGGTATTAGTGATCGTAAATCAAAACTTCTCTATCTAACTTTCCGTGGTTTATAAATACAAAAGCTTTTGCAATTCATTTTGGAAAATGAAACATCATAATGTAATTTTAAAAGGTTTTGGGTTTATAATTTATTTTTACCTAGATAGTAATAAATGTATTGAATAAAAAAAAGATGTATCAAAATTGGTATGTTTTTTATTAATGAATTCAAGTTCTTATTGTTCATTCATTAACATATGCAGCTAATAATTGAATAAAGTTTACAATCACAAATTAAATCTATATTAAAAAATGGTTTTTACGATTAAATTAAATGGAGATGGATATAATAATAATAGTAATATTAGAGAATATTATAATGAACTCCTTCAAAATCCACTTGCATATATCTTTACAAATATTTGTAAGGGTTTCGCTTTATTAAAGATGAGACATAGTTTTTAGTGTGATCTTCCGCTGTGCATTTTGTATAATTATAGGTATTATACATAGTTCTTAGATTTTTATTTAGGCACTATTGTATGACATGTGCCATATGTTTTATTTTATTTTATGGACATGTATATAAAGATGTCGTTTGGAACTTATGTTGTGACAGTACCAATAATTAACACTTATATGATTTTATACTAAATATATATTACAAGGTTTGTTACAGTTGGTATCAGAGAAGGTCAATTCTCAACATAGCCTTGAAACATCATAAGTAAATACATTCCTTCCTCAAATGTATGTTTAGCCAACAAGATCCTTAATATCAATATATGTAATATTGGGCCTGATCAACCTAATTCTATGTGCGTAGTAGGTAGCGTAATGGTTGAGCGACCACGAGGACCCTGAAGTGTGTGTAGAGTTGTGCTTGAGGGTGGATTCAAGCCAAGAATTGGAAGCAAGGGGAGCTGGTTAGCTCAGTTGGAGTCTTAATAAGAGTTGTGATTATGGTAGCATGTAATTGAAAGGAAGTCTATTGTTCAAGCAAACATCCAATGTTAAATAAATGTAATTAAAGGGAGGTTTATTGTGGCCTAGAGAGTAATAAATGTATCGAAGAAGAAAAAGATTTATCAAAATTGGTATTTATTATCTTGAAGAAATTAAGTTTTTATTGTTGATTCACTAACATATATATATCAAATAATTGAATAAAGTTTACAATCACAAATTGAATCTATATTAAACTATGGTTTTTATGATTAAATTAAATGAAGAAGACAATAATAATAATAATAATAATAATAGTATTGGAGAATATTATACCGATCGCCTTCCAAATAGGCATGCAAATATCTTTACAAGTATTTGTAATGTTATCACTTTATCAAAGATAGGTTATCACAAATAATTTGTATATATTATTTAAAAATAATAACAATATACTTTATACAAAAAAATAAAGAACTAGAAGTCCTTAAATGTTTCAATTAACAAACAAAAGTTTCCTTAATTGTTTCTAAAATCACAGCAAACTTTCCTTAAATATTTCATCTAACACAACAAACTCAGTTTCCTTATATGGACATAGTTGTGGTGATCATAAATCAAAAAAATTCTTTCTAATTTGTCGTAGTTTATAAATAGAAAAGATTTTGCAATCCCCTTTGAAAAATGAAGGATCATAATGTAGTTTTAAAAGGTTTTGGATTTATAAACTTTTTTGACCTATATAGTAATAAATGTATTCATGAATTAAAGGACGTATCAAAATTGATAAGTTTTTTTCTTAAAGAATTCAAGTTATTATTGTTGATTCACTAACATATATGACTCATAACTAAATAAAGATTATAATCACAACGTAAATATATATTAAACTCTGTTTTTTGCAATTAAATTAAATGGAGAAGACAATAATAATAATAATATTAGAGAATATTATAATGAAACCCTTCCAAATCAACATGCATATTTCTTCACAAATATTTGTAACGATTTCACTTTATTAAAGATGAGACATTGGAAATAATTTTTATATATTATTTAAAAGCAATAACAACAAATGACATATAAACAAAATTGAAGAACCAAAACTCCTTAAATTTTTCAATTAACATAACAAACCTTCCGTAAATGATTCTAAATTCACAATAAACTTTTCTTAAATATCTCATATAAGACAAGAAACTTTGTTTCCTTATTATATGAACAAAGTGATCATGAACGAACACTTATCTTTTAACTTACCATTATTCAGAAACAAAAACATATTTCAACCCCCTTTGACAAATGAAGAATCATAATGTAATTTCAAAATATTTTGAATTTATAAACTGTTATGACCTATTTGGTAATAAAGGTAGTGAAGAAGAAAATGATGAATTAAAATTGGTAAGTTTTTTTCATAAATTTCAAGTTTTAATTGTAGATTTACTAACTTATCTTACTCTATATTAAATAAACTTTAGAATCACGATGTAAATCTTTAATAAACTATGGTTTTTACTATTGTATTAAATGGAGAAGGCACTGATAATAGTTTTAATATTAGAGAATATTATCAGGAACTCCTTCCTAATACGCATGAAAATATCTTTACAAATATTTGTAATGATAAAAATTTATCGAATATAAGGTATCACAAAATATTTGTATATATTATTTAAAAATAATAACAACAAACTATATATGAAAAAATGAAGAACTGGAAGTCCTTAAATGTTTCAAATAACATACCAAACATTCCTTAAATGTTTCTAAAATCACAATAAACTTTCCTTAAATATTTCATATAACACAACAAACTCAATTTCCTTATATGAACATGGTATTAGTGATCGTAAATCAAAACTTCTCTATCTAACTTTCCGTGGTTTATAAATACAAAAGCTTTTGCAATTCATTTTGGAAAATGAAACATCATAATGTAATTTTAAAAGGTTTTGGGTTTATAATTTATTTTTACCTAGATAGTAATAAATGTATTGAATAAAAAAAAGATGTATCAAAATTGGTATGTTTTTTATTAATGAATTCAAGTTCTTATTGTTCATTCACTAACATATGCAGCTAATAATTGAATAAAGTTTACAATCACAAATTAAATCTATATTAAAAAATGGTTTTTACGATTAAATTAAATGAAGATGGATATAATAATAATGGTAATATTAGAGAATATTATAATGAACTCCTTCAAAATCCACTTGCATATATCTTTACAAATATTTGTAAGGGTTTCGCTTTATTAAAGACGAGACATAGTTTTTAGTGTGATCTTCCGCTGTGCATTTTGTATAATTATAGGTATTATACATAGTTCTTAGATTTTTATTTAGGCACTATTGTATGACATGTGCCATATGTTTTATTTTATTTTATGGACATGTATATAAAGATGTCGTTTGGAACTTATGTTGTGACAGTACCAATAATTAACACTTATATGATTTTATACTAAATATATATTACAAGGGTTGTTACAGTTTGTATCAGGGAAGGTCATTTCTCAACATAGCCTTGAAACATCATAAGTAAATACATTCCTTCCTCATATGTATGTTTAGTCAACAAGATTCTTAATATTAATATATGTAATATTGGGCCTGATCAACCTAATTCTATGTGCGTAGTAGGTAGCGTAATGGTTGAGCGACCACGAGGACCCTGAAGTGTGTGTAGAGTTGTGCTTGAGGGTGGATTCAAGCCAAAAATTGGAAGTAAGGGGAGCTGGTTAGCTCAGTTGGTGTCTTAATAAGAGTTGTGATTATGGTAGCATATAATTGAAAGGAATTCTATTGTTCAAGAAAACATCCAATGTTAAATAAATGTAATTAAAGGGAGGTTTATTGTGGCCTAGAGAGTAATAAATGTATTGAAGAAGAAAAAGATTTATCAAAATTGGTATGTTTTATCTTGAAAAAATTAAGTTTTTATTGTTGATTCACTAACTTATATATCTCATAATTGAATAAAGTTTACAATCACAAATTAAATCTATATTAAACTACGGTTTTTATGATTAAATTAAATGAAGAAGACAATAATAATAATAATAATAATAGTAGTAGTATTAGAGAATATTATACCGAACGCCTTCCAAATAGGCATGCAAATATCTTTACAAGTATTTTTAATGATATCACTTTATCAAAGATAGGGTATCACAAATAATTTGTATATATTATTTAAAAATAATAACAATATACTATATACAAAAAAATAAAGAACTAGAAGTCCTTAAATGTTTCAATTAACAAACAAAAGTTTCCTTAATTGTTTCTAAAAACACAACAAACTTTCCTTAAATATTTCATCTAACACAACAACCTCAGTTTCCTTATATGGACATAGTTGTGGTGATCATAAATCAAAAAAATTCTTTCTAATCTGTCGTAGTTTATAAATAGAAAAGATTTTGCAATCCCCTTTGGAAAATGAAGGATCATAGTGTAGTTTTAAAAGGTTTTGGATTTATAACCTTTTTTGACCTATATAGTAATAAATGTATTCATGAATTAAAGGACGTATCAAAATTGATAAGTTTTTTTCTTAAAGAATTCAAGTTATTATTGTTGATTCACTAACATATATGACTCATAACTATATAAAGATTATAATCACAAAGTAAATATATATTAAACTCTGTTTTTTGCGATTAAATTAAATGGAGAAGACAATAATAATAATAATAATAGAGAATATTATAATGAAACCCTTCCAAATCCACATGCATATTTCTTAACAAATATTTGTAACGATTTCACTTTATTAAAGACGAGACATTGGAAATAATTTTTATATATTATTTAAAAGCAATAACAACAAATAACATATAAACAAAATTGAAGAACCAAAACTCCTTAAATTTTTCAATTAACATAACAAACCTTCCGTAAATGATTCTAAATTCACAATAAACGTTTCGTAAATATCTCATATAAGACAAGAAACTTTGTTTCCTTATTATATGAACAAAGTGATCATGAACGAAAACTTATCTTTTAACTTACCATTATTCAAAAACAAAAACATATTTCAACCCCCTTTGATAAATGAAGAATCATAATGTAATTTCAAAATATTTTGAATTTATAAACTGTTATGACCTATTTGGTAATAAAGGTAGTGAAGAAGAAAATGATGAATTAAAATTGGTAAGTTTTTTTCATAAATTTCAAGTGTTAATTGTAGATTTACTAACTTATCTTACTCTATATTAAATAAACTTTAGAATCACGATGTAAATCTTTAATAACCTATGGTTTTTACTATTGTATTAAATGGAGAAGGCACTGATAATAGTTTTAATATTAGAGAATATTGTCAGGAACTCCTTCCTAATACGCATGAAAATATCTTTACAAATATTTGTAATGATATAAATTTATGGAATATAAGGTATCACAAAAATTTTGTATATATTATTTAAAAATAATAACAACAAACTATATATGAAAAAATGAAGAACTGGAAGTCCTTAAATGTTTCAAATAACATACCAAACATTCCTTAAATGTTTCTAAAATCACAATAAACTTTCCTTAAATATTTCATATAACACAACAAACTCAATTTCCTTATATGAACATGGTATTAGTGATCGTAAATCAAAACTTCTCTATCTAACTTTCCGTGGTTTATAAATACAAAAGCTTTTGCAATTCATTTATGAAAATGAAACATCATAGTGTAATTTTAAAAGGTTTTCGGTTTATAATTTATTTTTACCTAGATAGTAATAAATGTATTGAATAAAAAAAAGATGTATCAAAATTGGTATGTTTTTTATTAAAGTATTCAAGTTCTTATTGTTCATTCACTAACATATACACCTAATAATTGAATAAAGTTTACAATCACAAATTAAATCTATATTAAAAAATGGTTTTTACGATTAAATTAAATGAAGATGTATATAATAATAATAGTAATATTAGAGAATATTATAATGAACTCCTTCAAAATCCACTTGCATATATCTTTACAAATATTTGTAAGGGTTTCGCTTTATTAAAGACGAGACGTAGTTTTTAGTGTGATCTTCCGCTGTGCATTTTGTATAATTATAGGTATTATACATAGTTCTTAGATTTTTATTTAGGAACTATTGTATGACATGTTCCATATGTTTTATTTTATTCTATGGACATGTATATAAAGATGTCGTTTGGAACTTATGTTGTGACAGTACAAATTATTAACACTTATATGATTTTATACTAAATATATATTATAAGGGTTGTTACAGTTGGTATCAGAGAAGGTCAATTCTCAACATAGGCTTGAAACATCATAAGTAAATACATTCCGTCCTCATATGTATGTTTAGTCAACAAGATTCTTAATATCAATATATGTAATATTGGACCTGATCAACCTAATTCTATGTGCGTAGTAGGTAGCGTAATGGTTGAGCGACCACGAGGACCCTGAAGTGTGTGTAGAGTTGTGCTTGAGGGTGGATTCAAGCCAAGAATTGGAAGTAAGGGGAGCTGGTTAGCTCAGTTGGTGTCTTAATAAGAGTTGTGATTATGGTAGCATATAATTGAAAGGAATTCTATTGTTCAAGAAAACATCCAATGTTAAATAAATGTAATTAAAGGGAGGTTTATTGTGGCCTAGAGAGTAATAAATGTATTGAAGAAGAAAAAGATTTATCAAAATTGGTATGTTTTATCTTGAAGAAATTAAGTTTTTATTGTTGATTCACTAACTTATATATCTCATAATTGAATAAAGTTTACAATCACAAATTAAATCTATATTAAACTACGGTTTTTATGATTAAATTAAATGAAGAAGACAATAATAATAATAATAGTAGTATTAGAGAATATTATACCGAACGCCTTCCAAATAGGCATGCAAATATCTTTACAAGTATATTTAATGATATCACTTTATCAAAGATAGGGTATCACAAATAATTTGTATATATTATTTAAAAGTAATAACAATATACTATATACAAAAAAATAAAGAACTAGAAGTCCTTAAATGTTTCAATTAACAAACAAAAGTTTCCTTAATTGTTTCTAAAATCACAACAAACTTTCCTTAAATATTTCATCTAACACAACAACCTCAGTTTCATTATATGGACATAGTTGTGGTGATCATAAATCAAAAAAATTCTTTCTAATCTGTCGTAGTTTATAAATAGAAAAGATTTTGCAATCCCCTTTGGAAAATGAAGGATCATAGTGTAGTTTTAAAAGGTTTTGGATTTATAAACTTTTTTGACCTATATAGTAATAAATGTATTCATGAATTAAAGGACGTATCAAAATTGATAAGTTTTTTTCTTAAAGAATTCAAGTTATTATTGTTGATTCACTAACATATATGACTCATAACTATATAAAGATTATAATCACAAAGTAAATATATATTAAACTCTGTTTTTTGCGATTAAATTAAATGGAGAAGACAATAATAATAATAATATTAGAGAATATTATAATGAAACCCTTCCAAATCCACATGCATATTTCTTAACAAATATTTGTAACGATTTCACTTTATTAAAGATAAGACATTGGAAATAATTTTTATATATTATTTAAAAGCAATAACAACAAATAACATATAAACAAAATTGAAGAACCAAAACTCCTTAAATTTTTCAATTAACATAACAAACCTTCCGTAAATGATTCTAAATTCACAATAAACGTTTCGTAAATATCTCATATAAGACAAGAAACTTTGTTTCCTTATTATATGAACAAAGTGATCATGAACGAAAACTTATCTTTTAACTTACCATTATTCAAAAACAAAAACATATTTCAACCCCCTTTGACAAATGAAGAATCATAATGTAATTTTAAAATATTTTGAATTTATAAACTGCTATGACCTATTTGGTAATAAAGGTAGTGAAGAAGAAAATGATGAATTAAAATTGGTAAGTTTTTTTCATAAATTTCAAGTTTTAATGGTAGATTTACTAACTTATCTTACTCTATATCAAATAAACTTTAGAATCACGATGTAAATCTTTAATAAACTATGGTTTTTACTATTGTATTAAATGGAGAAGGCACTGATAATAGTTTTAATATTAGAGAATATTATCAGGAACTCCTTCCTAATACGCATGAAAATATCTTTACAAATATTTGTAATGATATAAATTTATCGAATATAAGGTATCACAAAAAATTTGTATATATTATTTAAAAATAATAACAACAAACTATATATGAAAAAATGAAGAACTGGAAGTCCTTAAATGTTTCAAATAACATACTAGACATTCCTTAAATGTTTCTAAAATCACAATAAACTTTCCTTAAATATTTCATATAACACAACAAACTCAATTTCCTTATATGAACATTGTATTAGTGATCGTAAATCAAAACTTCTCTATCTAACTTTCCGTGGTTTATAAATACAAAAGCTTTTGCAATTCATTTTGGAAAATGAAACATCATAGTGTAATTTTAAAAGGTTTTCGGTTTATAATTTATTTTTACCTAGATAGTAATAAATGTATTGAATAAAAAAAAGATGTATCAAAATTGGTATGTTTTTTATTAAAGAATTCAAGTTCTTATTATTCATTCACTAACATATACACCTAATAATTGAATAAAGTTTACAATCACAAATTAAATCTATATTAAAAAATGGTTTTTACGATTAAATTAAATGAAGATATATATAATAATAATAGTAATATTAGAGAATATTATAATGAACTCTTTCAAAATCCACTTGCATATATCTTTACAAATATTTGTAAGGGTTTCGCTTTATTAAAGACGAGACATAGTTTTTAGTGTGATCTTCCGCTGTGCATTTTGTATAATTATAGGTATTATACATAGTTCTTAGATTTTTATTTAGGAACTATTGTATGACATGTTCCATATGTTTTATTTTATTTTATGGACATGTATATAAAGATGTCGTTTGGAACTTATGTTGTGACAGTACAAATTATTAACACTTATATGATTTTATACTAAATATATATTATAAGGGTTGTTACAGTTGGTATCAGAGAAGGTCAATTCTCAACATAGCCTTGACACATCATAAGTAAATACATTCCGTCCTCATATGTATGTTTAGTCAACAAGATTCTTAATATCAATATATGTAATATTGGGCCTGATCAACCTAATTCTATGTGCGTAGTAGGTAGCGTAATGGTTGAGCGACCACGAGGACCCTGAAGTGTGTGTAGAGTTGTGCTTGAGGGTGGATTCAAGCCAAGAATTGGAAGTAAGGGGAGCTGGTTAGCTCAGTTGGTGTCTTAATAAGAGTTGTGATTATGGTAGCATATAATTGAAAGGAATTCTATTGTTCAAGAAAACATCCAATGTTAAATAAATGTAATTAAAGGGAGGTTTATTGCGGCCTAGAGAGTAATAAATGTATTGAAGAAGAAAAAGATTTATCAAAATTGGTATGTTTTATCTTGAAGAAATTAAGTTTTTATTGTTGATTCACTAACTTATATATCTCATAATTGAATAAAGTTTACAATCACAAATTAAATCTATATTAAACTACGGTTTTTATGATTAAATTAAATGAAGAAGACAATAATAATAATAATAGTAGTAGTATTAGAGAATATTATACCGAACGCCTTCCAAATAGGCATGCAAATATCTTTACAAGTATTTTTAATGATATCACTTTATCAAAGATAGGGTATCACAAATAATTTGTATATATTATTTAAAAATAATAACAATATACTATATACAAAAAAATAAAGAACTAGAAGTCCTTAAATGTTTCAATTAACAAACAAAAGTTTCCTTAATTGTTTCTAAAATCACAACAAACTTTCCTTAAATATTTCATCTAACACAACAACCTCAGTTTCCTTATATGGACATAGTTGTGGTGATCATTGTAGCACCTCAAATTTGCACCCTACCTTTTGTACATTCATTTCATATTAGGTCATTAACATAACATGGTCCATTGCATAGCATTGCATAGCCATTTGCCCAAGTGCAAGCCCACTGACAAATTGGGTCAAACTGGTCAGAGAATCAGTCAATCAAGCAAGCATGTGCCATTTCCATTGGAACAAAGCCCTATGGTTGATTTATCAAGTTCATATGGTCTAAGGATCATTGTGAGGTGATTTGGCCAAAGATTGGATGATCAAAGTTCAACAGTCAAGCTGAATTTCTTCAGAAACCCTAGAAAGTCAATTGTGGTCAACTGTACCTGATTTTATGGATTGGAAGGTGTGGGATGGTTTGAAAGGCCTCATTCATGTCCATATAAGTCTCATTTGACATATCAAAGACCAAGGTTGAAGATTTGGAGGTCAGACAAGAAGTTTCCAAAAAAAGCAGGTGACCTGTAACTTCAGCTGCCCAAAATGGAAAGTTTTTCTCCCCAAAATTACTTCATCATACAAGCTTCAAATGGAATTTTGTCCAACATGAGAGTTGAAGATCTTGATCTTGTAACACTCTTCTAAAATACCCCAATATTTAATTAAAACAACAAAACATAAATCAGAGTAGATATGCAATTTAAGGGTGTCACACTTGACACTTCACACCATTCATCAAAATAGTTCGTCATGCTCATTTATTTATCAAAATAAAACATTTCACAATACGCAGCGGTTAGAAATCTAACAACATACAAGCCATGTAACACATTACATGTAAAGTTGTTCAACAACCAAAATGAAAACAAAGTAAAACATCCCGTCCCGATGTTACATCTACCAGAGCATGACCCACTAAGGAACTACACTAGACTCCAAGCCTAGCTTCTACTCAATCACTGCTCGTTACCTGAAACATAGTTGTAAGGGTGAGTTCCTCAATCGATATAATAAGCATTATAAAATATCATGTAATGCTAAGTAAATTAACACATCTCATCACCCTAATCAGATCACGCATTCAGTAACGGCAACACCAACTCATAATCACAATCATATTCAACACAAACACAAAACACACGTATAATATTGGAATACATCCATTCATATTATACGCCATACATACATTATGCAATGAGACTCCATGCATGCGGTACCGACTATTCGTGAACATATAGTTCAACCTCACCGATCCAGATACGGCTACCAAGCTCACTAGTCCCACTCATTTGAGACCTAGTGACTCACTCACTAATTCCTCACCATGGGAATTAGCTACCACCCCAAGGGCTATGATATGCACGCTAATCACCTAGCATGCAAACATCAATAACAATCCACAATACTCACTCACTAATTCCTCACCATGGGAATTAGCTACCACCATAAAGGCCACAATATGCACGCCACATCACTTAGCATGCAAACATTCACAACATTCCAAGATGGACATATGCTCACACTCTAAGCCATAAACAGTCCATTCACAATTGCATACATAACATATACATTCACAGCATTATGCATACCATCATACATCATCAGCATATTTATCACAAAATCATATCATGTCATGCCAAATCATAAATCACAGTATTAGCACACTCTACTAATACCTATACAGCTCAAAACAATGGGAAAATGATCCCTCCTATATCATACACCAATATAGGCCAATCCTCAATTGTACACAACAATTAAATATCATTTTTTTCACTTTTCAAACAGTGTTAACCGGTTAACGCCCTGGGTTAACCGGTTAACGCAAACAGAACACGCTTCCTGGCACATCATAACAGTGTTAACCGGTTAACACCCTGGGTTAACCGGTTAACGCAAGACAGACAGCAATATTTCACAATTCATAACAGTGTTAACCGGTTAACACCCTGGGTTAACCGGTTAGCGCAAGACAGAAAGCTGTTCCTGCGCTAACACGAAGCAGAATGCAGAATTCTCCGCATTTTCCGCCGTTGGAGGACTTCCGGACCTCCGATTCCAATTCCGTAAAAAGCTACACGTTCGGAAAATCACAACTCACCCAAATATAGATTCAATTACAGCTTTAACATAACTTATTCATCACAATTTTTCAGCACTCATCATCCCAATTAGGGTCAATTCAACGGCTTATTACTACCCATTACATGTTAACCCATAATACCCATTAAGCGACGATAAACCCCCCTTACCTGAGTTAATCCGGCAAATCCTTTAACTTCAAGCTTTTCCCTTCTTCAACCCTTGTTCTCTTGCTCTTCCTCTTTTCCCTTTTCTCACTTTCTGTCGCTTCTCTGATTTTCACGTGAAAACCCTTTTTACCAAATGGAACTCTTTATATATATTCCAACTTATTATTCCAATAATAATAATCCAATAATATTCCAATTATTTAATTAAATTAATAAATATACTATTAACTTAAATTAAATAATTATCCTATTTTTATCGGGGTGTTACAACTCTCCCCCACTAAAAGAGTTTTCGTCCTCGAAAACATACCTCAAGCGAATAACTCTGGATAAGACTCCTTCATCTGACTCTCAAGTTCCCAAGTCACATTGCCACCTGCTGGTCCTCCCCAAGCTACCTTTACCAAAGCAATCTCTTTACCCCGCAACTGCTTCAACTCTCGATCCTCGATCCTCATAGGTGATGTTTCAACAGTCAGGTTATCTCTCACCTGTACATCATCTACTTGGACTACATGTGACGGATCAGGAATGTACCTCCTCAACTGAGACACATGAAAAACCTCATGCAAATTCGCAAGTGACGGCGGTAAAGCGACACGATAGGCTACCTCCCCTATCCTCTCCAAAATCTGATAAGGACCAATAAATCGAGGTGTCAACTTCTTCGACTTCAAAGCTCGACCAACCCCAGTTATCGGAGTAACACGAAGAAACACATGATCTCCCTCTTGAAACTCAAGTGACTTCCTCCTCTTGTCGTGATAACTCTTCTGACGACTCTGAGCAATCCTCATCTTCTCCTGAATCATCTTAATCTTTTCCGTAGTTTGTTGAACAATCTCCGGTCCAACCACATCACTCTCACCGGACTCATACCAACATAAAGGTGTCCGACATCTCCTACCATACAAAGCTTCAAACAGTGCCATACTAATGCTCGAATGAAAACTATTGTTGTAGGTAAACTCAATCAAAGGTAAATAACAATCCCAAGCACCTCCCTTTTCCAAAACACAAGCCCTCAAAAGATCCTCCAGTGACTGAATCGTCCTCTCAGTCTGACCATCAGTCTGCGGATGATATGCAGAACTCAATCTCAGCTTAGTTCCCAAAGCCCTCTGCAAACCTTCCCAGAACTTCGATGTAAATCTAGGATCTCTGTCCGAAACAATACTCGACGGAATACCATGCAAACTTACAATTTTCTCAATATACAACTCAGCTAATCTCTCTAACGGATAATCCATTCTGATCGGAATGAAATGAGCCGATTTTGTCAATCTGTCAACAATCACCCAAATAGCTTCAAAATTCTTAATTGTCCTCGGTAAACCAGAAACAAAATCCATACTGATACTATCCCACTTCCACTCTGGAATAGCCAACGGTTGCATTAGCCCAGACGGCTTCTGATGCTCAATCTTTGACTTCTGACAAGTCAAACAGGAATAAACAAAACTCGCAATTTCTCTTTTCATTCCCGGCCACCAAAATAACTTTTTCAAATCATGATACATCTTCGTAGCCCCAGGATGAATACTCAGGCCACTACGATGTCCTTCCTCAAGAATACTCTTCTTAAGTTCGGTAACATCCGGAATACACACCCGATTACCAAATTTCAAAACACCATTCTCATCAACTCTGAATTCACCACCTTGACCTTGATTCACTAGAGTCAACTTATCAACCAAAAGCACATCGGATTTCTGACCCTCTTTAATCTCACCCAGAATACCACTCGTTAACTTCAACATTCCCAATTTAACACTATTGTGAGTACTCTCACACACCAAGCTCAAGTCTCTAAACTGCTCAATTAAATCCAATTCCTTAACCATTAACATAGACATATGCAATGATTTCCGACTCAATGCATCAGCCACTACGTTTGCTTTACCCGGATGGTAATTCAAACCAAAGTCATAATCCTTCAGAAACTCTAACCATCTTCTCTGTCTCATATTCAGTTCTTTCTGATCAAACAAATACTTTAAACTTTTATGGTCACTGAAAACCTCAAATCTTGACCCGTACAAGTAATGCCTCCATAACTTCAGAACAAATACCACAGCTGCCAACTCTAAATCGTGTGTCGGATAGTTCCTCTCATGAACCTTCAGTTGTCTCGAAGCATAAGCTATAACCTGCTTATTCTGCATCAAAACACCACCCAAACCCAACAATGAAGCATCACAGTAAACCTCAAATGGTTCTGACGGACTTGGTAATATCAGAATAGTAGCAGTAGTTAACCTCCTCTTTAACTCTTGGAAACCTTCTTCACACTTTGAGTCCCAAACAAACGCTTGCCCCTTTCTAGTCAACATCGTCAACGGTAATGCCAACTTAGAAAATCCCTCAATGAATTTCCTATAATAACCTGCAAGTCCAAGAAAACTCCTTATCTCAGAAACTGACTTCGGAGCTTCCCACTTAGATACCGCTTCTATCTTAGAAGGATCAACAGCAACACCACCTCTTGAAACCACATGACCAAGAAAACTAACCTCTTCTAACCAAAATTCACACTTAGACAGTTTAGCAAATAACTTCTTTTCTCGTAGAACTCCTAAAACCACTCTCAAATGTTCAGCATGCTCTTCTTCAGATTTCGAATACACCAAAATATCGTCAATAAACACCACAACAAACTTGTCTAGGTACGGATGGAAAATCCTATTCATATACTCCATAAATACCCCAGGCGCATTAGTCACACCAAAAGGCATTACAGAATACTCATAATGTCCATACCTTGTTCTGAAAGCAGTCTTCTGAATATCCTCAGTTTTCACACGTATCTGATGATACCCCGATCTCAAATCTATTTTGCTGAACACACTCGCACCAACCAATTGATCCATCAAATCATCAATCCTCGGCAAAGGATACCGATTCTTGATCGTCACTTTATTCAGTTGCCTGTAGTCCACACACAACCTCATAGTACCTTCTTTCTTCTTAACCAATAACACTGGTGCACCCCACGGTGACACACTCGGACGAATAAATTTCTTATCCAACAGATCTTCCAGCTGACTCTTCAATTCAGTTAACTCAACAGCAGATATACGGTACGGAGCCATCGATATCGGCCTAGTACCAGGTACCAAATCAATCGAGAACTCAACTTCACGCTCTGGCGGTAATTCATTCACTTCTTCAGGAAACACATCAGGAAAATCACACACCACGACTAGATCGCAAATCACCAGTTTATCTTTAGCCTCCAAAGTTGCTAACAGCATAAACAACTCTGCCCCATCTGCTACTGCCTCATTCACCTGCCTTGCTGATAGAAACAAACTCTTTCCTTCCTCAATTTCAGGAAAGATCACAGTCTTATCAAAACAGTTGATATAAACTCGGTTAAACACCAACCAGTTCATACCCAGGATAACATCAATCTGCACTAGTGGAAGACACACGAGGTCCATTCCAAAGTCTCTACCAAAAATACTCAAAGGACAATTTAAACAAACTGAAGTAGTAGTCACTGAACCCTTCGCAGGAGTATCAATCACCATACTCCCATGCATCTCAGATATCTCTAATTTAAGTTTCACAGCACAATCCAAAGATATAAAGGAATGAGTCGCACCTGTGTCAATAATAGCTACAAGAGGAAAGCCATTAATATAACACGTACCTCGGATCAAACGATCATCTGCAGAAGTCTCAGAACCCGATAAAGCAAAGACCTTGCCTCCCGACTGGTTCTCTTTCTTCGGCTTAGGACACTGTGGGCTGATATGACCCACCTCTCCACAGTTGAAACAAGTCATAGTCTTCAACCGGCACTCTGCAGCCAAGTGACCACCTTTGCCACACTTGAAACACTTCTTCTCAGCACTGGTACACTCATGGATACGATGTCCAGCCTGACCACATCTGTAACACTTAGCAGGGGCACTGGAGTCTCCCCCACTAGGTCTCTTCATCCCACTCTGTCTCTGGAAACCTTTGCCAGCTGCATACGGTTTCCCACGATCATTCTGATTCTTGCCTTTCCTATCAACCCTCTGCTGATAGCTCTCCGCTCTGGCCTTGTGTAGGTGTTTAATTGGCTGCATTATATGGTAAAACACTAATGTCTTGACTGATGTCATGACATGTATGTGTGACTACATTGTAGTTACTGCAGGACTAGCTAACACAGGATTATTGAATGCTGGGACATTCATACCTGTCAACAGATACTAAGGAACAGAAGTTCTGTTAGAACTTAGTATTCATTTGCAGTCTGGTTATCAAGGAAGAACCAGACCTGGCATAAGGCCTACTGACTGAATGTCAAACTGGATGTTGTGACATTCATCATTGACAGCAGCTACTGAAGATTAGGCAGAGTGGTGTTCTGCTATACTTCAGCATAAAACTTAGTTTGTTCTTCAAGAGAATAACAGAACTAACTTAAGGCCAAATGTATAAATGTTAAGTTGGACACTTTGACATTTATTAATGTAAGCTGTTACTGTAGTATGGTCATTTTGATCATGTACAGGTCAGCAAATTGTACAGTCTGTTTTCTGGAAAAACAGACTCAGCATATGGACCTTGATGTCAAGCTGAATGTCGTGACATTCGTGCCTGACAGCATATGCTAAATTGTAGGTTGTTCAGTTTTCTGTTTCAGCTTTTTCTCAGGCTATTCTTTAGGGATTCAACAGCTGAGAGAAAATCCAGGAAATCAACAACCAAGCTACATTCAATGAACCTAACAAATAGCCTATTTGTTAGCAACCTAAATGTTGAATTTGAGGGAACTTGTGTGACCTAAAATTCAGGAAAATACAGGTGCAAAAGCCCAGGTGCTGCAATATAAAAAGGAAGGCATTCCTTCATTCAGTTTCGGGGATTTTGAAGCGTGAAGAGTCAGTGTGTCCATCATACTTCACTGCTGTATTTTGTGAGTCTTGTATTAGACGTATCTTGTAAGCCAAGCCATTATCAAGTAGATGATTGCTTTGGCATAGGGTGTTCATTGAGTTGTAAGTGTTGTGTCACTCAAAGCTTTTAAGCGTGAGTGCTGTGTATCTTGATTTAAGCTGTGAAGCATAATCAAGAGTTGTTTTTGAAGTGTGACTTCAAAGTGTCTTTAATATCACTGAGGTGATTGAGGGGGAGTGAGTAGGAACTCTGATCTTAGGTTAAGATTGAAATTGCATTGGGTAGGGATTAAGTGATAAGTTGTAAACGGGTGAGTTTAGCTTTGAATTGATACTACTAATAGTGGATTTCCTCCCTGGCTTGGTAGCCCCCAGATGTAGGTCATGTTGGACTGAACTGGGTGAACAATTACTTGTGTTATTTACTGCACTTACTGTTAAGTTCTGCATAATCCCTGTCTGTGCAGAATTGGATGTCATAACAACCAGTGTGACATCCAAAGTCTGATAACTAGAATTTCAGTTGGCATCAGAGCAGGCACCCTGCCTGTGAAGTTCTGGGTGAGATCTAGGGAAGTTACTTTCTAGTACCATGGACAAGGATTTAGGACACTCAAACAGACCACCCATGTTGGATGGATCTAATTATGATGACTGGAAGCCTCGCATGATAGCCTTCTTAAGGTCTCTAGACAGCAAAGTCTGGAGAGCTGTCAACAAGGGATGGGAACATCCAACGAGGACTGATGAAGATGGAGTCAGTGTGCAGATTCCCGAAGAAGATTGGGACAAGGAACAAGAGGCATTAGCTCTTGGAAACTCCAAAGCCTTGAATGCACTGTTCAATGGAATCACTAAGAACATCTTCAGGCTGGTGCACCATTGTGAACTAGCTAAGGAAGTTTGGGATACCCTCAAGGTAACTCATGAAGGTACTTCCAAGGTGAAGATGTCCAAACTTCAGATGTTGACAACCAAGTTTGAAAATCTGAGGATGAAAGAGGATGAGACTATTCATGACTTTCACATGAATATTCTTGAAATTGCAAACACCTCTGGTGGACTAGGTGAGAAAATGACTGAAGAGAAACTTGTAAGAAAGATTCTCAGGTCCTTGCCTAAGAGGTTTGCTATGAAGGTCACTGCCATAGAGGAGGCTCAGGACATCAGCAATATGAAGGTAGATGAGCTCATTGGTTCTCTCCAAACCTTTGAAATGGGCTTAGGTGAGTATGCTGAGAAGAAGAAAAGCATAGCCTTTATATCAAATGCTGAAGAGGAGTCAGAAGAAGGATATACAGGAGGTGATGAAAGTATATCAGAAGCCTTAGCCATGCTTGGGAGCCAATTCAACAAGTTCATGAAGAAGATTGATCAAAGAGGTAGACCTAATGTCAAGAACATCCCGTCTGACATTAAGAAAAGATCAACTTCTGAGGAGAAGTTCAACCATGGGAAGGGAATCCAGTGTCATGGCTGTGAAGGGTATGGACACGTCAGAGCTGAATGCCCTACTTACCTCAAATTGCAAAATAAGGGGCTAGCTATCACATGGTCTGAAGGAGATTCTGAAAGTGAATCTGAAGGAGAATCTGCCAAACATGTCACTGCACTAACCAGTGTGTGTGTCTCTGAAGATGACACTAGTGCAGATGAGCTGACATTTGATGAACTTGCTGCAGCATATAAGAAGCTGTGTACCACCAGTGCAGAAGTGCGTGCACAAGGAGAAAAGCAGAAGAAACTCATCAAGGAACTGGAAGATGAGAGACAGAAGCAACTGTCTGCCATAGAGGGGCTAAATGATGAGATAGCCCTTCTGACCTCCAAGTTGAACCAGATGACCAAATCCATCAGAATGATGAATAAGGGAACTGACACCTTGGAAGAAATTCTAAAGGTGGGACAGCAGTCTGGAACCAAATCTGGGCTAGGATTTGGAAAAAGAACTGAACACAAACGCCCAAAGGCTAGAGTTCAGAAGTTCAAACAGATGTCAAAGCCAATGTCTCAACATCAAGGAGCTAGGATGAATGATCATCAAAAGAGGAAATACCAGAATTGGAGGTGTCACCACTGTGGCAGGCTTGGTCATATAAAAGCCTTCTGCTACTGGATTCATGGCTTCCCTAACAGAGCCTCACCTGTCAGACCTAAGCATAAAACACGTAAGCGATGTGTTCCCATTAAGAAGCAACAATGGTATGCTAGGATAGCACACACTGCCCTAAGGGCTTCTTCCAGAGAAGACTGGTACTTTGACAGTGGATGCTCAAGACATATGACTGGTATGGAAAATCTACTGGTAGATATTCAACCTCACACCACCAGCTATGTGACTTTTGGTGATGGTGCCAAAGGAAAAATAAGAGGTGTGGGCAAACTGGACTGTTCTGGAGTGCCAAAACTGAACAATGTGTTGTTAGTAAGAGGACTAACTGCAAACCTCATCAGCATAAGTCAGCTATGTGATCAAGGTTTTCATGTTCAGTTTACTAAGGAGCTGTGCATTGTGACAAATGGTGACAATCAGGAAGTTGTGAGAGGAACCAGGTCCAAAGACAACTGCTACCTGTGGGAACCTGATCTCTCTAACTTTTCCACAACATGCTCCTCAGCCAAGGAAGAACAGGAGGTGAAGCTGTGGCATAGAAGACTTGGACATCTCCACTTACGGGGAATGAAGAAGATCATATCCAAGGAAGCAGTCAGAGGAATGCCAAAGCTTCTGATTGATGAAGGAAGAGTCTGTGGAGAATGCCAAATGGGCAAGCAAACCAAGATGTCACACCCAAAGCTGGGACATTCCACAACCTCCAGAGTTCTGGAGCTGCTGCACATGGACCTAATGGGACCTATGCAGGTTGAAAGTCTTGGTGGGAAGAAGTATGCCTACGTGGTGGTTGATGACCATTCCAGATACACGTGGATAAGCTTCATCAGAGAGAAGTCAGATACATTTGATGTCTTCAAAGATCTATGCATAAGACTTCAAAGGGAAAAGGACAGTTGTGTGGTCCGGATTAGAAGTGATCATGGTACTGAATTCAAGAATTCCAAGTTTGATGAGTTTTGCTCATCTGAAGGAATAAGCCATGAGTTCTCCTCCCCTATAACTCCTCAGCAGAATGGAATAGTTGAAAGAAAAAACAGAACTATTCAAGAATCTGCCAGAGCAACGATTCATGCAAAGAAGCTTCCTATGCACTTTTGGGCTGAAGCAATGAATACCGCGTGCTATGTTCACAACAGAGTCACCTTGAGAAAAGGAACCTCCTCCACTCTGTATGAAATATGGAAGGGCAGAAAACCCACTGTGAAGTACTTTCATATTTTTGGAAGTAAATGCTACATTCTCACAGATCGTGAACAGAGAAGGAAGCTAGATCCCAAAAGTGATGAAGGCGTATTTCTGGGATACTCCACTAACAGCAGAGCCTATAGAGTGTTCAACTACAGGACCAATGTCCTGATGGAGTCCATAAATGTCATTGTGGATGATAAAGAGGAAGGAACCGATGTCATGGAGGATGTTGAAACATTCCTTGACAGTCCAACTGACAGTCCAGTCAAGCCTGAAGAAGTACATGAACCTTCTCCTGAATGTGAAGTAGAAGCACCCACCAAAGTGCCATCTATCAGAATTCAGAAAGACCACCCTAAGGATCTTATCATAGGGGATCCCACCAGTGGTGTAACTACCAGGTCAAGAGGAATAAACTCAAATTCTTGCTTTGTTTCCAAGGTTGAACCAAAGAATGTGAAAGAAGCCCTGACTGATGAATACTGGATCATTGCCATGCAAGAGGAACTCGAGCAGTTCACAAGGCATGAAGTATGGGAGCTGGTTCCAAGACCTGAAGGGTCCAACATCATTGGTACCAAGTGGATCTACAAAAACAAATCTGATGAGAAAGGAGTAATTACTAGAAATAAAGCAAGACTAGTAGCTCAAGGATACACTCAAGTTGAAGGAGTAGACTTTGATGAGACATTTGCTCCTGTGGCTAGACTTGAGTCCATCAGATTGCTGTTGGGGGTAGCATGCATCCTGAAGTTTAAGCTGTTCCAAATGGATGTGAAGAGTGCATTCTTGAATGGCTACCTGAATGAAGAAGTCTATGTGGAACAACCCAAAGGGTTCTGTGATCCTAACCAACCTGAGCATGTATACAAGTTGAAGAAAGCCTTGTATGGGTTGAAGCAAGCACCCAGAGCTTGGTATGAAAGGTTAACCGAATTTCTGACCTCAAATGGATACAGAAAGGGTGGCATAGATAAAACCTTGTTTGTGAAGGATGAAGAAGGCAAAATCATGATAGCTCAAATCTATGTTGATGATATAGTCTTTGGTGGAATGTCAGAACAAATGGTTCAAAAATTTGTTCACCAGATGCAGTCTGAGTTTGAAATGAGTCTAGTGGGAGAACTGACCTATTTCCTTGGAATGCAAGTAAACCAAATGGAGGACTCTATGTTTCTCTCCCAAAGCAAGTATGCCAAGAACATAGTTAAGAAGTTTGGTATGGATCATGCCAGGCACAAGAGGACTCCTGCTCCTACTCATCTGAAGTTAACCAAAGATGATGGAGGGCCTAGTGTTGATCAATGCCTGTACAGAAGCATGATAGGTAGGCTGCTGTATCTAACTGCAAGTAGACCTGACATTTCCTATGCAGTTGGAGTGTGTGCCAGATACCAAGCAGAGCCCAAGGTGAGCCACTTGAATCAAGTCAAAAGGATTCTCAAGTACATCAATGGGACGTGTGACTATGGGATGCTGTATTCACATGGGTCTAAGCCTGTCCTATCTGGGTACTGTGATGCTGATTGGGCTGGAAGTGCTGATGACAGAAAAAGCACATCAGGTGGATGTTTCTTCTTAGGAGAAAACCTCATATCGTGGTTCAGCAAGAAGCAGAAATGTGTCTCTCTGTCCACTGCAGAGGCTGAATACATAGCTGCTGGAAGCAGTTGCTCCCAACTGGTTTGGATGAAACAAATGCTCACTGAGTACAATGTCACTCAAAATGTTATGACATTGTTCTGTGATAATCTCAGTGCCATCAACATCTCCAAGAATCCCATCCAACATAGCAGGACCAAACATATTGACATTAGGCACCACTTCATCAGAGATCTGGTGGAAGACAAGGTGATCACTTTGGAACATGTAGCCACGGATCTTCAACTGGCTGACATATTTACAAAGGCTCTGGATGCTACTCAGTTTGAAAACTTAAGGAGCAAACTGGGAATATGTCTCTCTGAGACCTTATAGCAACCACTGATGTTTGGGATAAATTGTTTAATATCTCTGACTATTAAACAATTTGTACTAGGCTATGATTGGTCAACAGATCATAGCTATGCTGCTTGCAACAAGGGTGGATACAAGAGGGTAAGGAGACACCCTACAGAGAGAAGGCCACTGTACCTGCAGGAGTTCAAGGATGCTGTTCATGCAAGAGTGGTTCTGGATGTCAGAAACAAAATCATGGCATCTGATATGGTGGTACCTACTGTAAAGCAAAAGTGGGTGATCACTTGATCGAAGCTGTGAAGCAAGATCAAGTGGATGTTAACTTGGTTGAAACTGTGAAGTAAAACCAAGTCTGGAACTCTGTCATTGTGCTCTGGCTATGTTGTTGGCTTTGGCAACATTTGTGACAAAAAGGGGGAGTAATAACCACCAATACCCCTGACAAACAGAGTGGGTCTCTACAACAGACTCTCATGACAGATCTGAAGATTCCCCCCCTGCAGCTGATGTTGAAGTTTAGGTGCAACTTCTCATATGTGTGTGCTGCTATGTGAAGTTTTTTCTTAACTTCCATGTGTGTGAGTGTGCTGCCACTCTGAGTGTATTAGCTAGTATTATTCCGCTGCTATGAACTCTGTTATGGGGATCAAAGTGTTTTAGCCAAAAATTTGCCAAAGGGGGAGTTTGTAGGTGTTTAATTGGCTGCATTATATGGTAAAACACTAATGTCTTGACTGATGTCATGACATGTATGTGTGACTACATTGTAGTTACTGCAGGACTAGCTAACACAGGATTATTGAATGCTGGGACATTCATACCTGTCAACAGATACTAAGGAACAGAAATTCTGTTAGAACTTAGTATTCATTTGCAGTCTAGTTATCAAGGAAGAACCAGACCTGGCATAAGGCCTACTGACTGAATGTCAAACTGGATGTTGTGACATTCATCATTGACAGCAGCTACTGAAGATTAGGCAGAGTGGTGTTCTGCTATACTTCAGCATAAAACTTAGTTTGTTCTTCAAGAGAATAACAGAACTAACTTAAGGCCAAATGTATAAATGTTAAGTTGGACACTTTGACATTTATTAATGTAAGCTGTTACTGTAGTATGGTCATTTTGATCATGTACAGGTCAGCAAATTGTACAGTCTGTTTTCTGGAAAAACAGACTCAGCATATGGACCTTGATGTCAAGCTGAATGTCGTGACATTCGTGCCTGACAGCATATGCTAAATTGTAGGTTGTTCAGTTTTCTGTTTCAGCTTTTTCTCAGGCTATTCTTTAGGGATTCAACAGCTGAGAGAAAATCCAGGAAATCAACAACCAAGCTACATTCAATGAACCTAACAAATAGCCTATTTGTTAGCAACCTAAATGTTGAATTTGAGGGAACTTGTGTGACCTAAAATTCAGGAAAATACAGGTGCAAAAGCCCAGGTGCTGCAATATAAAAAGGAAGGCATTCCTTCATTCAGTTTCGGGGATTTTGAAGCGTGAAGAGTCAGTGTGTCCATCATACTTCACTGCTGTATTTTGTGAGTCTTGTATTAGACGTATCTTGTAAGCCAAGCCATTATCAAGTAGATGATTGCTTTGGCATAGGGTGTTCATTGAGTTGTAAGTGTTGTATCACTCAAAGCTTTTAAGCGTGAGTGCTGTGTATCTTGATTTAAGCTGTGAAGCATAATCAAGAGTTGTTTTTGAAGTGTGACTTCAAAGTGTCTTTAATATCACTGAGGTGATTGAGGGGGAGTGAGTAGGAACTCTGATCTTAGGTTAAGATTGAAATTGCATTGGGTAGGGATTAAGTGATAAGTTGTAAACGGGTGAGTTCAGCTTTGAATTGATACTACTAATAGTGGATTTCCTCCCTGGCTTGGTAGCCCCCAGATGTAGGTCATGTTGGACTGAACTGGGTGAACAATTACTTGTGTTATTTACTGCACTTACTGTTAAGTTCTGCATAATCCCTGTCTGTGCAGAATTGGATGTCATAACAACCAGTGTGACATCCAAAGTCTGATAACTAGAATTTCACCTTGGTATCTTGTTCAAAAATCCTGCAGCAGTCAACCAAGTCAGAAAACACTCTAATCCGCTGATACCCAATAGCCTGCTTGATCTCGGGACGTAACCCGTTCTCAAACTTCACACATTTTGAAAATTCCCCAGTAGCCTCATCATAGGGAGTGTAATACTTCGACAGCTCTGTGAACTTAGCAGCATACTCAGTAACAGACCGGTTGCCCTGCTTCAATTCTAAGAACTCTATCTCTTTCTTTCCTCTGACATCCTCTGGAAAGTACTTCCTCAAGAATCTCTCTCTGAACACCGCCCAAGTGATCTCAGCACTCCCAGCAGCTTCCAACTCAGTGCGGGCAGCAACCCACCAATCATCTGCTTCCTCTGACAGCATATGCGTACCGAACCTGACCTTCTGGTTATCGGCACACTCAGTCACTCGGAAGATCCTCTTGATCTCCTTCAACCACTTCTGAGCACCATCTGGATCGTATGCTCCCTTGAACATTGGAGGATTGTTCTTCTGGAACTCACTCAGTTGACGAGCAGCTCCCAATCCCACAACATTCGGATTCCCTCCAAGTACTCCAGCTAGCATACCCAGAGCCTCAGCAATCGCAACATCGTCTCTACCTCTTCCAGCCATCTCTATTCTGAAAACCCAACAAGCTAAAACAATAAGTACTGATAGGGTTACACAACACCTATCACGTACAGGGAAACATAATAATTACGACTCGACTCGACCGACTATGCTCTGATACCACTAATGTAACACCCTTCTAAAATACCCCAATATTTAATTAAAACAACAAAACATAAATCAGAGTAGATATGCAATTTAAGGGTGTCACACTTGACACTTCACACCATTCATCAAAATAGTTCATCATGCTCATTTATTTATCAAAATAAAACATTGCACAATACGCAGCGGTTAGAAATCTAACAACATACAAGCCATGTAACACATTACATGTAAAGTTGTTCAACAACCAAAATGAAAACAAAGTAAAACATCCCGTCCCGATGTTACATCTACCAGAGCATGACCCACTAAGGAACTACACTAGACTCCAAGCCTAGCTTCTACTCAATCACTGCTCGTTACCTGAAACATAGTTGTAAGGGTGAGTTCCTCAATCGATATAATAAGCATTATAAAATATCATGTAATGCTAAGTAAATTAACACATCTCATCACCCTAATCAGATCACACATTCAGTAACGGCAACACCAACTCATAATCACAATCATATTTAACACAAACACAAAACACACGTATAATATTGGAATACATCCATTCATATTATACGCCATACATACATTATGCAATGAGACTCCATGCATGCGGTACCGACTATTCGTGAACATATAGTTCAACCTCACTGATCAAATCCAGATACGGCTACCAAGCTCACTAGTCCCACTCATTTGAGACCTAGTGACTCACTCACTAATTCCTCACCATGGGAATTAGCTACCACCCCAAGGGCTATGATATGCACGCTAATCACCTAGCATGCAAACATCAACAACAATCCACAATACTCACTCACTAATTCCTCACCATGGGAATTAGCTACCACCATAAAGGCCACAATATGCACGCCACATCACTTAGCATGCAAACATTCACAACATTCCAAGATGGACATATGCTCACACTCTAAGCCATAAACAGTCCATTCACAATTGCATACATAACATATACATTCACAGCATTATGCATACCATCATACATCATCAGCATATTTATCACAAAATCATATCATGTCATGCCAAATCATAAATCACAGTATTAGCACACTCTACTAATACATATACAGCTCAAAACAATGGGAAAATGATCCCTCCTATATCATACACCAATATAGGCCAATCCTCAATTGTACACAACAATTAAATATCATTTTTTTCACTTTTCAAACAGTGTTAACCGGTTAACGCCCTGGGTTAACCGGTTAACGCAAACAGAACACGCTTCCTGGCACATCATAACAGTGTTAACCGGTTAACACCCCGGGTTAACCGGTTAACGCAAGACAGACAGCAATATTTCACAATTCATAACAGTGTTAACCGGTTAACACCCTGGGTTAACCGGTTAACGCAAGACAGAAAGCTGTTCCTGCGCTAACACGAAGCAGAATGCAGAATTCTCCGCATTTTCCGCCGTTGGAGGACTTCCGGACCTCCGATTCCAATTCCGTAAAAAGCTACACGTTCGGAAAATCACAACTCACCCAAATATAGATTCAATTACATCTTTAACATAACTTATTCATCACAATTTTTCAGCACTCATCATCCCAATTAGGGTCAATTCAACGGCTTATTACTACCCATTACATGTTAACTCATAATACCCATTAAGCGACGATAAACCCCCCTTACCTGAGTTAATCCGGCAAATCCTTTAGCTTCAAGCTTTTCCCTTCTTCAACCCTTGTTCTCTTGCTCTTCCTCTTTGCCATTTTCTCACTTTCTGTCGCTTCTCTGATTTTCACGTGAAAACCCTTTTTACCAAATGGAACTCTTTATATATATTCCAACTTATTATTCCAATAATAATAATCCAATAATATTCCAATTATTTAATTAAATTAATAAATATACTATTAACTTAAATTAAATAATTATCCTATTTTTATCGGGGTGTTACAGATCTCACCATTCCAAAAAGTCCAAGAACTTGAAATTCCCATGTGTGGTTGGCAAGATATGGTCCAGTCATTTTCCAAAAATGCCCAAAATCAAAGTGGCATAACTTTCATATGGAATGGCCAAATTGGATGGTTTTTCTTTGAGCAAACCACATTTGATGTGTACTTTCATAATCCATCATCACATTTTGCCAAAAGTCTTCGCATAAAAAGGTCAATTTTCAAGTGTACTAATTAAAAACCGAGGGCAAAATGGTCCAACTTTCAAATTACATGGAGTTTTGACATGGGACTTTTTTCAACACATCACATATGCCATTTAGAGTTTGGGTGAACCAAGTTTGGGGCAGAAAATTGGCTGCATCATGAAAGGGCATTTTGGCCACACACTTGAAAATTCATTTTACACTAATCCTTCTAATTTTGCTAATCATGATTAATTTTGGATTAAGGCATTGGTATATATTGCTAATTGTAACTGTATTTCATAAGCACTAATCACTTTTTCAGATCCAAAGGCAAAAACACGCCAATTCTCTCATTTTTCTCCAATTTGCATCTTCACTTTCTCCATCAATTCTTCAAGATTTTGCTAATGCTTGTGCTAGTTGATGCTTGATTCTTCCTCTGCAGGTCTTGGATAATTTCTGTTTGTGAAGATTGAAGCAAAATCGTGGCCAACTCCAACTGATGCAAAGCCTTGAACATCAATGGCGGTTGGTGAATTTCGTTGATCCGTGCGTTCTTGAGCTGAAAGATCATCACCATACACCTTCCTAACCAACATTCTTCATCTGTTTCATCGAATTGGAGCTAAATACACAAGGATTTCGCACTGTGATCTTCAAGAGGTGAGATTTCGAAACCTTTAATCCGTGCAATTGCCATGTGGATTCGATAGTGCGTTGAACGTAGAGTGCATTGATGTTTGAATCGCTTGATTTCGTCCACTAATCACCAAGATATCATAGATTAAAGATTGTATGTCCAAACTTCTTTCGATCGAATCTTTGTGTGTGATAACTTATAGACTAAACCATTGCCATAACTGTAATCTACGTTGGAAGAGGAAGAGATCCGTATATCATTTGTGCATTTTGGTTGAGTTTTGCTCGTAACCGAATCTGGTGGTGATGAACTCATGAACACGCGTTTGAAGGTGAAAATTCTGGAAATATTTCGCTGTGTGATCTTCCTTCAGCGCGTTTCAATTTCAAAATCTGTTTCCCGCCGAGCCTAGCCAGTAGTACGCCGCCAACGCATTAAAACAATACTGTGTCATTTTGGCCTTGGACTCGTTTATTACAAGTTTGCCACGCTGAGTCATTTAATTCATTTTATAACTTAAATAAACATTTCAATATTTCATTAAACTTCAAAAAATCAAAACAAATCCATTTTTAGTCCAAATTAATTGGGAATTTTTTTGTTAGATTCCAAATTTCATCTAGTTTTTTATAGGTATGGTAGTCCAAGTTGTGCCTGGTGATTTTATTGACTTTGCCTATTGGTCTTGTTCATGTGTATATTTTGTGTATGTTTTACCATTTTTAACATGAAATGATCATGCATTATCCAAATTGAATGGAATTTCACATGCTTGTTCTTGACTCATTGCTGGTTATTTTGATATATAGTTTGTGAATTTTGAATTTATGGTTTGCAAGTTATGATGTGTGCAAGTTGAGTGTGACAATGTGTGTCACACTAGGTTAGGTCAACTTCATGATTTTATTTGACATGCCTATGCTTTGCCAATTGACCTCAAATTTGGCATGTGATCTCCTCTATATGTCTAGTTTTGCCATGAATTTTTGTAGGAATTGTTGAGCCATTTCCTATTTGATTGAGATTTTTGCTTGCTGTTTAGACATTTTTGGGTTTTGTTTGAGTGATTGTCTTCCATGCCTTGTGAAATGCTCATACCATATCATATGAATGTGAAATTTGATGGAGTGATTCATAACATGTTCATTGTCACTTTGGCTTTGGTCCCATTCATTTCTTAATTGTTCTCACTGTTTTGCATTTGATTGAAGTTGATGCTTGTTTTGCTACCATGTGTTGGCTTGTTTGGATTTTTGCTGACTTTATGATTTTCACTGACCTACTTCCTCTTGTCCAAATGGCATGAAAATTGACCTGTAGCTCATTGAATGTGTCCTGTTTAGACTGGAATTTTTGTGGAATTTATTGAGCTGTTTGGGTATTTGTTTGAGTGAGATCATTCTGTTTGCTCATATATGATTCACAATTGCCTAGTTTGACTTAAATTGTGCATGAAATAAATTTAGTGCATAGTTTAGATGTGAGACCAATTGGATTCTCTTTGTAATTGACTTATCTTGATTTTGGTCATGTTTCACTTGCTGTTTTGACTTTTTCACTTCTTTTTGACCCTAGGCTTGTCCTAGTGGTCTTGTATCTCATGTTTGAATGTGATTTTCAGGTTAAGAAGCAAAATACCTTAAGGAGGTGGATTCACATTTGATTGAGTTGTCTCATTTGATATTGTAAACTAACTTGGTTTATGTTGTAGGATGCTTGGCTCCTTTGAGTTGACTTGCACTTTGGTGCATTGGATTGTGTTTGTCTGTATATAGTTAATTGCGAACCATCTGCTGTTTAATTCTGTGATTGGTATACTGATGATATTTGATTGATTTCAGGTACATTAGTTGCTAATATTGCTTTACTTTGCTTGATAAGCAATTTGCACTGAGGTATAACATTCTTGTCTCCATGTAGTCTGGAAGACCTGGCCTGTTACTTGGCCAGACACCTGTCTGAAGTCCTCCTTAAGAGGCAATGTTTGTGATTGTTTACTTTTGTCCCCAAGCAGGTAAAGACCTCAATGAGGCAATTGGCGGATATAAGAGATACGCAATCTATCTCTCGCTATTCTGTTGAGTCGTCCCTCTGCTCACACCCCTGCGTTGATGCATTGGGACACAAACCCAAGATCTTGTACAATGTACAGTTGTGTCAGAGTCTTGAGTGTAGAAGGGTTCCTCCTTTCTGAACCCACGCTCCTTTGTCTGAAGCTCTCCCTGACCAGGGATAAGAGCTGTGAAGTCTTATCTTCACTCACCTTTCATCAGCTTCACCTTAGCCCCTCAATGGCAAGGTTAAGAGCTAACACTACCCATGTACAAATGACTTGCTCTTGCAGTCTTACCCCTTGATTGAGCCCCTTTTGTGTGCATATAGTGTGTGCTACTTGTGAATGCTTGATTTACCGTTTGTACTGAATAGGATAGGCTTGCTTCCTGTGCAAGTTAGCTAGAAACCTTGACTTAGGGACAATCTTTGCATGATAACATCTAGGCTCGAGTTAGTCTCCCTAGTTGTGTTTCCCTCTGTTATCTGGTTAGGCTAGTCCTGTGTCCCTTCGTAGGGGAACTACGTCGCCCTGATCCTCATACCAGATGAGGTACGTAGGCAGGAGATGAGCAGATCTCTCCGGGCGCCTGTGTCTTTGTTTTGTGTTGTTGTGTGCTTGGAAGCTGATGTAAGTCCATCGAGTGGCATTCGGGTTCTAGTGTGTGTTTGTTGGTTCGAATGCTGATGTAAGTCCAGTGATTGGCATTCAGGCTCCACGTTTGCCTTCTTGTGTGTGTTTCGGTTCGGATGCCGATGTAAGTCCAGTGATTGGAATTCGGGCTCCACGTTTGCCTTTGCCTGTGTTTGTTTGTGTGCGTGTTAGCCGAGCTACGGATGCTCTGATTCTTCTTCGTCCAAGAAGATACGTATGCATAGGATGCGATATCCTAGCGAGCATGTGTCGTTTCCCCAGTCCGAACTACTTAGACTCTGATGTCTATGCTTGATAGACTAAGTAGGCCCAGGATGCGATATCCTGCCGAGTCAGTCTTGTGTGTTTTCTTGTGTCTCTTTCAGCCTGCGTAGATGATTGTGAGCAGTGTTTTAGCAACCAATTTCCCTTCCTATTGTGCGTGGATCCCGTCGAGTACGACGGATGCGTAGGGGTGCTAATACCTTCCCTTCGCATAACCGACTCCCGATCCCATTCTCTTTGGTCGCGAGACCATGCTTTTTCCAGGTTTACTCTGAGCGTTTCCTTTCCCTCTTTTGGGATAAATAACGCACGGTGGCGGCTCTGTTGTTTCTTTTTTCCCGCCGGTTTTTCGCGTAATGCGACAGTTGGCGACTCTGCTGGGGATCTTTAGAGAAGTTGACCTCTTGCTGGTCCATCTTCCCTAAGCGAGTCTCTCCTAGCGCTCTCTAGGTTAGGGTTTTGTTTGCTATTTGCTGTTATTTATTGCATTCATGATTATTATGTTGTATATATGTGCATATTTGTTTGCATGCATCATATTGTCATTGAGCTGTCTCCTGTGCAGGTGGTTCCTCTGTTTGGGGTGGGTGTTCTGAGTGGGGCTAAAACCCAGGCCCGAGTGTACACCTAGGATTAGTGTGGTCTCACGTTCCTCATTTGCTTTATTAGCATATTGTTGCAACGTGACATACCACAAGCCGGACGAGGTTCATCTGAGAGCTCTTCCTTTGTGGAGCACTCCACTTTGGTTGGGTTACCTCTTTTGAACTATTGACTCCGGTGGCCGATCATTCCCGGATCTTTGGTTTAGACGATCTCAGGAGAGCTACAATGGCACACCCGAAAGGGCAAACCCATTGAGTATCTCTGCCCGATTGTCGAGACTATTATCCGCCTTAGGATGACCTGTTTAGAATTTACCTGTGAGGGGAGGGTGATTCTTACAAATGCATGTTCATATGGTGGTTTTTGATGGTGACTAATGGTTCCGTTGATCAGAGTCCTATTTATAAGTCGGATTTATGGCCATTTATTTCTGGGATGCCGGAGTTCTGTCCGTGGTTTATCAGCGGGTTCCGTTTATTTCGGATCCCCAGGTTGAATTTGAGAGTACCTGTTCAGAGGATCTGGCTGTCATCCGTTCAGTGGATGTTCCTGTGATAATGATGTAATCTCCGGGTCCGTTTATTTCGGAACTCCCCAAGTCGGATTTATGGTGATTCAGTTGGCTGTGACTGGTTCAGAGAATGGGTCTTCAGATGACTTGGTGGCCCAATGACCTGCATTCATGCATTTGCATCATCCCATTTTGCATTCATCCGCATTCAACCCATGTCGATCCGTACTCAGGGTCCAATGTTGATTGAGATTCTGGTTGAGAGACATCCAGATGTCAGATTGTTATTGATGAAAAATTATCTGTCTCAGTGATGCTAGAATCAAAGGACGGAATATTCCTGGTACGGATAGACATTGCATGTGTGAGTCATACTAACCCATTTGTTGTTTTGTAGGTGTCAATCGGTGCGCATAGCTCGTTTGCTCAGATATCCTGCTAGGGGCAACAAATCCGAACCGATGGATCCTCCCAACGCCGACATCCTCGAACTGAAAGAGATGGTGAGAGATTTGTTCAGTGTTGTGCAAGGGCTTGCCTTGGGGCAGAAAGCCATGGCCGAGAGATTGGAAAGGATTGAGGGCTGGATGATCAAGGAGGAAGTTCAGGGAAAGGCTCCGTCATCCGAAGTGACAAATCCCTCTGACTCTGTAGCCAAGGAACCCTCTGGCGGTGGCCTGCTAAAAAAAAAGAGGTTGACTCAAGTGGTGTGGCAGTAAAGAAGGAACGTGGTAAGGATCGTTATCACCCTTATGCTGCTGCTGTAACCGCCCCTGTTGGTAATCCACTTGTACCACCGCAACAACCACCACCTCAACAGAAGGCACCGAGAGCTAGGAGCCAGGTGAAGAAGAAAAAGGAGGAGCGTCAGTTTGAGGAACCACCTGTGACCTACACCCTTCTGTTCAGGAGATTGAGGGATTGGGGTTAATCCGGCCAAGGATTTTGATTCCCATAGCACAACAGAAGAGGCCTGCACACTATGATGAGAATGCCAGGTGCGAGTTCCATTCTGAGGCACCCGGGCACAATGTTGAGGGTTGTAGGGCTTTCAAGCATGTCATCCAAGACATGGTGGACTCCAAGACCATCAACTTGGCACAGATAATGAATGGTGATGTTAACCCCGTACCCAGGCAAGGTCCTATAAAAGTGAAGATGGTGAAAAAGGTCAAGAAAGGAATGGAGGTGACTGGGGAAGATCAGTTAAAGGTTCCAATGGCTGTGGTCCCAAAACCTCTGGTACAGGAGGGAGCTTTCCCTGCTATTGATAATTGTTGTGCGACCGTCACCACAGAGGGGTGTGTATTGATGAGAGACACGACCTGGAAGATGATAGAAGTAGAAATGGACAGTGAAAATTTTGAAATGCCCAGTCAAGCAATTGAAACCATCAAGGTAGAGAATGCTGTTGTTATTGGGGAAGAGAAGACGCTATCCATTTATTCTTATAAGCAAGCTCTAGAGGTGGTGAAGAACAAAGAGGCCCGAGGTTGGGGAAGGATCATTGACATAGTGGTGAAGGCAGACATGTTTGGGATCGGTTATCCAGATCAAGAGTCGTCTAGACCAAACAGGGGACGTCGTCCACCGTACATCTTCGTCAGTGCAGGAATGCTGAATTCTGACCATGCTTGTTCAGTGAGTGAAGAGATTGACCGCGACCGCGAGCTAGAGTTGTGGATAAAGTCGTGCGTACCAGGCAACTGGAAGGCCTCCAAAAGCATCATTGTCGCTCATCCGGAAGAGTAGTTTTGATGTGTTAATTTTGTTTGCATGAAAGCCATACGTTTTGCCCGAAACGTACTGGTCCATTGTAAGGGCCACCTCATGTGTCTCATTTTGCAACATTTTGCATCAGTAATAAATGGATGTTTTTGTGATCAAAAGCGGTGTTCCCTGTTCTTCATTTTTTGCAGTTTTAAAAAATAAAAATGGCAATGTTTTTCGTTTTTCTTTTGAACTTATCTCGTTCCAACCACAAAAGTGATTACCCTCCTGATCTCATCGATAACAATTTGGTTACACCTCTATATGACTTCGACAATCCAAGCTATCATGCCGAAGAAAAAGGCGAAGAAGATTGTGATCTGCTGGAATTAGCTAGGTTGTTGAAACAAGAGGAGAAGGTGATTCAACCGCACGAGGAGCGAGTCAAGATGGTAATCCCGAGTACCGCCGAGTTCAGAAGGGAAATGAAAGTTGAGGCCGCTTCAGAGGCAAGTCGAGAGCAGAGTGGTAGCCCTGTTGAAAGAGCAGGTTGATATCTTCACCTGGTTGCATCCAGATACACCAGGGTGGAATACCCATGTTGTGGGGCACGAGCTACCATCGAGAGAAGACTATCCTCTAGTGAAGAAGAAGGCTGGTGCCACGGATCAAAGGGCTACGGTGACTTTGTTTCATGATATGACTCATCGTGAAAGCAAATGCCATGTTGATGACATGATGGCAAAGTCCCAAGCAGAGAGGGGCATCCGGTGGACTTAATCCAGTTGTTTGACAGGTAGAGATAACTCATACCGTTGAGTTCGAATCAGTGCACTTATGGAGTGCTGTCCGGTAAGCTGTCGAGGCTTATTATGAGCGGATAAGAGGAATCGAGGTCGATCCTGCAAAAAAAAAAAAAAACACAATACTAGAAACGCCTGAACCGAAAAAAAAAAAGAAAAGAAATCAAATGGTCAGGTGGAATGATGACTGCCAAGGGGCATGGAAAAATGAAAAAAGAATAAGTTGCAGGAACCTCCGATTCTAATGCCTCCCGTGGAAGGAATAAATGTTGATTTGGTACTTGACAGCCCTCAAGGGGTCTAGGAGGTGTGTGGTGGGTCAGCATGACTAGTCTTGTCGAAAAGAGCATGCAATTTACCTAAGCAAAAAGTTTATCGACTGTGAAACAATACACTCACTGCTCGAGAAAACTTGATGTACTTTGGCATAGGCTGTTCGCCGACTGAGACAGTGTGCTGATTCATACCACCTTATGGATGTCCAAAATGGATCTGATCAAGTATGTGCTTGAGGAGATAGCGTTGAACGGACGGGTTGCGAGAGGGCGAATGGTGTCGACTGAATACGATGTTCAGGATGTCTCCCAGAAAGTAATCAAGAGGAGGGTACTGTATGGTTATCTCGCCCACTGATGATTATCAGTCAAGGAAGTTTGAAGTCCCTGATGAGGACATCTCGAGGTACTCAAATCGAAAGATTGAGAGTGACCGATCCCGGAGGAGGGGCCTGACCCTGAATCCGAACGGATTCTGATGTCTGATGGGGAGAGTTAAAGTGAGTGAGCTGGTGCTTCCCCGACAACAGTTAGATGCACCAACTATGGTGGCTGAGTACGAAGTTGGTATCCTGAGTGTCGTACTTCGATACGTGCATCTACTGGGGCAGCGCCTTCCTCATTCAATATGGGATGGAAGTGATATTGCTTGCTGGAGGCTAGATCTCATTGTGGAGAGTCCGGATGGATGAGAAGTTAGAAAAGGGCGAGTGGATGAGGACTCGGTATGACGCGTTGAGCCTGACCGAGAAGAAAAGGGATGACAATTACTTGTCAAGGGGCAGTTGTACCCAGTAAATGAAGCGTGTTGTTAACTAAGAAGTGCGACCTCGTGCGTGCCACGTGAGAGATATGGTGTTGAAAAGGATCCTTCCTCCTCAAGACGATCGTGGGGCAAGTGGATAAACAGTTATGAATGTCCATTCGGGGTCGAAAAGGTCTCCTCTGACAGAGCCTTGTGATCGATGACCACGAATGATGAAGATTTTCCATTCCCTGTGAATGCGGACGCAGTTAGAAGATACTTCGTGAAAAAAAGAAAGACCCGCTGGACAAAAAGAATAAAAGAGTCCAGGCAAAAAAGGGGCATCCCGGCGAACCAAGAAAAAAGAGAAAAGGTTCGGGCAAAAGTTAGGGATAATAAAAAGCTGTACACCCGGCAAGTCGAAAACCCCACAAGGGCGACTTGGGCAAAAAAGGGTATCCCGGTGGACTGAAACCCGAAAGGGCGGTCCAGGCAAAAGAGGGATTGAAACGAACAACTGCGTCTAGCATGATCGTTTGTGCTTTGGTTAAGACATCACAGCTAGTCTCCGACAGAGGTCGATTGGAAGCGTCTTGTTCAGAAGGCCGAAAGTGCGGAAAGTCTTGAGGACATGTGAGGTGTAACCGAGTTGGAACCCGATGAGATCACGGTTCCGCATTGCCAATAGGATAGATTTTTTCCTTTGTGCGCAATCACCTCTTTCCAGGGTTTGCTTCCTGTGTGTTGCTTAATTCTGAGCCATCTTTTTTGTTTCAGTCAATAAGTGCGTGTTCATTCAAATAGTTTTGTTTTTGTTTTCATTACCGCTTTGATTACGAAAACATCCGTTCGTTTTGATAAGAATATTTGCATTTTGAAACATAGAGGTCCCTTCCGATGCATGCTTATAAGATTGAAATCTGGAAATCTTATTCGGAAGTTTGAGTGACCAAGATGTTGAAGCGTTGGCACGCCTGGGGCACGCTTTTATCTAACAATCTCTTGTGCAGGTACCGTTAGATATCTTCATTCGCTGGCAAATAGTGATATGGAATCTTTCGAAAAAAAGAAATCCCCACAGAGTCCAACCAGGGGCAAAGGGTTAGGCAAATAATGAAGGGACGGTGAAGGATTACGACGACGATCCTGGAAAGTTAATCAAGAAGACTCTTCAAAGTCTAAGGACTGGAAAGTTTGTATGAATCCCAGGAATTCGATCTTCGTGGGATGAATCTGAAAAGTCCAGACGAGTCTGGGAGTTCTCAAAAGTGGAAAGTCAACACTGTGGTGGGATGGCGAACACCAGTGTTCGACGAATCAAAGGGCGGCCCGTGTCCGATAGGCCGTATTTCTCCAATGGGTTTGAGAGTGTCATCTCCCTAGCAGATTCGAGATCGGTGCCTCCTCAGCAAGCCTAAAGGTTACCATATCCTCAGCGGAGTTGTGACTGTTTCCCAAGTCTGAAGCTGCCTTCCCGGCAGAGTTTGTGTTGATGGTTTTCCCTCAGCGAGGTCCCCAAGAGGATCGGGTTCGGAGAAAATCATCCCCAGTAGAGACAAGCATGGGTTGCCTCCCCTAACAGGGTAATCGCCAAGCAGTTCGGGTTCGATGGAGGTCATCCCCAGCGAGGATTGTCTTTCCCCAACAGGGTGGAAATTGACGTGGCAAGGAGATCCTCAGCACAGTTCCTGGAGTTCCCCGGTGTTGTCTCTGGAGGGGACGTATTTTTATGCATCCATCATTTAGACAAGCATAGCATATTACATCATTAGTGCATAGCATTTCCATGATCATGGGGCATTGTGTAAAACAAAAAAAAACTCATGCATCAACATTGCAAACATGTCCATTAGCCCTAGGCAGTGGTGACCAGTCGAGATTGGGTTGTTGGAAAGAGTTTAGCATCGCTTGGATCGATTTCAGAGTTGGGTTCCCCAGCATGGTTGAGAGGTTGGTGTTTTCTCAGCAAGCGACTCCTTAGTCGAGTGGGTACCCCCAGCAGTGTTACTCCCCAGAATTGGTAGCATCTTGCCAGCTTGGATCTTTTTCCCTAGCAGATGGGGGTGTGTCCGATCTCTCCATGTAGAGTCTACCCCTTAAGCAGAACGTGTCTACTATCCTTTCCTGCCATTCCCCACTGAGATACATCCTCGTGGATGACGGTTGTTTCCGTTTCCTCCCTACACATAACGGGATGGTTTTTCCCTATTGAGTTCTTTCCTCATTAGGATGAGTCTTGATTCAGTTTGCCTTTTTGGATCGATCCTAAATTGGATTCCTATTGACTGTTTTTTCCCTGAGGCATAAATGGATAGTTGCTCACTAACCGGCACTCATTCATCTTATCCTCAACGGAACTTGTTGGCCTCTACCTACAAACCGGTAGTTGTAAGTCCTATCTTTGTGGTTTTCTACCTACAAGCCGGTAGTTGTAAAATCCCACTTTCATCCCCTAGCGGAGGTAACCTTTGTGGTTCATTCTGTTTGTTGGCCTCTACCTACAAACCGGTAGCTGTAAGTCCTATCGTCGTGGTTTTCTACCTACAAGCCGGTAGTTGTAAAATCCCACTTTCATCCCCTAGCAGAGGTAACCTTTGTGGTTCATTCTGTTTGTTGGCCTCTACCTGTAAACCGGTAGTTGTAAGTCCTATCTTTGTGGTTTTCTACCTACTCCTGGTAGTTGTAAAATCCCACTTTCATCCCCTAGCAGAGGTAACCTTTGTGGTTCATTCTGATTGTTGGCGGATTTTGCGGTCTTCTACCTACTAACCGGTAGTTGTAAATCCTTTTTTCTCACTCTGTCTTTCAGCAGACTATTTGGTGGCCTCTACCTACAAACCGGTAGTTGTAAGTCCTATCTTTGTGGTTTTCTACCTACTAGCTGGTAGTTGTAAAATCCCACGTTCTCCCCTTGGTGGAGTTAACCCTTTGTGCTTATCCTAGTTGATGACGGTTACTGTTTTCCGTGGTTTTCTGCCTATTAACCGGTAGATGTAATCCCCTCTTTGTGGTTATCATTATCCAGTTTTTGATATTGATATTCCTTTCCTTTCGGATATTTGCTTTGATTAAGCAACTTTATCCCCAGCGGGCATTCCCTGTCCTTTTGATTGGTCATCTTTGCATACCTAGTCCTGGTACCCCGATGCCTTTCTTTTCGGTCGATTTATCCATTTTACAACCCACCCGGTTATGGATAACCTTCCATGCGAGTATGTTATCTACGTTTAGACGGCTATAGATAATGTATCTCATGCGCTCTTGGGTCGAAGTCGTCCTCCCCAGTTGAGTAAGATTTGTATTCCTTTGTTCGGAATCGAATGTCCGTCCTTTAACAAGTTTGCCTTTGCTCTCTTCAGGATGATGTCGGTCGATCTATCCATCTAACAACCTGCAATCCGGTTATGGATAATCTTCCATGCGAGTGTATTATCTACGTTTCGACGGCTATAGATAATATATCTCATGCACTCTCTGGTCAGTCTTTTGATTGCTTTCTCCAGCAGAGTAAGATTCGTATTCCCTGTGGAATCGAATGTCCATCCTTTAACAAGATCGCTTTTCTAGCCCTCTTCAGGATGTTGAGTGTTTTGGAACACAAACCAATTCACGTTTGGTCGGTCATCCGTTTCATACCTACAACCCGGTATCCGTGGTGTTCCTTCCTGTTTGCTCACTGTCGTGACCTTGTTCCCCAGTGAGATCCCCTGCCAGTATGTGGCCTTGCCCAGACATGTAGATGTCAGTATCCTGTCAGCACCCGCGTGTGTTGTTTCTTTGGTGTCGGTAAACACCATCTTTCGGTGCTTTCCCAGTCATGCGTAAGTGTCTGGTCTTCTTTGGTGACGGTAAACATCATCTTTCGATGTTCGTAACGTCGTCCTTCCTTCCGTAGTGAAGAGCTTCCTCCTCTCCGTTGGTGTCGATAAACGTCAAGTTTTTCCCGATCATCCGTTGATGATTTGGTTGTGTTCACTCTCCCCAGAAGAGTCCTCCGCTCCGTTGGTGTCGATAAACGTCGAGTTTTTCCTATGCGTCTGCTGGCGTATAGTTGATATCTTTCCCCACAGGGTCGTCCCCAGAAGAATCCTCCTCTCCGTTGGTGTCGATAAACGTCGAGTTTTTCCTAGTCGTCCGATGACGTCTAGTTGCTTATCCCTCACAGATCATTCATTAATGACTGTTGATTCCCCTCAGAAGTTTCCTCCTCTCCGTTGGTGTCGATAAACGTCGAGTTTTTCCTATTCATCCTATGACGTCTAGCTGTACCCTTCCCCATGCGGATTTACCTCCCCGTTGGTTTCGATAAACGTTGAGTTTTTCTCATTCGTCCGATGACGTCTGATTGTATACCCTATTCCCAGTCATTCCTTAATGTCTGGTTGATTTCCCAGCCAGAATCCCCAGTAGACGTCCTATTTGGTGTCCGGTTGTGGTCTCCCTTTCGTCCGTTGGCGTCTGGTTGAGTTTTCTCCTTCTCCGTTGGTGTCGATAAACGTTGAGTCTCCCTTTTGTCCGTTGGCGTCTGGTTGAGTTTTCTCCTTCTCCGTTGGTGTCGATAAACGTCGAGTTTCTCCCTTTCGTCCTATGACGTCTGGTCGAGTCTTCCCAGTTCATCCGTCGTCCGTTGATGTCTGGTCTCCTTCTCCGTTGGTGTAGATAAATGTCGAGCTTCTCCCTTTCGTCCTATGATGTCTGGTCGAGTCTTCCCATTCATCCGATGATGTCTGGTCTCCTTCTCTGTTGGTGTCGATAAACGTCGAGCTTCTCCCTTTCGTCCTATGACGTCTGGTCGAGTCTTCCCATTCATCCGATGATGTCTGGTCTCCTTCTCCGTTGGTGTCGATAAACGTCGAGCTTCTCCCTTTCGTCCTATGACGTCTGGTCGAGTCTTCCCATTCATCCGATGATGTATGGTTACCTCTCTGTTGGTCTTGGTAAACGTCTAGTTTTTCCTGGTCGTCCCAGCTGATTCACCTTTCCGTTGGTTTCGGTAAACGTCGAGTTTTTCCCATTACTTCCGCTGACGTATGGTTGTGTCCTTTCCTGGTTATCCCCAGTAGAGTTGATTTACCTCTCCGTTGGTCTTGGTAAACGTTGAGTTTTTCCTAGTTGTCCGCTGGCATCTAGTTGAGATTTCTGTTCCCATTCATCGTGTTGAGATGTCTGGATGTGGTTGTGCTTTTGAAAGAAGAAAAATAGAAAAGAGACAAATCCCAGCAGTGTGCAAATTTCTACGGTTCTTGGTATTCAATCCCTGTTTACCCGGAAAGTCTGACAGCCGTTGCTCTCATCCATTCGGGTTCCCAGTTGATTGAATAGGGGCAGCTGTAGCACCTCAAATTTGCACCCTACCTTTTGTACATTCATTTCATATTAGGTCATTAACATAACATGGTCCATTGCATAGCATTGCATAGCCATTTGCCCAAGTGCAAGCCCACTGACAAATTGGGTCAAACTGGTCAGAGAATCAGTCAATCAAGCAAGCATGTGCCATTTCCATTGGAACAAATCCCTATGGTTGATTTATCAAGTTCATATGGTCTAAGGATCATTGTGAGGTGATTTGGCCAAAGATTGGATGATCAAAGTTCAACAGTCAAGCTGAATTTCTTTAGAAACCCTAGAAAGTCAACTGTGGTCAACTGTACCTGATTTTATGGATTGGAAGGTGTGAGATGGTTTGAAAGGCCTCATTCATGTCCATATAAGTCTCATTTGACATATCAAAGACCAAGGTTGAAGATTTGGAGGTCAGACAAGAAGTTTCCAAAAAAAGCAGGTGACCTGTAACTTCAGCTGCCCAAAATGGAAAGTTTTTCTCCCCAAAATTACTTCATCATACAAGCTTCAAATGGAATTTTGTCCAACATGAGAGTTGAAGATCTTGATCTCACCATTCCAAAAAGTCCAAGAACTTGAAATTCCCATGTGTGGTTGGCAAGATATGGTCCAGTCATTTTCCAAAAATGCCCAAAATCAAAGTGGCATAACTTTCATATGGAATGGCCAAATTGGATGGTTTTTCTTTGAGCAAACCACATTTGATGTGTAATTTCATAATCCATCATCACATTTTGCCAAAAGCCTTCGCATAAAAAGGTCAATTTTCAAGTGTACTAATTAAAAACCGAGGGCAAAATGGTCCAACTTTCAAATTACATGGAGTTTTGACATGGGACTTTTTTCAACACATCACATATGCCATTTAGAGTTTGGGTGAACCAAGTTTGGGGCAGAAAATTGGCTGCATCATGAAAGGGCATTTTGGCCACACACTTGAAAATGCATTTTACACTAATCCTTCTAATTTTGCTAATCATGATTAATTTTGGATTAAGGCATTGGTATATATTGCTAATTGTAACTGTATTTCATAAGCACTAATCACTTTTTCAGATCCAAAGGCAAAAACACACCAATTCTCTCATTTTTCTCCAATTTGCATCTTCACTTTCTCCATCAATTCTTCAAGATTTTGCTAATGCTTGTGCTAGTTGATGCTTGATTCTTCCTCTGCAGGTCTTGGATAATTTCTGTTTGTGAAGATTGAAGCAAAATCGTGGCCAACTCCAACTGATGCAAAGCCTTGAACATCAATGGCGGTTGGTGAATTTCATTGATCCGTGCGTTCTTGAGCTGAAAGATCATCACCATACACCTTCCTAACCAACATTCTTCATCTGTTTCATCGAATTGGAGCTAAATACACAAGGATTTCGCACTGTGATCTTCAAGAGGTGAGATTTCGAAACCTTTAATCCGTGCAATTGCCATGTGGATTCGATAGTGCGTTGAACGTAGAGTGCATTGATGTTTGAATCGCTTGATTTCGTCCACTAATCACCAAGATATCATAGATTAAAGATTGTATGTCCAAACTTCTTTCGATCGAATCTTTGTGTGTGATAACTTATAGACTAAACCATTGCCATAACTGTAATCTACGTTGGAAGAGGAAGAGATCCGTATATCATTTGTGCATTTTGGTTGAGTTTTGCTCGTAACCGAATCTGGTGGTGATGAACTCATGAACACGCGTTTGAAGGTGAAAATTCTGGAAATATTTCGCTGTGTGATCTTCCTTCAGCGCGTTTCAATTTCAAAATCTGTTTCCCGCCGAGCCTAGCCAGTAGTACGCCGCCAACGCATTAAAACAATACTGTGTCGTTTTGGCCTTGGACTCGTTTATTACAAGTTTGCCACGCTGAGTCATTTAATTCATTTTATAACTTAAATAAACATTTCAATATTTCATTAAACTTCAAAAAATCAAAACAAATCCATTTTTAGTCCAAATTAATTGGGAATTTTTTTGTTAGATTCCAAATTTCATCTAGTTTTTTATAGGTATGGTAGTCCAAGTTGCGCCTGGTGATTTTATTGACTTTGCCTATTGGTCTTGTTCATGTGTATATTTTGTGTATGTTTTACCATTTTTAACATGAAATGATCATGCATTATCCAAATTGAATGGAATTTCACATGCTTGTTCTTGACTCATTGCTGGTTATTTTGATATATAGTTTGTGAATTTTGAATTTATGGTTTGCAAGTTATGATGTGTGCAAGTTGAGTGTGACAATGTGTGTCACACTAGGTTAGGTCAACTTCATGATTTTATTTGACATGCCTATGCTTTGCCAATTGACCTCAAATTTGGCATGTGATCTCCTCTATATGTCTAGTTTTGCCATGAATTTTTGTAGGAATTGTTGAGCCATTTCCTATTTGATTGAGATTTTTGCTTGCTGTTTAGACATTTTTGGGTTTTGTTTGAGTGATTGTCTTCCATGCCTTGTGAAATGCTCATACCATATCATATGAATGTGAAATTTGATGGAGTGATTCATAACATGTTCATTGTCACTTTGGCTTTGGTCCCATTCATTTCTTAATTGTTCTCACTGTTTTGCATTTGATTGAAGTTGATGCTTGTTTTGCTACCATGTGTTGGCTTGTTTGGATTTTTGCTGACTTTATGATTTTCACTGACCTACTTCCTCTTGTCCAAATGGCATGAAAATTGACCTGTAGCTCATTGAATGTGTCCTGTTTAGACTGGAATTTTTGTGGAATTTATTGAGCTGTTTGGGTATTTGTTTGAGTGAGATCATTCTGTTTGCTCATATATGATTCACAATTGCCTAGTTTGACTTAAATTGTGCATGAAATAAATTTAGTGCATAGTTTAGATGTGAGACCAATTGGATTCTCTTTGTAATTGACTTATCTTGATTTTGGTCATGTTTCACTTGCTGTTTTGACTTTTTCACTTCTTTTTGACCCTAGGCTTGTCCTAGTGGTCTTGTATCTCATGTTTGAATGTGATTTTCAGGTTAAGAAGCAAAATACCTTAAGGAGGTGGATTCACATTTGATTGAGTTGTCTCATTTGATATTGTAAACTAACTTGGTTTATGTTGTAGGATGCTTGGCTCCTTTGAGTTGACTTGCACTTTGGTGCATTGGATTGTGTTTGTCTGTATATAGTTAATTGTGAACCATCTGCTGTTTAATTCTGTGATTGGTATACTGATGATATTTGATTGATTTCAGGTACATTAGTTGCTAATATTGCTTTACTTTGCTTGATAAGCAATTTGAATTGAGGTATAACATTCTTATCTCCGTGTAGTCTGGAAGACCTGGCCTGTTACTTGGCCAGACACCTGTCTGAAGTCCTCCTTAAGAGGCAATGTTTGTGATTGTTTACTTTTGTCCCCAAGCAGGTAAAGACCTCAATGAGGCAATTGGCAGATATAAGAGATACGCAATCTATCTCCCGCTATTCTATTGAGTCGTCCCTCTGCTCACACCCCTGCGTTGATGCATTGGGACACAAACCCAAGATCTTGTACAATGTACAGTTGTGTCAGAGTCTTGAGTGTAGAAGGGTTCCTCCTTTCTGAACCCACGCTCCTTTGTCTGAAGCTCTCCCTGACCAGGGATAAGAGCTGTGAAGTCTTATCTTTACTCTCCTTTCATCAGCTTCACCTTAGCCCCTCAATGGCAAGGTTAAGAGCTAACACTACCCATGTACAAATGACTTGCTCTTGCAGTCTTACCCCTTGATTGAGCCTCTTTTGTGTGCATATAGTGTGTGCTACTTGTGAATGCTTGATTTACCGTTTGTACTGAATAGGATAGGCTTGCTTCCTGTGCAAGTTAGCTAGAAACCTTTACTTAGGGACAATCTTTGCATGATAACATCTAGGCTCGAGTTAGTCTCCCTAGTTGTGTTTCCCTCTGTTATCTGGTTAGGCTAGTCCTGTGTCCCTTCGTAGGGGAACTACGTCGCCCTGATCCTCATACCAGATGAGGTACGTAGGCAGGAGATGAGCAGATCTCTCCGGGCGCGTGTGTCTTTGTTTTGTGTTGTTGTGTGCTTGGAAGCTGATGTAAGTCCATCGAGTGGCATTCGGGTTCTAGTGTGTGTTTGTTGGTTCGAATGCTGATGTAAGTCCAGTGATTGGCATTCAGGCTCCACGTTTGCCTTCTTGTGTGTGTTTCGGTTCGGATGCCGATGTAAGTCCAGTGATTGGCATTCGGGCTCCACGTTTGCCTTTGCCTGTGTTTGTTTGTGTGCGTGTTAGCCGAGCTACGGATGCTCTGATTCTTCTTCGTCCAAGAAGATACGTATGCATAGGATGCGATATCCTAGCGAGCGTGTGTCGTTTCCCCAGTCCGAACTACTTAGACTCTGATGTCTATGCTTGATAGACTAAGTAGGCCCAGGATGCGATATCCTGCCGAGTCAGTCTTGTGTGTTTTCTTGTGTCTCTTTCAGCCTGTGTAGATGATTGTGAGCAGTGTTTTAGCAACCAATTTCCCTTCCTATTGTGCGTGGATCCCGTCGAGTACGACGGATGCGTAGGGGTGCTAATACCTTCCCTTCGCATAACCGACTCCCGATCCCATTCTCTTTGGTCGCGAGACCATGCTTTTTCCAGGTTTACCCTGAGCGTTTCCTTTCCCTCTTTTGGGATAAATAACGCACGGTGGCGGCTCTGTTGTTTCTTTTTTCCCGCCGGTTTTTCGCGTAATGCGACAATCATAAATCAAAAAAATTCTTTCTAATCTGTCGTAGTTTATAAATAGAAAAGATTTTGCAATCCCCTTTGGAAAATGAAGGATCATAGTGTAGTTTTAAAAGGTTTTGGATTTATAAACTTTTTTGACCTATATAGTAATAAATGTATTCATGAATTAAAGGACGTATCAAAATTGATAAGTTTTTTTCTTAAAGAATTCAAGTTATTATTGTTGATTCACTAACATATATGACTCATAACTAAATAAAGATTATAATCACAAAGTAAATATATATTAAACTCTGTTTTTTGCGATTAAATTAAATGGAGAAGGCAATAATAATAATAATATTAGAGAATATTATAATGAAACCCTTCCAAATCCACATGCATATTTCTTAACAAATATTTGTAACGATTTCACTTTATTAAAGATGAGACATTGGAAATAATTTTTATATATTACTTAAAAGCAATAACAACAAATAACATATAAACAAAATTGAAGAACCAAAACTCCTTAAATTTTTCAATTAACATAACAAACCTTCCGTAAATGATTCTAAATTCACAATAAACGTTTGGTAAATATCTCATATAAGACAAGAAACTTTGTTTCCTTATTATATGAACAAAGTGATCATGAACGAAAACTTATCTTTTAACTTACCATTATTCAAAAACAAAAACATATTTCAACCCCCTTTGATAAATGAAGAATCATAATGTAATTTCAAAATATTTTGAATTTATAAACTGTTATGACCTATTTGGTAATAAAGGTAGTGAAGAAGAAAATGATGAATTAAAATTGGTAAGTTTTTTTCATAAATTTCAAGTTTTAATTGTAGATTTACTAACTTATCTTACTCTATATTAAATAAACTTTAGAATCACGATGTAAATCTTTAATAACCTATGGTTTTTACTATTGTATTAAATGGAGAAGGCACTGATAATAGTTTTAATATTAGAGAATATTGTCAGGAACTCCTTCCTAATACGCATGAAAATATCTTTACAAATATTTGTAATGATATAAATTTATGGAATATAAGGTATCACAAAAATTTTGTATATATTATTTAAAAATAATAACAACAAACTATATATGAAAAAATGAAGAACTGGAAGTCCTTAAATGTTTCAAATAACATACCAAACATTCCTTAAATGTTTCTAAAATCACAATAAACTTTCCTTAAATATTTCATATAACACAACAAACTCAATTTCCTTATATGAACATGGTATTAGTGATCGTAAATCAAAACTTCTCTATCTAACTTTCCGTGGTTTATAAATACAAAAGCTTTTGCAATTCATTTTGGAAAATGAAACATCATAGTGTAATTTTAAAAGGTTTTCGGTTTATAATTTATTTTTACCTAGATAGTAATAAATGTATTGAATAAAAAAAAGATGTATCAAAATTGGTATGTTTTTTATTAAAGAATTCAAGTTCTTATTGTTCATTCACTAACATATACACCTAATAATTGAATAAAGTTTACAATCACAAATTAAATCTATATTAAAAAATGGTTTTTACGATTAAATTAAATGAAGATGTATATAATAATAATAGTAATATTAGAGAATATTATAATGAACTCCTTCAAAATCCACTTGCATATATCTTTACAAATATTTGTAAGGGTTTCGCTTTATTAAAGACGAGACATAGTTTTTAGTGTGATCTTCCGCTGTGCATTTTGTATAATTATAGGTATTATACATAGTTCTTAGATTTTTATTTAGGAACTATTGTATGACATGTTCCATATGTTTTATTTTATTTTATGGACATGTATATAAAGATGTCGTTTGGAACTTATGTTGTGACAGTACAAATTATTAACACTTATATGATTTTATACTAAATATATATTATAAGGGTTGTTACAGTTGGTATCAGAGAAGGTCAATTCTCAACATAGGCTTGAAACATCATAAGTAAATACATTCCGTCCTCATATGTATGTTTAGTCAACAAGATTCTTAATATCAATATATGTAATATTGGGCCTGATCAACCTAATTCTATGTGCGTAGTAGGTAGCGTAATGGTTGAGCGACCACGAGGACCCTGAAGTGTGTGTAGAGTTGTGCTTGAGGGTGGATTCAAGCCAAGAATTGGAAGTAAGGGGAGCTGGTTAGCTCAGTTGGTGTCTTAATAAGAGTTGTGATTATGGTAGCATATAATTGAAAGGAATTCTATTGTTCAAGAAAACATCCAATGTTAAATAAATGTAATTAAAGGGAGGTTTATTGTGGCCTAGAGAGTAATAAATGTATTGAAGAAGAAAAAGATTTATCAAAATTGGTATGTTTTATCTTGAAGAAATTAAGTTTTTATTGTTGATTCACTAACTTATATATCTCATAATTGAATAAAGTTTATAATCACAAATTAAATCTATATTAAATTATGGTTTTTATGATTAAATTAAATGAAGAAGACAATAATAATAATAATAATAGTAGTATTAGAGAATATTATACCGAACGCCTTCCAAATAGGCATGCAAATATCTTTACAAGTATTTTTAATGATATCACTTTATCAAAGATAGGGTATCACAAATAATTTGTATATATTATTTAAAAATAATAACAATATACTATATACAAAAAAATAAAGAACTAGAAGTCCTTAAATGTTTCAATTAACAAACAAAAGTTTCCTTAATTGTTTCTAAAATCACAACAAACTTTCCTTAAATATTTCATCTAACACAACAACCTCAGTTTCCTTATATGGACATAGTTGTGGTGATCATAAATCAAAAAAATTCTTTCTAATCTGTCGTAGTTTATAAATAGAAAAGATTTTGCAATCCCCTTTGGAAAATGAAGGATCATAGTGTAGTTTTAAAAGGTTTTGGATTTATAAACTTTTTTGACCTATATAGTAATAAATGTATTCATGAATTAAAGGACGTATCAAAATTGATAAGTTTTTTTCTTAAAGAATTCAAGTTATTATTGTTGATTCACTAACATATATGACTCATAACTAAATAAAGATTATAATCACAAAGTAAATATATATTAACCTCTGTTTTTTGCGATTAAATTAAATGGAGAAGGCAATAATAATAATAATATTAGAGAATATTATAATGAAACCCTTCCAAATCCACATGCATATTTCTTAACAAATATTTGTAACGATTTCACTTTATTAAAGATGAGACATTGGAAATAATTTTTATATATTATTTAAAAGCAATAACAACAAATAACATATAAACAAAATTGAAGAACCAAAACTCCTTAAATTTTTCAATTAACATAACAAACCTTCCGTAAATGATTCTAAATTCACAATAAACGTTTCGTAAATATCTCATATAAGACAAGAAACTTTGTTTCCTTATTATATGAACAAAGTGATCATGAACGAAAACTTATCTTTTAACTTACCATTATTCAAAAACAAAAACATATTTCAACCCCTTTGATAAATGAAGAATCATAATGTAATTTCAAAATATTTTGAATTTATAAACTGTTATGACCTATTTGGTAATAAAGGTAGTGAAGAAGAAAATGATGAATTAAAATTGGTAAGTTTTTTTCATAAATTTCAAGTTTTAATTGTAGATTTACTAACTTGTCTTACTCTATATTAAATAAACTTTAGAATCACGATGTAAATCTTTAATAACCTATGGTTTTTACTATTGTATTAAATGGAGAAGGCACTGATAATAGTTTTAATATTAGAGAATATTGTCAGGAACTCCTTCCTAATACGCATGAAAATATCTTTACAAATATTTGTAATGATATAAATTTATGGAATATAAGGTATCACAAAATTTTTGTATATATTATTTAAAAATAATAACAACAAACTATATATGAAAAAATGAAGAACTGGAAGTCCTTAAATGTTTCAAATAACATACCAAACATTCCTTAAATGTTTCTAAAATCACAATAAACTTTCCTTAAATATTTCATATAACACAACAAACTCAATTTCCTTATATGAACATGGTATTAGTGATCGTAAATCAAAACTTCTCTATCTAACTTTCCGTGGTTTATAAATACAAAAGCTTTTGCAATTCATTTTGGAAAATGAAACATCATAGTGTAATTTTAAAAGGTTTTCGGTTTATAATTTATTTTTACCTAGATAGTAATAAATGTATTGAATAAAAAAAAGATGTATCAAAATTGGTATGTTTTTTATTAAAGAATTCAAGTTCTTATTGTTCATTCACTAACATATACACCTAATAATTGAATAAAGTTTACAATCACAAATTAAATCTATATTAAAAAATGGTTTTTACGATTAAATTAAATGAAGATGTATATAATAATAATAGTAATATTAGAGAATATTATAATGAACTCCTTCAAAATCCACTTGCATATATCTTTACAAATATTTGTAAGGGTTTCGCTTTATTAAAGACGAGACATAGTTTTTAGTGTGATCTTCCGCTGTGCATTTTGTATAATTATAGGTATTATACATAGTTCTTAGATTTTTATTTAGGAACTATTGTATGACATGTTCCATATGTTTTATTTTATTTTATGGACATGTATATAAAGATGTCGTTTGGAACTTATGTTGTGACAGTACAAATTATTAACACTTATATGATTTTATACTAAATATATATTATAAGGGTTGTTACAGTTGGTATCAGAGAAGGTCAATTCTCAACATAGCCTTGAAACATCATAAGTAAATACATTCCGTCCTCATATGTATGTTTAGTCAACAAGATTCTTAATATCAATATATGTAATATTGGGCTTGATCAACCTAATTCTATGTGCGTAGTAGGTAGCGTAATGGTTGAGCGACCACGAGGACCCTGAAGTGTGTGTAGAGTTGTGCTTGAGGGTGGATTCAAGCCAAGAATTGGAAGTAAGGGGAGCTGGTTAGCTCAGTTGGTGTCTTAATAAGAGTTGTGATTATGGTAGCATATAATTGAAAGGAATTCTATTGTTCAAGAAAACATCCAATGTTAAATAAATGTAATTAAAGGGAGGTTTATTGTGGCCTAGAGAGTAATAAATGTATTGAAGAAGAAAAATATTTATCTAAATTGGTATGTTTTATCTAGAAGAAATTAAGTTTTTATTGTTGATTCACTAACTTATATATCTCATAATTGAATAAAGTTTACAATCACAAATTAAATCTATATTAAATTATGGTTTTTATGATTAAATTAAATGAAGAAGACAATAATAATAATAATAATAGTAGTAGTATTAGAGAATATTATACCGAACGCCTTCCAAATAGGCATGCAAATATCTTTACAAGTATTTTTAATGATATCACTTTATCAAAGATAGGGTATCACAAATAATTTGTATATATTATTTAAAAATAATAACAATATACTATATACAACAAAATAAAGAACTAGAAGTCCTTAAATGTTTCAATTAACAAACAAAAGTTTCCTTAATTGTTTCTAAAATCACAACAAACTTTCCTTAAATATTTCATCTAACACAACAAACTCAGTTTCCTTATATGGACATTGTTGTGGTGATCATAAATCAAAAAAATTCTTTCTAATTTATCGTAGTTTATAAATAGAAAAGATTTTGCAATCCCCTTTGGAAAATGAAGGATCATAGTGTAGTTTTAAAAGGTTTTGGATTTATAAACTTTTTTTACCTATATAGTAATAAATGCATTCATGAATTAAAGGACGTATCAAAATTGATAAGTTTTTTTCTTAAAGAATTCAAGTTATTATTGTTGATTCACTAACATATATGACTCATAACTAGATAAAGATTATAATCACAAACTAAATATATATTAAACTCTGTTTTTTGCGATTAAATTAAATGGAGAAGACAATAATAATAATAATAATATTAGAGAATATTATAATGAAACCCTTCCAAATCCACATGCATATTTCTTAACAAATATTTGTAACGATTTCACTTTATTAAAGATGAGACATTGGAAATAATTTTTATATATTATTTAAAAGCAATAACAACAAATAACATATAAACAAAATTGAAGAACCAAAACTCCTTAAAATTTTCAATTAACATAACAAACCTTCCGTAAATGATTCTAAATTCACAATAAACGTTTCGTAAATATCTCATATAAGACAAGAAACTTTGTTTCCTTATTATATGAACAAAGTGATCATGAACGAAAACTTATCTTTTAACTTACCATTATTCAAAAACAAAAACATATTTCAACCCCCTTTGATAAATGAAGAATCATAATGTAATTTCAAAATATTTTGAATTTATAAACTGTTATGACCTATTTGGTAATAAAGGTAGTGAAGAAGAAAATGATGAATTAAAATTGGTAAGTTTTTTTCATAAATTTCAAGTTTTAATTGTAGATTTACTAATTTATCTTACTCTATATTAAATAAACTTTAGAATCACGATGTAAATCTTTAATAACCTATGGTTTTTACTATTGTATTAAATGGAGAAGGCACTGATAATAGTTTTAATATTAGAGAATATTGTCAGGAACTCCTTCCTAATACGCATGAAAATATCTTTACAAATATTTGTAATGATATAAATTTATGGAATATAAGGTATCACAAAAATTTTGTATATATTATTTAAAAATAATAACAACAAACTATATATGAAAAAATGAAGAACTGGAAGTCCTTAAATGTTTCAAATAACATACCAAACATTCCTTAAATGTTTCTAAAATCACAATAAACTTTCCTTAAATATTTCATATAACACAACAAACTCAATTTCCTTATATGAACATGGTATTAGTGATCGTAAATCAAAACTTCTCTATCTAACTTTCCGTGGTTTATAAATACAAAAGCTTTTGCAATTCATTTTGGAAAATGAAACATCATAGTGTAATTTTAAAAGGTTTTCGGTTTATAATTTATTTTTACCTAGATAGTAATAAATGTATTGAATAAAAAAAAGATGTATCAAAATTGGTATGTTTTTTATTAAAGAATTCAAGTTCTTATTGTTCATTCACTAACATATACACCTAATAATTGAATAAAGTTTACAATCACAAATTAAATCTATATTAAAAAATGGTTTTTACGATTAAATTAAATGGAGATGTATATAATAATAATAGTAATATTAGAGAATATTATAATGAACTCCTTCAAAATCCACTTGCATATATCTTTACAAATATTTGTAAGGGTTTCGCTTTATTAAAGACGAGACATAGTTTTTAGTGTGATCTTCCGCTGTGTATTTTGTATAATTATAGGTAGTATACATAGTTCTTATATTTTTTTTTAGGCACTATTGTATGACTTTGAGCCCCAAGCATGGCGGACATGGGGGAAAGGTGGACACCTAAGTGGGTTAGAGTCACATACGGTGAAAGATACTCAAAGTGGGTTAGAGTCCCATACGAGTGATGGTTCTTAAAAGTGGGTTAGAGTCCCATAGGGGAACCTGATATCCACCACGAAAGTCGAATCATACGAGCATGCATGAATCGGGCCTGGCTTAGACGTAAGTCCGTTCGGGAATTGATGCGTCGTGATCTGAATAATGATCGTGGTTGAGTTATGAGAACTCAGATGCATGTTGCCATACAATTGCGAGATAGTTCCCCATCGCTCAAGTCTTCGTTCCCTTGTTGACTTGAGTTGGATATGAGTTGAACATTGATTAGAACCCTGTAGAGCCGAGTGGACCCATAGGATAGGAGAACTCACTGAGATTATTATCTCATCCCATCATTGTTGTTATTTTTCAGGTAATTCTTTACAGGTTGAATCTAAGAGAAGCTGTTATGGATGTTTCAAGGGTTGCTGTTCATTATGATCTTCCGCTGTGGAGTTGTGTGCAATGAAGATATTGTACATAGTTCTTAGATTTTTATTGTTTAGGCATTATTGTATAACATGTTCCAGTGATGTTTTAGTTTGGACATGTATATATATATTGATGCCATTAGGCACTTATGTTGTGACAGTACCAAGATTTTACACTTGTATGATATTATTCTAGATATATATTATACGGGTTGTTACAGGTTGTATCAGAGCAGGTCGATTCTAGACCTAGCCTTGAAACATCATAAGTAAATCTATTCCTGCCTCATATGTGTGTTTAGCCAACATGATTCTTAATATCACTGTATATAGTATTGGGCCTGATCAACCTAATATTATGTGCATGGTAGGTAGGATCATGGTTGAGCGACCACGAGGACTCCGAAGTGTGGGTTGAACTTGTGCTTTGAGAATAGGCTCAAGCCAAGAGTTAGAAAGTAAGGAGAACTAGATGGCCTAGTTGAAGTTTCAGAGGCGTTGTGATTTGGGTATTATGCAATTGAAGAGTAGTGTATCGTTCAAGCGATTCTGCAGTGATAATGGAGTTGAGAAATTGAGGATCTCTATTGGATAAATTGTCAGAATTTTGAGGAATGAGTGAATTTGCTAGTGGAATAAGATACACTCACTAATATGGAATAGTATTGTGAGTAATTCCGTATGGTAAAGGAGAAGGGATGGTTATGTTACGCATATGTCATAAGGTCTGGAAGTGAGGCAGTGTATTAGTGTTTCAGTTTCTAAGGTCACTAAAATAATTTGGAAGAACAAGAGTACTTAATGGAATATATATATTTGGAATGGTACCTTGCAAGTGGTTGAAGACTTGAGGGATAAGGATGTTCAGTTTTGTTGGGAGCCTAAGGTAGTGGTGAAGTCTAAGAAGAGACTCGAGGACATGGTTGCCTATTCCAAGTGAAACATGTATGGACCAAATGGAGGTTAGAAGAGAATCCAAGTATGTTCAGTTTTAGAAGGGAGATCGGATTTGAGATAGCTCGTCAGCGGTTCAGTGTTAGTAAGAGACCATTATGGAATGATGAGTTACCTAAAGATCAATTATAAGAGTTTGTGTTGGAGGCCGATAGCGCACATTATATAGTAATGGAAGCTCCAGTGGGTTTTGGTTGTATGAGAACTGGTTGAGGATAAGAGCAATTAAGTTGGATTTAAGGACTTCTAGTAGAATGGTTTTTGTAATTGGAACGGAGAGAATTACCATAGGGAGACAAGTGAACACCGAGTGCGGAAGTAGTGCGGATGTTGCAATACAACTGTTGCAATGTGGCACATTTTAGATAGAGGCACAATGGGACCATTAAGATTCATTAAGACAAAGTTATGGGCGTGTAGTTGATGATTGTTCACATCGAGGATTTCTAGAGTATGTAGTGTGTAACACCCGAGGTCGGAGAGGCCGAAGAGTGGTTACATGTAACATCCGAGGGCGATGGAGTGGTTGTCGATGCATGATGCATGACAATGAGACACTCTGTTGAAAGAGTATATCTTTGGCAAATATTTTTGTATCGTATCCACAGAGATTGGGTAATATTACCGCCGTTCGATAATTCAAATGTTATAAGTTTAGAAAGTAACAGGGTTGTTTTGTTTGGAAAAATATCGTGTTAATAGATGTTAACATAAACTATTAAGTGGTTTTAGACAAATATAAAAGCTTGGCAAGATTGGAGTTCACTATTTCAAATATCTATGATTCCCTATGATAAATAATTAGATTCAAGATTATTGATGATGTTCAAATATCCTCTCAAAGTCATTTATGTCTAAATGATATCGTGATAGTTACTATATTGATCCTTAGACGATCTCTCCACCTAACTATCAATATAGTAACCTTGAATGTTCAATATCAAAGAATAGTAATGAATAAATCTATCTCTACAACTTATTCACTACTTGAAAATCTGTTTTATGTCTAAACTCGAGTAATCTCTCTCGACAACTACTCAAGTCTGGTTTTCAACTTAAAGCAAAAACAGTTATCAATACATCAACAATCTCTATCTCATATATATATCAAAGTGAATACATAAATAGATGAGAATAGCTACTACCTCCAATCTTGACAAAAGGGAGTTTAGCTCCTCATCACCATTGTTATAAAGCAGAAGGAAAAAGAAGAAAAACTCTGGTTTTCTCTATTACAAAAGTTCTACAGCCCAATGTGTGAATGAATGGAATTCTTTTCCATCCCCTAGGTTAAACTATTTTGTCTCAACCAAAAAGGTTGACATTTCCCTATTTGGACATTGTCATCAGCAGCAGAAAAGCACTTTCCAGGCAGACATCAAAATGGCAATTACTTTTTCTGCACAGCAGCACATTTGACCCTTGGTCAGCTTGCTGGATTCGCAGCCTTCGCGGCGCGAAGGGAGTTCGCGGCGCGAACTGTTGCTTTCCCAGCTTCCTTGTTTGGCAAGCTTCCTCCAAAATGCCATGTTGAAACCAAGGTCTTGCTTATCCATAATTCTACACAACTAACAAAAAATGTGAAATAACTATTCAAAACAAAATAAATTAAACCTAATTGCATTTATACAAATTAATGAAGATAAAAGTGTGTAATTACATCAAAACTTGGTAAAAGGGACCAATAAAAAGGTATAAAAAGTAGTACAAATTGGTCCCTAACAACTCTCCCCAACTTAGCATTTTGTTTGTCCCTAAACAAAAGTTTCCACCCTCACAACCAAGATCATGACACAAAAGATTTAAACAAGCATTTATCAAGGACATTCAAATGGTTCAAAAGTGTTTGGCCTCTTCTCAATTCACCTCTCTCAATTCTAGACAAACATGAATAAGGGAAATGGTAAAGTGCAAAAATCATTCCAAGTATCTCAAAGTTATACATGTCAAAATTGAATCAAACTTACGCACACATCAATGTTGATGAATAACATGAAGGGTTACTTTCACTCATCCAAGCAGTTAAATCAACAACAAATCGAATCATGCGGCTATCACAACAAGTACCAAATCATGTGAAAAATGAGAATCAAGAGGTCTTTCAAAGGTTGTAATTTGGCTTAGGTTGCAAGAAAGGATATGATTAAGAGAATTCAAAAAGGTTGCCTATCCTAAGGGAGCATTCCCAAAGATTCAACTCTACCAATTTCCTTTTCCTTGGTCCCTATCTTTTCTTTTCAAATCCACACAACCATGAGCATATTTTTATTTTTTTTTTATTTTTATTTTATTTTTTTTATTTTATATGCTCTATGGTTTCGAGGGTGATTTCTTTTTCTTGTTTCTTTTCATATTCTTACCCTTCCAAAGAAACTCACTATTCCAAGTTCCCTATCAACTCTTCACTTTACTCTCCCCAACTTTAGATTCCACAACCAATTTATTCAATAATGCTCCCTACTTAAGAATAAGCAAAAGGCAAAATTTTTGCAAACAACTCGGTTTGAGGTTTCAACTGATGCGAAAGAAATTAGGATTCATTTATTCCACAATTTTCAATTGATTTTACAATGATCAATCAAATGAATCCTAACAAGCTCAAAGGGGGTTAACTAAGGATTACTCCTCACAAGGTTCGTTGATTTAAGCTTTCTGGTCAAGTGGTTTTTCTCACAAAAATTGCCTCTATCATTTTCAAAAATTTCACACAACATTAGATTGATGCATGATTTAGCATGATAAGAATGAGTCAAAATAATGCTCAGTTTCCCGCTTTTTTAGTGCACAATGGAAAGTTTCCTCACAAATGGTTAAGTCCTATTTTGATTCAAAACTGACATATACTTCAATGAATTTATGAAATGGAATTTGCACACAACATCAACCTACTCATGTTAAGTCTAGAAAGCGATAAAGTGTACCTTGAAATGCCGACACTAATTCTTATCATCACCACTCGAAGTATCCTATGCTTCTTTCTTTGCGAACAACTCTTGGTTGCTTTAGGCTTGACTTAAGCGTAAGAACAATTAACTAGAACTGTTGGTAAACCAATTTGATTAAAAACACACTTAAATTTCACAAAGTACTCATGCAATTATAAAAAGACTAAAGAAAAATTAAAGTGCTAAGATAAAGTCACGGTGAACTAGAGCCACCAAAAAGTACATTACAAAATTCCCAAAACAAAAAAACAGAATTAGTCAAAAGAAATTCAAACAAACAATTCTCTTCTAAACTCCACAAATTCAATCCTCTTCCTCTTCATCACCACCTACACCTCCGAGAACATCTTCCATCTCCTCATTTGGGTCAGCACTACCTCCTGCACCCCCCATAAAATTTGGCCTGCCCACAGGCCAATTAGCATAAGCTGCATAGTCAGCTTGCGATGGAAAAGTGCGGGCCTCTGGTGCCAGAAACGTGTTCTGGAACTGCTGCTGCATGGCATCAAAAAGAAATGATTGAGACCTCCTGGAGGCCTCAAAGTTCTCACAGCAGTAGTTGGCAAAAGCCATCTGATCAAAACCTGGGGTACTCTGAGGTTGAGGTTGAGAACGGGATCTGGCTCGGGACCGAGAGGAAGAAGTACCAGATGCATCAGTCTTCTCATTCGGGTTCTGCAGAAACCTGTTCAAATAAGCGTCACTGATCACACTGGTGATCGAGTAGTGCACTTCCTCAGGGATGTGAACATTGGCCCTACGGCACAATCCCATGATGAGTCCTGGATAAGCTAGCACACCAGCTTTGCCCCCGAAATTTGTTCCACTTAACACAATCTTTCTCATCTCGCATGAAATGAGGGCTGCAACATCCACCGTCTTCCCGATCATGATGCAGTACAAGAGACACCCGACATCCATAGGAATTGTGGTGGTGTGGCTTCTTGGTCTGATATTGGTTAACAGTAGCACCAAAAAAGCTCTAGCTTCCAAATTGAAATTTTCCCTCTTCCACAATTTCGGGTGCCCTTGGTCATTCACTTCATAAGATTTTCCTCTGAGACAAAGGGTGGCATTGATTGCTTCTAGGTTCCATCTGTCAGCTGCCACCATGGTATTGTACTCACAACTCTCCCCCTCTCCAAGAGTTAAGGGATGACCTAGATAAGAATTAATGTCATTCCTTCCAAATGACACAATCTTTCCCCTTACCCTGGACTGGTGAATGAAGGTCGTACCTTCCTCACGATGCATCGCATTCGCGTAGAATTCTCGGACAAGGTCGTAGTTGATTGCGGCTTCCGGCTCACACAACTTCATCCATTTTCTTTGCTCGAAAACCTCAACCACTCTGTGATACACTCCAGTTGGAGCCAGGCGGATAAACCTTTCCGGTAGAATAGTCCTCTTGACAAGACTCTCAAAGCGTGCTTCGTGCTCCTCACTGATGAACCTTCGGGTAGCACGGGCCTGAGGAGGTGTTGTGGTCTTAGTTCTCTTAGACATCTGCAATCAAAACCAGCACAACCACAAAACACACATTACAGCATTAGTCAACAATCAAAAAGAAAATGGCTGCTGGAATTCACAGTTCGCGGCGCGAAGGGAGGTTCGCGGCGCGAACCCTGCGATTTCAGGAAATCCCCAATTGCTTCCTAGGGTTTCACCATAGAGGGATTTAACATACCCAACCAGTCAAAATGCACAACCCTAACCTAATCCTATTCTAATTCATACAAGCACAGTAATTCCAAACAGTATTCACAGAAAAATACGATCTCTAACCAACCCTAAATTGAAAAACCCCAAAAAGGGATTGGAAAAGAGGAAATGAAGATTACATACCTTTAGAATCTCTACACTTGCAAAAAGAAGAAGATTGGAAGAGTGAAACACTGAAAAACGTTGAGAAATGGTGGAATTTGGGGGTTGGGGTGAAAGCGCGGCAAAGGGTTGTGAAATGAAGAAGTTTGAAATGAAAATGCATTGACCTAAACAGTATTTAAATGAATTCTGTCCCGCAAAGTTCGCGGCGCGAACAGGGGGTCGCGGCGCGAACTGCATAAAACAGAACCCATTAAAAAATTTTCATTCAGTTCGCGGCGCGAACAGGGGGTCGCGGCGCGAACTGCAAAAAACAGAAACCACTCAAATTTATTCATTCAGTTCGCGGCGCGAACATGAGGTCGCGGCGCGAACTTCAAAATTTTAAAACTTCAACAGAGCTAAAAATCACACAACAGAGAAATTTAAAATGCACACAAACAACGTTGGGTTGCCTCCCAACCAGCGCTTTGTTTAACGTCGTTAAGAGCTCGACGGTACCTCAATTAGCTTGATCCAGATAATGAAAGGACACACACATCACGGGTTATGTCACCGCTATGATAGACTTTCAGTCTTTGCCCATTGACAGTCCAGCTTTCTTGCGACTTTGGGTCCTCTATCACAATGGCACCATAATTCCGTACTTCTTTGACTACAAATGGTCCAGACCATTTGGACTTCAATTTACCCGGAAACAACTTTAACCTTGAATTAAAAAGCAATACCATCTGGCCAACATGAAACTCTTTGGGGCGGACCTTCCCATCATGGTAGGCTTTTGTCTTCTCCTTGTACAACTTATTGGAATGGTATGCATTGTTCCTTAGTTCCTCCAACTCATGGAGTTGACCTTTCCTTCTCTCTCCAGCTAGAGTGGAGTCGAAGTTCAAGAACTTAAGAGCCCATAATGCTCTATGCTCCATTTCAACTGGAAGATGACAAGTCTTCCCATACACCAGTTGAAACGGAGTCAGCCCAATAGGTGCTTTGTAAGCAGTGCGATATGCCCACAAAGCCTCATCAAGTTTTAAGGACCAATCCTTTCTTGAGTTTGAAACAGTCTTCTCAAGTATCCGTTTGATTTCCCGGTTTGAAACCTCAGTTTGACCGTTCGCTTGTGGGTGGTAGGGAGTGGTCACTTTATGCTTTACACCATAATGTTGCAAAACTTTTTCTAATGGTGTATTGCAGAAGTGTGAGCCTCCATCACTCACCAACACTCGAGGCACACCAAAACGTGAAAATATGTTCTTCTTTAAAAATTTGATCACGGTTTTGGCATCGGCCTTGGGTGAGGCAATTGCTTCCACCCACTTCGAAACATAATCGACAGCTACTAAAATGTACTCATTAGAGAAGGAAGAGGGGAATGGGCCAACGAAATCAATACCCCAACAGTCAAAAACTTCTACTTCCAGCATGTTGGTCAGAGGCATTTCATCCCGTTTTCCTATTCCGCCACTCCGTTGACATGCATCACAACTCTTCGCATGTTCGTGCGCATCTTTGAATAAAGATGGCCAATAAAAACCCGATTGGAGTACTTTAGTGGCTGTTCTCAAACCACTATAGTGACCTCCATACGGAGAGTTGTGACAGTGCCACAGAATGTCTCTTGATTCCTCCATTGTTACACACCTTCTCAAAATATTGTCTGCCCCTACTTTAAAAAGATAAGGGTCATCCCAGACATAATATTTTGCATCAGCTAAGAATTTCCTTCTTTGATTGCAAGTGAGGTCTTCCGGTGTTAAACCAGTTGCTTTGTAGTTAGCAAAATCAGCAAACCAAGGCCTCACTTGAATCGCATAGAGTTTTTCATCTGGAAATTCTTCTCTCACCTCTTCTTCTTTGTTTGTAATTTCTACATTGACCAATCGAGACAAATGATCTGCTACCAAGTTCTCGGAACCTTTTTTATCCCTAATCTCTAGATCAAACTCTTGTAATAAAAGGATCCAACGAATAAGCCTTTGTTTTGAATCCGGCTTGGTAAGCAGATATTTGATTGCAGAATGGTCAGTGTAGATTACAACTCTTGAACCAATCAAATAAGCTCTAAATTTTTCCAATGCATATACTATGGCTAGCAATTCTTTTTCAGTTGTTGCGTAATTAACTTGGGCGTCATTCAACACCTTACTAGCATAGTGTATGGCATGGAAAACTTTATCGCTTCTTTGTCCTAACACCGCACCCACTGCATAATCGCTAGCATCACACATGAGTTCAAAATCAAGATTCCAGTTTGGTGCTACGATTATTGGTGCGGTGATCAACTTTTGTTTCAAATCTAAGAAGGCTTTAAGACATGACTCATCAAAAAGAAAAGGCGTACCTTTGTTGAGTAAATTACTCAGTGGCTTTGCGATCTTTGAGAAGTCTTGTATGAATCTCCGGTAGAAACCGGCATGTCCTAGAAAGCTTCTTATTCCTTTAATGTTGGTTGGAGGTGGCAGCTTTTCAATAATTTCCACCTTGGCCTTGTCCACCTCTAGCCCTTCAGAAGAAATCTTGTGACCAAGCACTATACCTTCAGTGACCATAAAATTGCATTTTTCCCAGTTGAGCACTAGGTTGGTCTCCACGCATCTCTCTAGAACTACATCAAGGTGCTTCAAGCACACTTCAAAAGATGATCCATAAACAGAAAAATCGTCCATGAACACCTCGATGCATTCTTCTATCAGGTCTGAAAAGATAGCTTGCATACACCGTTGAAATGTGGCCGGTGCGTTACATAATCCAAAAGGCATTCTTCGGTAAGCAAAAATGCCGAAGGGACATGTAAAAGCTGTTTTCTCATGGTCTGCCGGATTTACTGAAATTTGATTATACCCCGAATATCCGTCCAAGAAACAGTAGAAGTTTTTGCCGGCGAGCCGCTCCAACATTTGATCCATGAAAGGTAGTGGGAAATGATCTTTCCTTGTGGCTTGGTTCAACCTTCTATAATCGATGCACATCCTCCACCCTGTCACTGTTCTCGTCGGAATCAACTCGTTTTTATCGTTTTTAATCACCGTCATTCCGCCTTTCTTGGGGACCACTTGTACCGGACTCACCCATGCACTATCAGATATGGGATAAATCATTCCTGCTTCTAAAAGTTTAACAACTTCTTTCCGAACCACCTCTTTCATTGATGGATTCAAACGCCTCTGAGGTTGTGCAACCGGTTTGAAGTTTTCCTCCATCATTATCTTGTGCATGCAATATGCTGGACTAATACCCTTCAAATCGGATAAAACCCACCCTATCGCACCTTGGTTCTTTTTCAAAACTCGAATCAACTTATCTTCCTCCTGCGTGGACAATGTGTTGCTTATAATCACCGGTTTGGTACACTCATCTCCAAGAAACACATACTTCAAATGCGACGGAAGCATCTTCAATTCTAACTTTTGCTCTTCAGTTTCCTTCTTTGCATCCAAATCTTCCACTAATTCTTCTTGATAGGCCAGCTCACCACAAGATTCTAACTCACGCAACATCGCTTCGATCTCTCGTTCCTCATTGTCGGTTAACACATTGTATGCTCCGATAAGGGATCTTTCCAAAGGGTTAGAAATATGGATTTGATTCACGACCTCCACTACTTCCTCTTCACTTGCATCAATTCGAAAAGAATCATGCTTGTCAGTTGGATGTTTCATTGCTTCGAAAAGGTTAAAAGTCACCTCTTCATCTTGCACTCTAACCTTCATAAGCCCATCATCTATGTCGATCATCATCCGAGCGGTCTTCATAAAAGGTCTTCCAAGAATTAAGGGTACATCGCGGTCCTCATCCATCTCTACTATTACAAAATCCACCGGAAACAAAAATTTGTCCACTTTTACGAGCATGTCTTGGGCAATTCTGTATGGTGAGGTTGTAGACTTGTCTGCTAGTTGTAATGTCATTCTTGTTGATTTAATCTCCACATTTCCTAATCGTTTGACAATAGAAAGAGGAATTAAATTTATACTAGAGCCCAAATCTATCAAACCGTTCCCAACGTATGTGCTTCCAATGGTTACCGGTAGAACAACCCGGCCCGGGTCGGACTCCTTCCGAGGTAAAGTCTTCTGGATGATTGCGCTACACCGTGCATCAAGAATGATGGTCTCATCTTCCACATGTCGCCTTTTCTTGGTAAGAATGTCTTTCATAAATTTAGCATATCGTGGCATTTGTTCTAGTGCATCAGAAAATGGAATATTGATTTGGAGTTGCTTGAAGATGTCCATGAATCGTGCATAGTGCCTAGCATTGTCTTTCCTTGATGGAGCATGTGGGTAGGGTAGATGTTGAGTTGGGATGACACTCACTCCCTTCTCAGATTTCTTCTTTTTCTTCGATTCAGCATCTTTTTTCTCTTCACAATCAGTCTGTACAGCAGTGGGCAGAACCTGCTCTTTTCGCGGCGCGAAGGTAGTTCGCGGCGCGAACTGAGCATTTCCAGAATCATTTTTCCTCTCACCAACTATATCTGTTTCTTCCAGAATCCCATCAGTGGTGTTCTCTTCTACAATTTCTTTACCTTTTTCACTTACCAACGCTTTACCGCTCCTTGTGACAACTGCTTTGCAATGCTCCTTTGGATTTGGTTGAGTGTTAGCAGAAAAAGAAGGCCCTGCATTTTGTTCCGACAGCTGCTTCGCGAGTTGGCCTACTTGATTTTCCAGATTTTTAATTGCCGCCTCGTTACTTTTCTGATTTGCCATAGAAGCTTGCATGAATTGTTGAAGAGTGTCTTCTAGCTTGGAATTTCCTCCTTGCGACTGCTGACCTTGAGAGTTTGGTTGTTGGTAAGGGCTTTGCTGTTGATAATTCTGATTGTTGAACCTTGACGGTTGATACCCTTGATTGTTTCTTGGTTGATAGCCTTGATTGTTAGGCTGTTGTCTTTGATATCCCTGGTTTTGGTTGTTCACATAACTGACTTCTTCTTGAGGTGGAGGACAAAAACCAGTAGGATGATCCCCTTGACACAACTCACAACATGCTACTTGATGCTGAACTTGAAAACCTTGAATCTCTTTTATTTGCTGTGGAAGCTTGGCCATTTGTTGAGTAAGAAGCTCCACTTGCTGAGAGAGTAGCTTATTCTGTGCAAGGATGGCATCATTGGTATTCAACTCTAAAACTCCGGGCTTACGTTGTGAAGGGCTACGATCATGTTGACCTTGATGATCATTACGGGCCATCCGTTCAATAATGACTTTAGCTTCCTCCGCAGTTTTTGATATAAGCGAACCACCCGCAGTGGCGTCCAGAAGTGTCTTATGGGTTGATTGGAGACCATTCAAAAAGATGTGGATTTGAGTAAGCTCATCAAAACCATGTCCTTTACACTTCCTCAACATTGATTTGAATCTCTCCCAAGCTTCATTTAGAGATTCGTTTCCTCCTTGAGTGAATACCGCTATCGCCGTCTTGGCTTCCATGAATCGGGATTGAGGGAAGTATCTTTCTAAAAACTTTTCTTCTAAGAGATTCCAATCCGTCATCACTCTTGATTCTTGATCAAGGTACCACTCCTTTGCTTTTCCCACTAATGAGTGTGGGAACATCCTCTTGAATAACGTCTCTTCACCCGCCTCGTCTATTCCCGTAGAACCCGCAATCTCATAGAATTTGATGAGATGAGTATACGGATCTTCGTGATCCATTCCGGTGAATGGAGTTGCATAGAGAAGTTGGAGGATTCCGGTCTTCATCTCCGTATTTCTTCCTCCACGGGCAAATTGAGCATTCCTTCTTGGACTATTAGCGGACATTTCGGTACGATTATCCTCCGCCATGTTTCCTTCACAAGCTTCTACAACCACTTCTTCGATTGGAACAAGTGCGGAAGTAGATGCTTCTTCTCTCCGGTTCCTCTCTTCGGCTAGTTTCCTTCTTCTTCGTGTTTTGCTATTGAGCTTCCGAAGTGTTCTTTCAATTTCTGGATCGAATTGAAGTTGCTCCTCGGTTACTTTTCCTCGCATGCACTAGAATCTACAAAACTAGCAAACCAAGTGAAACAAAAGAGGGATAACAATAAAAGTAACAAAACTTAAAACACAGAATTATTGCAATGCTTGTAATATCGACACCAATCCCCGGCAACGGCGCCAATTTGTTGAAAGAGTATATCTTTGGCAAATATTTTTGTATCGTATCCACAGAGATTGGGTAATATTACCGCCGTTCGATAATTCAAATGTTATAAGTTTAGAAAGTAACAGGGTTGTTTTGTTTGGAAAAATATCGTGTTAATAGATGTTAACATAAACTATTAAGTGGTTTTAGACAAATATAAAAGCTTGGCAAGATTGGAGTTCACTATTTCAAATATCTATGATTCCCTATGATAAATAATTAGATTCAAGATTATTGATGATGTTCAAATATCCTCTCAAAGTCATTTATGTCTAAATGATATCGTGATAGTTACTATATTGATCCTTAGACGATCTCTCCACCTAACTATCAATATAGTAACCTTGAATGTTCAATATCAAAGAATAGTAATGAATAAATCTATCTCTACAACTTATTCACTACTTGAAAATCTGTTTTATGTCTAAACTCGAGTAATCTCTCTCGACAACTACTCAAGTCTGGTTTTCAACTTAAAGCAAAAACAGTTATCAATACATCAACAATCTCTATCTCATATATATATCAAAGTGAATACATAAATAGATGAGAATAGCTACTACCTCCAATCTTGACAAAAGGGAGTTTAGCTCCTCATCACCATTGTTATAAAGCAGAAGGAAAAAGAAGAAAAACTCTGGTTTTCTCTATTACAAAAGTTCTACAGCCCAATGTGTGAATGAATGGAATTCTTTTCCATCCCCTAGGTTAAACTATTTTGTCTCAACCAAAAAGGTTGACATTTCCCTATTTGGACATTGTCATCAGCAGCAGAAAAGCACTTTCCAGGCAGACATCAAAATGGCAATTACTTTTTCTGCACAGCAGCACATTTGACCCTTGGTCAGCTTGCTGGATTCGCAGCCTTCGCGGCGCGAAGGGAGTTCGCGGCGCGAACTGTTGCTTTCCCAGCTTCCTTGTTTGGCAAGCTTCCTCCAAAATGCCATGTTGAAACCAAGGTCTTGCTTATCCATAATTCTACACAACTAACAAAAAATGTGAAATAACTATTCAAAACAAAATAAATTAAACCTAATTGCATTTATACAAATTAATGAAGATAAAAGTGTGTAATTACATCAAAACTTGGTAAAAGGGACCAATAAAAAGGTATAAAAAGTAGTACAAATTGGTCCCTAACACACTCCTAGCAGCTTCTAGGGGAAAACCGAATTCACATCGGAATGAGAGGGATCCTGAGGTTGTGCAGGTATGAGACTACATGGTTGAAAGAAGGCTTATAAGGATTAATTGGTACTACCTATATCAACAAGATGCATCTTCTTTTCGGTATCCTAATCAATAAGAACTCCATAGTTAAGCGTGCTTGACTTGGAGTAGTATTGGGATGGGTGACCTTCTGGGAAGTTTCCTGGAAAGCGTGCGAGTGAGGACAAAACATGTTGAAAAAGGCCCGTGTTAATTTGTGGGGTTAGTTGATAATCCTGAAAGTAGTCTGGGGTGTTACATAGTGGAATAGAGGAAGTTAAACCTTGGTGTTAAGAGAAGTATGTGATAGCAGTATTATGGTCACAAGTAAGTGTAATGGATTCCTTATCTTGAGATGGATGTAAAGTAACATACATTTTTTAGCAGTGAGTCTTGTATTCTAAGAAGTTTAGTTGATGATAACCAACAAAAGATAAGCTAAGCTGGAGCATGTGGACTAAGTGTAGAATGTGGAATATTTTATGTTGCAAGAGTTTATTGGGAGGCAATGAGGATTATTCGTGGGGAGTTATAGAGACAAGTAACCCTGGTATAATGCAGTGTGTAGTAGGTATTGGTTTAGAAGAAAATTCTAGTCATAATTGTGTGGCAATGATAAGGTTCATCTTAAGTGCATTTTATTTGGATTGAAAGAGTAATATTGGCTTATTAGAAGTCTAGTTGTTATTTATCTTCTTGAGAAGTATTTGGTTGGTTGGTTAGTCGCGGAGTATAAACGTTCACACCGTGTTGGAGCTAAGGATGTCCTAAATGTCATAAGTGTACCGTTGTGGATGTACAAATTGAGGATGGAGTTGCAAGTCACCACAAGTCAAATTGATAGTTTTGAAATTGGGATTTCTGAAGGTGTAGTGCGTAGTTGGTCATCTGTAGAGATATTATGGAAGTTAGACACGTGGGAAAACCAACCTGGTAGACCATGCTCAGTTTAAGTAAGTCTGGGAAGTACCACTATTATGATTATGAATAACTATACGGAACGGACTTGGAAGAGACCTACTAAGTGGTGATCTGGAAGAGATTATCTAGGTATGTGGTATAAATTGATAGGGTGTGAAGCGGTTGGTCATGGTATGAAATTGATTGATTCATTTGGATTCATAGCCTTAGATGTAGACTCCCTGAGAATGGTGATGGATGTGTACGATGATACTTTACCCTATTGGAAGGATTCATGAGTTATACTTCCCAGGAGGAACGAGAATCAGTTATTCCTAAAGTTAAACATGTAACTCGGATGGTATGTTAGTAAGAGCATAAGCTAAGATTATGGAAGATGGGACAGAATGATTGAGATGAATGATTTTGGATACAAAGTGAAATGTTATCTCTAGATGTGTATGGAATATTTTGTGTGACTCTATGAGGTGTATGGACACTCATAGTTATGTTCGAGATTGCTTAAGTTCCTTAGAAGTGGTGTTTTGTTGATGATTTAAAGTTCCTTGATGATGTTATGTTGTTTTGGTCGAGATCATGTGTCGGAAGAAATATTGAATGAATCAAAACCCTATAAGAGGATTGATATGGAATATAGTAACCAGAACCGGATGTTGTCAAACTAATTTGGTTTAGCTGCACCAAACACATGATGAATTTGGATGTTCTATGTTTTTATGGTTGTAGCAATGTAACTCCTGGATACCTGCCTTCTGAAGAGTGTTGGTCTTATTATAAACTTTTGTAATTCGTCAAGGAAGTTATTCTACTAATGGGAGTCGGTAAGGTTCTTGTATCATTTTGGACAGTAGGCACTCTGAGGGTAAGTGAGTTTATTTGAAGATTGTTAGCTAACCAGTAGTGCCTAGGAATCCCAAGTGTTCCACTATTGGAATCAGAGTATCACAATAGAAGGTGACGAGAGAAAGAGCCCAATCAAGTCTATGAGGATCAGGGGATAGTTACTCGTAAGAATGGAGATAAGGATGAGAGTAAGATAATCTCGTGCTAATGGTTCTATCTTATTGGAGTAGTACGAGAGAAGGGAAGCAGTAGGAGTAAGGGCTTGTAGCATACATTATCAGATCAAGTGAAGTTTATGAGATTACCGATAGATGGATTACAAGTTTGTCACATTTATTGAAGGAATAGTAAGAGAAGAGTAGTCAATATTGTGTGGTTAAGGAATCAATAAATTTTCTTATGAAGAATTAATGAGTATTAATTAACCAAGTCCAGATAAGATGTTGTAATTATGTTTTGTGTAACTTAGTACAAGGAAGGGAAGTCGTGGTTTCCGGGAAGAAAGTGACCCACTGAGGTTGAGCGGTATATAAGAGGAATTAAGTGAGAGCAAGTTTAATTGTTAATCCAACATCAGAATGAGATTGTGATGGAAATCAAGAAGTTTCGAAAGTTCAGGGAAGAAGTAAAATTTGTCAGCAAAGATAAGTTAGAAGGATAAGTATGTTAGAGACTTGGAATTGAAGAGAGGTCAAGTGTTGGTCTAAGATGTTGATTCAAGGTTTGTTTGTTTGTTGAGCGAAGGAAATTCGGGGGCGAATTTCAATTTAAGGGGGGGAGAATGTAATATCCCATATTCCCTTAAATGCTCAATTAGTTGTCAGTTGAGATCAATTGAGTTCCTATGTAAATTATCTATTATCATTTGTAACGATTGGAGCTCCTATGTGCTATAAATGCTGTCAATTGGGACCAATAGAGTAACCGGTGAACTCTGAAGAGATTAATTATTAATAAAGAGACAGACCAATATTAATAATTACAAGAGAGGACATTTTTGGTAACATTAATAATTGGTCAATTGGTGCTGGAAGATGAAATATCAATTGGGATATTTTGTTACTACTTAATATTATATATTATATATTATATATGTAATGTAGTATGTGTGGTGGAAAAGAGAAGAAGAAAAGAAGATATATCAGAAAGAAAAGAAAGAAAGGGAAGAGGAGAAAAAGAGGAAAAGAGGAAAAGAAGGAAGAGAAAGAGGAAGAAGAGGAGAAGAAGAAAGTGAGTTCTTAGATAGTTTTAGCATTGGGGGAAAATAATCTATATATGTAATGTAGTATGTGTGGTGGAAAAGAGAAGAAGAAAAAAAGATATATCAGAAAGAAAAGAAAGAAAGGGAAGAGGAGAAAAAGAGGAAAAGAGGAAAAGAAGGAAGAGAAAGAGGAAGAAGAGGAGAAGAAGAAAGTGAGTTCTTAGATAAAAAGGGAAGAGGAGAAAAAGAGGAAAAGAGGAAAAGAAGGAAGAGAAAGAGGAAGAAGAGGAGAAGAAGAAAGTGAGTTCTTAGATAGTTTTAGCATTGGGGGAAAATAATCTATATTTGTGGGGTTAGGGTTTGTGTGAATCGTTTAGGTTAACCGGTTAACACAGAAACAGAATTTTCCTTGAAACTCTACATGCCTTACCACTAGGCTAGAGAGGTTGTTGTTGAATGCTTATGCAATGAATAAATATTAACCTAAATCTTGATTAAGATAGATTGATGAATTAATTGAGTATTATACCTCCGTTTTGGACACGGCCGGATGCGTTAGAAAGATAACGTGAATGGATATTATTATTGTTCCATGTTATAAAATATGATGTGATTTATAAATGCCATGAATTTTATTACGATGAAAATTAAATGTTGTTGTTATGTGGAAGGTGAAATAACATGATTAAAAACCTTACCAAAGGTGAGTGAGGAAACCTAGGAGAATAACTTGATTAATAACTTAGAAATATAATCTAGGTTATGGAACATGTGTGATATGCATGAGAATACGGTATTCATTCGTACGACGCTTATGTGTGGTCGTGGACGAATTGTTGCCATGATTGAGAATGAGACGCATTGTATGGAACATGCCATGTTATTATTTGTGTAATGTGGTGAATGAAGTCACCTGTGATTGATGAATTTTGTTATGGTTCATGGAACCGATCATGTATTCAGAATGTTTGTTTTTCTGTGGTGGTACACATCTCCTTTGGTATGCTTAGATGAGTAAGCATTGGGATGTGGGACCAATGACTCGAGCCTCAATTGGGTTTGAGCCCCAACCATGGCGGACATGGGGGAAAGGTGGACACCTAAGTGGGTTAGAGTCCCATACGGTGAAAGATACTCAAAGTGGGTTAGAGTCCCATACGAGTGATGGTTCTTAAAAGTGGGTTAGAGTCCCATAGGGGAACCTGATATCCACCACGAAAGTCGAATCATACGAGCATGCATGAACCGAGCCTGGCTTAGACGTAAGTCCGTTCGGGAATTGATGCGTAGTGATCTGAATAATGATCGTGGTTGAGTTATGAGAACTCAGATGCATGTTGCCATACAATTGCGAGATAGTTCCCCATCGCTCAAGTCTTCGTTCCCTTGTTGACTTGAGTTGGATATGAGTTGAACATTGATTAGAACCCTGTAGAGCCGAGTGGACCCATAGGATAGGAGAACTCACTGAGATTATCATCTCATCCCATCATTGTTGTTATTTTTCAGGTAATTCTTTACAGGTTGAATCTAAGAGAAGCTGTTATGGATGTTTCAAGTGTAACACCCCGATAAAATATGATAATTATTTAATTTAAGTTAATAATATATTTATTAATTTAATTAAATAATTGGATTATCATTTGGAATTATTATTATTGGAATATAAAGTTGGAATATATATAAAGAGAGTTCCATTTGGTAAAGAAAGGTTTTTTCACGTGAAAAGGGAAAGCGACAAAAAAGTGGAGAAAGGGCAAAAAGGAAGAGCTTGAAGCTAAAGGATTGCCGGATTAACTCAGGTAAGGGGGGTTTATCGTCGCTTAATGGGTATTATGGATTAACATGTAATGGGTAGTAATAAGCCGTTGAATTGACCCTAATTGGGATGATGAGTGCTAAAAAATTGTGATGAATAAGTTATGTTAAAGCTGTAATTGAATCTATATTTGGGTGAGTTGTGATTTTCCGAACGTGTAGCTTTTTACGGAATTGGAATCAGAGGTCCGGAAGTCCTCCAACGGCGGAAAATGCGGAGAATTCTGCATTCTGCTTCGTGTTAGCGCAGGAACAACTTTCTGTCTTGCGTTAACCGGTTAACCCAGGGTGTTAACCGGTTAACACTGTTATGAATTGTGAAATATTGTTGTCTGTCTTGCGTTAACCGGTTAACCCAGGGTGTTAACCGGTTAACACTGTTAAAATGTGCCAGGAAGCGTGTTCTGTGTTGCGTTAACCGGTTAACCCAGGGCGTTAAGCGGTTAACACTGTTTGAAAAGTGAAAAAAATGAGATTTAATTGTTGTGTACAATTGAGGATTGGCCTATATTGGTGTATGATATAGGAGGGATCATTTCCCGTTGTTTTGAGCAGTATAGGTATTAGTAGAGTGTGCTAATACTGTGATTTATTATTTGACATGATATGATTTCGTGATAAATAGGCTGATGATGTATGATGGTGTGCATAATGTTGTGAATATATCTATTATGTATGCAATTGTGGATGGACTGTTTATGGCTTAGAGTGTGAGCATATGTCTATTGTGAGTTGTTGTTGATGTTTGCATTGCTAGGTGATGTGGCGTGCATATTGTGGCCTTTATGGTGGTAGCTAATTCCCATGGTGAGGAATTAGTGAGTGAATCATTGTGGATTATTGTTGATGTTTGCATGCTAGGTGATTAGCGTGCATAGCATAGCCCTTGGGGTGGTAGCTAATTCCCATGGTGAGGAATTAGTGAGTGAGTCACTAGGTCTCAAATGAGTGGGACTAGTGAGCTTGGTAGCCGTATCTGGATTTGATCGGTGAGGTTGAACTATATGTTCACGAATAGTCGGTACCACATGCATGGAGTCTCATTGCATAATGTATGTATAGTGTATAATATGAATGGATGTATTCCAATATTATACGTGTGTTTTGTGTTGGGTTGAGTATGATTATGATTTTGAGTTGATGTTGTCGTTGCTGAATGTGTGATCTGATTAGGGTGATGAGATGTGTTCATTTACTTAGCATTACATGATATTTTATAATGCTTATTATATCGATTGAGGAACTCACCCTTACAACTATGTTTCAGGTAACGAGCAGTGATTGAGTAGAAGCTAGTGCTTGGAGTCTAGTGTAGTTCCTTAGTGGGTCATGCTCTGGTAGATGTAACATCGGGACAGGATGTTTACTTTGTTTTCAATAGTGGTTGTTGAACAAGTTTTACATGTGATGTGTTACATGTTTTGTTCATTGTTGGATTTTATTCCGCTGCGTATTGTGCAATGTTTTATTTTGATAAACAAATGAGTATGACCAGTTATTTGGAAAATGGTGTGAAGTGTCAAGTGTGACACCCTTAATTGCATATTTACTCTGAATTATGTTTTGTTGTTTTAATTAAATATTGGGGTATTTTAGAAGGGTGTTACATTAGTGGTATCATAGCATAGTCGGTCGAGTCGAGTCGTAATTATTCTATTTCCCTGTATGTGATAGGTGTTGTGTAACCCTATCAGTACGTATTGTTTTAGCTTGTTGGGCTCTCAGAATAGAGATGGCTGGAAGAGGTAGAGACGATGCTGCGATTGCTGAGGCTCTGGGTATGCTAGCTGGAGTACTTGGAGGGAATCCGAATGTTGTGGGAATGGGAACTGCTCGTCAACTGAGTGAGTTCCAGAAGAACAATCCTCCAATGTTCAAGGGAGCATACGATCCAGATGATGCTCAGAAGTGGTTGAAGGAGATCGAGAGGATCTTCCGAGTGACTGAGTGTGCCGATAACTAGAAGGTCAGGTTCGGTACGCATATGCTGTCAGAGGAAGCAGATGATTGGTGGGTTGCTGCCCGCACTGAGTTGGAAGCTGCTGGGAATGCTGAGATCACTTGGGCGGTGTTCAGAGAGAGATTCCTGAGGAAGTACTTTCCGGAGGATGTCAGAGGAAAGAAGGAGATAGAGTTCTTAGAATTGAAGCAGGGCAATCGGTCTGTTACTGAGTATGCTGCTAAGTTCACAGAGCTGTCGAAGTATTACACTCCCTATGATGAGGCAGTAGCAAATGGGGCAGAGTTGTTTATGCTGTTAGCGACTTTGGAGGCTAAAGATAAACTGGTGATTTGTGATCTAGCCGTGGTGTGTGATTTTCCTGATGTGTTTCCTGAAGAAGTGAATGAATTACCGCCAGAACGTGAAGTTGAGTTCTCGATTGATTTGGTACCTGGTACTAGGCCGATATCGATGGCTCCGTACCGTATGTCTGCTGTTGAGTTAACTGAATTGAAGAGTCAGCTGGAAGATCTGTTGGATAAGAAATTTATTCGTCCGAGTGTGTCACCGTGGGGTGCACCAGTGTTATTGGTTAAGAAGAAAGAAGGTACTATGAGGTTGTGTGTGGACTACAGGCAACTGAATAAAGTGACGATCAAGAATCGGTATCCTTTGCCGAGGATTGATGATTTGATGGATCAGTTGGTTGGTGCGAGTGTGTTCAGCAAAATAGATTTGAGATCGGGGTATCATCAGATACGTGTGAAAATTGAGGATATTCAGAAGACTGCTTTCAGAACAAGGTATGGACATTATGAGTATTCTGTAATGCCTTTTGGTGTGACTAATGCGCCTGGAGTATTTATGGAGTATATGAATAGGATTTTCCATCCGTACCTAGACAAGTTTGTTGTGGTGTTTATTGACGATATTTTGGTGTATTCGAAATCTGAAGAAGAGCATGCTGAACATTTGAGAGTGGTTTTAGGAGTTCTACGAGAAAAGAAGTTATTTGCTAAACTGTCTAAGTGTGAATTTTGGTTAGAAGAGGTTAGTTTCCTTGGTCATGTGATTTCAAGAGGTGGTGTTGTTGTTGATCCTTCTAAGATAGAAGCGGTATCTAAGTGGGAAGCTCCGAAGTCAGTTTCTGAGATAAGGAGTTTTCTTGGACTTGCAGGTTATTATAGGAAATTCATTGAGGGATTTTCTAAGTTGGCGTTACCGTTGACGATGTTGACTAGAAAGGGGCAAGCGTTTGTTTGGGACTCAAAATGTGAAGAAGGTTTCCAAGAGTTAAAGAGAAGGTTGACTACTGCTCCTATTCTGATATTACCGAGTCCATCGGAACCATTTGAGGTTTACTGTGATGCTTCATTGTTGGGTTTGGGTGGTGTTTTGATGCAGAATAAGCAGGTTGTAGCTTATGCTTCGAGACAACTGAAGGTTCATGAGAGGAACTATCCGACACACGATTTAGAGTTGGCAGTTGTGGTATTTGTTCTGAAGTTATGGAGGCATTACTTGTATGGGTCAAGATTTGAGGTTTTCAGTGACCATAAAAGTTTAAAGTATTTGTTTGATCAGAAAGAGTTGAATATGAGACAGAGGAGATGGTTAGAGTTTCTGAAGGATTATGACTTTGGTTTGAATTACCATCCGGGTAAAGCAAACGTAGTGGCTGATGCATTGAGTCGGAAATCATTGCATATGTCTATGTTAATGATTAAGGAATTGGATTTAATTGAGCAGTTTAGAGACTTGAGTTTGGTGTGTGAGAGTACTCACAATAGTGTTAAATTGGGAATGTTGAAGTTAACGAGTGGTATTCTGGATGAGATTAGAGAGGGTCAGAAATCCGATGTGCTTTTGGTTGATAAGTTGACTCTAGTGAATCAAGGTCAAGGTGGTGAATTCAGAGTTGATGAGAATGGTGTTTTGAAATTTGGTAATCGGGTGTGTATTCCGGATGTTACCGAACTTAAGAAGAGTATTCTTGAGGAAGGACATCGTAGTGGCCTGAGTATTCATCCTGGGGCTACGAAGATGTATCATGATTTGAAAAAGTTATTTTGGTGGCCGGGAATGAAAAGAGAAATTGCGAGTTTTGTTTATTCTTGTTTGACTTGTCAGAAGTCAAAGATTGAGCATCAGAAGCCGTCTGGGCTAATGCAACCGTTGGCTATTCCAGAGTGGAAGTGGGATAGTATCAGTATGGATTTTGTTTCTGGCTTACCGAGGACAATTAAGAATTTTGAAGCTATTTGGGTGATTGTTGACAGATTGACAAAATCGGATCATTTCATTCCGATCAGAATGGATTATCCGTTAGAGAGATTAGCTGAGTTGTATATTGAGAAAATTGTAAGTTTGCATGGTATTCCGTCGAGTATTGTTTCGGACAGAGATCCTAGATTTACATCGAAGTTCTAGGAAGGTTTGCAGAGGGCTTTGGGAACTAAGCTGAGATTGAGTTTTGCATATCATCCGCAGACTGATGGTCAGACTGAGAGGACGATTCAGTCACTGGAGGATCTTTTGAGGGCTTGTGTTTTGGAAAAGGGAGGTGCTTGGGATTGTTATTTACCTTTGATTGAGTTTACCTACAACAATAGTTTTCATTCGAGCAGTGGTATGGCACCGTTTGAAGCTTTGTATGGTAGGAGATGTCGGACACCTTTATGTTGGTATGAGTCCGGTGAGAGTGATGTGGTTGGACCGGAGATTGTTCAACAAACTACGGAAAAGATTAAGATGATTCAGGAGAAGATGAGGATTGCTCAGAGTCGTCAGAAGAGTTATCACGACAAGAGGAGGAAGTCACTTGAGTTTCAAGAGGGAGATCATGTGTTTCTTCGTGTTACTCCGATAACTGGGGTTGGTCGAGCATTGAAGTCGAAGAAGTTGACACCTCGATTTATTGGTCCTTATCAGATTTTGGAGAGGATAGGGGAGGTAGCCTATCGTGTCGCTTTACCGCCGTCACTTGCGAATTTGCATGAGGTTTTTCATGTGTCTCAGTTGAGGAGGTACATTCCTGATCCGTCGCATGTGGTCCAAGTAGATGATGTACAGGTGAGAGATAACCTGACTGTTGAAACATCACCTATGAGGATCGAGGATCGAGAGTTGAAGCAGTTGCGGGGTAAAGAGATTTCTTTGGTAAAGGTAGCTTGGGGAGGACCAGCAGGTGGCAATGTGACTTGGGAACTTGAGAGTCAGATGAAGGAGTCTTATCCAGAGTTATTCGCTTGAGGTATGTTTTCGAGGACGAAAACTCTTTTAGTGGGGGAGAGTTGTAACACCCCGATAAAATATGATAATTATTTAATTTAAGTTAATAATATATTTATTAATTTAATTAAATAATTGGATTATTATTTGGAATTATTATTATTGGAATATAAAGTTGGAATATATATAAAGAGAGTTCCATTTGGTAAAGAAAGGTTTTTTCACGTGAAAAGGGAAAACGACAGAAAAGTGGAGAAAGGGCAAAAAGGAAGAGCTTGAAGCTAAAGGATTGCCGGATTAACTCAGGTAAGGGGGGTTTATCGTCGCTTAATGGGTATTATGGATTAACATGTAATGGGTAGTAATAAGCCGTTGAATTGACCCTAATTGGGATGATGAGTGCTGAAAAATTGTGATGAATAAGTTATGTTAAAGCTGTAATTGAATCTATATTTGGGTGAGTTGTGATTTTCCAAACGTGTATCTTTTTACGGAATTGGAATCGGAGGTCCGGAAGTCCTCCAACGGCGGAAAATGCGGAGAATTCTGCATTCTGCTTCGTGTTAGCGCAGGAACAGCTTTCTGTCTTGCGTTAACCGGTTAACCCAGGGTGTTAACCGGTTAACACTGTTATGAATTGTGAAATATTGCTGTCTGTGTTGCGTTAACCGGTTAACCCAGGGCGTTAACCGGTTAACACTGTTTGAAAAGTGAAAAAAAAATGAGATTTAATTGTTGTGTACAATTGAGGATTGGCCTATATTGGTGTATGATATAGGAGGGATCATTTCCCGTTGTTTTGAGCAGTATAGGTATTAGTAGAGTGTGCTAATACTGTGATTTATTATTTGACATGATATGATTTCGTGATAAATAGGCTGATGATGTATGATGGTGTGCATAATGTTGTGAATATATCTATTATGTATGCAATTGTGGATGGACTGTTTATGGCTTAGAGTGTGAGCATATGTCCATTGTGAGTTGTTGTTGATGTTTGCATTGCTAGGTGATGTGGCGTGCATATTGTGGCCTTTATGGTGGTAGCTAATTCCCATGGTGAGGAATTAGTGAGTGAATCATTGTGGATTATTGTTGATGTTTGCATGCTAGGTGATTAGCGTGCATAGCATAGCCCTTGGGGTGGTAGCTAATTCCCATGGTGAGGAATTAGTGAGTGAGTCACTAGGTCTCAAATGAGTGGGACTAGTGAGCTTGGTAGCCGTATCTGGATTTGATCGGTGAGGTTGAACTATATGTTCACGAATAGTCGGTACCGCATGCATGGAGTCTCATTGCATAATGTATGTATAGTGTATAATATGAATGGATGTATTCCAATATTATACGTGTGTTTTGTGTTGGGTTGAGTATGATTATGATTTTGAGTTGATGTTGCCGTTGCTGAATGTGTGATCTGATTAGGGTGATGAGATGTGTTCATTTACTTAGCATTACATGATATTTTATAATGCTTATTATATCGATTGAGGAACTCACCCTTACAACTATGTTTCAGGTAACGAGCAATGATTGAGTAGAAGCTAGTGCTTGGAGTCTAGTGTAGTTCCTTAGTGGGTCATGCTCTGGTAGATGTAACATCGGGACAGGATGTTTACTTTGTTTTCAATAGTGGTTGTTGAACAAGTTTTACATGTGATGTGTTACATGTTTTGTTCATTGTTGGATTTTATTCCGCTGCGTATTGTGCAATGTTTTATTTTGATAAACAAATGAGTATGACCAGTTATTTGGAAAATGGTGTGAAGTGTCAAGTGTGACACCCTTAATTGCATATTTACTCTGAATTATGTTTTGTTGTTTTAATTAAATATTGGGGTATTTTAGAAGGGTGTTACATCAAGGGTTACTGTTCATTATGATCTTCCGCTGTGGAGTTGTGTGCAATGAAGATATTGTGCATAGTTCTTAGATTTTTATTGTTTAGGCATTATTGTATAACATGTTCCAGTGATGTTTTAGTTTGGACATCTATATATATTGATGCCATTAGGCACTTATGTTGTGACAGTACCAATATTTAACACTTGTATGATATTATTCTAGATATATATTATACGGGTTGTTACAATGATTATGGTAGCGTGTAAATGAAAGGAAGTCTATTGTTCAAGCAAGCGTCCAATGTTAAATAAAGGTAATTAATGGGAGGTTTATTGTGACCTGGAGAGTAATAAATGTATTGAAGAAGAAAAAGGTTTATCAAAATTAGTATGTTTTATCTTAAAGAAATTAAGTTTTTATTGTTGATTCACTAACATATATATCTCATAATTAAATAAAGTTTACAATCACAAATTAAATCTATATTAAATTATGGTTTTTATGATTAAATTAAATGAAGAAGACAATAATAATAATAATAATAATAATAATAATAATAATAATAATAGTATTAGAGAATATTATAACGAACGCCTTCAAAATAGGCATGCCAAATCCTTTACAAATATTTGTAATGATATCACTTTATCAAAGATAAGGTATCACAAATAATTTGTATATATTATTTAAAAATAATAACAATACACTATATACAAAAAAAATAAAGAACTAGAAGTCCTTAAACACTTCAATTGACAAACAAAACTTTCCTTAAATGTTTCTAAAATCACAACAAACTTTCCTTATATATTTCATCTAACACAACAAACTAGGTTTCCTTATATGGACATAGTTGTGGTGATCATAAATCAAAAAAATTCTTTCTAATTTGTCGTAGTTTATAAATAGAAAATATTTTGCAATCCCCTTTGAAAAATGAACGATCATAGAGTAGTTTTAAAAGGTTTTGGATTTATAAACTTTTTTGACCTATATAGTAATAAATGTATTCATGAATTAAAAGAAGTATCAAAATTGATAAGTTTTTTTCTTAAAGCATTCAAGTTTTTATTGTTGATTCACTAACATATATGACTCATTACTAAATAAAGATTTTAATCACAAATCAAATATATATTAAACTCTTTTTTTTACGATTAAATTAAATGGAGAAAACAATAATAATAATAATAATATTAGAGAATATTATAATGAGACCCTTACAAATCCACATGCATATTTCTTAACAAATATTTGTAACGATTTCACTTTATTAAAGACGAGACATTGCAAATAATTTTTATATATTATTTGAAAGCAATAACAACAAATAACATATAAACAAAATTGAAGAACCAAAACTCTTTCAATGTTTCAATTAACATAACAAACTTTCCTTAAATGATTCTAAATTCACAATAAACTTTCCTTAAAAATTTCATATAAGACAAGAAACTTTGTTTCCTTATTATATGAACAAAGTGATCATGAATGAAAACTTATCTTCTAACTTACCATTATTCAAAAATAAAAACATATTTCAACCCCCTTTGGCAAATGAAGAATCATAATGTAATTTCAAAATATTTTGAATTTATAAACTGTTATGACCTAGTTGGTAATAAAGGTAGTCAAGAAGAATATGATGAATCAAAATTGGTAAGTTTTTTTTTCATAAATTTCAAGTTTTAATTGTAGATTTATTAACTTATCTTAGTCTAAATAAAATAAACTTTACAATCACGATGTAAGTCTTTAATAAACTATGGTTTTTACTATTGTAATAAATGGAGCGGGCACTGATAATAGTTTTAATATTAGAGAATACTATAAGGCAATCCTTCGAAATACGCATGCAAATATCTTTACAAATATTTGTAATGATATAATTTTATCAAATATAAGGTATCACAAATAATTTGTATATATAATTTAAAAATAATAACAACAAACTATGTATGAAAAAATGAAGAACTGGAAGTCCTTAAATGTTTCAAATAACATACCAAACTTTCCTTAAATGTTTCTAAAATCACAATAAGCTTTCCTTAAATATTTCATATAACACAACAAACTCAATTTCCTTATATGAACATTGTATTAGTGATCATAAATCAAAACTTCTCTATCTAATTTTCCGTGGTTTATAAATACAAAAGCTTTTGCAATTCATTTTGGAAAATGAAACATCATAGGGTAATTTTAAAAGGTTTTGGGTTTATAATTTATTTTTACCTAGATAGTAATAAATGTATTGAACAAAAAAAAGATGTATCAAAATTGGTATGTTTTTTCTTAAAGAATTCAAGTTTTTATTGTTGATTCACTAACATATACAGCTAATAATTGAATAAAGTTTACAATCACAAATTAAATCTATATTAAAAAATGGTTTTTACGATTAAATTAAATGGAGATGTATATAATAATAATAGTAATATAAAAGACTATTATAATGAACTCCTTCTAAATCCACTTGCATATATCTTTACAAATATTTGTAAGGGTTTCACTTTATTAAAGACGAGACATAGTTTTTAGTGTGATATTCCGCTGTGCATTTTGTATAAATATAAGTATTATGCATAGTTCTTAGATTTTTATTTATGCACTATTGTATGACATGTGTCATATGTTGTATTTTATTTTATGGACATATATATAAAGATGTCGTTAGGAACTTATGTTGTGACAGTACCAATAATTAACACTTATATGATATTATACTAAATATATATTATAAGGGTTGAAGCATAGCCTTGAAACATTATAAGCAAATATATCCCTTCCTCATATGTATGTTTAGCCAACAAGATTCTTAATATCAATATATGTATTATTGGGCCTGATCGACCTAATTCTATGTGTGTTGAAGGTAGGGTAAAAGTTGAGCGACCACGAGGACTCTGAAGTGTGTGTAGAGTTGTGCTTGAGGGGGGATTCAAGCAAAGAATTGGAAGTAAGGGGAGCTGGTTAGCTCAGTTTGAGTCTTAATAAGAGTTGTGATTATGGTAGCATGTGTATGAAAGGAAGTATATTGTTCAAGCAAGCGTCCAATGTTAAATAAATGTAATTAAAGGGAGGTTTATTGTGACCTGGAGAGTAATAAATGTATTGAAGAAGAAAAAGTTTTATCAAAATTGGTATGTTTTATCTTAAAGAAATTAAGTTTTTATTGTTGATTCACTAACAAGTATATCTCATAATTAAATAAAGTTTACAATCACAAATTAAATCTATATTAAATTATGGTTTTTATGATTAAATTAAATGAAGAAGACAATAATACTAATAATAATAATGATAATAATAATAATAATAATAATAATAATAATAATAATAATAATAATAGTATTAGAGAATATTATAACGAACGCCTTCAAAATAGGCATGCAAATATCTTTACAAGTATTTGTAATGATATCATTTTATCAAAGATAAGGTATCACAAATAATTTGTGTATATTATTTAAAAATAATAACAATATACTATATGCTAAAAAAATAAAGAACTAGAAGTCCTTAAATGTTTCAATTAACAAACAAAACTTTGCTTAAATGTTTCTAAAATCACAACAAACATTCCTTATATATTTCATCTAACACAACAAACTCAATTTCCTTATATGGATATAGTTGTGGTGATTATAAATCAAAAAAATTCTTTCTAATTTACGTAGTTTGTAAATAGAAAGTATTTTGCAATCCCCTTTGGAAAATGAAGGATCATAAAGTAGTTTTAAAAGGTTTTGGATTTATAAACTTTTTTGACCTATATAGTAATAAATGTATTCATGAATTAAAGGACGTATCAAAATTGATAAGTTTTTATGACTCATAACTAAATAAAGATTATAATCACAAATTAAATATATATTAAACTCTATTTTTTACGATTAAATTAAATGGAGAAGACAATAATAATAATGATATTAGATAATATTATAATGAAACCCTTCCAAATCCACATGCATATTTCTTAACAAATATTTGTAACGATTTCACTTTATTAAAGACGAGACATTGCAAATAATTTTTATATATTATTTAAAAGCAATAACAACAAATAACATATAAACAAAATTGAAGAACCAAAACTCCTTAAATATTTCAATTAACATAACAAACTTTCCTTAAATGATTCTAAATTCACAATAAACTTTCCTTAAATATTTCATATAAGACAAGAAACTTTGTTTGCTTATTATATGAACAAATTGATCATGAATGAAAACTTATCTTATAACTTACCATTATTCAAAAATTAAAACATATTTCAACTCCCTTTGGCAAATGAAGAATCATAATGTAATTTCAAATTTTTTGAATTTATAATCTGTTATGACCTATTTGGTAATAAAGGTAGTCAAGAAGAAAATGATGAATCAAAATTGGTAAGTTTTTTTCATAAATTTCAATTTTTAATTGTAGATTTACTAACTTATCTTACTCTAAATTAAATAAACTTTACAATCACGATGTAAATCTTTAATAAACTATGGTTTTCACTATTGTATTAAATGGAGAATGTAACAACCCGTATAATATATATCTAGAATAATATCATACAAGTGTTAATTTTGGTACTATCACAACATAAGTGCATAAGGGCATCAATATATATACATGTCCAAACTAAAAACATCAGTGGAACATGTTATACAATAATGCCTAAACAATAAAAATCTAAGAACTATGTACAATATCTTCATTGCACAAAACTCCACAGCGGGAGATCATGCTAAACAGCATCCCTTGAAACATCCATAAACAGCTTCTCATAGAATCAACCTGTAAAGAATTACCTGAAAAAAATAACAACAATGATGGGATGAGATAATAATCTCAGTGAGTTCTCCTATCCTATGGATCCACTCGGCTCTACAGGGTTTCTAATCAATATTCAACTCATATCCAACTCAAGTCAACAAGGGAACGAAGACTTGAGCGATGGGGAAACTATCTTGCAATTGTATGGCAACATGCATCTGAGTTCTCATAACTCAACCTCGATCATTATTCAGATAACGACGCATCAATTTCCGAACAGACTTACGTTTAAGCCAAGCCTGGTTCATGCATGCTCGTATGATTCGACTTTCGCGGTGGATATCTGGTTCCCCTATGGGACTCAAATCCACTTTTTAAGAACCATCACTCGTATGAGACTTTACCCACTTTGATTCTCTTTCACCGTATGGGCCTTATCCCACTTTGGTGTCCACCTTTCCCCCATGTCCACCATGGTTGGGGCTCAAACCCAATTGAGGCTCGAATCATTGGTCCCACATTCCAATGCTTACTCATCTAAGCATACCAATAGAGATATGTACCACCACAGAAAACACACATTCTGAATACATGATCGGTTCCACAAATCATCGGTTCCACGAACTATAACAAAATTCATCAATCACGGGTGACTTCATTCACCACAATACACAAATAATAACATGGCATGTTCCATACAATGCATTTCATTCTCAACCTTGGCAACAATTCGTCCACGACCTCCACATAAGCGTCGTACGAATGAATACCGTATTCTCATACATGTATCACACATGTTCCATAACCTAGATTATCTTTCTAAGTTATTAATCAAGTTATACTCCTAGGTTTCCTCACTCACCTTTGTAAGGTTTTTAATCATGTTACTTCACCTTCCACATAACAACAATATTTAATTTTCATCATGATATAATTCATGGCATTTATAAATCACATAAGATTTTATAACATGGAACAATAATAATAGCCCTTTACGTTGTCTTTCTAACGCATCCGTTCGTGTCCAAAACGGAGATATACCATTAAATTAATTCATTAATCTATCTTAATCAAGATTTAGATTAATATTTATCCATTGCATAAGTATTCAACAACAACATCATTGGCCTAGTGGCAAGGCTTGTACAATTGAATGAGAATTTCTCTCAAAATTTCCAGATTTCCAAATCAGAAAGTTCAAACAATCAAGTCAATCGATTGGGCCTGCATATCTTCTAAAAACACCTTTTCTAAACATTCTTCCTTCCACAATTAATCATACCCAACCATTCTAAAACATATATTATCATCAATCAAGTGGTTAACCTCCATAATTTCAACAATAAAACCCACTTTATAACACCATTTACCTCTGTCATTTAATTTCTAACACACCATCCTTTTCTTCTTCCAACAAAACTCATCACATTACATGTTCATATGTACATGTATAATAAGGATTTCAACATCATAAACACAACCATAATAACTCATGTAATCACAACAATCATGAAGAGCATATCAAGCACATGTTCATGAAAACAACAACAACAAGAGAGATATTCATCACATAGCATGGATTACTCATGATTTGTTTATGATTCTACAACCCTAACTTTTCTAGAAACCTAGAGTTTCTAACTAGAACTCACCTAGTAAAAGAAGAAGATGAAGTTGGTGATGATGAAGATGAGTAGAAAATGGTGATGAAGATGAGATGATGAAGATGATGGTGGTGGTTTCCTTCCTCTTCTTCTCTTCTTCCTCTTCCTCTTTTCCTCTTCTCTTTGCTTTCTTTCTTTCTTTCTGATATCTCTCACTCTCTCTTACCTACTTCTTCTTATCTCTTTTCATTTCTCTTTCATTCTACACCACACAATACATATAACAGATAATATATATATATATATATATATATATATATATATATATATATATATATATATATATATATATATATATTATAATATTAGGTAGTAACATAAAATATCCCAAGTGATATTTTATGTTCCAGTACCAATTGATCAATTATTAATGTTACCGAAAATATCCTCTCTTGTACTTATTAATATTGGTCGTTCTCTTTTATTAATAATTAATCTCTTTAGAGTTCACCGGTTACTCTATTGGTCCCAATTGACAACATTTAGAGCACATAGGAGCTCCAATTGTTACAAATGATAATAGATAATTTACTTAGGAACTCAATTGATCTCAACTGACAAGTAATTGAGCATTTAAGAGAATATGGGATATTACATTCTCCCCCCTTAAATTGAAATTCACCCCCGAATTTTCTTCACCCAATAAACAAACAAACCTTGCATCAACATCTTAGACCAATACTTGACTTCTCTTTGATTTCAAGTCTCTGACATAATCATTCTTCTAACTTGTCTTTGCTAACAAATTTCCTTCTTCATGAACTCTTGAAACTTCTTGATTCCCATCACAATATCATTCTGATATTGGATTAACATGTTAACTTGCTCCCACTTAATTCCTCTGATATACCGCTTAACATCAGTTGGTCACTTCTTCCCGGAAACCATGACTTCCCTTCCTTGTACTAAGTTACACAAACATAATTACGATATCTTATCTCGACTTGGTGAATCAATACTCATTAATCCTTCATAAGAAAATTTATTGATTCCTTGACCACAAACAATATTGACTACTCTTTCCTTATTATTCCTTCAACAAGTGCGACAAACTTGTAATCCATCTATCAGTAATCTTATAAACAATCCATCTATCTGTAATCTTATAAACAATCCATCTATCGGTAATCTTATAAACTTCACTTGATCTGATAATGTATGCTGCAAGTCTCTACTCATGTTGTTTCCCTCCTCTCGTACTACTCCAATGAGATAGCACCATTAGCACGAGATTGTCTTACTGTCATCCTTACCTCCATTCTTACAAGTAACTATCTCCCTGATCCCCATAGACTTGATTGAGCTCTTTCTTTCGTCACCTTCCATTGTGATACTCTGATTCCAATAGTGGAACACCTAGGATTCCTAGGCACTACTGTTTAGCTAACAATCCACAAAGAAACACACTTACCCTCCAAAGTGCCTACCGTCCAAAATGCTACTAGAACCTTGCCGACTCCCATTAGTAGAATAACTTCCTTGATGATTCACAAAAGTTTAGAGTAAGACCAACACTCTTCAGAAGATAGGTATCCAGGAGCTACATTACTACAACCATAAAAACATAGAACATCCAAATTCATCATGTGTTCGATGCAACTAAACCAAATTAGTTTGACAATATCCAGTTCTGGTTACTATATTCCATATCAAATCCTCTTATAGGGTTTTGATTCACTCAAGATTTCTCCCGACACATAATCTCGACCAATAACAAGGTAACACCGTCAAGGAACTTTAAATCATCAACAAAACACCACTTCTAAGGAACTTAAGCAATCTAGAACGTAACTATGAGTGTCCATACACCTCATAGAGTCACACACAATATTTCACACACTTCTAGCGATAACATTTCACTTCGTATCCAAAATCGTTCATCTCAATCGTCCTGTCCCATCTTCCATGATCTTAGCTCATGCTCTTACTAATATACAATCCGACTTACATGTTTAACTTCAAGAATCTAATTCTCGTTCCATCTTGGAAGTAAAACTTCGTAAATCCTTCCAATAGTCTAGAGCATCATTGTACACAAAAGTAATACTCTTCTGGGGGTCCTCGTCCGAAGCCATGAATCCAAGAAATTATTGAATGCCATATTCCTACTTGTAGCGGTGTATTCGTTACTATATGATCTATTGATTAAATCACAAGCAATGTATACAATGAACATAGAGTCGCCACCGCACTTTTATTTATCCTAAGGACTGGTTAAAAAGCGAACAAAAACCTAAGAAGTTTTACACGTAGAAAACTAATGAAAAGATCAGAGATCGGGGTAAGGGGTAAATTACGCAATGGGAAGGTGTTAGGCACCCAATGCGTCCTAGGTACTCCTAGGGAGCCCTTTTCACACTTTGTTGTTTGAGAATTATTATTTGTCATGACATAAGTATTGTGCAAACATGAGTGGGATGATGAGAAAAGAATGTACATGTTAATTATTTTTGTGTTCGAACGGATGAACCCGTTGCCTACGTACCTTCCATCAAAGGTAAGGATCAAAACGCCGTAGTTCGGCTAAAAAATTTCCAAAAAAGTTAGTGAGTTCAATTTTAAACAATAGCACTTAAGGTTCTTCATTATCAATGGGAGAAAACTCGACCAATACCAACATCCACCATGTGAGGATAGCTTCGACGCACTAGAGGGGTTAACCCTGTTTTCAGTACGGAAGTCTTATTGTCGACTCACTAAGGATAGGGTGAGGTTTACATCAACCACAATGAGAATTGAAACCTATGGCTAATGCATGAAAAGATTAACAAGAATGGACAAAGCCAAAACATTTGAGTGAGTGAAATTAATGGATTAGGATTATTCACAAAAGGAGTCAAAGTATGATTAAGATTGATTCAAAATGAAGTATTTACAAAAATGAAGTTTGGAAAATCATGGACTTAAGGTCCAAGTTTCTAATTTGGAAAGAAGGTGAGAATGTTTGCACAACACTTATTTCAAGTTTTAAAAGTATGTGTGAAGAGGTAGGACACAATGGGGTGAATGGAATGGTGTGTATGTAAAACTTCTTAGGAGGGTCCGCCTCTTGAAATCATATAGAAGATGATTCAAGTGGGTCCTTAGGAGTAGGCTACAAATGAGCAATAATATGAACATGATAACAGATGAAAGTAAATAAAAGCGGATACTGGATGCCACTCAATGGTCTTATACCTGTCTCCTAAAACAAGTAAGGATATCAGAAGCCACTCTATGGACTTACACTAATCTCCATCAGAATAAAACAAAAAACAAAACAGGGAAATCAACTGCCAATCTATCTGGACTTATGTTAACCTCCACAGTATGATCCTAGGAATACAAATGCCACATCACAGGGACTTACAATGAATCCTCACATACAACAACAATTGCACTAGGCAATGGGTATGAGTGACCAATGAGGTCTTACACTCTACCCCTTCCATGTCATGGGAACAGATGCCAACTCACAGGGACTTATAACTGGTTCCTCAATGGGTAATCAAACAAACCACATAGGTATGAAATGATGGACATGCTACAAGGAGCAATGAATGATAGTAAATGCACTAGGGCAAGCAAGCAATCATGTACAAATGAGTAATAAATCACAAAGAGTCATATAGCACACTCTATAGCCAAACAAGGAGGCTCAATCAAAGGGTTTGACTATGAAAGTCCACTGTAATAGGTAAGTTTCGCTCTTAACCTGGCCATTGAGGGGCTCAGGTGAAGCAGATGAAAGGATATGAGGGGTGTGCCTCATTGCTTCTATCTCATGTCCGAGAGAGCATGTAAATATAAGAATGTGGGGGAGTTCAGAAAGATGGAACTCTTTCCCCAATTGGACTCGATAGATCTTGGGTTTGGATCTCAATGCTACAACCATGTAATGGGAGCAAGGAGAAGACACACGGAATAGTGGGAGATAGGCTATTTATCTCTACCTTCCACCAATTGCCTCAAATGAGGACTTTTCCTGCTTGGGACAAACATAAACATACACAATCAATGCCTCTTAAGGAGGACTTCAGACAATTTGCCCGGCCAAATAACGGGCCGGGTCTCCAGACTACATGAAGAAGAAGGTGCAATACCTCAATGCTAATTGCTATTTAAGCAAAGCAACACAAGTTCTTAAGAGAACTGAGCAACTAAAGGGTACCTGAAAACAATCCAATAAAATCAGCATCCCCTTCATAATCAGACAACAACATAAGAACCAATTAACAATATTCAATCATAATCAAACAATAATGTGCATAGCACAAAGCTCGACATGAACCAACATCCTACAAAACAGCCACATTAGTTTACAAGTCAAGTAAGATAAATCCCAAATGTGAAACAATTCCTTTAATCATTAACTCCTTAACCTGAAAAGCCAAAAACAACTTCAAATGTAAGTAATAAGACCACTAGGACTAGCCTAGGGTCCAAAAGAAGGAAAAATCCTAAAACAGCAACCAATTCATGATCAAAGTCAAGCTATTTCAACAACAAAGGGATCCCAATTGGTCCCATATCCAAAATATGTACACATTTCAATCTATGCAACATGTAAGGCAAAGTGAACAACCATGGATCATATAAGAGCAACCAGCAAGATCAAATCCAAAAAAATATCAAAACAACACAGTAAATTCCACAAAAATTATATCCTAAACAGGGGACATTCAACTAGCTACATGTCAATTTTTATGCCATTTGGACTAGTGGAGCTATGGGAATTAATTCAACATGTCAAAGCATGCAAAAACACAACCGAATGAAGTCACAAAATGTACACTAACTTCAATCCAATGGTAAACAGTGATGGTAAATGGGAAATTAGTAGGACCAAAGCTAAATGATAGCTACATATGTCAAGAACTACCCTATCAATTTTCATGGTCATTGGATAAGGTATGTGGATATGGCAACATATATACAAAGGTTACACAAGTGAGGCTCTAAAAGACTAGGCAGCAAGGAAAAATACTAATCAAATCGAAAATGGATTGTAAAAATCCACAAAAATTCACAGGGGATGTTAACATGTCAAACAAGCTTCATGCAAAAATTCAAGGCCATTGGCCAGAGGGAAGCATGGGAAACAATTAGGGGAGTATAGCCTATCAAACTATGTCACATTTTTACACATCCAAATTCAATAATTCATATATAATAAACCATAGGCTCAAACATCATGAAACCTATGTCAAAAAATCCAGAAGGATGTCAAGAATCAATATCTCAATTTTCATTTAATTTGGATTAAGCATGTAGTTTCTATAATTAAAATGGCAACATGTATGAAGTTTATCTACATTAAAAAAGACCTCTATGTCAATCAAATTTCTACCAAGCAACAACTTTGTTTTTAATTCTATAAAAAAGTAGGGAAAAAATAAAGATCAACAAAAAATCTTGCAATTTTTTGGATTAAAATTGAGTAACATATGATTTTTTAAAGTTTTTAAATATTTATTTAATATTTATTTGGAATTAAAATGGAGTTAATTAGTTGATTTTTGAATGCAATGGCACAAGCGGTAATAATCGAAGCCCTGCACTAAACGACGCCGTGTCATTAAAGGACGTGGCGGCCGGTAATTGGACCTGGCAATGGAGAAACACGGACATGAAGCGAGAACGCGCTCAAGAGGATCTATACAGCTTTTTTTCCAGAAAATTGAACGTTCTTCAACGTTCTTGATCTTCGTCATCTCCAGAAATAGGTTTTGGTCAAAAGTTAATGGAAACGCATAAGCTATATACCGGTCGAACCGGTTTTTGATCACGAGTACAAATATGTAAACGATTTCATCTATAACTTATTACACAGTGCGAATCGAGCGAAATAAGAAAACGCTTCGAAACTTCAATCGCGGATTACTCACTCAATTCTCAACGAATTTACAATCCACAAATTGATACATAACCTACAATGAATGCACTACACAATCCCTAACTCAATCGAGGCAATCGCGAGATTTTAAATCCAACCTTTCTTGACGCTAGCTGCAATGGAGTCGCGCGTTTTGGCTTGATGATGCGAAACAGATACAGAAGATTGGTGCAGCAAGCGAATAGTGGACGGGATTCAGCTCGAGCACCTTTCAATTACGCCTCAAATTGCAGAACAGTTCGACTGCCATGGATGCTTCAACAGTCGGATTTCTTGATGATTCTCCCACGGATTGCTGAAACAGAAGTATAATGCTACCTGCAAAACAAGATCAACACCACAAACTGCAGAAGAATTGAGAAATTCTTGATGAATTCTCCAAAAATGTGAAGAGCTTTTTGGTTTTTGAGAGAATTTCCTTTTTGAGAGCTTTTTCTGTTAGATTGAAATTGAGATTGTGAAGGAAAAGATGATTAGTCCTTTCTTTCTGTTATGGATTTAGCTTATATATGAAAACACTAATCCAAGCATAATCATAATTAAGCAAAAATATTGTGATTAGTGAATGAAGCTTATATGTGCAATTTTGGATTTAAGCTCTTTTGAATTTAGAAGCATGACAGCAGAAAATTGATACTTGAAACAAGTCAAAAATAGCATTTGGAAGCTGGTTGCATTGGCCTTATTTCCCAATTCTTCATATTTCTCATTTTGGACGATTTTGCCCCTCTCCTTAATTAATTCACTTCAAAAATGGCCTTTTGCATGGGGCCTTTTCCATGAAATCCAATTATGCAACTTTGAAGTACACATTAAATGGAGTTTGTGCATATAAAGAACTTGCAATTTGGATAACCCATGTGGTAGTTATGCCCTCCTGATTACGGGTCTTTTTTGAAATTCACTGAGCCATATCTTGCAAACCACACATGGGATTTGAGTTCTTGGACTTTTTGGAAAGGTGAGAACAAGATCTTCAACTTTCATGTTGGACACATTTTGATTTGAAGCTTGTATCATGAAGTTATCTTGAGGGGAAAAACTTTCCACTTTGGGCAGCTGAGATTACAGGTCCACTTGCCATTTTGGGAAACTTTCTGTCTGACTTCAATTCCTTCAACCTTGGTCTTTGAAATTCCAAATGAGGTTTATATAGACATGAATGAGACCTTTCCAACCAATTCCAATCATCAAATCACTGATTAAATCCACAGTTGACCACAGTTGACTTTTGTTGACTTTTGTCTGACTGGGCCAAGTTCTGATGAATTGCAAGCCTCTTTCAATTGAGATCTTGATTCCAAATGACATCCCAAGTTATATGAACTCTTTATTATTGATCATGGTGTCCAAATTCTTCAAGAATGGTCACCATCTATTGCTCAAAGCCTGATTTAACTGCTTTGACCTAATTAGCTTCATCTGCAAGCAACATGGTTAGATGACAATATTTTTGTACTTTTGGTCAGTAAACATATGAAAAGCAATGATATACAAATGCAATACATGCTCGGTGACCAAGAACCACACTCACAAGGTATCCCACCCACTAGGAGGGCAGCTAGGGTATGCATTGATCCTTGAGGCCATGATATGATATGATATGGGCCATGAGGGATCTTAGGGCCAAAATTGGGGTCTTACAGATGCCCCTATTTAAGGTCATTCTATCCGGAGAAGTGAAGTTTAGAAATCTTCATCTCGACGCGGTAGAATGGGCTTAAATAATAGTAATGAGACGAATTTTGGTCCCTAAGAGACCTCATGATGCAGATGTATGCATGCAAAAAAGCAAATTCTGTGGGGAATATATGGTTCACACAGAAAAAAAAGGACGATCCATCGGAGTAATACACTCACCAGGAACAGAGATTCTAACAAGACTCTTATTGGGACTCTTTCTAGGGGATAGTAAGGAAAAAAGAATGCGTGAGCAGGACACGACTTTGATTAGGGAAAACAAAACTGACACGGCGTGAACAAGACACGACTCCGAGTGGAGAAAACAGACATCGGACTGGAGAACTTGCTGGGGAAGCAAAGGACTCACACCGGGGAATGAAGAATTCCAGAGGAAAATAAATCCATTGGAAAGACAGAAGCTGACTCAACTATCCATAAAGGATACTTCGGATAAAAATCCGGACTCGGACCAGGAAAGGATTCACACAGAATCTTCCTGCCGGGAAAATGCATATATTGGGGAATAAACACCCATATAGCAAAAGGGTAAAAATCACCAAAGGAAACTCCACAGGGGAATGTCTAACAAAGAGACTCTCCTGGGAGAAGCAACGGGAAATGAGGTGTTACCGATATAAGGGTAACAAACTCGGGAAGAATGAATATCTAAGACCGGTATAAGGGTGAGAGATATCAATCAACCAACATCTGAGGAAGACCTACAAAGGGTACGACACTCAGGAAAATCTGACTCCACAAGGGACCAAGGTCATAATAGGGAGTAGAAAGGAAGGAACACCAGGGATACCGAGGTATATAATAGGTGGCCGACCGAAACGTGAATTGGTATATATGCCAAGACACTCATCATCCGAAAGGGGGCTTGAAAAAGCAAAACAATTTATAGGATGGACACTCGAATCCACAACGGGAGAACGAATCTTACTCAACTGGGGACACAAACCCAAAGAGTGCATGAGATATAATATCCATTACCGGCAGACCGTGGATAAGAATACTCGCATGAGACATATTATCTATTACCGTCAGAACGTAGATAATAAACTCGCATGGTAAGAAACACCAGAGATACCGAAGTATATAATAGGTGATCTACCGAAACGTGAATTGGTATATATGCCAAAACACACATCCGAAACACAAACTGGTTAAAGGATGGATATTCGATTCTACAAAGAATACGAATCTTGCTCAGGTGGGGAAAATCAACAAAGGATTCCAACTAAAGAGCGCATGAGACATATTATTCATTACCGGCAGACCGTGAATAATATACTCGAAAGGAAAAGACACCAGAGATATCGAAGTATATAATAGGTGACTAACCAAAAAAAGAGAGACAATCGATACCAAGCATCCGGGTAAACGAGAGACAACTCAAAGAGATAAATTGCAAGCATCCGGCAATTATCCAACAACAAAGATATCCGACTCCGCAAAGGGAAATACAGAATCTTACTCGACCAGGGAAACACAAAAGGCTTCGACTGAAGAGTGCATGAGATATATTATCCATTACCGGCAGACCGTGGATAGTATACTCGCATGGAAGATTATCCGCAACCGGTATAAGGGTTAATAAAGGATAAATCGTCCGAAAAGAGAGGCATCGGGATACCAAACAGGCATATAATGATGACCAATCGAAGGGAGTAACAACATTACCAACAAAAGGGTAAATGAAAGACTCACTGGGGATAAATTGCAAGCAACCGACAATTATCCACAAAAGCTGGGAATACATTGATAAACAACCAATGATCCGGGGAACAAATCACTAGCAAACGGTGAAAAGACCCACTGGTGACTTCAAAAGGATAACATTGCAAGCATCCGACAATGATCCAGAAGACTGCTGGGAATACAAGTGCTTACTCAAGAGCAACTACCCAAAGCAGGGAGGAATATCAACATCGAATATTGAATGAAGATAACCACAAAGAGATTAGGGTTTACATCTACCGAATACGGGGCAGAAGACCAAAATCGGGCTGAGAGAACAAGAGGTTTAACAATACCGACTACTGGGTAAGAAACCAAAGACTCAGCTGAGGATAAAATTGCTAGCAATCGGCAATTATCCACACGTATCATAAGATACCACTCCGCTGGGGAGAAAAAATCACAGCGACCTGGGATTTACAACTACCGAATACGGGGTAGCAGACCACAAACTCCACTGGGGATACAAATCACCACCGGGAACAGAACTCTGTTAGGGGTAAAACCACAACAACAGAAGATCCACCAACAAACAGATCGAACCACGAAGGTTACCACTGCTAGGGGAAAAGAGATAGGACTTACGACTACCGAATACGGGGTAGACGCCATACTCTGGGGGGAATAACCACAAATTAGGGTTTACATCTACCGAATACGGGGTAGAAAACCAAAAAACTCTGCGTGGGGATAGAATAAATCACGAATCCTCACGAGAAACCAAAAATGAGGTTTATAACAGACCACAAACTCTGTTGGAGGGTAAGAAAAAAGGATTCACGACTACCGAATATCAGGTAGAAAACCAACAACTCTGGCTGGGGACTAAAAGGTATATAACCACAAGTTCTGCCAAGAAAGCCAGGAAAATAGGACTTACAACTACCGGTATAAGGGTAGGGGCCAAAATCGACTCTTGCGGAGGAATGAAAGGTACATGACCACAAATTCCGCCAAGAGGACAAGGAACAATAGGACTTACAACTACCGGTATAAGGGTAGAGGCCCGAAACTCCGCTGGGGATAAAAATCACCACAGGGAAGCACAATGAACAGACGACAAATGTCAATTCAGGAAAGATCCGAAAAGACAGACTGAATCAAGACACGTCCTAATGAGGATATAACTCACATAGGAACCTCCATCCCAATATATGTGTTGGGAGGAAACGGAAAAAAACCGTCATCCACGAGGGTATATCTCAGTGGGGAACTGCAGAAGGAAAGACAGACATTTTCTGCTTATGGGGCTGACTCTACATGGAGAGATTGAACACCCGACATCTGCTTAGGAAGATCTATAAAGATCTATATCACCATAGCAGGGAATAACAAACAAAGGATATATGGCAAAAATGCAACATGAATATCTGAATGCTTTATGAATATGCATGAATATGCGTGATTTATGTTTGATGAATGCTGACAAAACAGACATTTCTAACACAACAGGTCCAGGAATCAAACGCCCGGTATTATACTTCCAGGGGAAAAACCAGCTGGAGAGCCACTCTGCTGGAGATCCATATGCTATAAAGCAAAGATCTGCGGGTACTGCTGGGAAGCGAAAGCAAACGAATCAGAGATATCTGGAGAATACCAAGTCTGAGCAATGAATCAGCGATCGTCCCAACTGGGGCACAGAAAGTCACAACAGGCAAAGAGCCATAAAGACAAATCTGTCGGGGAACAAGAGAATCTCAAAGTCCTGCAGGGGATCCTAGCAAACACTGCTATGGAAACGGATCCAACATAGCTCCATTGGGGAAACAACCCACTGAGGGAGCAAAGGTCACCCGGATAGAGTTTGGCTGCACAAGCAACTCTACTGGGGATATCATCAACTACTCTCTTGGGGAACAACCCACTGAGGAAGAAAAACACCAAACAAGTAGATTCTGCACCAAACCACTCTACTCGGGGCGAACACACATCTGATGGATCACATCAGTAAACTCTGCAATAAAATCCGCTCTACTGAGGATCGAAAAGTAATCAGGAAACCAATACAATCTCTGGATGACGGTGCCATCAACCGACCATACCGGGGATTGAAGGAGGTTCAACAGGCAATACTGCCACAACAACCGCTCTGCAGACAAATGCTGGGGAGAGATGGATGAAAATACTGGGATATCAACCCAATCAACCACTGAGTAGGAAAATAAATCCTGCTCTGCTGAGAATAGCAACCATTCTGATAGAGAGAAAGTAAACACCTCCACTGACGACTTTGCCGGGGAAAAGGTAGAGTACCGGGTATCGAACCACGGACTTACCGAGTCTTCCAAAAGGAAAGCGACCGTGCTGAGAAAACAGACAAATCCGCTGGCAACTGCGCTGGGGAGAGTGACAACAACTCTGCTCGCGACTGCAATGGGGATGTCAATAACGACTCTACTGTGCCAAGGAGACAAATAAAGTCTGGGGATAGGGACCCACTGGAGAAAGTGACGAGGCACTAAGGTGGCAAACCATCAACCGCCGAATATTCCACAAGGAAAGCATCCATGATAAGGGAAAATTGCTGCTGGAGAACACTCAGTCTTCAACAACACTCTGCTTGGGGAATAACCCCACCAACAACTCGACTTGCAATCATGCTGGAAACTCACTTGGGGAGAAATACGGGATATGGGGATATCAACCCGCCAACCGCAAATATTCTGAACAGCTGAGCAATCAAGCCGGGGAGAGACTACTACTGGAGAACAGACTGAGCCTTCAATACACAATTCTGCTTCGGGGAGTCAAGATCCACAGAAGCTCTGCTTAGGGAACAACCCCAACAACCAAAATCTCTGCTTGGGGGACAACCCCAACAACCAAATCTGGAGAAAAAGGATACAAACCAAGCCAGGAGTATGAACAAATGTCTTACCTGTTGGAAATCATGCCACCCTTGGGAGAGCACTGAGAAATTCCTCGAGTATCCTTTTATCATTGTGAATGTTCACTTTGTTTAAAACAATAAATTTTGGAAAATTTTGTTTTTTAAAACAATGATATTTTTATCAATTAAAACATGCAAAACATTTGTTGAATTGAAACAAATAAGAGTGCAAATAATTGGATAAAAAGCTCAAATTGATTTGATGGAATGGTAGTCTGCGAGTGGCAAGACTCCATAGATCTGTACAAATTCGAAATCAGTGATATATATTGGAAGAGGGCTACATTGAACATAATGATCCTTTCTCTACCAATTTGAATCTCGATGTATGCGAAGCTTCAGTCGACAACGAATCGAGAATCTTCTGACGAAATGACGGCTGGTGAAACAGAAAGTCTTGTCAGGATGCAGTTACTTGCCTGATCCCTAATTTTTGCTTAGATTGCCCCAGAATGAGGTACTCAATCTAGCGGGATGCAAATATGCTTTTTTTTCAAGTCTCTAACTTTTGCCTGGATTACCCTTGCGGGTTCTCCACCGAGATGCTCATTTTTGCCTAAGCCGCCCTTTCGGGTTTTCAACTTAGCGAGTTATTCTGTTTTTTCATTTGCATATACTTTTTTTTTCATTAGGCAAAGTATCTCTTGACTGCATCTGAATTCACAGGACGAGTGAAATCCTCCCCATCCATTGTTGTAAGCATCAAAGCTCCGCCTGAAAAGGCTCTCTTGACAACATATGGACCCTCGTAGTTTGGAGTCCACTTGCCCCTGGAATCGGGTACGAAAGACAAAACTTTCTTGAGCACAAGGTCTCCTTCTCTGAACACACGAGGCTTGACCTTCTTATCGAATGCTTTCTTCATTCTCTGCTGATATAACTGACCATGACACATGGCAGTTAAACGCTTCTCTTCAATCAAATTTAACTGGTCATAACGACTCTGAACCCATTCAGCATCAGTCAACTAGGGACTTGAGGGTATAATTTTTCCTTTTTCTCTTAAAAAAAAATTCCTGATTTTTCATTTTATTCTGATTTTTCACCCTCTTCTCCTCTTTTATTTTTTTTTTTTTTTTTTTTTTTTTACATTACATTTGTAATGCCCCAGTCTGACTGTTGCTGGGTTCTTGAGACACAACTGAATGATCTGCTTTGGTGCCCAAGAAGGTGGGTAATCTCATCAGGAATCCCCTCAACATCATCTTCCTCTGCCTCAAATACAAGGAATTCAAATTTGGGAGATGGCGTTGGATCATTATGTTCAATGGGTTTAGAAATCCCTGCATAATGATTCTGGATAATGAAAAGCTTTTGGATTTTAAACAAGCAAATCATTTATGCAGATGAGAAAAATGTTTTTGTTTTTTCATGGTTTTTTTGTGATCACTGATTTCATGCAAAAGCAAAAAGTGAAAACAAATGGAAAAACAAATGTTTAACAATGCATTACTTGAATGAAAATATCATTGCATTAAATGCTGCCAACAATATCATCACTTCTCCTTTTGGCATGGGAGAAGGGTTTTAAACAAAGTGAATATTATTACTTTGATCTATGGATAACTGTAGGAACATCCACAGCGACCCAATTGTGGCAGACACCACCAGGAGTAACAAAATTGCTCATATCCTCTGCATCTTCTTCAATGATAGCAGCAGCTTCCTCTTCAACAGACTGATCATCATGGATGAATCCTCCACTTGTGAACAGACCTTGCTCATTGCATGCCCCAGAACAGTAGCCAATGCCAGCCCGGGATCGATTAACCAGGAATAAATCCATCAACAGCACTAAGTCTGGCAAAATCCTCCCCGAGTTCACAATTCTCTTGCTCAGGATGATCCATCAATCTGGCAGAGATTGGCTCTGGTATAATACCGGCGAGGTGCGTCTCCAAAATAAATGAAGATCGCAGGGTCAGACCACAGGACGGGAGACCGGAATGAAACACCCGCTTATGCAAATGATGCATGAAGTGTTTATGCATATGCTTGTTTTTTTATTTCAAAGGAACGCGAAGGTTTTATTTGCAAACTTTGAAATATTAAAGCATTTTGATCGTATATGAGAATATCTCATCAGATATATCAGGTGAAAAAATTTTCCCGGTTTTTCACGTTTGAAATTTTTTGCAAATAAACTCCTTTGAGTTCCTTGAAAATTTTCTTTTTATCTGATGATATGGATGTGGATGAATGCATGAATGTATGAATGCAACAATCACACTCAAGGATCAAGCAAAGCACACCAAACAAAGGTCGTGGGAAAGCTCTTTGTATCCCCTAATATCAATCATCCATTTTGGTGGATTTAGGTTTTCACCTTATCGACACCCAAGTTCCATTGATATTAACGGTACATGAACCGGCTCAAACATCCTTAATATCAACCAGCCGCTTTGGTGGATTTTAGGTTTTACACCTGATCCGGGATCCATTGATATTAACGATGTTTGAACGACTCAACCACGAATCACGGGTTTGCTGAGAGTCACGAGCATGGAGTCTTGGTTAAGAACCACCCAAAGGGAATGTACTAGGGTTTAAACCTGCCAGATATGTTCTACCAGAGGTTCCCATAATCATCGTCCCATCTCTCGAATATTATCGGAGGAACGAATACTCGTATTCCAAAAATATTCTCGAGAGAGACTCTTATGGGTGTAGTATCGCATAACAATCGCATCAGATCTTACATCTGAACGACCTCCGCACTACGTCCTAAAAATAGGCCAAGATGAGTTTGGTAAACTAAGGTCCTTGGCTTCTAAGGCACATGATTGAACGAATAATGCCTAACCACAAATAACTTGTGTGACATTATCAATCCAACATGGCCTCCACCAAGTGAATGGACTCGCAAGTCAACTGGCTAAGGACTACTCCACACCAATCGACAAGACTATGCCATTCTCCTATCCTATGGTGCACTCGAGTTCGGGTATAGAACTCATCTCACAGAGATCACCAAAGCAAACAGCAATTGTATATCAAGCAATTCACACATTACAATCAATACAGTTATCCCAAATTGTACAAAAATATGTCAAATAACAAATAATAATATATCACAACAATGGTGAAAAGTAGGCAATACCACCAAGGTTGTCATCCCCAGCAGAGTCGCCACTTTTCTGTAGCGGTGTATTCGTTACTATATGATCTATTGATTAAATCACAAGCAATGTATACAATGAACATAGAGTCGCCACCGCACTTTTATTTATCCTAAGGACTGGTTAAAAAGCGAACAAAAACCTAAGAAGTTTTACACGTAGAAAACTAATGAAAAGATCAGAGATCGGGGTAAGGGGTAAATTACGCAATGGGAAGGTGTTAGGCACCCAATGCGTCCTAGGTACTCCTAGGGAGCCCTTTTCACACTTTGTTGTTTGAGAATTATTATTTGTCATGACATAAGTATTGTGCAAACATGAGTGGGATGATGAGAAAAGAATGTACATGTTAATTATTTTTGTGTTCGAACGGATGAACCCGTTGCCTACGTACCTTCCATCAAAGGTAAGGATCAAAACGCCGTAGTTCGGCTAAAAAATTTCCAAAAAAGTTAGTGAGTTCAATTTTAAACAATAGCACTTAAGGTTCTTCATTATCAATGGGAGAAAACTCGACCAATACCAACATCCACCATGTGAGGATAGCTTCGACGCACTAGAGGGGTTAACCCTGTTTTCAGTACGGAAGTCTTATTGTCGACTCACTAAGGATAGGGTGAGGTTTACATCAACCACAATGAGAATTGAAACCTATGGCTAATGCATGAAAAGATTAACAAGAATGGACAAAGCCAAAACATTTGAGTGAGTGAAATTAATGGATTAGGATTATTCACAAAAGGAGTCAAAGTATGATTAAGATTGATTCAAAATGAAGTATTTACAAAAATGAAGTTTGGAAAATCATGGACTTAAGGTCCAAGTTTCTAATTTGGAAAGAAGGTGAGAATGTTTGCACAACACTTATTTCAAGTTTTAAAAGTATGTGTGAAGAGGTAGGACACAATGGGGTGAATGGAATGGTGTGTATGTAAAACTTCTTAGGAGGGTCCGCCTCTTGAAATCATATAGAAGATGATTCAAGTGGGTCCTTAGGAGTAGGCTACAAATGAGCAATAATATGAACATGATAACAGATGAAAGTAAATAAAAGCGGATACTGGATGCCACTCAATGGTCTTATACCTGTCTCCTAAAACAAGTAAGGATATCAGAAGCCACTCTATGGACTTACACTAATCTCCATCAGAATAAAACAAAAAACAAAACAGGGAAATCAACTGCCAATCTATCTGGACTTATGTTAACCTCCACAGTATGATCCTAGGAATACAAATGCCACATCACAGGGACTTACAATGAATCCTCACATACAACAACAATTGCACTAGGCAATGGGTATGAGTGACCAATGAGGTCTTACACTCTACCCCTTCCATGTCATGGGAACAGATGCCAACTCACAGGGACTTATAACTGGTTCCTCAATGGGTAATCAAACAAACCACATAGGTATGAAATGATGGACATGCTACAAGGAGCAATGAATGATAGTAAATGCACTAGGGCAAGCAAGCAATCATGTACAAATGAGTAATAAATCACAAAGAGTCATATAGCACACTCTATAGCCAAACAAGGAGGCTCAATCAAAGGGTTTGACTATGAAAGTCCACTGTAATAGGTAAGTGTCGCTCTTAACCTGGCCATTGAGGGGCTCAGGTGAAGCAGATGAAAGGATATGAGGGGTGTGCCTCATTGCTTCTATCTCATGTCCAAGAGAGCATGTAAATATAAGAATGTGGGGGAGTTCAGAAAGATGGAACTCTTTCCCCAATTGGACTCGATAGATCTTGGGTTTGGATCTCAATGCTACAACCATGTAATGGGAGCAAGGAGAAGACACACGGAATAGTGGGAGATAGGCTATTTATCTCTACCTTCCACCAATTGCCTCAAATGAGGACTTTTCCTGCTTGGGACAAACATAAACATACATAATCAATGCCTCTTAAGGAGGACTTCAGACAATTTGCCCGGCCAAATAACGGGTCGGGTCTCCAGACTACATGAAGAAGAAGGTGCAATACCTCAATGCTAATTGCTATTTAAGCAAAGCAACACAAGTTCTTAAGAGAACTGAGCAACTAAAGGGTACCTGAAAACAATCCAATAAAATCAGCATCCCCTTCATAATCAGACAACAACATAAGAACCAATTAACAATATTCAATCATAATCAAACAATAATGTGCATAGCACAAAGCTCGACATGAACCAACATCCTACAAAACAGCCACATTAGTTTACAAGTCAAGTAAGATAAATCCCAAATGTGAAACAATTCCTTTAATCATTAACTCCTTAACCTGAAAAGCCAAAAACAACTTCAAATGTAAGTAATAAGACCACTAGGACTAGCCTAGGGTCCAAAAGAAGGAAAAATCCTAAAACAGCAACCAATTCATGATCAAAGTCAAGCTATTTCAACAACAAAGGGATCCCAATTGGTCCCATATCCAAAATATGTACACATTTCAATCTATGCAACATGTAAGGCAAAGTGAACAACCATAGATCATATAAGAGCAACCAGCAAGATCAAATCCAAAAAAATATCAAAACAACACAGTAAATTCCACAAAAATTATATCCTAAACAGGGGACATTCAACTAGCTACATGTCAATTTTTATGCCATTTGGACTAGTGGAGCTATGGGAATTAATTCAACATGTCAAAGCATGCAAAAACACAACCGAATGAAGTCACAAAATGTACACTAACTTCAATCCAATGGTAAACAGTGATGGTAAATGGGAAATTAGTAGGACCAAAGCTAAATGATAGCTACATATGTCAAGAACTACCCTATCAATTTTCATGGTCATTGGATAAGGTATGTGGATATGGCAACATATATACAAAGGTTACACAAGTGAGGCTCTAAAAGACTAGGCAGCAAGGAAAAATACTAATCAAATCGAAAATGGATTGTAAAAATCCACAAAAATTCACAGGGGATGTTAACATGTCAAACAAGCTTCATGCAAAAATTCAAGGCCATTGGCCAGAGGGAAGCATGGGAAACAATTAGGGGAGTATAGCCTATCAAACTATGTCACATTTTTACACATCCAAATTCAATAATTCATATATAATAAACCATAGGCTCAAACATCATGAAACCTATGTCAAAAAATCCAGAAGGATGTCAAGAATCAATATCTCAATTTTCATTTAATTTGGATTAAGCATGTAGTTTCTATAATTAAAATGGCAACATGTATGAAGTTTATCTACATTAAAAAAGACCTCTATGTCAATCAAATTTCTACCAAGCAACAACTTTGTTTTTAATTCTATAAAAAAGTAGGGAAAAAATAAAGATCAACAAAAAATCTTGCAATTTTTTGGATTAAAATTGAGTAACATATGATTTTTTAAAGTTTTTAAATATTTATTTAATATTTATTTGGAATTAAAATGGAGTTAATTAGTTGATTTTTGAATGCAATGGCACAAGCGGTAATAATCGAAGCCCTGCACTAAACGACGCCGTGTCATTAAAGGACGTGGCGGCCGGTAATTGGACCTGGCAATGGAGAAACACGGACATGAAGCGAGAACGCGCTCAAGAGGATCTATACAGCTTTTTTTCCAGAAAATTGAACGTTCTTCAACGTTCTTGATCTTCGTCATCTCCAGAAATAGGTTTTGGTCAAAAGTTAATGGAAACGCATAAGCTATATACCGGTCGAACCGGTTTTTGATCACGAGTACAAATATGTAAACGATTTCATCTATAACTTATTACACAGTGCGAATCGAGCGAAATAAGAAAACGCTTCGAAACTTCAATCGCGGATTACTCACTCAATTCTCAACGAATTTACAATCCACAAATTGATACATAACCTACAATGAATGCACTACACAATCCCTAACTCAATCGAGGCAATCGTGAGATTTTAAATCCAACCTTTCTTGACGCTAGCTGCAATGGAGTCGCGCGTTTTGGCTTGATGATGCGAAACAGATACAGAAGATTGGTGCAGCAAGCGAATAGTGGACGGGATTCAGCTCGAGCACCTTTCAATTACGCCTCAAATTGCAGAACAGTTCGACTGCCATGGATGCTTCAACAGTCGGATTTCTTGATGATTCTCCCACGGATTGCTGAAACAGAAGTATAATGCTACCTGCAAAACAAGATCAACACCACAAACTGCAGAAGAATTGAGAAATTCTTGATGAATTCTCCAAAAATGTGAAGAAGAGCTTTTTGGTTTTTGAGAGAATTTCCTTTTTGAGAGCTTTTTCTGTTAGATTGAAATTGAGATTGTGAAGGAAAAGATGATTAGTCCTTTCTTTCTGTTATGGATTTAGCTTATATATGAAAACACTAATCCAAGCATAATCATAATTAAGCAAAAATATTGTGATTAGTGAATGAAGCTTATATGTGCAATTTTGGATTTAAGCTCTTTTGAATTTAGAAGCATGACAGCAGAAAATTGATACTTGAAACAAGTCAAAAATAGCATTTGGAAGCTGGTTGCATTGGCCTTATTTCCCAATTCTTCATATTTCTCATTTTGGACGATTTTGCCCCTCTCCTTAATTAATTCACTTCAAAAATGGCCTTTTGCATGGGGCCTTTTCCATGAAATCCAATTATGCAACTTTGAAGTACACATTAAATGGAGTTTGTGCATATAAAGAACTTGCAATTTGGATAACCCATGTGGTAGTTATGCCCTCCTGATTACGGGTCTTTTTTGAAATTCACTGAGCCATATCTTGCAAACCACACATGGGATTTGAGTTCTTGGACTTTTTGGAAAGGTGAGAACAAGATCTTCAACTTTCATGTTGGACACATTTTGATTTGAAGCTTGTATCATGAAGTTATCTTGAGGGGAAAAACTTTCCACTTTGGGCAGCTGAGATTACAGGTCCACTTGCCATTTTGGGAAACTTTCTGTCTGACTTCAATTCCTTCAACCTTGGTCTTTGAAATTCCAAATGAGGTTTATATAGACATGAATGAGACCTTTCCAACCAATTCCAATCATCAAATCACTGATTAAATCCACAGTTGACCACAGTTGACTTTTGTTGACTTTTGTCTGACTGGGCCAAGTTCTGATGAATTGCAAGCCTCTTTCAATTGAGATCTTGATTCCAAATGACATCCCAAGTTATATGAACTCTTTATTATTGATCATGGTGTCCAAATTCTTCAAGAATGGTCACCATCTATTGCTCAAGGCCTGATTTAACTGCTTTGACCTAGTTAGCTTCATCTGCAAGCAACATGGTTAGATGACAATATTTTTGTACTTTTGGTCAGTAAACATATGAAAAGCAATGATATACAAATGCAATACATGCTCGGTGACCAAGAACCACACTCACAAGGTATCCCACCCACTAGGAGGGCAGCTAGGGTATGCATTGATCCTTGAGGCCATGATATGATATGATATGGGCCATGAGGGATCTTAGGGCCAAAATTGGGGTCTTACACTACTAACCAATTTACATCTAACCAATATATACCATATACCTAACTAATCTCTTCCAGATCACCACTTAGTAAGTCTCTTCCAATATCACTCCTTATGGTTCTCATTACCCGTAGTAATGATACACCCAAGAGTTACTCACACCGAATATGGTTCACTAGGTTGGTTTTCCCACACGTCTGACTTCCATGATATCTCTACAGATGACCAACTACACACTACACCTTCAGAAATCCCAATTTAAAACCACCAATCTAACTTCTGGTGACTTGCAACTCCATCCTCAATTTGTACATCCACAACGGTACACTTATGACATTTAAGACACCCTTAGCTTCAATCACTGTGTGAACGTTTATACTCCGGGATCAACCAACCAAACACTCCTCAAGAAGATAAATAACAACCCGACTTCCAATAAGCCAATATTACTCTTGCAATCCAAATAAAATGCACTTAAGATGAACCTTATCATTGCCACACATTTATGATTGGAATCTTTCTTCTAACCCAATACCTACTACACACTTCATCATACTAGGGTCACTCGTCTTTATGACTTGCCACGAATAATCCTCATTGTCTCCCAATGAGCTCTTGCAACATAACATATTCCATATGCTACACTTAGTCCACATGCTCCAGCTTGGTTTATCTTTCATTGTCTATCATCAACTCAACTTCTTAGAATACAAGACTCACTACTCAACAAAATGTATGTTACTTTACATCTATCCCAAGACAAGGAATCCATTACACTTACTTGTGACCATAATCCTGCTATCACATACTTCTCTTAATACCAAGGTTTAACTTCCTCCATTCCACTGCATACCCTAGAAATCCTCGATGTGAACAATCATCAACTACACGCCCATAACTTCATCTTAATGCATCTTAATGGTCCCATTGTGCCTTTATCCAAAATGTTCCCCATTACAACGGTTGTATTGCAACATTCACACTGCTTCCACACTCTGTGTTCACTTGTCTTCCTATGGTAATTCTCTCATTTCCAATTACATAACCATTCTACTAGAATTCCTTAAATCCAACTTATTTTCTCTTCTCCACAACCAAATCTCCTACAACCAAAACTCACCGGAGCTTCCATTACTATATAATGTGCGTTATCTCTCTCCAACACAAACTCTTATAGTTGATCCTTAGGTAACTCATCATTCCATAATGGTCTCTTACTAACACTGAACCACTGTTGAGCTATCTAAATCCAATCTCCCTTCTAATATTGAACATACTTGGTTTATCTTCTAACCTCCATTGGTCCATACATGTTTCACTTGGAATAGGCAGCCATGTCCTCGAGTCTCTCCTTAGACTTCACCACTACCTTAGGCTCCCAACAAAACTGAACGTCCTTATCCCCCAAGTCCTTAACCACTTGCAAGGTACCATTCCAAATATATATTCCATTAAGTACTCTCGTCCTTCCAGAATATTTTAGTGGCCTTAGAAACTGAAACACTGATACACTACCTCACTTCCAGACCTTATGACATATGCGTAACGTAACCATCCTTTCTCCTTTACCATACGGAATTACTCACAATACTTATTCCATATCAATGAGTATATCTTACTCCACTAGCAATTCACACCTTTCTCAAAGCTCTGACAATTCATCCAATAGAGATCCTTAACTTCTCAACTCTGTTAACATCGCAGAATCGCTTGAATGATACACTACTCTTCAATTCCAAAATACCCAAAACACAACTTCTCTGAAACTTCATCTGGGCTACTTAGTTATCCTTACTTTCTAACTCTTGGCTTGAGCCGACTCTCAAAGCACAAGTTCCACCCACACTTCGGAGTCCTCGTGGTTGCTCAACCATGATCCTACCTACCATGCACATAGCATTAGGTTGATCAGGCCCAATACTACATACAATGATATTAAGAATCATGCCGGCTAAACACACATATGAGACAGGAATAGATTTACTTATGAAGTTTCAAGGCTAGGTCGAGAATCGACCTGCTCTGATACCAACTGTAACAACCCGTATAATATATATCTAGAATAATATCATACAAGTGTTAATTTTGGTACTGTCACAGCGTAAGTGCCTAAGGGCATCAATATATATACATGTCCAAACTAAAAACATCAATGGAACATGTTATACAATAATGCCTAAATAATAAAAATCTAAGAACTATGTACAATATCTTCATTGCACACAACTCCACAGCGGAAGATCATGCTAAACAGCATCCCTTGAAACATCCATAAACAACTTCTCATAGAATCAACCTATAAATAATTACCTGAAAAAAATAACAACAATGATGGGATGAGATAATAATCTCAGTGAGTTCTCCTATCCTATGGATCCACCCGGCTCTACATGGTTTCTAATCAATATTCAACTCATATCCAACTCAAGTCAACAACTGAACGAAGACTTAAGCGATGGGGAAACCATCTTGCAATTGTATGGCAACATGCATCTGAGTTCTCATAACTCAACCTCGATCATTATTCAGATCACGGTGCATCAATTCCTGAACGGACTTACGTCTAAGCCAGGCCCGGTTTATGCATGCTCGTATGATTCGACTTTCGCGGTGGATTTAGTGTGATCTTCCGCTGTGCATTTTGTATAATTATAGGTATTATGCATAATTCTTAGATTTTTATTTATGCACTATTGTATGACATGTGTCATATGTTGTATTTTATATTATGGACATGTATATAAACATGTCGTTAGGAACTTATGTTGTGACAGTACCAATAATTAACACTTATATGATATTATACTAAATATATATTATAAGAGTTGTTACAGTTGGTATCAGAGCAGGTCAATTCTCAACATAGCCTTGAAACATCATAAGCAAATATATCCCTTCCTCATATGTATGTCTAGCCAACAAGATTCATAATATCAATATATGTATTATTGTGCCTGATCAACCTAATTCTATGTGTGTTGAAGGTAGGGTAATGGTTGAGCGACCACGAGGACTCTGAACTGTGTGTAAGTTGTGCTTGAGGGTGGATTCAAGCCAAAATTGGAAGTAAGGGGAGTTGGTTAGCTCAGTTGGAGTCTTAATAAGAGTTGTGATTATGGTAACATGTAAATGAAAGGAAGCCTATTATTCAAGCAAGCATCCAATGTTTAATAAATATAATTAAAGGGGGGTTTATTATGACCTGGAGAGTAATAAATGTAATGAAGAAGAAAAAGTTTTATCAAAATTGGTATGTTTTATCTTAAAGAAATTAAGTTTTTATTGTTGACTCACTAACATATATATCTCATAATTGAATAAAGTTTACAATCACAAATTAAATCTATATTAAATTATGGTTTTTATGATTAAATTAAATGAAGAAGACAATAACAATAATAATAATAATAATAATAATAATAATAGTATTAGAGAATATTATAACGAACGCCTCCCAAATAGGCATGCAAATATCTTTACAAGTATTTGTAATGATATCACTTTATCAAAGATAAGGTATCACAAATAATTTGTATATATTATTTAAAGGTAATAACAATATACTATATACAAAAAAAATAAAGAACTAGAAGTCCTTAAATTTTTCAATTAACAAACAAAACTTTCCTTAAATGTTTCTAAAATCACAATAAACTTTCCTTAAATATTTCATCTAACACAACAAACTCGGTTTCCTTATATGGACATAGTTGTGGTGATCATAAATCAAAAAAATTCTTTCTAATTTGTCGTAGTTTATAAATAGAAAAGATTTTGCAATCCCTTTGGAAAATGAAGGATCATAGTGTAGTTTTAAAAGGTTTTGGATTTATAAACTTTTTCTACCTATATAGTAATAAATGTATTCATGAATTAAAGGACGTATCAAAATTGATAAGTTTTTTTCTTAAAGAATTCAAGTTTTTTTTGTTGATTCACTAACATATATGACTCATAACTAAATAAAGATTATAATCACAAATTAAATATATATAAAACTATATTTTTTACGATTAAATTAAATGGAGAAGACAATAATAATAATAATAATAATAATAATAATAATATTAGAGAATATTATAATGAAACCCTTCCAAATCCACATGCATATTTCTTAACAAATAGTTGTAACGATTTCACTTTATTAAAGACGAGACATTGCAAATAATTTTTATATATTATTTGAAAGCAATAACAACAAATAACATATAAACAAAATTGAAGAACCAAAACTCTTTCAATGTTTCAATTAACATAACAAACTTTCCTTAAATGATTCTAAATTCACAATAAACTTTCCTTAAATATTTCAAATAAGACAAGAAACTTTGTTTCCTTCATATATGAACAAAGTGATCATGAATGAAAACTTATCTTTTAACTTACCATTATTCAAAAATAAAAACATATTTCAACCCCCTTTGGCAAATGAAGAATCATAATGTAATTTCAAAATATTTTGAATTTATAAGCTCTTATGACCTATTTGGCAATAAAGGTAGTGAAGAAGAAAATGATGAATCAAAATTGGTAAGTTTTTTTTTCATAAATTTCAAGTTTTAATTGTAGATTTATTAACTTATCTTACTCTGAATTAAATACACTTTACAATCACGATGCAAATCTTTAATAAACTATGGTTTTCACTATTGTATTAAATAGAGAAGGCACTGATACAATTTTTAATATTAGAGAATATTATAAGGAACTCCTTCCAAATACGCATGCAAATATATTTACAAATATTTCTAATGATATAATTTTATCAAATATAAGGTATCACAAATAATTTGTATATATTATTTAAAAATAATAACAACAAACTATATATGAAAAAATCAAGAACTGGAAGTCCTTAAATGTTTCAAATAACATACCAAACTTTCTTTAAATGTTTCTAAAATCACAATAAACTTTCATTAAATATTTCATATAACACAACAAGCTCCATTTCCTTATATGAATATAGTATTAGTGATCATAAATCAAAACTTCTCTATCTAATTTTCCGTAGTTTATAAATACCAAAGCTTTTGCAATTCATTTTGGAAAATGAAACATCATAGTGTAATTTTAAAAGGTTTTGAGTTTATAATTTATTTTTACCTAGATAGTAATAAATGTATTGAACAAAAAAAAGATGTATCAAAATTAGTATGTTTTTTCTTAAAGAATTCAAGTTTTTATTGTTGATTCACTAACATATACAGCTAATGATTGAATAAACTTTACAATCACAAATTAAATCTATATTAAAAAAAGGTTTTTAAGATTAAATGAAATGGAGATGTATATAATAATAAGAGTAATATTAGATAATATTATAATGAACTCCTTCCAAATCCACTTGCATATATCTTTACAAATATTTGTAAGGGTTTCACTTTATTAAAGACGAGACATAGTTTTTAGTGTGATCTTCCGCTGTGCATTTTATATAATTATAGGTATTATGCGTAGTTCTTAGATTTTTATTTATGCACTATTGTATGACATGTGTCATATGTTGTATTTTATTTTATGGACATGTATATAAAGATGCCGTTAGGAACTTATGTTGTGACAGTACCAATAATTAACACTTATATGATATTATACTAAATATATATTATAAGAGTTGTTACAGTTGGTATCCGAGCAGGTCAATTCTCAACATAGCCTTGAAACATCATAAGCAAATATATCCCTTCCTCATATGTATGTTTTGCCAACAAGATCATTATAAGGAACTCCTTCAAAATACGCATGCAAGTATGTTTACAAATATTTGTAATGATATAATTTTATCGAATATAAGGTATCACAAATAATTTGTATATATTATTTAAAAATAATAACAACAAACTATGTATGAAAAAATGAAGAACAACAAGTCCTTAAATGTTTCAAATAACATACCAAACTTTCCTAAAATATTTCTAAAATCACAATAAACTTTCCTTAAATATTTCATATAACGCAACAAACTCAATTTCCTTATATGAACATTGTATTAGTGATCATAAATCAAAACTTCTCTATCTAATTTTCCGTAGTTTATAAATACAAAAGCTTTTGCAATTCATTTTGGAAAATGAAACATCATAGTGTAATTTTAAAAGGTTTTGGGTTTATAATTTATTTTTACCTAGATAGTAATAAATGTATTGAACAAAAAAAAGATGTATCAAAATTGGTATGTTTTTTCTTAAAGAATTCAAGTTTTTATTGTTGATTCACTAACATATACAGCTAATGATTGAATAAACTTTACAATCACAAATTAAATCTATATTAAAAAAAGGTTTTTAAGATTAAATGAAATGGAGATGTATATAATAATAAGAGTAATATTAGAGAATATTATAATGAACTCCTTCCAAATCCACTTGCATATATCTTTACAAATATTTGTAAGGGTTTCACTTTATTAAAGACGAGACATAGTTTTTAGTGTGATCTTCCGCTGTGCATTTTGTATAATTATAGGTATTATGCATAGTTCTTAGATTTTTATTTATGCACTATTGTATGACATGTGTCATATGTTGTATTTTATTTTATGGACATGTATATAAAGATGCCGTTAGGAACTTATGTTGTGACAGTACCAATAATTAACACTTATATGATATTATACTAAATATATTTATAAGGGTTGTTACAGTTGGTATCCGAGCAGGTCAATTCTCAACATAGCCTTGAAACATCATAAGCAAATATATCCCTTCCTCATATGTATGTTTAGCCAACAAGATTCTTAATATCAATATATGTATTATTGGGCCTGATCAACCTAGTTCTATGTGCGTGGTAGGTAGGGTAATGGTTGAGCGACCACGCGGACTCTGAAGTGTGTGTAGAGTTGTGCTTGAGGGTGGATTCAAGCCAAGAATTGGAAGTAAGGGGAGCTGGTTAACTCAGTTGGAGTCTTAATAAGAGTTGTGATTATGGTAGCATGTAATTGAAAGGAAGTCTATTGTTCAAGCAAGCATCCAATGTTAAATAAATGTAATTAAAGGGAGGTTTATTGTGACCTAGAGAGTAATAAATGTATTGAAGCAGAATTTTTTTTTTCAAAATTTGGTATGTTTTATCTTAAAGAAATTAAGTTTTTATTTTTGATTCACTAACATGTATAACTCATGATTGAATAAAGTTTACAATCTAAAGTTAAGTCTATATTAAACTATGGTTTTTATGATTAAATTAAATATAGAAGACAATAATAATAATAATAATAGCAGTATTAGAGAATATTATAACGAACGCCTTCCAAATAGGCATGCAAATATCTTTACAAGTATTTGTAATGATATCACTTTATCAAAGATAAGGTATCACAAATAATTTGTATATATTATTTAAAAATAATAACAATATACTATATACAAAAATAATAAAGATTTAGAAGTCCTTAAATGTTTCACTTAACAAACAAAACTTTCCTTAAATATTTCTAAAATCACAACAAACTTTCCTTAAAAATTTCATCTAACACAATAAACTCGATTTCCTTATATGGAAATAGTTGTGGTGATCATAAATCAATAAAATTCTTTCTAATTTGTCGTAGTTTATAAATAGAAAATATTTTGCAATCCCCTTTGGAAAATGAAGGATCATAGTGTAGTTTTAAAAGGTTTTGGATTTATAAACTTTTTTTACCTATATAGTAATAAATGTATTCATGAATTAAAGGACGTATCAAAATTGATAAGTTTTTTTCTTAAAGAATTCAAAATTTTATTGTTGATTCACTAACATATATGACTCATAACTAAATAAAGATTATAATCACAAATTAAATATATATAAAACTATATTTTTTACGACTAAATTAAATGGAGAAGACAATAATAATAATAATATTAGAGAATATTATAATGAAACCTCTTCCAAATCCACATGCATATTTCTTAAAAAATATTTGTAACTATTTCACTTTATTAAAGACGAGACATTGCAAATAACTTTTAGATATTATTTAAAAGCAATAAGAACAAACAACATATAAACAAAATTGAAGAATCAAAACTCCTTAAATGTTTCATTTAACATAACAAACTTTCCTTAAATGATTCTAAATTCACATTAAACTTTCCTTAAAAATTTCACATAAGACAAGAAACTTTGTTTCCTTATTATATGAACAAAGTGACCATAAATGAAAACTTATTTTTTAACTTACCATTATTAAAAAACGAAAACATATTTCAACCCCCTTTGGCAAATGAAGAATCATAATGTAATTTCAAAATATTTTAAATTTATAAGCTGTTATGACCTATTTGGTAATAAAGGTAGTCAAGTAGAAAATCATGAATCAAAATTGGTAAGCTTTTTCATAAATTTCAGGTTTTAATTGTAGATTTACTAACTTATCTTACTCTAAATTAAATAAACTTTACAATCACGATGTAAATATTTAATAAACTATGGTTTTTACTATTGTATTAAATGGAGAAGGCACTGATAATAGTTATTATATTAAAGAATATTATAAGGAACTCCTTCAAAATACGCATGCAAGTATGTTTACAAATATTTGTAATGATATAATTTTATCGAATATAAGGTATCACAAATAATTTGTATATATTATTTAAAAATAATAACAACAAACTATGTATGAAATAATGAAGAACAACAAGTCCTTAAATGTTTCAAATAACATACCAAACTTTCCTAAAATGTTTCTAAAATCACAATAAACTTTCCTTAAATATTTCATATAACACAACAAACTCAATTTCCTTATATGAACATAGTATTAGTGATCGTAAATCAAAACTTCTCTATCTAATTTTCCGTGGTTTATAAATACCAAAGCTTTTGCAATTCATTTTCGAAAATGAAACATTATAGTGTAATTTTAAAAGGTTTTGGGTTTATAATTTATTTTTACCTAGATAGTAATAAATGTATTGAACAAAAAAAAGATGTATCAAAATTGGTATGTTTTTTCTTAAAGAATTCAAGTTTTTATTGTTGATTCACTAACATATACAGCTAATGATTGAATAAAGTTTACAATCACAAATTAAATCTATATTAAAAAAAGGTTTTTAAGATTAAATTAAATGGAGATGTATATAATAATAATAGTAATATTAGAGAATATTATAATGAACTCCTTCCAAATCCACTTGCATATATCTTTACAAATATTTGTAAGGGTTTCACTTTATTAAAGACGAGACATAGTTTTTAGTGTGATCTTCCGCTGTGCATTTTGTATAATTATAGGTATTATGCATAGTTCTTAGATTTTTATTTATGCACTATTGTATGACATGTGTCATATGTTGTATTTTATTTTATGGACATGTATATAAAGATGTCGTTAGGAACTTATGTTGTGACAGTACCAATAATTAACACTTATATGATATTATACTAAATATATATTATAAGGGTTGTTACAGTTGGTATCCGAGCAGGTCAATTCTCAACATAGCCTTGAAACATCATAAGCAAATATATCCCTTCCTCATATGTATGTTTAGCCAACAAGATTCTTAATATCAATATATGTATTATTGGGCCTGATCAACCTAATTCTATGTGCGTGGTAGGTAGGGTAATGGTTGAGCGACCACGCGGACTCTAAAGTGTGTGTAGAGTTGTGCTTGAGGGTGGATTCAAGCCAAGAATTGGAAGTAAGGGGAGCTGGTTAACTCAGTTGGAGTCTTAATAAGAGTTGTGATTATGGTAGCATGTAATTGAAAGGAAGTCTATTGTTCAAGCAAGCATCCGATGTTAAATAAATGTAATTAAAGGGAGGTTTATTGTGACCTAGAGAGTAATAAATGTATTGAAGCAGAATTTTTTTTTTCAAAATTTGGTATGTTTTATCTTAAAGAAATTAAGTTTTTATTTTTGATTCACTAACATGTATAACTCATGATTGAATAAAGTTTACAATCTAAAGTTAAGTCTATATTAAACTATGGTTTTTATGATTAAATTAAATATAGAAGACAATAATAATAATAATAATAGCAGTATTAGGGAATATTATAACGAACGCCTTCCAAATAGGCATGCAAATATCTTTACAAGTATTTGTAATGATATCACTTTATCAAAGATAAGGTATCACAAATAATTTGTATATATTATTTAAAAATAATAACAATATACTATATACAAAAATAATAAAGAACTAGAAGTCCTTAAATGTTTCAATTAACAAACAAAACTTTCCTTAAATATTTCTAAAATCACAACAAACTTTCCTTAAAAATTTCATCTAACACAATAAACTCGATTTCCTTATATGGAAATAGTTGTGGTGATCATAAATCAATAAAATTCTTTCTAATTTGTCGTAGTTTATAAATAGAAAATATTTTGCAATCCCCTTTGGAAAATGAAGGATCATAGTGTAGTTTTAAAAGGTTTTGGATTTATAAACTTTTTTTACCTATATAGTAATAAATGTATTCATGAATTAAAGGACGTATCAAAATTGATAAGTTTTTTCTTAAAGAATTCAAAATTTTATTGTTGATTCACTAACATATATGACTCATAACTAAATAAAGATTATAATCACAAATTAAATATATATAAAACTATATTTTTTACGATTAAATTAAATGGAGAAGACAATAATAATAATAATATTAGAGAATATTATAATGAAACCTCTTCCAAATCCACATGCATATTTCTTAAAAAATATTTGTAACGATTTCACTTTATTAAAGACGAGACATTGCAAATAACTTTTATATATTATTTAAAAGCAATAAGAACAAACAACATAAAAACAAAATTGAAGAATCAAAACTCCTTAAATGTTTCATTTAACATAACAAACTTTCCTTAAATGATTCTAAATTCACATTAAACTTTCCTTAAAAATTTCACATAAGACAAGAAACTGTGTTTCCTTAATATATGAACAAAGTGACCATAAATGAAAACTTATTTTTTAACTTACCATTATTAAAAAACGAAAACATATTTCAACCCCCTTTGGCAAATGAAGAATCATAATGTAATTTCAAAATATTTTAAATTTATAAGCTGTTATGACCTATTTGGTAATAAAGGTAGTCAAGTAGAAAATCATGAATCAAAATTGGTAAGCTTTTTCATAAATTTCAAGTTTTAATTGTAGATTTACTAACTTATCTTACTCTAAATTAAATAAACTTTACAATCACGATGTAAATATTTAATAAACTATGGTTTTTACTATTGTATTAAATGGAGAAGGCACTGATAATAGTTATTATATTAAAGAATATTATAAGGAACTCCTTCAAAATACGCATGCAAGTATGTTTACAAATATTTGTAATGATATAATTTTATCGAATATAAGGTATCACAAATAATTTGTATATATTATTTAAAAATAATAACAACAAACTATGTATGAAAAAATGAAGAACAACAAGTCCTTAAATGTTTCAAAAACATATTAAACTTTCCTAAAATGTTTCTAAAATCACAATAAACTTTCCTTAAATATTTCATATAACACAACAAACTCAATTTCCTTATATGAACATAGTATTAGTGATCGTAAATCAAAACTTCTCTATCTAATTTTCCGTGGTTTATAAATACCAAAACCTTTGCAATTCATTTTCGAAAATGAAACATTATAGTGTAATTTTAAAAGGTTTTGGGTTTATAATTTATTTTTACCTAGATAGTAATAAATGTATTGAACAAAAAAAAGATGTATCAAAATTGGTATGTTTTTTCTTAAAGAATTCAAGTTTTTATTGTTGATTCACTAACATATACAGCTAATGATGGAATAAAGTTTACAATCACAAATTAAATCTATATTAAAAAAAGGTTTTTAAGATTAAATTAAATGGAGATGTATATAATAATAATAGTAATATTAGAGAATATTATAATGAACTCCTTCCAAATCCACTTGCATATATCTTTACAAATATTTGTAAGGGTTTCACTTTATTAAAGACGAGACATAGTTTTTAGTGTGATCTTCCGCTGTGCATTTTGTATAATTATAGGTATTATGCATAGTTCTTAGATTTTTATTTATGCACTATTGTATGACATGTGTCATATGTTGTATTTTATTTTATGGACATGTATATAAAGATGCCGTTAGGAACTTATATTCTGACAGTACCAATAATTAACACTTATATGATATTATACTAAATATATATTATAAGGGTTGTTATAGTTGGTATCCGAGCAGGTCAATTCTCAACATAGCCTTGAAACATCATAAGCAAATATATCCCTTCCTCATATGTATGTTTAGCCAACAAGATTCTTAATATCAATATATGTATTATTGGGCCTGATCAACCTAATTCTATGTGCGTGGTAGATAGGGTAATGGTTGAGCGACCACGCGGACTCTGAAGTGTGTGTAGAGTTGTGCTTGAGGGTGGATTCAAGCCAAGAATTGGAAGTAAGGGGAGCTGGTTAACTCAGTTGGAGTCTTAATAAGAGTTGTGATTATGGTAGCATGTAATTGAAAGGAAGTCTATTGTTCAAGAAAGCGTCCAATGTTAAATAAATGTAATTAAAGGGAGGTTCATTGTGACCTAGAGAGTAATAAATATATTGAAGAAGAAAAAGTTTTATCAAAATTGGTATGTTTTATTGTAAAGAAATTAAGTTTTTATTGTCGGTTCACTAACATATATATCTCATAATTAAATAAAGTTTACAATCACAAATTAAATCTATATTAAATTATGGTTGTTATGATTAAATTAAATGAAGAAGACAATAATAATAATAATAATAATAATAATAATAAAAATAATAATAATAATAATAATAATAGTATTAGAGAATATTATAACGAACGCCTTCAAAATAGGCATGCAAATATCTTTACAAGTATTTGTAATGATATCACTTTATCAAAGATAAGGTATCACAAATAATTTGTATATATTATTTAAAAATAATAACAATATACTATATACAAAAAAAATAAAGAACTAGAAGTCCTTAAATGTTTCAATTAACAAACAAAACTTTCCTTAAATGTTTCTAAAATGACAACAAACTTTCCTTATATATTTCATCTAACACAACAAACTCGGTTTCCTTATATGGACATAGTTGTGGTGATCATAAATCAAAAAAATTATTTCTAATTTGTCGTAGTTTATAAATAGAAAATATTTTGCAATCCCCTTTGGAAAATGAACGATCATAGAGTTGTTTTAAAAGGTTTTGGATTTATAAACTTTTTTGACCTATATAGTAATAAATGTATTCAAGAATTAAAAGAATTATCAAAATTGATAAGTTTTTTTCTTAAAGAATTCAAGTTTTTATTGTTGATTCATTAACATATATGACTCATTACTAAATAAAGATTATAATCACAAATTAAATATATATTAAACTCTGTTTTTTACGATTAAATTAAATGGAGAAAACAATAATAATAATAATAATAGAGAATATTATAATGAAACCCTTACAAATCCACATGCATATTTGTTAACAAATATTTGTAACGATTTCACTTTATTAAAGACGAGACATTGCAAATAATTTTTATATATTATTTGAAAGCAATAACAACAAATAACATATAAACAAAATTGAAGAACCAAAACTCCTTCAATGTTTCAATTAACATAACAAACTTTGCTTAAATGATTCTAAATTCACAATAAACTTTCCTTAAATATTTCATATAAGACAAGAAACTTTGTTTCCTTATTATATGAACAAACTGATCATGAATGAAAACTTATCTTTTAACTTACCATTATTCAAAAATAAAAACATATTTCAACCCCCTTTGGCAAATGAAGAATCATAATGTAATTTCAAAATATTTTGAATTTAAAAACTGTTATGACCTATTTGGTAATAAAGGTAGTCAAGAAGAAATATATGAATCAAAATTGGTAAGTTTTTTTCATAAATTTCAAGTTTTAATTGTAGATTTACTAACTTATCTTACTCTAAATTAAATAAACTTTACAATCACGATGTAAGTCTTTAATAAACTATGGTTTTCACTATTGTATTAAATGGAGAAGGCACTGATAATAGTTTTAATATTAGAGAATATTATAAGGAAATCCTTCCAAATACGCATGCAAATATCTTTACAAATATTTGTAATGATATAATTTTATCAAATATAAGGTATCACAAATAATTTGTATATATTATTTAAAAATAATAACAACAAACTATGTATGAAAAAATGAAGAACTGGAAGTCCTTAAATGTTTCAAATGACATACCAAACTTTCCTTAAATGTTTCTAAAATCACAATAAACTTTCCTTAAATATTTCATATAACACAACAAACTCAAATTCCTTATATGAACATTATATTAGTGATCATAAATCAAAACTTCTTTATCTAATTTTCCGTGGTTTATAAATACAAAAACTTTTGCAATTCATTTTGAAAAATGAAACATCATAGTGTAATTTTAAAAGGTTTTCTTAAAGAATTCAAGTTTTTATTGTTGATTCACTAACATATACAACTAATAATTGAATAAAGTTTACAATCACAAATTAAATCTATATTAAAAAATGGTTTTTACGATTAAATTAAATGGAGATGTATATAAAAATAATAGTAATATTAGAGAATGTTATAATGAACTCCTTCCAAATCCACTTGCATATATCTTTACAAATATTTGTAAGGGTTTCACTTTATTAAAGACGAGATATAGTTTTTAGTGTGATCTTCCGCTGTGCATTTTGTATAATTATAGGTATTATGCATAGTTCTTAGATTTTTATTTATGCACTATTGTATGTCATGTGTCATATGTTGTATTTTATTTTATGGACATATATATAAAGATGTCATTAGGAACTTATGTTGTGATAGTACCAATAATTAACACTTATATGATATTATACTAAATATATATTATAAGGGTTGTTACAGTTGGTATTAGAGCAGGTCAATTCTCAACATAGCCTTGAAACATCATAAGCAAATATATCCCTTCCTCATATGTATGTTTAGCCAACAAGATTCTTAATATCAATATACGTATTATTAGGCCTGATCGACCTAATTCTATGTGCGAAGGTAAGGTAATGGTTAAGCGACCACGAGGACTCTGAAGTGTGTGTAGAGTTGTGCCTGAGGGTGGATTCAAGCCAAGAATTGGAACTAAGGGGAGCTGGTTAACTCAGTTGGAGTCTTAATAAGAGTTATGATTGTGGTAGCATGTAAATGAAAGGAAGTCTATTGTTCAAGCAAGCGTCCAATGTTAAATAAAGGTAATTAAAGGGAGGTTTATTGTGACCTGGAGAGTAATAAATGTATTGAAGAAGAAAAAGATTTATCAAAATTAGTATGTTTTATCTTAAAGAAATTAAGTTTTTATTGTTGATTCACTAACATATATATCTCATAATTAAATAAAGTTTACAATCACAAATTAAATCTATATTAAATTATGGTTTTTATGATTAAATTAAATGAAGAAGACAATAATAATAATAATAATAGTAGTATTAGAGAATATTATAACGAACGCCTTCCAAATAGGCATGCAAATATCTTTACAAGTCTATAATGATATCATTTTATCAAAGATAAGGTATCACAAATAATTTGTATATATTATTTAAAAATAATAACAATATACTATATTCAAAAAAATAAAGAACTAGAAGTCCTTAAATGTTTCAATTAACAAACAAAATTTTCCTTAAATGTTTCTGAAATCACAACAAACTTTCCTTAAATATTTCATCTAACACAACAAACTGGGTTTCCTTAAATGCACATAGTTGTGGTGATCATAAATCAAAATAATTCTTTCTAATTTGTCGTAGTTTATAAATAGAAAAGATTTTGCAACCCCCTTTGAAAAATGAAGGATCATAGTGTAGTTGTAAAAGGATTTGGATTTATAAACTTTTTTTGACCTATATAGTAATAAATGTATTCATGAATTAAAGGACATATTAAAATTGATAAATAAAGATTATAATCACAAATTAAATATATATTAAACTTTGTTTTTAACGATTAAATTAAATGGAGAAGACAATAATAATAATAATATTAGAGAACATTATAATGAAACCCTTCCAAATCCACATGCATATTTCTTAACAAATATTTGTAACGATTTCACTTTATTAAAGACGAGACATTGCAAATAATTTTTATATATTATTTAAAAGCAATAACAACAAGTAACATATAAACAAAATTGAAGAACCAAAACTCCTTAAATATTTCAATTAACATAACAAACTTTCCTTAAATGATTCTAAATTCACAATAAACTTTCCTTAAATATTTCATATAAGAAAAGAAACTTTGTTTGCTTATTATATGAACAAACTGATCATGAATGAAAACTTATCTTTTAACTTACCATTATTCAAAAATAAAAACATATTTCAACCCCCTTTGGCAAATGAAGAATCATAATGTAATTTCAAAATATTTTGAATTTATAATCTGTTATGACCTATTTGGTAATAAAGGTAGTCAAGAAGAAAATGATGAATCAAAATTGGTAAGCTTTTTTCATAAATTTCAAGTTTTAATTGTAGATTTACTAACTTATCTTACTCTAAATTAAATAAACTTTACAATCACGATGTAAATCTTTAATAAACTATGGTTTTCACTATTGTATTAAATGGAGAATGTAACAACCGTATAATATATATCTAGAATAATATCATACAAGTGTTAATTTTGGTACTGTCACAGCATAAGTGCCTAAGGGCATCAATATATATACATGTCCAAACTAAAAACATCAGTGGAACATGTTATACAATAATGCCTAAACAATAAAAATCTAAGAAATATGTACAATATCTTCATTGCACACAACTCCACAACGGAAGATCATGCTAAACAACATCCCTTGAAACATCCATAAACAGCTTCTCATAGAATCAACCTGTAAAGAATTACCTGAAAAAAATAACAAAAATGATGGGATGAGATAATAATCTCAGTGAGTTCTCCTATCCTATGGATCCACTCGGCTCTACAGGGTTTCTAATCAATATTCAACTCATATCCAACTCAAGTCAACAAGAGAACGAAGACTTGAGCAATGGGGAAACTATCTTGCAATTGTATGGCAACATGCATCTAAGTTCTCATAACTCAACCTCGATCATTATTCAGATCACGACGCATCAATTTCCGAACGGACTTACGTCTAAGCCAGGCCCGGTTCATGCATGCTCGTATGATTCGACTTTCGCGGTGGATATTCGGTTCCCCTATGGGACTCAAACCCACTTTTAAGAACCATCACTCGTATGGGACTTTACCCACTTTGAGTCTCTTTCACCGTATGAGCCTTATCCCACTTTGGTTTCCACCTTTCCCCATGTCCACAATGGTTGGGGCTCAAACCCAATTGAGGCTCGAATTATTGGTCCCACATCCCAATGCTTACTCATCTAAGCATACTGATAAAGATGTGTACCACCACAGAAAACACACATTCTGAATACATGATCGGTTCCACAAATCATCGGTTCCACGAACCATAACAAAATTCATCAATCACGGGTGACTTCATTCACCACAATACACAAATAATAACATGGCGTGTTCCATACAATGCATTTCATTCTCAATCTTGGCAACAATTCGTCCACGACCTCCACATATGTGTCATACGAATGAATATCGTATTCTCATACATGTATCACACATGTTCCATAACCTAGATCATCTTTCTAAGTTATTAATCAAGTTATACTCCTAAGTTTCCTCACTCACCTTTGTAAGGTTTTTAGTCATGTTACTTCACCTTCCACATAACAACAATATTTAATTTTCATCATGATATAATTCATGGCATTTATGAATCACATAAGATTTTATAACATGGAACAATAATAATAGCCCTTTACGTTGTCTTTCTAACGCATCTGTCCGTGTCCAAAACGGAGATATACCATTAAATTAATTCATTAATCTATCTTAATCAAGATTTAGATTAATATTTATCCATTGCATAAGTATTCAACAACAACATCATTGGCCTAGTGGTAAGGCTTTTACAATTCCAAGGAGGTCCCGGGTTTGAACCTCATTGTGACATATTTTAATTCATCAAATAATTAATTCAGTCAATCGATTGCACCCAAGAACCATACGATTGACATCTGCATATCTTCTAAAAACACCTCTTCTAAACATTCTTCCTTCCACAATTAATCATACCCAACCATTCTAAAACATATATTATCATCAATCAAGTGGTTAACCTCCATAATTTCAACAATAAAACCCACTTTATAACACCATTTTGCTCTGTCATTTAATTTCTAACACACCATCCTTTTCTTCTTCCAACAAAACTCATCACATTACATGTTCATATGTACATGTATAATAAGGATTTCAACATCATAAATACAACCATAATAACTCATGTAATCACAACAATCATGAAGAGCATATCAAGCACATGTTCATGAAAACAACAATAACAAGAGAGATATTCATCACATAGCATGGATTACTCATGATTTGTTTATGATTCTACAACCCTAACTTTTCTAGAAACCTAGAATTTCTAACTAGAACTCACCTAGTAAAAGAAGAAGATGAAGTTGGTGATGATGAAGATGAGTAGAAAATGGTGATGAAGATGAGATGATGAAGATGATGATGGTGGTTTCCTTCCTCTTCTTCTCTTCTTCCTCTTCCTCTTTTCCTCTTCTCTTCCCTTTCTTTCTTTCTGATATCTCTCACTCTCTCTTACCTACTTCTTCTTACCTCTTTTCATTTCTCTTTCATTCTACACCACACAATACATATAACATATAATATATATATATATATATATATATATATATATATATATTATAATATTAGGTAGTAACATAAAATATCCCAAGTGATATTTTATCTTCCAATATCAATTGACCAATTAATAATGTTACCGAAAATATCCTCTCTTGTACTTATTAATATTGGTCTGTCTCTTTTATTAATAAGTAATCTCTTTAGAGTTCACTGGTTACTCTATTGGTCCTAATTGACAACATTTAGAGCACATAGGAGCTCCAATTGTTACAAATGATAATAGATAATTTACTTAGGAACTCAATTGATCTCAACTGACAACTAATTGAGCATTTAAGAGAATATGGGATATTACATTCTCCCCCCCTTAAATTGAAATTCGCCCCCGAATTTCCTTCACCCAACAAACAAACAAACCTTGCATCAACACCTAGTAAAAGAAGAAGATGAAGTTTCCACATCAAACTTCCTTATTGGGGACCTCTGCACCACAATCTTCTTTTCTCTCCTAGTCCTAACCCTTTTGGCTATGCTAGGGACAACTGAGGTCAACAGTTCATTATTAGAGAACTCTTCCAGATTAACTGTGTCAGTTTTAGGGTTGTCACTGACATCACGAGTGACACGGACTGCCTCACTACCCACATTGTCTAAGGGTTTGTCACTTTTTGACCCCTCATGAGCATCAGTTTGCTCAACATTGTCAGAGACATTCTTTCTTAAGACGAATGCGTTTTCTTGACATGGAACATTATCAGGTATGATAGTGTTTAAGGGAACGGAGACCCCAGGAACCTTACGATTACCAGATAGTATCCCAGTAATGTATTATGTGTGGTGGAAAAGAAAAGAAGAAAAGAAGAAAAGGATAAGAAGTAGTGTACTATATCTTTGGTTAGTTATAAAAAGGATATTATGTGTTCGTGAGTGGTTAACCGGTTAACACAGAAACATAATTTAATTTCCTGTTTGTACAGAATATGTCACCAAGGGAATTCGAACCCAGGACCTCCTTGGAACTATACTTGCCTTACCACTAGGCTAGAGAAGTTGTTGTTGAATACTTATGCAATGAATAAATATTAATCTAAATCTTGATTAAGATAGATTAATGAATTAATTGAGCGTTATAACTCCGTTTTGGATGCGGACGGATGCGTTAGAAAGATAACTAAAAGGGCTATTATTATTGTTCCATGTTATAAAATATTATGTGATTTATAAATGCCATAATTTTATCATGATGAAAATTAAATATTGTTGTTATGTGGAAAGTGAAGTAATATGATTAAAAACTTTACAAAGATGAGTGAGGAAACCTAGGAGAATAATGTGATTAATAACTTAGAAATATGATCTAGGTTATGGAAAATATGTGATATATGTATGAGAATACGGTATTCATTCGTACGACGCTTATGTGAGGTCGTGGACGAATTGTTGCCATGATTGAGAATGAGACGCATTGTATGGAACATGCCATGTTATTATTTGTGTATCATGGTGAATAAAGTCACCTATGATTATGGAACATGCCATGTTATTATTTGTGTATTATGGTGAATGAAGTCACCTGTGATTTATGAATTTGTTATGGTTCGTGGAACCAATGATTTGCAAAACCGATCATGTATTCAGAATGTGTGTTTTCTGTGATGGTACACATCTCTATTGGTATGCTTAGACGTGTAAGCATTGGGATGTGGGACCAATGATTCGAGCCTCAATTGGGTTTGAGCCCCAACCATGGCGGACATGGGGGAAAGGTGGACACCTATGTGGGTTAGAGTCCCATACGGTGAAAGATACCCTAGGTGGGTTAGAGTCCCATATGGGTGACGGTCGCTTGAACTGGGGATTAAGCCTCATAGAGGACCCGATATCCACCGCGAAAGTCGAATCATACGAGCATGCATGAACCGGGCCTGGCTTAGACGTAAGTTCGTCCGGGAATTGATGCGTCGTGATCTGAATAATGATCGTGGTTGAGTTATGAGAACTCAGATGCATGTTGCCATACAATTGCGAGATAGTTTCCCCATCGCTCAAGTCTTCGTTCCCTTGTTGACTTGAGTTGGATATGAGCTGAATATTGATTAGAAACCCTGTAGAGCCGAGTGGACCCATAGGATAGGAGAACTCACTGAGATTATTATCTCATCCCATCATTGTTGTTATTTTTCAGGTAATTCTTTACAGGTTGAATATAAGAGAAGCTGTTATGGATGTTTCAAGGGTTGCTGTTCATTATGATATTCCGCTGTGGAGTGGTGTGCAATGAAGATGTTGCACATAGTTCTTAGATTTTATTGTTTAGGCATTATTGTATAACATGTTCCATTGATGTTTTTAGTTTGGACATGTATATATATTGATGCCATTAGGCACTTATGTTGTGACAGTACCAAAATTTAACACTTGTATGATATTATTCTAGATATATATTATACGGGTTGTTACAGTTGGTATCAGAGCAGGTCGATTCTCGACCTAGCCTTGAAACATCATAAGTAAATCTATTACTGCCTCATATGTGTGTATAGCCAACATGATTCTTAATATCACTGTATATAGTATTGGGCCTGATCAACCTAATGCTATGTGCATGGTAGGTAGGATCATGGTTGAGCGACCACGAGGACTCCGAAGTGTGGGTTGAACTTGTGCTTTGAGAATAGGCTCAAGCCAAGAGTTAGAAAGTAAGGAGAACTAGATGGCCCAGTTGAAGTTTCAGAGGCGTTGTGATTTGGGTATTATGGAATTGAAGAGTCACTACGCCAAAAAGTGCTTTTGGCAGCACCAAAAAGAAAGCGCTTTTTTAAAAAAGCGCTGTAATAGCTTGAAAAAAAATTCGCCTATGTAAAGAAAGCGCTTTTAAGGTAAAAGCGCTCTTATAGGTCTCCACTTATGAAAGCGCTTTTAAGGTAAAAGCGCTCTTATAGGTCTCAGTCTCACATCCATGAGTTTCACACTTATGAAAGCGCTTTTAAGGTAAAAGCGCTCTTATAGGTCTCATGGGTTTCACACTTATGAAAGCGCTTTTAAGGTAAAAGCGCTCTTATAGGTCTCAGTCTCACATCTATGAGTTTCACACTTATGAAAGCGCTTTTAAGGTAAAAGCGCTCTTATAGGTCTCATGGGTTTCACACTTATGAAAGCGCTTTTAAGGTAAAAGCGCTCTTATAGGTCTCAGTCTCACACACTTATGAAAGCGCTTTTAAGGTAAAAGCGCTCTTATAGGTCTCATGGTAAAAGCGCTCTCATAGGTCATTTATAAAAATTATAATAAATCTAATATTACAAAATCCCTGACTTTCAGAAATCCCTCTTTCACTCTCTCTCGTTCGAAGCTCTCGCTGCCCTGGAAAAAATTCCACAGAGTACCTGGAAATCTCAACGATAAACACTGCAAATTTGAAAGAGACTGCATTCGAAAGAGAAGGATTCAATACCTGGAAATCTCATTGCGTTTTAAGGTTAGGTTTTCGTGTCTTTCTGTTTTGCCCTAACTTTATGCAAATTTGATTCTCCATCTTTTCAGAAATGTCACACATTGCTTTAACTGCATCACCCACCGTAGTCGCTTTTCACCGTATGCTCTATTTCTCTTCTATCAATCATCAAATTATCGCTGTTTTCGTTTTCCTATTTTAACAATTACTGTAAATTTCAACACTATCGGATTCACTTTTTCTTCTTCTTTCTATAAGGTGGAGCGAAACAATGGAGCACGCTGTTTCCGAGTAGCTGGAGAAGCAGGGGAATCAATCCATCCTCATTTCCAAATTCCACCAGAAAACGGTTACCGTTGCGGTTTTTTGCTTCTGGAAAAAATGGCGTCAATGGAGGTGTTGTGGATGAGATATCTGAAACAGTAAAGGCGCACACGGATTTCGTTTGGCCTGATAACAAGGTTTCGTATGGTTATTTTTGTTAATTTTGGATACTGAAGTTGTATAGAGTTTGCTAGTTTGTTTGTAATTGTATGTTTATTCTCTGATTCACGTTTTGCAGAAGCCTAGAGTGTGTATTTTAGGTGGTGGATTCGGTGGTTTATATACTGCTTTAAGGTTGGAATCACTCCAGTGGCCCGAAGACAAAAAGCCACATGTGAGTATTCGAACATTCAAATTCAATTCAGTTCTTTCAAGTGTGTGGAAATTGATGCAAAATCTATGATAGGAATAACTTAGGAGCATCTTTCTTGATGAGATTATGTCTCGGTACAGAACATTCATCAATGGAGCAAAAGAGAAAAAAAAAGAATCATATAACAACGTGGAAATGCCTTACTCCTATATTAGTTTCCTTAACAAGTTCCCTAATGACACTCTTTAGAATATTCCTTATATTTATATTTAGTGGAGCATTATGTTAGATTGTAAGAGATGAGAGGAACTGAGTTTAAATTTAATCCCAATTATATGTTATGATTGCATGGTGAGGAATGGATTAGGAGTATGTTTGGATTGACTTATTTAAACTTATCTCCTGACATAAGCACTTGTGAGTATGTTTGAAAGAACTTATGGAAACAGCTTATGACATGGCTATAAAATGTTTTCAACTTATATCTATAAGCTCTCCATGATAGGTTATGAAAACAACTTATAGCTTATAAGAGTATAGTATAACTTTATTTTATCTTTTATTATGGAAATAGTTTATACTAAAACCACTATATGATAAACACTTATGCTATAAGCGCTATATTGAACTGTTTATCCAAGCTGAGCTTAACTCTCATGAATCATGGTAAGCTGCAATATATTTTGTTCTTATTTTGCAAGTTGATTGTACCACTCATTATAAATCTTGCTTATATCCTTGCACTGTGGCTTAGTTGTTGATTTTTCTGCACTTTTTCTGAAAAGCAATGTGTGACATTTCTGAAAAGATGGAGAATGAAATTTGCATAAAGTTAGGGTTAGATTTATCGAAGTCAAGAACTTAGAGCAATGTCTCATATTTTGGCAATCCTATTACACGTTGGTTTGAATGAACAGTTAAACTTCAAAATGTACATTCATATTTTGGCATAACTTTGTCTGCTACAGTCATATTTTGGTTCTTACTTGTGAATTGAATTTCTTGAATGATCGATTACTTGGTTCTTGAATTGTTCATGTGCATCATATAAGTTTCTTGAATTGTTTTATACGTTATGACTTATCCTTGATGTTGTTTTATATGTACAGCGCTCATTCCCTGTGTTTCCGTGAGTTTGACCTTCTCGACGTTGCTGTTCGGTGAATCCGAGGTAAATTTCTTCCTCAAATTACTGGTACACTGTGATGAATTTGTCTGAAATTGCGTGAATATGTTGTGTTTTCTTGCTCCGTATTCATTCCGTGTATACTTTGGGTTTTGACAGAAACGCGTTATACCGTTTTGTACCCTAATTACTTTGCGTTAAAACCATGGATAAGACATGGATGTATTCCAATCGATTGTCGAAAGAGTACGAGAATAGGGTATCGAAATTTGTTAAGTTTGCTATTGCGCACGCCAAAGACCCCAATCGAATGACATGTCCTTGCTTGAGTTGCTGTTATGGGAGTCAGGTTGACGCGGTTCAGTTGGCATCGCATTTACTACGGTATGGAATTGATAGAAGTTATACATGTTGGAATTTGCATGGTGAGAAAAGTAACGAGAATGTTGAATCGGGGTATAATACGACCTATGCTTCAAACGACGATTGCACAGATACATATGATTATGATCGAGTCGAAGAGATTGCAGAAGCGCTTGAAGAAGATCTTAAGGACTGTCCCAAAATGTTCGAGAGGTTGGTAAGCGATGCAGAGAAACCGTTGTATAATGGTTGTACAAAATTCACAAGATTGTCTGCGTTATTAAAGTTGTACAACTTAAAGGCGGGCAATGGATGGTCGGATAAAAGTTTCACAGAGTTATTAGCTCTTATGAAAGATATACTACCAGAGGATAATGTTCTTCCCAATCGAACGTATGAGGCCAAAAAGATGTTGTGCTCTATTGGCATGAGCTATGATAAGATACATGCCTGTTCAAACGATTGCGTTTTGTTTCGAAACGAGTATGCATCGTTAAATGAGTGTCCTAAATGTGGTGCCCCTCGATATAAGAAAAAGTTGTCTCCAGCAAAAGTCTTATGGTATTTTCCTATAATTCCGAGATTTAGACGCATGTATCGTAGTGAAACCGATTCAAGACACTTGACTTGGCATGCAGATGAAAGAATTATTGATGGAAAGTTTCGACATCCGGCAGATTCACCCCAGTGGATGAAAATTGATAATGATTATCCTGAATTTGGAAAAGAAGCAAGAAACCTTCGCTTGGCATTGTCTACTGATGGAATGAACCCACATGGTATTCAAAGTATCTCGCATAGCACATGGCCTGTGATTCTTATGATTTATAACCTACCTCCATGGCTATGTATGAAGCGTAAGTACATGATGTTATCTATGTTAATTTCTGGGCCTAAACAACCAGGGAATGACATAGACGTATACTTGACACCCTTAATCGAAGATTTAAAGTTTTTGTGGGAGAATGGAGGTTTATGATGGGTATAGGAAAGAAAGTTTCAACTTGAGGGCGATGTTGTTTGGAATAATTAATGATTTTCCAGCATACGGAAATCTATCAGGGTACAGCATTAAAGGTGAAAAAGCGTGTCCTGTTTGTGAAGACGGAACCGATACGATGCGATTGGACCTTTGTCATAAGAATGTCTTTCTCGGTCATCGTAGATTCTTAAATTCTAATCATCACTACCGTGGGTGGAGAAAAGCATTCAATGGAAATACAGAAGAAGGTAGAGCTCCAACAATGTTGACAGGTGATCAAATTTTTGAAAAGGTGAAGGACGTAAGTACTAAGTTTGGCAAGCCTTTTGCACATACACTTGTCAAGAGTGGGTGGAAGAAAAGGTCAATTTTTTTTGAACTGCCATATTGGAAGTCTTTGTATGTAAGACATTTCCTCGATGTTATGCATATTGAAAAAAATGTATTTGACAGTGTTATTGGTACGTTACTCAATATACAAGGAAAGTCTAAGGATGGCCTTAATGTAAGGAAGGACATGGTAAACATGGGAATGAGAACTGAATTGGGACCCGTGAAGAAAGGAAAACGAACATATCTACCACCTGCTGTTTACACTCTATCTAGAAAGGAGAAAAAAATATTGTGTAAGTTCCTAAGTGAAGTTAAAGTTCCAGAAGGCTACTCATCAGATATTAGAAGACTTGTGTCTATGAAAGACCTCAAGTTAAAGAGTTTAAAGACGCATGATTGCCATGTTATAATGGAACATTTTCTACCGATAAGTATACGTTCTATTCTGCCAGAAAAAGTAAGAAGCGCAATAACTAAATTGTGTTTTTTCTTCAAGTCAATTTGCAGTAAGATGATCGATCCTGCGATCTTACCAACATTGTAAAAAGAAATAGTTGTTACTTTGTGTGATCTTGAAATGTATTTTCCTCCCTCGTTTTTTGACATAATGGTCCATCTAGTCGTTCATCTTGTGAAAGAGACACAATTGTGCGGACCAGCTTATATGAGATGGATGTACCCTGCTGAACGTTATATGAAAATATTAAAAGGGTATGTGAAAAACCGAAGTCGACCAGAGGGTTGTATTGCCGAACGATACATTGTTGAAGAAGCGGTTGAGTTTTGTACAGAATATTTGTCAAATGTTCAATCAATTGGACTCCCCAAATCTCATATTGTTGAAAAAAAAGAAGGTAAACAGCTAATTGGAAATAAAGTTGTGACAGTATCAAGGGTCGAACGAGATCAAGTGCATTTGTATGTTCTGCACAATGAGATTGAGGTTGAGCCGTATGTTGAAATGCACAAGGGTGTTCTTCGAGGTTTAAATCCGAATAGAAATGAGAATTGGATAGTACGAGAGCACAATCGAAGTTTCATACCATGGTTTAAGGAACATATTTATTCAAAGTATCGTTCAGATCCCGCTTCAATAACAGAAAGGTTGAGATGTTTAGCATATGGTCCAAGTTTGGTTGTGTTTTCTTATAGCGCATACGCAATTAATGGATACACATTTTATACCAAAGAACAAGATGATAAAAGTACTATGCAAAATAGTGGTGTCACCTTGGTAGCTGAAGCAATGCACATATCAAGTGTGAAGGACTTAAACCCGAAATTTGCAAATCTGTCATATTTTGGGGTTATCGAGCGCATTTTGGTGTTTGATTATGAGAAGTTTCAGATTCCTATATTTGGTTGCAAGTGGGTTGAAAATAATAATGGCATACGAGTGGATAAGTCAGGATTTTTGCAAGTTGATCTTAATAGGGTGGGTTACACAGATGAGCCTTTCATTCTAGCCTCTCAAGCTAAACAAGTATTCTATGTCACTGATCCGACAAGTACGAAATGGTCTATAGTGCTTTTATCTAACAAAGTAATTGATGAAAGAATTGGAGATCAAGGTGATATTGATGTTGAGATTGAATCTTTTACCATAAATGATCAAAATGAGAATGAATCATGTATTAGAAATGATCATAATGAGGGTATTTGGATCAATCCAACCGTCCGCGTTGTTAAAAGAAAAGTAGAACATATTCCTACCAAGAAAAGAAAGAGACGTTACTGAAAAAGGTAATAGTATAATTATAGCCTATGTCATTCAAGAAAATTTAATTATAGCCTATGTCATTTTATATTATTCAATATATATATGGATTATTGATTATGGATTTTTATATTTTTCATTTCATTTTTATATTTTTTCTTTATTACAGGTTAAATGGCTAGTGATCAAGAAAACTCACAAGATGCAAATGCTCCTGATGATACTTCAGAAAAAGAAATTACACGAGGCATCACTATTATGAAGAGTATCATTCGTGATAGAGATAAAGCAGTAACATATAATGTAAATTGGAATGCTGATAACCAACTAATTGGGTCTAATGCTGCAAAGTTGGCAAGCTACATTGGTACACTTGTTCGTATGCACATTCCAATCACTGCTACAAGATGGAGTAATAAAGAGTTGGGTAGCGCTAAAGATAATATTTGGACTGAGATACTGGTACAATATATGATTGTTTATATTTTCTTTATATTGACGATAATGTGTTTAAATTACTTATACTAACACACTCTATTCCAATATTTTTTCGTAGAGGTCTTTTAACATTGAAGATACAACTATCCGAAAAAAGTATATACTTCAATTGGCCGGAAAAAGACACAGAGGGTGGAGAACGTTTTTAACAAACAAGTATCTTAAGGACAAAGAAAATTTTTTTGTTGAATATGATCCGGAATATCCAGTGAAGTATGCGATCTTCATTACAGAAGAAGAATGGGTTGCTTTTGTAGCCCAAAGAAGAGACGAAAATTTCAAGAAAGTGAGTGCCACAAATCGCGAGAGAGCGTCAAATCCCACGTATGCATACAAAAAAGGGCGTTTGGGATATGCACGCTTAGAGGAAAAAATTGTAAGTATACAAAAATGCTACGATCTTATTAATTGTCTCAATGTGTTATAATTGATTATCTTATTATTTGTGTCAATGCGTAGTTAGACGAGACGAAAAGTGACGCAACATCACTTCCGCCACATGTTTTGTGGAAAGAAGCTCGTGTGGGAAAGGATGAAACTGTTAGGGATGACGTTCAACATATTTATGATGAATGTGTAAGTAGAACATTGTGTCTTTAATTAAATCAAAAGTTTAATAATATATAATTAATTTTTTTATCTCCACTAATAATTTCCGATATGTAAATGAATTTCAGGAGACCCTATCTCAATCGATAAGCACAGCTGAGGACCAGGAGAACAGGAGCGTACTTAGTAGAGCACTAAATGTTCCTGAATATCCCGGTCGGGTGAGGGGTAAAGGGCATGGTTGTACTCCAACTTCCTTGTATAAGAATCCAAGGAGAAGAAATCCTAGCAATCAAGAAGTGATGGAGACGTTGCAGGCATTACAAGCGCAAGTTCTTCAATTGCAAAAGGATAATGAGAGATATAGGTGTATGGAAAAGTGCAGTTCACAGTTGAAAGAAACTAGTGAGAAAGCCAGTATCAATTGTCAAAATAAATTTCCCGAGGTAATTATATATGTTATTTTGAAATTAAAATAGCACATTTATGTTAATTGAAATATATACACATTAAAAGTAACATATTTATTATTGGTTTAGGGCATTTCATCTTGTCAGCTATACTTATCGTCACCGACTTATCGCCTAGTTGGCAAGGGAAAAGTGCACAACACTTCGGGAGATTTACTTCACCATAGACCGCTCCCGGATGGACACCTTAAAGTATCGGTTGATGTTGTATTAGATAAGGATGCGTTGCTACCGATACCTGACATTGTTTCAGAGACAACATTCCTGCGAGATGCAATAGGATCATTTGTTGCATGGCCCTTGGATCTCATTTTCATTGATGATGAGGTATGTTGAATTCAAAAACCACTATGAATCTTTTAGTATTCAAATGTCAATTCTGAACCGTTAAGTTAATTTTTTTTACATGGTAATTTTAGACGCCTACAAAACCCGCATCTAAGGATAAAGGGATTTCGCGGCACAACGAGTCTGTTGCATCACAAAAAGAGGTATATTGAAAGTGTTAATTATATGATCCGAATCAAAAAATGCATGATTTTATAATTTACCTATGTTATATGATTTATAGGTATTTGCTCAAGGGTCACAACAACTGAGCCAGAAAATTGGTAGTCGACAGAAAAACAAAAGGGATCTTCCAGTGACTTCTTTGCCAAAAAAAGGTGCTTTTGTGCCTCGATACCAGATATCTCTTGAAACACTTGTTGACTCATCAGATATGGCAACAGCTGGTGCTATTCGCTTACTGGATATGGAGGAAGATATCTTTGGTTATTCATGCACTGAAACAATCGGAAAAGAAGATCTGGAACATATTTTTCGGCATCAAGAATTAGGCGTCGGTGTTATACACACATACATCCGGTAATCCGATCTATATATTATTTAATTACTTGAACAATTTATTTACACATTTCAATAAAAATAGTCTAATGTTTATTATGTTTTTATTGAAGGTTCTTGTATGACAATTTCATGCGCGGGAATGATCAATTGTCAAACAGATTCCGTTTCGTGTCTTCCTCCCTGGTCAACAAAGCATTAATTTGTAGGGAACCGGATTCATGTAGAGAGTACTTAGTCAAGAGATTCATGGCCAGCAGTACAAACAACTTGTATCTTTGGCCGTATAATTCAGGGTTAGATTTTAATTCTAAGTTTATTCTAATCTTTAATTGTTTCTTTTACGTAAAAAATTTCCATATAAACTTTTGTTTTAATTTATAGGTGTCACTGGTTGTTGCTTGCTCTTGATCCTTTAAAAGAAGTGGTATATTTTCTGAATTCGATAGATGGTGAATGGACAAATTATCCGGATATGAAGCAATTAGTTGATACGTAAGTGAGACTGTTCTAAATATTCGTGTATATTTATGTGAGATTGTTCTAAATATATGTTTTTATTTTGTTAGATCAATAAAAGTGTTCCGATCTCAAAGACAAGCTCGAGTACCACGTACTAAATCCAGCAACATTACGTGGATAAAAGTGCAGGTACTTTAATTTTCACAATTTTGCTTATAATAGTGATGCTACTTGATAAGAAAAGATAACTATACATTCTTATTTATTTTTCTATGTAGTGTCCTCTACAGCGCAACGGTATCGATTGCGGATACTTTGTAATGAGGTTTATGAGGGAAATCATTAATATGAATCAAATAGAGATTCCAATCACGGTATGGATTTATAACTTAGGATTTGTTTTAATATTTATCGAATATTTCATATTATTTATTACTTTTAACTAAATCATGCATATTATGTTTTGTTATGTAGTACTTTGATGAATACAAGTGTGCTCATTACACGAGACTGCAGTTGGAACAAATCAAGGAGGAATTGTGTCAATATTTTATTGAGAAAAGATTAATTATATAATGGTTTCAAAATAACATGAATACTTTGATGAAGAATGGTTTCTGGTTGGCAAGTGTATAGTTCTTTATATTTTTAACAGATTAGTTATGACTCCAAATAGGCCGTATAACATATTAGTTTTGACTTGTGTATAGTTCTTTATAATTTTAGTGATATCTTTAATTTCATGGATAGATTAATGTGTTCATTCTTGTGTTGGTTTGCTTTAAAAAATTACAAATGCTTGAATTATGACTCCAAATGTGTTCAGTGCCTATCTATCCTTGTGTTGGTTTGCTTGAATTATGACTCCAAATGTGTTCATTCTTGTGTTGGTTTGCTTGTGTTGGTTTAAAAAATTACAAATGCTTGAATTATGACTCCAAATGCTTGAATTAGAGAGGCTTGATTTACAGGTTTATGGGATTATTCCCAAAAATATTACAGGTTGAAATGGTAGGCTTAAACTGAAGGCAGCGTTTTGTTATTTTACTAGAGGAAAAGACAGCGCTTTTTAGTAAAAAGCGCTGCTAAAGGTTGTCAATAGAGAGCGCTTTTTACTAAAAAGCGCTGCTAAAGGTTGTCAATAGAGAGCGCTTTTTAGTAAAAAGCGCTGCTATAGGTTGTCAATAGAGAGCGCTTTTTACTAAAAAGCGTTGCTATAGGTTGTCAATAGAGAGCGCTTTTTAGTAAAAAGCGCTGCTATAGGTGGTATATAGACAACCTTTAAGAGCGCTTTTTACTCAAAAGCGCTGCTAAAGGTTGTCAATAGAGAGCTCTTTTTAGTAAAAAGCGCTCTTAAAGGTTGTCTATATACCACCTTTAGCAGCGCTTTTTACTAAAAAGCGCTCTCTATTGACAACCTTTAGCAGCGCTTTTTAGTAAACAAAAAGCGCTGCTAAAACCTATAGCAGCGCCACCTACGGCAGCGCTTTTAAGCGCTTTTAAAGGCCAAAAAAAGCGCTCTCATAGGTCTTTTTTGGCGTAGTGAGTAGTGTATCATCCAAGCGATTCTGCGGTGTTAATAGAGTTAAGACGTTGAGGATCTCTATTGGATGAATTGTCAGAATTTTGAGGAATGAGTGAATTTGCTAGTGGAGTAAGATATACTCACTAATATGGAATAAGCATAGTGAGTAATTATGTATAGTAAAGGAGAAAGGATGGTTATGTTACGCATATGTCATAAGGTCTGGAAGTGAGGTAGTGTATTAGTGTTTCAATTTCTAAGGCCACTAAAATATTTTGGAAGAACAAGAGTACTTAATGGAATATATATATTTGGAATGGTACCTTGCAAGTGGTTAAAGACTTGAGGGTTAAGGACGTTCAGTTTTGTTGGGAGCCTAAGGTAGTGGTGAAGTCTAAGGAGAGACTCGAGGACATGGTTGCCTATTCCAAGTGAAACATGTATGGACAAAATGGAGGTTAGAAGATAAACCAAGTATGTTCAGTTTTAGAAGGGAGATTGGATTTGAGATAGCTCGTCAGCGGTTCAGTGTTAGTAAGAGACCATTATGGAATGATGAGTTACCTAAAGATCAATTATAAGAGTTTGTGTTGGAGACAGATAACGCATATTATATAGTAATGGAAGCTCCAGTGGGTTTTAGTTGTATGAGAACTGGTTGAGGATAAGAGCAATTAAGTTGGATTTAAGGACTTCTAGTAGAATGGTTTTTGTAATTGGAACGGAGAGAATTACCATAGGGAGACAAGTGAACACCGAGTGCGGAAGTAGTGTGGATGTTGCAATACAACTGTTGTAATGGGGCACATTTTAGATAGAGGCACAATGGGACCATTAAGATTCATTAAGACAAAGTTATGGGCGTGTAGTTGATGATTGTTCACATCGAGGATTTCTAGAGTATGTAGTGTGTAACACCCGAGGTCGGAGAGGCCGAAGAGTGGTTACATGTAACATCCGAGGGCGATGGAGTGGTTGTCGATGCATGATGCATGACAATGAGACACTCCTAGCAACTTCTAGCAACTTCTAGGGGAAAAACCAAATTCACATTGGAATGAGAGGGATCCTGAGGCGGTGTAGGTATGAGACTACATGGTTGAAAGAAGGCTTATAAGGATTAATTGGTACTACCTATATCAACAAGATGCATCTTCTTTTCGGTATCCTAACCAATAAGAACTCCATAGTTAAGCGTGCTTGACTTGGAGTAATATTGGGATGGGTGACCTTCTGGGAAGTTTCCTGGAAAGTGTGCGAGTGAGGACAAAACATGTTGAAAAGGCCCGTGTTGATTTGTGGGGTTAGTTGATAATCCTGAAAGCAGTCTGGGGTGTTACATAGTGGAATAGAGGAAGTTAAACCTTGGTGTTAAGAGAAGTATGTGATAGCAGCATTATGGTCATAAGTAAGTGTAATGGATTCCTTGTCTTGAGATGGATGTAAAGTAACATACATTTTGTTGAGCAGTGAGTCTTGTATTCTAAGAAGTTGAGTTGATGATAGACAATGAAAGATAAGCTAAGCTGGAGCATGTGGACTAAGTGTAGAATGTGGAATATTTTATGTTGTAAGAGTTTATTGGGGGGAAATGAGGATTATTCGTAGGAAGTTATAGAGACAAGTAACCCCGGTATGATGCAGTGTGTAGTAGGTATTGGTTTAGAATAAAATTTCAATCATAAGTGTGTGGCAATGATGAGGTTCATCTTAAGTGCATTTTATTTGGATTGAAAGAGTAATATTGGCTTATTGGAAATCTGGTTGTTATTTATCTTCTTGAGAAGTATTTGGTTGGTTGGTTAGTCGCGGAGTATAAACATTCACACCGTGTTGGAGCTAAGGATGTCTTAAATGTCATAAGTGTACCGTTGTGGATGTACAAATCGAGGATGGAGTTACAAGTTACCACAAGTCAGATTAGTAGTTTTAAAATTGGGATTTCCGAAGGTGTAGTGCATAGTTGGTCATCTGTAGAGAGTTCATGGAAGTCAGACGCGTGGGAAAACCAACCTGGTAGACCATGCTCAGTTTAAGCGAGTTTGGGAAGTACCACTATTATGATTATGAATAACTGTACGGAACGGATTTGGAAGAGACCTACTAAGTGGTGATCTGGAAGAGATTAGCTAGGTGTGTGGTATAATTGATAGGGTGTGAAGCGGTTCGTCATGGTATGAAATTGATTGATTCATTTGGATTCATAGCCTTAGATGTAAACTCCCTGAGAGTGGTAATGGATGTGTACGATGATACTCTACCCTATCGGAAGGATTCATGAGTTATACTTCCCAGGAAGAACGAGAATTAGTTATTCCTACGGTTAAACATGTAACTCGGATGGTATGTTAGTAAGAGCATGAGCTAAGAATATGGAAGATGGGACATAATGATTGAGATGAATGATTTTGGATACAAAGTGAAATGTTATCTCTAGATGTGTATGGAATATTGTGTGTGACTCTATGAGGTGTATGGACACTCATAGTTGTTAGACGGTGTGGCTAGTGATCGAGAGGGGGGGTGAATAGATCACCTCAAAAAATTTAACGGATTTAACGTTTAATCAGAGTTTTTAAAAATGGCGGAAAGAAGCAGTCCCGAATCGACTTCCGTCTATTCTGAACCGCTACTAGAAAGTCGGACACGCAAGTGCAGTTGCTGGATTTTAATGAGAATGACAGAGATAATACACACAGAATTTTAACATATTGAATGCGCTTATCCTTAAATTCTATTTCCAATGAACACAATCAATTTAACCGTTTTGTCAAACAGTTGGTGTGTGTGTGTTTGATGATAATCAACAATGGTGTATGACTAAAAGTTTTATTATCACTGTTGTCCAGAAAAATGATCAATCACCACACACTAACAGAAATTGCAAAACGGTTTTGTAACGTAAAGAAGATTAAGGTAAGAATATGATACGCAGAGATTTGGTAAGGAAGTTCCCCACGTCGTCCTCGCGTGTGGGTACGTCTCCCTCTCAATTTCAAATGAAATTGAGAACTTTGATTATCAATTATTGCCGAATCCGTTGATACAAGGTTTTGATACAAAGACAGAATTTCTAAACTCCAAGAACCTCTTCTTGTATAAACCTTCACTTGATCTGAGCTCGATCAAGATTTTCCTGCACAAAGTTGCAAACAATTCACCGGTTCCACGACCTGCTTGCGAAATCCCCCGATCTCCAAACGCAACGCTGCGGCTGAATATGTTCTGCAAATGTGACTCCCAAACCCTCAAGAACACACCAGTTCTTGAAGGACAAACCAGTAGGTTTTTCCTAGAAACCCCCTTCAATCTTCGACTCAGCTAGATCCTCGATCGTTCCACTGCAACCCACAGCTAGATCCTTGATCGTACCACTGAACGTTATCTCAATCCTTCTTTAATCCAAAGAACAAGAATTGTTATGTGTAATTGTTCTTGAAGAGAAGTGATTGAGAAGATGAAGAAGATGAAGTCTCTTTCAGGTTTCTATGTGCTCACAAACAATTGCTCCAACACTGCTTTTGATCTGTGTTCAATTGTTTTCCCTCAATGAATTCGTCGCTTTTGTCTGCTGTTGAAACCTGTTCTTATATGCTGCAGAAACAGTTGCTGTTATGACTTAAAACAACTTTGTGTATTGATGCATAATAGTGTGTATCGATACATACTGTAAGTTGAGTGAATATTTGGTGAAATCAATTACTCATGTATCGATGCATAAATCGTGTGTATCGATGCATGTGATTTTTACACTGATATGTATCGATGCTTAATGCTCATGTATTGATGCACAGGCAGTCTCAAGTAGTCCTGTATCGATGCAGGAATCGTGTGTATCGATACATAGAGTTTTTGGCTTTCCATGTATTGATGCATGGCTCGTATGCATCGATGCATACTGATCAGAAATTGTTTTGTAATTAATCACATGTTACATGTATCGATGCAAAGGCTCATGTATTGATACATACTGTTATAAAATGCATTTTAATAGTTATTTTAAGGGAATTTTCAATGTAGAATGTTTATGCAACAATAAAGTGGGATGATGGACAATATAAGAACAGTATTATATCATGTAATGCTATGCACAATCAATTTGGATGATGATCACACAATTTGCTATCATTAAAAATTAATTCGAGTTAAAGAATTCTTTCACAAACTCCCCCTTTTTGATGATGGCAAATTCTTGGCAAGATGTGTGATACTCCCCCTGAGTTTGTGCATATCTGCGTTTTCTCCCCCTTTGTCAACATCAAAAAGAGGAAGACACATAGTTATCAAGCAGAAAGTGTAGCAGGGCATGGCAAAAATGGATAATAGGCTATCAATCACAAAGAAAGAAGCTGTAAGTTAAAGAATCATTCACAAAAAATCATTCAAACAGTAAGGGCAATAACAAATAGAGGTAAACAGAAATTGAAAAGCATTTTAAGTGTGCGAACAAGTTTAAGAGTTACATAAGCTAAACCATATAATGTGCAACAAAATAAAACATGAGCAATATGAAATGAAATGCAGTGAGATGAAAGGGTGGTTGGTTAATTTGGATTGTTGCCACCACAGGACTCCTCATCATGTCTGTCAGGATCTCGGTAGCTTGGCGGAGGCGGAGGAGGAGGCATTGTGTCTGGATTTTGGCCCATGAAGGAGTATCGCCTAAATCGATTCTGAACTTCAATGCTTCTAAAGCTGTCCATAATCCCAGGATTTTCACGGCAATCATCCATAAAGCCGGACATTTCGTTGTAGAAAACCTGATGCCATTTAACCAAGTCTTGGTGCCAAGCGTGTTGATTGTGATACATCCGTGTATGCTCATCATGCCAGTCCCGATGCTCGTTGTGCCATTCAGTTTGTTGAACATGCCAGTACCGTGCTTCTTCATGGCGTTCTTTGTTGACGATTTCCATCTGTTGAAGCATGTGAGTGATGTCCGCATTTGGTGTTGAGGCTGAAGTACCACCGGCGAATGGAGGGGCTGTAGGTTCAGGTACGTAGTTGGTGGGAGACCATCTTCGTGGCACCCACTCACCCCAACCAGTATTGGCCTCAGCTTGAGGCACATCTGTTTCAGGCGCATCCTGCATTTCTTCATCAGGTTGTTCTTCAGCAACATGGATGCGTTCCGAAGGCACGTCAAAGTTGTAAATTCTGGTTTTGGATTTTCTTTCAAAAAAGTAGAAGCATTTGCGGTCTTTGTCCCATCGATATCCCATATGCGATAGAGTGGCAGAGTCAAATTCTTGAGCTGCAGATGGAGATAGGAGAGGCACAATAGGTATTGCAACTTTCCAAAACTTAAGAATTTTCATTACTTGAGAGGCATACCCTAGAGCCACAGATTTGGAGCTGTCTCGGACATAAAATAGACGTTTTACAAAGTAGTTCGCCCAATTTAAGAGAATCTTATTTTGCAGAATGTAGAGAAGATGTATGCTAGGCCTATCCAACCGAGAGTGGCCACTGTTGGTTGGACGCAGAATGTGTGTAATGATCCAGTGAAGAATACGCGGAGTTTGTTTGATCATACCTGATGTGATGTGTTCGTCCTCACTCAACGGTCTATCAATCTTTAGGATAGAAGTTGTAAAGTCCTTCAGGTCAAATTCAGGATCAAAATGCAGGTCATGCCAGGACTTGAAAACCATCGACGGAAGCGGCATTTGAAACACCGTTTCCCAATCAGAGGCTTCAAAGGTATATGTTCTGACTCCGATAGAACACCGGAACATATAGCCTGGACCAGTGTGTAAACCAGCATAAAAGGCCCGGATGAAATCCTCATGATAGTCATCTTTTGTAGATAGAAAGGACCCAAGTCTTTGTGCATGTAACAGTTCAACTACTTCATTTAGGTGCAGATGAACAGCATCTGTTTTATCAAAGATATGAGGTTTCATTACCAACCTGGCCTTGAAGGATTCCTCAAATTCAGCAGCAATGGCAGGATGAAGAATGTTTAAGGCATTTGAAGGAACATCTGGTGGTTGCTGAGACGTACCGGCTGCTTCCTTTCCCTTTCCTTTTCCTTTGGCTCTGGCTGGAATGGTGCGTGGAGGCATGGTGATATGAGATTTAGGGTTTTACCAAGTTTGTGAGAGAGTGAAGATGAGAAGGATTAGGGTTAGCCACTGGTTTTGGGGTTTTTGAGGGCAGATGAGATGAAGTAATGAGATAGGAAGTGAGATGATTGGCTGATGTGTCGATGCATGAGAGAGAAAGAAATGCATTTAATGCAGATAGCATCAGTATGTATCGATGCAGATAGTCATGCGTCGATGCCTAGTATTCAAAATTTTCATGTGTATCGATACATGCGATGGATGCGTCGATGCCAAGTGTTTACAATTGCCCTGTGTATCGATACGTGCGATGGATGCATCGATACATCCTGAAGCAGTTTTTGAAAGAAATTGAATTTTTGAATATATGGATCGATGCAGGCGTCATTTGTGTCGATGCATACTGATGTTGAACCAGTTTTTAATGAATTTTAATGCAGTATGAATATGCATTATGCACTGTCATGATGATTATGCTCAACAGAGATTCAGAAGTCAAATTTTAGTGTGCACACAATATGGACAGGAGTTATGCAGTCAAATTTTGTGTCAACTAGAGTAAGGATATTTGATGTAACATACACAATCACTTAGCAATAAGAAAATTGTAGAAAGGATTGATATTACCTCTGTTGGAGAACTCTTGTGATGTATAATTGACATCTAAAACAGCCCTTATCAACCATGGTGAGGCAGAATATAATTAAGAGATAACATGCTTATGACATCAATTGAGAAAGATCTAAGATTCCCAATTCGCGACGAATGTTGAAGAAAGGTTCCGTTGCCAATGGTTTAGTGAAAATATCAGCAAGCTGATTTTTGGAATCAACGTGCTCAAAGACAACGTCTTCTTTTTCAACATGATCACGAAGGAAATGATGTCTAATCTCTATGTGTTTAGTGCGTGAGTGTAAAACAGGGTTTTTTGTAAGGTTTATGGCACTAGTGTTGTCACATTTGATAGGAATACGTTTGAGTTGAATGTTGAAGTCTTGTAGTTGCTGCTTCAGCCATAAAATCTGAGCGCAACAACTACCGGCTGCAACGTATTCTGCCTCTGCAGTTGACAAAGCCACAGAAACTTGCTTTTTGCTATGCCAACTGACCAAGGAGTTTGAAAACAGGTGACATGTGTAACACCCCGAATAAAATAAGAGAATTATTTAAATTAAGTTAATAATAATATATTTATTAATTTAATTAAATAAACTGAATTATTGGATTATTATTATTATTATTTTGGAATAATAATTATTGGAAAATATATAAGTTGGAATAAGGAAAAAGAGTTTTCATTTTTGTAAAAGGGTTTTACGTGAAAACTGAGAAGCGGCAGAGAAGAGGAGAAAGGGGCAAAGAGGAAGAACCAGAGAGCAAAGGTTGGAGAAGAGCTTGGAGCTTAGAGATTTTGCCGGATTAACTCAGGTAAGGGGGGTTTATCGTCGTTTAATGGGTATTATCGATTAACATGTAATGGGTAGTGATAAGCCGTCGATTGACCCTAATTGAGATTTAGAATGTTGAGAAATTATGTTGAATAAGTTGTATTAAAGCTGAAATTGAATTTGTGTTTGAGTGTATTGTGAATTTCTGAGCGTATAGCTTTTTACGGAAGTTGAATCGGAGGTCCGGAAGTCCTCCAACGGCGGAAAATGCGGAAACTCTGCATTCTGCCTTGTGTTAGCGCAGGAACTGCTGTTTCGCCTGCGTTAACCGGTTAACCCAGGGTGTTAACCGGTTAACACTGTTATAAATTGTGAAAAATGTTGAGTTTTGCCTGCGTTAACCGGTTAACCTATAGCGTTAACCGGTTAACACTGTTGCGTTTTGCCTGGAAGTGTAATTTTCCTGCGTTAACCGGTTAACCTATAGCGTTAACCGGTTAACACTGTTGCAGTATGTAAAAATGGTTGATTTTTATGATGTAAGTGTAATTAGTGATTGGCCTATTGTATCCAATTGTGATAAATAAATTCGTGGAGTCTATGTTGCGAAATGTTGATGCAAATATGTTGATAAGTTGTTTTTGTGGAAAATATTAAGTTGTAGGCTGATGAGCCAAAGTTGAATATAAGTTGTTTTGTTGAAAATGCTGAGTTGTAGGCTGATGAGCCAAAGTTGATTTTTAAGTTGTTGTTGCTGAAAAAGCTGTTATGTTGTCGTTGTTATTATGTTGTGGAACTTCAAGTCGTACATGCCATATACATTCATATGCATTAAGTCGGGGCTTTTGCTCACACCACGTTGGCCTGGATTGGCAAAATTATGGGGCTTTTGCTCACACCACGTTGGCCTGGATTGGCAAAAATTTTAAGTTGAAAGTTGAAGGCTTATGCCTTGATGCCCACTAAACTGGCAATGATTTTAAGTTAGGAGTTTTACTCCAAATGGTACCACATGCATGAAGAGTCGAGTCTCATTTGAGTTGCATTTACGTTGTGTTTGAATATGATGTTGAGTTGAATATGCTGCTACCGACTGCATGATATGATGTGGGTGATTAACGTGTAAAGTTACTTAACATAACATGATGATTTATAATATTTGTTATATCGATTGAGGAACTCACCCTTACAGTTATATTTTTCAGGTAACGAGCAGTGAGTTGAGTAGAAGCTAGTGCTTGAAGTCTAGAGTGGTTTTAGTGGGTCATGCTCTGATAGATGTAACATCGGGACGGGATGTTTTATTTGTTGAATAAATGTTAATTTTAAGATATTACAGATGTTGAATGTTTCTATCCGCTGCGAATTTTTAAAGAAGTGTTTATGTTGAATTAAATAATGAGCATGACTGATTTTTACGGTGAATTATGTGAAGTATTATGTGACACCCTTGGTGCATGATTACTCTGATATTGATTTATATGCTGTTGTTTTAATTAAATATTTGGGGTATTTTAGAAGGGTGTTACATTAGTGGTATCAGAGCAGGTCGGTCTGTCCGGCCAGTTGTCGTGTCGTACTGTCTAACAATTGTGTAATTGTTACTAGTCTAACTTTTAAGTTGTGTTGTAGTGATAAGTTGAGATGGCTGGAAGGAATGACGCTGCAATGGCTGCCGCAATGCAAGCAATGGCACAAGCGGTGCAGAACTTGCCAAATGCTGGTGGTGATGCTGGGTCACGTAGCTTGGCGACTTTTCAGAGAGAGAATCCGCCGGTGTTTAAAGGGAAGCATGATCCAGATGCAGCCTTGGGATGGTTGAAAGAGATTGAGAGAATGTTCCGTGTTATGGATTGCACTCCAGCTCAGAAGGTTCGGTATGGTACTCACATGCTAGCAGTCGAAGCTGATGACTGGTGGCTAGAGACTCACGAGAGGTTGACCGTGGCAGGTGAAGTCATTACTTGGGATGTATTCCGTAGGGAATTCATGAGGAAGTATTATCCGGAAGATGTCCGTGGTAAGAAGGAAATCGAGTTCCTTGAGCTGAAGCAAGGAAACATGTCTGTCACTGATTATGCTGCGAAATTTGTGGAGCTGTCCAAATTTTATCCTCATTACACTGGTGGTGGTGCTGAATTTTCGAAGTGCATCAAGTTTGAGAACGGATTGCGCTCTGAAATTAAGAAGGCTGTTGGGTATCAGAAGATACGCATTTTTACTGATTTGGTTGATAGCTGCAGGATATTTGAAGAAGACAATAATGCTCATTACAAGATTGTCAGTGACCGCAGAGGCAAGCAACATCAAAACCGTGGCAAGCCGTATGATGTTCCAGCTGGAAAAGGGAGACAAAGAGCTGCTCCGGCTCAGAGAGCTAGTGGGGGAGGTGCTCCTACTGGTATAGTTTGCTTCAAGTGTGGTCAGGCTGGTCATAAGAGTAATGTATGCACTGCTGAAGTAAAGAGGTGTTTTCGCTGTGGTAAGATTGGCCATGCAATAGCTGATTGCAAGCACAAGGAAGTGATTTGTTTTAATTGCGGAGAAGAAGGGCATATTGGAAGTCAGTGTCAGAAGCCGAAGAAAGGGAATCAGTCAGGAGGCAAGGTCTTTGCTTTATCGGGTTCTGAGACTTCTGCAGATGATCGTTTGATCCGAGGTACGTGTTATATTAATGGCTTTCCTCTTGTAGCTATTATTGACACAGGTGCGACTCATTCCTTTATATCTTTGGATTGTGCTGTGAAACTTAAGTTAGAGATATCTGAGATGTTTGGTAGTATGGTAATTGATACTCCTGCGAAGGGTTCAGTGACTACTACTTCGGTTTGTTTAAATTGTCCTTTGAGTATTTTTGGTAGAGACTTTAGAATGGATCTAGTGTGTCTTCCACTAGTGCAGATTGATGTTATTCTGGGTATGAACTGGTTGGTGTTTAACCGAGTTTCTATCAATTGTTTTGATAAGACTGTGATATTTCCTGAGAGTGAGGAAGGAAAGAGTTTGTTTCTATCAGCGAGACAAGTGGATGAGGAAGTAGCTGATGGGGCAGAGTTGTTTATGCTGTTAGCGACTTTGGAGGCTAAAGATAAACTGATGATTTGCGACCTAGCTGTGGTGTGTGATTTTCCTGATGTGTTTCCGGAAGAAGTGAATGAATTGCCGCCAGAGCGTGAAGTGGAGTTCTCTATTGACTTGGTACCTGGTACTAGGCCGATATCGATGGCTCCGTACCGTATGTCTGCTGTTGAGTTAACTGAATTGAAGAGTCAGTTGGAAGATCTATTGGATAAGAAATTTATTCGTCCGAGTGTGTCACCGTGGGGTGCACCAGTGCTATTGGTTAAGAAGAAAGAAGGTACTATGAGATTGTGTGTGGACTACAGGCAACTGAATAAAGTGACGATCAAGAATCGGTATCCTTTGCCGAGGATTGATGATTTGATGGATCAGTTGGTTGGTGCAAGTGTGTTCAGTAAAATAGATTTGAGATCTGGGTATCATCAGATCCGTGTGAAAACAGAGGATATTCAGAAGACTGCTTTCAGAACAAGGTATGGACATTATGAGTATTCTGTAATGCCTTTTGGTGTGACTAATGCACCTGGAGTATTTATGGAGTATATGAATAGGATTTTCCATCCGTACCTAGACAAGTTTGTTGTGGTGTTTATTGATGATATTTTGGTGTATTCGAAATCTGAAGAAGAGCATGCTGAACAATTGAGAGTGGTTTTGGAAATTCTACGAGAAAAGAAGTTATTTGCTAAACTCTCTAAATGTGAATTTTGGTTAGAAGAGGTTAGTTTTCTTGGTCATGTGATTTCAAGAGGTGGTGTTGCTGTTGATCCTTCTAAGATAGAAGCGGTATCTAAGTGGGAAGCTCCGAAGTCTGTTGCTGAGATTCGAAGTTTCCTTGGTTTGGCTGGTTATTATAGGAAGTTCATTGAAGGATTTTCTAAGTTGGCGTTACCATTGACGATGTTGACTAGGAAGGGGCAAGCGTTTGTTTGGGACTCAAAATGTGAAGGAGGTTTCCAAGAGTTAAAGAGAAGGTTGACTACTGCTCCTATTCTGATATTACCGAGTCCGTCGGAATCATTTGAGGTTTACTGTGATGCTTCATTGTTGGGTTTGGGTGGTGTGTTGATGCAGAATAAGCAGGTTATAGCTTATGCTTCAAGACAGCTGAGGGTTCATGAGAGGAACTATCCGACGCACGATTTAGAGTTGGCAGCTGTGGTGTTTGTTCTGAAGTTATGGAGACATTACTTGTACGGGTCAAGATTTGAGGTTTTCAGTGACCACAAAAGTTTAAAGTATTTGTTTGATCAGAAAGAGCTGAATATGAGGCAGAGAAGATGGTTAGAGTTTCTGAAGGATTATGACTTTGGGTTGAATTACCATCCGGGTAAAGCAAACGTAGTGGCTGATGCATTGAGTCGGAAATCATTACATATGTCTATGTTAATGGTTAAGGAATTGGATTTAATTGAACAGTTTAGAGACTTGAGTTTGGTGTGTGAGAGTACTCACAATAGTGTTAAATTGGGAATGTTGAAGTTGACGAGTGGTATTCTGGATGAGATCAGAGAGGGTCAAAAATCTGATATGCTTTTGGTTGATAAGTTGACTCTAGTGAATCAAGGTCAAGGTGGCGAATTCAGAGTTGATGAGAATGGTATTTTGAAATTTGGTAATCGGGTGTGTATTCCGGATGTTACCGAACTTAAGAAGAGTATTCTTGAAGAAGGACATCGTAGTGGTCTGAGTATTCATCCTGGAGCTACGAAGATGTACCATGATTTGAAAAAGTTATTTTGGTGGCCGGGAATGAAAAGAGAAATTGCGAGTTTTGTTTATTCTTGTTTGACTTGTCAGAAGTCGAAGATTGAGCATCAGAAGCCGTCTGGGCTAATGCAACCGTTGGCTATTCCAGAGTGGAAGTGGGATAGTATCAGTATGGATTTTGTTTCTGGTTTACCGAGGACAAGTAAGAATTTTGAAGCTATTTGGGTGATTGTTGACAGGTTGACAAAGTCGGCTCATTTCATTCCGATCAGAATGGATTATCCGTTAGAGAAATTAGCTGAGTTGTATATTGAGAAAATTGTAAGTTTGCATGGTATTCCGTCGAGTATTGTTTCGGACAGAGATCCTAGATTTACCTCGAAGTTCTGGGAAGGTTTGCAGAAGGCTTTGGGAACTAAGCTGAGATTGAGTTCTGCATATCACCCGCAGACTGATGGTCAGACTGAGAGGACGATTCAGTCGCTAGAGGATCTTTTGAGAGCTTGTGTTTTGGAAAAAGGAGGTGGTTGGGATTGTTATTTACCTTTGATTGAGTTTACCTACAACAATAGTTTTCATTCGAGCATTGGTATGGCGCCGTTTGAAGCTTTGTATGGTAGGAGATGTCGGACACCGTTATGTTGGTGTGAGTCCGGTGAGAGTGCTGTGGTCGGACCGGAAATTGTTCAACAGACTACAGAAAAGATTAAGATGATTCAGGAGAAGATGAGGATGGCTCAGAGTCGTCAGAAGAGTTATCATGACAAGAGGAGGAAGTCACTTGAGTTTCAAGAGGGAGATCATGTGTTTCTTCGTGTTACTCCGATAACAGGTGTTGGTCGGGCTTTGAAGTCGAAGAAGTTGACACCTCGATTTATTGGTCCTTATCAGATTTTAGAGAGGATAGGAGAGGTAGCCTATCGTGTCGCTTTACCGCCGTCACTTGCGAATTTGCATGAGGTTTTTCATGTGTCTCAGTTGAGGAGGTACATTCATGATCCGTCGCATGTAGTCCAAGTAGATGATGTACAGGTGAGAGATAACCTGACTGTTGAAACATCACCTATGAGGATCGAGGATCGAGAGTTGAAGCAGTTGCGGGGTAAAGAGATTTCCTTAGTGAAGGTAGCTTGGGGAGGACCAGCAGGTGGCAATGTGACTTGGGAACTGGAGAGTCAGATGAAGGAGTCCTATCCAGAGTTATTTGCTTGAGGTATGTTTTCGAGGACGAAAACTCTTTTAGTGGGGGAGAGTTGTAACACCCCGAATAAAATAAGAGAATTATTTAAATTAAGTTAATAATAATATATTTATTAATTTAATTAAATAAACTGAATTATTGGATTATTATTATTATTATTTTGGAATAATAATTATTGGAAAATATATAAGTTGGAATAAGGAAAAAGAGTTTTCATTTTTGTAAAAGGGTTTTACGTGAAAACTGAGAAGCGGCAGAGAAGAGGAGAAAGGGGCAAAGAGGAAGAACCAGAGAGCAAAGGTTGGAGAAGAGCTTGGAGCTTAGAGATTTTGCCGGATTAACTCAGGTAAGGGGGGTTTATCGTCGTTTAATGGGTATTATCGATTAACATGTAATGGGTAGTGATAAGCCGTCGATTGACCCTAATTGAGATTTAGAATGTTGAGAAATTATGTTGAATAAGTTGTATTAAAGCTGAAATTGAATTTGTGTTTGAGTGTATTGTGAATTTCTGAGCGTATAGCTTTTTACGGAAGTTGAATCGGAGGTCCGGAAGTCCTCCAACGGCGGAAAATGCGGAAACTCTGCATTCTGCCTTGTGTTAGCGCAGGAACTGCTGTTTCGCCTGCGTTAACCGGTTAACCCAGGGTGTTAACCGGTTAACACTGTTATAAATTGTGAAAAATGTTGAGTTTTGCCTGCGTTAACCGGTTAACCTATAGCGTTAACCGGTTAACACTGTTGCGTTTTGCCTGGAAGTGTAATTTTCCTGCGTTAACCGGTTAACCTATAGCGTTAACCGGTTAACACTGTTGCAGTATGTAAAAATGGTTGATTTTTATGATGTAAGTGTAATTAGTGATTGGCCTATTGTATCCAATTGTGATAAATAAATTCGTGGAGTCTATGTTGCGAAATGTTGATGCAAATATGTTGATAAGTTGTTTTTGTGGAAAATATTAAGTTGTAGGCTGATGAGCCAAAGTTGAATATAAGTTGTTTTGTTGAAAATGCTGAGTTGTAGGCTGATGAGCCAAAGTTGATTTTTAAGTTGTTGTTGCTGAAAAAGCTGTTATGTTGTCGTTGTTATTATGTTGTGGAACTTCAAGTCGTACATGCCATATACATTCATATGCATTAAGTCGGGGCTTTTGCTCACACCACGTTGGCCTGGATTGGCAAAATTATGGGGCTTTTGCTCACACCACGTTGGCCTGGATTGGCAAAAATTTTAAGTTGAAAGTTGAAGGCTTATGCCTTGATGCCCACTAAACTGGCAATGATTTTAAGTTAGGAGTTTTACTCCAAATGGTACCACATGCATGAAGAGTCGAGTCTCATTTGAGTTGCATTTACGTTGTGTTTGAATATGATGTTGAGTTGAATATGCTGCTACCGACTGCATGATATGATGTGGGTGATTAACGTGTAAAGTTACTTAACATAACATGATGATTTATAATATTTGTTATATCGATTGAGGAACTCACCCTTACAGTTATATTTTTCAGGTAACGAGCAGTGAGTTGAGTAGAAGCTAGTGCTTGAAGTCTAGAGTGGTTTTAGTGGGTCATGCTCTGATAGATGTAACATCGGGACGGGATGTTTTATTTGTTGAATAAATGTTAATTTTAAGATATTACAGATGTTGAATGTTTCTATCCGCTGCGAATTTTTAAAGAAGTGTTTATGTTGAATTAAATAATGAGCATGACTGATTTTTACGGTGAATTATGTGAAGTATTATGTGACACCCTTGGTGCATGATTACTCTGATATTGATTTATATGCTGTTGTTTTAATTAAATATTTGGGGTATTTTAGAAGGGTGTTACAACATGTGCCACTTGTGCTTTTCCTATCTGATTTGCAGCCAGCAAAATCAGAATCGGAGTACCCTACTAAGCTACAATCACTTCCTTTGGAATACCAAAGCCCATATTTAGGTGTTCCGTGAAGGTATCTAAATATGCGCTTTACCGCTTTAAGATGCGATTCCTTAGGATTTGATTGATAGCGTGCACACATGCAAACACTAAACATGATGTCAGGCCTAGAAGCAGAAAGATACAAGAGAGATCCGATCATACCTCTGAACCTTTTGACATCTACACACTTACCATGCTCATCCTTGTCTAGATTTCCGTTGGTAGGCATTGGGGTGTCAATCGATTTTGAGTCATTCATTCCAAAGCGCTTGAGTAGTTCTCTGCAGTATTTTGTTTGACATACTGCTGTACCCGCATCAAGTTGCTTTATTTGCAGTCCTAGGAAGTAGTTCAGCTCCCCCATTAGACTCATCTCAAATTCACCCTGCATAACCTTAGAGAATTCTTCGACCAAGTGTATGTTAGTTGAACCAAATATGATATCGTCGACATAAACTTGAACTAAAAGAATGTGCTTCCCTTTGTGTTTAATAAAGAGAGTATTGTCCACTTTACCTCTTGAATATCCATGATCAATTAGGAATTTGCTAAGCCTTTCATACCAAACCCGAGGGGCTTGTTTAAGACCATACAAAGCTCTTTTTAATTTGAAAACATGATCTGGATTTTCAGCATTTTCAAAACCGGGAGGTTGTGAAACATATACTTCTTCATTTATGACACCATTAAGAAAGGCACTCTTTACGTCCATTTGGTAAAGCTTAAAATCCTTAGAACACGCATAGGCAAGCAGAAGACGTATAGCTTCGAGGCGAGCAACTGGAGCATAAGTTTCCTCATAGTCTATGCCCTCCTCTTGGTTATATCCTTGTGCTACTAAGCGTGCCTTGTTCCTAGTAATCACTCCGTTTTCATCAAGCTTGTTTCTAAAAACCCACTTAGTGCCTATGATATGATGATCTCGCGGACGAGGGACAAGTTCCCAAACGTCATTTCTTTTAAATTGATTAAGCTCTTCTTGCATGGCCATTAGCCAAAATTCATCAATCAAGGCCTCTTTGGCATTTTTAGGTTCTACTTGTGAAACAAACGCGAAGTGAGAACAAAAGTTACTTATCTTAGACCGGGTCATTACTCCCTTTGAAATGTCTCCCAAAATGTTGTCGATGGGATGGTCTTTTGAGGATCTCCAAGCTGTTGGAAGATCATTCACTTCAGCTGTCTTTTCTTCCTCAATTTCTTCATGACTTGTATCTTCCTCCTTCTCATGGGCAGCTGTTTTGGACTGATCAATTTCCTCAACAGCTTCCTTGAGTATGTCTTCTGTAGATACACCTGCGTCATCAAAAGAAATACCTTTTCCGACATTTTTCGGATAAGACTCATCAAAAGAAACATGAACCGACTCTTCAACAGTAAGTAAACGCTTATTATACACTCTATATGCTTTACTTGACATTGAGTAACCAAGAAAAATACCTTCATCCGCTTTTGCATCAAACTTCCCAATGTTTTCCTTACCGTTATTCAAAACAAAACATTTACAACCGAATACGTGAAGATGTGACAAGTTTGGTTTTCTTCCTTTCAAGAGTTCATAAGGAGTTTTGTTCAAAATAGGGCGAATTAAGATTCTGTTTAGGACATAACAGGCTGTGCTAACAGCATCAGCCCAAAAGTATTTTGGTAATCCACCCTCATTAAGCATTGTTCTTGCCAACTCCTCTAAAACACGATTTTTACGCTCCACAACGCCATTTTGTTGTGGAGTGCGAGGGGCTGAAAAGTTATGCTCAATGCCATACTTGTCACAAAACTTCTCAAAGTGATAATTTTGAAACTCACCACCATGATCGCTACGAATTGTAACTATTTTGGAATTCATTTTGTTTTGGGACAGATTTGCAAAATTTTTAAAAGCAGAAAAAGTTTCATCTTTGCTATGAAGGAATATAGTCCAAGTGAATCTAGAGTAGTCATCAACTATTACAAAGCCATAGTAGTTTCCACCTAGGCTCTTTGTCCTAGAAGGTCCAAAGAGGTCCATATGGAGAAGCTCAAGGGGTCGTGAAGTTGAAATTACATTTTTAGATTTAAAAGACACCCTTGTTTGCTTTCCCATTTGGCACGCGTCACACAGGTGGTCTTTTGAAAATTTTATTTTTGGTAGACCAACTACTAGATCCTTAGATACAACCTTGTTTAGCAAATCGAAGTTAACATGAGCTAAACGTCTATGCCAAAGCCAAGAATCATCATTCAAGGTGACTAGACATTTAGTATTTGTTAACGGTACATCAAACAAGTCAAGCATATAGATGTTGTTTACTCTTACACCCTTAAACACAATGTTTTGTTCAGCATGTTCAATTATGCAGCAAGTTTTTGTAAACGAAACTTTATAGCCCATGTCGCATAGTTGACTTATGCTTAACAAATTGTGTTTAAGTCCCTCAACTAAATGGACATTTGAAATAGTAGTGGTGGAGGGATTACCTACACTACCTTTGCCGAGTATAGCTCCTTTGTTGTTGTCTCCATAAGTAACATATCCCTTTTTCTTTGCCTTGAAATCTATAAAAAGCGATATGTCACCGGTCATGTGCCTTGAGCAGCCGCTGTCAAGAAACCACCTTCTATCTACGGAGGCAAGGCACTCATCCTTTTTGTCATTGTTTTTCTTCTTGTGGTAGAAATGATTTTTTGTGTGAGCCATAAGGCACAGATTTGCAGCTTCATCATCATCACTTGAGCTTTGTGTGCTTGATGAATCACTATCACTTTCCCATGCAATATACGCTCTTCTTTGCTTGCTGTACCCTTTTGGTGAGTCTTTTCTTTGGTCCTTATACTTCATAGGGCAGTCCGTTTTAAAGTGTCCGGATTTACCACAATTAAAGCATGATCCTCTTCCTCTACTCTTCTTGTTTTCTTCTTGTTTCGAATTTATGGATTGTCTTCGAAACTTCATGAGATTTTTGTCGGAATGCTTGACTCCATTCTTTCGAATGAATCTATTGTATCTCCTTACAAACAGTCCCATTTCCTCATCATCCGAGTCTTTGTCACTACTTGAATCATTGTCGCTTTGCTCTTTTCGTGAGGACTTAGAGCTAGAAGCCACAAGAGCTATTGGCTTCTTCTCTCCCTCTTTGTCTCTTTTCTTCTCCTTTTCCTTCTTACTTTTATTCTCATATTTTTCAAGACTTTCCAAAGCTTGCTGATGTTCTTCCAGCTTTCCAAACAGTGTTGTAATCGTAAGTCTTGTAAGATCGTTGGCTTCCTTGATTGCTGTAACTTTAGGTTGCCACTCCCTGCTTAGACACCTGAGAATTTTATTAGTAGCAATTTCATTGGAAATAGGTTTTCCAAGAGCATTCAATCGGTTAGTTAGATGGGTGAATCTCTTTTGCATGTCGGAGATGGATTCTCCTTGTTTCATGCGAAAGAGCTCAAACTCTTGATTGAGTGTGTTAATGCGGGACTGTTTTACTTCAGTAGTACCCTCATGGGCAACTTCTAAAGCGTCCCACATTTCTTTAGCTGTCGTGCAATGTGATACTCGATAATACTCATCAACACCAAGTGCTGAAATTAACATGTTTCGAGCTCTCCAATCACACGACCACTTTTTCTCATCTTTCTCATTCCAATCATCTTCTGGTTTAGGTACTATGGTGCCAGCCGCATTAGTCATTGTAATTTGAAACGGACCGTTTTCAATGGCAGCCCATACTAACCTATCCACAGAATTTATATGAACTCGCATGCAGTCTTTCCAGTAGCCATAGTTTTCACCGTTGAAAATAGGCGCTCTATTATACGCCCCCTTTGGTTCAGAATCCATACTGTTACAGGCAGCCACAGAGCACCAGCGAACCGGCGCTCTGATACCACTTGTTAGACGGTGTGGCTAGTGATCGAGAGGGGGGGTGAATAGATCACCTCAAAAAATTTAACGGATTTAACGTTTAATCAGAGTTTTCAAAAATGGCGGAAAGAAGCAGTCCCGAATCGACTTCCGTCTATTCTGAACCGCTACTAGAAAGCCGGACACGCAAGTGCAGTTGCTGGATTTTAATGAGAATGACAGAGATAATACACACAGAATTTTAACATATTGAATGCGCTTATCCTTAAATTCTATTTCCAATGAACACAATCAATTTAACCGTTTTGTCAAACAGTTGGTGTGTGTGTGTTTGATGATAATCAACAATGGTGTATGACTAAAAGTTTTATTATCACTGCTGTCCAGAAAAATGATCAATCACCACACACTAACAGAAATTGCAAAACGGTTTTGTAACGTAAAGAAGATTAAGGTAAGAATACGATACGCAGAGATTTGGTAAGGAAGTTCCCCACGTCGTCCTCGCGTGTGGGTACGTCTCCCTCTCAATTTCAAATGAAATTGAGAACTTTGATTATCAATTATTGCCGAATCCGTTGATACAAGGTTTTGATACAAAGACAGAATTTCTAAACTCCAAGAACCTCTTCTTGTATAAACCTTCACTTGATCTGAGCTCGATCAAGATTTTCCTGCACAAAGTTGCAAACAATTCACCGGTTCCACGACCTGCTTGCGAAATCCCCCGATCTCCAAACGCAACGCTGCGGCTGAATATGTTCTGCAAATGTGACTCCCAAACCCTCAAGAACACACCAGTTCTTGAAGGACAAACCAATAGGTTTTTCCTAGAAACCCCCTTCAATCTTCGACTCAGCTAGATCCTCGATCGTTCCACTGCAACCCACAGCTAGATCCTTGATCGTACCACTGAACGTTATCTCAATCCTTCTTTAATCCAAAGAACAAGAATTGTTATGTGTAATTGTTCTTGAAGAGAAGTGATTGAGAAGATGAAGAAGATGAAGTCTCTTTCAGGTTTCTATGTGCTCACAAACAATTGCTCCAACACTGCTTTTGATCTGTGTTCAATTGTTTTCCCTCAATGAATTCGTCGCTTTTGTCTGCTGTTGAAACCTGTTCTTATATGCTGCAGAAACAGTTGCTGTTATGACTTAAAACAACTTTGTGTATTGATGCATAATAGTGTGTATCGATACATACTGTAAGTTGAGTGAATATTTGGTGAAATCAATTACTCATGTATCGATGCATAAATCGTGTGTATCGATGCATGTGATTTTTACACTGATATGTATCGATGCTTAATGCTCATGTATTGATGCACAGGCAGTCTCAAGTAGTCCTGTATCGATGCAGGAATCGTGTGTATCGATACATAGAGTTTTTGGCTTTCCATGTATTGATGCATGGCTCGTATGCATCGATGCATACTGATCAGAAATTGTTTTGTAATTAATCACATGTTACATGTATCGATGCAAAGGCTCATGTATTGATACATACTGTTATAAAATGCATTTTAATAGTTATTTTAAGGGAATTTTCAATGTAGAATGTTTATGCAACAATAAAGTGGGATGATGGACAATATAAGAACACTATTATATCATGTAATGCTATGCACAATCAATTTGGATGATGATCACACAATTTGCTATCATTAAAAATTAATTCGAGTTAAAGAATTCTTTCACAATAGTTATGTTCGAGATTGCTTAAGTTCCTTAGAAGTGGTGTTTTGTTGATGATTTAAAGTTCCTTGATGATGTTATGTTGTTTTGGTCGAGATCATGTGTTGGGAGAAATATTGAATGAATCAAAACCCTATGAGAGGATTTGATATGGAATATAGTAACCAGGACCGGATATTGTCAAACTAATTTGGTTTAGCTACATCGAACCCATGATGAGTTTGGATGTTTTATGTTTTTATGGTTGTAACAATGTAAATCCTGGATACCTATCTTTTGAAGAGTGTTGGTTTTATTCTACACTTTTGTGAGTCACCAAGGAAGTTATTCTACTAATAGAAGTTGGTAAGGTTCTAGTACCATTTTGGACAGTAGGCACTCTGAGGGTAAGTGTGTTTCTTTGAAGATTGTTAGCTAAACAGTAGTGCCTAGGAACCCCAAGTGTTCCACTGTTGGAGTCAGAGTAGCATAATTGAAGGTGATGGATGAAAGAGCTCAATCAAGTCTATGGGGATCATGGAGATAGTAACTCGTAAGAATGGAGGTAAGGATGAGAGTAAGACAATCTCGTGCTAATGGTTCTATCTCATTGGAGTAGTACGAGAGAAGTAAGGCAGTAGGAGTAAGGGCTTGTAGCATACAGTAATAAATCAAGCGAAGTTTATGAGATTATCAATAAATGGATCACAAAGTTGTTGCATTTGTTGAAGGAATAACAAGAAAAGGGCAGTCAATATTATTTGTGGTCAGGGAATCAATAAATTTTCTTATGAAGAATTAATGAGTATTGATTAACCAAGTCAAGATAAGATGTTGTAATTATGTTTTGTGTAACTTAGTACAAGGAAGGGAAGTCGTGGTTTCCGGGAAGAAAGTGACCCACTAATGTTGAGCGGTATATAAGAGGAATTAAGTGGGAGCAAGTTTAAATGTTAATCCAATATTAGAATGAGATTGTGATGGAAATCAAGAAGTTTTGGGAGTCCATGAAAGAAGGAAAATTGTTAGCAAAGATAAGTTAGAAGAATAAGTATGTCAGAGACTTGAAATCGAAGAGAAGTCAAGTGTTGGTCTAAGACGTTGATACAAGGATTGTTTGTTTGTTGAGTGAAGGAAATTCGGGGGCGAATTTCAATTTAAGTGGGGGAGAATGTAATATCCCATATTCCCTTAAATGCTCAATTAGTTGTCAGTTGGGACCAATTGAGTACCTGTGTACTATATCTTTGGTTAGTTATAACAATTGGAGCTCCTATGTGCTCTAAATGTTGTCAATTGGGACCAATAGAGTAACCGGTAAACTCTGAAGGGATTAATTATTAATAAAGAGACAGACCAATATTAATAAGTACAAGAGAGGACATTTTTGGTAACATTAATAATTGGTCAATTGGTGCTGGAAGATAAAATATCAATTGGGATATTTTGATTACTACTTAATATTGTATATTATATATATATATTATATATGTAATGTATTATGTGTGGTGGAAAAGAAAAGAAGAAAAGAAGAAAAGGATAAGAAGTAGTAGGAAGAGATAAGAAGAAAGGGAGAGTTATCAGAAAGGGAAGAGAAGAGAAAGACAAAGAGAAGGAAAGAAGAAAGAGGAAGAGGAAGAAGAAGAAGAAAAGAGAAAGAAGATGGAAAGCTCATGAAGAGCATGTTCATCAACACCATCATCTCATCTTCATCATCACCAACTTCATCTTCTTCTTCTACTAGGTGATTTTTCCTCTTTTTACATTGTTAACCGGTTAACGGTATGAGGTAACCGGTTAACGCGTAGCAAAATTCACTTTCTGGGCAATTTCGTGAGTGGTTAACCGGTTAACGGTTTAGGTTAACCGGTTAACACAGAAACATAATTTAATTTCCTGTTTGTACAGAATATGTCACCAAGGGGATTCAAACCCAGGACCTCCTTGGAACTGTACTTGCCTTACCACTAGGCTAGAGAAGTTGTTGTTGAATACTTATGCAATGAATAAATATTAATCTAAATCTTGATTAAGATAGATTAATGAATTAATTGAGCGTTATAACTCCGTTTTGGATGCGGACGGATGCGTTAGAAAGATAACTAAAAGGGTTATTATTATTGTTCCATGTTATAAAATATTATGTGATTTATAAATGCCATGAATTTTATCATGATGAAAATTAAATATTGTTGTTATGTGGAAAGTGAAGTAATATGATTAAAAACTTTACAAAGATGAGTGAGGAAACCTAGGAGAATAATGTGATTAATAACTTAGAAATATGATCTAGGTTATGGAACATATGTGATATATGTATGAGAATACGGTATTCATTCGTACGACGCTTATGTGAGGTCGTGGACGAATTGTTGCCATGATTGAGAATGAGACGCATTGTATGGAACATGCCATGTTATTATTTGTGTATCATGGTGAATAAAGTCACCTATGATTATGGAACATGCCATGTTATTATTTGTGTATTATGGTGAATGAAGTCACCTGTGATTTATGAATTTGTTATGGTTCGTGGAACCAATGATTTACGAAACCGATCATGTATTCAGAATGTGTGTTTTCTGTGATGGTACACATCTCTATTGGTATGCTTAGACGTGTAAGCATTGGGATGTGGGACCAATGATTCGAGCCTCAAATGGGTTTGAGCCCCAACCATGGCGGACATGGGGGAAAGGTGGACACCTATGTGGGTTAGAGTCCCATACGGTGAAAGATACCCTAGGTGGGTTAGAGTCCCATACGGGTGACGGTCGCTTGAACTGGGGATTAAGCCTCATAGAGGACCCGATATCCACCGCGAAAGTCGAATCATACGAGCATGCACGAACCGGGCCTGGCTTAGACGTAAGTCCGTCCGGGAATTGATGCGTCGTGATCTGAATAATGATCGTGGTTGAGTTATGAGAACTCAGATGCATGTTGCCATACAATTGCGAGATAGTTTCCCCATCGCTCAAGTCTTCGTTCCCTTGTTGACTTGAGTTGGATATGAGCTGAATATTGATTAGAAACCCTGTAGAGCCGAGTGGACCCATAGGATAGGAGAACTCACTGAGATTATTATCTCATCCCATCATTGTTGTTATTTTTCAGGTAATTCTTTACAGGTTGAATCTAAGAGAAGCTGTTATGGATGTTTCAAGGGTTTCTGTTCATTATGATATTCCGCTGTGGAGTGGTGTGCAATGAAGATGTTGCACATAGTTCTTAGATTTTATTGTTTAGGCATTATTGTATAACATGTTCCATTGATGTTTTTAGTTTGGACATGTATATATATTGATGCCATTAGGCACTTATGTTGTGACAGTACCAAAATTTAACACTTGTATGATATTATTCTAGATATATATTATACGGGTTGTTACATCCCTGGTTAGTTCATCAAGTGCGATTGCTGAGGAGAATCCGGAGACCGTTTCTTTAGGTCTTCTTGCATGAGACGTATTTGCAGCCTCAGCCACAGGATCTTCCAGGTTAGGGTTGCAAGACTTAGAGCTGGAGGAATCAGACATGGTCATGTAGGAAGTTGAGTCGGATTGGTGCGACATGATGAATCTTTCGGAGGAGAGATGAACAGTTTCTTTGAGAGAAACTTTGCAAGACTGAAAGTTGAAACGATGGAATAGGAAACGCTGGTTGCTCGAGCAATGTCTATTATTTGTTGACCAATCAGAGTGTACTATCAATTATTTAATAAGTTGACTTACTAAACAGTAAATAACTAACATCATTAGTTGCTATAATTTCTCAGAAGCGCACATTCCCTCTTTGCCCCTAACTTTGTCAAACTGAGTAGCATCCAATGTCATGACATTCTGAGTGACATTGTATTCAGTCTGCATCTGGTTCATCCATACCAGTGGTGAACACCTGCTACCAGAAGCTAGGTACTTAGCTTCTGCAGTGGACAATGATACACACTTCTGTTTCTCCCTTGCTACTACACCATTTTGATGAGGTCCAATAGGTGAGGATGACTCATGGCTTTCAATCTGACATTTTCCACAGCCTTTTCTTTCATCCATAAGCAGATTTGGGATTCCTCTAATTGCTTCCTTGGATATGATCTTCTTCATTCCTCTTAAATGAAGTTGTCCAATTCTTCCATGCCCCAGCTTCACTTCCTCCTCTTCCTTGGCCAAGGCGCACTTTGAGGTGTAGTGTGAGACTTTAGATTCCCATAGATAACAGTTATCTTTAAAATTGGCTCCTCTCATAACTTCCTGATCGCTGCCATTCATCACCACACATCCTTCCTTAGTGAACTGTACATTGAAGCCTTGATCACATAGCTGGCTTATGCTGATAGCAGTTAGTCCTTTTACTAACAGCACATTACTCAGTTTTGGAACTCCAGGACAATCCAGCTTACCAACACCCTTGAATTCTCCTTTAGCTCCATCACCAAATGTCACATACCTGGTAGCATGAGGTTGTAGATCCACCAATAAGTTGCTCATCCCAGTCATATGTCTTGAGAAGCCACTATCAAAATACCAGTCTTGTCTGGTAGATGCCCTTGGAAATATTTGTAATGATATAATTTTATAAAATATAAGGTATCACAAATAACTTGTATATATTATTTAAAACTAATAACAACAAACTATGTATGAAAAAATGAAGAACTGGAAGTCCTTAAATGTTTCAAATAACATACCAAACTTTCCTTAAATGTTTCTAAAATCAAAATAAACTTTCCTTAAATATTTCATATAACACAACAAACTCAATTTCCTTATATGAACATTGTATTAGTGATCATAAATCAAAACTTCTCTATCTAATTTTCCGTGGTTTATAAATACAAAAGCTTTTGCAATTCATTTTGGAAAATGAAACATCATAGTGTAATTTTAAAAGGTTTTGGGTTTATAATTTATTTTTACCTAGATAGAAATAAAGGTTTTGAACAAAAAAAAGATGTATCAAAATTGGTATGTTTTTTCTTAAAGAATTCAAGTTTTTATTGTTGATTCACTAACATATACAGCTAATAAATGAATAAAGTTTACAATCACAAATTAAATCTATATTAAAAAATGGTTTTTACGATTAAATTAAATGGAGATGTATATAAAAATAATAGTAATATTAGAGAATGTAATAATGAACTCCTTCCAAATCCACTTGTATATATCTTTACAAATATTTGTAAGGGTTTCACTTTATTAAAGACGAGACATAGTTTTTAGTGTGATCTTCCGCTGTGTATTGTGTATAATTATAGGTATTATGCATAGTTCTTAGATTTTTATTTATGCACTATTGTATGACATGTGTCATATGTTGTATTTTATTTTATGGACATATATATAAAGATGTCGTTAGGAACTCATGTTGTGACAGTACCAATAATTAACACTTATATGATATTATAGTAAATATATATTATAAGGATTGTTACAGTTGGTATCAGAGCAGGTCAATTCTCAACATAGCCTTGAAACATCATAAGCAAATATATCCCTTCCTCATATGTATGTTTAGCCAACAAGATTCTTAATATCAATATATGTATTATTAAGCCTGATCAACCTAATTCTATGTGCGTTGAAGGTAAGGTAATGGTTAAGCGACCACGAGGACTCTGAAGTGTGTGTAGAGTTGTGCCTGAGGGTGGATTCAAGCCAAGAATTGGAAGTAAGGGGAGTTGGTTAGCTCAGTTGGAGTCTTAATAAGAGTTATGATTATGGTAGCATGTAAATGAAAGGAAGTCTATTGTTCAAGCAAGCGTCCAATGTTAAATAAAACTAATTAAAGGGAGGTTTATTGTGACCTGGAGAGTAATAAATGTATTGAAGAAGAAAAAGTTTAATCAAAATTAGTATGTTTTATCTTAAAGAAATTAAGTTTTTATTGTTGATTCACTAACATATATATCTCATAATTAAATAAAATTTACAATCACAAATTAAATCTATATTAAATTATGGTTTTTATGATTAAATTAAATGAAGAAGACAATAATAAAAATAATAATAATAATAGTATTAGAGATTATTATAACGAACGCCTTCAAAATAGGCATGCCAATTCCTTTACAAGTATTTGTAATGATATCACTTTATCAAAGATAAGGTATCACAAATAATTTGTATATATTATTTAAAAATAATAACAATATACTATATACAAAAAAATAAAGAACTAGAAGTCCTTAAACGTTTCAATTAACAAACAAAACTTTCCTTAAATGTTTCTAAAATCATAACAAACTTTCCTTATATATTTCATCTAACACAACAAACTCGGTTTCCTTATATGGACATAGTTGTGGTGATCATAAATAAAAAAAATTCTTTCTAATTTGTCGTAGTTTATAAATAGAAAATATTTTGCAATCCTATTTGGAAAATGAACGATCATAGAGTAGTTTTAAAAGGTTTTGGATTTATAAACTTTTTTGACCTATATAGTAATAAATGTATTCATGAAATAAAAGAAGTATCAAAATTGATAAGTTTTTTTCTAAAAGAATTCAAGTTTTTATTGTTGATTCACTAACATATATGACTCATTACTAAATAAAGATTATAATACCAAATTAAATATATTTAAACTCTGTTTTTTACGATTAAATTAAATGGAGATAACAATAATAATAATAATAATAATATTAGAGAATATTATAATGAAACCCTTACAAATCCACATGCATATTTCTTAACAAATATTTGTAACGATTTCACTTTATTAAAGACGAGACATTGCAAATAATTTTTATATATTATTTGAAAGCAATAACAACAAATAACATATAAACAAAATTGAAGAACCAAAACTCTTTCAATGTTTCAATTAACATAACAAACTTTCCTTAAATGATTCTAAATTCACAATAAACTTTCCTTAAATATTTCATATAAGACAAGAAACTTTGTTTCCTTATTATATGAACAAAGTGATCATGAATGAAAACTTATCTTTTAACTTACCATTATTCAAAAATAAAAACATATTTCAACTCCCTTTGGCAAATGAAGAATCATAATGTAATTTCAAAATATTTTGAATTTATAAACTGTTATGACCTATTTGGTAATAAAGGTAGTCAAGAAGAAAATGATGAATCAAAATTGGCAAGTTTTTTTCATAAATTTCAAGTTTTAATTGTTGATTTACTAACTTATCTTACTCTAAATTAAATAAACTTTACAATCACGATGTAAGTCTTTAATAAACTATGGTTTTTACTATTGTATTAAATGGAGAAGACACTGATAATAGTTTTTATATTAGAGAATATTATAAGGAAATCCTTCCAAATACGCATGCCAATATCTTTACAAATATTTCTAATGATATAATTTTATCAAATATAAGGTATCACAAATAATTTCCTTAAATGTTTCAAATAACATACCAAACTTTCCTTAAATGTTTCTAAAATCACAATACACTTTCCTTAAATATTTCATATAACACAACAAACTCAATTTCCTTATATGAACATTGTATTAGTGATCATAAATCAAAACTTCTCTATCTAATTTTCCGTGGTTTATAAATACAAAAGCTTTTGCAATTCATTTTGGAAAATGAAACATCATAGTGTAATTTTAAAAGGTTTTGTGTTTATAATTTATTTTTACCTGATAGTAAAAATGTATTGAACAAAAAAAAGATGTATCAAAATTGGTATGTTTTTTCTTAAAGAATTCAAGTTTTTATTGTTGATTCACTAACATATACAGCTAATAATTGAATAAAGTTTACAATCACAAATTAAATCTATATTAAAAAATGGTTTTTACGATTAAATTAAATGGAGATGTATATAAAAATAATAGTAATATTAGAGAATATTATAATGAACTCCTTCCAAATCCACTTGCATATATCTTTACAAATATTTGTAAGGGTTTCACTTTATTAAAGACGAGAAATAGTTTTTAGTGTGATCTTCCGCTGTGCATTTTTTAAAATTATAGGTATTATGCATAGTTCTTAGATTTTTATTTATGCACTATTGTATGACATGTGTCATATGTTGTATTTTATTTTATGGACATATATATAAAGATGTCGTTAGGAACTTATGTTGTGACAGTACCAATAATTAACACTTATATGATATTATACTAAATATATATTATAAGCGTTGTTACAGTTGGTATTAGAGCAGGTCAATTCTCAACATAGCCTTGAAACATCATAAGCAAATATATCCCTTCCTCATATGTATGTTTAGCCAACAAGATTCATAATATCAATATATGTATTATTGGGCCTGATCAACCTAATCCTATGTGTGTTGAAGGTAGGGTAATGGTTGAGCGACCACGAGGACTCTGAAGTGTGTGTAAGTTGTGCTTGAGGGTGGATTCAAGCCAAAAATTGGTAGTTAGGGGAGCTGGTTAGCTCAGTTGGAGTCTTAATAAGAGTTGTGATTATGGTAACATGTAAATGAAAGGAAGTCTATTATTCAAGCAAGCGTCCAATGTTTAATAAATATAATTAAAGGGAGGTTTATTGTGACCTGGAGAGTAATAAATGTATTGAAGAAGAAAAAGTTTTATCAAAATTGGTATGTTTTATCTTAAAGGAGTTAAGTTTTTATTGTTGACTCACTAACATATATATCTCATAATTGAATAAAGTTTACAATCACAAATTAAATCTATATTAAATTATGGTTTTTAAGAATAAATTAAATGAAGAAGACAATAATAATAATAATAATAGTAATAATAATAATAATAATAATAATAATAGTAGTATTAGAGAATATTATAACGAACGCCTCCCAAATATTTGTAATGATATCACTTTATCAAAGATAAGGTATCACAAATAATTTCTATATATTATTTAAAGATAATAACAATATACTATATACAAAAAAAATAAAGAACTAGAAGTCCTTAAACGTTTCAATTAACAAACAAAACTTTCCTTAAATGTTTCTAAAATCACAACAAACTTTCCTTATATATTTCATCTAACACAACAAACTCGGTTTCCTTATATGGACATAGTTGTGGTGATCATAAATCAAAAAAATTCTTTCTAATTTGTCGTAGTTTATAAATAGAAAAGATTTTGCAATCCCCTTTGGAAAATGAAGGATCATAGTGTAGTTTTAAAAGGTTTTGGATTTATAAACTTTTTTTACTTATATAGTAATAAATGTATTCATGAATTAAAGGACGTATCAAAATTGATAAGTTTTTTTCTTAAAGAATTCAAGTTTTTTTCTTAAAGAATTCAAGTTTTTTCTTTAATAAATTATGGTTTAGGCACTGGTAATAGTTTTAATATTAGAGACTATTATAAGGAACTCCTTCCAAATACGCATGCAAATATCTTTACAAATATTTCTAATGATATTATTTTATCAAATATAAGGTATCACAATTAATTTTTATATATTATTTAAAAATAATAACAACAAACTATATATGAAAAAATGAAGAACTTGAAGTCCTTAAATGTTTCAAATAACATACCAAACTTTCCTTAAATGTTTCTAAAATCACAATAAACTTTCCTTAACTATTTCATATAACACAACAAACTCAATTTCCTTATATGAACATAGTATTAGTGATCGTAAATCAAAACTTCTCTATCTAATTTTCCATGGTTTCTAAATACAAAAGATTTTGCAATTCATTTTGGAAAATGAAACATCATAGTGTAATTTTAAAAGGTTTTGGGTTTATAATTTATTTTTACCTAGATAGTAATAAATGTATTGAACAAAAAAAAGATGTATCAAAATTGTTATGTTTTTTCTTAAAGAATTCAAGTTTTTATTGTTGATTCACTAACATATACAGCTAATAATTGAATAAAGTTTACAATCACAAATTAAATCTATATTAAAAAAAGGTTTTTATGATTAAGTTACATGGAGATGTATATGATAATAATAGTATTATTAGAGAATATTATAATGAACTCATTCCAAATCCATTTGCATATATCTTTACAAATATTTGTAAGGGTTTCACTTTATTAAAGACGAGACATAGCTTTTAGTGTGATCTTCCTCGGTGCATTTTGTATAATTATAGGTATTATGCATAGTTCTTAGATTTTTATTTATGCACTATTGTATGACATGTGTCATATGTTGTATTTTATTTTATGGACATGTATATAAACATGTCGTTAGGAACTTATGTTGTGACAGTACCAATAATTAACACTTATATGATATTATACTATATATATATTATAAGAGTTGTTACAGTTGGTATCAGAGCAGGTCAATTCTCAACATAGCCTTGAAACATCATAAGCAAATATATCCCTTCCTCATATGTACGTTTAGTCAACAAGATTCATAATATCAATATATGTATTATTGGGCCTGATCAACCTAATTCTATGTGCGTGGTAGGTAGGGTAATGGTTGAGCGACCACGAGGACTCTGAAGTGTGTGTAGAGTTGTGCCTGAGGGTGGATTAAAGCCAAGAATTGGAAGTAAGGGGAGCTGGTTAGCTCAGTTGGATTCTTAATAAGAGTTATGATTATGGTAGCATGTAAATGAATGGAAGTCAATTGTTCAAGCAAGCGTCCAATGTAAAATAAAGGTAATTAAAGGGAGGTTTATTGTGACATGGAGAGTATTATAACGAACGCCTTCAAAAATTAAATCTATATTAAATTATGGTTTTTATGATTAAATTAAATGAAGAAGACAATAATAATAATAATAATGATAATTATCATAATAATAATAATAGTAGTATTAGAGATTATTATAACGAACGCCTTCAAAATAGGCATGCCAATTCCTTTACAAGTATTTGTAATGATATCACTTTATCAAAGATAAGGTATCACAAATAATTTGTATATATTATTTAAAAATAATAACAATATACTATATGCAAAAAAAATAAAGAACTAGAAGTCCTTAAATGTTTCAATTAACAAACAAAACTTTCCTTAAATGTTTCTAAAATCACAACAAACCATCCTTAAATATTTCATCTAACACAACAAACTCGGTTTCCTTATATGGACACAGTTGTGGTCATCATAAATCAAAAAAATTCTTTCTAATTTGTCGTAGTTCATAAATAGAAAAGATTTTGCAATAAATGTTTTAAAAAGGTTTTGGATTTATAAACTTTTTTGACCTATACAGTAATAAATGTATTCATGAATTAAAGAATTCAAGTTTTTATTGTTGATTCACTAACATATATGACTCATAACTAAATAAAGATTGTAATCACAAATTAAATATATATTAAACTCTATTTTTAACGATTAAATTAAATGGAGAAGACAATAATAATAATGATATTAGAGAACATTATAATGAAAGTCTTCGAAATCCACATGCATATTTCTGAACAAATATTTGTAACGATTTCACTTTATTAAAGACGAGACATTGCAAATAATTTTTATATATTATTTAAAAGCAATAACAACAAATAACATATAAACAAAATTGAAGAACCAAAACTCCTTAAATGTTTCAATTAAGATAACAAACTTTCCTTAAATGATTCTAAATTCCCAATAAACTTTCCTTAAATATTTCATATAAGACAAGAAACTTTGTTTCCTTATAATATGAACAAAGTGATCATGAATGAAAACTTATCTTTTAACTTACCATTATTCAAAAATAAAAACATATTTCAACCCCCTTTAGCAAATGAAGAATCATTATGTAATTTCAAAATATTTTGAATTTATAAACTGTTATGACCTATTTGGTAATAAAGGTAGTCATGAAGAAAATGATGAATCAAAATTGGTAAGTTATTTTCATAAGTTTCAAGTTTTAATTGTAGATTTACTAACTTATCTTGCTCTAAATTAAAATAAACTTTACAATCACGATGTAAATCTTTAATAAACTATGGTTTTCACTGTTGTATTAAATGGAGAAGGCAGTGATAATAATTTTAATATTAGAGAAAATTATAAGGAACTCCTTCCAAATACGCATGCAAATATCTTTACAAATATTTCTAATGATATAATTCTATCAAATATAAGGTATCACAATTGATATGTTTTTTCTTAAAGAATTCAAGTTTTTATTGTTGATTCACTAACATATACAGCTAATAATTGAATAAAGTTTACAATCACAAATTAAATCTATATTAAAAAATGGTTTTTACGATTAAATTAAATGGAGATGTATATAAAAATAATAGTAATATTAGAGAATATTATAATGAACTCCTTCCAAATCCACTTGCATATATCTTTACAAATATTTGTAAGGGTTTCACTTTATTAAAGACGAGACATAGTTTTTAGTGTGATCTTCCGCTGTGTATTGTGTATAATTATAGGTATTATGCATAGTTCTTAGATTTTTATTTATGCACTATTGTATGACATGTGTCATATGTTGTATTTTATTTTATGGACATATATATAAAGATGTCGTTAGGAACTTATGTTGTGACAGTACCAATAATTAACACTTATATGATATTATACTAAATATATATTATAAGGATTGTTACAGTTGGTATCAGAGCAGGTCAATTCTCAACATAGCCTTGAAACATCATAAGCAAATATATCCCTTCCTCATATGTATGTTTAGCCAACAAGATTCTTATTATCAATATATGTATTATTAGGCCTGATCAACCTAATTCTATGTGCGTTGAAGGTAAGGTAATGGTTAAGCGACCACGAGGACTCTGAAGTGTGTGTAGAGTTGTGCCTGAGGGTGGATTCAAGCCAAGAATTGGAAGTAAGGGGAGTTGGTTAGCTCAGTTGGAGTCTTAATAAGAGTTATGATTATGGTAGCATGTAAATGAAAGGAAGTCTATTGTTCAAGCAAGCGTCCAATGTTAAATAAAAGTAATTAAAGGGAGGTTTATTGTGACCTGGAGAGTAATAAATGTATTGAAGAAGAAAAAGTTTAATCAAAATTAGTATGTTTTATCTTAAAGAAATTAAGTTTTTATTGTTGATTCACTAACATATATATCTCATAATTAATTAAAGTTTACAATCACAAATTAAATCTATATTAAATTATGGTTTTTATGATTAAATTAAATGAAGAAGACAATAATAAAAATAATAATAATAATAGTATTAGAGATTATTATAACGAACGCCTTCAAAATAGGCATGCCAATTCCTTTACAAGTATTTGTAATGATATCACTTTATCAAAGATAAGGTATCACAAATAATTTGTATATATTATTTAAAAATAATAACAATATACTATATACAAAAAAAAATAAAGAACTAGAAGTCCTTAAACGTTTCAATTAACAAACAAAACTTTCCTTAAATGTTTCTAAAATCACAACAAACTTTCCTTATATATTTCATCTAACACAACAAACTCGGTTTCCTTATATGGACATAGTTGTGGTGATCATAAATCAAAAAAATTCTTTCTAATTTTTCGTAGTTTATAAATAGAAAATATTTTGCAATCCCCTTTGGAAAATGAGCGATCATAGAGTAGTTTTAAAAGGTTTTGGATTTATAACCTTTTTTTACCTATATAGTAATAAATGTATTCTTGAATTAAAAGAAGCATCAAAATTGATAAGTTTTTTTCTTAAAGAATTCAAGTTTTTATTGTTGATTCACTAACATATATGACTCATTACTAAATAAAGATTATAATCACAAATTAAATATATATTAAACTCTGTTTTTTACGATTAAATTAAATGGAGAAAACATTAATAATAATAATAATAATAGAGAATATTATAATGAAACCCTTACAAATCCACATGCATATTTCTTAACAAATATTTGTAACGATTTCACTTTATTAAAGACGAGACATTGCAAATAATTTTTATATATTATTTGAAAGCAATAACAACAAATAACATATAAACAAAATTGAAGAACCAAAACTCCTTCAATGTTTCAATTAACATAACAAACTTTCCTTAAATGATTCTAAATTCACAATAAACTTTCCTTAAATATTTCATATAAGACAAGAAACTTTGTTTCCTTATTATATGAACAAAGTGATCATGAATGAAAACTTATCTTTTAACTTACCATTATTCAAAAATAAAAACATATTTCAACCCCCTTTGGCAAATGAAGAATCATAATGTAATTTCAAAATATTTTGAATTTATAAACTGTTATGACCTATTTGGCAATAAAGGTAGTCAAGAAGAAAATGATGAATCAAAATTGGTAAGTTTTTTTTCATAAATTTCAAGTTTTAATTGTAGATTTACTAATTTATCTTACTCTAAATAAAATAAACTTTACAATCACGATGTAAGTCTTTAATAAACTATGGTTTTTACTATTGTATTAAATGGAGAAGGCAATGATAATAGTTTTAATATTAGAGAATATTATAAGGAAATCCTTCCAAATACGCATGCCAATATCTTTACAAATATTTCTAATGATATAATTTTATCAAATATAAGGTATCACAAATAATTTCCTTAAATGTTTCAAATAACATACCAAACTTTCCTTAAATGTTTCTAAAATCACAATACACTTTCCTTAAATATTTCATATAACACAACAAACTCAATTTCCTTATATGAACATTGTATTAGTGATCATAAATCAAAACTTCTCTATCTAATTTTCCGTGGTTTATAAATACAAAAGCTTTTGCAATTCATTTTGGAAAATGAAACATCATAGTGTAATTTTAAAAGGTTTTGTGTTTATAATTTATTTTTACCTAGATAGTAAAAATGTATTGAACAAAAAAAAGATGTATCAAAATTGGTATGTTTTTTCTTAAAGAATTCAAGTTTTTATTGTTGATTCACTAACATATACAGCTAATAATTGAATAAAGTTTACAATCACAAATTAAATCTATATTAAAAATGGTTTTTACGATTAAATTAAATGGAGATGTATATAAAAATAATAGTAATATTAGAGAATATTATAATGAACTCCTTCCAAATCCACTTGCATATATCTTTACAAATATTTGTAAGGGTTTCACTTTATTAAAGACGAGACATAGTTTTTAGTGTGATCTTCCGCTGTGTATTGTGTATAATTATAGGTATTATGCATAGTTCTTAGATTTTTATTTATGCACTATTGTATGACATGTGTCATATGTTGTATTTTATTTTATGGACATATATATAAAGATGTCGTTAGGAACTTATGTTGTGACAGTACCAATAATTAACACTTATATGATATTATACTAAATATATATTATAAGGATTGTTACAGTTGGTATCAGAGCAGGTCAATTCTCAACATAGCCTTGAAACATCATAAGCAAATATATCCCTTCCTCATATGTATGTTTAGCCAACAAGATTCTTATTATCAATATATGTATTATTAGGCCTGATCAACCTAATTCTATGTGCGTTGAAGGTAAGGTAATGGTTAAGCGACCACGAGGACTCTGAAGTGTGTGTAGAGTTGTGCCTGAGGGTGGATTCAAGCCAAGAATTGGAAGTAAGGGGAGTTGGTTAGCTCAGTTGGAGTCTTAATAAGAGTTATGATTATGGTAGCATGTAAATGAAAGGAAGTCTATTGTTCAAGCAAGCGTCCAATGTTAAATAAAAGTAATTAAAGGGAGGTTTATTGTGACCTGGAGAGTAATAAATGTATTGAAGAAGAAAAAGTTTAATCAAAATTAGTATGTTTTATCTTAAAGAAATTAAGTTTTTATTGTTGATTCACTAACATATATATCTCATAATTAATTAAAGTTTACAATCACAAATTAAATCTATATTAAATTATGGTTTTTATGATTAAATTAAATGAAGAAGACAATAATAAAAATAATAATAATAATAGTATTAGAGATTATTATAACGAACGCCTTCAAAATAGGCATGCCAATTCCTTTACAAGTATTTGTAATGATATCACTTTATCAAAGATAAGGTATCACAAATAATTTGTATATATTATTTAAAAATAATAACAATATACTATATACAAAAAAAAATAAAGAACTAGAAGTCCTTAAACGTTTCAATTAACAAACAAAACTTTCCTTAAACGTTTCTAAAATCACAACAAACTTTCCTTATATATTTCATCTAACACAACAAACTCGGTTTCCTTATATGGACATAGTTGTGGTGATCATAAATCAAAAAAATTCTTTCTAATTTTTCGTAGTTTATAAATAGAAAATATTTTGCAATCCCCTTTGGAAAATGAGCGATCATAGAGTAGTTTTAAAAGGTTTTGGATTTATAACCTTTTTTTACCTATATAGTAATAAATGTATTCATGAATTAAAAGAAGCATCAAAATTGATAAGTTTTTTTCTTAAAGAATTCAAGTTTTTATTGTTGATTCACTAACATATATGACTCATTACTAAATAAAGATTATAATCACAAATTAAATATATATTAAACTCTGTTTTTTACGATTAAATTAAATGGAGAAAACATTAATAATAATAATAATAATAATAATAATAGAGAATATTATAATGAAACCCTTACAAATCCACATGCATATTTCTTAACAAATATTTGTAACGATTTCACTTTATTAAAGACGAGACATTGCAAATAATTTTTATATATTATTTGAAAGCAATAACAACAAATAACATATAAACAAAATTGAAGAACCAAAACTCCTTCAATGTTTCAATTAACATAACAAACTTTCCTTAAATGATTCTAAATTCACAATAAACTTTCCTTAAATATTTTATATAAGACAAGAAACTTTGTTTCCTTATTATATGAACAAAGTGATCATGAATGAAAACTTATCTTTTAACTTACCATTATTCAAAAATAAAAACATATTTCAACCCCCTTTGGCAAATGAAGAATCATAACGTAATTTCAAAATATTTTGAATTTATAAACTGTTGTGACCTATTTGGTAATAAAGGTAGTCAAGAAGAAAATGATGAATCAAAATTGGTAAGTTTTTTTCATAAATTTCAAGTTTTAATTGTAGATTTACTAACTTATCTTACTCTAAATTAAATAAACTTTACAATCACGATGTAAGTCTTTAATAAACTATGGTTTTCACTATTGTATTAAATGGAGAAGGCACTGATAATAGTTTTAATATTAGTGAATATTATAAGGAAATCCTTACAAATACGCATGCAAATATCTTTACAAATATTTGTAATGATATAATTCTATCAAATATAAGGTATCACAAATAATTTGTATATATTATTTAAAAATAATAACAACAAATTATATATGAAAAAATGTAGAACTGGAAGTCCTTAAATGTTTCAAATAACATACCAAACTTTCCTTAAATGTTTCTAAAATCACAATAAACTTTCCTTAAATATTTCATATAACACAACAAACTCAATTTCCTTATATGAACATAGTATTAGTGATCATAAATCAAAACTTCTCTATCTAATTTTCCGTGGTTTATAAATACAAAAGCTTTTGCAATTCATTTTGGAAAATGAAACATCATAGTGTAATTTTAAAAGGTTTTGGGTTTATAATTTATTTTTACCTAGATAGTAATAAATGTATTGAACAAAAAAAAGATGTATCAAAATTGGTATGTTTTTTCTTAAAGAATTCAAGTTTTTATTGTTGATTAACTAACATATACAACTAATAATTGAATAAAGTTTACAATCACAAATTAAATCTATATTAAAAAATGGTTTTTACGATTAAATTAAATGGAGATGTATATAAAAATAATAGTAATATTAGAGAATGTTATAATGAACCCCTTCCAAATCCACTTGCATATATCTTTACAAATATTTGTAAGGGTTTCACCTTATTAAAGACGAGACATAGTTTTTAGTGTGATCTTCCGCTGTGCATTTTGTAAAATTATAGGTATTATGCATAGTTCTTAAATTTTTATTTATGCACTATTGTATGACATGTGTCATATGTTGTATTTTATTTTATGGACATATATATATAAAGATGTCGTTAGGAACTTATGTTGTGACAGTACCAATAATTAACACTTATATGATATTAAACTAAATATATATTATAAGGGTTGTTACAGTTGGTATCAGAGCAGGTCAATTCTCAACATAGCCTTGAAACATCATAAGCAAATATATCCCTTCCTCATATGTATGTTTAGCCAACAAGATTCTTAATATCCATATATGTATTATTAGGCCTGATCAACCTAATTCTATGTGCGTTGAAGGTAAGGTAATGGTTAAGCGACCACGAGGACTCTGAAGTGTGTGTAGAGTTGTGCCTGAGGGTGGATTCAAGCCAAGAATTGGAAGTAAGGGGAGCTGGTTAGCTCAGTTGGAGTCTTAATAAGAGTGATGATTATGGTAGCATGTAAATGAAAGGAAGTCTATTGTTCAAGCAAGCGTCCAATGTTAAATAAAGGTAACTAAAGGGAGGTTTATTATGACCTGGAGAGTAATAAATGTATTGAAGAAGAATTTTTTTATCAAAATTGGTATGTTTTATCTTAAAGAAATTAAGTTTTTATTGTTGATTCACTAACATATATATCTCATAATTAAATAAAGTTTACAATCACAAATTAAATCTATATTAAATTATGGTTTTTATGACTAAATTAAATGAAGAAGACAATAATAATAATAATAATAATAATAGTATTAGAGATTATTATAACGAACGCCTTCAAAATAGGCATGCCAATTCCTTTACAAGTATTTGTAATGATATCACTTTATCAAAGATAAGTTATCACAAATAATTTGTATATATTATTTAAAAATAATAACAATATACTATATACAAAAAAAAATAAAGAACTAGAAGTCCTTAAACGTTTCAATTAACAAACAAAACTTTCCTTAAATGTTTCTAAAATCACAACAAACTTTCCTTATATATTTCATCTAACACAACAAAATCGGTTTCCTTATATGGACATAGTTGTGGTGATCATAAATAAAAAAAATTCTTTCTAATTTGTCGTAGTTTATAAATAGAAAATATTTTGCAATCCTATTTGGAAAATGAACGATCATAGAGTAGTTTTAAAAGGTTTTGGATTTATAAACTTTTTTGACCTATATAGTAATAAATGTATTCATGAATTAAAAGAAGTATCAAAATTGATAAGTTTTTTTCTAAAAGAATTCAAGTTTTTATTGTTGATTCACTAACATATATGACTCATTACTAAATAAAGATTATAATACCAAATTAAATATATTTAAACTCTGTTTTTTACGATTAAATTAAATGGAGATAACAATAATAATAATAATAATATTAGAGAATATTATAATGAAACCCTTACAAATCCACATGCATATTTCTTAACAAATATTTGTAACGATTTCACTTTATTAAAGACGAGACATTGCAAATAATTTTTATATATTATTTGAAAGCAATAACAACAAATAACATATAAATAAAATTGAAGAACCAAAACTCTTTCAATGTTTCAATTAACATAACAAACTTTCCTTAAATGATTCTAAATTCACAATAAACTTTCCTTAAATATTTCATATAAGACAAGAAACTTTGTTTCCTTATTATATGAACAAAGTGATCATGAATGAAAACTTATCTTTTAACTTACCATTATTCAAAAATAAAAACATATTTCAAGTCCCTTTGGCAAATGAAGAATCATAATGTAATTTCAAAATATTTTGAATTTATAAACTGTTATGACCTATTTGGCAATAAAGGTAGTTAAGAAGAAAATGATGAATCAAAATTGGTAAGTTTTTTTCATAAATTTCAAGTTTTAATTGTAGATTTACTAACTTATCTTACTCTAAATAAAATAAACTTTACAATCACGATGTAAGTCTTTAATAAACTATGGTTTTTACTATTGTATTAAATGGAGAAGGCAATGATAATAGTTTTAATATTAGAGAATATTATAAGGAAATCCTTCCAAATACGCATGCCAATATCTTTACAAATATTTCTAATGATATAATTTTATCAAATATAAGGTATCACAAATAATTTCCTTAAATGTTTCAAATAACATACCAAACTTTCCTTAAATGTTTCTAAAATCACAATACACTTTCCTTAAATATTTCATATAACACAACAAACTCAATTTCCTTATATGAACATTGTATTAGTGATCATAAATCAAAACTTCTCTATCTAATTTTCCGTGGTTTATAAATACAAAAGCTTTTGCAATTCATTTTGGAAAATGAAACATCATAGTGTAATTTTAAAAGGTTTTGTGTTTATAATTTATTTTTACCTGATAGTAAAAATGTATTGAACAAAAAAAAGATGTATCAAAATTGGTATGTTTTTTCTTAAAGAATTCAAGTTTTTATTGTTGATTCACTAACATATACAGCTAATAATTGAATAAAGTTTACAATCACAAATTAAATCTATATTAAAAAATGGTTTTTACGATTAAATTAAATGGAGATGTATATAAAAATAATAGTAATCTTAGAGAATATTATAATGAACTCCTTCCAAATCCACTTGCATATATCTTTACAAATATTTGTAAGGGTTTCACTTTATTAAATATGAGAAATAGTTTTTAGTGTGATCTTCCGCTGTGCATTTTGTATAATTATAGGTATTGTGCATAGTTCTTAGATTTTTATTTATGCACTATTGTATGACATGTGTCATATGTCGTATTTTATTTTATGGACATATATATAAAGATGTCGTTAGGAACTTATGTTGTGACAGTACCAATAATTAACACCTATATGATATTATACTAAATATATATTATAAGCGTTGTTACAGTTGGTATTAGAGCAGGTCAATTCTCAACATAGCCTTGAAACATCATAAGCAAATATATCCCTTCCTCATATGTATGTTTAGCCAACAAGATTCAAATATCAATATATGTATTATTGGGCCTGATCAACCTAATTCTATGTGTGTTGAAGGTAGGGTAATGGTTGAGCGACCACGAGGACTCTGAAGTATGTGTAAGTTGTGCTTGAGGGTGGATTCAAGCCAAAAATTGGTAGTTAGGGGAGCTGGTTAGCTCAGTTGGAGTCTTAATAAGAGTTGTGATTATGGTAACATGTAAATGAAAGGAAGTCTATTATTCAAGCAAGCGTCAAATGTTTAATAAATATAATTAAAGGGAGGTTTATTGTGACCTGGAGAGTAATAAATGTATTGAAGAAGAAAAAGTTTAATCAAAATTGGTATGTTTTATCTTAAAGGAATTAAGTTTTTATTGTTGACTCACTAACATATATATCTCATAATTGAATACAGTTTACAATCACAAATTAAATCTATATTAAATTATGGTTTTTATGAATAAATTAAATGAAGAAGACAATAATAATAATAATAATAGTAATAATGATAATAATAATAATAATAATAATAATAATAGTAGTATTAGAGAATATTATAACGAACGCCTCCCAAATATTTGTAATGATATCACTTTATCAAAGATAAGGTATCACAAATAATTTCTATATATTATTTAAAGATAATAACAATATACTATATACAAAAAAAATAAAGAACTAGAAGTCCTTAAACGTTTCAATTAACAAACAAAACTTTCCTTAAATGTTTCTAAAATCACAACAAACTTTCCTTATATATTTCATCTAACACAACAAACTCGGTTTCCTTATATGGACATAGTTGTGGTGATCATAAATCAAAAAAATTCTTTCTAATTTGTCGTAGTTTATAAATAGAAAAGATTTTGCAATCCCCTTTGGAAAATGAAGGATCATAGTGTAGTTTTAAAAGGTTTTGGATTTATAAACTTTTTTTACCTATATAGTAATAAATGTATTCATGAATTAAAGGACGTATCAAAATTGATAAGTTTTTTTCTTAAAGAATTCAAGTTTTTTTTTGTTGATTCACTAACATATATTGTAACACCCCAAATAAAGAAAGAGAATTATTTAATTAAGTTGATAATATATTTATTAATTTAATTAAATAAAATTGAATTATTGGATTATTATTATTATTAATAATAATTATTGGAAAAATATATATGTTGGAATAAGGAAAGGGTTTCATTTTTTGGAAAAGGTTTCACGTGAGAAACAGAGAAGCTGCAGAGAAGAGGAAGAAGGGCAAAGCGCCGAAAAGCACGGTTGAGGAACGGAGAAGCTAAAGCTTAGAGATTTGCCGGATTATATCAGGTAAAGGGGGTTTATCGTCGTTTAATGGGTATTATAGATTAACATGTAATGGGTAGTGATAAACCGTTGAATTGACCCTAATTGGGATTTAGAATGCTGAGAATATTATGATGAATAAGTTGAATTTAAGCTGAAATTAGATCGGTAGCTGTGTGAGTTGTGAGATTCTGAACGTATCGCTTTTTACGGATTTGGAATCGGAGGTCCGGAAGTCCTCCAACGGCGGAAAATGCGGAAACTCTGCATTCTGCCTTGTGTTAGCGCAGGAACTGCTGTTTCGCCTGCGTTAACCGGTTAACCCAGGGTGTTAACCGGTTAACACTGTTATAAATTGTGAAAGATGTTGAGTTTTGCCTGCGTTAACCGGTTAACCTATAGCGTTAACCGGTTAACACTGTTGCGTGTTGCCAGAAAATGTATTTTTGTCCTGCGTTAACCGGTTAACCCAGGGCGTTAACCGGTTAACACTGTTGCAGTGTGGAAAAATAGTTGATTTTTATGTTGTAAATGCAATTGGTAGTTGGCCTATTGTAGTTAATTTCGATGAATAAAATTGTTGAGTTTATGTTGTGAAATGCTGATGCAAATATGTTGAAAAGTTGATTATAAGTTGTTTTGTTGAAAGTATTAAGTTGTAGGCTGATGAGCCAAAGTTGATTTAAGTTGCTTGTTGAAAATACTAAGTTGTAGGCTGGTGAGCCAAAGTTGATTATAAGTTGTTTTGTTGAAAGAAAAGCTGTTGTGTTGCTGTTATTCTTATGTTGTTGAGTTTCAAGTCTTACATGCCATATACATTCATATGCATTAAGTCGGAGCTTTGCTCACACCACGTTGGCCTGGATTGGCAAAATTATGGGGCTTTTGCTCACACCACGTTGGCCTGGATTGGCAAAATTATGGGGCTTTTGCTCACACCACGTTGGCCTGGATTGGCAAAATTTTAAGTTGAAAGTTGAAGGCTTATGCCTTGATGCCCACTAAACTGGCAATGATTTTAAGTTGGGAGTTTTACTCCAAATGGTACCACATGCATGAAGAGTCGAGTCTCATCGAGTTGCATTTTATGTTGTTATTGAGTTGCATTGTATGTTGTTGTTGAGTTGTATTTACGTTGTATTTGAATATGATAATTGAGTTGACTGTGCCGTTACCGAATGCATGATATGATTTGGGTGATTAACGTGTAGAATTACTTAACATAATATGATGATTTATAATATTTGTTATATCGATTGAGGAACTCACCCTTACAATATTTTTCAGGTAACGAGCAGTGAGTTGAGTAGAAGCTAGTACTTGAAGTCTAGTGTCGTCTTTTAAGTGGGTCATGCTCTGATAGATGTAACATCGGGACGGGATGTTTTATTTGTCGAATAAATGTTAATTTTAAGATATTACAGATGTTGAATAATTCTATCCGCTGCGTAATTTTAAAGAAGTGTTGATGTCGAATTAAATAATGAGTATGACTGATTTTATGTTGAATTTTGTAAAGAAGTTGTTATGTGACACCCTTGAGTTGCAGTATTTACTCTGATATGTATGATTTATTTGCTGTTGTTTTAATTAAATATTTGGGGTATTTAGAAGGGTGTTACATTAGTGGTATCAGAGCAGGTCGGTCTGTCCGGCCAGTTGTCGTGTCGTTACTGTCTAACAATTGTGTAATTGTTATTAATCTAACGTTAAGTTGTGTTGTATTGATAAGTTGAAATGGCTGGAAGGAATGACGCTGCAATGGCTGCCGCAATGCAAGCAATGGCACAAGCTGTGCAGAACTTGCCAAATGCTGGTGGAGATGCTGGATCACGTAGCTTGGCGACTTTTCAGAGAGAGAATCCGCCGGTGTTTAAAGGAAAGCATGATCCAGATGCAACCTTGGGATGGTTGAAAGAGATTGAGAGAATCTTCCGTGTTATGGATTGCACTCCAGCTCAGAAGGTTCGGTATGGTACTCACATGCTAGCAGTCGAAGCTGATGACTGGTGGCTAGAGACTCACGAGAGGTTGACCGTGGCGGGTGAAGACGTTACTTGGGATGTATTCCGTAGGGAATTCCTGAGAAAGTATTATCCGGAAGATGTCCGTGGTAAGAAGGAAATTGAATTCCTTGAGCTGAAGCAAGGAAACATGTCTGTCACCGATTATGCTGCGAAATTTGTGGAGCTGTCCAAATTTTATCCTCATTACACTGGTGCGGGTGCTGAATTTTCAAAGTGCATCAAGTTTGAAAACGGATTGCGCTCTGAAATTAAGAAAGCTGTTGGGTATCAGAAGATACGCATTTTTACTGAATTGGTTGATAGCTGCAGGATATTTGAAGAAGACAATAATGCTCATTACAAGATTGTCAGTGATCGCAGAGGCAAGCAACATCAAAACCGTGGCAAGCCGTATGATGTTCCAGCTGGGAAAGGGAAACAAAGAGCTGCTCCGACTCAGAGAGCTAGTGGGGGAGGTGCTCCTACTGGTATAGTTTGCTTCAAATGTGGTCAGGCTGGTCATAAGAGTAATGTATGCACTGCTGAAGTAAAGAGGTGTTTTCGCTGTGGTAAGACTGGGCATGCAATAGCTGATTGCAAGCACAAGGAAGTGATTTGTTTTAATTGTGGTGAAGAAGGGCATATTGGAAGTCAGTGTCAGAAGCCGAAGAAAGGGAATCAGTCTGGAGGCAAGGTCTTTGCTTTATCGGGTTCTGAGACTTCTGCTGATGATCGTTTGATCCGAGGTACGTGTTATATTAATGGCTTTCCTCTTGTAGCTATTATTGACACAGGTGCGACTCATTCCTTTATATCTTTGGATTGTGCTGTGAAACTTAAGTTAGAGATATCTGAGCTGTTTGGTGGTATGGTAATTGATACTCCTGCGAAGGGTTCAGTGACTACTACTTCGGTTTGTTTAAATTGTCCTTTGAGTATTTTTGGTAGAGACTTTGGGATGGACCTAGTGTGTCTTCCACTAGTGCAGATTGATGTTATTCTGGGTATGAACTGGTTGGTGTTCAACCGAGTTTCTATCAATTGTTTTGATAAAACGGTGATCTTTCCTGAGATTGAAGAAGGAAAGAGTTTGTTCCTATCAGCAAGGCAAGTGGATGAGGCAGTAGCTGAGGGAGCAGAGTTGTTCATGCTGTTAGCAACTTTGGAGGCCAAGGATAAGATGGTGATTTGTGATCTAGCCGTGGTGTGTGATTTTCCTGATGTGTTTCCTGAAGAGGTGAACGAATTACCACCAGAACGCGAAGTGGAGTTCTCGATTGATTTGGTACCTGGCACTAGACCGATATCGATGGCTCCGTACCGTATGTCTGCTGTTGAGTTAACTGAATTGAAGAGTCAGTTGGAAGATCTGTTGGATAAGAAATTTATTCGTCCGAGTGTGTCACCGTGGGGTGCGCCAGTGCTGTTGGTTAAGAAGAAAGAAGGTACTATGAGGTTGTGTGTGGATTACAGACAACTGAATAAAGTGACGATCAAGAATCGGTATCCTTTGCCGAGGATTGATGATTTGATGGATCAATTGGTTGGTGCGAGTGTGTTCAGCAAAATAGATTTGAGATCTGGGTATCATCAGATACGTGTGAAGACTGAGGATATTCAGAAGACTGCTTTCAGGACAAGGTATGGACATTATGAGTATTCTGTAATGCCTTTTGGTGTGACTAATGCACCTGGAGTATTTATGGAGTATATGAATAGGATTTTCCATCCGTACCTAGATCAGTTTGTTGTGGTGTTTATTGATGATATTTTGGTGTATTCGAAATCGGAAGAAGAGCATGCTGAGCATTTGAGAGTGGTTTTAGAAGTCCTACGAGAAAAGAAGTTATTTGCTAAATTGTCCAAGTGCGAATTTTGGTTAGGAGAGGTAAGTTTTCTTGGTCATGTGATTTCAAGAGGTGGTGTGGCTGTTGATCCTTCTAAGATAGAAGCGGTATCTAAGTGGGAAGCTCCGAAGTCTGTTGCTGAGATTCGAAGTTTTCTTGGTTTGGCTGGTTATTATAGGAAGTTCATTGAGGGATTTTCTAAGTTGGCGTTACCGTTGACGATGTTGACTAGAAAGGGGCAAGCATTTGTTTGGGACTCAAAATGTGAAGAAGGTTTCCAAGAGCTAAAGAGAAGGTTGACTACTGCTCCTATTCTGATATTACCGAGTTCGTCGGAATCATTTGAAGTTTACTGTGATGCTTCATTGTTGGGTTTGGGTGGTGTGTTGATGCAGAATAAGCAGGTTATAGCTTATGCTTCAAGACAGCTGAGGGTTCATGAGAGGAACTACCCGACGCACGATTTAGAGTTGGCGGCTGTGGTATTTGTTCTGAAGCTATGGAGGCATTACTTGTACGGGTCAAGATTTGAGGTTTTCAGTGACCATAAAAGTTTAAAGTATTTGTTTGACCAGAAAGAGCTGAATATGAGGCAGAGAAGATGGTTAGAGTTTCTGAAGGATTATGACTTTGGGTTGAATTACCATCCGGGTAAAGCAAACGTAGTGGCTGATGCATTGAGTCGGAAATCATTACATATGTCTATGTTAATGGTTAAGGAATTGGATTTAATTGAACAGTTTAGAGACTTGAGTTTAGTGTGTGAGAGTACTCACAATAGTGTTAAATTGGGAATGTTGAAGTTGACGAGTGGTATTCTGGATGAGATCAGAGAGGGTCAGAAATCTGATATGCTTTTGGTTGATAAGTTGACTCTAGTGAATCAAGGTCAAGGTGGCGAATTCAGAGTTGATGAGAATGGTATTTTGAAGTTTGGTAGTCGGGTGTGTATTCCGGATGTTACCGAGCTTAAGAAGAGTATTCTTGAGGAAGGACATCGTAGTGGTCTGAGTATTCATCCTGGAGCTACGAAGATGTATCATGATTTGAAGAAGTTATTTTGGTGGCCAGGAATGAAGAAAGAAATTGCGAGTTTTGTTTATTCCTGTTTGACTTGTCAGAAGTCAAAGATTGAGCATCAGAAGCCGTCTGGGCTAATGCAACCGTTGGCTATTCCAGAGTGGAAGTGGGATAGTATCAGTATGGATTTTGTTTCTGGTTTACCGAGGACAATTAAGAATTTTGAAGCTATTTGGGTGATTGTTGATAGATTGACGAAATCGGCTCATTTCATTCCGATTAGAATGGATTATCCGTTAGAGAGATTAGCCGAGTTGTATATTGAGAAGATTGTAAGTTTGCATGGTATTCCGTCGAGTATTGTTTCGGACAGAGATCCTAGATTTACATCGAAGTTCTGGGAAGGGTTGCAGAAGGCTTTGGGAACTAAGCTGAGATTGAGTTCTGCATATCATCCGCAGACTGACGGTCAGACTGAGAGGACGATTCAGTCACTAGAGGATCTTTTGAGAGCTTGTGTTTTGGAGAAGGGAGGTGCTTGGGATTGTTATTTACCGTTGATTGAGTTTACCTACAACAATAGTTTTCATTCGAGCATTGGTATGGCGCCGTTTGAAGCTTTGTATGGTAGGAGATGTCGGACACCGTTATGTTGGTGTGAGTCCGGTGAGAGTGCTGTGGTCGGACCGGAAATTGTTCAACAGACTACAGAAAAGATTAAGATGATTCAGGAGAAGATGAGGATGGCTCAGAGTCGTCAGAAGAGTTATCATGACAAGAGGAGGAAGTCACTTGAGTTTCAAGAGGGAGATCATGTGTTTCTTCGTGTTACTCCGATAACAGGTGTTGGTCGGGCTTTGAAGTCGAAGAAGTTGACACCTCGATTTATTGGTCCTTATCAGATTTTAGAGAGGATAGGAGAGGTAGCCTATCGTATCGCTTTACCGCCGTCACTTGCGAATTTGCATGAGGTTTTTCATGTGTCTCAGTTGAGGAGGTACATTCATGATCCGTCGCATGTAGTCCAAGTAGATGATGTACAGGTGAGAGATAACCTGACTGTTGAAACATCACCTATGAGGATCGAGGATCGAGAGTTGAAGCAGTTGCGGGGTAAAGAGATTGCCTTAGTGAAGGTAGCTTGGGGAGGACCAGCAGGTGGCAATGTGACTTGGGAACTGGAGAGTCAGATGAAGGAGTCTTATCCAGAGTTATTTGTTTGAGGTATGTTTTCGAGGACGAAAACTCTTTTAGTGGGGGAGAGTTGTAACACCCCAAATAAAGAAAAAGAATTATTTAATTAAGTTGATAATATATTTATTAATTTAATTAAATAAAATTGAATTATTGGATTATTATTATTATTAATAATAATTATTGGAAAAATATATATGTTGGAATAAGGAAAGGGTTTCATTTTTTGGAAAAGGTTTCACGTGAGAAACAGAGAAGCTGCAGAGAAGAGGAAGAAGGGCAAAGAGCCGAAAAGCACGGTTGAGGAACGGAGAAGCTAAAGCTTAGAGATTTGCCGGATTATATCAGGTAAAGGGGGTTTATCGTCGTTTAATGGGTATTATAGATTAACATGTAATGGGTAGTGATAAACCGTTGAATTGACCCTAATTGGGATTTAGAATGCTGAGAATATTATGATGAATAAGTTGAATTTAAGCTGAAATTAGATCGGTAGCTGTGTGAGTTGTGAGATTCTGAACGTATCGCTTTTTACGGATTTGGAATCGGAGGTCCGGAAGTCCTCCAACGGCGGAAAATGCGGAAACTCTGCATTCTGCCTTGTGTTAGCGCAGGAACTGCTGTTTCGCCTGCGTTAACCGGTTAACCCAGGGTGTTAACCGGTTAACACTGTTATAAATTGTGAAAGATGTTGAGTTTTGCCTGCGTTAACCGGTTAACCTATAGCGTTAACCGGTTAACACTGTTGCGTGTTGCCAGAAAATGTATTTTTGTCCTGCGTTAACCGGTTAACCCAGGGCGTTAACCGGTTAACACTGTTGCAGTGTGGAAAAATAGTTGATTTTTATGTTGTAAATGCAATTGGTAGTTGGCCTATTGTAGTTAATTTCGATGAATAAAATTGTTGAGTTTATGTTGTGAAATGCTGATGCAAATATGTTGAAAAGTTGATTATAAGTTGTTTTGTTGAAAGTATTAAGTTGTAGGCTGATGAGCCAAAGTTGATTTAAGTTGCTTGTTGAAAATACTAAGTTGTAGGCTGGTGAGCCAAAGTTGATTATAAGTTGTTTTGTTGAAAGAAAAGCTGTTGTGTTGCTGTTATTCTTATGTTGTTGAGTTTCAAGTCTTACATGCCATATACATTCATATGCATTAAGTCGGAGCTTTGCTCACACCACGTTGGCCTGGATTGGCAAAATTATGGGGCTTTTGCTCACACCACGTTGGCCTGGATTGGCAAAATTATGGGGCTTTTGCTCACACCACGTTGGCCTGGATTGGCAAAATTTTAAGTTGAAAGTTGAAGGCTTATGCCTTGATGCCCACTAAACTGGCAATGATTTTAAGTTGGGAGTTTTACTCCAAATGGTACCACATGCATGAAGAGTCGAGTCTCATCGAGTTGCATTTTATGTTGTTATTGAGTTGCATTGTATGTTGTTGTTGAGTTGTATTTACGTTGTATTTGAATATGATAATTGAGTTGACTGTGCCGTTACCGAATGCATGATATGATTTGGGTGATTAACGTGTAGAATTACTTAACATAATATGATGATTTATAATATTTGTTATATCGATTGAGGAACTCACCCTTACAATATTTTTCAGGTAACGAGCAGTGAGTTGAGTAGAAGCTAGTACTTGAAGTCTAGTGTCGTCTTTTAAATGGGTCATGCTCTGATAGATGTAACATCGGGACGGGATGTTTTATTTGTCGAATAAATGTTAATTTTAAGATATTACAGATGTTGAATAATTCTATCCGCTGCGTAATTTTAAAGAAGTGTTGATGTCGAATTAAATAATGAGTATGACTGATTTTATGTTGAATTTTGTAAAGAAGTTGTTATGTGACACCCTTGAGTTGCAGTATTTACTCTGATATGTATGATTTATTTGCTGTTGTTTTAATTAAATATTTGGGGTATTTAGAAGGGTGTTACATATATGACTCATAACTAAATAAAGATTATAATCACAAATTAAATATATATAAAACTATATTTTTAACGATTAAATTAAATGGAGAAGACAATAATAGTAATAATAATAATAATAATAATAATATTAGAGAATGTTATAATAAACTCCTTCCAAATCCACTTGCATATATCTTTACAAATATTTGTAAGGGTTTCACTTTATTAAAGACGAGACATAGTTTTTAGTGTGATCTTCCGCTGTGCATTTTGTATAATTATAGGTATTATGCATAGTTCTTAGATTTTTATTTATGCACTATTGTATGACTTGTGTCATATGTTGTATTTTATTTTATGGACATGTATATAAACATCTCGTTAGGAACTTATGTTGTGACAGTACCAATAATTAACACTTATATGATATTATACTAAATATATATTATAAGCGTTGTTACAGTTGGTATCAGAGCAGGTCAATTCTCAACATGGCCTTGAAACATCATAGGCAAATATATCCCTTCCTCATATGTATGTTTAGCCAACAAGATTCTTAATATCAATATATGTATTATTGGGCATGATCAACCTAATTCTATATGTGTTGAAGGTAGGGTAATGGTTGAGTGACCACGAGGACTCTGAAGTGTGTGTAGAGTTGTGCTTGAGGGTGGATTCAAGCAAAGAATTGGAAGTAAGGGGAGCTGGTTAACTCAGTTTGAGTCTTAATAAGAGTTGTGATTATGGTAGCATGTAAATGAGAGGAAGTATAATGTTCGAGCAAGCGTCCAATGTTAAATAAATGTAATTAAAGGGGGTTTATTGTGACCTGGAGAGTAATAAATGTATTGAAGAAGAAAAAGTTTTATCAAAATTGATATGTTTTATCTTAAAGAAATTAAGTTTTTATTGTTCATTCACTAACATATATATCTCATAATTAAATAAAGTTTACAATCACAAATTAAATCTATATTAAATTATGGTTTTTATGATTAAATTAAATGAAGAAAACAATAATAATAATAATAATAATAATAATAATAATAATAATAATATTAGTACTAGAGAATATTATAACGAACGCCTTCAAAATAGGCATGCAAATATCTTTACAAGTATTTGTAACGATATCACTTTATCAAAGATAAGGTATCACAAATAATTTGTATATATTATTTAAAAATAATAACAATATACTATATGCAAAAAATAAATAAAGAACTAGAAGTCCTTAAACGTTTCAATTAACAAACAAAACTTTCCTTAAATGTTTCTAAAATCACAACAAACTTTCCTTATATATTTCATCTAACACAACAAACTCGGTTTCCTTATATGGACATAGTTGTGGTGATCATAAATCAAAAAAATTCTTTCTAATTTTTCGTAGTTTATAAATAGAAAATATTTTGCAATCCCCTTTGGAAAATGAAGGATCATAGAGTAGTTTTAAAAGGTTTTGGATTTATAAACTTTTTTGACCTATATAGTAATAAATGTATTCATGAATTAAAGGACGTATCAAAATTGATAAGTTTTTATCTTAAAGAATTCAAGTTTTTATTGTTGAATCACTAACATATATGACTCATAACTAAATAAAGATTTTGATCACAAATTAAATATATTTTAAACTCTATTTTTTACGATTAAATTAAATGGAGAAGACAATAATAATAATAATAATAATATTAGAGAATATTATAATGAAACTCTTCCATATCCACATGCATATTTCTTAACAAATATTTGTAACGATTTCACTTTATTAAAGACGAGACATTGCAAATAATTCTTATATATTATTTAAAAGCAATAACAACAAATAACATATAAACAAAATTGAAGAACAAAAACTCCTTAAATATTTCAATTAACATTACAACCTTTCCTTAAATTATTCTAATTTCACAATAAACTTTCCTTAAATATTTCATATAAGAGAAGAAACTTTGTTTCCTTATTATATGAACAAAGTGATTATGAATGAAAACTTATCTTTTAACTTACCATTATTCAAAAATAAAAACATATTTCAACCCCCTTTGGCAAATGAAGAATCATAATGTAATTTCAAAATATTTTGAATTTATAAACTGTTATGACCTATTTGGTAATAAAGGTAGTCAAGAAGAAAATGATGAATCAAAATTGGCAAGTTTTTTTCATAAATTTCAAGTTTTAATTGTTGATTTACTAACTTATCTTACTCTAATTTAAATAAACTTTACAATCACGATGTAAATCTTTAATAAACTATGGTTTAGGCACTGGTAATAGTTTTAATATTAGAGACTATTATAAGGAACTCCTTCCAAATACGCATGCAAATATCTTTACAAATATTTCTAATGATATTATTTTATCAAATATAAGGTATCACAAATAATTTTTATATATTATTTAAAAATAATAACAACAAACTATATATGAAAAAATGAAGAACTTGAAGTCCTTAAATATTTCAAATAACATACCAAACTTTCCTTAAATGTTTCTAAAATCACAATAAACTTTCCTTAACTATTTCATATAACACAACAAACTCAATTTCCTTATATGAACATAGTATTAGTGATCGTAAATCAAAACTTCTCTATCTAATTTTCCATGGTTTATAAATACAAAAGATTTTGCAATTCATTTTGGAAAATGAAACATCATAGTGTAATTTTAAAAGGTTTTGGGTTTATAATTTATTTTTACCTAGATAGTAATAAATATATTGAACAAAAAAAAGATGTATCAAAATTGTTATGTTTTTTCTTAAAGAATTCAAGTTTTTATTGTTGATTCACTAACATATACAGCTAATAATTGAATAAAGTTTACAATCACAAATTAAATCTATATTAAAAAAAGGTTTTTATGATTAAGTTACATGGAGATGTATATGATAATAATAGTATTATTAGAGAATATTATAATGAACTCATTCCAAATCCATTTGCATATATCTTTACAAATATTTGTAAGGGTTTCACTTTATTAAAGACGAGACATAGCTTCTAGTGTGATCTTCCTCCGTGCATTTTGTATAATTATAGGTATTATGCATAGTTCTTAGATTTTTATTTATGCACTATTGTATGACATGTGTCATATGTTGTATTTTATTTTATGGACATGTATATAAACATGTCGTTAGGAACTTATGTTGTGACAGTACCAATAATTAACACTTATATGATATTGTACTAAATATATATTATAAGAGTTGTTACAGTTGGTATCAGAGCAGGTCAATTCTCAACATAGCCTTGAAACATCATAAGCAAATATATCCCTTCCTCATATGTATGTTTAGTCAACAAGATTCATAATATCAATATATGTATTATTGGGCCTGATCAACCTAATTCTATGTGCGTCGTAGGTAGGGTAATGGTTGAGCGACCACGAGGACTCTGAAGTGTGTGTAGAGTTGTGCCTGAGGGTGGATTAAAGCCAAGAATTGGAAGTAAGGGGAGCTGGTTAGCTCAGTTGGAGTCTTAATAAGAGTTATGATTATGGTAGCATGTAAATGAAAGGAAGTCTATTGTTCAAGCAAGCGTCCAATGTTAAATAAAGGTAATTAAAGAGAGGTTTATTGTGACCTGGAGAGTATTATAACGAACGCCTTCAAAAATTAAATCTATATTAAATTATGGTTTTTATGATTAAATTAAATGAAGAAGACAATAATAATAATAATAATAATGATAATTATCATAATAATAATAATAATAGTATTAGAGAATATTATAACGAACGCCTTCAAAATAGGCATGCAAATATCTTTACAAGTATTTGTAATGATATCACTTTATCAAAGATAAGGTATCACAAATAATTTGTATATATTATTTAAAAATAATAACAATATACTATATGCAAAAAAAATAAAGAACTAGAAGTCCTTAAATGTTTCAATTAACAAACAAAACTTTCCTTAAATGTTTCTAAAATCACAACAAACCTTCCTTAAATATTTCATCTAACACAACAAACTCGGTTTCCTTATATGGACACAGTTGTGGTCATCATAAATCAAAAAAATTCTTTCTAATTTGTCGTAGTTCATAAATAGAAAAGATTTTGCAATAAATGTTTTAAAAAGGTTTTGGATTTATAAACTTTTTTGACCTATATAGTAATAAATGTATTCATGAATTAAAGGACGTATTAAAATTGATAAGTTTTTTTCTTAAAGAATTCAAGTTTTTAGTGTTGATTCACTAACATATATGACTCATAACTAAATAAAGATTGTAATCACAAATTAAATATATATTAAACTCTGTTTTTAACGATTAAATTAAATGGAGAAGACAATAATAATATTGATATTAGAGAACATTATAATGAAAGCCTTGGAAATCCACATGCATATTTCTGAACAAATATTTGTAACGATTTCACTTTATTAAAGACGAGACATTGCAAATAATTTTTATATATTATTTAAAAGCAATAACAACAAATAACATATAAACAAAATTGAAGAACCAAAACTCCTTCAATGTTTCAATTAAGAAAACAAACTTTCCTTAAATGATTCTAAATTCCCAATAAACTTTCCTTAAATATTTCATATAAGACAAGAAACTTTGTTTCCTTATTATATGAACAAAGTGATCATGAATGAAAACTTATCTTTTAACTTACCATTATTCAAAAATAAAAACATATTTCAACCCCCTTTAGCAAATGAAGAATCATTATGTAATTTCAAAATATTTTGAATTTATAAACTGTTATGACCTATTTGGTAATAAAGGTAGTCAAGAAGAAAATGATGAATCAAAATTGGTAAGTTATTTTCATAAGTTTCAAGTTTTAATTGTAGATTTACTAACTTATCTTACTCTAAATTAAATAAACTTTACAATCACGATGTAAGTCTTTAATAAACTATGGTTTTCACTATTGTATTAAATGGAGAAGGCACTGATAATAGTTTTAATATTAGTGAATATTATAAGGAAATCCTTCCAAATACGCATGCAAATATCTTTACAAATATTTGTAATGATATAATTCTATCAAATATAAGGTATCACAAATAATTTGTATATATTATTTAAAAATAATAACAACAAACTATATATGAAAAAATGTAGAACTGGAAGTCCTTAAATGTTTCAAATAACATACCAAACTTTCCTTAAATGTTTCTAAAATCACAATAAACTTTCCTTAAATATTTCATATAACACAACAAACTCAATTTCCTTATATGAACATAGTATTAGTGATCATAAATCAAAACTTCTCTATCTAATTTTCCGTGGTTTATAAATACAAAAGCTTTTGCAATTCATTTTGGAAAATGAAACATCATAGTGTAATTTTAAAAGGTTTTGGGTTTATAATTTATTTTTACCTAGATAGTAATAAATGTATTGAACAAAAAAAAGATGTATCAAAATTGGTATGTTTTTTCTTAAAGAATTCAAGTTTTTATTGTTGATTAACTAACATATACAACTAATAATTGAATAAAGTTTACAATCACAAATTAAATCTATATTAAAAAATGGTTTTTACGATTAAATTAAATGGAGATGTATATAAAAATAATAGTAATATTAGAGAATGTTATAATGAACCCCTTCCAAATCCACTTGCATATATCTTTACAAATATTTGTAAGGGTTTCACCTTATTAAAGACGAGACATAGTTTTTAGTGTGATCTTCCGCTGTGCATTTTGTAAAATTATAGGTATTATGCATAGTTCTTAAATTTTTATTTATGCACTATTGTATGACATGTGTCATATGTTGTATTTTATTTTATGGACATATATATATAAAGATGTCGTTAGGAACTTATGTTGTGACAGTACCAATAATTAACACTTATATGATATTAAACTAAATATATATTATAAGGGTTGTTACAGTTGGTATCAGAGCAGGTCAATTCTCAACATAGCCTTGAAACATCATAAGCAAATATATCCCTTCCTCATATGTATGTTTAGCCAACAAGATTCTTAATATCCATATATGTATTATTAGGCCTGATCAACCTAATTCTATGTGCGTTGAAGGTAAGGTAATGGTTAAGCGACCACGAGGACTCTGAAGTGTGTGTAGAGTTGTGCCTGAGGGTGGATTCAAGCCAAGAATTGGAAGTAAGGGGAGCTGGTTAGCTCAGTTGGAGTCTTAATAAGAGTGATGATTATGGTAGTATGTAAATGAAAGGAAGTCTATTGTTCAAGCAAGCGTCCAATGTTAAATAAAGGTAACTAAAGGGAGGTTTATTATGACCTGGAGAGTAATAAATGTATTGAAGAAGAATTTTTTTTATCAAAATTGGTATGTTTTATCTTAAAGAAATTAAGTTTTTATTGTTGATTCACTAACATATATATCTCATAATTAAATAAAGTTTACAATCACAAATTAAATCTATATTAAATTATGGTTTTTATGACTAAATTAAATGAAGAAGACAATAATAATAATAATAATAATAATAGTATTAGAGATTATTATAACGAACGCCTTCAAAATAGGCATGCCAATTCCTTTACAAGTATTTGTAATGATATCACTTTATCAAAGATAAGGTATCACAAATAATTTGTATATATTATTTAAAAATAATAACAATATACTATATACAAAAAAAAATAAAGAACTAGAAGTCCTTAAACGTTTCAATTAACAAACAAAACTTTCCTTAAATGTTTCTAAAATCACAACAAACTTTCCTTATATATTTCATCTAACACAACAAAATCGGTTTCCTTATATGGACATAGTTGTGGTGATCATAAATAAAAAAAATTCTTTCTAATTTGTCGTAGTTTATAAATAGAAAATATTTTGCAATCCTATTTGGAAAATGAACGATCATAGAGTAGTTTTAAAAGGTTTTGGATTTATAAACTTTTTTGACCTATATAGTAATAAATGTATTCATGAATTAAAAGAAGTATCAAAATTGATAAGTTTTTTTCTAAAAGAATTCAAGTTTTTATTGTTGATTCACTAACATATATGACTCATTACTAAATAAAGATTATAATACCAAATTAAATATATTTAAACTCTGTTTTTTACGATTAAATTAAATGGAGATAACAATAATAATAATAATAATATTAGAGAATATTATAATGAAACCCTTACAAATCCACATGCATATTTCTTAACAAATATTTGTAACGATTTCACTTTATTAAAGACGAGACATTGCAAATAATTTTTATATATTATTTGAAAGCAATAACAACAAATAACATATAAATAAAATTGAAGAACCAAAACTCTTTCAATGTTTCAATTAACATAACAAACTTTCCTTAAATGATTCTAAATTCACAATAAACTTTCCTTAAATATTTCATATAAGACAAGAAACTTTGTTTCCTTATTATATGAACAAAGTGATCATGAATGAAAACTTATCTTTTAACTTACCATTATTCAAAAATAAAAACATATTTCAACTCCCTTTGGCAAATGAAGAATCATAATGTAATTTCAAAATATTTTGAATTTATAAACTGTTATGACCTATTTGGCAATAAAGGTAGTTAAGAAGAAAATGATGAATCAAAATTGGTAAGTTTTTTTCATAAATTTCAAGTTTTAATTGTAGATTTACTAACTTATCTTACTCTAAATAAAATAAACTTTACAATCACGATGTAAGTCTTTAATAAACTATGGTTTTTACTATTGTATTAAATGGAGAAGGCAATGATAATAGTTTTAATATTAGAGAATATTATAAGGAAATCCTTCCAAATACGCATGCCAATATCTTTACAAATATTTCTAATGATATAATTTTATCAAATATAAGGTATCACAAATAATTTCCTTAAATGTTTCAAATAACATACCAAACTTTCCTTAAATGTTTCTAAAATCACAATACACTTTCCTTAAATATTTCATATAACACAACAAACTCAATTTCCTTATATGAACATTGTATTAGTGATCATAAATCAAAACTTCTCTATCTAATTTTCCGTGGTTTATAAATACAAAAGCTTTTGCAATTCATTTTGGAAAATGAAACATCATAGTGTAATTTTAAAAGGTTTTGTGTTTATAATTTATTTTTACCTAGATAGTAAAAATGTATTGAACAAAAAAAAGATGTATCAAAATTGGTATGTTTTTTCTTAAAGAATTCAAGTTTTTATTGTTGATTCACTAACATATACAGCTAATAATTGAATAAAGTTTACAATCACAAATTAAATCTATATTAAAAAATGGTTTTTACGATTAAATTAAATGGAGATGTATATAAAAATAATAGTAATCTTAGAGAATATTATAATGAACTCCTTCCAAATCCACTTGCATATATCTTTACAAATATTTGTAAGGGTTTCACTTTATTAAATATGAGAAATAGTTTTTAGTGTGATCTTCCGCTGTGCATTTTGTATAATTATAGGTATTATGCATAGTTCTTAGATTTTTATTTATGCACTATTGTATGACATGTGTCATATGTCGTATTTTATTTTATGGACATATATATAAAGATGTCGTTAGGAACTTATGTTGTGACAGTACCAATAATTAACACCTATATGATATTATACTAAATATATATTATAAGCGTTGTTACAGTTGGTATTAGAGCAGGTCAATTCTCAACATAGCCTTGAAACATCATAAGCAAATATATCCCTTCCTTATATGTATGTTTAGCCAACAAGATTCAAATATCAATATAAGTATTATTGGGCCTGATCAACCTAATTCTATGTGTGTTGAAGGTAGGGTAATGGTTGAGCGACCACGAGGACTCTGAAGTGTGTGTAAGTTGTGCTTGAGGGTGGATTCAAGCCAAAAATTGGTAGTTAGGGGAGCTGGTTAGCTCAGTTGGAGTCTTAATAAGAGTTGTGATTATGGTAACATGTAAATGAAAGGAAGTCTATTATTCAAGCAAGCGTCCAATGTTTAATAAATATAATTAAAGGGAGGTTTATTGTGACCTGGAGAGTAATAAATTTATTGAAGAAGAAAAAGTTTAATCAAAATTGGTATGTTTTATCTTAAAGGAATTAAGTTTTTATTGTTGACTCACTAACATATATATCTCATAATTGAATACAGTTTACAATCACAAATGAAATCTATATTAAATTATGGTTTTTATGAATAAATTAAATGAAGAAGACAATAATAATAATAATAATAATAGTAATAATGATAATAATAATAATAATAATAATAATAGTAGTATTAGAGAATATTATAACGAACGCCTCCCAAATATTTGTAATGATATCACTTTATCAAAGATAAGGTATCACAAATAATTTCTATATATTATTTAAAGATAATAACAATATACTATATACAAAAAAAATAAAGAACTAGAAGTCCTTAAACGTTTCAATTAACAAACAAAACTTTCCTTAAATGTTTCTAAAATCACAACAAACTTTCCTTATATATTTCATCTAACACAACAAACTCGGTTTCCTTATATGGACATAGTTGTGGTGATCATAAATCAAAAAAATTCTTTCTAATTTGTCGTAGTTTATAAATAGAAAAGATTTTGCAATCCCCTTTGGAAAATGAAGGATCATAGTGTAGTTTTAAAAGGTTTTGGATTTATAAACTTTTTTTACCTATATAGTAATAAATGTATTCATGAATTAAAGGACGTATCAAAATTGATAAGTTTTTTTCTTAAAGAATTCAAGTTTTTTTTTGTTGATTCACTAACATATATGACTCATAACTAAATAAAGATTATAATCACAAATTAAATATATATAAAACTATATTTTTAACGATTAAATTAAATGGAGAAGACAATAATAGTAATAATAATAATAATAATAATAATATTAGAGAATGTTATAATAAACTCCTTCCAAATCCACTTGCATATATCTTTACAAATATTTGTAAGGGTTTCACTTTATTAAAGACGAGACATAGTTTTTAGTGTGATCTTCCGCTGTGCATTTTGTATAATTATAGGTATTATGCATAGTTCTTAGATTTTTATTTATGCACTATTGTATGACTTGTGTCATATGTTGTATTTTATTTTATGGACATGTATATAAACATCTCGTTAGGAACTTATGTTGTGACAGTACCAATAATTAACACTTATATGATATTATACTAAATATATATTATAAGCGTTGTTACAGTTGGTATCAGAGCAGGTCAATTCTCAACATGGCCTTGAAACATCATAGGCAAATATATCCCTTCCTCATATGTATGTTTAGCCAACAAGATTCTTAATATCAATATATGTATTATTGGGCATGATCAACCTAATTCTATATGTGTTGAAGGTAGGGTAATGGTTGAGTGACCACGAGGACTCTGAAGTGTGTGTAGAGTTGTGCTTGAGGGTGGATTCAAGCCAAGAATTGGAAGTAAGGGGAGCTGGTTAACTCAGTTTGAGTCTTAATAAGAGTTGTGATTATGGTAGCATGTAAATGAGAGGAAGTATAATGTTCGAGCAAGCGTCCAATGTTAAATAAATGTAATTAAAGGGGTTTATTGTGACCTGGAGAGTAATAAATGTATTGAAGAAGAAAAAGTTTTATCAAAATTGATATGTTTTATCTTAAAGAAATTAAGTTTTTATTGTTCATTCACTAACATATATATCTCATAATTAAATAAAGTTTACAATCACAAATTAAATCTATATTAAATTATGGTTTTTATGATTAAATTAAATGAAAACAATAATAATAATAATAATAATAATAATAATAAATAATAAATAATAATAGTACTAGAGAATATTATAACGAACGCCTTCAAAATAGGCATGCAAATATCTTTACAAGTATTTGTAACGATATCACTTTATCAAAGATAAGGTATCACAAATAATTTGTATATATTATTTAAAAATAATAACAATATACTATATGCAAAAAATAAATAAAGAACTAGAAGTCCTTAAACGTTTCAATTAACAAACAAAACTTTCCTTAAATGTTTCTAAAATCACAACAAACTTTCCTTATATATTTCATCTAACACAACAAACTCGGTTTCCTTATATGGACATAGTTGTGGTGATCATAAATCAAAAAAATTCTTTCTAATTTTTCGTAGTTTATAAATAGAAAATATTTTGCAATCCCCTTTGGAAAATGAAGGATCATAGAGTAGTTTTAAAAGGTTTTGGATTTATAAACTTTTTTGACCTATATAGTAATAAATGTATTCATGAATTAAAGGACGTATCAAAATTGATAAGTTTTTATCTTAAAGAATTCAAGTTTTTATTGTTGAATCACTAACATATATGACTCATAACTAAATAAAGATTTTAATCACAAATTAAATATATTTTAAACTCTATTTTTTACGATTAAACTAAATGGAGAAGACAATAATAATAATAATAATATTAGAGAATATTATAATGAAACTCTTCCAAATCCACATGCATATTTCTTAACAAATATTTGTAACGATTTCACTTTATTAAAGACGAGACATTGCAAATAATTCTTATATATTATTTAAAAGCAATAACAACAAATAACATATAAACAAAATTGAAGAACAAAAACTCCTTAAATATTTCAATTAACATAACAACCTTTCCTTAAATTATTCTAATTTCACAATAAACTTTCCTTAAATATTTCATATAAGAGAAGAAACTTTGTTTCCTTATTATATGAACAAAGTGATTATGAATGAAAACTTATCTTTTAACTTACCATTATTCAAAAATAAAAACATATTTCAACCCCCTTTGGCAAATGAAGAATCATAATGTAATTTCAAAATATTTTGAATTTATAAACTGTTATGACCTATTTGGTAATAAAGGTAGTCAAGAAGAAAATGATGAATCAAAATTGGCAAGTTTTTTTCATAAATTTCAAGTTTTAATTGTTGATTTACTAACTTATCTTACTCTAATTTAAATAAACTTTACAATCACGATGTAAATCTTTAATAAACTATGGTTTAGGCACTGGTAATAGTTTTAATATTAGAGACTATTATAAGGAACTCCTTCCAAATACGCATGCAAATATCTTTACAAATATTTCTAATGATATTATTTTATCAAATATAAGGTATCACAAATATTTTTATATATTATTTAAAAATAATAACAACAAACTATATATGAAAAAATGAAGAACTTGAAGTCCTTAAATGTTTCAAATAACATACCAAACTTTCCTTAAATGTTTCTAAAATCACAATAAACTTTCCTTAACTATTTCATATAACACAACAAACTCAATTTCCTTATATGAACATAGTATTAATGATCGTAAATCAAAACTTCTCTATCTAATTTTCCATGGTTTATAAATACAAAAGATTTTGCAATTCATTTTGGAAAATGAAACATCATAGTGTAATTTTAAAAGGTTTTGGGTTTATAATTTATTTTTACCTAGATAGTAATAAATGTATTGAACAAAAAAAAGATGTATCAAAATTGTTATGTTTTTTCTTAAAGAATTCAAATTTTTATTGTTGATTCACTAACATATACAGCTAATAATTGAATAAAGTTTACAATCACAAATTAAATCTATATTAAAAAAAGGTTTTTATGATTAAGTTACATGGAGATGTATATGATAATAATAGTATTATTAGAGAATATTATAATGAACTCATTCCAAATCCATTTGCATATATCTTTACAAATATTTGTAAGGGTTTCACTTTATTAAAGACGAGACATAGCTTCTAGTGTGATCTTCCTCCGTGCATTTTGTATAATTATAGGTATTATGCATAGTTCTTAGATTTTTATTTATGCACTATTGTATGACATGTGTCATATGTTGTATTTTATTTTATGGACATGTATATAAACATGTCGTTAGGAACTTATGTTGTGACAGTACCAATAATTAACACTTATATGATATTGTACTAAATATATATTATAAGAGTTGTTACAGTTGGTATCAGAGCAGGTCAATTCTCAACATAGCCTTGAAACATCATAAGCAAATATATCCCTTCCTCATATGTATGTTTAGTCAACAAGATTCATAATATCAATATATGTATTATTGGGCCTGATCAACCTAATTCTATGTGCGTCGTAGGTAGGGTAATGGTTGAGCGACCACGAGGACTCTGAAGTGTGTGTAGAGTTGTGCCTGAGGGTGGATTAAAGCCAAGAATTGGAAGTAAGGGGAGCTGGTTAGCTCAGTTGGAGTCTTAATAAGAGTTATGATTATGGTAGCATGTAAATGAAAGGAAGTCTATTGTTCAAGCAAGCGTCCAATGTTAAATAAAGGTAATTAAAGAGAGGTTTATTGTGACCTGGAGAGTATTATAACGAACGCCTTCAAAAATTAAATCTATATTAAATTATGGTTTTTATGATTAAATTAAATGAAGAAGACAATAATAATAATAATAATAATAATGATAATTATCATAATAATAATAATAATAGTATTAGAGAATATTATAACGAACGCCTTCAAAATAGGCATGCAAATATCTTTACAAGTATTTGTAATGATATCACTTTATCAAAGATAAGGTATCACAAATAATTTGTATATATTATTTAAAAATAATAACAATATACTATATGCAAAAAAAATAAAGAACTAGAAGTCCTTAAATGTTTCAATTAACAAACAAAACTTTCCTTAAATGTTTCTAAAATCACAACAAACCTTCCTTAAATATTTCATCTAACACAACAAACTCGGTTTCCTTATATGGACACAGTTGTGGTCATCATAAATCAAAAAAATTCTTTCTAATTTGTCGTAGTTCATAAATAGAAAAGATTTTGCAATAAATGTTTTAAAAAGGTTTTGGATTTATAAACTTTTTTGACCTATATAGTAATAAATGTATTCATGAATTAAAGGACGTATTAAAATTGATAAGTTTTTTTCTTAAAGAATTCAAGTTTTTAGTGTTGATTCACTAACATATATGACTCATAACTAAATAAAGATTGTAATCACAAATTAAATATATATTAAACTCTGTTTTTAACGATTAAATTAAATGGAGAAGACAATAATAATATTGATATTAGAGAACATTATAATGAAAGCCTTGGAAATCCACATGCATATTTCTGAACAAATATTTGTAACGATTTCACTTTATTAAAGACGAGACATTGCAAATAATTTTTATATATTATTTAAAAGCAATAACAACAAATAACATATAAACAAAATTGAAGAACCAAAACTCCTTCAATGTTTCAATTAAGAAAACAAACTTTCCTTAAATGATTCTAAATTCCCAATAAACTTTCCTTAAATATTTCATATAAGACAAGAAACTTTGTTTCCTTATTATATGAACAAAGTGATCATGAATGAAAACTTATCTTTTAACTTACCATTATTCAAAAATAAAAACATATTTCAACCCCCTTTAGCAAATGAAGAATCATTATGTAATTTCAAAATATTTTGAATTTATAAACTGTTATGACCTATTTGGTAATAAAGGTAGTCAAGAAGAAAATGATGAATCAAAATTGGTAAGTTATTTTCATAAGTTTCAAGTTTTAATTGTAGATTTACTAACTTATCTTACTCTAAATTAAATAAACTTTACAATCACGATGTAAGTCTTTAATAAACTATGGTTTTCACTATTGTATTAAATGGAGAAGGCACTGATAATAGTTTTAATATTAGTGAATATTATAAGGAAATCCTTCCAAATACGCATGCAAATATCTTTACAAATATTTGTAATGATATAATTCTATCAAATATAAGGTATCACAAATAATTTGTATATATTATTTAAAAATAATAACAACAAACTATATATGAAAAAATGTAGAACTGGAAGTCCTTAAATGTTTCAAATAACATACCAAACTTTCCTTAAATGTTTCTAAAATCACAATAAACTTTCCTTAAATATTTCATATAACACAACAAACTCAATTTCCTTATATGAACATAGTATTAGTGATCATAAATCAAAACTTCTCTATCTAATTTTCCGTGGTTTATAAATACAAAAGCTTTTGCAATTCATTTTGGAAAATGAAACATCATAGTGTAATTTTAAAAGGTTTTGGGTTTATAATTTATTTTTACCTAGATAGTAATAAATGTATTGAACAAAAAAAAGATGTATCAAAATTGGTATGTTTTTTCTTAAAGAATTCAAGTTTTTATTGTTGATTAACTAACATATACAACTAATAATTGAATAAAGTTTACAATCACAAATTAAATCTATATTAAAAAATGGTTTTTACGATTAAATTAAATGGAGATGTATATAAAAATAATAGTAATATTAGAGAATGTTATAATGAACCCCTTCCAAATCCACTTGCATATATCTTTACAAATATTTGTAAGGGTTTCACCTTATTAAAGACGAGACATAGTTTTTAGTGTGATCTTCCGCTGTGCATTTTGTAAAATTATAGGTATTATGCATAGTTCTTAAATTTTTATTTATGCACTATTGTATGACATGTGTCATATGTTGTATTTTATTTTATGGACATATATATATAAAGATGTCGTTAGGAACTTATGTTGTGACAGTACCAATAATTAACACTTATATGATATTAAACTAAATATATATTATAAGGGTTGTTACAGTTGGTATCAGAGCAGGTCAATTCTCAACATAGCCTTGAAACATCATAAGCAAATATATCCCTTCCTCATATGTATGTTTAGCCAACAAGATTCTTAATATCCATATATGTATTATTAGGCCTGATCAACCTAATTCTATGTGCGTTGAAGGTAAGGTAATGGTTAAGCGACCACGAGGACTCTGAAGTGTGTGTAGAGTTGTGCCTGAGGGTGGATTCAAGCCAAGAATTGGAAGTAAGGGGAGCTGGTTAGCTCAGTTGGAGATTTAATAAGAGTGATGATTATGGTAGCATGTAAATGAAAGGAAGTCTATTATTCAAGCAAGCGTCCAATGTTTAATAAATATAATTAAAGGGAGGTTTATTGTGACCTGGAGAGTAATAAATGTATTGAAGAAGAAAAAGTTTAATCAAAATTGGTATGTTTTATCTTAAAGGAATTAAGTTTTTATTGTTGACTCACTAACATATATATCTCATAATTGAATACAGTTTACAATCACAAATTAAATCTATATTAAATTATGGTTTTTATGAATAAATTAAATGAAGAAGACAATAAATAATAATAATAATAATAATAGTAATAATAATAATAATAATAATAATAATAATAATAATAGTAGTATTAGAGAATATTATAACGAACGCCTCCCAAATATTTGTAATGATATCACTTTATCAAAGATAAGGTATCACAAATAATTTCTATATATTATTTAAAGATAATAACAATATACTATATACAAAAAAAATAAAGAACTAGAAGTCCTTAAACGTTTCAATTAACAAACAAAACTTTCCTTAAATGTTTCTAAAATCACAACAAACTTTCCTTATATATTTCATCTAACACAACAAACTCGGTTTCCTTATATGGACATAGTTGTGGTGATCATAAATCAAAAAAATTCTTTCTAATTTGTCGTAGTTTATAAATAGAAAAGATTTTGCAATCCCCTTTGGAAAATGAAGGATCATAGTGTAGTTTTAAAAGGTTTTGGATTTATAAACTTTTTTTACCTATATAGTAATAAATGTATTCATGAATTAAAGGACGTATCAAAATTGATAAGTTTTTTTCTTAAAGAATTCAAGTTTTTTTTTGTTGATTCACTAACATATATGACTCATAACTAAATAAAGATTATAATCACAAATTAAATATATATAAAACTATATTTTTAACGATTAAATTAAATGGAGAAGACAATAATAGTAATAATAATAATAATAATAATAATATTAGAGAATGTTATAATAAACTCCTTCCAAATCCACTTGCATATATCTTTACAAATATTTGTAAGGGTTTCACTTTATTAAAGACGAGACATAGTTTTTAGTGTGATCTTCCGCTGTGCATTTTGTATAATTATAGGTATTATGCATAGTTCTTAGATTTTTATTTATGCACTATTGTATGACTTGTGTCATATGTTGTATTTTATTTTATGGACATGTATATAAACATCTCGTTAGGAACTTATGTTGTGACAGTACCAATAATTAACACTTATATGATATTATACTAAATATATATTATAAGCGTTGTTACAGTTGGTATCAGAGCAGGTCAATTCTCAACATGGCCTTGAAACATCATAGGCAAATATATCCCTTCCTCATATGTATGTTTAGCCAACAAGATTCTTAATATCAATATATGTATTATTGGGCATGATCAACCTAATTCTATATGTGTTGAAGGTAGGGTAATGGTTGAGTGACCACGAGGACTCTGAAGTGTGTGTAGAGTTGTGCTTGAGGGTGGATTCAAGCCAAGAATTGGAAGTAAGGGGAGCTGGTTAACTCAGTTTGAGTCTTAATAAGAGTTGTGATTATGGTAGCATGTAAATGAGAGGAAGTATAATGTTCGAGCAAGCGTCCAATGTTAAATAAATGTAATTAAAGGGGGTTTATTGTGACCTGGAGAGTAATAAATGTATTGAAGAAGAAAAAGTTTTATCAAAATTGATATGTTTTATCTTAAAGAAATTAAGTTTTTATTGTTCATTCACTAACATATATATCTCATAATTAAATAAAGTTTACAATCACAAATTAAATCTATATTAAATTATGGTTTTTATGATTAAATTAAATGAAGAAAACAATAATAATAATAATAATAATAATAATAATAGTACTAGAGAATATTATAACGAACGCCTTCAAAATAGGCATGCAAATATCTTTACAAGTATTTGTAACGATATCACTTTATCAAAGATAAGGTATCACAAATAATTTGTATATATTATTTAAAAATAATAACAATATACTATATACAAAAAAAAATAAAGAACTAGAAGTCCTTAAACGTTTCAATTAACAAACAAAACTTTCCTTAAATGTTTCTAAAATCACAACAAACTTTCCTTATATATTTCATCTAACACAACAAACTCGGTTTCCTTATATGGACATAGTTGTGGTGATCATAAATCAAAAAAATTCTTTCTAATTTTTCGTAGTTTATAAATAGAAAATATTTTGCAATCCCCTTTGGAAAATGAAGGATCATAGAGTAGTTTTAAAAGGTTTTGGATTTATAAACTTTTTTGACCTATATAGTAATAAATGTATTCATGAATTAAAGGACGTATCAAAATTGATAAGTTTTTATCTTAAAGAATTCAAGTTTTTATTGTTGAATCACTAACATATATGACTCATAACTAAATAAAGATTTTAATCACAAATTAAATATATTTTAAACTCTATTTTTTACGATTAAATTAAATGGAGAAGACAATAATAATAATAATAATATTAGAGAATATTATAATGAAACTCTTCCAAATCCACATGCATATTTCTTAACAAATATTTGTAACGATTTCACTTTATTAAAGACGAGACATTGCAAATAATTCTTATATATTATTTAAAAGCAATAACAACAAATAACATATAAACAAAATTGAAGAACAAAAACTCCTTAAATATTTCAATTAACATAACAACCTTTCCTTAAATTATTCTAATTTCACAATAAACTTTCCTTAAATATTTCATATAAGAGAAGAAACTTTGTTTCCTTATTATATGAACAAAGTGATTATGAATGAAAACTTATCTTTTAACTTACCATTATTCAAAAATAAAAACATATTTCAACCCCCTTTGGCAAATGAAGAATCATAATGTAATTTCAAAATATTTTGAATTTATAAACTGTTATGACCTATTTGGTAATAAAGGTAGTCAAGAAGAAAATGATGAATCAAAATTGGCAAGTTTTTTTCATAAATTTCAAGTTTTAATTGTTGATTTACTAACTTATCTTACTCTAATTTAAATAAACTTTACAATCACGATGTAAATCTTTAATAAACTATGGTTTAGGCACTGGTAATAGTTTTAATATTAGAGACTATTATAAGGAACTCCTTCCAAATACGCATGCAAATATCTTTACAAATATTTCTAATGATATTATTTTATCAAATATAAGGTATCACAAATAATTTTTATATATTATTTAAAAATAATAACAACAAACTATATATGAAAAAATGAAGAACTTGAAGTCCTTAAATGTTTCAAATAACATACCAAACTTTCCTTAAATGTTTCTAAAATCACAATAAACTTTCCTTAACTATTTCATATAACACAACAAACTCAATTTCCTTATATGAACATAGTATTAATGATCGTAAATCAAAACTTCTCTATCTAATTTTCCATGGTTTATAAATACAAAAGATTTTGCAATTCATTTTGGAAAATGAAACATCATAGTGTAATTTTAAAAGGTTTTGGGTTTATAATTTATTTTTACCTAGATAGTAATAAATGTATTGAACAAAAAAAAGATGTATCAAAATTGTTATGTTTTTTCTTAAAGAATTCAAATTTTTATTGTTGATTCACTAACATATACAGCTAATAATTGAATAAAGTTTACAATCACAAATTAAATCTATATTAAAAAAGGTTTTTATGATTAAGTTACATGGAGATGTATATGATAATAATAGTATTATTAGAGAATATTATAATGAACTCATTCCAAATCCATTTGCATATATCTTTACAAATATTTGTAAGGGTTTCACTTTATTAAAGACGAGACATAGCTTCTAGTGTGATCTTCCTCCGTGCATTTTGTATAATTATAGGTATTATGCATAGTTCTTAGATTTTTATTTATGCACTATTGTATGACATGTGTCATATGTTGTATTTTATTTTATGGACATGTATATAAACATGTCGTTAGGAACTTATGTTGTGACAGTACCAATAATTAACACTTATATGATATTGTACTAAATATATATTATAAGAGTTGTTACAGTTGGTATCAGAGCAGGTCAATTCTCAACATAGCCTTGAAACATCATAAGCAAATATATCCCTTCCTCATATGTATGTTTAGTCAACAAGATTCATAATATCAATATATGTATTATTGGGCCTGATCAACCTAATTCTATGTGCGTCGTAGGTAGGGTAATGGTTGAGCGACCACGAGGACTCTGAAGTGTGTGTAGAGTTGTGCCTGAGGGTGGATTAAAGCCAAGAATTGGAAGTAAGGGGAGCTGGTTAGCTCAGTTGGAGTCTTAATAAGAGTTATGATTATGGTAGCATGTAAATGAAAGGAAGTCTATTGTTCAAGCAAGCGTCCAATGTTAAATAAAGGTAATTAAAGAGAGGTTTATTGTGACCTGGAGAGTATTATAACGAACGCCTTCAAAAATTAAATCTATATTAAATTATGGTTTTTATGATTAAATTAAATGAAGAAGACAATAATAATAATAATAATAATAATGATAATTATCATAATAATAATAATAATAGTATTAGAGAATATTATAACGAACGCCTTCAAAATAGGCATGCAAATATCTTTACAAGTATTTGTAATGATATCACTTTATCAAAGATAAGGTATCACAAATAATTTGTATATATTATTTAAAAATAATAACAATATACTATATGCAAAAAAAATAAAGAACTAGAAGTCCTTAAATGTTTCAATTAACAAACAAAACTTTCCTTAAATGTTTCTAAAATCACAACAAACCTTCCTTAAATATTTCATCTAACACAACAAACTCGGTTTCCTTATATGGACACAGTTGTGGTCATCATAAATCAAAAAAATTCTTTCTAATTTGTCGTAGTTCATAAATAGAAAAGATTTTGCAATAAATGTTTTAAAAAGGTTTTGGATTTATAAACTTTTTTGACCTATATAGTAATAAATGTATTCATGAATTAAAGGACGTATTAAAATTGATAAGTTTTTTTCTTAAAGAATTCAAGTTTTTAGTGTTGATTCACTAACATATATGACTCATAACTAAATAAAGATTGTAATCACAAATTAAATATATATTAAACTCTGTTTTTAACGATTAAATTAAATGGAGAAGACAATAATAATATTGATATTAGAGAACATTATAATGAAAGCCTTGGAAATCCACATGCATATTTCTGAACAAATATTTGTAACGATTTCACTTTATTAAAGACGAGACATTGCAAATAATTTTTATATATTATTTAAAAGCAATAACAACAAATAACATATAAACAAAATTGAAGAACCAAAACTCCTTCAATGTTTCAATTAAGAAAACAAACTTTCCTTAAATGATTCTAAATTCCCAATAAACTTTCCTTAAATATTTCATATAAGACAAGAAACTTTGTTTCCTTATTATATGAACAAAGTGATCATGAATGAAAACTTATCTTTTAACTTACCATTATTCAAAAATAAAAACATATTTCAACCCCCTTTAGCAAATGAAGAATCATTATGTAATTTCAAAATATTTTGAATTTATAAACTGTTATGACCTATTTGGTAATAAAGGTAGTCAAGAAGAAAATGATGAATCAAAATTGGTAAGTTATTTTCATAAGTTTCAAGTTTTAATTGTAGATTTACTAACTTATCTTACTCTAAATTAAATAAACTTTACAATCACGATGTAAGTCTTTAATAAACTATGGTTTTCACTATTGTATTAAATGGAGAAGGCACTGATAATAGTTTTAATATTAGTGAATATTATAAGGAAATCCTTCCAAATACGCATGCAAATATCTTTACAAATATTTGTAATGATATAATTCTATCAAATATAAGGTATCACAAATAATTTGTATATATTATTTAAAAATAATAACAACAAACTATATATGAAAAAATGTAGAACTGGAAGTCCTTAAATGTTTCAAATAACATACCAAACTTTCCTTAAATGTTTCTAAAATCACAATAAACTTTCCTTAAATATTTCATATAACACAACAAACTCAATTTCCTTATATGAACATAGTATTAGTGATCATAAATCAAAACTTCTCTATCTAATTTTCCGTGGTTTATAAATACAAAAGCTTTTGCAATTCATTTTGGAAAATGAAACATCATAGTGTAATTTTAAAAGGTTTTGGGTTTATAATTTATTTTTACCTAGATAGTAATAAATGTATTGAACAAAAAAAAGATGTATCAAAATTGGTATGTTTTTTCTTAAAGAATTCAAGTTTTTATTGTTGATTAACTAACATATACAACTAATAATTGAATAAAGTTTACAATCACAAATTAAATCTATATTAAAAAATGGTTTTTACGATTAAATTAAATGGAGATGTATATAAAAATAATAGTAATATTAGAGAATGTTATAATGAACCCCTTCCAAATCCACTTGCATATATCTTTACAAATATTTGTAAGGGTTTCACCTTATTAAAGACGAGACATAGTTTTTAGTGTGATCTTCCGCTGTGCATTTTGTAAAATTATAGGTATTATGCATAGTTCTTAAATTTTTATTTATGCACTATTGTATGACATGTGTCATATGTTGTATTTTATTTTATGGACATATATATATAAAGATGTCGTTAGGAACTTATGTTGTGACAGTACCAATAATTAACACTTATATGATATTAAACTAAATATATATTATAAGGGTTGTTACAGTTGGTATCAGAGCAGGTCAATTCTCAACATAGCCTTGAAACATCATAAGCAAATATATCCCTTCCTCATATGTATGTTTAGCCAACAAGATTCTTAATATCCATATATGTATTATTAGGCCTGATCAACCTAATTCTATGTGCGTTGAAGGTAAGGTAATGGTTAAGCGACCACGAGGACTCTGAAGTGTGTGTAGAGTTGTGCCTGAGGGTGGATTCAAGCCAAGAATTAGAAGTAAGGGGAGCTGGTTAGCTCAGTTGGAGTCTTAATAAGAGTGATGATTATGGTAGCATGTAAATGAAAGGAAGTCTATTGTTCAAGCAAGCGTCCAATGTTAAATAAAGGTAACTAAAGGGAGGTTTATTATGACCTGGAGAGTAATAAATGTATTGAAGAAGAATTTTTTTTATCAAAATTGGTATGTTTTATCTTAAAGAAATTAAGTTTTTATTGTTGATTCACTAACATATATATCTCATAATTAAATAAAGTTTACAATCACAAATTAAATCTATATTAAATTATGGTTTTTATGACTAAATTAAATGAAGAAGACAATAATAATAATAATAATAATAATAATAGTATTAGAGATTATTATAACGAACGCCTTCAAAATAGGCATGCCAATTCCTTTACAAGTATTTGTAATGATATCACTTTATCAAAGATAAGGTATCACAAATAATTTGTATATATTATTTAAAAATAATAACAATATACTATATACAAAAAAAAATAAAGAACTAGAAGTCCTTAAACGTTTCAATTAACAAACAAAACTTTCCTTAAATGTTTCTAAAATCACAACAAACTTTCCTTATATATTTCATCTAACACAACAAAATCGGTTTCCTTATATGGACATAGTTGTGGTGATCATAAATAAAAAAAATTCTTTCTAATTTGTCGTAGTTTATAAATAGAAAATATTTTGCAATCCTATTTGGAAAATGAACGATCATAGAGTAGTTTTAAAAGGTTTTGGATTTATAAACTTTTTTGACCTATATAGTAATAAATGTATTCATGAATTAAAAGAAGTATCAAAATTGATAAGTTTTTTTCTAAAAGAATTCAAGTTTTTATTGTTGATTCACTAACATATATGACTCATTACTAAATAAAGATTATAATACCAAATTAAATATATTTAAACTCTGTTTTTTACGATTAAATTAAATGGAGATAACAATAATAATAATAATAATATTAGAGAATATTATAATGAAACCCTTACAAATCCACATGCATATTTCTTAACAAATATTTGTAACGATTTCACTTTATTAAAGACGAGACATTGCAAATAATGTTTATATATTATTTGAAAGCAATAACAACAAATAACATATAAATAAAATTGAAGAACCAAAACTCTTTCAATGTTTCAATTAACATAACAAACTTTCCTTAAATGATTCTAAATTCACAATAAACTTTCCTTAAATATTTCATATAAGACAAGAAACTTTGTTTCCTTATTATATGAACAAAGTGATCATGAATGAAAACTTATCTTTTAACTTACCATTATTCAAAAATAAAAACATATTTCAACTCCCTTTGGCAAATGAAGAATCATAATGTAATTTCAAAATATTTTGAATTTATAAACTGTTATGACCTATTTGGCAATAAAGGTAGTTAAGAAGAAAATGATGAATCAAAATTGGTAAGTTTTTTTCATAAATTTCAAGTTTTAATTGTAGATTTACTAACTTATCTTACTCTAAATAAAATAAACTTTACAATCACGATGTAAGTCTTTAATAAACTATGGTTTTTACTATTGTATTAAATGGAGAAGGCAATGATAATAGTTTTAATATTAGAGAATATTATAAGGAAATCCTTCCAAATACGCATGCCAATATCTTTACAAATATTTCTAATGATATAATTTTATCAAATATAAGGTATCACAAATAATTTCCTTAAATGTTTCAAATAACATACCAAACTTTCCTTAAATGTTTCTAAAATCACAATACACTTTCCTTAAATATTTCATATAACACAACAAACTCAATTTCCTTATATGAACATTGTATTAGTGATCATAAATCAAAACTTCTCTATCTAATTTTCCGTGGTTTATAAATACAAAAGCTTTTGCAATTCATTTTGGAAAATGAAACATCATAGTGTAATTTTAAAAGGTTTTGTGTTTATAATTTATTTTTACCTAGATAGTAAAAATGTATTGAACAAAAAAAAGATGTATCAAAATTGGTATGTTTTTTCTTAAAGAATTCAAGTTTTTATTGTTGATTCACTAATATATACAGCTAATAATTGAATAAAGTTTACAATCACAAATTAAATCTATATTAAAAAATGGTTTTTACGATTAAATTAAATGGAGATGTATATAAAAATAATAGTAATCTTAGAGAATATTATAATGAACTCCTTCCAAATCCACTTGCATATATCTTTACAAATATTTGTAAGGGTTTCACTTTATTAAATATGAGAAATAGTTTTTAGTGTGATCTTCCGCTGTGCATTTTGTATAATTATAGGTATTATGCATAGTTCTTAGATTTTTATTTATGCACTATTGTATGACATGTGTCATATGTCGTATTTTATTTTATGGACATATATATAAAGATGTCGTTAGGAACTTATGTTGTGACAGTACCAATAATTAACACCTATATGATATTATACTAAATATATATTATAAGCGTTGTTACAGTTGGTATTAGAGCAGGTCAATTCTCAACATAGCCTTGAAACATCATAAGCAAATATATCCCTTCCTCATATGTATGTTTAGCCAACAAGATTCAAATATCAATATATGTATTATTGGGCCTGATCAACCTAATTCTATGTGTGTTGAAGGTAGGGTAATGGTTGAGCGACCACGAGGACTCTGAAGTGTGTGTAAGTTGTGCTTGAGGGTGGATTCAAGCCAAAAATTGGTAGTTAGGGGAGCTGGTTAGCTCAGTTGGAGTCTTAATAAGAGTTGTGATTATGGTAACATGTAAATGAAAGGAAGTCTATTATTCAAGCAAGCGTCCAATGTTTAATAAATATAATTAAAGGGAGGTTTATTGTGACCTGGAGAGTAATAAATGTATTGAAGAAGAAAAAGTTTAATCAAAATTGGTATGTTTTATCTTAAAGGAATTAAGTTTTTATTGTTGACTCACTAACATATATATCTCATAATTGAATACATTTTACAATCACAAATGCAATCTATATTAAATTATGGTTTTTATGAATAAATTAAATGAAGAAGACAATAATAATAATAATAATAATAATAATAGTAATAATGATAATAATAATAATAATAATAATAGTAGTATTAGAGAATATTATAACGAACGCCTCCCAAATATTTGTAATGATATCACTTTATCAAAGATAAGGTATCACAAATAATTTCTATATATTATTTAAAGATAATAACAATATACTATATACAAAAAAAATAAAGAACTAGAAGTCCTTAAACGTTTCAATTAACAAACAAAACTTTCCTTAAATGTTTCTAAAATCACAACAAACTTTCCTTATATATTTCATCTAACACAACAAACTCGGTTTCCTTATATGGACATAGTTGTGGTGATCATAAATCAAAAAAATTCTTTCTAATTTGTCGTAGTTTATAAATAGAAAAGATTTTGCAATCCCCTTTGGAAAATGAAGGATCATAGTGTAGTTTTAAAAGGTTTTGGATTTATAAACTTTTTTTACCTATATAGTAATAAATGTATTCATGAATTAAAGGACGTATCAAAATTGATAAGTTTTTTTCTTAAAGAATTCAAGTTTTTTTTTGTTGATTCACTAACATATATGACTCATAACTAAATAAAGATTATAATCACAAATTAAATATATATAAAACTATATTTTTAACGATTAAATTAAATGGAGAAGACAATAATAGTAATAATAATAATAATAATAATAATATTAGAGAATGTTATAATAAACTCCTTCCAAATCCACTTGCATATATCTTTACAAATATTTGTAAGGGTTTCACTTTATTAAAGACGAGACATAGTTTTTAGTGTGATCTTCCGCTGTGCATTTTGTATAATTATAGGTATTATGCATAGTTCTTAGATTTTTATTTATGCACTATTGTATGACTTGTGTCATATGTTGTATTTTATTTTATGGACATGTATATAAACATCTCGTTAGGAACTTATGTTGTGACAGTACCAATAATTAACACTTATATGATATTATACTAAATATATATTATAAGCGTTGTTACAGTTGGTATCAGAGCAGGTCAATTCTCAACATGGCCTTGAAACATCATAGGCAAATATATCCCTTCCTCATATGTATGTTTAGCCAACAAGATTCTTAATATCAATATATGTATTATTGGGCATGATCAACCTAATTCTATATGTGTTGAAGGTAGGGTAATGGTTGAGTGACCACGAGGACTCTGAAGTGTGTGTAGAGTTGTGCTTGAGGGTGGATTCAAGCCAAGAATTGGAAGTAAGGGGAGCTGGTTAACTCAGTTTGAGTCTTAATAAGAGTTGTGATTATGGTAGCATGTAAATGAGAGGAAGTATAATGTTCAAGCAAGCGTCCAATGTTAAATAAATGTAATTAAAGGGGGTTTATTGTGACCTGGAGAGTAATAAATGTATTGAAGAAGAAAAAGTTTTATCAAAATTGATATGTTTTATCTTAAAGAAATTAAGTTTTTATTGTTCATTCACTAACATATATATCTCATAATTAAATAAAGTTTACAATCACAAATTAAATCTATATTAAATTATGGTTTTTATGATTAAATTAAATGAAGAAAACAATAATAATAATAATAATAATAATAATAATAATAGTACTAGAGAATATTATAACGAACGCCTTCAAAATAGGCATGCAAATATCTTTACAAGTATTTGTAACGATATCACTTTATCAAAGATAAGGTATCACAAATAATTTGTATATATTATTTAAAAATAATAACAATATACTATATGCAAAAAATAAATAAAGAACTAGAAGTCCTTAAACGTTTCAATTAACAAACAAAACTTTCCTTAAATGTTTCTAAAATCACAACAAACTTTCCTTATATATTTCATCTAACACAACAAACTCGGTTTCCTTATATGGACATAGTTGTGGTGATCATAAATCAAAAAAATTCTTTCTAATTTTTCGTAGTTTATAAATAGAAAATATTTTGCAATCCCCTTTGGAAAATGAAGGATCATAGAGTAGTTTTAAAAGGTTTTGGATTTATAAACTTTTTTGACCTATATAGTAATAAATGTATTCATGAATTAAAGGACGTATCAAAATTGATAAGTTTTTATCTTAAAGAATTCAAGTTTTTATTGTTGAATCACTAACATATATGACTCATAACTAAATAAAGATTTTAATCACAAATTAAATATATTTTAAACTCTATTTTTTACGATTAAATTAAATGGAGAAGACAATAATAATAATAATAATATTAGAGAATATTATAATGAAACTCTTCCAAATCCACATGCATATTTCTTAACAAATATTTGTAACGATTTCACTTTATTAAAGACGAGACATTGCAAATAATTCTTATATATTATTTAAAAGCAATAACAACAAATAACATATAAACAAAATTGAAGAACAAAAACTCCTTAAATATTTCAATTAACATAACAACCTTTCCTTAAATTATTCTAATTTCACAATAAACTTTCCTTAAATATTTCATATAAGAGAAGAAACTTTGTTTCCTTATTATATGAACAAAGTGATTATGAATGAAAACTTATCTTTTAACTTACCATTATTCAAAAATAAAAACATATTTCAACCCCCTTTGGCAAATGAAGAATCATAATGTAATTTCAAAATATTTTGAATTTATAAACTGTTATGACCTATTTGGTAATAAAGGTAGTCAAGAAGAAAATGATGAATCAAAATTGGCAAGTTTTTTTCATAAATTTCAAGTTTTAATTGTTGATTTACTAACTTATCTTACTCTAATTTAAATAAACTTTACAATCACGATGTAAATCTTTAATAAACTATGGTTTAGGCACTGGTAATAGTTTTAATATTAGAGACTATTATAAGGAACTCCTTCCAAATACGCATGCAAATATCTTTACAAATATTTCTAATGATATTATTTTATCAAATATAAGGTATCACAAATAATTTTTATATATTATTTAAAAATAATAACAACAAACTATATATGAAAAAATGAAGAACTTGAAGTCCTTAAATGTTTCAAATAACATACCAAACTTTCCTTAAATGTTTCTAAAATCACAATAAACTTTCCTTAACTATTTCATATAACACAACAAACTCAATTTCCTTATATGAACATAGTATTAGTGATCGTAAATCAAAACTTCTCTATCTAATTTTCCATGGTTTATAAATACAAAAGATTTTGCAATTCATTTTGGAAAATGAAACATCATAGTGTAATTTTAAAAGGTTTTGGGTTTATAATTTATTTTTACCTAGATAGTAATAAATGTATTGAACAAAAAAAAGATGTATCAAAATTGTTATGTTTTTTCTTAAAGAATTCAAGTTTTTATTGTTGATTCACTAACATATACAGCTAATAATTGAATAAAGTTTACAATCACAAATTAAATCTATATTAAAAAAGGTTTTTATGATTAAGTTACATGGAGATGTATATGATAATAATAGTATTATTAGAGAATATTATAATGAACTCATTCCAAATCCATTTGCATATATCTTTACAAATATTTGTAAGGGTTTCACTTTATTAAAGACGAGACATAGCTTCTAGTGTGATCTTCCTCCGTGCATTTTGTATAATTATAGGTATTATGCATAGTTCTTAGATTTTTATTTATGCACTATTGTATGACATGTGTCATATGTTGTATTTTATTTTATGGACATGTATATAAACATGTCGTTAGGAACTTATGTTGTGACAGTACCAATAATTAACACTTATATGATATTGTACTAAATATATATTATAAGAGTTGTTACAGTTGGTATCAGAGCAGGTCAATTCTCAACATAGCCTTGAAACATCATAAGCAAATATATCCCTTCCTCATATGTATGTTTAGTCAACAAGATTCATAATATCAATATATGTATTATTGGGCCTGATCAACCTAATTCTATGTGCGTCGTAGGTAGGGTAATGGTTGAGCGACCACGAGGACTCTGAAGTGTGTGTAGAGTTGTGCCTGAGGGTGGATTAAAGCCAAGAATTGGAAGTAAGGGGAGCTGGTTAGCTCAGTTGGAGTCTTAATAAGAGTTATGATTATGGTAGCATGTAAATGAAAGGAAGTCTATTGTTCAAGCAAGCGTCCAATGTTAAATAAAGGTAATTAAAGAGAGGTTTATTGTGACCTGGAGAGTATTATAACGAACGCCTTCAAAAATTAAATCTATATTAAATTATGGTTTTTATGATTAAATTAAATGAAGAAGACAATAATAATAATAATAATAATAATGATAATTATCATAATAATAATAATAATAGTATTAGAGAATATTATAACGAACGCCTTCAAAATAGGCATGCAAATATCTTTACAAGTATTTGTAATGATATCACTTTATCAAAGATAAGGTATCACAAATAATTTGTATATATTATTTAAAAATAATAACAATATACTATATGCAAAAAAAATAAAGAACTAGAAGTCCTTAAATGTTTCAATTAACAAACAAAACTTTCCTTAAATGTTTCTAAAATCACAACAAACCTTCCTTAAATATTTCATCTAACACAACAAACTCGGTTTCCTTATATGGACACAGTTGTGGTCATCATAAATCAAAAAAATTCTTTCTAATTTGTCGTAGTTCATAAATAGAAAAGATTTTGCAATAAATGTTTTAAAAAGGTTTTGGATTTATAAACTTTTTTGACCTATATAGTAATAAATGTATTCATGAATTAAAGGACGTATTAAAATTGATAAGTTTTTTTCTTAAAGAATTCAAGTTTTTAGTGTTGATTCACTAACATATATGACTCATAACTAAATAAAGATTGTAATCACAAATTAAATATATATTAAACTCTGTTTTTAACGATTAAATTAAATGGAGAAGACAATAATAATATTGATATTAGAGAACATTATAATGAAAGCCTTGGAAATCCACATGCATATTTCTGAACAAATATTTGTAACGATTTCACTTTATTAAAGACGAGACATTGCAAATAATTTTTATATATTATTTAAAAGCAATAACAACAAATAACATATAAACAAAATTGAAGAACCAAAACTCCTTCAATGTTTCAATTAAGAAAACAAACTTTCCTTAAATGATTCTAAATTCCCAATAAACTTTCCTTAAATATTTCATATAAGACAAGAAACTTTGTTTCCTTATTATATGAACAAAGTGATCATGAATGAAAACTTATCTTTTAACTTACCATTATTCAAAAATAAAAACATATTTCAACCCCCTTTAGCAAATGAAGAATCATTATGTAATTTCAAAATATTTTGAATTTATAAACTGTTATGACCTATTTGGTAATAAAGGTAGTCAAGAAGAAAATGATGAATCAAAATTGGTAAGTTATTTTCATAAGTTTCAAGTTTTAATTGTAGATTTACTAACTTATCTTACTCTAAATTAAATAAACTTTACAATCACGATGTAAGTCTTTAATAAACTATGGTTTTCACTATTGTATTAAATGGAGAAGGCACTGATAATAGTTTTAATATTAGTGAATATTATAAGGAAATCCTTCCAAATACGCATGCAAATATCTTTACAAATATTTGTAATGATATAATTCTATCAAATATAAGGTATCACAAATAATTTGTATATATTATTTAAAAATAATAACAACAAACTATATATGAAAAAATGTAGAACTGGAAGTCCTTAAATGTTTCAAATAACATACCAAACTTTCCTTAAATGTTTCTAAAATCACAATAAACTTTCCTTAAATATTTCATATAACACAACAAACTCAATTTCCTTATATGAACATAGTATTAGTGATCATAAATCAAAACTTCTCTATCTAATTTTCCGTGGTTTATAAATACAAAAGCTTTTGCAATTCATTTTGGAAAATGAAACATCATAGTGTAATTTTAAAAGGTTTTGGGTTTATAATTTATTTTTACCTAGATAGTAATAAATGTATTGAACAAAAAAAGATGTATCAAAATTGGTATGTTTTTTCTTAAAGAATTCAAGTTTTTATTGTTGATTAACTAACATATACAACTAATAATTGAATAAAGTTTACAATCACAAATTAAATCTATATTAAAAATGGTTTTTACGATTAAATTAAATGGAGATGTATATAAAAATAATAGTAATATTAGAGAATGTTATAATGAACCCCTTCCAAATCCACTTGCATATATCTTTACAAATATTTGTAAGGGTTTCACCTTATTAAAGACGAGACATAGTTTTTAGTGTGATCTTCCGCTGTGCATTTTGTAAAATTATAGGTATTATGCATAGTTCTTAAATTTTTATTTATGCACTATTGTATGACATGTGTCATATGTTGTATTTTATTTTATGGACATATATATATAAAGATGTCGTTAGGAACTTATGTTGTGACAGTACCAATAATTAACACTTATATGATATTAAACTAAATATATATTATAAGGGTTGTTACAGTTGGTATCAGAGCAGGTCAATTCTCAACATAGCCTTGAAACATCATAAGCAAATATATCCCTTCCTCATATGTATGTTTAGCCAACAAGATTCTTAATATCCATATATGTATTATTAGGCCTGATCAACCTAATTCTATGTGCGTTGAAGGTAAGGTAATGGTTAAGCGACCACGAGGACTCTGAAGTGTGTGTAGAGTTGTGCCTGAGGGTGGATTCAAGCCAAGAATTAGAAGTAAGGGGAGCTGGTTAGCTCAGTTGGAGTCTTAATAAGAGTGATGATTATGGTAGCATGTAAATGAAAGGAAGTCTATTGTTCAAGCAAGCGTCCAATGTTAAATAAAGGTAACTAAAGGGAGGTTTATTATGACCTGGAGAGTAATAAATGTATTGAAGAAGAATTTTTTTTATCAAAATTGGTATGTTTTATCTTAAAGAAATTAAGTTTTTATTGTTGATTCACTAACATATATATCTCATAATTAAATAAAGTTTACAATCACAAATTAAATCTATATTAAATTATGGTTTTTATGACTAAATTAAATGAAGAAGACAATAATAATAATAATAATAATAAATAGTATTAGAGATTATTATAACGAACGCCTTCAAAATAGGCATGCCAATTCCTTTACAAGTATTTGTAATGATATCACTTTATCAAAGATAAGGTATCACAAATAATTTGTATATATTATTTAAAAATAATAACAATATACTATATACAAAAAAAAATAAAGAACTAGAAGTCCTTAAACGTTTCAATTAACAAACAAAACTTTCCTTAAATGTTTCTAAAATCACAACAAACTTTCCTTATATATTTCATCTAACACAACAAAATCGGTTTCCTTATATGGACATAGTTGTGGTGATCATAAATAAAAAAATTCTTTCTAATTTGTCGTAGTTTATAAATAGAAAATATTTTGCAATCCTATTTGGAAAATGAACGATCATAGAGTAGTTTTAAAAGGTTTTGGATTTATAAACTTTTTTGACCTATATAGTAATAAATGTATTCATGAATTAAAAGAAGTATCAAAATTGATAAGTTTTTTTCTAAAAGAATTCAAGTTTTTATTGTTGATTCACTAACATATATGACTCATTACTAAATAAAGATTATAATACCAAATTAAATATATTTAAACTCTGTTTTTTACGATTAAATTAAATGGAGATAACAATAATAATAATAATAATATTAGAGAATATTATAATGAAACCCTTACAAATCCACATGCATATTTCTTAACAAATATTTGTAACGATTTCACTTTATTAAAGACGAGACATTGCAAATAATGTTTATATATTATTTGAAAGCAATAACAACAAATAACATATAAATAAAATTGAAGAACCAAAACTCTTTCAATGTTTCAATTAACATAACAAACTTTCCTTAAATGATTCTAAATTCACAATAAACTTTCCTTAAATATTTCATATAAGACAAGAAACTTTGTTTCCTTATTATATGAACAAAGTGATCATGAATGAAAACTTATCTTTTAACTTACCATTATTCAAAAATAAAAACATATTTCAACTCCCTTTGGCAAATGAAGAATCATAATGTAATTTCAAAATATTTTGAATTTATAAACTGTTATGACCTATTTGGCAATAAAGGTAGTTAAGAAGAAAATGATGAATCAAAATTGGTAAGTTTTTTTCATAAATTTCAAGTTTTAATTGTAGATTTACTAACTTATCTTACTCTAAATAAAATAAACTTTACAATCACGATGTAAGTCTTTAATAAACTATGGTTTTTACTATTGTATTAAATGGAGAAGGCAATGATAATAGTTTTAATATTAGAGAATATTATAAGGAAATCCTTCCAAATACGCATGCCAATATATTTACAAATATTTCTAATGATATAATTTTATCAAATATAAGGTATCACAAATAATTTCCTTAAATGTTTCAAATAACATACCAAACTTTCCTTAAATGTTTCTAAAATCACAATAAACTTTCCATAACTATTTCATATAACACAACAAACTGAATTTCCTTATATGAACATAGTATTAGTGATCGTAAATCAAAACTTCTCTATCTAAGTTTCCGTGGTTTATAAATACAAAAGCTTTTGCAATTCATTTTGGAAAATGAAACATCATAATGTAATTTTTAAAGGTTTTGGGTTTATAATTTATTTTTATCTAGATAGTAATAAATGTATTGAACAAAAAAAAGATGTATCAAAATTGGTATGTTTTTTCTTAAAGAATTCAAGTTTTTATTGTTGATTCTCTAACATATACAGCTAATAATTGAATAAAGTTTACAATCACAAATTAAATTTATATTGAAAAATGGTTTTTATGATTAAATTAAATGGAGATGTATATAATAATAATAGTAATATTGGAGAATATTATAATGAACTCCTTCCAAATCCACTTGCATATATCTTTACAAATATTTGTAAGGGTTTCACTTTATTAAAGACGAGACATAGTTTTTAGTGTGATCTTCCGCTGTGCATTTTGTATAAATATAGGTATTATGCTTAGTTCTTAGATTTTTATTTATGCACTATTGTATGACATGTGTCATATGTTGTATTTTATTTTATGGACGTGTATATAAAGACGTCGTTAGGAACTTATGTTGTGACAGTACCAATAATTAACACTTACATGATATTATATTAAATATATACTATAAGGGTCGTTACACTTGGTATCATAGCAGGTCAAATCCCAACATAGCGTTGAAACATGATAAGCAAAGATATCCCTTCCTCATATGTATGTTTAGCCAACAAGAATCTTAATATCAATATATGTATTATTAGGTCTGATCAACCTAATTCTATGTGCGTGGTAGGTAGGGTAATGGTTGAGCGACCACGAGGACTCTGAAGTGTGTGTAGAGTTGTGCTTGAGGGTGGATTCAAGCCAAGAATTGGAAGTAAGGGGAGCTGGTTAGCTCAGTTGGAGTCTTAATAAGAGTTATGATTATGGTAGAATGTAAATGAAAGGAAGTCTATTGTTCAAGCAAGCGTCCAATGTTAAATAAATGTATTTAAAGGGAGGTTTATTATCACCTATAGAGTAATAAATGTATTGAAGAAGAAAAAGTTTTATCAAAATTGGTATGTTTTATCTTAAAGAAATTAAGTTTTTATTGTTGATTCACTAACATGTATATCTCATAATTGAATAAAGTTTACAATCACATATTAAATCTATATTAAACTATGATTTTTATGATTAAATTAAATGAAGAAGACAATAATAATAATAATAATAGTAGTAGTATTAGAGAATATTATAACGAACGCCTTCCAAATAGGCATGCAAATATCTTTACAAGTATTTGTAATGATCTCACTTTATCAAAGATAAGGTATCACAAATAATTTGTATATACTATTAAAAAATAATAACAATATACTATATACAAAAAAATAAAGAACTAGAAGTCCTTAAATGTTTCAATTAACAAACAAAATTTTCCTTAAATGTTTCATCTAACACAACAAACTCGGTTTCCTTATATCCACATGCATATTTCTGAATAAATATTTGTAACGATTTCACTTTATTAAAGACGAGACATTGCAAATAATTTTTATATATTATTTAAAAGCAATAACAACAAATAACATATAAACAAAATTGAAGAACCAAAACTCCTTAAATGTTTCAATTAAGATAACAAACTTTCCTTAAATGATTCTAAATTCCCAATAAACTTTCCTTAAATATTTCATATAAGATAAGAAACTTTGTTTCCTTATAATATGAACAAAGTGATCATGAATGAAAACTTATCTTTTAACTTAGCATTATTCAAAAATAAAAACATATTTCAACCCCCTTTGGCAAATGAAGAATCATTATATAATTTCAAAATATTTTGAATTTATAAACTGTTATGACCTATTTGGTAATAAAGGTAGTCAAGAAGAAAATGATGAATCAAAATTGGTAAATTATTTTCATAAGTTTCAAGTTTTAATTGTAGATTTACTAACTTATCTTACACTAAATTAAAATAAACTTTACAATCACGATGTAAATCTTTAATAAACTATGGTTTTCACTGTTGTATTAAATGGAGAAGGCACTGATAATAATTTTAATATTAGAGAATATTATAAGGAACTCCTTCCAAATATGCATGCAAATATCTTTACAAATTTTTATAATGATATAATTTTATCAAATATAAGGTATCACAAATAATTTGTATATATTATTTAAAAATAATAACAACAAACTATATATGAAAAAATGAAGAACTGGAAGTCCTTAAATGTTTCAAATAACATACCAAACTTTCCTTAAATGTTTCTAAAATCACAATAAATTTTCCTTAAATATTTCATATAACACAACAAACTGAATTTCCTTATATGAACATAGTATTAGTGATCGTAAATCAAAACTTCTCTATCTAATTTTCTGTGGTTTATAATGTTGATGTATATAATAATAATAGTAATATTAGAGAATATTATAATGAACTCCTTCCAAATCCACTTGCATTTATCTTTACAAATATTTGTAAGGGTTTCACTTTATTAAAGACGAGACATAATTTTTAGTGTGATCTTCCGCTGTGCATTTTGTATAATTATAGGTATTATGCATAGTTCTTAGATTTTTTTTATACACTATTGTATGACATGTATCATATGTTGTATTTTATTTTATGGACATGTACATAAAGATGGCGTTAGGAACTTATGTTGTGACAGTACCAATAATTAACACTTATATGATATTATACTAAATATATATTATGAGGGTGGATTGAAGCCAAGAATTGGAAGTAAGGGGAGCTGGTTAGCTCGGTTCGAGTCTTAATAAGAGTTGTGATTATGGTAGCATGTAAATGAAAAGGGGTCTATTGTTAAACCAAGCCTCCAATGTTAAATAAATGTAATTAAAGGGAGGTTTATTGTGACCTAGAGAGTAATAAATGTATTGAAGAAGAAAAAGTTTTATCAAAATTTGTTTGTTATTTCTTAAAGAAATTAAAGTTTTATTGTAGATTCACTAATATATATAGCTCATAATTGAATTAAGTTTACAATCACAAATTAAATCTATATTAAACTATGATTTTTATGATTAAATTAAATGAAGAAGACAATAATAATAATAATATTAGAGAATATTATAATGAAACCCTTCCAAATCCACATGCATATTTCTTACCAAATATTTGTAACGATTTCACTTTATTAAAGACGAGACATTGCAAATAATTTTTATATATTATTTAAAACCAATAACAACAAATAACATATAAACAAAATTGATGAACCAAAACTCCTTAAATGTTTCAAATAACATAACAAACTTTCTTTAAATGATTCTAAATTCACAATAAACTTTCCTTAAATATTTCATATAAGACAAGAAACTTTGTTTCCTTATTATATGAACAAAGATATCATAAATGAAAACTTATCTTTTAACTTAACATTATTCAAAAATAAAAACATTTTTCAACCCCCTTTGGCAAATGAAGAATCATAATATAATTTCAAAATATTTTGAATTTATAAACTATTATGACCTATTTGGTAATAAAGGTACTGAAGAAGAAAATGATGAATCAAAATCGGTAAGTTTTTTTCATAAATTTCAAGTTTTAGTTGTAGATTTACTAACCAATCTTACTCTAAATTTAATAAACTTTACAATCATGTTGTAAATCATTAATAAACTATGATTTTTACGATTGTATTAAACGGAGAAGGCAATAATAACAATTTTAATATTAAAGAATGTTATAAGGAACTCCTTTCAAATACACATGCAAATATCTTTACAAATATTTGTAATTATATAATTTCATCAAATATGAAAAACTAGAAGTCCTTAAATGTTTCAAATAACATACCAAACTTTCCTTAAATATTTCTAAAATCACAATAAACTTTTCTTAAATATTTCATATAACACAACAAACTCAATTTCCTTATATGAACATAGTCGTAGTGATCGTAAATCAAAACTTCTCTTTCTACTTTTCCGTGGTTTATAAATACAAAAGCTTTTGCAATTCATTTTTGAAAATGAAACATCATAGTGTAATTTTAAAATGTTTTGGGTTTATAATTTTTTTTACCTAGATAGTAATAAATGTATTGAAGAAGAAAAAGATATATCAAAATTGGTAAGTTTTTCCTTAAAGAATTCAAGTTTTTATTATTGATTCACTAACAAATATAGCTAATAATTGAATAAAGTTTACAATCGCAAATTAAATCTATATTAAACAATGGTTTTTACGATTAAATTAAATGGAGAAGTATATAATAATAATATTAATATTAGATAATATTATAATGAACTCCTTCCAAATCCACTTGCATATATCTTTACAAATTTTTGTAAGGGTTTCACTTTATTAAAGACAAGACATAGTTTTTAGTGTGATCTTCCGCTGTGCATTTTGTATAATTGTAGGTATTATACATAGTTATTAGATATTTATTTAGGCACTATTGTATGACATATGCCATATGTTGTATTTTATTTTATGGACATGTATATAAAGATGTCGTTAGGAACTTATGTAATGACAGTACCAATAATGAACACTTGTATGATATTATATGTAACAACCCGTATAATATAGATCTAGAATAATATCATACAAGTGTTATTTATTGGTACTGACACAACATAAGTGCCTAATGACATCCTTATATACACATGTCCAAACTAAAAACATCAAAGGGACATGTTATACAATAGTGCATAAAAATAAAAATCTAAGAACTATGTTCAATGTCTTCATTATACACAACTCCACAGTGGAAGATCACGATAAACAGCATCCCTTAATACATCAGTAGACAACTTTTCTTGAATTCAACCTGCAAGGATTACCTGAAAAATAAAAACAATAATGGGATGAGATAATAATCGCAGTGAGTTCCCCTCTCCTATGGGTCCACACGGCTCTAAAAGGTTTCTACTCGATTCTAACTTAAGTACTCACCTTTCGTTACTTGTGCATCACTCATACCTTCTAACTAGGACTTGAGCAACTAAGGGGATCGCAATGTATGGAAAAATGTCACTTGAGTGCATCCACTCAACAAATCACTATTCAGATTCATGAAACATCAATCCCCGAACGGACTTACGTCTAAGCCAGGCCCGGTTCATGCATGCTCGTATGATTCGACTTTCACGGTGGATATCGGGTCCTCTATGAGGCTTAATCCATAGTTCAAGCGACCGTCACCCGTATGGGACTCTAACCCACTTAGGGTATCTTTCACCGTATGGGACTCTAACCCACTTAGGTGCCCACCTTTCCCCCATGTCCGCCATGGTTGGGACTCAAACCCAATTGAGGCATGAATCATTGGTGCCACATACCCACTTACCTCTTTACCTAAGCCCTCGAAGTGGTATGTGCACAATCACAACTAATTCCCAATACGTGATTACTTCTCAATAACAAATAATACTTTTGGAGCAATGCTGCTCACCAGAATTGGACTTGTGGAACAAAAGTTCCTCACCAAAATATCAAACCAATTCTCATGGTTTTCATCAAATACTAGGTGATCATATCCATCCATTCACAAAGTATTTAACATGTTTCATACAATGCATATTGATTCATAATCAAGTGAATACTTGTTTGCGATACACACCAAGGTATCATTGTGTCCAAGCATAACCGTATACCATTTCCATAACCTAGATTATATTTCTAAGTCATTCTCCTAGTCATTCTCCTAGGTTTTCTCACTCATCTTTATAAAGTTTTAATCATATTATTTCACATCCAACAACATCCAATCAATTTATAGCATACACATTAGCATATCAAAATATCATACAAGAAACACACATAGTAGCATAACGTGTCACAATAAACCTTAGGTATATCTGACTCACAACATGCTCATCATTATCTTAGGTTATTCAAGTTGTTACATACAAACAAGTCAGACATATCCCAAGCATACAATTATCACTATCCTCTACCAAGAATTCTTGGTTAGTTCGTGGTCTCTCATCATCATGCAATATCTCATTGTATGAGCTTTTCAAAGCTTTAAGTCTCAAATCAATCGGATTCATGGTTCCTGAATTATGGCGAAAACAAGAACCATATATTCAATCAACAAAAGAACAACTCATAATATATTTATATATTTATATATATATATATATATATATATATATATATATATATATATATATATATATATGTATTGTTGGAAAATATATTATTTCCGATTTTATTATTGTCTTTAATACTACCTTTATTTTTCTTTATTCTCAATTAAGGAAAAAATAAATTGTAATTATTGTATCTTCACTATATAAACCAGCTAAGGCTGATGAATAAAACATAACAGATTTTACCAATTTTTTCTAATATGGTATCAGAGCACTGGGTTAGGGGTTACCGTAAAAGCTTTCCTCAACCTATTTTTGTTGGGTTACGGGTTACCATAAAATTTCCCTGAACATATTTTTTGTTTGATCCAATTCACATACTCTGTTAACATCCTATGGCGAATGACAGTAACATGTGGCCTCCCCTATCACAAGCCTACACTAGATCCAACCATGGCGACCAACCACAATCTGATTCAGGCGGTGGCCGTGGAAACGGCAGTGGCCGTGGAAACGGTGGTGGCCGCGGAAACGGTGTACATGAGGAACCGCCGGTGGTCATAAACAATAACAGTAATGGCGACCAACAACAATCTGATTCGGGCTTCAGCCATGGAAACGGCGGTGGCCGCGGAAACGGTGTACATGAGGAACCGCCGGTGGTCATAAACAGTGGCAGTAATGACGGCAACAATGGAAACAGGAACAACATTGTTTTTGGTGACGGTTATTCCAACATAGGCGGTAATGATCGAGAGGGTTCCTCATACTCCCTCAAGGTCAATATCCCTAAAATGAATGGGAATAACTACAATGAATGGGCTCAAACAATTCGATTGGTATTGGATAGCAAAGGAAAAATTGATTTCTTAACAGGAGCAGTAGCTGAACCAGCAACAGGAGACCCTCGTTACAAACAATGGAAGTTGGAAAACTCCTTGATTATTGTGTGGCTGGTAAGCTCTATGGAAACTGGAATAGGTAAGCCTTACATGTTTTTACCTTCCGCAAAAGATGTTTGGGAAGCTGTTAAGGAAACATACTCTGATATTCAAAACTCCTCTCAAATTTTTGGTTTAAAATCAAAGCTATGGCATGCGAAACAAGGTGACAGGAGTGTAACTGCTTATTACAATGAACTGTTAACACTATGGCAGGAGTTAGATCTATGTTATGATGACAATTGGAGGTGTACAAAAGACAGTGTTTTGTTTCTCAAGAGGCAAGAAAATGATCGTTTATTCATGTTTCTCGTTGGGCTCAATAAAGACCTTGATGAGGTAAGAGGTAGAGTTTCAGGAAAAGTACCATTGCCAACTCTTCGTGAAATTTTTGCAGAAATAAGAAGGGAAGAGGCACGACAAGGAATTATGATGGGTAAGACACAACGAAATTCTGAATCTGAAGGCTCAGCTCTGGCTACTAGGAACCTTGACGAGGGAAGAAGGTCAGACAAAGTTCCTTGGTGTGATCACTGCAAGCGCGAATGGCATACACGTGAAACTTGTTGGAAGCTCAAAGGCAAACCTCCTAACTGGAAGAAGAAAAGTGGTCGTGCATTTCAGGCTAGTAATTCTGATCAAGGGCAGCAACCTCCTCCGTCTCAATTCCCATTCACTACGGAGCAACTAGACAGACTGTACAAAACTCCTTGAGTCTCCAACCCCTTCTTGCTCTATATCATCAAAAGGTAATTCTGCATTTCTTAGTGTCAGTCCCAGTCATACTTGGATAGTAGATTCAGGAGCCTCCGATCACATGACAGGTGAATCTACTTTGTTCTCTTCATATAGTCCATGTGCAGGTAATCAAAAAATAAAAATTGCAGATGGTTCTTTTTCAACCATTGCAGGTAAAGGGTCAGTTGTGTTGTCTCAAATGTTAACTCTTAAAAATGTCCTTCATGTTCCAAATTTATCTTGTAATTTAATATCCGTGAGTAAATTAGCCCAAGATATAAATTGTCAAACTAATTTTTTCCGATCTCACTGTGTCTTTCAGGATTTGAACTCGGGGAAGATGATTGGCAGTGCTAAGGAGAGTGGAGGACTCTACTACCTTGAAATTGGGTATGCATTATAACTATCTTAAAAAACAATAAGTTCCTACTTTGAGTCTTTTTCCGTTTTGAATAATAAAGATGACAACATTAGGAGCCTCCGATCACATGACAGGTGAATCTACTTTGTTCTCTTCATATAGTCCATGTGCAGGTAATCAAAAAATAAAAATTGCAGATGGTTCTTTTTCAACCATTGCAGGTAAAGGGTCAGTTGTGTTGTCTCAAATGTTAACTCTTAAAAATGTCCTTCATGTTCCAAATTTATCTTGTAATTTAATATCCGTGAGTAAATTAGCCCAAGATATAAATTGTCAAACTAATTTTTTCCGATCTCACTGTGTCTTTCAGGATTTGAACTCGGGGAAGATGATTGGCAGTGCTAAGGAGAGTGGAGGACTCTACTACCTTGAAATTGGGTCTGCATTATAACTATCTTAAAAAACAATAAGTTCCTACTTTGAGTCTTTTTCCGTTTTGAATAATAAAGATGACAACATTATGGTATGGCATTTAAGATTAGGTCATCCTAGTTTTCGTTACTTAAAACACTTGTTTCCTAAGATATTTCACAATAAAAACTTTTCTTCGTTTAAATGTGAAGCATGTGAATTTGCAAAGCATCATCGATCCCAGTTTTCAATACAACCTTATAAACCATCAAAGCCTTTTTCTATTATACACAGTGATGTTTGGGGCCCTAACCGTACAAGTACACTTTCTCTCAAAAAATGGTTTATCACATTTATAGACGACCATACAAGAGTATGTTGGGTGTACTTGTTAAAGGGGAAATCAGATGTTTGTCAGGCTGTAAAGAATTTTGTTTTAATGGTGCAGAACCAATTTCAAACAAATATCCAAATTTTTAGAAGTGATAATGGCAAAGAATATTTTAACACTATCCTGGGTGATTTTTTTCTAAAAAATGGGATTGTACATCAAAGTTCATGTCCTAATACTCCTCAACAAAATGGAGTGGCCGAAAGGAAAAATAGACATTTACTAGAGGTTGCTAGAGCTCTACTTTTTTCAAATAAAGTACCAAATTATTTATGGGGCGAAGCTGTTTTAACAGTTGCGTATTTAATTAACAGAATGCCCTCCAAAATTCTCAATTTTCAAACTCCTATTAACGTCTTCAAAGAATGTTTTCCTAGTACTTGTGTTTTAACTGATTTGACTTTAAAAATCTTTGGTTGCACAGCCTTTGTTCATGAACATAAAAATGTTGGAAAACTTGAGGCACGTGCTATAAAATGTGTCTTTGTTGGATACTCCCCAACCCAAAAAGGATATAAATGTTTTGATCCAAAAAATAAGAAAATGTTTGTCACTATGGATGTTACATTCTTTGAAAATAAACCTTTTTTTGATGACACTCATCTTCAAAGGGGGGGGGGGGGGGGGGGAGATAAACGAAGACTCGTTTCAAATTGAGGACATGAGTTTTTTAAATAACTTATCTTTACCAATATCACAAAATTCTAAGTTTTTTACACCTGCACCAACAGAAAATGGTCGCGATTCTTTATCTGATCCTACTTCTGTCATGAGTAAGGAACCTTGTGAATCCGAGCCTACATTTTCTCTTGTAGAAAACAATGAGAATCTTGAAAACGATGATAATGATGATCTAATTGAAATGCCACAAAATAATGAGTCACTTCAACAAAACAAAATTGAATTAGGAAACGGGACTTGGAAAGGAAAGGTTTTTGTGAAAAAGCACCATAAATGAAAGGACAAGTCCACATCTCAACACTGCCAGGAATCTGAACAGGGGAATGATCAATTTCCTAACAAAAGAAAATGTAAGTCTATCTTTGTTTCTGAGAGTCGTATTTTGTATCCTGATATAGATGATCCCGTTGCCATTAGAAAACCTGTCAGATCTTGCACTAAACATCCCATGTCCAATTTTATATCATATTCAAATTTGTCTTCATCTATGTCTGCCTTCACTTCAAAATTGTCTAGTGTAGAAATTCTAAAAAGTGTGCAGGTTGCTCTAGAAATTCCAAAGTGGAGGGAAGTTGTACTTGAGGAGATGAAAGCTCTAGAAAAGAACAAAACTTGGAGTGTTACGCCACTACCAGATGGCAAGAAGACAGTTGGATGCAAATGGGTGTTTATTGTGAAGTATAATTCAGATGAGTCAATTGAAAGGTACAAGGCTCGCTTGGTGGCTAAAGGCTTTACTCAGACCTATGGTATAGATTACTCAGAGACATTTGCTCCTGTTGCAAAATTGAACACTGTCAGAATTCTTTTGTCTCTTGTTGCTAACATGGATTGGCCTTTGCACCAGTTAGATGTTAAGAATGCCTTTCTTAATGGCGATCTGGAAGAAGAAATATATATGGACATTCCTCCTGGCTTTGAAAACAAATTTGGATCAAATGTGTGCAAACTAAATAAGTCTTTCTATGGATTAAAGGAGTCCCCTAGAGCTTGGTTTGAAAAATTCACTCAGTCCATGAAGAAACAAGGGTACTGTAACACCTCAAAATTTGCCCTCTTCTTTTGGGACTAGCTTAACATATTGCATATCATTTGTAGGTCTTTAGGCATTGCATATTGCATATCATGTGGTTACATTGTGCAAGTCATCCTCACGAGTCTTGGTCAGAAGATGAGGAAGTCAAAGTGCAAGCTAGGGTTTTATTGGGCTGGTCATTAATCATCTGAGGATGTGGAGGTCCAAATTAGGGTTTCATGATTCTCAAAGGATATTGGTCTTCATCTTGATTGGAGTGATACATCATCATCATCATGGCTTGTTATCATCAGAAGAATCAAGTGTGGGATCAGATTTCTTGAGATTAGGGTTTTGACCACTGGTCAACCCTAATCAGTTGCATTGGGCCAATCAGGGCATGATCAGGAGATGGGGTCTATGATGGATATGGGGATAATTCTATGATTTTATTGTGCATATTGAGGCTAGGGTTTCATCCTTGGGCCATTTCATTAGGAGATTGGAGCTCAGTTTGATCAGTGCATTGCCAAATTCATCTATCAGTTGAAAAAGTCAACTGTGGTCAACTGTGCATGATTTTATGGATTTGGAGGTGGAAATGAGTTGGATACACTTCATTCATGTTGGAACAAGTGTTATTTGACATTGCAAAGCTCAAGAATGGAGGAAATCAAGTCAGACAAGAAATTGCCAAAAATAGAAAGTGACTTGTAATGGAAGTTTCCAAAAATGGAAAGTTTTTTACCTCAAAATTACATGTCCAAGGAAGCTTCAAATGAAAATTTGTTCAACATGAAAGTTGTAGATCTTGTTCTCAAATTTCCAAAAAGTCCAAGAACTTGAAAATCCCATGTATGGTTGGCAAGTTATGGTCCATTCAATTTCAAAAATGACCCATAATCAGAGGGGCATAACTTCCACATGGAGTGTCCAAATTGAGTGATCTTTTTATGTGCAAACTCCATTTGACATGTACTTTCTTGGTGCATAATTGGAATTCATCAAAAGTGGTCAATGCAAAAAGTCAATTTTCAAGTGTACAGTTAAAAATCCAAGGGCAAAATGGTCCAAGTTGAGAAATAATGAGAATTTTGGCATGGGGATTTTTGCAACACCTCACAAATGCAATTTGAAAATGGTTGGAATGGTCATAACATGTCAAGGTCTCATATTTGGTCAAGTCACTTTTGAACTTCACTTGAAAAATGCATAAAGTGCCATGACATAGTGAAAATGCAAATTACACATCCAATGGCCATGGGACAAGTTGCAACAGATCACACATGTCATTTTGAGAGTGTGTGAGCTGTCAAATGAGCTGTCATTGGCCTGTGGTGAAATGGCATTTTTGCCCTTGCTTTGAAAATGACATTTATGCTAATTACCATTCATTTTGGTTAATTCATGATTAAGGATGTAATTAGTTGGAAGTATAAATTCTTAATTGTAACAAACTCTGGATCAGAATCACATTTCACAAGAAATTATAACCACTTTTCCCTCCAAATTCTCCAAAAGCTCAAGAACAAAGATCAAGCAAAATTGAGCAAAACTCCTTCAATTCTCCATCAAATCGTGTGATTCTTTTTGCTGCCATCTCCATTCATCTTCTTCTTCAACTGTTTTGGAAAAGCAACATCAAAATCCTCACGAATCTCCACTGTTGCAAAGGAGCTCAACAATGGCATTTCACGATTTCTCACATTTGAAGCAACTTCGAGCCAGGCTAAGCATTGCATTCACTTTCCTGTAGCTTCTCCTTCATCTGTTTCAAGGAATCGCGTGCAAAAGCTCAACGAATCACAACTGTCTTCATTCAAGGTGCGAGATTCGAACATCTTTATTTCTTAAATTGTTACATGTTTTTGAAAGATCGTGGAATGTAGAACAGCATGCAATTCGTAGTTTGTGGATTGGTTGATTGTAGAATGAGATATCGTGATTTTTAGTTTTGAATGTGAAACTTTATTCGATCGATCCGTGAGCTGTGTTAGGAATTAGGTGAAATTGATTACGTATTTGAGATCTACACACTTAGACCTTTCCAACGGATATCCGTTTGTGCATTTTGGTGAGAAGATGAGCGAAACCGTTGTTGAAGGTGATGAGCGAAGAACTGGACGATGAATGTGAAGTTCTGGGCAAAGAATCCCGTGTTTGATCCATTTCAATCGCCAGACATTTCAAAAAAGTTGTTTACCGCCAAGGAGAGCCAATGAAACACGTCCAGCGCATTAATGAATTTTGGACCGGTGAGAGATAATAACGAAAATGCCACTGGATTATATTAAATCTATTTAATTCAATAAAACACTTAATAATTATTTCACTTAATTTAAAACTTAGAAAATTCATAAAAAAATAACGGTTAATCCAAAAATTGTGAGGATTTTTTTTGTTGGATCCCATTTTTCCCCTAGTTTTTTATGAGCATGGTTTTAGAAGTTGTGCATGGTGAATTGTTGACTTGGACTATAGAACTTTGACTTGTGTGTATTTTTTACATGTTTTGCCAATTTCATTGTGAAATGCTCATACATTAAAAGAAATTCCTGAAATTTTTTGAGCTCATTCTAGACATGTTGATGGTGATTTCCATGTAAAGTTTGTGATTTTTGGATACCTGATGATGGAGATATGATTTTTTGGATTAAGGTGTGACAATTTGTGTCACACCAAGATAGGTCAACTTTCTGGATTTATTTGCATGGCCTAGGATTGTTGAATTGCTCTAATTTTTTGCATGAATGATCATTGACATGTTGAGATGTTATGTCAATTTTTCTGGATTTTTCTATGGCATTTTCAATTTGATTGATATTTTTCTTCCTTGTATGTTCATTGTGCAAGCTTGTGTGACACATGTTGGTAAATCTTGTGTGAAATTCTCATAAGGTTTTGGATAAATGTGAAATTTGGTGTACTGATTGTAGATACATTGTAGGACATCATGCTTTTGGTCCCATTCATTTCTAATATGTTGTCACTGTGTTATGAATTTTTGAAGTGAATGCATGTGTTGATGCTATGAATTGGTTTGGATAATTGTGTCTGGATTTCTTGATTTTCATTGACCTAGTTCCTTTTGTCCAATTGAGCTGAAAATTGACATGCTATACCTTGAATAGGTCCTGTTTAGGTGTGAATTATTTGAGGATTTTTGGAATTGTTTTGGTATGCTTTTGATTGAAGTTATTCTGTTTGGACTTTTGATGTTGCATTTGACCTAGTTTGTACCAACATGTGCATGAAATGAATATGGTGAATGATATGAGTATGGGATCAATTGCATTTGCTTTCTATTTGCATTAATTTGGTTTTGGTTGAGAATTGCTTGCTGTTTAGATTTTTTTCTCCCTTTTGGACCCTAGGCTTGGCCTAGTGGTCTAGTTTCTCACATTTGGTGTGGATTTTCAGGTTGAAATGCAAAAGGCTTAAGGAGAGAAATGGAAATCAATTAAATTGAGATTGTTTGATGTTGTCCACTAACATGACTTTGTTTTGTAGGTTGTGATGCTTGAGCTTGGGCTTATAGCTTGCACTTGTGTGCATTAACCTGTGTTACTTGTTTGTACAGATTAACTGATTAACATTTGCTGTTTACTGTTTGTCTGTCTGAGTACTGATGATACTTGATTGATTTCAGGTACATTTAGTCGCTTACAGTTCTTTAAGAACTTGCTTGCTGATGCTTGGTTTTTAAACCACTTGAGGTAGGACTTCTATTCTTCATGTAGTCTGGAAGACCTGGCCTGTTACTTGGCCAGGCAATTGTCTGAAGTCCTCCTTAAGAGGCAATGTTTGTGGTTGTTTACATTTGTGCCAAGCAGGTAAAGACCTCTATGAGGCAATTGGTGGATCAAAGGGATATACAATCTATCCCCCACTATTCTGTGAGTCGTCCCTCTGCTCACACGGCTGTGTGTTGATGCATTGGGACACAAACCCAAGATCTTGTGCTGTTGCACAATCGAGTCAGAGTCCTTGAGCGTAGAAGGGTCCCTCCATTCTGGACCCACGCTCCTTTGTCTGAAGCTCTCCCTGGTCAGGGATAAGAGCTGTGAAGTCTAATCTTCACTTCACCTTTCATCTGCTTCACCTTAGCCTCGTAATGGCAAGGTTAAGAGCGAATACTACACATGTACAGATGACTTGCTTCGGCAGTCAAACCCATTGTGTGAGCCTCACTTGATTGGTTATAGTGTGTGCTATGTGAATATTTGTTTGACATACTTGTTTTGATCTGTATGCTTGTATGCTTGCTTTCTTCCTGGATAGGATTAGCTTGCAGTTGCGCAAGTAGGTAGAAACCTGAACATAGGGTAATGATGCATGACAACACTAGGCTCGAGTCCAGCTCCCTGGTAGTGTGTCTTCCCTTGGTTTCTGGCTAGATTTTCTTTCCCTTGAGGGGGAACTACATCGCCCTGATCCTTGTTCCAGACGAGGTATGTAGGCAGGAGACCGTGCGAGGTCTCTCCGGGCACTTTTTTTCTTTTTGTGTGTGTTTACTTGTTATCTGATTGCGTGTTTGGTTCGGATGCCGACGTAAGTCCAGTGATTGGCGGTCGGGCTCCACGTTTGCCCTTTTGGGTGTGTTTTGGTTCGGATGCCGACGTAAGTCCAGTGATTGGCGGTAGGGCTCCACGTTTGCCGTTTTGTGCGTGTTTTGGTTCGGATGCTGACGTAATTCCATCGAGTGGTTGTCGGGCTCCATGTTTGCCATCTGTTTGTGCGTTTTGTGTTGTTTGGCGTGCGTAAGCCGAACTACAGTGGCTCTGATTCTCGTTCCAGACGAGATATGTAGGCATAGGATGTGACGTCCTATCGAGCTCTCTTCCCCTTAACCCCACCTGTGTTGTCTTCGGTGTGTGTGTGTGTGGTGTTTTAGCAACCTTTTCTTTTCTTAGAACGTGGATCCCGTCGAGTACGACGGACGTGAGGGGTGCTAATACCTTCCCCTTGCGTAACCGACTCCCTTACCCTTTCTCTTTGGTCGCGAGACCGTGCTTTTTTCCAGGTTTCTCTGAGCGTTTCCTTTCCCTATCTTGGGATAAATAACGCGCAGTGGCGGCTCTGTGTTGTTTTTGTTTCAGCCCGCCGGTTGTTTTTTCGCGGATGCGACAGCTGGCGACTCTGCTGGGGATCTATAGGATGTTGACCTGTGCTGGTCCATTGTCCCTAAGCGAGTCTCTCCTAGCGTTCTAGGATAGTTTAGGTTGCTTGTTTTGCTTTATTTATTGCATTTATTATTCTAACCAGTGTATATATTTGCATAAATATTTGCATGCATCATACTATCATGTTGTTGCCGTCCTCTGTGCAGGTGGTTCCTCCGTTTGGGGTGGGTGTTCTGAGTGGGGCTAAAACCCAGGCCCGAGTATACACCTAGGATTAGCGTGGTCTCACGTCGCTCACATGCCGGTTGGGCACATTGTTACGACGTGACATACCACAAGCCAGACGAGGTTCATCTGAGAAGTGCTCCTGTGGGGTTTTCCACTTTGGTTGGGTTATCTCTTTTGAACTATTGACTCTGGTGACCGATCATTTCCCGGATCTTTGGTTTAGACGATCTCAGGAGAGCTACAATGGCACACCCGAAAGGGAAAACCCATTGAGTATCTCCTCCCGATTGTCGAGACTATTATCCGCCTTAGGATAACCTGATTAGAATTTACCTGTGAGGGGAGGGTGATTCTTTCAGATGCATGTTCAGATGGTGACTTTGATGGTGACTTTTGGTTCCGTGGATCAGAGTCATATTTATAAGTCGGATTTATGGCCGTTTATTTCCGAGACGCCGGAGTGCTGTCCGAGTTATTTATCAGTGGGGATCCATTTATTTCAGGATTCCCCGGGCCGATTTTATCAGTGGGGATCCGTTTATTTCAGGATTCCCCGGGCCGATTCAGATGGTTGTGGGTATCTGTTCAGAGATTGTTAGACGATGATGATGATGTATCTGTCTTCCGTTTATTTCGGAACCCGTGAGGAGGATTGGTGGTTACATACTCCTCAGATGGTTGTGATCAGTTCAGAGATCCGAGCTGTGACTCAGAGCAACAGATGATCAGATGACTTGGAGGATGGCACAGTGTATGGCATTCATACATCATTCTCATTTTGCATTCATCTGCACCAAACCTACGTCTAGCCATATGGGGAGTGTTATGGATTGAGAATCTGGTTGAGAGACATCTGGATGTCAAAATGTTATTGGTGAAATATTATCTGTCTCGATGAAACCAGGATCAAAAGACAGAAGCTTCCTCATATGGATAGACGTTGCATTCATGCATATTAACCTGTTTGCTGTTTTGCAGGAATCATTGCTCGTGCTCGTAGAACTGTACCTTTGCACTCAACACGCCCGCACAGATACTTCACCAGACGCAATACTCCCAGACTGATGGATCTCCCAAATACCGATATTCTCGAGCTGAAGGACAAGATGACTGAGCTGATCAACATCATGCAGGGTTTTGCAGTTGGTCAGAAAGCTTTGGCTGACAAAGTTGAGAAGCTCGAGCGAGCTTCAGCTGCTAACAGTGTTGTTAACCTGGATGGTGTCTCCAACCAGGGGCTCGGTGGATCCAGAGACGGTGAAAAAAGAGCAACCGTAGGTATGGTAAACAACAATGCTGGTGGACTTGGTGCTGCTACTGGTGGTGGGCCCGGTCTGGGGCATAATCTGAAGGATAATATGTTCCCTCCATTCTACGGGTTTGATGAGGACAGGGAGGAGGACCGAGAAGCTGATCAATTCTCCATGCACAATGAGCCATTCGGTCAATATGGTGTCCAGCCACAGAGCAAAGAAATTCAGTTGCTGGCAGAGAAGGTAAGGGCTCTGGAAAGCCATGCTACTCCGGGGTTTGTCAACATGTCCAACATGGGGCTGGTCGAGGGGATTGTGATCCCACAAAAGTTCAAGGCGCCCGCATTTGACAAATATAATGGGAGTTCCTGCCCGGAAACTCATCTGCAAGCCTTTGTCCGCAAGATCTCGGCATACACTACAGATCAAAAGCTTTGGATGTACTTCTTCCAAGACAGTCTGTCTGGAGGATCCTTGGAATGGTATACCAAGCTGAAGTCTTCTGATGTTAAGAGCTGGCAGGATCTTGGTGATGCGTTCTTTAAACAGTACCAATTCAATGCTGACATGGCTCCTAGTCGTACCCAGCTGCAGGGTATGTCTCAGAAGTCAAGTGAAGGGTTTAAAGAATATGCTCAAAGGTGGAGGGAGTTGGCTGCCAGAGTGCAACCTCCACTGGTGGACAGAGAAATGTCTGATCTCTTCATGGGTACCCTGCAGGGGGTTTTTGCTGAAAGAATGGTTGGATGCCCGGTGACCAACTTTGCTAACATTGTGGTGGCAGGGGAGAGAATCGAAAGTTGGCTAAAAATGGGGAAGATACAAGGTAATGCTTCGTCATCAGGGTCGAAGAAGCCATTCGGGAACGGTCAGCGCAAGAATGAGGGTAATACCAGTGCGGTCTATGCTCAGAAAGGACCCAGTAGGGATCGTTACTTCCAACACACCGCTGCGGTAACTATTCCTGCTGACAATCAGCCTGCACAACAGCAACAGCAGCGTCAGCCATTTCAGCAGAGGTCTCAGAGGGTAGGATATCCAGTCAGGAGGAGGATGAGTGATCGGCATTTTGACAGGCCGCCTGTGACATATTCTTTCCTATTGAAAAAGTTGAAAGATATGGGGCTGGTACAGTTGAGGACTTTGGCACCTATGGGACCTGATCAAAGGCCAGCCAATTTTGATGAAAATGTCAAATGTGAATTCCATTCGGGTGCTCCCGGGCACAGTGTAGAGGACTGCAAAGCTTTTAAGCACGTAGTCCAAGACCTGGTGGATTCCAAGGCTATCAATTTTGCACCATCACCAAATGTTAATGCCAATCCCATGTCGGCACATGGTCAGGCAATGGTGAGTGCAATTGCTGAAGATTCGGATCACGCCTGTGCGATGGGTGAAGAGACTGATGGTAACTGCAAGTTTGATGGTTGGATAAAGCCGTGCGTACCAGGGAACTGGAAGGCTTAAAAAAGATCAGCATTGTTACTCATCCTGAGGAGTAATAATTTCTGTTTTCAGTTTTTATCTGCATGAAAGCCATACGTGTTGCCCGACACGTAATGGTTCATTGTAAGGGCCACCTCATGTTTATAATTTGCAACATTTCTGCATCATTAATAAATGGATGTTTTTCAGTCAAAAAGCGGTGTTCCCTGTTTTTCATTTATTTTTGCAGTTTAAAAACGAATAAAAATGGCAATGTTTATTTTCATTTTTCTCTTTTTGATTTGTCTCGTTCCGAATTCAAAAATAATTCTCCGGATCTCATTGATAACAATTTGGTTACACCTCATATGACTTCGACAAACCGATCTATCAGGCTGAAGAAGAAGGCGAAGAAGACTGTGATCTGCTGGAATTAACCAGGTTGTCAAAACAAGAGGAGAAGGTGATTCAGCCGCTCGAGGGCGATGCGAGATTGCTATTCCAAGCACCGCCGAGGTCAGAAAGGAAGTGAAAATTGGGGCCGCTTCGGAGGCAAGTCGAAAGCAGAATGGTAGCCCTGTTGAAAGAGCGTGTGGATACCTTCACCTGGTCGTGTCAGGATATGCCAGGGTAGGATACCGATGTCGTTGTGAACAGGCTACCATGGAGAGAAGACTGTCCTCTAGAGAAGCAGAACGTCAGTGCCTGTATCAGAGAGTCATGATGACTTTGTTTCATGATATGATTCATCATGAAGTTGAATGCTATGCTATGACATGATAGCAAAGTCCCAAGCAGGAGAGGGGCATCTGGCAGACCGGGGCAAGTCGTTTGACCGGTTGAGACAATTCAAACTGAGGTTGAATTCAAGCGAGTGCACTATCAGAGTGCGATCTGGTAAGCTGTTGGGGTTCATTATAAGAGAGGAATCGAGGTTGATCCTGCTAAAAAAAAAAAAAAAAGAAAAAGGGGAAAAACAGAAAAAAGGAATGCCTGAACCGAGAACAGAAAGAGGTTCGTGGTTTCTTAGGCAGATGGAACTACATGTCATGGTTCACATCTCACCTAACAGCCACGTGGGAACCCATTCAAGAAAAAAGATCAAACGGTCAGGTGGAATAATGATTGCCAAGGGGCATTGGAAAAATAAAAGAATAAGTTGCAGGAGCCTCTGATTCTGATGTTTCCCTAAGGAGCAATTGTTAATCTGGTACTTGACAACCTTCGAGGGGTCTACGAGGTGTATTGGGTCAGCATGATGAGTCTTGTCGAAAAGAGCATGCAATTTACCTTAGCAAAAAGTTTATCGACTGTGAAACAATACATTCACTGCTCGGGGAACTTGATGTACTTTGGCATAGGCTGCTCGCCGACTGAGACAGTATATACTGGTTCATATCACTTTGTGGATTTCGAGATGGATCTGATCAGGTAGATTTTTGAAGAGCCAGAAATGACCGGACGGGTTGCGAAAGGGCCAATGATTTTGATTGAATAAGATATTCGATATATCTCTCAGAAAGCAATCAAGGGGAGTGTATTGTCGGATTACGTCGCTCCGCAAACCATTGAGGATTATCAACCGAGGAAGTTTGAATTCCCTGATGAGGACATCTCGAGGTGCTCTGATCGAAAGATTGAGAGTAACCGATCCCGGAGGAGGGGCCTGACCCTGAATCCGAACGGATTTTGATGTCTGATGGGGTTAATGTGAAGGAGTTAGTGCTGCTTTGGTAAAGCCGAAAGGATCCCATGTTCCTTTTGTTGCCCGGATAGCGTTTGAATGCACCGACGGTGTGATTGAGTATGAAGCTGGTATCCTGGGTATTGTACCTCGGTACATCTACTGGGGCGACTCCTTTCTCATTGGTATGGGATGGAGGCCGTGTTGAGGTTCAGATTCCCTCTTTGAGAGTCCGGATGGACGTGAAGTTGCAAGAGGCTGAATGGGTAAGGACCCGATATGAAGAATTGAGTCTGATAGAGGAAAAGAGGCTGGCAGCCATCTGTCATGGGCAGTTATACCAGCAGAGGATGAAGCGTGCTTTTGACAAGAAGGTGCGACCTCGGGTATATCACGTAGGTGATATGGTGCTGAAAAGGATCCTTCCTCCTCAAAACGATCGTAGGGGCAAATGGACACCCAATTATGAAGGTCCATTCGTGGTCAAGAAGGTCTTCTCTGGTGGAGCCTTGTTGTTAACGACCATGGATGGCGAAGATTTTCCATCCCCTGTGAATGCGGACGCAGTTAAAAAATACTTCGTATAAAGAGACCCGCTGGACGAAAAGAATAAAATAGTCCAGGCAAAAATGGGCATCCCGGCGAACCAAAAAAACAGAAAGAAAGGTTCGGGCAAAAGTTAGGGATAAAATGAAAAAACTGTACACCCGGCAAGTCGAAAACCTGAAAAGGCGACTTGGGCAAAAAGGGGTATCCCGGTGGACTGAAAACCCGAAAGGGCGGTCCAGGCAAAAGAGGGATTGAAACGAACAACTGCGTCTAGCATGATCGTTTGCGCTTTGGTTGAAGCATCATGGATAATACCCGGTAGGGATCAATCGGAATTGTCTTGTTCAGAAGGCAGAAAGCACGGAGAGTCTGCGGACATATGGGGTGTAACCGAGTTGGAACTCGATGAGATCACGGGTTTCATATTGCCATTAGGATAGATTTTTCCTTTTGTGCAATTACCTCTTTTCAGGAATTGCTTCCTTTGTATTGCTCAATTTGAGCCACACTTCTTCAAATCAATAAAATGCATATTCAGTCAAATAATTTTGTTTTTGTTTTCATTACCGCTTTGATTGCAAAAACATCTCGATTATTTTGATAAAGAATCTTGCATTTTAAGACATACAGGTCCCTTCCAATGCATGTTTATAAGATTGAAAGCTTGAAATCTTATTCGGAAGGTTGAGTAACCCAAGTGTTGAAATCTTGACACGCCTGGGGCACGATTTTATCTAACGATCTGTTCTGCAGGAACTGTTCGGTATTTTTCACTCACTTGCAGGTTATGATGTGGAAGCTGTTGATGAAACAAATCCCCATGGAGTCCAATCGGGAACGAATGAATGAAAGAACGACGAAGTGACGTTGAGACGTACGATGATCCTTGATGATAATCAAGAAGACTCTTCAAAGTCGGAAGATTGGAAAGTCTGTAGAGATTCCCCGCAGAGTTTGACCAGAAACGAATGAATGGGTAGAGAAGCGATGAGAGACGTCGAGACGTCCGACGGCCTTTGGAATTAATCAAGAAGACTCTTCAAAGTCGGAAGATTGAAATTTCTGTATAAATCCCAGGAGTACGTTTCCGTCGAGCGCGGAGCAATTGGGAATACAAGATGATGGAGCAGAAAAGGTCCAGACGAGTCTGGGAGTTCTCAAAAGTGGAAAGCTGATACGAGATTGGGAGGTGGATACCATGGTTCGACGAGTCGGCGGGTGTTCTGTACCAACTTTTCTCATTTCCCCAGCTATGTCCCCAAGCAGAATGAGAGGACCAACTTCCCAGCAGATCCAAGGTCTGTGACTTCCCCAGCCGAGTCAAGATGGTTATCCCCGGCAGGTTTAAAGCGGTGTTTCCTCAGCAGCCAGGTCTGAAGGTTGCTATTCCCCGAGTGGAGCGGGTTTCAATGAAATATATCTCCAGCAGTGTTCATCCTACCAGTGGATTGGACAATTTTCCGTAGCAGACTGATATCTGTATCCCCAGCTGAGTGTATCCTACGTGTGGATTGCATGGGTTGTCCCCAGCGGAGTAGCATTCGTTTTCCCTAGCAGGGTTTGGATGGTTATCCCCAGCAGGTTTCAGATCGAATGCTTCCCCAGCAGCCAGTCCTGGAGGTTGTTGTTTCCCAGCAGAGCTATCTGTGAGCGCTTCCCCAGTAAAGTCGACAGGTATCTGTGAGGGTTCCCCGAAGCAGGTGGATGTATATCCCCAGCAAGTCAAAAGACTGTATCCCCACAGAGTGCATTGGTGGTTCTTATCCCCAGCAGTTTCTCGAGCGGAGTGGGTGCAAAGGAGGTTCTTCCTGTAACACCCTTCTAAAATGCCCCAAATATTTAATTAAAATAATAAACATATATCAGAGTAATTATGCAGTTAAGAGTGTCACACACAATCATTCACACCATGTTCCAAAATAACTGTCATGCTCTTTATTTAATCAATTAAACATTTGCATAAATCGCAGCGGATATAAATCGAATTAATCAAAACATGTAATATACTACATGTAAACTGGTTCAACAATCTTTAACAACATAATTAAAAAGGTTCCCTCCCGATGTTACATCTATCAGAGCATGACCCACTAAGGAGACTACACTAGACTCCAAGCATTCGCTTCTACTCAACTCAGTTCTCGTTACCTGAAAAATAGTTGTAAGGGTGAGTATCTCAATCGATATAATTAAGCATTATAAAATCTCATGTCATGTTAAGTAATATGACGCATTAATCACCCTAATCACAACATACAATCAGTAACAGCACATCAGCTCAACATCATACTCAACACCAACATAAAGTACAAGTAAAATCTCAAATCATACTCCATAACAACACAAACACACGTATAATATTGGAACACATCCATTCATATTATACGCCATACATAATTTATGCAATGAGACTCCACACATGCGGTACCGACTATTCTTGAACATATAGTTCAAGCTCACCGATCCCTCCAGATACGGCTACTAAGCTCACTAGTCCCACTCATTTGAGACCTAGTGACTCACTCACTAATTCCTCACCATGGGAATTAGCTACAGCCCCGAAGGCTAGACTATGCACACTAATCATCTAGCATGCAAACATCAACAACAAACCCACAATGGTTCACTCACTAATTCCTCACCATGGGAATTAGCTACAGCCCCAAAGGCTATGCTGTGCACGCTAATCATCTAGCAATACAGCATCAACAACAATTCATAATGGACATATGCTCACACTCTAAGCCATACAACAGTCCATTCACAAATACAGGCATAATATATACATTCACATCATTATGCATGCCATCATACATCATCAACACATGTATCCACATCATTATCATGTAAATCAATTAATCACAGTATTAGCACACTCTACTAATACCTATACTGCTCAAAACAGCGGGAAATAATCCCTACTATATCACACACCGATATAGGCAACCACCAATTAGGCACACAACATTTTAATTAACACTTTTTTCCACTCTGCAACAGTGTTAACCGGTTAACGCCCTGGGTTAACCGGTTAACGCAGGCAAAACACATTTTCTGGCAAAACGCAACAGTGTTAACCGGTTAACGCCCTGGGTTAACCGGTTAACGCAGGCAAAACAGCACAGTTTCACCAATTATACCAGTGTTAACCGGTTAACACCCTGGGTTAACCGGTTAACGCAGACAAAACAGCAGTTCCTGCGCTAACACAAGGCAGAATGCAAAATTCTCCGCATTTTCCGCCGTTGGAGGACTTCCGGACCTCCGATTCCGATTCCGTAAAAAGCTATACGTTCGGAATTTCACAACTAACCCAAACACAGATTCAATTACAGTCTAAATACAATTTATCCAACATAATTCTTCAGCATCAACAATCCCAATTAGGGTCAAATTAACGGCTTATCACTACCCATCACATATTATCCCATAATACTCATTAATCGACGATAAACCCCCCTTACCTGAGTTAATCCGGCGAATCTCAAGCTCCAAGCTCTTCTCTTCTCCAACCTTCTTCCTCTTGCTCTGCCTCTTTGCCCTTTTCCTCTTTCACGATCGCTTCTCTGCTTTTCACGTAAAAACCTTTTTACTCCAAATGGGCTCTTTTCCTTCTTTCCAACTTATATATATTTTCCAATAATAATAATAATCCAATAATAATAATAATAAAATTTCCAATTATTTAATTAAATTAATAAATAAATTATTAACTCAATTTAAATAATTATTTTATTATTATCGGGGTGTTACAACTCTCCCCCACTAAAAGAGTTTTCGTCCTCGAAAACATACCTCAAGCGAACAACTCTGGGTAAGACTCCTTCATCTTACTCTCAAGTTCCCAAGTCACATTGCCACCTGCTGGTCCTCCCCAAGCTACCTTCACCAAGGCAATCTCTTTACCCCGCAACTGCTTCAACTCTCGATCCTCGATCCTCATAGGTGATGTTTCAACAGTCAGGTTATCTCTCACCTGTACATCATCTACTTGGACTACATGCGACGGATCATGAATGTACCTCCTCAACTGAGACACATGAAAAACTTCATGCAAATTCGCAAGTGACGGCGGTAAAGCGATATGATAGGCTACTTCCCCTATCCTCTCCAAAATCTGATAAGGACCAATAAATCGAGGTGTCAACTTCTTCGACTTCAAAGCTCGACCAACACCAGTTATCGGAGTAACACGAAGAAACACATGATCTCCCTCTTGGAACTCAAGTGACTTCCTCCTCTTATCATGATAACTCTTCTGACGACTCTGAGCAATTCTCATCTTCTCCTGAATCATCTTAATCTTTTCCGTAGTCTGTTGAACAATCTCCGGTCCAACCACAGCGCTCTCACCGGACTCATACCAACATAACGGTGTCCGACATCTCCTACCATACAAAGCTTCAAACGGTGCCATACCAATGCTCGAATGAAAACTATTGTTGTAGGTAAACTCAATCAAAGGCAAATAACAATCCCAAGCACCTCCTTTTTCCAAAACACAAGCCCTCAAAAGATCCTCTAGTGACTGAATCGTCCTCTCAGTCTGACCATCAGTCTGCGGATGATATGCAGAACTCAATCTCAGCTTAGTTCCCAAAGCCCTCTGCAAACCTTCCCAGAACTTCGATGTAAATCTAGGATCTCTGTCTGAAACAATACTCGACGGAATACCATGCAAACTTACAATCTTCTCAATATACAACTCGGCTAATCTCTCTAACGGATAATCCATTCTGATCGGAATGAAATGAGCCAATTTTGTCAATCTGTCAACAATCACCCAAATAGCTTCAAAATTCTTATTTGTCCTCGGTAACCCAGACACAAAATCCATACTGATACTATCCCACTTCCACTCTGGAATAGCCAACGGTTGCATTAGCCCAGACGGCTTCTGATGCTCAATCTTTGACTTCTGACAAGTCAAACAGGAATAAACAAAACTCGCAATTTCTCTTTTCATTCCCGGCCACCAAAATAACTTTTTCAAATCATGATACATCTTCATAGCTCCAGGATGAATACTCAAGCCACTACGATATCCTTCCTCCAGAATACTCTTCTTAAGTTCGGTAACATCCGGAATACACACCCGATTACCAAATTTCAAAACACCATTCTCATCAACTCTGAATTCACCACCTTGGCCTTGATTCACTAAAGTCAACTTATCCACCAAAAACACATCGGATTTCTGACCCTCTCTGATCTCATCCAGAATACCACTCGTTAATTTCAACATTCCCAATTTAACACTATTGTGAGTACTCTCACACACCAAACTCAAATCTCTAAACTGCTCAATTAAATCCAATTCTTTAACCATTAACATAGACATATGCAATGATTTCCGACTCAATGCATCAGCTACTACGTTTGCTTTACCCGGATGGTAATTCAAACCAAAGTCATAATCCTTCAGAAATTCTAACCATCTCCTCTGTCTCATATTCAGCTCCTTCTGATCAAACAAATACTTTAAACTTTTATGGTCACTGAAAACTTCAAATCTTGACCCGTACAAATAATGTCTCCATAACTTCAGAACAAATACCACAGCTGCCAACTCTAAATCGTGCGTCGGATAGTTCCTCTCATGAACCCTCAGCTGTCTCGAAGCATAAGCTATAACCTGCTTATTCTGCATCAACACGCCACCCAAACCCGACAATGAAGCATCACAGTAAACCTCAAATGGTTCCGACGAACTCGGTAATATCAGAATAGGAGCAGTAGTCAACCTTCTCTTTAATTCTTGGAAACCTTCTTCACATTTTGAGTCCCAAACAAACGCTTGCCCCTTTCTAGTCAACATTGTCAACGGTAACGCCAACTTAGAAAATCCCTCAATGAACTTCCTATAATAACCTGCAAGTCCAATAAAACTCCTTATCTCAGAAACTGACTTCGGAGCTTCCCACTTAGATACCGCTTCTATCTTAGAAGGATCAACAGCAATACCACCTCTTGAAATCACATGACCAAGAAAACTAACCTCTTCTAACCAAAATTCACATTTGGACAATTTAGCAAATAACTTCTTTTCTCGTAGAACTTCTAAAACCACTCTCAAATGCTCAGCATGCTCTTCTTCAGATTTCGAATACACCAAAATGTCATCAATAAACACCACAACAAACTGGTCTAGGTACGGATGGAAAATCCTATTCATATACTCCATAAATACTCCAGGCGCATTAGTCACACCAAAAGGCATTACAGAATACTCATAATGTCCATACCTTGTTCTGAAAGCAGTCTTCTGAATATCCTCGGTTTTCACACGTATCTGATGATACCCAGATCTCAAATCTATCTTGCTGAACACACTCGCACCAACCAACTGATCCATCAGATCATCAATCCTCGGCAAAGGATACCGATTCTTGATCGTCACTTTATTCAGTTGCCTGTAGTCCACACACAACCTCATAGTACCTTCTTTCTTCTTAACCAATAACACTGGCGCACCCCACGGTGACACACTCGGACGAATAGACTTCTTATCCAACAGATCTTCCAGCTGACTCTTCAATTCAGCTAACTCAACAGCAGACATACGGTACGGAGCCATCGATATCGGTCTAGTACCAGGTACCAAATCAATCGAGAACTCAACTTCATGCTCTGGCGGCAATTCATTCACCTCTTCCGGAAACACATCAGGAAAATCACACACCACGGCTAGATCGCCAATCACTAGTTTATCTTTAGCCTCCAAAGTCGCTAACAGCATAAACAACTCTGCCCCATCTGCTACTTCCTCATTCACCTGCCTTGCTGATAGAAATAAACTCTTTCCTTCCTCAATCTCAGGAAATATCACAGTCTTATCAAAACAATTGATAGAAACTCGGTTAAACACCAACCAGTTCATTCCCAAGATAACATCAATCTGCACTAGTGGAAGACACACAAGGTCTATCCCAAAGTCTCTACCAAAAATACTTAAAGGACAACTCAAACAAACTGAAGTAGTAGTCACTGAACCCTTTGCAGGAGTATCAATCACCATACTACCATACATCTCAGATATCTCTAACTTAAGTTTCACAGCACAATCCAACGATATAAAGGAATGAGTAGCACCGGTGTCAATAATAGCTACAAGAGGAAAACCATTTATATAACACGTACCTCTGATCAAACGATCATCTGCAGAAGTCTCAGAACCCGATAAAGCAAAGACCTTGCCTCCTGACTGATTCTCTTTCTTCGGTTTAGGACACTGTGGACTGATATGACCCAACTCTCCACAGTTGAAACAAGTCACAGTCTTCAACCGGCACTCTGCAGCCAAATGACCACCTTTTCCACACTTGAAACACTTCATCTCAGCACTGGTACACTCATGGACACGATGTCCAGCCCGACCACATCTATAACACTTAGCAGGGGCACTAGAGTCTCCCCCACTAGGCCTCTTCATCCCACTCTGCTTCTGGAAACCTTTGCCAGCTGCATACGGTTTCCCACGATCATTCTGATTCTTGCCTTTCCTATCAACTCTCTGTTGATAGCTCTCTGCTCTGGCTTTGGAATCCTGTTCAAAAATCCTGCAACAGTCAACCAAGTCAGAAAACACTCTGATCCGTTGGTATCCAATAGCCTGTTTGATCTCAGGATGCAACCCGTTCTCAAACTTCACACATTTCGAAAATTCTCCAGCAGCCTCATTATAGGGAGTATAATACTTCGACAGCTCTGTGAACTTAGCAGCATACTCAGTAACAAACCTGTTACCCTGCTTCAATTCCAAGAACTCTATCTCTTTCTTTCCTCTGACATCCTCTGGAAAGTACTTCCTCAGGAATCTCTCTCTGAACACAGCCCAAGTGATTTCAGCATTCCCAGCAGTTTCCAACTCAGTGCGGGTAGCAACCCACCAATCATCAGCTTCTTCTGACAGCATATGCGTACCGAACCTGACCTTCTGGTTATCGGCACACTCAGTCACTCGGAAGATTCTCTCTATCTCCTTCAACCACTTCTGAGCGCCATCTGGATCGTATGCTCCCTTGAACATTGGAGGATTGTTCTTCTGGAACTCACTCAGTTGACGAGCAGCTCCCATTCCCACAACATTCGGATTTCCTCCAAGTACTACAGCTAGCATACCCAGAGCCTCAGCAATCGCAGCATCATCTCTACCTCTTCCAGCCATCTCTATTCTGAAAACCCAAACAAACTAAAACAATAAGTACTGATAGGGTTGCACAACACCTATACCGTACGGGGAAACAGAATAATTACGACTCGACTCGACCGACTATGCTCTGATACCACTAATGTAACACCCTTCTAAAATGCCCCAAATATTTAATTAAAATAATAAACACATATCAGAGTAATTATGCAGTTAAGGGTGTCACACACAATCATTCACACCATGTTCCAAAATAACTGTCATGCTCTTTATTTAATCAATTAAACATTTGCATAAATCGCAGCGGATATAAATCGAATTAATCAAAACATGTAATATACTACATGTAAACTGGTTCAACAATCTTTAACAACATAATTAAAAAGGTTCCCTCCCGATGTTACATCTATCAGAGCATGACCCACTAAGGAGACTACACTAAACTCCAAGCATTCGCTTCTACTCAACTCAGTTCTCGTTACCTGAAAAATAGTTGTAAGGGTGAGTTCCTCAATCGATATAATTAAGCATTATAAAATCTCATGTCATGTTAAGTAATATGACGCATTAATCACCCTAATCACAACATACAATCAGTAACAGCACATCAGCTCAACATCATACTCAACACCAACATAAAGTACAAGTAAAATCTCAAATCATACTCCATAACAACACAAACACACGTATAATATTGGAACACATCCATTCATATTATACGCCATACATAATTTATGCAATGAGACTCCACACATGCGGTACCGACTATTCTTGAACATATAGTTCAAGCTCACCGATCCCTCCAGATACGGCTACTAAGCTCACTAGTCCCACTCATTTGAGACCTAGTGACTCACTCACTAATTCCTCACCATGGGAATTAGCTACAGCCCCGAAGGCTAGACTATGCACACTAATCATCTAGCATGCAAACATCAACAACAAACCCACAATGGTTCACTCACTAATTCCTCACCATGGGAATTAGCTACAGCCCCAAAGGCTATGCTGTGCACGCTAATCATCTAGCAATACAGCATCAACAACAATTCATAATGGACATATGCTCACACTCTAAGCCATACAACAGTCCATTCACAAATACAGGCATAATATATACATTCACATCATTATGCATGCCATCATACATCATCAACACATGTATCCACATCATTATCATGTAAATCAATTAATCACAGTATTAGCACACTCTACTAATACCTATACTGCTCAAAACAGCGGGAAATAATCCCTACTATATCACACACCGATATAGGCAACCACCAATTAGGCACACAATATTTTAATTAACACTTTTTTCCACTCTGCAACAGTGTTAACCGGTTAACGCCCTGGGTTAACCGGTTAACGCAGGCAAAACACATTTTCTGGCAAAACGCAACAGTGTTAACCGGTTAACGCCCTGGGTTAACCGGTTAACGCAGGCAAAACAGCACAGTTTCACCAATTATACCAGTGTTAACCGGTTAACACCCTGGGTTAACCGGTTAACGCAGACAAAACAGCAGTTCCTGCGCTAACACAAGGCAGAATGCAGAATTCTCCGCATTTTCCGCCGTTGGAGGACTTCCGGACCTCCGATTCCGATTCCGTAAAAAGCTATACGTTCGGAATTTCACAACTAACCCAAACACACATTCAATTACAGTCTAAATACAATTTATCCAACATAATTCTTCAGCCCCCAATTAGGGTCAAATTAACGGCTTATCACTACCCATCACATATTATCCCATAATACTCATTAATCGACGATAAACCCCCCTTACCTGAGTTAATCCGGCGAATCTCAAGCTCCAAGCTCTTCTCTTCTCCAACCTTCTTCCTCTTGCTCTGCCTCTTTGCCCTTTTCCTCTTTCACGATCGCTTCTCTGATTTTCACGTAAAAACCTTTTTACTCCAAATGGGCTCTTTTCCTTCTTTCCAACTTATATATATTTTCCAATAATAATAATAATCCAATAATAATAATAATAATAAAATTTCCAATTATTTAATTAAATTAATAAATAAATTATTAACTCAATTTAAATAATTATTTTATTATTATCGGGGTGTTACACTTCCCCAGCAAGGGTTACCTTTTCCCAATGGCAGTGTTATTCCCCCAGCGGGATGGAGAGCGGAGTGTTGACGAGTTCCTCATCAGAGTGTCTCGAGCTCCCCAGAAGAGTCCCTTGAGGGGGATACTTTTTATGCATTCATCATGTAAATAAGCATAGCATATTGCATAGAAAAAATAATAAATCGCGTAGCATTTCCATAACTATGGAGCATTACGCAGAAAAAGATCATGCATCATTGTTGCAAGCATAGAGCTAGTCTCAAGCCGTGGTTACCGTTTGAGAGGTGGTTGTGCCAGAAAGCGAAGGTGTTACTCCGAGGAGTTTAGCATCAGGACGTCAGATCAGCAATGTTCCCCAGTAGTGCGATATTGGAGGAAATGTTTCCGTCGGACAGAGATGGAAATAACATCAAAGGACGTTACGCGATCAACGCGACTCGAGCCGTGGTTACCGTTTGGGAGGTGGCTTTATCAGACAGTGAAGGTGTTACTCCGAGGAGTCTAGCATCATGGTTTTAATCAAGGATATTCCCCAGTAGTACGATACTGGAGGGTAAGTTTCTGTCGAGCAGAAATGGGAATGTTAATCAAGAAAGCTTCGGGGTTCAAGAAAAACAAGAAAGAAGATAATCCCCAGCTAAACGCGAAGTGTTTGTCTGCCAGGGTTGAATAGAGAGCAGTCGGCTCAGGGCTTGTCATCCTCAGCATGGGTCGTTGTGGCATTCCGGCCAGTTTCCGATTTCCAGATCGAAGAAGTTCTCAACCATCAGGACGAAGAACTTGTGGCATTCCGGCCAGTTTCCGATTTCCAGATCGAAGAGGTTCTCAACAGTCAGGACGAAGAACTTGTGGCATTCCGGCCAGTTTCCGATTTCCAGATCGAAGAGGTTCTCAACAGTCAGGACGAAGAACTTGTGGCACTCCGGCCAGTTTCCGATTTCCAGATCGAAGAGGTTCTCAACAGTCAGGACGAAGAACTTGTGGCACTCCGGCCAGTTCCGATTTCCAGATCGAAGAAGCTCACGATGATTAGATCGATGCAGCTTGCGGCAATCCGGCCAGTTTCCCGGTATCTAGGCCGAAGAGGTGTTCAGACCAAAGTGGTGTTCAGGCCAAGAAAATGAAGAAAGAAGAGAAAATTCCGGGGTTCAAGAAAATGAAAAAGGAGAGAGAATAGTAATCCCGAGCGAGTGGTGTTCAGGCCATGGGTTATCCCTGTGTTACCATTTATTTTGGTATCCAGGTCGACAGTGTTGTTTTGGTATCCAGGTCGACGTTTATGTTTTGGGGTTCAAGCCGAGTTTTCTCCGTACCAGACGGATTTTTCTTTGAGATTGCTTCTTCGCCGATTCTGACAGGCGTTGTTAATTATTTCCCATCAGAGTGCATATTGTTCGTCTGTTCTTGGTATTCAATCACTCTTCATCCTGATCATCTGAAAGCCGAGGCTGTTCATATCGACAGGTTCACAGTGGATTGAATAGGGGCAGCTGTAACACCTCAAAATTTGCCCTCTTCTTTTGGGACTAGCTTAACATATTGCATATCATTTGTAGGTCTTTAGGCATTGCATATTGCATATCATGTGGTTACATTATGCAAGTCATCCTCACGAGTCTTGGTCAGAAGATGAGGAAGTCAAAGTGCAAGCTAGGGTTTTATTGGGCTGGTCATTTATCATCTGAGGATGTGGAGGTCCAAATTAGGGTTTCATGATTCTCAAAGGATATTGGTCTTCATCTTGATTGGAGTGATACATCATCATCATCATGGCTTGTTATCATCAGAAGAATCAAGTGTGGGATCAGATTTCTTGAGATTAGGGTTTTGACCACTGGTCAACCCTAATCAGTTGCATTGGGCCAATCAGGGCATGATCAGGAGATGGGGTCTATGATGGATATGGGGATCATTCTATGATTTTATTGTGCATATTGAGGCTAGGGTTTCATCCTTGGGCCATTTCATTAGGAGATTGGAGCTCAGTTTGATCAGTGCATTGCCAAATTCATCTATCAGTTGAAAAAGTCAACTGTGGTCAACTGTGCATGATTTTATGGATTTGGAGGTGGAAATGAGTTGGATACACTTCATTCATGTTGGAACAAGTGTTATTTGACATTGCAAAGCTCAAGAATGGAGGAAATCAATTCAGACAAGAAATTGCCAAAAATAGAAAGTGACTTGTAATGGAAGTTTCCAAAAATGGAAAGTTTTTGACCTCAAAATTACATGTCCAAGGAAGCTTCAAATGAAAATTTGTTCAACATGAAAGTTGTAGATCTTGTTCTCAAATTTCCAAAAAGTCCAAGAACTTGAAAATCCCATGTATGGTTGGCAAGTTATGGTCCATTCAATTTCAAAAATGACCCATAATCAGAGGGGCATAACTTCCACATGGAGTGTCCAAATTGAGTGATCTTTTTATGTGCAAACTCCATTTGACATGTACTTTCTTGGTGCATAATTGGAATTCATCAAAAGTGGTCAATGCAAAAAGTCAATTTTCAAGTGTACAGTTAAAAATCCAAGGGCAAAATGGTCCAAGTTGAGAAATAATGAGAATTTTGGCATGGGGATTTTTGCAACACCTCACAAATGCAATTTGAAAATGGTTGGAATGGTCATAACATGTCAAGGTCTCATATTTGGTCAAGTCACTTTTGAACTTCACTTGAAAAATGCATAAAGTGCCATGACATAGTGAAAATGCAAATTACACATCCAATGGCCATGGGACAAGTTGCAACAGATCACACATGTCATTTTGAGAATGTGTGAGCTGTCAAATGAGCTGTCATTGGCCTGTGGTGAAATGGCATTTTTGCCCTTGCTTTGAAAATGATATTTATGCTAATTACCATTCATTTTGGTTAATTCATGATTAAGGATGTAATTAGTTGGAAGTATAAATTCTTAATTGTAACAAACTCTGGATCAGAATCACATTTCACAAGAAATTGTAACCACTTTTCCCTCCAAATTCTCCAAAAGCTCAAGAACAAAGATCAAGCAAAATTGAGCAAAACTCCTTCAATTCTCCATCAAATCGTGTGATTCTTTTTGCTGCCATCTCCATTCATCTTCTTCTTCAACTGTTTTGGAAAAGCAACATCAAAATCCTCACGAATCTCCACTGTTGCAAAGGAGCTCAACAATGGCATTTCACGATTTCTCACATTTGAAGCAACTTCGAGCCAGGCTAAGCATTGCATTCACTTTCCTGTAGCTTCTCCTTCATCTGTTTCAAGGAATCGCGCGCAAAAGCTCAACGAATCACAACTGTCTTCATTCAAGGTGCGAGATTCGAACATTCTTTATTTCTTAAATTGTTACTTGTTTTTGAAAGATCGTGGAATGTAGAACAGCATGCAATTCGTAGTTTGTGGATTGGTTGATTGTAGAATGAGATATCGTGATTTTTAGTTTTGAATGTGAAACTTTATTCGATCGATCCGTGAGCTGTGTTAGGAATTAGGTGAAATTGATTACGTATTTGAGATCTACACACTTAGACCTTTCCAACGGATATCCGTTTGTGCATTTTGGTGAGAAGATGAGCGAAACCGTTGTTGAAGGTGATGAGCGAAGAACTGGACGATGAATGTGAAGTTCTGGGCAAAGAATCCCGTGTTTGATCCATTTCAATCGCCAGGCATTTCAAAAAAGTTGTTTACCGCCAAGGAGAGCCAATGAAACACGTCCAGCGCATTAATGAATTTTGGACCGGTGAGAGATAATAACGAAAATGCCACTGGATTATATTAAATCTATTTAATTCAATAAAACACTTAATAATTATTTCACTTAATTTAAAACTTAGAAAATTCATAAAAAAATAATGGTTAATCCAAAAATTGTGAGGATTTTTTTTGTTGGATCCCATTTTCCCCCTAGTTTTTTATGAGCATGGTTTTAGAAGTTGTGCATGGTGAATTGTTGACTTGGACTATAGAACTTTGACTTGTGTGTATTTTTTACATGTTTTGCCATTTTCATTGTGAAATGCTCGTACATTAAAAGAAATTCCTGAAATTTTTTGAGCTCATTCTAGACATGTTGATGGTGATTTCCATGTAAAGTTTGTGATTTTTGGATACATGATGATGGAGATATGATTTTTTGGATTAAGGTGTGACAATTTGTGTCACACCAAGATAGGTCAACTTTCTGGATTTATTTGCATGGCCTAGGATTGTTGAATTGCTCTAATTTTTTGCATGAATGATCATTGACATGTTGAGATGTTATGTCAATTTTTATGGATTTTTCTATGGCATTTTCAATTTGATTGATATTTTTCTTCCTTGTATGTTCATTGTGCAAGCTTGTGTGACACATGTTGGTAAATCTTGTGTGAAATTCTCATAAGGTTTTGGATAAATGTGAAATTTGGTGTACTGATTGTAGATACATTGTAGGACATCATGCTTTTGGTCCCATTCATTTCTAATATGTTGTCACTGTGTTATGAATTTTTGAAGTGAATGCATGTGTTGATGCTATGAATTGGTTTGGATAATTGTGTCTGGATTTCTTGATTTTCATTGACCTAGTTCCTTTTGTCCAATTGAGCTGAAAATTGACATGCTATACCTTGAATAGGTCCTGTTTAGGTGTGAATTATTTGAGGATTTTTGGAATTGTTTTGGTATGCTTTTGATTGAAGTTATTCTGTTTGGACTTTTGATGTTGCATTTGACCTAGTTTGTACCAACATGTGCATGAAATGAATATGGTGAATGATATGAGTATGGGATCAATTGCATTTGCTTTCTATTTGCATTAATTTGGTTTTGGTTGAGAATTGCTTGCTGTTTAGATTTTTTTCTCCCTTTTGGACCCTAGGCTTGGCCTAGTGGTCTAGTTTCTCACATTTGGTGTGGATTTTCAGGTTGAAATGCAAAAGGCTTAAGGAGAGAAATGGAAATCAATTAAATTGAGATTGTTTGATGTTGTCCACTAACATGACTTTGTTTTGTAGGTTGTGATGCTTGAGCTTGGGCTTATAGCTTGCACTTGTGTGCATTAACCTGTGTTACTTGTTTGTACAGATTAACTGATTAACATTTGCTGTTTACTGTTTGTCTGTCTGAGTACTGATGATACTTGATTGATTTCAGGTACATTTAGTCGCTTACAGTTCTTTAAGAACTTGCTTGCTGATGCTTGGTTTTTAAACCACTTGAGGTAGGACTTCTATTCTTCATGTAGTCTGGAAGACCTGGCCTGTTACTTGGCCAGGCAATTGTCTGAAGTCCTCCTTAAGAGGCGATGTTTGTGGTTGTTTACATTTGTGCCAAGCAGGTAAAGACCTCTATGAGGCAATTGGTGGATCAAAGGGATATGCAATCTATCCCCCACTATTCTGTGAGTCGTCCCTCTGCTCACACGGCTGTGTGTTGATGCATTGGGACACAAACCCAAGATCTTGTGCTGTTGCACAATCGAGTCAGAGTCCTTGAGCGTAGAAGGGTCCCTCCATTCTGGACCCACGCTCCTTTGTCTGAAGCTCTCCCTGGTCAGGGATAAGAGCTGTGAAGTCTAATCTTCACTTCACCTTTCATCTGCTTCACCTTAGCCTCGTAATGGCAAGGTTAAGAGCGAATACTACACATGTACAGATGACTTGCTTCGGCAGTCAAACCCATTGTGTGAGCCTCACTTGATTGGTTATAGTGTGTGCTATGTGAATATTTGTTTGAAATACTTGTTTTGATCTGTATGCTTGTATGCTTGCTTTCTTCCTGGATAGGATTAGCTTGCAGTTGCGCAAGTAGGTAGAAACCTGAACATAGGGTAATGATGCATGACAACACTAGGCTCGAGTCCAGCTCCCTGGTAGTGTGTCTTCCCTTGGTTTCTGGCTAGATTTTCTTTCCCTTGAGGGGGAACTACATCGCCCTGATCCTTGTTCCAGACGAGGTATGTAGGCAGGAGACCGTGCGAGGTCTCTCCGGGCACTTTTTTTCTTTTTGTGTGTGTTTACTTGTTATCTGATTGCGTGTTTGGTTCGGATGCCGACGTAAGTCCAGTGATTGGCGGTCGGGCTCCACGTTTTCCCTTTTGGGTGTGTTTTGGTTCGGATGCTGACGTAAGTCCAGTGATTGGCGGTCGGGCTCCACGTTTGCCGTTTTGTGCGTGTTTTGGTTCGGATGCTGACGTAATTCCATCGAGTGGTTGTCGGGCTCCATGTTTGCCATCTGTTTGTGCGTTTTGTGTTGTTTGGCGTGCGTAAGCCGAACTACAGTGGCTCTGATTCTCGTTCTAGACGAGATATGTAGGCATAGGATGCGACGTCCTATCGAGCTCTCTTCCCCTTAACCCCACCTGTGTTGTCTTCGGTGTGTGTGTGTGTGGTGTTTTAGCAACCTTTTCTTTTCTTAGAACATGGATCCCGTCGAGTACGACGGACGTGAGGGGTGCTAATACCTTCCCCTTGCGTAACCGACTCCCTTACCCTTTCTCTTTGGTCGCGAGACCGTGCTTTTTTCCAGGTTTCTCTGAGTGTTTCCTTTCCCTATCTTGGGATAAATAACGCGCAGTGGCGGCTCTGTGTTGTTTTTGTTTCAGCCCGCCGGTTGTTTTTTCGCGGATGCGACAGGTACATCCAAGGACAGGCTGACCACACCTTGTTCACAAAATTCTCCCACGATGGGAAAGTTCTTGTCCTGATTTTTTATGTTGATGATATTGTCCTTATTGGAGAAGATACAGTGGAAATGGCAAGAGTAAAAGAGAAATTGGCAGTAGACTTTGAAATCAAGGATCTGGGATTCATGAGATATTTTCTAGGTATGGAGGTTGCTCGGTCAAAAAATGGTATTGTGGTTTCACAGCAGAAATACATTATAGGCTTGTTGAAAGAAATAGGAATGAGTGGATGTCGTCCTGCAGATACCCCTATGGATCCTAATGCTAAACTTTGGGGAGAAGGAAATGTTTCTGTTGATACTAGGAGATATCAGAGATTGGTTGGGAAACTGATTTATTTGTCACACACCCGACCTGATATTGCTTTCTCAGTTAGTGTAGTGAGTCAGTTTATGCATTCTCCTTTCGAGGAACATCTTGAGGTAGTATATAGGATACTGAGATATTTGAAGGGAAATCCTGGAAAAGGATTATTTTTTAAGAAGACTAGTGAAAAAATGTGTCTATCTTCACCGATGCCGATTGGGCAGGTTCAGTCACAGATAGAAGATAAACATCTGGATATGGAGGAGCAAGAAACAAGGAGTTGTAGCAAGGAGTAGTGCAGAGGCCGAGTTTAGAGCTATGTCTCAAAGTATTTGTGAAGGATTATCGATCCTTAGAGTCCTAGAAGAACTTAAGATGAAAATTGAGCTTCCATCGAAATTGTACTCTGACAGTAAAGCTGCTATTAGCATAGCTCATAATCCAGTTCAACATGACAGAACCAAGAATATCTAGATTGATCGACACTTTATAAAGGAGAAGTTAGATGCGGGAATCATATGTCTACCCTTCGTGACTTCAAGTCAACAAACTGCGGATATCCTGACCAAAAGCTTGGCAAGGCCTACTTTTGAGTATTCGATAGACAAGTTGGGCATGATAGATATCTATGCACCAACTTGAGGGGGGGGGGGGTGTTGGAAAATATATTATTTCCGATTTTATTATTGTCTTTAATACTACCTTTATTTTTTTTTATTCTCAATTAAAGAAAAAATAAATTGTAATTATTGTATCTTCACTATATAAACCAGCTAAGGCTAATCAATAGAACATAACAGCTTTTACCAATTTTTTCTAATATATATATATATATATATATATATATATATATATATATATATACATATACATATATATATATATATATATATATATATATATATATATATATATATCATTATACTATCAATAATTGACATATAATCATGTTTTTATATCAATATACAATAGAGGATTAAAAGAGATTTCAACACCTTCGACCGCGTCCAAAACGGATTTACGAAACTCATTTTATAGTGAAAACATTGAACCAATTGATTGCTGACAAGGACCAATCGATTGTATGAAGTTTATGTCCAAATTTTCACTATTTGCAATGGACCAATCGATTGATCCTTGTAGCCAATCGATTTGCATCATCAAAAATTCAACTTTTCTTCACCGTAACATGAACCAATCGATTGGTTCTACTGTGCAATCGATTGTTCACTGCTATTACATCAAAATTTCATCTTCTAACCACATCAAACTCCATACTTAACCATTATAATCCATGACAACCCATATACTAACATGAATCCACACCAAAACAAGTAAAACATGAGGTATAATTTCATAGAACATCACACATGTGCCAACATATAATCCAAGACAACAACAACATACATAGAAACAAGAACATCATATTATTGTTATCAACAACAACAAAATTCATAAAACTATGTCTAGATCCTTGGAACCCTAAGAGCTTCTAAATCCCCCAAAGTTCTAACTAAGAACTCACCTTAGATTGATGAGGATTATGAAGGTTGGTGAAGAAGGTGAAGTTGAGATGCAGTTGTTGATGATTATATGGTGGAGATGGTGAAGATTCATGGCTTTCTTCTTCTTTCTCCAAGTTTCTCTTCCTTTCTCTTCTCTTCTTTCTTTTCCTTCCTGATAACTCTCATTCTCTCTTCTTTTATTCTTATCCCCTTTTCTTACCAACTTCTACTCTTTCTTATCCACCACACATACATATACTATATAATATATATAATATATAACATTAAGTAGTGACACAAAATATCTCAATTGATATTTTATCTTCCAGTACCAATTGACCAATTATTAATGTTACCAAAAATGTCCCCTCTCGTACTTATTAATAATGGTCAGCCTCTTTTAATAAGGATTAATCTCTTTAGAGTTCATTGGTTACTCCATTAGTCCCAACTGATAACACTTAGAGCACATATGAGTTTAAATTGTTACAACTGATAATAGATAGAGTACATAGGAACTCAATTGTTCCCAAATGACAACTAATTGAGCATTTAAGGGAATATGGGATATTACATTCTCCCCCCCCCCCTTTAAATTGAAATTTGCCCCCGAATTTCCTCCACTCAATAATTAAACAATTCTTGCATCCACGTCTTAGACCAACACTTGACTTCTCTTTGATTTAAAACCTCATACATATTCATTCTTCCAACTTATTTTCCTTGGAAGACTTATTTCTTGTGTGAAGTCTCAATACTTCATGGTCTTATCCATATTCTAATTCCAATATTGGATTAACGTTTAACTTTGCTCCCACTTAATTCATATGATATACCGCTCTAAATCATTTGGCCACTTTCCTTCTGAAAACCACGACTACACTTGTACTGAGTCACACAAAACATACCCACGACACTTGATTTTGATTTGGATAATCAACACTCTTCAGATCTTCACAAGATAATTTACTGATTCCTTGACTCCACGCCATACTGAAGACTCTTCTCTTATAAATTTTCTAGCAATTGACAACTTTATAATCCATCTAGTGATATTTTTATCAACTTCACTTGGTCTAATGCTATATGCTGCAAGCGTCTACTCCTACTATTTCACTTCTTTCGTACTACTCCAATAAGATAACAGGTTTAACACAAGGTTTCCTTACCTTCATTCTTACGAGTAACTATCTCTCTCATCCTCCATAAACTTTATTGAACCCTTTTGTCCATCACCTTCCATTGTGCTACTCTGGTTCAAACATCATGGAACACCCCGGGTTCTTGGGCACTACTGGTTTTAGCTAACAATCTTCATAAAAATCTCACTTATCCCCCAGAATGCCCATTGCCTAAATGGTATTAGAATCTCACTGACCAACACCTTCCATAAGATATGTATACAGGAGCCACGTGATTACAACCATAAGGGTGTACGACATTCTGATTTATCCTGCACTCTAATCAACTTATCCAATTCTTGTTTCTATATTCTATTTCAAATCCTCTTATAGGGTTCTGATTCCTTCAAGGTTTCTGCTGACACAGGATCCCGATCAATAACAAAATAACACCTATCAAGGAACTTCGAGTCATCAATGAGACACCACTTCCAATAAACCTTAAGCAACTAGACTGTAACTGTGAGTTTCCATACTAGCCTCGGAGTCACACAATGCTTCCCACCTTTAGAAATAACATTACACTTCTTATCTAGAACCCTTTATCTCAACATCCAGATCCATCTCCAATAATCTTAGCTCATGCTCTTACTAATATACAACTTGAGTTACATGGTTAACTTCAGGAATATTTGATTCTCGTTCCTCCTCGGAAGTATAACTCACGAATCCTTCCAATAGGGTAGAGTATCATCGTACACATCCATTACCACTCTCATGGAGTCTACGTCCAAGGCCATGAATCTGAATGAATTAACCAATGCCATACTATGACCAGCCACTTTACACCTTACCAACATATACAATATACCTAACTAATCTCTTCCAGATCACCACTTAGTAAGTCTCTTCCAACTTTACTCCTTATGGTTCTAATTATCCGCAATAGTGATACACCCAGGAGTTACTCACACCGAATATGGTTCACTAGGTTGGTTCCCCAAACATATGACTTCTATGATATCTCTACAGATGACAAAGTCCACACTACACCTACAAAAATCCCAATTTCAAAACTACCAATCTGACTTGTGATGACTTGTAACTCCATCCTCAATTTGTACATCCACAACGATACACTTATGAGATTTAGGACACCCTTAGCTCCAACAAGGTGTGAATGTTTATACTTCGTGATCAACCAACCAAACACTCCTTAAAAAGGTAAATAACAACCATACTTTCAATAAGCCAATATTACTCTTTCCATTCAAATAAAATGCACTTAAGATGAACCTTAATATTACCACATACTCGTTGACTTGGATTCTCTTCCATACCGATATCTATTAAACAATTTAACACACAGAAGCCACTTATCTAGATGACCTGCAACTGACAAACCTTATCTCCTCCTTATGAGTCCATACAACATAGTTTGTTTAACGTTCCATACTTAGCTCCATATTCAAGTTTGGTTTGTCTTTCGTTGTCTACCATAAACTCAACTTCTCGGAATACAAGACTCACTACTCAACAAAGTGTGTGTTACTTCGCATCCATCTCAAGACAAGGAATCCATTACACATACTTGCGACCATAATGTCGCTATCACATACTTCTCTTAATACCAATGTATAACTTCCTCCACTCCACTACATACTCTAGAAATCTTCGATGCGAACAATCATCAACTACATGCACATAACTTAGCCTTAATGAATCTTGATGATCCCATTGTTCCTTTATCTGAAATGTACCCCATAGCAACATTCACACTAATTCCACACTCTGCGTTCACTCATCTTCCTATGGTAATTCTCTCAGTTCCAATTACAGAACCATTCTACTAGAATTCCTTAAATCTAATTACTTATTATTTTCCTCAACACAAATCTCCTTCAACTCATCCTACTAAAGGTTTCGTTGTTATATAATGCTTATTCTCTCTTCGACACACACCTCTTTTAAATAATCCTTGGTAACTCAACATTCCATAACAGTTTCTCACTAACACTAAACCTATGACGGGCTATCCCAAATCCAATCTCCCTTCTAAGACTGAATATACTTGATTTATCTTTTATCCTCCATTTGGTGCATACATGTTTCACTTGAAAGAGGCAGTCATGTCCCCGAGTCTCTCCTTAGACTTCACCACTACCTTAGGCTCCCAGCAAAACTGAATGTCCTTATCTCTCAAGTTCTCAACCACTTGCAAGGTACCATTCTGAACATACTCTCTAAAGTGCTCCCATTCTTCCATGATGCTCTAGTGACCTTAAAAGCCGAACGTCGATGCACTACTTCGATTCTAGACATTATGTCATACATGTAACAAAACCATCCTCTTTGATTCACTTTATAGGTATTAATTACAACATTTATTCCATACCAACAAGTCAATCTTGTCCTACTAGCAGATTCAGTTATTCCTCAAAATTCTGACAAACTCATCTGATAGAATTCCTCAACTTCTCAACTCCGTTAACACTGCAGAATTGCTTGAACAATACACTACTCTTCAATTCCATATTACCCGAATCACAACTCCTTTTGAAACTTCAACTGAGTTATTGGTTCTCCTTACTTGCTAACCATAGGGTTGAGCCTACCCTTAAAGCACAAGTTCCACCAACACTTCGGAGTCCTCATGGTCGCTCAACCATGATCCTACCTACCACGCACATAGCATTAGGTTGATCAGGACAAATACTACATACAGTGATATTAAGAATCATGTTGGCCAAACACACATATGAGGTAGGAATAGATTTACTTATGATGTTTCAAGGCTAGGTCAAGAATCGACTTGCTCTGATACCAACTGTAATAACCCGTATAATATATATCTAGAATAATATCATACAAGTGTTATTAATTGGTACTGACACAACATAAGTGCCTAATGGCATCATTATATACACATGTCCAAACTAAAAACATCAAAGGGACATCTTATACAATAGTTCCTAAAAATAAAAATCTAAGAACTATGTACAATGTCTTCATTATACACAACTCCACAGCGGAAGATCACGATAAACAGCATCCCTTGAAACATCAGTAGACAACTTCTCTTGAATTCAACCTGCAAGGAATACCTGAAAAATAACAACAATAATGGGATGAGATAATAATCTCAACGAGTTCTCCTATCCTATGGGTCCATTCAACTTTACAAGGTTTCTACTTGATTCTAACTCAAGTACTCACATTCCATTACTTGTGCATCACTCGCACCTTGTAACTAGGACTTGAGCAACTAAGGGGATAATCGCAATGTAGGGAAACATGTCACTTGAGTGCATCCACTCAACAAATCACTATTCGGATTCACGAAACATCAATCCCCGAATGGACTTACGTCTAAGCCAGGCCCCGTTCATGCATGCACATATGATTAGACTTTCACGGTGGATATCGGGTCCTCTATGAGGCTTAATCCCCAGTTCAAGCGATTGCCACCCGTATGGGACTCTAACCTATTTAGGGTATCTTTCACCGTATGGGACCCTAACCGACTTAGGTGTCTACCTTTCCCCCATGTCCACCATGGTTGGGACTCAAACCCAATTAAGGCACGAATCATTGGTGCCACATCCCCACTTATCGCTTTATCCTAAGCCCTCGAAGTGGTATGTGCACAATCACAACTAATTTTGAATACGTGATTACTTCTCAATAATAAAATAGGAATTTTGGAGCAACGCTCCTCACCAAAATAGGACTTTTGGAACAAAAGTTCCTCACCAAAATATCAAACCAATTCTCATGGTGTTCATCAAATACAAGGTGATCACATCCACCCATTCACAAAGTATTCAACATGTTTCATACAATGCATATTGATTCATAATAAAGCGAATACTTTTTTGCGATACACACTGAGGTATCATTCTGTCCAAGCATCACTGTGTACCATTTCCATAACCTAGATTATCTTTCTAAGTCATTCTCATAGTCATGCTCCTAGGTTTCCTCACTCATCTTTATAAAGTTTTAATCATATTATTTCACATCCAACAACATCCAATCAAATTATAGCATACACATTAGCATATCAAAATATCATACAAGAAACACACCTAGTATCATAACATGTCACATAAACCCTAGGCATATCCGACTCACAACATGCTCATCATTGTCTTAGGTTTTTCAAGTTTTTACATACAAACAAGTCAGACATAACCCAAGCATACAATTATCACTATCCTCTACCAATAATTCTTGGTTAGTTCATGCTCTCTCATCACCATGCAATATCTCATTGTATGAGCTTTTCAAAGCTTTAAGTCTCATATCAATCGGATTCACGGTTCTTGAATTATGGCGAAAACAAGAACCATATATTCAATCAACAAAACAACAACTCATAAAATATATATTTATCATCATTATATTATCCATAATTGACATATAATCATGTTTTTATATCACTATATATTAAAGCATTGAAATATCTTTCTAACGCCTCCGATCGTGTCCAAAACAAATTTACGAAACTCATTTTATAGTGAAAATATTGAACCAATCGATTTCTGACAAGGACCAATTGATTGTATGAAGTTTCTGTCCAAATTTTCACTATTTGCAATGGACCAATCGATTGATCCCTATAGCCAATCGATTGGCATCATAAAAAATTCATCTTTTCTTTACCGTAACATGAACCAACCGATTGGTTCTGTTGTGCAATCGATTGCTCGCTGCTATTACATCAAAATTTCATCTTTTAACCACATCAAACTACATACTTAACCATTGTAATCCATGACAACCCATATACTAACATGAATCCACACTAAAACAAGGAAAACATGAGGTATAATTTCATATAACATCAAACATGTTCCAACATATAATCCGAGACAACAACAATATACATAGAAACAAGAACATCATATTATGGTTATCAACAACAACACAATTCATAAAACCATGTCTAGATCCTTGGAACCCTAAGAGCTTCTAAATCCCCCAAAGTTCTACCTAAAAACTCACCTTAGATTGATGAGGATTATGAAGATTGGTGAAGAAGGTGAAATTGAGATGTAGTTGTTGATGATTATATGGTGGAGATGGTGAAGATCCATGGCTTTCTTCTTCTTTCTCCAAGTTTCTCTTCCTTTCTCTTCTCTTCTTACTTTTCCTTCCTAATAACTCTCATTCTCTCTTCTTTTATTCTTATCCCCTTTTCTTACCAACTTCTACTCTTTCTTATCCACCACACATGCATATACTATATAATATATATAATATATAATATTAAGTAGTGACACAAAATATCTCAATTGATATTTTATCTTCCAGTATCAATTGACCAATTATTAATGTTACCAAAAATGTCCTCTCTTGTACTTATTAATAATGGCCAATCTCTTTTAATAAGAATTAATCTCTTTAGAGTTCATTGGTTGCTCTATTGGTCCCAACTGATAAAACTTAGAGCACATATGAGCTCAAACTGTTACAACTAATAATAGATAAAGGACATAGGAACTCAATTGGTCTCAACTGACGATTAATTTATCATTTAAGCGAATATGGGATATTACATTATATAAGATATATATTATAAGGGTTGTTATAGTTGGTATCAGAGAAGGTCAATTCTCAACCTAGCCTGAAGTTTGTGTAGACTTGTGCTTGAGGGTGGATTCAAGCTAAGAGTTGAAAGTAAGGGGAGCTGCTTAGCTCAGTTGGAGTCTTAATAGGAGTTGTGATCATGGTAGCATGTAATTGAAAGGATTTTTATTTTTCAAGCAAGCCTGCAATGTTAAATAAAGGTAAGGGGAGGTTTATTGTGACCTAGAGATAATAAATGTATTAAAGAAGAAGAATATGTATCAAAATTGGTATGTTTTTTCTTAAAGAAATTAAGTTTTTATTGTTGATTCACTAACATATATAACTCATAATTGAATAAAGTTTACAATCACAAATTAAATCTATATTAAACTATGGTTTTTACGATTAAATTAAATGGAGAAGACGATAACAATAATAATAAGGGTAATGCTAACTTGTGCCCTAGGGGCACAAGTTAATTACCCTAACAATAATAGTAATATTAGAGAATATTATAACGAACGCCATCCAAATAGGCATGCAAATATCTCTACAAATATTTGTAATGATATCACTTTCTCAAAGACAAAGTATCACAAATAATTTGTATATATTATTTAATAATAATAACAATAAACTATATATTAAAAAAATAAAGAACTAGAAATCCTTAAATGTTTCAATTAACATACAAAACTTTCCTTAAATGTTTCTAAAATCACAACACACTTTCCTTAAATGTTTCTAAAATCGCAACAAACTTTTTATAAATATTTCATATAACACAACAAACTCAGTTACCTTATATGAACGTAGTTGTGATGATCATAAATCAAAAAAAATATTTCTAATTTGTTGTAGTTTATAAATAGAAAAGTTTTTGCAATCCCCTTTGGAAAATGAAGGATCGTAGAGTACTATTAAAAGGTTTTGGATTTATAATTTTTTTTTACCTATATAGTAATAAATTTATTCAGGAAGAAAATGATGTATCAAAATTGATAAGTTTTTTTCTTAAAGAATTCAAATTTTAATTGTTGATTCACTAACATATATGACTCATAGCTAAATAAAGATTATAATCACAAATTAAATATATATTAAACTCGGATTTTTACGATTAAATTATGTGGACAAGACAATAACAATAATAATAATAATAATAATAATAATAATAATAATAATAATAATAATAATAATAATAATAGAGAATATTATAATGAAACCCTTTCAAATCCACATGCATATTTCTTAACAAATATTTGTAACGATTTCACTTTATTAAAGACGAGACATTGCAAATAATTTTTATATATTATTTAAAAGCAATAACAACAAATAACATATAAACAAAATTGAAGAACCAAAACTCCTTAAATGTTTCAATTAACATAACAAACTTTCCTTAAATGATTCTAAATTCACAATAAGTTTTTTCCATAAATTTCAAGTTTTAATTGTAGATTTACTAACTTGTCTTACACTAAATTAAATAAACTTTACAATCACGATGTAAATATTTAATAAACTATGGTTTTTAATATTGTATTAAATGGAGAAGGCACTAATAATAGTTTTAATATTAAATAATATTGTAAGGAACTCCTTCCAAATACACAAGCAAATATCTTTACAAATATTTGTAATGATATAATTTTATCAAGGATTAGGTATCACAAATAATTTATATATATTATTTAAAAATAATAACAACAAACTATATATGAAAAAATGAAGAACAACAAGTCCTTAAATGTTTCAAATAAAATACCAAACTTTCCTTAAATGTTTCTAAAATCACAACAAACTTTCCTTAAATATTTCATATAATACAACAAACTCAATTTCCTTATATGAACATAGTTGTAGTGATCGTAAATCAAAACTTCTCTTTCTAATTTTCCGTGGTTAATAAATACAAAAACTTTTGCAATTCATTTTGGAAAATGAAACATCATAGTGTAATTTTAAAAGGTTTTGGGTTTATAATTTTTTTTAACCTAGATAGTAATAAATATATTGAAGAAGAAAAAGATGTATCAAAATTGGTAAGTTTTTTCTTAAAGAATTCAAATTTTTATTGTTGATTCAATAACACATATAGCTAATAATGGAATAAAGTTTACAATCACAAATTAAATTTATAATAAAAAATAATTTTTTTGATTAAATTAAATGGAGATGTATATAATAATAATAGTAATATCAGAGAATATTATAATGAACTCCTTCCAAATCCACTTGCATATATCTTTACAAATATTTATAAGGATTTCACTTTATTAAAGACGAGACATAGTTTTTAGTGTGATCTTCTGCTGTGCATTTTGTATAATTATAGGTATTATACATAGTTCTTAGATTTTTATTTAGGCACTATTGTAGGACATGTGCCATATGTTGTATTTTATTTTATGGACATGTATATAAAGATGTCGTTAGGAACTTATGTTGTGACAGTACCAATAATTAACACTTGTATGATATTATACTAGATATATATTATAAGGTTTGTTACAATTAGTATAGAGCAGGTCAATTCTCAACCTAGCCATGAAATATCATAAGTAAATATACTCTGTCCTCATATGTGTGTTTAGCCAACAAGATTCTTAATATAAATGTATGTATTATTGGGTCTAATCAACTTAATTCTATGTGCGTGGTAGGTAGGGTCATGGTTGAGCGACCACGAGGACTATGATGTTTGTGTAGAGTTGTGCTTGAGGGTGGATTCAATCCAAGAGTTGGATGTAAGGCGAGTTGGTTAGCTCAGTTGGAGTCTTAATAGGAGTTGTGATTATGGTACCATGTAATTGAAAGGAAGTTTATTGTTCAAGCAAGCCTGCAGTGTTAAATAAATGTAATTAAATGGAGGTTTATTGTGACCTAGAGAGTAATAAATGTATTGAAGAGGAAAAAGATGTCTCAAAATTGGTATGTTTTTTCTTAAAGAAATTAAGTTTTTATTGTTGATTCACTAACATATATAGCACATAATTGAATAAAGTTTACAATCACAAAATTAAATCTATATTAAACTATGGTTTTCGCGATTAAATAAATAATAATAAACTATAATAATAATAATAATAATAATAATAATAATAGTAATATTAGACAAATATTTACGATGATATCACTTTATCAAAGATAAGGTATCACAAATAATTTGTATTTTTTATTTAAAAATAATAACAATAAACTATATATGAAAAAAATAAAGAACTAGAAGTCCTTAAATGTTTTAATTAACATATAAAACTTTCCTTAAAAGTCTAAATTAACAACAAACTTTTTATAAATATTTCATATAACACAACAAACTCAGTTACCTTATATGAACATATTTGTGATGATCATAAATCAAAAAAAATATTTCTAATTTGTCGTAGTTTATAAATAGAAAAGCTTTTGCAATCCCCTTTGGAAAATGAAGGATCATAGTGTAGTTTTAAAAGGTATTGGATTTATAAATTTTGTTGACCTATATAGTAATAAGTGTATTCAGGAAGAAAAGGATGTATCAAAATTGATATGTTTTTCCTTAAAGAATTCAAGTTTTTATTGTTGATTCACTAACATATATGACTCATAACTAAGTAAAGATTATAATCACCAATTAATTATATATTAAACTCAGATTTTTACGATTAAATTAAATGGAGAAGACAATAACAATAATAATAATATTAGAGAATATTATAATGAAACCATTCCAAATCCACATGCATATTTCTTAACAAATATTTGTAACGATTATTAAAGACGAGACATTGCAAATAATTTTTATACATTATTTAAAAACAAATAAAAAAAAACATATAAACAAAAATGAAGAACCAACACTCCTTAAATGTTTCAATTAACATAACAAACTTTCCTTAAATGATTCTAAATTCAAAATAAACTTTCCGTAAATATTTCATATAACACAAGAAACTTCGTTTCCTTATTATATGAACAAAGTGATCATAAATGAAAACTTATCTTTTAACTTACCATTATTTAAAAAGTAAAAAACATTTTTCAATCCCCTTTGGCAAATGTAGAATCATAATGTAATTTCAAAATATTTTGAATTTATAAACTGTTATGACCTATTTGGTAATAAGGGTACTGAAGAAGAAAATGATGAATCAAAATTGGTAAGTTTTTTTCATAAATTTCAAGTTTTAATTCTAGATTTACTAACTTATCTTACTCTAAATTAAATAAACTTTACAATCACGATGTAAATATTTAATAAACTATAGTTTTTACTATTGTATTAAATGGAGAAGGCACTGATAATAGTTTTAATATTAGAGAATATTGTAAGGAACTCCTTCCAAATACGCATGCAAATATCTTCATAAATATTTGTAATGATATAATTTTATCAAAGATACGGTATCACAAATAATTTGTATATATTCTTTAAATATAATAACAACAAACTATAAATGAAAAAATGAAGAACTAGAAGTCCTTAAATGTTTCAAATATCATACCAAACTTTCCTTAGATGTTTCTAAAATAACAACAAACTTTTTTTAAATATTTCATATAACACAACAAACTTTCCTTATATGAACATAGTTGTAGTGATCGTAAATCAAAACTTTCCTTTCTAATTTTCCGTAGTTTATAAATACAAAAGCTTTTGCAATTTATTTTGGAAAATGAAACATCATAGTGTAATTTTAAAAGGTTTTGGGTTTATAATTTTTTTTAACTTGATTGTAATAAATATATTGAAGAAGAAAAAGATGTATCAAAATTGGTAAGTTTTTCCTTAAAGAATTCAAGTTTTTATTGTCGATTCACTAACATATATGGCTAATAATTAAATAAAGTTTACAATCACAAATTAAATCTATATTAAATGATGGTTTTTACGATTAAATTAAATGGAGATGTATATAATAATAATAGTAATATTAGAGAATATTATAATGAACTCCTTCCAAATCCACTTGCATATATCTTTACAAATATTTGTAAGGGTTTCACTTTATTAAAGACGAGACATAGTTTTTAGTGTGATCTTCCGCTGTGCATTTTGTATATATGTATTATACATAGTTCTTAGATTTGTATTTATGAACTATTGTATGACATGTGTCATATGTTGTATTTTATTTTATGGACATGTATATAAAGATGTCGTTAGGAACTTATTGTAATATCCCATATTCCCTTAAATGCTCAATTAGTTGTCAGTCAAGAGCAATTGAGTTCCTATGTACTCTATCCATTATCAATCGTAACAATTTGAGCTCATATATGCTCTAAATGTTGTCAGTTGGGACCAATCGAGTAACCAGTAAACTCTGAAGAAATTAATTATTAAGAAAAGAGATAGACCAATATTAATAAGTATAAGAGAGAACATTTTGGTAACAATAATAATTGGTCAATTGGTACTGGAAGATAAAATATCAATTGAGATATTTTATATTACTATCTAATATTAATATATATATATATATATATATATATATATAGATATATATATATATATATATATATATATATATATATATATATATATAATATATATATATATATATATATATATATATATATATATATAGAGAGAGAGAGAGAGAGAGAGAGAGAGAGAGAGAGAGAGATTATATGTTATCTATTTATGTGGTTATAAGAGAAAGAAGGAAAAGTGGATAAGAAGAAGAGAAAGAAAGAAAAAAAAACCAGTAAAGAAAGAAAGAAAGAAGATAAGAAGAGAAGAAGAAGAAGGAAAGAAGGAAGAAGAAAAGAGAAATAGGAGGAAGCCACCACCACCACCATCATCATGTCATCTTCATCATCACCACTTTCTACTCATGATCTTCACCATCTTCAAGTGTTAGAGGTGAGTTCTTAGATAGATTTAACCTTTGGGGGGAATAATATATGCTTTGGGAGTTAGGATTTGTGTGAATCCATGATGTATTTGTTGTGTTCATACTTCCCTTGGTGCCATGTTGTTGTTGTATGTGATTTGTGATCTTTCACGTTACCATATGAATAAATGTTATGTTGTGATGGATTAAGGTGTTGTTTCTTGTTTTCATGATGGTCATGTTGGTTGGGTTGTTGGAATGAATTAGAGCTGGTTAGAGTTGGAATAAATGGAGTTAACGGATGAATTTTTGAAGAAAATTGAAGAACCAATCGATTGGATGAACTTTCTGTTGTGAAAAAGTGAAATTTTCCAGGATCGATAAATTGCCTTTTTTTTGTGAGTACGGAGTTCCAATCGATTGATTCATTTGATCAATCAATTGACATGAATTAATCCTTTGATAAATTAAAATATGCTAGCAATGGGTGTCGAACCCAAGACCTCCTTGGTATAGAACAAGCCTTACCACTATGCTAAGCTCTTGTTGTTGAGTATTGGTGCAAGGAACAAATGTTAACCTATATTCTTGATTAAGTTGGATTGTTAAATTATTTGAGAACTATAATTCCGTTTTGGACATGGACGGTTGCGTTAGGAAGACAACGTAAAGGACTATTATTATTACTCCATGTTATAATATATTATGATGAAAGTTAAATATTGTTGTTATGTTAAATGTGAAATAACATGATTAAAAACCTTATAAAGATGAGTGAGGAAACCTAGGAGAATAACTTGTTAAATAACTTAGAAATATAATCTAGGTTATGGAAATTTGTATAGGGTGATGCTTGGACGTAACGGTACCTAGGTGTGTATCATGGACATGTATTCACTTGGTAACAAATCAATATGATTTGTATGGAACATGTGTAATATATGTATGAGAATGGACCATGTTATGATGCCATGAGAATTGATATGATATCATGAGAATTGTTTCATATTTTGGTGAGGAACTTTTGTTCCAAAAGTCTTATTTTGATGAGGAGCGTTGCTCCGAAAGTCCTATTGGTTATTGAGAATTAATCACGTATTCAGAATTATTTGTGATTGTGCAAATACCACTTCAAGGGCTGAGATAAAGCGGTAAGTGGGGATGTGGCACCAATGATTCGTGCCTCAATTGGGTTTGAGCCCTAACCATGGCGGACATGGGGGAAAGGTGGACACCTAAGTGGGTTAGAGGCCCATACGGCGAAAGATACCCTAAGTAGGTTAGAGGCCCATACGGGTGACGGTCGCTTGAACTGTGGATTAAGCCTCATAGAGGACCCGATATCCACCGTGAAAGATGAATCATACGAGCATGCATGAACCGGGTCTGGCTTAGACGTAAGCCCGTTCAGGGATTGATGTTTCGTGAATCCGAATAGTGATTTGTTGAGTGGATGCACTCAAGTGACATGTTTCCATACATTGTGATTATCCTGTAGTTACTCAAGTCCTAGTTACAAGGTGCGAATGATGCACAGGTAACGGAAGGTGAAAACTTGAGTTAGAATCGAGTAGGAACCCTATAGAGCTGATTGGACCCATAGGATAGGAGAACTCACTGAGATTATTATCTCATCCCATTATTGTTGTTATTTTTCAGGTATTCCTTGCATGTTGAATCTAAGAGAAGCTGTTTATGGATGTTTCAAAGGATGCAGTTATTCCGATCTTCCGATATGGAGTTGTGTGCAATGAAGATGTTGCACATAGTTCTTAGATTTTTTTATTTTTAGGCACTATTGTATAACATGTTCCATTGATGTTTTCATATTCGGACATGTGTATATATTGATGCATTAGGCACTTATGTTGGATCAGTATCAATTATTAACACTTGTATGATATTATTCTAGATATATATAATACAGGTTGTTACACTTATGTTGTGACAGTACCAATAATTAACACTTGTATGATATTATACTAGATATATATTATAAGGGTTGTTACAATTGGTATCAGAGCAGGTCAATTCTCAACATAGCCTTGAAACATCATAAGTAAATATATTCCTTCCTCATATGTATGTTTAGCAAACAAGATTCTTAATATCAATGTATGTATTATTGGGCCTGATCAACCTAATTCTGTGTGCGTGGTAGGTAGGGTCATGGTTGAGCGGCCACGAGGACTCCGAATTATGGGTGGAACTTGTGCTTTGAGAGTAGCCTTAAGTCAAGAGTTAGAAAGTAAGGAGAACTGGATAGCCTAGTTGAAGTTTCAGAGGAGTTGTGATTTGGGTATTATGGAATTGAAGAGTAGTGTATCGTTCAAGTTATTCTGCAGTGTTAACGGAGTTGAGAAGTTGAGGAATTCTATCGGATGAGTTTGTTAGAATTTTGAGGAATAAGTGAATTTTCTAGTGGAATAGGATATACCCACTGATATGGAATAAGTATTGTAAGTAATTCTATATGTGAAGAAGAAAGTACGGTTATGTTGGTCATATGTTATAAGGTCTAGAAGTGAGATAGTGCATCAGTGTTTCAATTTCTAAGGTCACTAGAGTATCTTGGAAGAACGAGAGTACTTCATGGAGTATATGTGGAATGGTACCTTGCAAGTGGTTGAGAACTTGAGAGATAAGGACGTTCAGTTTTGTTGGGAGCCTAAGGTGGTGGTGAAGTCTAAGGAGAGACTCGAGGACATGGATACCTATTCCAAGTGAAGCATGTATGGACCAAATGAAGGTTAGAAGATAAATCAAGTATATTCAGTCTTAGAAGGGACATCGTCAAAGGTTTAGTGTTGGTAAGAAACTGTTATGGAATGTTGAGTTACCTAAGGATCAATTATAAGAGTTTGTGACAAAGAGAGAATAAGCATTATATAACAACAAAAGCTCTAGTAGGATGGGTTGAAGGAGATTTGTGTTGAAGAAAATAATAAGTAATTAGATTTAAGGAATTCTAGTAGAATGGTTTTGTAATTGGAACTGGGAGAATTACCATAGGAAGATAAGTGAACGCAGAGTGTGGAAGCAATGTGAATGTTACAATATAAACCCTCTGACTCTCCTACTTTACATTTAAGGAAACTGTCTTATTCCTTACCTCAACCTTCCCCTATTTACACACACTTTGAACCCACAACCTCCACCACAAATCCTTCTAAAACTCCCACCTCTGACCCACCATCACCTCCCCTTTAAAAATTCAATCTAACCACCACAACCCTACCAATATCTAAAGCCCAACTATTCAATGAACCCATATCACCACCCTCCTCCACTCCCTCATCTCCACCCGACTACAATATCTCTTATGACTCTGACAAATCTGACCCTCAATCCCATACTCTTCCGCAACTCCAGGCTCGCGCCCTCTCCACTCAAAACCCATATGAGCCAGAAACCAACATTCCTTCACCATTTGAACACCTACCAACACGACCCTCTAAACCTCACATAGAAACTCCCTCTGAAAACCCCATTACCCAACAATATGAACCTCCCACTAAAACCATCCCCACACCACCAACACCTATACCTCCCACCTCTGAACCTGAACCTACCTTCCTTACTCTGGAAGAGGCATTCGTCTTATTTGCTGAGTCTTCAATGGAAAAGATCATATCACTGTATGAAAACTATAGAATCAATGATGATCCTTCTTCAGTGAGGATTCACTGGAATAGAGTAATCAGATGGATGACATCTGAGGCTTTCAAGCTGAAAGTCCTCTCTGAACAAGTCAGAAACAACTTCATCAAAGAAGTTGGAGAGAGGTTACGGGCCCGTATGGCCAGAGAGGCAGAGGAAAAATCTCACAGAGAAGCTAAGGAAAAGGCTCGCTTGGAAGAATAAGAGAAAGAAAGAGAAGCTGCAGAAAAGGCCGCCGATGAGGTTGTTGCTGCTGCTGAAGCTGAAGCCAAAGCCAAGGCTGACGCTGAAGAAGCAACACGCGTTGCTGCGGAAGAAGCTGCCAAGGCTATGGACGCTGCTCTGACTGAGGGGGAGAAATCTCACTCTGATTTTGCTCCTCTCGTGTTGAAGACTCTGGAAGAACTAAAGAAAGAGCAACAAATTGTGAGAGCAATACTGGATCAACAGGACTCTGTCAACTCCAACATTCAGAACCTGCTGACTCAGTTGCTCCAGAGGATGCCGCCTCCTCCGAACCCTTAGGCACACTTAGGACTTTTTCGCTATTTTCTCTACGTGCTTATCTTCTATATGTTTTTTCTAAGTGTTTTTCCCTCTATTCTTTTCTGTATTTTTTTCTTATTTGTACTTCTCTCTCATGTTTTGCCTCACTCGCTTCGCTAAGTCTTTTTGAGTCTGACAAAAAGGGGGAGAATAAATTAAACAGCCTTTGATGAAATATTATCTAAGCCTCATAATGCACTGCACACATTTAAAAACTATTATTATGAAATCTAAAGCTATGCAGGAAGTATCTGAGTGAAAACATCTGAGAAACAAGCTATACAATAAGGAGATCTGGTAAGAACATCTAAAACTTCTTAAGCATCTAATGTATGGGGAGATTGCTTATTTAAGGGGGGTCATCATACATATGACTCTGAGATAACTCCTTTAATTTTTTATGAAGTATCATTGTTTCATCATCAGTCTGAAGTTTTTTTCATCATCAAAAAGGAGGAGATTGTTAAAATAAGATTTTGTGTCTACAATTCATCTCTAAAGTTTTGATGATAACAAAGGATGAAACAAATTGGTACCCTAACGAATTTATCTAAGTGTGCAGGACTCTAACAGAAAATGGATCAGATAGACAACATCTGACATCACGCAAGTCTAGAATAGCTGACTTAGAGTCAAATAGAGTAATCGCTCTGACTCTGAAGACAACAATGCTCACAACGCCTGAAGGTCGAAAACTCAGATACTCTAAATCTGAAGAATTCCACACAGTTACCCTGTTGATTTGTACATCTGAAGAAGGTTCTACAAAAGATATATCAAGAACTTCTGAAGAAAATCAATTCTGAGCAACTACTTGGAGAGTACATGTTGAACAAGAAGATTTGGATTTCGCGCACTCTGATTCAAGTCAAGCAGATCAACCACAAGACTTAATAATGAAGTATTCCATATTTGGTATGAATCTTTATTTGGAAAAAAATAAACACTCTCCAAAAATTGCTATGGAAAGGACAACGAACTTAATGTCAATTAATCTCCATCATTGACAAGATACTACATTAATGCCTCATCCAACGGTCTCATATTCAAAGCATTATATAAAGGCAGAATCATCATCATACCAGGCACGAAGCGATCAGACAAGAATACTGCAAACTCAATTCTCTATTTTTCGTTCTTGTTGATATCTGTTCACACGAGTTGTTGCTCAAAGTGTGAATTCATTTTGCTTTTATTGTGTTAATACTGCTTACCTAGAAGCACTAAACACTTCCTTGTAATTCTAAGTAGTTGTTGAATATTTCCTCAAGTGACTTGTAAAGTCTGTAAACTTGAGAGGGCTAAGAGACGTTTACTCTCTTAGATTTTTTTGTTATAATCTTTATATATTATTGGATTAAGTCCTTGTTGAAGGCGAAATCACCTTGGCGGGGTGGACTAGAGTAGCTTTGAATTTCAAGCGAACCAGGATAAACTTCTGTGTAGATTGCTTTATCTTTCGTGTGTGTTTTGTTTGCAAAAAAATTTATTACCTGTGAAAACAATTCAAACCCCTCTTTCTTGTTTATCTATACCTTCATACATCCCACACATACCATCTCATATGCATTTGTGTTTAATGACCACAATAATCCACAAGCTCAAGGCATGGAATTCATCAATGAAGAATCAGGCTCCTCAAGCCATATTGAGGTGTGCCCAAGCCATCTTAACCCTAATCTCACCCTCAAGCATCCCAGAAATATTAGGGGATCACTCAAGGCATCTCACTTACTCCCTAAACCCAATTTAGGTGGTGAGTCCCCTTTGAAGAAGTTTTAAGATTCATCTGGCCACCCAAGGACCAAATCCTAGTTCTTGACCCTCATTTGGCTTGTACAAGTCATGGTTCACCATGGATATTGACCATTCCATTAAAAATACCTAAAGTCCAAAGTTTTTTCATGCCCTACACCATTGAAACATCTCAATATGACCCTTACATCACCAAACCCTAATTCATTTGGCTATGGTTCTTGATGAAACTTGTGGCTCAAGACGCCTTAATTTGAGGATCCCTTGATCATTTGAATTGTTAATTTTTGGTCATCCAATCACCCTACCATTCATTCAACATCATTTTATGTCCACTACAATCAAATCCCACCATTTAAACATACATTCAATCCATGTTACAAGTAGTTGGTTTGTTCATGATTTTTCAACTTTCAATGCTTTAATCCATCCATCAACTTGACCTTAAATCATCCCACAATGGTCCAAATCTCATTTACCATCATAGTGTAGCACCTCAAATTTGCACCTCCCATTTGTACATTCATTTCATTTTTAGGTCATTAGCATTGCATAGCATGTTGCATTTCATCAGTCAAAACTGATCAGGAGAATCCATCTATGCAAGCGAGCAAAAGCATTTCCATGAGACAAAGGCCCTATGGTTGTTCTAGAGAGCTTACATGACCCAAGGTTCATTTTTATGCAACTTGACCATTGGTTTGAGGTTTAAAGTCCACAGTGCATGACCAAGTCATCTGAGGCCCATAAAAGTCAACTGCAAGTCAACTAAGGGCTAGGAGAGGGAGAAATGGTTTGAGACATTTCATTCATGTCCCAAAGAAGGGTATTCATCAGGTCAAACATCTACCTTGAATATTTTGAAGCCAGATCAAAAGTTTCCAAAAATGGAAAGTGACCTATAATTGAAAGTTTCCCAAAATGGAAAGTTTTTGGTTTAAATTCCACTTGATCTTGCATCATCAAAGAAGCTTCAAATGAAATTTTGTCCAACATGAGAGTTGAAGATCTCTTTCTCCCATTTCCAAAAAGTCCAAGATCATGAATTTATGAGGAATGGTTGAAGAGATATGATCAAATCATTACCAAGTGTACATGGAACTTCAAAAGGGCATAACTTTTGATTCATAACTCCAAACTTGGTGGTTCTTTTTGAAAAATGCTTGTCATGACATGAAGTTTCCAAAACATCCATCACATTGCATGAAATTTGAACATATGATCATTTGTGCATTCAAGTCAATTTTGGAGGGAAAATCATAAATTTGAAATTGGTGCATCATGGGAACAAATGACCATTACTAACATGTGCATGGGAAGATTTTGAGTGAAAATGAGCTCCCATATGGTACTGTTCACATTTGGAATTGCCATGCACCACCAAATTTCCAATTTTTGCCATGCACCCTTATCTTGCTTAACTCTAATTAACTTTGATTAATTTTAATTAAAATGAGATTAGGACATGGTATATATAGATAATTGTAACAGAATTTGGGGGGGTTAATCACAATTCACCATTTCAAGATCCAAATTCTCTCTCCCTCCAAAATTTTCTCTCATTCTTAATTCAAAATTTTTCCAAATAACATTGCAATTTTAGTTCATATTCTTGTTCTTTGGTGTGAATTGAGTGCAGATCAAGTGTGAGATTGTTGAATTCGAGCAAGAATTGTGCTATGCAAGTTCAAGAACTCAAACATGGAAGTTCAAAATTAAGCTAGATCTACAAGTTTCCAAGCTTCCAATTCATCATCGAACATCATATCAAGTATTCTGGAATTGATTTGGAGCATTTGAGACCTTGGATCGTGCATTTCAAAGATTTTGTTCTTCAAGAGGTCAATTTTCGAACCTGTTAATTTTGCAATTTATGTACATATTCTTGTAGATCTTGCTTTGCTGATCGTTTTGATATAAATTTTGTGGAATTTGGATGAAAATTGAGTGAGATATGATGATTTCAAGTTTAGATCTAGAAAATTCTTTGCTTCGATTCAGAAAATCCATGGAGATTTAGGCTTAGATAATATGATATTTGAATTATGCATTGAAAGAGCTTTCCAACGATATATAATTTGTAAAATTCTGGACGTTTCTGGAAATTCCGGAAAATTGCGCATGAATGTTCATCATCTTCATCTTCATCTTCATGAAGAAGATGAAGATCTTCATAAGATGCAAGGCGCTAGGGTTCTTGTCCAAGAACGCGCCCAGAACTTGTTAGATCCGCGTACCTCCCTTCGATTCCATGCTCCGGCGTTTCTGCATTATTTTTTCATTTTAATTCCTTTAAACTGAAACGGCGTCGTTTTGGGACGTGGTGGGAATTTCCATAATTCATTTTTATTATTTCTTCATGTTTGGCAATTTTTATTTCATTTCATACATGAACTTCCAAAAATCATAACTAATGGAATAATGATCCAAATGAAGCCAGGTTTTTTTCCACATGATCCTTGAAATGTCTAGTATTTTATCATGTGCTTTTCCTGATTTTATCATTTATGGATTTTGACTGATAAATTGTTGATTGAACACATGTACATTTGTGACCTTGCCTTACTCTTTCTATCATGAAATGCTTGATTTTAATCCAATGGACTTGAAATTTTACATGCTGATTCTAGACACATTAATGGATGTTTTAGGCTTGGTTTGGTAGTTTTCTCATGTACCAATTCTGTTTTATGCTTGTGTTTGCATGGTGTGACAATTTGTGTCACACCTTTGGTTATCTAACTTGTGAAATTTGATTTCTATGCCAAATGACCTCTAATGCTTCTGATTTTTTGCATGATGAATGTTTTGGATGTGTTGAATGCTCATGAATTCTTCCAGAATTATTTGAATCGTTTCTGTTTTGATTTGGAATTTTCATTCATGATGATCATATATGAGCTTTGATTTTGCCTTTGACTTCTTTTGATCATGAAATGCATTTGATGATTGATTTTTATGTGAGCCCTTTTAGGACTTGTTAATATGTGTTTGAAGTTCCATTATGTTGAATTTCAGCTCCTGTTTTGAATTTTTTCTTCATCTTTGACCCTAGGCTTTGACCTAGTGGTTTGTTGCTTACATGTGAGCTTTGAATTTAAGGTTCAAGTATACATCTCCATGATTGATGTTGCTCCCTCATTTGAACTTGATCATGTGTTATTATTGGCTAACATTGGTTTGTTTTGTAGGCTTTGAAAACCATTCACTTGTGCTTATGGCTTATGTCTTGCATATTGGGTTGTCTGTTAGATTTTGACTGTTGACTGTTTGTCTGGATTTTGTACTTATTGGTTTAGATGTTTCCACAGGTACCTAAGTTGCTTTAAGTTCATTTGAACTTTGCTTTGCTTGCTTGTGGTTTGCATACCACTAAGGTATAATTCCTCTGACTTCATGTAGTCTGGAAGACCTACTGTTATTGGTAGGCACCTGTCTGAAGCCCTCCTTAAGAGGCAATGTTTGTGGTTGTTTATTTTTGTGCCAAGCAGGTAAAGACCTCTTAGGAGGCATTGCCAGATACAAGGGATGTGCAATCCATCCCCTGCTATTCAGTTGTGTCATTCACTTTGCTCACACCATGTGTTGATGCATTGTGAATAAGAACCCAAGATCTTGTTGTGTCAGTCATTTGTGGAGAAGAGTTCCCTCATTTTGAACTCCCACACTTTCTGTTTTAATTCAAGCTCTCCCAGGCCAGGGATAAGAGCAGTGAGGTCTTACCCTCACTTCCCACTTCATCTGCTTCACCCTAACTCTCAATGTTAGGGTGAAGAGCTAAAAAACACCCCATTCCAGTTGGCTTGTTTCTACAGCCTAGCCTTGTGTGAGCCAATTGTTTGCATATAGTGTGTGTGCTTGCTTTATTGTGCTTGTATTTGTTTGATTGTGCTGTTTAGGCTAACTTGCTTCCTGTGCAAGTTAGGATAGAAACCTCAACATAGGGATCTTATGCATGACAACTTCTAGGCTCGAGTCGTAGTCTCCCTAGTAGTCTGTTATCTCCCTTTGTCTCTGGTTAGGTTAGAAGTTCTTTCCCTGTTAAGGGGAACTACGTCGCCCTGATCCTCATACCAGATGAGGTACGTAGGCAGGAGATGAGCTGATCTCTTCGGGCGCCCTTTTTCTTTTTCAACCCTTTGTGTGTGTTGGAGTCTGACGTAAGTCCAGCGTTTGGCAGTTGGTTTCCTGTGTCTTGTTTGCTTGTTGGAGTCTGACGTAAGTCCAGCGATTGGCAGTCGGTTTCCTGTGTGTGTTTGTTTGTTGGAGTCTGATGTAAGTCCAGCGATTGGCATTCGGTTTCCATGTTTGCCTGCTTGTGTGGAGTCTGACATAAGTCCAGCGATTGGCAGTCAGTTTCCTGTTTGTGTTTTGTTTGGCGTGCGTTAGCCGAGCTACGAGTGCTCTGATTCTTCTCTGGTTAGAGAAGATACGTATGCATAGGATGCGACATCCTAGCGAGCACGTTTCCCCTGTCCCTGAACTACGTCGACTCTGATGTTTGTCTCTGACAAACTACGTAGGCCCAGGATGCGATATCTTGCCGAGTCATCTTCTTCCGTCTTTTCTGTGTTTCCTTCCAGTTTTGTGCAGTGTTGTGAGCAGTCTTTAGCAACCTTTCTTCTATTCTTCTGAGCGTGGATCTCGTCGAGTACGACGGATGCGTAGGGGTGCTAATACCTTCCCTTCGTATAACCGACTCCCGTATCCATCCATCTCTGGTCGCGAGACCATGTCTTTTCCAGGTTTACTTCGAGCGTTTCCTTTCCCTCTTTTGGGATAAATAACGCACGGTGGCGGCTCTGTTGTTTCTTTTCCCGCCGGTTTTTCGCGTAATGCGTCAGCTGGCGACTCTGCTGGGGATAAAGAGAAGTTGACCTCTTGCTGGTCCATCTTCCCTAAGCGAGTAAGTCCTAGCACTCTGTAGGATAGGTTTGGTTGCTTTTACTGCTTTATTTATTGCATTTATGATTATGATGTGATTGTTTATGTTTGCATTTATGTTTGCATGCATCATATTTTCATTGTGCTGGTTGTGTGTTTGTCTCTCTGTGGGGTGGGAGTTACAAGAGGTAAAAGGCCCAATACCCAGGCTATGAGTGAACTCTAGGACACCTAGGAATAAAGTGATTCATGGGAAGCGGGTGGTATTGCGCCACTTAGCGGAACATGATATCACGAGCAGTTCAGATCCTGATGGGGTATTATCGGTGCATACATCGGGTGTGTACAGGATGATATTCTTGAAAGGGTTGTTTATCCTGCGTTTCTCTTGACCTTACCCTGGCCTAGATGATACCCGTGAGTGGGGAGGGAATGAATCATTACAGGTACCGTTGGTGACTCTTGATCTGATGGTGACTATGGTTCAGATGGACTTATGGATCTATCTCTGACACGCCGGAATTCTGTCCGTAATATCTATCAGCGGGTTCCGTTTATTTCGGATCCCCGGGTTGAATTTGAAGATACTTGTTCAGAGGATCTAGTTGTCATCCGTTCAGTGGATCTCTTGTGATGATAGTGACATACCCTCCGTTCCGTTTATTTCGGAACTCCCTAAGTTGGATTTATGGTTACTCGGGCCCTTAGATGATGGTAATCAGTTCAGAGACCGGTCCAGTACAGTTGATCCTCAGTTGACTTGGAAGATGGCACAGTGACCTGCCTGCATGCATTTGCATCATTCCCATTTTGCATTCATCTGCATTTAACCCATGTCTATCTGTACTCAGGGTCCGTTTTTGATTGAGATCCTGGTTGAGAGACATCCTGATGTTACAGAATGTTCTTGTCAAATTGTTATCCGTCTCGATGAAGCCAGAATCAAAGGACGGAATTCTCCTCATACGGATAGACATTGCATGTGTGAGTCATATTAACCTGTTTGCTGTTTTGTAGGTGTCAGTATCTAACCAGTGCACATAGCTCTCCCGCTCAGACGTCCTGCCAGACTCAACAAACTCAGACTGATGGATCCACCCAACGTCGGCATTCTCGAATTGAAAGAGATGATGAGGGAGTTGTTCAAAGCAGTGCAGGGGCTCGCCTTAGGGAAGAAAGGCATTGCTGAGAGGGTGGAGAGGATTGAGAAATGGTTGATAACGGAGAAAGTTCAGGGAAAGGCTCCGTCATCCGTAGTAAAGAAGCCCTCTGGTAATGGTCAACTCAAGAAGGAGGTTGAATCAGGTGGTGTGCAGGCCAAGAAAGAACGTGTTCAGGATCATTACCACCCTTATACTGCCACTGTAACCACTCCTACTGGTAATCCACCTGCACCACAGCAACAACCACCACCTCAACAGAAGGCACCGAAAGCTAAGGGCCAAATGAAGAAGGGGACGACGGATCGTCAGTTTGATAAGCCACCCGTGACTTATACCCTTTTGTTCAAGAGGTTGAGGGATCTTGGGTTAGTTCGACCAAGGACATTGGTACCTGTAGAACTGCATCGGAGGCCTGCAAACTACGATGAGAATGCCAGGTGTGAGTTCCATTCTGGAGCACTCGGACACAACATTGAGGGTTGTAGGGCTTTTAAGCATGTCGTCCAAGATATGGTGGATTCTAAGGTCATCAATTTGGCGCCAACACTGAATGTTAACGATAACCCCGTGCCAGGTCCCGTGGGGGTAAAGGTGATGTCAAAGGACAAGAGAGGAACAAAGGTGACTGAGGGGGATCAGTTAAAAACTCCAATGTCTATGGTCCCAAAACATCTGATGAAGAGTGGAGCATTCCCTAGTGTTGATAACTGTTGTGCGGCTGTCGCCACAAAGGGGTGTGTAGTGATGGGGGAAACGATCCAGAGAATGATGGAAGTAGAAATGGACGGTGAGAAATTTGAAACACCAAGTCAGGCAGTTGAAACCGTCAAGGTGGAAAACACCATTTTAGCTGAGAAAGAGAAGAAGCTGTCCATTTCTTCTTACAAACAGGCCATGGAAGTGGTGAAGAACGGAGAAGCCCTAGGCTGGGGAAAGATCATAGACATTATGGTGAAAACAGATATGTTCGGGGTTGGCTATCAGCCAGACCAAGGCTCGTCTGGGCAAAACAGAGGACGTCGTCAACCGTTCACATTCGTCAGTGCCGGAATGTTGGATCCGGGTCACGCCTGCACAGTGGGTGAAGAGATTGACAGTGACTGCGAGCTTGATTCGTGGATAAAATCGTGCGTACCAGGGAACTGGAAAGCCTCAAAGATCATCACTGTCACTCATCATGAAGAGTAGTATTTCTGTTTTTCAATTTTGTTTGCATGAAAGCCATACATTTTGCCCGAAGCGTAATGGTCCATTGTAAGGGTCATCTCATGTGTTTCATTTTGCAACATTTTGCATCAGTAATAAATGGATGTTTTTGTGATTAAAAGCGGTGTTCCCTGTTTTTCATTTATTTTTGCAGTTCAAAAAGTAATAAAAATGGCAATGTTTATTTTCATTTTTTCTTTCCTTTTGATTTGTCTTGTACCGACCTCAAAAGTGACTATCCTCCTGATCTCATTGATAACAATTCGGTTACACCTCTGTATGACTTCGACAATTCGATCTATCATGTCGAAGAATAAGGCGAAGAAGATTGTGATCTGCTGGAATTAGCCAGGTTGTTAAGATAAGAGGAGAGGGTGATTCAACCGCACGAGGAGCGATTCAAGATTGTTAATCCAGGCACCGCCGAGGTCAGAAAGAAAGTGAAAGTTGGGACCGCTTCAGGGGCAAATATAAAGAGCAGAATGGTAGCACTGTTAAAAGAGCATGTGGATACCTTCGCCTGGTCGTGTCAGGATATGCCAGGGTCGGATACCGATGTCGTTGTGCACAAGCTACCATTGAGAGAAGAATGTCCTCTAGTGAAGCAGAACGTCGGTGCCACGTATCAGAGTGACTTTGTTTCATGATATGATTCATCATGAAATCGAATGCTATGTTGATGACATGATAGAAAAGTCCCAAGCAGAAGAAGGGCATCCGGTAGACCGGGGCAAGTTGTTTGACCGGATCGAGACAACTCAGACTGAGGTTGAGTCCGAATCAATGCACTTGTGGAGTGCTGTCCGGTAAAATGCTGAGGCTTATTGTGAACGAAAGAGGAATCGAGGTCGATCCTGCTAAAAAAAAAGGAAAAAAGCGATACCAGAAATGCCTGAACCGAAAAAAAGAGATCAAACGGTCAGGTGGATAATGATTGCCAAGGGGCATTGAAAGATAAAAGAATAAGTTGCAGGAACGTCAGATTCTGATGCCTCCCGGTGGAGAGACGGTCATTAATTCTATACTTGACAGCCCTCGAGGGGTCTATGAGGTGTGTATTGGGACAACATGACGAGTCTGGTCGAAAAGAGCATGCAATTTACCTTAGCAAAAAGTTTATCGACTATGAAACAATACATTCACTGCTCGAGAAAACTTGTTGTACTTTGGCATAGGCTGCTCGCCGACTGAGACAGTATATGCTGGTTCATACCACTTTGTGGATGTCCAAGATGGATCCGATCAAGTATGCGTTTGAGAAGTCAGCATTGACCGGACGGGTGGCGAGAGGGCAAATGATGTTGACTGAATACGATATTCAGTATACCTCTCAGAAAGCAATCGAGGGGAGTGTGTTGTCCGATTACATCGCCCCGCAACCCATTGAGGATTATCAACCAAGGAGGTTTAAGTTCCCTGATGAGGACATCTCGAGGTGCTCAAATCGAAAGATTGTGAGGAACCGATCCCGGAGGAGGGGCCTGACCCTGAATCCGAATGGATTCTGATGTCTGATGGGAGGGGGGGGGGGTTAATGTGAATGAGTTAGTGCTGCTTTGGTTACGCCAAAGGGATCCCACAATCCTTTTGTTGCCTGGATAACATTTGAATGCACCAACAATGGTGGCTGAGTATGAAGCTTGTATCCTGGGTATCGATCTTCGGTGCGTACGTCTACTGGGGCAACGCCGCGCTCGCTCGTGTATGGGATAGAAGTGATATTACTTATTGAGGTCTAGATCCCATTGCGGAGACCTGATGGACGAGAAATTAGAAAAGGCCGAGTGGATAAGGACTCGGTATGAAGGGAGCCCGATTGAGGAAAAGAGGCTGACAGTTATTTGTCGTGGGCGGTTGTACCCAGTGAACGAAGCGTGTTGTTGACCGAAAAGTGCGATCTTGTGCGTACCACGTGGGAGAGCTGATATTGAAAAGGATCCTTCCTCCTCAAGACGATCGTATGGGCAAGTGGATATACAGTTATGAATGCCCATTCGTGGTCAAGAAGGCGTTTTCTGGCAGAGCTTTGTTGTCAACAATCACGGATGACGCAGATTTTCCATCCCTTGTGAATGCGGACGCAGTTAGAAGATACTTCGTAAAAGAGACCCGCTGGACGAAAAGAATAAAAAGTCCAGGCAAAAAAGGGCATCCCGGCGAACCAAAAAAAAAAAGGAAAAGGTTCGGGAAAAAGTTAGGGATAAAAAAAGAATATGTACACCCGGCAAGTCGAAAACCCCACAAGGGCGACTTGGGCAAAAAAGGGTATCCCGGTGGACTGAAAACCCGAAAGGGCGGTCCAGGCAAAAGAGGGATTGAAACGAACAACTGCGTCCAGCATAATCATTGATATTTTGGTTAACACATCATGGATAATCCCCGACAGAGATCGATCGGAAGCGTCTTGTTCAGAAGACAGAAAGTGCGGAAAGTCTTGAGGACATATGAGGTGTAACCGAGTTGGAACCCGATGAGATCACGGTTTCACATTGCCATTAGGATAGATTTTTCCTTTTGTGTGCGATCACCTCTTTCCAGGGATTGCTTCTTGTGTGTTGCTTGGTTTTGAGCCACCTTTTTTCAGTCAATAAATGCATGTTCAGTCAAATAATTTTGTTTTTGTCTTCATTACCGCTTTGATTGCGAAAACATCCGTTTAGTTTTGATAAGAATATTTGCATTTTGAAACATAGAGGTCCCTTCCGATACATGCTTATAAGATTGGAATCTGGAAATCTTATTCGGAAGTTTGAGTGACCTAGGTGTTGAAATGTTGGCACGCCTGGGGCACGCTTTTATCTAACGATCTCTTGTGCAGGTGCTGTTAGATAACTTCATTCACTTGCAGTTTGTGATGGGTAACATTTTGACAGAAGATCCCTGCAGAGTCCAATCAGGGGCAAGAGATAGAGGAACGGTGAAAAGACGGTGAAAGAATTGCGACGACGATCCTAGAGGGTAATCAAGAAGACTCTTCAAAGTCTGAAGATTAGAGAGTTTGCTTGGATCCGAGGAGATCAATTGTCTCGAAGCAAAGAAAAGACGAGAATACTAAGTGATGAATCAGAAAAGACCGGACGAGTCTGGGAGTCCTCAAAAGTGGGAAGTTGACACTATGGTTGGATGGTAAATGCTAGGGTTAGACGAATCGATGGGCGTTCCATGTCAAATAGGCCGTATCTCCCCAGTGGGTTGGAAAGTGTTATCTCTCTAGCAAATTCGAGATCGATGTCTCCGCAGCAAGCCTGAAGGTTGCCATATCCCCAGTGGAAGTGTCGGTGGGTAGATTGTTCCTAAGGGTTGAGGATGTTTCCCCAGCAGGCTTGAGAGTGGCTGTTTCCCCAAGCAAGTCTGAAAGCTGCTAGAACTGTTATTCCCCAGCAGTCGGGTGGCAGGTCTGAAGGCTATTCTATCCCCAGCCAGTCTGAGGGCTGTTGGTCCCCATTGAGTTTGAAGGTTGTATCCCCCGTCGAGGTATCAGTGAGTAGTCTGTTCCTCAGCAGTTGGATATGAAGTATTGTAATCCTCAGCATGGTCGTGGATGCATTTCCCCAGCAGGGTTGTGATTGTCTTCCCCAACAATTTTTGAAGTGGGTAGTTTTACCAGCGGAGGTTTGCATTGATGGTTTTCCCCAGTGAGTCCCCGAGTGGATCAGGTTCGGTGAAAATTATTCCCCAGTAGAGTTTATCCTGCTCATGGGGTGAAAATTATCCCCAGTAGAGATAAGCATTGTTTGCTTCCCTTAGCAGGGTAGTCCCCAAGCGGATCGGGTTCGGAGGAGATCATCCCCAACAAGGTTTATTTTTCCCCGGTAGGGTGGAAATTGGAGTGGTACCCAGCTCCTCAGCACCTCGAGCTCCCCGGTGTTGTCTCTGAAGGAGACTTGTTTTTATGCATTCATCATTTAGATAAGCATAGCATATTGCATCATTAGTGCGTAGCATTTCCATGATTATGGAGCATTGCGCTAAAAAAAACTCATGCATCAGCATTGCAAGCATAGACTAACCCTAAGCCATGGTGACCATCCGAGAATGGGTTGTCGGAAGATTTGAGCATCGCGCCATTGGATCGATTTCAGAACTGGGTTCCCCAGCAGGGTAGAGAGGTTGGTGTTTTCCCAACAAGTGACTCCTTAGTTGAATGGGTATCCCCAGCAATGCTACTCCCCACAAAATTGGTAGCATTTTGCAAGCTAGGATCAATTCCCCAAGCAGATATGGGTGTGTTTGATCTCTCCATATAGAGTCGACCCCTTAGGTAGAAAGTGTCTACCATTTCCTTCTGCACTCCCCACTGAGTTATATCCTCGTGGATGACGGTTGTTTCCGTTCCCTCCCTACGCACATAATGGGATGGGTTTTCCCTAATGAGTTCTTTCCTCATTAGGATGAGTCTTGATTCAGTCTGCCTTTTTGGATCGATCCTAAATTGGCTTCCTATTGGCTGTCTCGTGTGCCTCCCTGTGGTATAAATGAATAGTTGCTCACTAACCGGCACTCATTCATCTTATCCTCAGCGGAAGTTGTTGACTTCTACCTACGAACCGGTAGTTGTAAGTCCTATCATTGTGGTCTTCTACCTACTAACCGGTAGATGTGAATCCTCTTTTCTCCCCGTTGTGGAGTCAACCCTTGTGCTCATCCTAGTCGATGACAGTTACTTTTCCGTGGTTTTCTACCTATGAACCGGTAGATGTAATCCCCTCTTTGCGGTTATCATTATCCAGTTTGCGGTATTGATAGTCCTTTTCCCTTTTGGATATTTGCTTTGATTAAGCAATCTTATCCCCAGCGGGTCTTCCTCTTCCTTTTGGATAATTGCTCCGAGTAAGCCTTTTTATCCTCGGTGGGTCCTCTTTCATTCACCGTTTGCCGGTAATGTTTGTGGTTTCCCCTTTTGATTGGTCATCTTTACATACCTAGTCTGGTATCCCGATGCCTTTCTTTTCGGTTGATTTATCCTTTGACAACCTACAACCCGGTTATGGATAATCTTCCATGCGAGTATATTATCTATGTTTTGACGGCTATAGATAATATATCTCATGCGCTCCTTGGTCGAAGTTTTGTCCTTCCCCGTCGAGTAAGATTCGTATTCCTTGTGGAATCGAATGTCCATCCTTTAACAAGTTTGCTTTCGCTCTCTTCAGGATGATGAGTGTTTTGGAACACACACCAATTCACGATTTCGGTCGATTTATCCTTTGTCAACCTACAACCTGGTTATGGATAATCTTCCATGCGAGTGTATTATCTACGTTTTGACGACTATAGATAATATATCTCATGCACTCTTTGGTTGAACCCTTTGTTTGTTTCCCCAACTGAGTAAGATTCGTATTCCTTGTGGAATCGAATGTCCATCCTTTAACAAGATTGCTTTCGCTCTCTTCAGGATGATGAGTGTTTTGGAACATAAACCAATTCACGCTTTGGTCGGTCACCTGTTTCATGCCCACAACCCGGTATCCTTGGTGTTCCTTCCTTCCTGCTCCCTTTTGCGACCTTGGTCCCATGTGGAGTCAGATTTTCCTGAGTCGAAATATGCCTATTCAGGTTTTCCTCAGATGTTTTTGGTTGATTGATATCTCTCACCCGTGCACCGGTCTTAGATATTCCTTCTTCCCGGGCTTGTTACCTACTAACCGGTAACACCTCACCCTTTTCTTTCTCCCGTTCGTCCGTTGACGTCTGGCTGTATCTTTTCCCATTCATCCATTGATGTCTGGTCACCTCTCCGTTGGTGTCGATAAACGTAGAGCTTCTCCCATTCGTCTGTTGACGTCTGGTCGAGTCTTCCCAGTTCATCTGTTGATGTCTGGTCACCTCTCTGTTGGTATTGGTAAACGTCGAGTTTTTCCCATTCGTCCGTTGACGTCTGGTTGTATCTCTTTCTCCCAGTTCATCCGTTGATGTCTGGTCACCTCTCTGTTGGTATCGATAAACGTCGAGCTTCTCCCGTTCGTCCGTTGACGTCTGGTCGAGTCTTCCCAATTCATCTGTTGATGTCTGGTCACCTCTTTGTTGGTGTCGATAAACGTCGAGCTTCTCCCGTTCTTCCGTTGACGTCTGGTCGAGTCTTCCCAGTTCATCCGTTGATGTCTGGTCACCTCTCTGTTGGTATTGGTAAACGTCGAGTTTTTCCCATTCGTCCGTTGACGTCTGGTTGTATCTCTTTCTCCCAGTTCATCCGTTGATGTCTGGTCACCTCTCTGTTGGTATCGATAAACGTCGAGCTTCTCCCGTTCGTCCGTTGACGTCTGGTCGAGTCTTCCCAATTCATCCGTTGATGTCTGGTCACCTCTTTGTTGGTGTCGATAAACGTCGAGCTTCTCCCGTTCGTCCGTTGACGTCTGGTTAAGTCTTTCCTATTCATCCGTTGATGTCTGGTCACCTCTCCGTTGGTCTCGATAAACGTCGAGTTTTTCCTATTCGTCCGTTGACGTCTAGTTGTATCCTTTCCCAGTTCATCCGTTGATGTCTGGTCACCTCTCCGTTGGTATCGATAAACGTTGAGTTTTTCCCATTCATCCGTTGACGTCTGGTTGTATCTCTTTCTCCCAGTTCATCCTTTGATGTCTGGTCACCTCTCCGTTGGTATTGGTAAACGTTGAGTTTTTCCCATTCGTCCGTTGACGTCTGGATGTATCCTTTGCCATTCATCTTTCGATGTCTGGACGTGGTTCCTTCCTTTGATAAAAATCAAAATCCCCAGTGGAGTCGTTGATAAATGTCTTGTCTGGTCCAGTAATAAATATCAAATCCCCATTGGAAGCTGCCATTGGTGAACATTCTCTTCTTTGCTTCATCCCCTGCATAGTGCAAATTCCAGGTTCTTTTGGTATTCAATCCTTGATTACCTTGAAAGTCTGTAAGCCGTTGCTCTCAGCCGTTCAGGTTCTCAGCTGATTGAATAGGGGCAGTTGTAGCACCTCAAATTTGCACCTCCCATTTGTACATTCATTTCATTTTTAGGTCATTAGCATTGCATAGCATGTTGCATTTCATCAGTCAAAACTGATCAGGAGAATCCATCTGTGCAAGCGAGCAAAAGCATTTCCATGAGACAAAGGCCCTATGGTTGTTCTAGAGAGCTTACATGACCCAAGATTCATTTTGATGCAACTTGACCATTGGTTTGAGGTTCAAAGTCCACAGTGCATGACCAAGTCATCTGAGGCCCATAAAAGTCAACTGCAAGTCAACTGAGGGCTAGGAGAGGGAGAAATGGTTTGAGACATTTCATTCATGTCCCAAAGAAGGGTATTCATCATGTCAAACATCTACCTTGAAGATTTTGAAGCCAGATCAAAAGTTTCCAAAAATGGAAAGTGACCTATAATTGAAAGTTTCCCAAAATGGAAAGTTTTTGGTTCAAATTCCACTTGATCTTGCATCATCAAAGAAGCTTCAAATGAAATTTTGTCCAACATGAGAGTTGAAGATCTCTTTCTCCCATTTCCAAAAAGTCCAAGATCATGAATTTATGAGGAATGGTTGAAGAGATATGATCAAATCATTACCAAGTGTACATGGAACTTCAAAAGGGCATAACTTTTGATTCATAACTCCAAACTTGGTGGTTCTTTTTGTAAAATGCTTGTCATGACATGAAGTTTCCAAAACATCCATCACATTGCATGAAATTTGAACATATGATCATTTGTGCATTCAAGTCAATTTTGGAGGGAAAATCATAAATTTGAAATTGGTGCATCATGGGAACAAATGACCATTGCTAACATGTGCATGGGAAGATTTTGAGTGAAAATGAGCTCCCATATGGTACTGTTCACGTTTGGAATTGCCATGCACCACCAAATTTCCAATTTTTGCCATGCACCCTTATCTTGCTTAACTCTAATTAACTTTGATTAATTTTAATTAAAATGAGATTAGGACATGGTATATATAGATAATTGTAACAGAATTTGGGGGGGTTAATCACAATTCACCATTTCAAGATCCAAATTCTCTCTCCCTCCAAAATTTTCTCTCATTCTTAATTCAATTTTTTTCCAAATAACATTGCAATTTTAGTTCATATTCTTGTTCTTTGGTGTGAATTGAGTGCAGATCAAGTGTTAGATTGTTGAATTCGAGCAAGAATTGTGCTATGCAAGTTCAAGAACTCAAACATGGAAGTTCAAAATTAAGCTAGATCTACAAGTTTCCAAGCTTCCAATTCATCATCAAACATCATATCAAGTATTCTGGAATTGATTTGGAGCATTTGAGGCCTTGGATCGTGCATTTCAAAGATTCTGTTCTTCAAGAGGTCAATTTTCGGACCTGTTAATTTTGCAATTTATGTACATATTCTTGTAGATCTTGCTTTGCTGATCGTTTTGATATAAATTTTGTGGAATTTGGATGAAAATTGAGTGAGATATGATGATTTCAAGTTTAGATCTAAAAACTTCTTTGCTTCGATTCAGAAAATCCATGGAGATTTAGGCTTAGATAATATGATATTTGAATTCTACATTGAAAGAGCTTTCCAATGATATATAATTTGTAAAATTCTGGACGTTTCTGGAAATTCCAGAAAATTGCGCATGAATGTTCATCATCCTCATCTTCATCTTCATGAAGAAGATGAAGATCTTCATAAGATGCAAGGCGCTAGGGTTCTTGTCCAAGAACGCGCCCAGAACTTGTTAGATCCGCGTACCTCCCTTCGATTCCATGCTCCGGCGTTTCTGCATTATTTTTTCATTTTAATTCCTTTAAACTGAAACGGCGTCGTTTTGGGACGTGGTGGGAATTTCCATAATTCATTTTTATTATTTCTTCATGTTTGGCAATTTTTATTTCATTTCATACATGAACTTCCAAAAATCATAACTAATGGAATAATGATCCAAATGAAGCCAGGTTTTTTTCCACATGATCCATGAAATGTCTAGTATTTTATCATGTGCTTTTCCTGATTTTATCATTTATGGATTTTGACTGATGAATTGTTGATTGAACACATGTACATTTGTGACCTTGCCTTACTCTTTCTATCATGAAATGCTTGATTTTAATCCAATGGACTTGAAATTTTACATGCTGATTCTAGACACATTGATGGATGTTTTAGGCTTGGTTTGGTATTTTTCTCATGTACCAATTCTGTTTTATGCTTGTGTTTGCATGGTGTGACAATTTGTGTCACACCTTTGGTTGTCTAACTTGTGAAATTTGATTTCCATGCCAAATGACCTCTAATGCTTCTGATTTTTTGCATGATGAATGTGTTGGATGTGTTGAATGCTCATGAGTTCTTCCAGAATTATTTGAATCGTTTCTATTTTGATTTGGAATTTTCATTCATGATGATCATATATGAGCTTTGATTTTGCCTTTGACTTCTTTTGATCATGAAATGCATTTGATGATTGATTTTGATGTGAGCCCTTTTAGGACTTGTTAATATGTGTTTGAAGTTCCATTATGTTGAATTTAAGCTCCTGTTTTGAATTTTTTCTTCATCTTTGACCCTAGGCTTTGACCTAGTGGTTTGTTGCTTACATGTGAGCTTTGAATTTCAGGTTCAAGTATACATCTCCATGATTGATGTTGCTCCCTCATTTGAGCTTGATCATGTGTTATTATTGGCTAACATTGGTTTCTTTTATAGGCTTTGAAAACCATTCACTTGTGCTTATGGCTTATGTCTTGCATATTGGGTTGTCTGTTAGATTTTGACTGTTGACTGTTTGTCTGGATTTTGTACTGATTGGTTTAGATGTTTCCACAAGTACCTAAGTTGCTTTAAGTTCATTTGAACTTTGCTTTGCTTGCTTGTGGTTTGCATACCACTAAGGTATAATTCCTCTGACTTCATGTAGTCTGGAAGACCTACTGTTATTGGTAGGCACCTGTCTGAAGCCCTCCTTAAGAGGCAATGTTTGTGGTGGTTTATTTTTGTGCCAAGCAGGTAAAGACCTCTTTAGAGGCATTGGCAGATACAAGGGATGTGCAATCCATCCCCTGCTATTCAGTTGTGTCATTCACTTTGCTCACACCATGTGTTGATGCATTGTGAATAAGAACCCAAGATCTTGTTGTGTCAGTCATTTGTGGAGAAGAGTTCCCTCATTTTGAACTCCCACACTTTCTGTTTTAATTCAAGCTCTCCCAGGCCAGGGATAAGAGCTGTGAGGTCTTACCCTCACTTCCCATTTCATCTGCTTCACCCTAACTCTCAATGTTAGGGTTAAGAGCTAAAAAACACCCCATTCCAGTTGGCTTGTTTCTACAGCCTAGCCTTGTGTGAGCCAATTGTTTGCATATAGTGTGTGTGCTTGCTTTATTGTGCTTGTATTTGTTTAATTGTGTTGTTTAGGCTAGCTTGCTTCCTATGAAAGTTAGGATAGAAACCTCAACATAGGGATCTTATGCATGACAACTTCCAGGCTCGAGTCGTAGTCTCCCTAGTAGTCTGTTATCTCCCTTTGTCTCTAGTTAGGTTAGAAGTTCTTTCCCTGTTAAGGGGAACTACGTCGCCCTGATCCTCATACCAGATGAGGTACGTAGGCAGGAGATGAGCTGATCTCTCCGGGCGCCCTTTCTCTTTTTCAACCCTTTGTGTGTGTTGGAGTCTGACGTAAGTCCAGCGATTGACAGTTGGTTTCCTGTGTCTTGTTTGCTTGTTGGAGTCTGACGTAAGTCCAGCGATTGGCAGTCGTGTTCCCGTGTGTGTTTGTTTGTTGGAGTCTGATGTAAGTCCAGCGATTGGCATTCGGTTTCCATGTTTTCCTGCTTGTGTGGAGTCTGACATAAGTCCAGCGATTGGCAGTCGGTTTCCTGTTTGTGTTTTGTTTGGCGTGCGTTAGCCGAGCTACGAGTGCTCTGATTCTTCTCTGGTTAGAGAAGATACGTATGCATAGGATGCGACATCCTAGCGAGCACGTTTCCCCTGTCCCCGAACTACGTCGACTCTGATGTTTGTGTCTAACAAACTACGTAGGCCCAGGATGCGATATCTTGCCGAGTCATCTTCTTCTGTCTTTTCTGTGTTTCCTTCCAGTTTTGTGCAGTGTTGTGAGCAGTCTTTAGAAACCTTTCTTCTATTCTTCTGAGCGTGGATCCCGTCGAGTACGACGGATGCGTAGGGGTGCTAATACCTTCCCTTCGCATAACCGACTCCCGTACCCATCCATCTCTGGTCGCGAGACCATGTCTTTTCCAGGTTTACTTCGAGCGTTTCCTTTCCCTCTTTTGGGATAAATAACGCACGGTGGCGGCTCTGTTGTTTCTCTTCCCGCCGGTTTTTCGCGTAATGCGTCACATAGCACGATCATATGAACTTAAAACATTCACCATTGTGCCTTGTAAGTCAAGAAATCACAAAATCCCATCTTTAGGTCATGTTGGTTGGTCACATTTTTGCAAGAATGGCCTATGGAAAGTTACAAAGACCATAACTTTCTCATTTCTCAAGCTTTTCAAATTCCACTTCGATCCAAATGTCCTAAATAACCTCCTCTCTAAATTTGTTTCAATGTCTAAGACCAAATTCATTGAGGAAAGGCTTCAATTTTGCTATTGGCCAAGCTGGTCCAACATGCCCTAAAATCATGTCATGACCACTACTTTGACACATTGCCATTTCCAAACCACAAAGCCTTTTGACTTGATTCTTTTTGAATTCAATCAAGATCATGGTAAGGAACAAATGGCCCAAATTGAGACAAAATGCACGAGCCAATTTTATTTGGCCTTGGTTCAAAGTTGTTGACTTGCCATGATGCACAAACCAGACACACCTCATTCAGAATTTGCAAATCCATTCTCCAAGTTTCCAAACCAATTCAATCTGATCCCAATGGTCCCTAAACATGTTGCATATGGTATTGTGGTATGCTTGAAGGTCAACTTTCAAGTGAAAACATCCCAAGGATCAAAACCCGACCCCATGTGCAAAATCAGATATTTCTCAAAATGGCAAAAAGTAAAATCTGTAGCAGACTATTTCAATGTCCTTGGTTGTTCCTAGTTGATGCTAAGAACCAAAACTAAGTGGTTGGTGAAGGAAACTAGCTCAGAATGTACCATTCCATGTCTCCTCAAAGTCGGTTTCGAACATGCTTCAAGTCACATGTGCTTTCTGAGCAAACCACCTCTTTTCTCCATCTAAACCACTCCATCACCTTCCCTATAAATATTGTAAGGTGTTCCACTTAAGAAACAAGCTTGAAATCCCCTCAAATCTCTGCTGAACTTTCCACATTGAGCTTCAAAAACAGAACATCGTATTTTGAGTTTTAGAGAGTTTCAATCCTAAAACACCACCCAGAAACCTTCACTAACCTTCATTCAAGCTTTCCAAACCCCTAACTCACATTCCCCAAGTTTCATCTGAGCTAAGCCAAGTCATCGGAAAACCTCCCTGAGTTGTTTCTCATCAAGTAGTTCTCTCCACCCCCATCATCCAAACAAGTTACCATTCACCTCGAAATGATCTCCTGATCATTTCCCCTAAGTTTCTAGCTTTGGTTACTCAATGTTTAGCATTTAATTTTTATATTAGGTCAAGTTCACTTTCTGGTTCATAGTGGAATACTCCACACTCAGAGCCAATCAATGGCTCATGAGTGTGAAGGATAATTTTTTTATGTCTTCGCAACACGTATCCATAAAAAAGTATGATTGAAAGTGTGTTTTTCGAAGTTTTCATTTTCAAAAATTTCAAGGTTGAAGACGACACCGAGGTCGTTACCTCGCGCGAGATTTGAGTTTGAAACAAAGGCGTGTCGTGTTCTGACTGGACATTCGGCACGCATATCCCATATCCACTTTGTTTCTATTATTTATTCACTTTGGTCTATTTGTTGACACCGTCGATCCATTGGATAAGTGGGAGAGGGGGTTGATCCCACCATGACCCCAAGGTTAGGGCTTCAACCCCCGGCGTGTGCAAATCCTTTATTTCTTTTTTTTCACTTGTCGCATTTTATTTATTTTATTTCACCATTTATTTCCATTTTATTTTTATTTTTTATGTCACTTATTTTATTTATTCTGAAAATATGTCCAACATAGACCCCCATTATTTTTTCCTCTATTATTTGTTTTTGTTTTATTTTAAATCATTTGGATATTTTTTGAGGGACTTATGGAGTCTTGAACTTATAGACTAATGAAATCCACCTAGGTCATGATTTTTTTTGGTTTAGGATTGATTAAATCTTCCATATTTCAAACCTACCATTGGATGATCAAGTATTCATCCATGGTGATTTGAAGCATGGATAGGTTGCCCTTATTTCAAATAACTTGGGTCATTTTACTTGTGGATTAAGTCTTACTTGTGCATTTTTTTAACTTGTGATTTCATCTGATACACTGTTGTTTCTCTTGATTAAACTAACCCACTAATTTTATACTTACTTGTTTATATCATAAACTAACCCTTTACAAACTTGTTAATATCATACTTTGATCTCATAACTTGCTAACTTAACAACTTAATCAATCATTAATCTTTCAACTTTGGGTTTTGCATAGTCTTCCTCTTGTCAATCTATTGATAGATGGACTTGGGGTTGTACAACTTTCATTGGTACAAATCTATGGTAAGTTGATCCATTGATCATCTTCCATACTTTATATCAGTGATAAGTTATCCCCCAATGCACCATATTTTGAATCTATTAACCTAAGGATAGATAATCCTCAAGTGTTGGTCCATTGCTCATAGTCCTAACTTAACCTAACTCTATTAACTTTTGATTATCATTAACCTTTTATTATTGTTATCATCACTGTTATATTCAATATTATTTACTTTTATGTCATTTACATTTAAATACTCATTATCATCGTCATTGTATAAACTTCATCATGCATACTTAATCATTTGTCTTTACTTTATTGTTATCATTACATTAAAAACAACAAAAACATGATAAAACTATAAGACCAAAAACAATCTATTTCACTTGATCCACTTGGACTTAGAGAATCTCATCTTAGGATCTTTGCTCGGAGGCCTTTTCCATTACTTTTTTATAATACTTTGTGAACTTTGGGTTTCATCTATACTTATATACCTATTGTAAGAATGGCATCATGGCACCACCTTAGGGGGGCATGATTGTAAGACCATTATCCTTTGTTTAGCATGGGTCACTTTTGCACACACAAGGCTTTCTCTTGGGCTACCTTACAATGAGACTTTTTACTTTCTTGTTGGTTACTTTGCATTCATGTTGCATAAGCCAAATTTCTCAATCAAATAAACAAACCCTTGATCCAACATCAAGCGGCTTTTTCGTAATCAAATTCAAAACACTTAATAACTACGATTAATATTGTGCACCACGAGCCTTAAGCAGTGAAGAATGAGTGAGAATGGAGCATTCCTACCCTCACTATGATTATTTTGGGCGCAAGATGCTTGGCTTGTTGTCTAGAATATTCATATCCACCCCTATACTTTAGTGCAATTTAATCACAATCACTCTTTTTCATAAACCCTTGTTCAAGGTAAAATCAACATAACCCATCAAACCTAATTTTGGTGCCTTCTGGCACTCATCCTGAAAACCCTTTTCTCAAAGGTAAAATCAATCAACACATAAACATTTTCTACTCCAAACTAAGGAGCTCTGATTCCTCATCCTCGATGAGTGATACGTAGGCACAAGGGCCACAATCCTTGGCGAGCAGAATAATAAAAAACCAAAAATCCTTCTTTTTCATACACACTCTTTTAGAAAATAAAATAATAATGAGATAAATTCCTGCGTACGTAAATAACCAAATGGTTCCCATGGAGTACCATGGACTTGAGGGATGTTAATACCTTCCTCTTGCATAATTGACTTCCGAACCCAAATCTCGATTGTGAGACTGATTCCTTATCAGTTTCTAAGCGCTTCCCTTGCGCGTAACTTTTTGAGGGTTTTATCAACTATTTCCCCTCACCTTTCCGATAGAGGCACACAAATAAAATTTGGTGGTGACTCTCCTAATTTTTCCATCTCTTTGGAATTTCTATTTAGAAGTCCCGGTTCCTCGTTATCGCGTGAAATCCCGGTAGCGATAGCTGGCGACTCTGTTGGGGACCCGGTTTTCGCTAAGCAAGTCTAGCCTAGTTTGGTCTATTTTTCTTTTATGTGTGTGCGGTTTTATCCATTATTCATTTTTTTGTATATATTGTTTTCATTGCTAACCTGAATATATTTTCTTTGTTTTGTCTGTTGATCTGTAACCATGATTCCATGACAAAGAAAGTTTGGAACAAATAATGATTGCAAAGAAAACCTTGTGTGAAATACTCTCCATCCAAGTCTGAGAGCTTGCTTGAGATGGGAGAGGTTCAGTAGTATTGGTCCACGATATTCCTTCCTCGTAAGGGTCGTACGAGAACCTCACTTAGTGGTAGACTCTCTTAAGGGGATTGATGATCGCCGTGCTTTCGGCGTAAGCATCCTTTCTTTTATTAGAGTTTGTAACCCTAAGACCCCCTTTTAGAACATTTAACCATGGTCAGCCTAGACCGATGGTCGCGTAGTATAGGTCCCCGGGGTGCCTTCCTCGTAAGGGTCGATACGAAGATCTCACTTAGAGTAGATGACCATTATGGAGCAGTCTCCTGGTAAGTAAATTGACATGAGCGGATGAAATTCAAGGGAATCCTTGACTCTATGGGCAGTGTCTTACACCCAATTTCTCAAAAGCCCTAGGTCATGCAAAGCGAGAACCTTGGTTTACAAAGCAGTCATTATTAAACCTCACGCTTCGTCACGATGGTCCAAAACTTTGAACCCATGCCTAAGATCCTTGGAAACTAATAAATAAGAACCAATCATTCATTCATACATACATACATTCATCATCAAATTGATAAGCAAAACTGTTAAGATTTTTGTTTGCTATAACGCAAAATTACAAGACTTTTACCGACACAATCATGGATTCCTCAACAAGGAAAAGCACTTCTACCTTCAGATTCAAGAGTCCTGACATCATCTCATTGAAGGTCCTTTGCTCAAAATTAACAGCCCTCTGTAGCGGGAAATTCATAATCATCAAGCTATTGACAGGCTAGAGATCAAATAACAAGAGTCACCACCACGCTTTTATTGTTTCCAAGGGAAAAGGGAAAAAGTACGAACAAAACCCAAAAAGTAAGAAGTTTTCAAATAAAAACTAATAAAAGTCAGAGATCACAGGTAAGGGGGTTGGTTACACAGAGGGAAGGTGTTAGCACCCAAAGTGTCCTAGGTACTCCTAGGGAGCCCTTTTTGTGTGCATATGTATTTTGTACAAAGTAATGTTTATAAACAAATAGAATGGGGAATAGAAAAGAATTCATTAATTATATTTTTGTGTTTGACAAGACCTTCGGACTTGTGCCTACGTACCAACATAAAAATGAGGGATCAAAACCTCATAGTTCGTGATACAAATTTCAAAGTGGATGCATTGCTTTTAACAAAATTAAGTTTGAAAGGCACAAAGGCCTAAACATGATTTGAATGAGTTAGTTCTTTTTGGCTTTTTTGAAAGTTTAAGTCAGGTAGAGTTAAGTCTATTTACAAGTTTGATTTAAGAAAAGAAGTTTGAAAATGCAATGGCATAAGGCCAAAGTTTCTATCCTTTTTTGCAAAAGTGGTCAAAGTTTAGAACAAAAGTAGTTCACACAAAGAAGATTTTGAAAAATATGGAGGGAGAGATTTTGAAATTAAAGAAATGGGGAGGAGATGAAGAGATTATCCTATGCACAAAATTAAAAGTTAAGAGTTGAAAAGATATGACCAAATGGGTAGCAATCCAATAGACAAGAATGTCAATAGAAACCCAGAATTCCCTTGGACAATTAAAAAGATGAGCCTTTCTGGAACCCCAAACCGGTTTTGCCTTTGTTGTCGGAGACCTCTACCATGCGTCCTCACTGGTCAACAACACCTTCTTCAACAATTTTCTGAGCATCTTTCAACGAGGACATAGGTGCCCCAACTCTCTTCTCAGCAGCAATAGATAAGGCTTGGAACGGGGTTCTAACCTTATCCTCAGCTTCAACATACGAGAAAGATGACATATGACTAACCAATAGCGCCTTCTCTCCTTCAACAATCACAAGCTTGCCATTCTTGACAAATTTGAGCTTCTGGTGCAGAGTGGAAGTAACGACCCCTGCCTCATGAACCCATGGCCTTCCCAATAAACAGTTATAGGCCGGGTGGATACCCATTACTTGAAAAGTAATTTGAAAATCACTCAGACCTATCTTGATTGGAAGGTCCACTTCACCAATAACTGTCTTGCGCGAACCGTCAAAGGCCTTGACGATTACACAAATATACCTCATAGGCGTTCCTTGATATGATAGCTTTGACAGATTAACTTTGGAAGTATATTCAGTGACGAACCGGTGTCAACAAGCACATTTGACAAAGCATCTTCCTTGCAGTTCATTGAAATATGCAAAGCCAGATTATGATTTCTTCCCTCCTCAGGGAGTTCTTCATCGCAGAAGCTCAGATTATTGCATGAAGTGATGTTAGCCACAATGTGGTCAAAATGATCTACAGTGACATCATGCTCTATGTATGCTTGTTCAAGAACTCTTTGTAGTGCTTCTATGTGCGCTTCAGAATTCAAAAGTAGAGACAACACTGAGATTTTCGAGGGAGTCTGAAGCAGCTGCTCAACCACATTAAATTCGCTTCTCTTTATTAATTGGAGTACTTCATCATCATCATTGGCTTTCAAGTTGCTGGATTCACCAAACGTATCCTTTGGACAACCAACCGGATTTACATTAGGCCCTTCCGCCTTCTTACCAACAATCGTTTCCTCTTTACTTTCTGGGACCACCGGCCCAAAAAATCGACCACTGCGGGTCACCTTCATTATATTGGCAATGCTCACTACTGAACTAGTCGTAGGTAACGAGACCTCTTGACCATTCTTTATCATTGTAGCATTGTACTGGTATGGTACAGCCTTATCAAATGAATACGGGACTGGGCCCGCTAACCGTACTAACGGCGATACTGATCTTTGACTGACATTATTATTATTGCTACTATCATATTGAATTACCAACCGTTCTTGTTGCTTGAAAACGGGCACTATGACATTGACGCCGTCATCTACATGACGAGAATGAACAATTTGAATCATGCCTTCATCCATCAGACGTTGGATGTCCCTTTTCACTACATCGCACCCTCTTGGGTTCATGCTACAAATAACACAACCATCATGGTCATGTTCACAGTCACTCACCAAATAGACATCCTTATGCATCTGCACCAAGGACCTTCGGATAAACCGGACGTCAAAAACTTTGAATTCTCCAGGACAACCGTCCACCATATTCACTGAAGAGTTCCCATGAGCAGGCAAAGGGTTTGCTTTCACATTCGGCACGCGGTCCTCAAAGGACACCATACCACTCTTCATAAGCTTTTAAACCTCATACTTCAAGGGATAGCAGTTTTCAATATCGTGTTCGGGTGCACCCTGATGAAAAGCACATCGGTGCTCAGGTTTATACCACCAGGGAAGTGGTTCTGGGATCTGCGGTGGGTTCCTCGGTTGAATTAAGTTCTTGAGAACTAGCGAGGGATACAGCTCTGCATATGACATAGGAATCGGGTCAAAAGAGACCTTCTTCCTTTCAAAGTTCTGTTGATGATGATTGTTGTTGGTATTGTTGTTGTTGTAGGTGTTCGTTCTTTGTTGCGGTTGTTGTTGTTGACGTTGATGTTGTTGTTGTTGAATTGGTGTTGCTTGTTGATTAGAGAATACCGGAATTATTGATGACACTTGATGATGATGATGTTGATGGGATGGTGGATTTCTTCTTATCTGAGGCCTCCTCTGCCTCCCACTGATTATTGCATTGGTATCATTATCTTTCTTCTTACCAAAGTTGCTACCATATCTCTTGCTTGTTGACGCCTCATCTCTTGACAACCGTCCTTCACAGACTCCTTCCTCAAATCTCATCCCCATATTTACCATTTCGGTAAAATCACTGGGGGAACTAGCGATCATGCGTTCATAATAAAATGAACTCAGGGTTTTCAAGAAGATTTTTGTCATCTCTTTCTCCTCCAAAGGAGGAGTGATCTGGGCAGCCAACTCCCTCCATCTTTGCGCGTATTCTTTGAATGTCTCTTTGTCTTTCTGAGACATAGACCTCAATTGGTCTCTATCCGGCGCCATGTCCACATTGTACTTGTATTGCTTCACAAAAGCCTCTCCCAAGTCGTTGAAAGTGTGAATGCTTGCACTATCCAACCCCATGTACCAACGGAGTGCAGCACCAGTTAGAGTATCTTGGAAGTAGTGAATAAGCAATTGGTCATTGTCTGTCTGAGTTGACATCTTGTGAGCATACATCACAAGATGATTGAGCGGACAAGATTTCCCCTTATACTTTTCAAAGTCAGGCACTTTGAACTTCACCGGGATCTTGACATTAGGCACCAAACATAACTCGGCAGCACTCTTCCCAAACAAATCTTTACCTCTCAGCGTCTTCAATTCCTTGTGCAGCTCAAGAAACTGATCTTTCATTTCGTCCATCTTCTCATAAACATCCAGACCCTCAGACGGCTCGGAATGATAGATGGTATCCTCTACACGAGGCAAAGTGTGCACAACGGGAGGTGGCACGGACATGATCGGGCTAGATGCCGGCATGGAAGCAAAGGTAGACGCAAAGCCTTCTGGCACAAAGTTGGGCGACATTCCCCATGGGAATCTGGCAGGCATTTTCGGTGCAAAATAGGCAGTAGCAGCAGGACAGTAGAGGTAACCACTTCTGAAGTAACAATCCTCGCGGGAGGAGTTCCAGGTGTTGGAGAAGCCTCATTCTGAGCAGCAAGAACTGACTCCATCATGGTAGTCAGACGGGTGATCTCGTCTTTCAGCTCTCTGTTCTCTTGCTCTAGATGCTCCATGATTTTGAGATGATTGGCTCGGGTGTTGTATCGGTGAGTCGGCTTGGCTAAAGCAAAGAAGAAACACCAATCAGACATCTGGCGAAAACCTGCTTATGCAAATGATGCATGAAATGCAATACTTGATTGTTTTCATCTTCAAGGAACTTACTATATCATCTGCAAATATATAATATTTAAATGGAAATTGCAACAATTTGATATGACCAAAAATCTCTTTTTATTTATATAAATTAGAAGGATTACACTGAGTACAATTTCAGAAACCAAATGAAAAATACAAGAGAAAAGGAGACCAGTCATCCTAAGGATCCCTAACAACAATGTCAGAAGATCTGGCCGAAGGTGCGTGTTTCCTTCGAATGCGACGGATCTCGGTCTCAAAAGAAGCCTTCATCTGAGTCTTCTCAAGGACAAGCTGATCAACAATCTTCTTCCAAGCAACGGAAGGTTAAGGCTTGCTAGAAGATGAAACCTTTGGCTCTCTCTGTCTCTTCGTCACTCGGTCTTCAAGTAGCTCGATAAGTGCATCTTTGTCCTTAGACAAGGATAAGGCATAGCTCTCTTCTTCACCCAAAGAGTGTGAGCTTCCAAAGCTACACAATTGTGTGGACCAAGCTCGGATCTTCCTTTCCTATGCACATTATGCCAAGCATGCATAATCTTCTGCTTCCAATGTTGGGGATCTTTATCCTCTTGATAGAAAAGACCTTCTAACAACATGTTATTAGGTTTGTCTCTCAAGGGGAACCCAAGTTGACGATGAGCCAAAACAGGGTTGTAGTTAATTCCTCCTTGTGTACCAATGAGAGGCACATTAGAGAATTCACCACAACTATCAATAATCTCCAAACCACTTAAAGACGGGTCATACCAAACTATATCATCATTAGTGAGAGACATAAGTCTCTGAGACCACCTTAGACATTGTTTGTTCTCCATAAAAGCAGGCGTCTGAGGCAAATGCGAAATAAACCACTTGTACAGAAGAGGAATGCAACAGACAATAGTTCCACCACCCTTTGAATTCCTTAGATGCAAAGAGAAATACATATCACCCAACAAAGTAGGCACAGGATTCCCAATAAAGAAAAGTCTAATAGCGTTAACATCAACAAAACCATCAATGTTAGGGAACAAAGCTAATCCATAGATGAGCAACACAAAGATAGCTTCAAAAGCATCCACACTACCAGCTTGAGCAAAAGTGGTAGCTTCCTTGATGAGGAAAACAGATGGCAACCCAAATAACCCTCCTTTCTTCACCCAATGAGCCTCTATCTCAGACTTCTTCAAGTGAAGAGCTTCAACAATAATACTATCTCGGGGAATCTCCTCCAATCCACTAAAAGGCACTCTACTAGAAACAGGTATCCCTAAAAGATGAGAATACTCCTCCAAGGTAGGCACAAGCTGGAAATCTGGGAAAGTGAAACAATGGTAGAGAGGATCATAGAACTGCACTAGCACACTCAAGAGTCCTTCAACCACATCAGCAGACAGGATGGACAGAAGCTTCCCATGATGTAGTTTGAAGTCCAAGGGATCTAATACAAAAGATGCTAGCTTCCTTAACTCTTTCAAGTTGGGACATCTGAAACTGTACTTCTTAGTGTTCCTTCGTCCACAATCCATGGTCTGAAAATATTTGCAAATGATACCTTAGTTCCTTGAAATTTTCGTGTGATGAATGTTATGATGCGCATGAATTCATGAATGTAACAATCACAAATAAGGGATCACACACAAGGCAAACAAAGGTCAAGGGATGAATCAAGTCATTGTCAAGATCAATCATCCATTTTGGTGGATTATGGTTTACACCTGATCAACACCTAAGTTCCATTGATATTGACAAGATTTGATTGGATCAACCAAGAATCAAGGGTTTGTTGCAAGTCACGAGCATGGAATATGGGTAAGAACCATCCCAAAGGAGTGGACTAAGGATAAAAACTTGTAGATCATGTTCTAAAAAGTTCCCAGAGTCTTAATTCCATCTATCGGATATTACAGGTTAAGATGACTGACTCATCGACCCATAATATTCTCAAGAGAAACTTGTCTGAGTGTAGTATCATGTAACAATTGTTATCAATTCTACACTTGAACAGTTTCAGCACTACGTCCTAAATAGGCCAAGAAGGGGTAAATGTTCTACGGTCCTCAGCTTCTCGGACCCAATTAGAGATAGTAATGCCTAACCATAAATACTTGTGTGACATTTCCAAATCCAAAGGAGTCTCCACTGAGCAGATGGATCTCAAGCCAACTTGTTAAGGACTACTCCACACAAGTCGAACATGACTATACCATCCTCTTATCTTAACTGCACTCAAGTTCGGGTTAGAACTTATCTCACCACTCAGAGATCACCAAGCACAACAAGAAGATTATATCACACATACATATATACAAACATCATATATGCAAATATATACACATAAAAATTAGGCTAAACCCACTAGAGACTACTCCCCAACAGAGTCGCCACTTAATTTTTGTAGCGGGACATTCATGATCATCAAGCTATTGATAGGCTAGAGATCAAATAACAAGAGTCGCCACCGCGCTTTTATTGTTTCCAAGGGAAAAGGGAAAAAGTACGAACAAAACCCAAAAAGTAAGAAGTTTTCAAATAAAAACTAATAAAAGTCAGAGATCACAGGTAAGGGGGTTCGTTACACAGAGGGAATGTGTTAGCACCCAAAGCGTCCTAGGTATTCCTAGGGAGCCCTTTTTGTGTGCATATGTATTTTGTACAAAGTAATGTTTATAAACAAATAGAATGGGGGGATGAGAAAAGAATTCATTATTGTATTTTTGTATTTGACAAGACCTTCGGACTTGTGCCTACGTACCAACATAAAAATGAGGGATCAAAACCTCGTAGTTCGTGATACAAATTTCAAAGTGGATGCATTGCTTTTAACAAAATTAAGTTTGAAAGGCACAAAGGCCTAAAAATGATTTGAATCAGTTAGTTCTTTTTGGCTTTTTTGAAAGTTTAAGTCATGTAGAGTTAAGTCTATTTACAAGTTTGATTTAAGAAAAGAAGTTTGAAAATGCACTGGCATACGACCAAAGTTTCTATCCTTTTTTGCAAAAGTGGTCAAAGTTTAGAAAAAAAGTAGTTCACACAAAGAAGATTTTGAAAAAAATGGAGGGAGAGATTTTGAAATTAAAGATATGGGGAGGAGATGACGAGACTATCCTATGCACAAAATTAAAAGTTAAGAGTTGAAAAGATCTGACCAAATGGGTAGCAATCCAATAGACAAGAATGTCAATAGAAACCCAGAATTCCCTTGGACATTTAGAATCAAGCAACACACAAATGCACAATTATATTATCTTGAAGAGCAAAGACATCAAATAAAGATATCCCCATCCAAGCTTTATCCATTCCATGATCTTCTTTAAAATAGTCCATGTAACAGATGAGTTCCACAAGTCACAGGTTCAAAATAACAGCTTAACAATAATCATGTTGCAGATGAACTCAGAGGGATCTTGAATGATGTATCAGATGAAGTTCAAATTTCAAACACTTGGTTTCTCAATAATTTGGCATTGGCCATGTCCTTTAGCATAGGAATGTTGCCTAAGTTCTAAGTCCATTTGTCCAAGATCAAGCCAACAGTCCACACAAAAGTTTTTAAAGGTTTTTTGTTATTATTATGTAAATTAATGGTCAAAGACCACACAAACAAGAAAAGTATATACAAACAAGATATATCACACAATATGGTCCAAGTGGACAAAGTGAAAATTGCATTAACATAAACAATTAGAATGATATGAACAATGGCAAATGAATAAAGGCTATAATTAAAATGACATTAAAGTAAATGGCTTGAAGTTAAAAGTTAGTTGTTAATGGGTTAGAAGTTAGTATTGTTTTGCTTTTGCTTTTCCTTTTAAGACATTCTTTGGAGAACACTCAACCCACTTATCACAAGCATGGATCCTTGAGCCAAGACATCTTCCAAAGGAAGGAAAAAGGCCAAGTTTCCACACAATACCATGAAAGAGGGGAGACTTACAATCTCACTAACTAGAATGTTATGCCTTTTGTGTCAAAAATTTAGCACTATGTTAAGCAATCGTAATTGGACTTATGTAGAAGTCACAATTATTTGAGGTCAGGCAATAGAATTTTGGTGTTAATGCATGTTAGAGACATAGTATAATGGACTATGCTCATGAAACATACCACACATAAAAAATATGCAAAAGGTGTGGCCTAATCTCATCCATACTCATGTCAATTTTTTAATCAACTAGCATTAGGACTTTGAGATGTCATAGGCCAAATGGAATGAATTATTGGTTCTAAGTGTTGGCAGCAATTTTGGTAAAACAAAGAGTGTTCACAAGATGTTGCTTGTGATGTATTAACATAAGATATCTTGTACCTGCTGGTGGTTTAAAAACATAATTATGCAGGATTGTTTTAGGATGTCATACACGATGTCATGACATCTGATATAATGTACCTGCTGGATATTTAAAATGGAATTATGCAGGATTGTTCCAGGATGTCAGACCCGATGTCATGACATCTGTACACAGAACATTCAGTGTGAATGTTATGTGTTATGTGATTGCGCTTTTAATGGCAATATATGTTTGATTGAGGAGTTAATTGCAAACGCAATCAATCAATGATTACAATGTGATTTAACTTATTTTCCAAGGAGATCTAATCAACTGTCATAAGAAGATTTGAATGGAAAATAGTTTTAGGATTTCATGATGTCCAAGCCCAGTTGAATGCTTCTATAAATAGGACATGGAAAACATGATTTGATACACAAGAAATACAGAGCGAAATATTGAGAGAAAATAAGGGTTTGTGTCTTGTGTGGTCGTTTGACTTGTAAGCCATTCAATTCATGCATAGATGATTGAATTGGTCTGATTTGTGAGTTGTAATTTGTCACTCAATGCTTTTAAGCATGAGTGTGTGTCTACTTGATTGAAACTGCTAAGTAAGATCAAGTGTGTGTCTTTGAAGAGTGTCTTCTTTTCATAAGTAATTATTGTTTAATATCACTTGTGTGATTGTGGGGGAGTGAGTGGGATCTCATATCTAAGAGTTATTAGGTAGAAATCATACGGGTAGAGATTAGGTGAAAAAGACTGTAACTTGTGAAGTGTACTGAGAGTCTTTGAACTGATTCTATTTAGTGGATTTCCTTCCTGGCTTGGTAGCCCCCAAACGTAGGTGAGTTGCACCGAACTGGGTTAACAATTGCTTGTGTCTCTTGCATTACTATTCTTTATCTTTATCCTGTTTGTTTTACTCAGATATTAGTGTCGTGACATTACCTTCGACATCTCATATCTGATACCAGAATTTCAATTGGTATCAGAGCAGGCATCCTGCTCTGGCTCTGGGTGAGATCTAGGGACAATACTTTCTGGTATTATGGAGAGAGATGCAGGATCTGTTCATAGGCCACCAATTTTGGATGGATCTAATTATGACTATTGGAAACCTCAAATGGTAGCTTACCTAAAATCTCTTGATAGTAAGGCTTGGAAGGTTGTGTTAACAGGCTGGGAACATCCAGTAATTACTAAGGAAGGAGAAGCCACAATTGAGAAGAAGCCTGAAGAACAATGGTCCAAGGAGGAGGATGATCTAGCCCTTGAAATTCTAAGGCATTGAATGCCATATTCAATGGAGTAGACAAGAATATCTTCAGATTGGTAAACAACTGTGAGGTGGCTAAAGATGCTTGGGATATTCTCAAAACCACTTATGAAGGCACCTCTAGAGTGAAGATGTTTAGACTACAGCTGCTCGCTGTTGCACCCCAAAATTTGCCCTCTATTTTTAACTCTAACCAATTTTTTGTTTCACATTCATTTGCATCATCTTCATAGCATAACATTTTTTTTTGTCTTAATATTAGCCGGAATAATTTCTCGGAATTTACAAACAGACTGGTCAAATTAACTTTTTAACTGTGCCTTAAATTAGTCAACGAAAAAATGTCAAGTTTAAGTTTGCAAATGTCGGTAACATTAATCTGCGGTTCACGTGGTTTAATTTGACATGCTAAAAATATTTTTACGACTATTTTTGGTCATATGTTGATCAGTCTGAGCGGTTTAAACGGTCATAATTTTTATTTCAAAATCCGACCAAACGCTGTATTTTTCCGAGATATTTATTTCGCGCTGATTATTTTGACGTGTTCATTTTATTTTTTCGAGCATTTTGGTGCCCGACTTTTTTTTTTTGAGTCTATTTATTTTTATATTGGGTCTAGAATAAATAAATAGGTTAATTAGTTTTTATTTTAATTTTAACTATTTTAATTATTTAACTTTATTCAGTTTTTAATTTAATATTGGGTTTCAAAATAAACTTAGGCCCATTATCATTAACCTAATTTGTTCCTATATATATTTACTAGCATGACTGATAGAGGGAGGCCAAAAGACAGAACAAAAAAGAGAAACTGAGAGTGGCTGATCTATACTATCGTACACACAGTTTGGTAATAGTTTATATATGATATATACTTTATCTATTTTGTTGATATATTTGTTACTGTGTTTCAAATACATGTTCATATGTGTGACTGTGTTATGTATTCCAGATACATGCGGTTTGGTTAAATATATCTATATTTCTATTTTATGTTATAATTTGATTATGTTTTCGGATCGAATCGTGTCAATACGCCGTTTTCACATATACGTGTATGAGGCGTGACATTTGTGTTATCCGATCCAGTTGCGATGATCGCAATTTTGCGCTAGCAACACCGTTGTTTTTTTTAATTCATATTTTTTTTTATATACATATATTTAGATCTGCACACTTTATTTTTTTTCATAACTAACTACCCTGATTTTTCCTAAACCCTGACAATTTCGCCACAAACTCTAAATTTCAAACCTAAAACGTTAACCGTGTTGTTTCCTCTAAACCATAAACCTTTTTTTAAACCTTAACAAACCTTATTATTATTTCCTATTTTCGCTCATATTTATGTTATTCATACACTGTAACTGCTTCGCCCTTGTAATATTTTAAGTTTTAACTTGTAATATTTTCAGTTTTACTTTTCACCATCTTTATTATGTAACTGCAAAGCGTTGTAATAATTAGGGTTTTATTTTCTGCCATTTATTTTCTGCCATTTATTTTCTGCCATTTTATTTTTCTGCCATTTATTTTTCTGCCATTTAAATTTCTGCCATTGATCCTATACTAACTGCGTGGTTTAGTAATGTAGGGCGTGAAAACCTACTAAATTAATTATTTAATATTTTTCTATAACCTTTATATTTTTTTTGTAAATAAATAATAAATACTAACTATTTTAATAACTTTTTTTTTATTACTTACTTATAATAATAAATCCTTATATATTTTGTAAATAAAATCTAATTGACCATTTTTCTAATTGAATAATAATAATAAACCTATTAATCTAATAATTTGATATTTTCTATAATCTTTATTTATTTTGTAAATAACAAACTTAATATTTTTCATATGACTCTTTTATTTTATAATTTGTACATTAATGTATTTTAAATTCTTTTATTATTACTAATTTATTTTAAACTTATATTTTTCTAATAACTTCTAAAAAAATCTAACTTGTTTAACCTAAAATAATTTCTTTTAAAATTCTAACCTTTTTATTATCACTTTATTATTATTGTTATTTTATTATTGCTTTATTACCATTGTTCATTTATTATTTTATTATTATTTGCTTTTATCTATTCTATTTTTGCTTCATTATTTTCCTTATTTTAATTTTGTTTTATTTATAATATTAGGAACAAATGTATAGGTTGTAAATTTATTCTTTCTTGCCTGATTATTATGTGTATGTCCCATAGCCATGTAATAGTTTAGGAATTTATTTTTCTTGCTTTTATTTTTGTAAATATTTATTGCGTGGTTAGTAATTTAGGGAGTGCAAAAAACTAACTGTAAATAATTGAACTTAGAAAATTAAATTCAAGACAAATATCTGAAAAATAACACTCACACACGTAGGTCAATCTTTGATCGCCATCTGTACTTCCTAGGGTATTCCTCTTGGTTGCCTTCTTTAAATGGTCAAGTCCCTCGAAAATAGGGGTGTCTTAAGCAAAGTCCCTTCAAACAGAAAAATCATCAAGTCCCTATAAACTTAAAAGATCAAGTCCCTACGAGGTTGCCTACGATATAATGATCTTGTCCCTTCGGTAAATATGATGATAGTCCCTACGAGTTGCTAAAGACACCCCTTATGTTGCCTTCATTGACCATACGATGACCCTACGCCCGTCCCTTAAACACCTCCAAGGTAATGACTACCTATTCCTTAATAATAGGGACAGTCTTACCATTGAAAGAATATACGAGAACACGAAAGACTTAATCTAGGGTAGGTATCTCATAGTTACTTGCTCACACTTTTCATAATTACTTTTACACCTCACAATTTCTAAACTAGGCTTTGTATACACCCATACGAGGGTCATTACAAGGTACTTAAAGAAATTTTTCTAATCACACACTACACTCTTGCAAACAAACAAAGTGAGCTAAGTAACTAAGAGCCCATGGATAACCATGGATATAAAGGGTGTTAATACCTTCCCTTTGTATAACCTACCCCCCGAACTCAAAATCTTTTTAAGCTCTTTCCTGTTCTTTTATGTCCTTTCCTTTTGGATAAAATAAAAGTCGGTGGCGACTCTTGCTATCCGCAACATTTAACTAAAGTCAGTTCTCCCACCGTGTTACAGAACTGGCGACTCTGCTGGGGATTTAATAAAAGAGGGGTACCCTTAGGAATTAGATCACTTTAAAATTGTTTGCCTTGTTTGCTTTATACTTATCTGTTGGGTGCTCTTATGTGTGAAAGATCCTAACCCGGATCTAGTGTACCTTAGGTAAATGGCAATAGACCAAGGAAACTGTACGGCGTATATCGATATGGTTGATCTGGTGGCCATAGTTAGTGTGACTTCTTGGTTGGTGCTTATGTTCCTTAAGCAAGTTGAGGATAATATGAGGCTGCCATATGTTGTCAATACACTAACTGACTTTTAGAACCCTAGTCATCCCATCTTGGCATTTAGAAAGTAGTGAGATAACCGGCTTTGGTGAAGACTGAAGTTGGTTGATACTCGATACTACACTCATTGAGATCCTAAACTTGGAGGGTTTTGGTTGGCAAGTAAGTTGCCTACTGAACAACCACCCTTGTGAAGGATCAATGATTTTGAGATCCCTTAGAACCTGGTTACTTTTGTAGGACAGGATGAATCAACTAAACTTCAGGGGAGGGTACTTACCTTTAAACCTCATGCAAGCCTTTAAACCTAGGGCTATTGTGTGACTTGTTTGTGTGTGCCACATGTTTGTGATTGAGCATAACATCATAGCATCATCATGCATCATAAGCATAACATTTTCACTAACCATTTCAAGGACCAAAGGATTTATCTTTGTTCTTTGTTGCAGGTCATGGCTTCTGCTCGCAGGAATACTATCCGGATCAACTTTGTAGGAATACCTCCTAAGCTTAAGGAATTGGTCTCTCAAGTTTCTGAAAACTCCCAGTTCATCAAGAGGCATGGTCACCTACTGGATCTAGTCACTTCAGGGTTCAATGAAGACATGATGATGTCCTGTTTCAGTTCTTTGACCCTAAACATCATTGCTTCACATTTCCCGACTATCAGCTGGTTCCTACAATGGAAGAGTTCTCCAAGCTTCTGGGTATACCTATTCTTGATCAGAAACCCTTCACAGGCTTGGAAAAAGAGCCTAAACCTGAAGTCATTGCTGCAGCCTTACATTTAAAGAAATCAGACATTATCCTAGAAACAAGGAGGGGAGTTAAGGGTATTCTTGCTAAGGTATTGATGGAGAAAGCTCAAGTATTCCTGAAGGCTATGAGTTATGATGCTTTTGAGGAGATCTTAGCCCTATCGATTTATGGCTTAGTACTGTTCCCCAATCCAGACCAGTTCATAGACGTACACGCCATCAACATATTTCTGACTCGCAATCCAGTGCCTACATTACTTGGAGACATCTTACACTCTCTTCATACCCGTACTACGAAGGCACGAGGAACTCTGATGTGTTGCATACCTCTATTATCTAGGTGGTTTATTTCTCACCTTCCTCGATCAGTGATGAAGAATGAACAAGGGTTCAGGTGGTCCAAGAGGATTATGTCACTTTCTCATTCAGATATTCATTGGTGCTCTAGATCTATAGAGAATGTTACCATCATTGACCGTTGTGGGGAGTTCCCTAATGTGCCACTCCTTGGCATAAGAGAGGGCATTACCTACAACCCTTCTTTAGCTCTACGTCAGTTTGGTTACGCTCGGACTGATGGTCCTCATGACATGCTTATTCAGGGTATTGTGTTCGACTACGACAATGATCTTCAAGGTTACCGTCAAAGGTTCATACGAGCATGGGGTAAAGTGAACAAGGTTGACAGCAAGACTCTGGAACCCAAGTACACTATTCCTATGGAACCATATCTCAGATGGGTACGATCTCGTGCTCAGACTCTTATGATGCCATATCCTGCTATCCTGCCAGTTACTATGGAGCCTGTTGCTGAAGGAGATACTTCTTACATCATTCTTCATCCAGACATGCCCACTGACATGGAAGAGGATTATTTAGTAGGGGAGAGTTGTAACACCCCGAATTAAATAAGAGGATTATTTAAATTAAGTTAATAATATATTTAATAATTTAATTAAATAAATTGAATTATTGGATTATTATTATTATTATTATTTGGAATAATAATTATTTGGAAAATATATATAAGTTGGAATAAGGAAAAAGAGTTTTCATTTTGTAAAAGGGTTTTACGTGAAAACTGAGAAGCTGCAGAGAAGTGGAGAAAGGGCAAAGAGGAAGAACCAGAGAGCAAAGGTTGGAGAAGAGCTTGGAGCTTAGAGATTTTGCCGGATTAACTCAGGTAAAGGGGGTTTATCGTCGTTTAATGGGTATTATAGATTAACATGTCATGGGTAGTGATAGCCGTTGAATTGACCCTAATTGGGATTATGAATGCTGGAAAAATTACGTTGGATGAAACTGTGTTTAGGCTGTAATTGAATATGTGTTTGGGTTAGTTGTGAATTTCCGAACGTATAGCTTTTTACGGAAGTTAAATCGGAGGTCCGGAAGTCCTCCAACGGCGGAAAATGCGGAGAACTCTGCATTCTGCCTTGTGTTAGCGCAGGAACTGCTGTTTTGTCTGCGTTAACCGGTTAACCCAGGGCGTTAACCGGTTAACACTGTTATATTTTGTGAAAATGTGTTGTTTTGCCTGCGTTAACCGGTTAACCCAGGGCGTTAACCGGTTAACACTGTTGCGTTTTGCCAAAAAGTGTGTTTTGTCATGCGTTAACCGGTTAACCCAGGGCGTTAACCGGTTAATACTGTTGGAAATTGGAAAAACTGATATTTTAATGTTGTGAACATAAGTGGCGATTGGCCTATTCTCGTTGATTGTGATGAGTATATTTGTTGAGTTTATGTTATGAAGTGTTGATATAAAAATGTTGATAAGTGGTGTTAAAGTTGTTGAAAATACTGAGTTGTAGGCTGGTGAGCCAAAGTTGATTATAAGTTGATTTTGTTGAAAATACTGAGTTGTAGGCTTGATGAGCCAAAGTTGATTATAAGTTGATTATGTTGAAAACCTTGTTGTGTTGCTATTAGTATTATGTTGTCGGAATTGTAAAGTCGTGTATGCCATGTACATTCATATGCATTAAGTCGGAGCTTTGCTCACACCACGTTGGCCTGGATTGGCAAAAATCGGAGCTTTGCTCACACCACGTTGGCCTGGATTGGCAAAAATCGGAGCTTTGCTCACACCACGTTGGCCTGGATTGGCAAAAATCGGAGCTTTGCTCACACCACGTTGGCCTGGATTGGCAAAAATCGGAGCTTTGCTCACACCACGTTGGCCTGGATTGGCAAAATTTTAAGTTGAAAGTTGAAGGCTTATGCCTTGATGCCCACTAAACTGGCAATGATTTTAAGTTGGGAGTTTTACTCCGAATGGTACCACATGCATGATGGGTCGAGTCTCATTTGAGTTGCATTTTATGTTGTTAATGAGTTGCATTTTATGTCGTTATTGAGTTGCATTTTACGTTGTTATTGAGTATGATATTTGAGTTGATGTGCCGTTACTGAATGCCTGATATGATTAGGGTGATTAACGTGTAAATTTACTTAACATAACATGATAATTTATAATGTTTGTTATATCGATTGAGGAACTCACCCTTACAACTATTTTTCAGGTAATGAGCAGTGAGTTGAGTAGAAGCTAATGCTTGGAGTCTAGAGTAGTCTACGTAGTGGGTCGTGCTCTGATAGATGTAACATCGGGACGGGATGTTTTAATTGTTTATTGTTGATTGTTGAACCTTTTTACCTGTAAAACGTTATATGTTTTGAATGGTTGGTTGATTCTATCCGCTGCGAATTTTGCAAAAATGTTGTTTTGATTAAATAAAGAGCATGACAGTTTTTATGGTGTGAAAGGTTGTGTGACACCCTTGGTGCATGATTACTCTGATATAAATATTGTTGTTGTTATTAAATATTTGGGGTATTTTAGAAGGGTGTTACATTAGTGGTATCAGAGCAGGTCGGTCTGTCCGGCCAAGTTGTGTTGTAGTGATAAGTTGAAATGGCTGGAAGGAATGACGCTGCAATGGCTGCCGCAATGCAAGCGATGGCACAAGCCGTGCAGAACTTGCCAAATGCTGGTGGTGATGCTGGATCACGTAGCTTGGCGACTTTTCAGAGAGAGAATCCGCCGGTGTTTAAAGGGAAGCATGATCCAGATGCAGCCTTGGGATGGTTGAAAGAGATTGAGAGAATCTTCCGTGTTATGGATTGCACTCCAGCTCAGAAGGTTCGGTATGGTACTCACATGCTAGCAGTCGAAGCTGATGACTGGTGGCTAGAGACTCACGAGAGGTTGACCGTGGCAGGTGAAGTCATTACTTGGGATGTATTCCGCAGGGAATTCATGAGAAAGTATTACCCGGAAGATGTCCGTGGTAAGAAGGAAATTGAGTTCCTTGAGCTGAAGCAAGGAAACATGTCTGTCACTGATTATGCTGCGAAATTTGTGGAGCTGTCCAAATTTTATCCTCATTACACTGGTGCTGGTGCTGAATTTTCAAAGTGCATCAAGTTTGAAAATGGACTACGCTCTGAAATTAAGAAGGCTGTTGGGTATCAGAAGATACGTATTTTTACTGAATTGGTTGATAGCTGCAGGATATTTCAGGAAGACAATAATGCTCATTACAAGATTGTCAGTGACCGCAGGGGCAAGCAACATCAAAATCGTGGCAAGTCGTATGATGCCCCAGTGGGAAAAGGGAAACAAGGAGCTGCTCCGGCTCAGAGGACTAGTAGGGGAGGTGCTCCTGTTGGTATAGTTTGCTTCAAATGTGGTCAGGTTGGTCATAAGAGTAATGTATGCACTGCTGAAGTAAAGAGGTGTTTTCGCTGTGGTAAGACTGGTCATGCAATAGCTGATTGCAAGCACAAGGAAGTGATTTGTTTTAATTGTGGCGAAGAAGGGCATATTGGAAGTCAGTGTCAGAAGCCGAAGAAATCTCAGACTGGGAAGGTGTTCGCATTGACCGGAACTCAAACCTCCAGTGAGGACAGACTTATCCGAGGTACGTGTTATATTAATGGCTTTCCCCTTATAGTTATTATTGACACAGGTGCGACTCATTCCTTTATATCTTTGGATTGTGCTGTGAAACTTAAGTTAGAGATATCTGAGATGTTTGGTAGTATGGTAATTGATACTCCTGCGAAGGGTTCAGTGACTACTACTTCGGTTTGTTTAAATTGTCCTTTGAGTATTTTTGGTAGAGACTTTGGGATGGACCTAGTGTGTCTTCCACTAGTGCAGATTGATGTTATTCTGGGTATGAACTGGTTGGTGTTTAACCGAGTTTCTATCAACTGTTTTGATAAGACGGTGGTCTTTCCTGAGATTGAGGAGGGAAAGAGTTTGTTTCTATCTGCAAGGCAAGTGAAGGAGGCAGTAGCAGATGGGGCAGAGTTGTTTATGCTGTTAGCGACTCTGGAGGCTAAAGATAAACTGGCGATTTGTGATCTAGCCGTGGTGTGTGATTTTCCTGAGGTGTTTCCGGAAGAAGTGAATGAATTACCACCAGAGCGTGAAGTGGAGTTCTCGATTGATTTGGTACCTGGTACTAGGCCGATATCGATGGCTCCGTACCGTATGTCTGCTGTTGAGTTAACTGAATTGAAGAGTCAGTTGGAAGATCTGTTGGATAAGAAATTTATTCGTCCGAGTGTGTCACCGTGGGGTGCACCAGTGCTATTGGTTAAGAAGAAAGAAGGCACTATGAGGTTGTGTGTGGACTACAGGCAACTGAATAAAGTGACGATCAAGAATCGGTATCCTTTGCCGAGGATTGATGATTTGATGGATCAGTTGGTTGGTGCAAGTGTGTTCAGCAAAATAGATTTGAGATCTGGGTATCATCAGATACGTGTGAAAACCGAGGATATTCAGAAGACTGCTTTCAGAACAAGGTATGGACATTATGAGTATTCTGTAATGCCTTTTGGTGTGACTAATGCGCCTGGAGTATTTATGGAGTATATGAATAGGATTTTCCATCCGTACCTAGACAGGTTTGTTGTGGTGTTTATTGATGATATTTTGGTGTATTCGAAATCTGAAGAAGAGCATGCTGAACATTTGAGAGTGGTTTTGGGAATTCTACGAGAAAAGAAGTTATTTGCTAAATTGTCCAAGTGTGAATTTTGGTTAGAAGAGGTTAGTTTTCTTGGTCATGTGATTTCAAGAGGTGGTGTTGTTGTTGATCCTTCTAAGATAGAAGCGGTATCTAAGTGGGAAGCTCCGAAGTCTGTTGCTGAGATTCGAAGTTTCCTTGGTTTGGCTGGTTATTATAGGAAGTTCATTGAAGGATTTTCTAAGTTGGCGTTACCATTGACGATGTTGACTAGGAAGGGGCAAGCGTTTGTTTGGGACTCAAAATGTGAAGAAGGTTTCCAAGAGCTAAAGAGAAGGTTGACTACTGCTCCTATTCTGATATTACCGAGTCCGTCGGAATCATTTGAGGTTTACTGTGATGCTTCATTGTTGGGTTTGGGTGGTGTGTTGATGCAGAATAAGCAGGTTATAGCTTATGCTTCGAGACAGCTAAGGGTTCATGAGAGGAACTACCCGACGCACGATTTAGAGTTGGCGGCTGTGGTGTTTGTTCTGAAATTATGGAGGCATTACTTGTACGGGTCAAGATTTGAGGTTTTCAGTGACCATAAAAGTTTAAAGTATTTGTTTGATCAGAGAGAGCTGAATATGAGACAGAGAAGATGGTTAGAGTTTCTGAAGGATTATGACTTTGGTTTGAATTACCATCCGGGTAAAGCAAACGTAGTGGCTGATGCATTGAGTCGGAAATCATTGCATATGTCTATGCTAATGGTTAAGGAATTGGATTTAATTGAGCAGTTTAGAGACTTGAGTTTGGTGTGTGAGAGTACTCAAAATAGTGTTAAGTTGGGAATGTTGAAGTTGACAAGTGGTATTCTGGATGAGATCAGAGAGGGTCAGAAATCCGATGTGCTTTTGGTTGATAAGTTGACTCTGGTGAATCAGGGTCAAGGTGGTGAATTCAGAGTTGATGAAAATGGTATTCTGAAATTTGGTAATCGGGTGTGTATTCCGGATGTTACTAAGCTTAAGAAGAGTATTCTTGAGGAAGGACATCGTAGTGGCCTGAGTATTCATCCTGGAGCTACGAAGATGTATCATGATTTGAAAAGGTTATTTTGGTGGCCGGGAATGAAAAGAGAAATTGCGAGTTTTGTTTATTCTTGTTTGACTTGTCAGAAGTCAAAGGTTGAGCATCAGAAGCCGTCTGGGCTAATGCAACCGTTGGCTATTCCAGAGTGGAAGTGGGATAGTATCAGTATGGATTTTGTTTCTGGTTTACCGAGGACAATTAAGAATTTTGAAGCTATTTGGGTGATTGTTGACAGATTGACAAAATCGGCTCATTTCATTCCGATCAGAATGGACTATCCGTTAGAGAAATTAGCTGAGCTGTATATTGAGAAAATTGTAAGTTTGCATGGTATTCCGTCGAGTATTGTTTCGGACAGAGATCCTAGATTTACATCGAAATTCTGGGAAGGTTTGCAGAAGGCTTTGGGAACTAAGCTGAGATTGAGTTCTGCATATCATCCGCAGACTGATGGTCAGACTGAGAGGACGATTCAGTCACTAGAGGATCTTTTAAGAGCTTGTGTTTTGGAGAAGGGAGGTGCTTGGGATTGTTATTTACCTTTGATTGAGTTTACCTACAACAATAGTTTTCATTCGAGTATTGGTATGGCACCGTTTGAAGCTTTGTATGGTAGGAGATGTCGGACACCGTTATGTTGGTATGAGTCCGGTGAGAGTGTTGTGGTTGGACCGGAGATTGTTCAACAAACTACGGAAAAGATTAAGATGATTCAGGAGAAGATGAGGATTGCCCAGAGTCGTCAGAAGAGTTATCATGATAAGAGGAGGAAGTCACTTGAGTTCCGAGAGGGAGATCACGTGTTTCTTCGTGTTACTCCGATAACTGGGGTTGGTCGAGCTTTGAAGTCAAAGAAGTTGACACCTCGATTTATTGGTCCTTATCAGATTTTGGAGAGGATAGGAGAGGTAGCCTATCGTATCGCTTTACCGCCGTCACTTGCGAATTTGCATGAGGTTTTTCATGTGTCTCAGTTGAGGAGGTACATTCATGATCCGTCGCATGTGATCCAAGTAGATGATGTACAGGTAAGAGATAACCTGACTGTTGAAATATCGCCTATGAGGATTGAAGATCGAGAGTTGAAGCAGTTGCGGGGTAAAGAGATTGCCTTGGTGAAGGTAGCTTGGGGAGGACCAGCAGGTGGCAATGTGACTTGGGAACTGGAGAGTCAGATGAAAGAGTCTTATCCAGAGTTATTTGCTTGAGGTATGTTTTCGAGGACGAAAACTCTTTTAGTAGGGGAGAGTTGTAACACCCCGAATTAAATAAGAGGATTATTTAAATTAAGTTAATAATATATTTAATAATTTAATTAAATAAATTGAATTATTGGATTATTATTATTATTATTATTATTTGGAATAATAATTATTTGGAAAATATATATAAGTTGGAATAAGGAAAAAGAGTTTTCATTTTGTAAAAGGGTTTTACGTGAAAACTGAGAAGCTGCAAAGAAGTGGAGAAAGGGCAAAGAGGAAGAACCAGAGAGCAAAGGTTGGAGAAGAGCTTGGAGCTTAGAGATTTTGCCGGATTAACTCAGGTAAAGGGGGTTTATCGTCGTTTAATGGGTATTATAGATTAACATGTCATGGGTAGTGATAGCCGTTGAATTGACCCTAATTGGGATTATGAATGCTGGAAAAATTACGTTGGATGAAACTGTGTTTAGGCTGTAATTGAATATGTGTTTGGGTTAGTTGTGAATTTCCGAACGTATAGCTTTTTACGGAAGTTAAATCGGAGGTCCGGAAGTCCTCCAACGGCGGAAAATGCGGAGAACTCTGCATTCTGCCTTGTGTTAGCGCAGGAACTGCTGTTTTGTCTGCGTTAACCGGTTAACCCAGGGCGTTAACCGGTTAACACTGTTATATTTTGTGAAAATGTGTTGTTTTGCCTGCGTTAACCGGTTAACCCAGGGCGTTAACCGGTTAACACTGTTGCGTTTTGCCAAAAAGTGTGTTTTGTCCTGCGTTAACCGGTTAACCCAGGGCGTTAACCGGTTAATACTGTTGGAAATTGGAAAAACTGATATTTTAATGTTGTGAACATAAGTGGCGATTGGCCTATTCTCGTTGATTGTGATGAGTATATTTGTTGAGTTTATGTTATGAAGTGTTGATATAAAAATGTTGATAAGTGGTGTTAAAGTTGTTGAAAATACTGAGTTGTAGGCTGGTGAGCCAAAGTTGATTATAAGTTGATTTTGTTGAAAATACTGAGTTGTAGGCTTGATGAGCCAAAGTTGATTATAAGTTGATTATGTTGAAAACCTTGTTGTGTTGCTATTAGTATTATGTTGTCGGAATTGTAAAGTCGTGTATGCCATGTACATTCATATGCATTAAGTCGGAGCTTTGCTCACACCACGTTGGCCTGGATTGGCAAAAATCGGAGCTTTGCTCACACCACGTTGGCCTGGATTGGCAAAAATCGGAGCTTTGCTCACACCACGTTGGCCTGGATTGGCAAAATTTTAAGTTGAAAGTTGAAGGCTTATGCCTTGATGCCCACTAAACTGGCAATGATTTTAAGTTGGGAGTTTTACTCCGAATGGTACCACATGCATGATGGGTCGAGTCTCATTTGAGTTGCATTTTATGTTGTTAATGAGTTGCATTTTATGTCGTTATTGAGTTGCATTTTACGTTGTTATTGAGTATGATATTTGAGTTGATGTGCCGTTACTGAATGCCTGATATGATTAGGGTGATTAACGTGTAAATTTACTTAACATAACATGATAATTTATAATGTTTGTTATATCGATTGAGGAACTCACCCTTACAACTATTTTTCAGGTAATGAGCAGTGAGTTGAGTAGAAGCTAATGCTTGGAGTCTAGAGTAGTCTACGTAGTGGGTCGTGCTCTGATAGATGTAACATCGGGACGGGATGTTTTAATTGTTTATTGTTGATTGTTGAACCTTTTTACCTGTAAAACGTTATATGTTTTGAATGGTTGGTTGATTCTATCCGCTGCGAATTTTGCAAAAATGTTGTTTTGATTAAATAAAGAGCATGACAGTTTTTATGGTGTGAAAGGTTGTGTGACACCCTTGGTGCATGATTACTCTGATATAAATATTGTTGTTGTTATTAAATATTTGGGGTATTTTAGAAGGGTGTTACATTAAGCAGGAACCTTTGACTGATACACCTGTTACTGATGATAACCTTGATGTTGATAATATTGCTGGATCTAGTAAGATCACCAGAAGTGGAAGAATTTTCTCTCCTCCAGCTACCTCAAAAAATACAGTTCTTCCAACTACTACCTCCACTTCTGAGCCAAGTACTGATGCTCGAGGCAAAGGTCCTATGGTTGAACCTGTGCAAGCTGAAGCACCGACTGCTGAAAATCTCTCTAAACAGATGGAAGAAGTGCTGAAGATCATTCGTAAGAGTGATTATGATATTGTTGACCAGTTGGGGCATACTCCCTCCAAATTTCCATGTTGTCTTTGTTGTTGTGTTCTGAGGCTCATGCTAAAGCCTTGATCAAATTCTTAAGGACTGCTCATGTACCAAATGAAATTTCTGTGGATCAATTTGAAAATTGTGTTGCACATCTGACTTATGATAATGGGTTAGGTTTTTCCGATGCTGACTTGACTCCTGCCAAAAGAAACCATAACAGAGCTTTAAATATCTCCATTGAATGTAGGGGCACTACCTTGTCTCATGTGTTGATAGACAATGGCTCTTCATTGAATGTACTTCCCAAAGAGGTTCTGAACAAGCTCAGTCCTGAAGATGCTGTGTTAAGATCAAGTAATATAGTGGTGAGAGCCTTTGATGGTTCAAGAAGAGTGGTGCATGGAGAAATAGACCTCCCGATCAAAGTAGGCTCACAAGTCTTCGATTCTACCTTCTATGTAGTGGATATTCGTCCTGCATACTCTTGTTTGCTTGGGCGCCCCTGGATCCACGGGGCAGGTGCTGTGACCTCCACTCTACATCAGAAGTTGAGATATCCAGTGAAGGGAAAGATCGTAACTGTTTATGGAGAGGAAGAATATATGGTCAGTCATGTGAATACATTTAAGTATGTTGAAGTGGAAAGTGAATATGTTGAGACTCCTTGCCAGACATTTGAAGTAGTTCCTTGGGTCGTTCCCGCTACTGAAGCTCCTCCTGTGGTTAAAAGAGTTCCTGTGGTTACCAGAGTACCTCCTACAATGGCTTCCCTCAAAGATGCTAGAGCTATGGTTGAAGAAGGTGGTTGTACTATTTGGGGTCAGCTTCCCGACATTCCTTACAAGTCTGACAAGTTTGGTCTGGGTTTCACTGCAGAGTCCCAGAAGGCTGTTCGTCGTGCTCGTGCTGTTCGTATCACCAATCAAGGGAACATGAAAGATCAAATCAATGTTGTGGGTGACTATAATGAAGACTACAATCTGGATAACTGGATTTTTCCTACTGTGGGTGATGGGCTCAACAATTGGAAGACTGAAGACGTTATTCCTATCTCCTTTAGTCAGGAGTAAATACTATTACTGTGTTGAACAATTAAACTTTTAAGCCTTGTGCCTTACCCGGGGCACAATGGTATGCTTGTTTCGGGATGTCATTTCATTTGCATACTTCATTCAATAAAAATCAATGGACGTTTCATTTTCGTAAATATTGGGCTCTTTGTTTTTCTTTTATTTTATTTTCATCAACTATGTGTTCTTACACACACCCACATCACTAAAATGCAGATCCTCATCCACTCTGGATCCTGTTGATAACAGTTCTACTATTGCCAATTATAATTTCGAGAATCCGATCTATCAAGCTGAAGATGGAAAGGATGAAGATTGTGAAGTACCTGTAGAGCTTGCTAGGTTATTACAACAAGAAGAGAAAGTTACACAGCCGCATGAGGAATCAATTGAGGTTGTAAATCTGGGTACTGAAGTAGACAAGAAAGAAGTCAAAATAGGAGCAGGCTTGGAAAACAGTGTCAAAGAAAGATTGAGTCGGATGTTACGTGACTATGTAGAGGTTTTCGCTGGAAAAATCAAGAGATGATATGGAATGATGAATGTCAAGAAGCTTTTGACAAAATCAAGAAGTATCTCCAAGAACCTATAAATCTGATGCCACCAGTTGAAGGAAGACCTCTAATCATGTATTTGACCGTGTTAGAAAATTCGATAGGGTGTGTGTTGGAGCAACATGACGAGTCTGGTCGAAAAGAGCATGCAATATACTACCTTAGCAAAAGGTACCGACTGTGAAACAAGATACTCCCAGTTCGAGAAAGCTTGCTATGCTTTGGCTTAGGCTGCTCACCGACTAAGACAGTATATGTTGAATCATACCACTTTATTAATTTCTAAGATGGATCTTATCAAATATACATCTGAGAAACCTGCTCTCTCCGGAAGAACAACAAGATGATTGCTGAACTCTGCACGCAGTTCAAAATAAAACACCATAACTCTTCTCCGTACTGGCCAAAGATGAATGGCGCCGTGGAGGCTGCTAATAAGAATATTAAGAAGATCATACAAAAGATGACAGTAACATACAAATACTGGCATGAGATGTTACCCTTTGCTCTTCATGGTTATCGCACTTCAGTGCGCACTTTGACAGAGGCAACTCCTTTCTCTTTGGTCTACGGAATGGAAGCCGTGTTACCAGTGGAAGTTCAGATTCCCTCTCTAAGAATCATGAAAGAGGCAGGTTTAGACGAGGATGAATGGATTCAGACTCGACTCGACCAGATAAATTTGATTGATGAGAAGAGGTTGGCAGCTGTTTGTCATGGTCAGATGTACCAGAAACGGATGATCAAAGGTTTCAATAAGAAGGTTAAGCCAAAGGTATATCAGGCTGGTGACCTGGTAATCAAGCATATCATACTACCACAGGGTGATCCTAGGGGCAAGTGGACTCCTACATATGAAGGACCATTTTTGGTCAAAAGAGTATTCTCAGGAGGTGCCATGATGCTTACTACTATGGATGGTGAAGACTTTCCACAGCCTGTAAACGCAGACATAGTTAAAAAATACTACGCATAAAATGAGACCCGCTAGGTTGACTGGCCTAGGCAAAAATAAGGGCATCCCGGAAAACCAAAAGGGTTCGGGAAAAAATTTGGGATATATATAAAAAAAATGTACACCCGGCAAGTCGAAAACCTGAAAAGGCGGCTTGGGCAAAAAAGGGTATCCCGGTGGATTGAAAACCTGAAAGGGCAATCCAGGCAAAAGTTAGGGACTAAAGCGTATGACTATGTCTCGTTTGGATCACTCATGTAACTTCAATTGATGGTGCTACCTAAATCAAGTTCAAATAGATAAAGATCAATCCAATCGTTTTTGTCTCAACAGCAGAAGATGAGATATTTGAAGATAATGGCAATAGTAGAATTGAAACTCAATAGGATCATTTTTCACATAGCTGTTTTCTTTGTTTTATAAAAAATTTACGACGAATTCCTCTTACTAGGATTTCTGTCTCCTTGTACAAACTTGCCTATGTATAGGTCACTTTGTGATATAAATAAAATTTCATCTTTGAATCTAGATTTACTTTTACTCTATTTACATAAGCAAAAACGTCCATTGGTTGTGTTTGAATGTATGTATGCTTTTGAATACGATTGATGTTTACCAGAAATGCATAAAATGCAGTAATAGTATTTACTAAGGACGAACGAGGGTAGTAGTTCAACGAAGCTTCGCCGGTTCATCCCCACTACAAATCCCCAGTAGAGCAAATCTATCTTTATAGATGCTTCGAATTACGTCTCCCCTTGAATTTATGTCCATCTCTTTTATCCTCAGTCGGGACACTCAGGAACTTATTCCTTCAATAGAAGTACGACGAACGAATACGGGAAGTGACAAATACTATACTATCAAACAAGACGGGAACGAGTTCCTCATATTCTTCAGCAACGAATCGGGATTTATTTTCCCTAGCCAACAGTTGTTATACAAAGATATCCGGACGCTTCAGGCCGCATGATTCATACATACATCATTTACATCATACCATGGCATATCCATAAGTGCATAATACATTTACTTAGATGCACCATGCCATGCATGCATACATATTGCATAAACTAACCTTTTCCTTGCAGGATGGTTATATACAGATAAAATACTATCAACAATTCACAACAGGTCAGAAACGATCTATACGAAGATCTAATGCTGATACTTAATCATTACTCAAGGTGTCCTTGGATAGTAGGCAAACGGTCTATACGAAGATCTATTCCCTAGTCCAGGATGTTTTCAGGAGAGTTAATCCTGATACTCTTTTGTTCTTGGATAGTAGGCAAACGGTCTATACGAAGATCTATTCCCTAGTCCAGGATATTTTCAGGAGATTTCATCCTGACACTCTTTTGTTCTTGGATATTAGGCAAACGGTCTATACGAAGATCTATTCCCTAATCCAGGATATTTCCAGAAGAGATAATCATCACGAAGATTTATTTCTACTGGTCTATTCAACAATTCAAAACAGTTCAGAGACGATCTATACGAAGGTCTAGTGCTGATACTTAATTCAGAAAGAAATCGCCACGAAGATTTGGTTCTAACACTTAAATTAAAAGTATGTTCTTAGATACGATTCAGAGACGGCCTATACGAAGACCTAGTACTGATATCCAGTATCAACATCAAGATATTATCACCTCCTGATATTATGGATGGCATCTATAAGCCCATCTCCAGTTCTTCCAAGTGGCATCTTCAAGCCCACTTAAGCATATACAACCAGTCATCAGTGTTACTTTACGCACCAGCGAGTGCAAATTTTTGGGCTTTTGTGTTCAATCCCCTTCAACCTTCCAAGTCACGAATGGCACACAGGCCAATCTAACTCCTCAGGTTTCAGAAAATTGAACAGGGGCAGCTGTTGCACCCCAAAATTTGCCCTCTATTTTTAACTCTAACCAATTTTTTGTTTCACATTCATTTGCATCATCTTCATAGCATAACATTTTTTTCTGTCTTAGTATTAGCCGGAATAATTTCTCGGAATTTACAAACAGACTGGTCAAATTAACTTTTTAACTGTGCCTAAAATTAGTCAACAAAAAAATGTCAAGTTTAAGTTTGCAAATGTCGGTAACATTAATCTGCGGTTCACGTGGTTTAATTTGACATGCTAAAAATATTTTTACGACTATTTTTGGTCATATGTTGATCAGTCTGAGCGGTTTAAACGGTCATAATTTTTATTTCAAAATCCGACCAAACGCTGTATTTTTCCGAGTTATTTATTTCGCGTTGATTATTTTGACGTGTTCATTTTATTTTTTCGAGCATTTTGGTGCCCGACTTTTTTTTTTTTAATCTATTTATTTTTATATTGGGTCTAGAATAAATAAATAGGTTAATTAGTTTTTATTTTAATTTTAACTATTTTAATTATTTAACTTTATTCAGTTTTTAATTTAATATTGGGTTTCAAAATAAACTTAGGCCCATTATCATTAACCTAATTTGTTCCTATATATATTTACTAGCATGACTGATAGAGGGAGGCCAAAAGACAGAACAAAAAAGAGAAACTGAGAGTGGCTGATCTATACTATCGTACACACAGTTTGGTAATAGTTTATATATGATATATACTTTATCTATTTTGTTGATATATTTGTTACTGTGTTTCAAATACATGTTCATATGTGTGACTGTGTTATGTATTCCATATACATGCGGTTTGGTTAAATATATATATATTTCTATTTTATGTTATAATTTGATTATGTTTTCGGATCGGATCGTGTCAATACACCGTTTTCACATATACGTGTATGAGGCGTGACATTTGTGTTATCCGATCCAGTTGCGATGATCGCAATTTTGCGCTAGCAACGCCGTTGTTTTTTTTTAATTCATATTTTTTTTATATACATATATTTAGATCTGCACACTTTTTTTTTTCATAACTAACTACCCTGATTTTTCCTAAACCCTGACAATTTCGCCACAAACTCTAAATTTCAAACCTAAAACTTTAACCGTGTTGTTTCCTCTAAACCATAAACCTTTTCTTAAACCTTAATAAACCTTATTATTATTTCCTATTTTCGCTCATATTTATGTTATTCATACACTGTAACTGCTTCGCCCTTGTAATATTTTAAGTTTTAACTTGTAATATTTTCAGTTTTACTTTTCGCCATCTTTATTATGTAACTGCAAAGCGTTGTAATAATTAGGGTTTTATTTTCTGCCATTTATTTTCTGCCATTTATTTTCTGCCATTTTATTTTTCTGCCATTTATTTTTCTGCCATTTAAATTTCTGCCATTGATCCTATATTAACTGCGTGGTTTAGTAATGTAGGGCATGAAAACCTACTAAATTAATTATTTAATATTTTTCTATAACCTTTATATTTTTTTTGTAAATAAATAATAAATACTAACTATTTTAATAACTTTTTTTTTATTACTTACTTACAATAATAAATCCTTATATATTTTGTAAATAAAATCTAATTGACCATTTTTCTAATTGAATAATAATAATAAACCTATTAATCTAATAATTTGATATTTTCTATAATCTTTATTTATTTTGTAAATAACAAACTTAATATTTTTCATATGACTCTTTTATTTTATAATTTGTACATTAATGTATTTTAAATTCTTTTATTATTACTAATTTATTTTAAACTCATATTTTTCTAATAACTTCTAAAAAAATCTAACTTGTTTAACCTAAAATAATTTCTTTTTAAATTCTAACCTTTTTATTATCACTTTATTATTATTGTTATTTTATTATTGCTTTATTACCATTGTTTATTTATTATTTTATTATTATTTGCTTTTATCTATTCTATTTTTGCTTCATTATTTTCCTTATTTTAATTTTGTTTTATTTATAATATTAGGAACAAATGTATAGGTTGTAAATTTATTCTTTCTCGCCTGATTATTATGTATCTGTCCCATAGCCATGTAATAGTTTAGGAATTTATTTTTCTTGCTTTTATTTTTGTAAATATTTATTGTGTGGTTAGTAATTTAGGGAGTGCAAAAAACTAACTGTAAATAATTGAACTTAGAAAATTAAATTCAAGACAAATATCTGAAAAATAACACTCACACACGTAGGTCGATCTTTGATCGCCATCTGTACTTCCTAGGGTATTCCTCTTGGTTGCCTTCTTTAAATGGTCAAGTCCCTCGAAAATAGGGGTGTCTTAAGCAAAGTCCCTTCAAACAGAAAAATCATCAAGTTCCTATAAACTTAAAAGATCAAGTCCCTACGAGGTTGCCTACGATATAATGATCTTGTCCCTTCGGTAAATATGATGATAGTCCCTACGAGTTGCTAAAGACACCCCTTATGTTGCCTTCATTGACCATACGATGACCCTACGCCCGTCCCTTAAACACCTCCAAGGTAATGACTACCTATTCCTTAATAATAGGGACAGTCTTACCATTGAAAGAATATACGAGAACACGAAAGACTTAATCTAGGGTAGGTATCTCATAGTTACTTGCTCACACTTTTCATAATTACTTTTACACCTCACAATTTCTAAACTAGGCTTTGTATACACCCATACGAGGGTCATTACAAGGTACTTAAAGAAATTTTTCTAATCACACACTACACTCTTGCAAACAAACAAAGTGAGCTAAGTAACTAAGAGCCCATGGATAACCATGGATATAAAGGGTGCTAATACCTTCCCTTTGTATAACCTACCCCCCGAACTCAAAATCTTTTTAAGGTCTTTCCTGTTCTTTTATGTCCTTTCCTTTTGGATAAAATAAAAGTCGGTGGCGACTCTTGCTATCCGCAACATTTAACTAAAGTCAGTTCTCCCACCGTGTTACACTCACCACCAAGTTTGAAAGTTTAAGGATGAAAGAAGATGAAAACATTCATGAATTTCATATGAGTATCCTTGAAATTGATAATGCCTCAGGAGCCCTGGGAGAGAAGATGTCAGATGAAAAATTAGTAAGAAAAATACTCAGGTCACTCCCTAAGAGAGATTTGCTATGAAGGTGACAGTCATAGAATAGTCTCAAGACATCTCTATTATGAGAGTTGATGAGCTAATTGATTCCCTCCAAAAATTTGAGATGGGAATGTGTGATGGATCTGAAAAGAAAACCAAAAGCATAGCCTTCATGTCAAACACAGAGGAGGAAAATGGTCAGGATGTTGATGAAGATCTGGCAAATAATGTAGCAATGCTGGGAAGACAGTTCAACAGACTGTTGAAAAAGATGGATGTAAGATCTAAGGCTAATGTCAAGGACATCTTATCTAACATCAGTAAATCCAACAATGTTGGAAGAAGAACAAGGTCAGATGATAAGCCCAAAGAAGGAAAAGGAGTACAGTGCCATGAATGTGATGGGTATGGACACATTAGAACTGAATGTGGAACCTACCTCAAGAGACAGAAGATGAGTCTTGCTGCCACTTGGTCTGATGAGAGTGAAGCAAAAGAGTCTGCAAATCTGGTGACTGCCTTGACTGGACGATGGGGTTCTGATGAAGACTCAAGTGATGATGAAGTAACCTTTGAAGAGTTGGCCACTACCTACATAAAGTTGTGTCACAAAAGTGCAGAGGTGTGTAAACAGGTTGAAAGCCAGAAGAAGGTAATAACTCAACTTGAGAATAAGAAGGTAGAACACCTGGAAACCATCTCCAAATTAAAAACAGAAGCAGTGGTTCTGAATGCCAAACTAGATGAAAGTCAACAAGTTGAAAGCCAGAAGAAAGTGATAGTACAAATGGAGAATGAGAAGGCAGAACATGTGGAAACCATCTCCAAGTTAAAAACTGAAGTTGTGTTCTTGAATTATAAACTAGAAGAGATGACCATGTATGTAAGAATGTTGAACAATGGATCTGACTCCTTAGATAAGATTCTCCATACTGGACAAATAACAGGAGACAAATTTGGCATTGGGTTTAATGAATCTAAGCCTGAGTGCAGTTACACTGGTGGCAAACCTAAATCCAAACCTAAGTGCAGCCATATTAAAAGCAAACCTGAGATGTCACATCATATCTCACAACATCAGAAGGGAAGACAGCAGAAAGGGAAACACCAAAGATGGAGATGCCATTACTGTGGAAAATTTGGTCACCTAAAGCCCTTCTACTATAAGTTGTATGGTTATCCTAGCCCTGTTCATCAGAATCACTATCAACCTAGACCCAAACATCACAGGCCTGTCAACAAAAAGCAATGGGTTCCCAAGACTAATGTTACAAGTCTAATAGCTCACACTTCCTTCAAAGTTTCAGCCAAAGAAGATTGGTATTTTGACAGTGGGTGCTCCAGACACATGACTAGAAACAAACACCTGCTAATTGGCCTTCATCCTCATGCCACAAGCTATGTAACCTTTGGTGATGGATCAAAGGGTGAAGTCAAAGGGATTGGTAAGCTTGATTGCCTTGGAAGTCTTGGTCTTGAAAATGTCCTACTTGTTAAAGGCTTGACCGCAAATCTAATAAGCATCAGTCAACTGTGTGACCTTTGGTGATGGATCAAAGGGTGAAGTCAAAGGGATTGGTAAGCTTGATTTCCCTGGAAGTCCTGGTCTTGAAAATTTCCTACTTGTTAAGGGCTTGAATGCAAATCTAATAAGCATCAGTCAACTGTGTGACCAAGGTCTAAATGTTAACTTCACTATAACTGAATGTTTGATTACTAACAAAGAAAGTGAAGTGATCATGGAAGGAGTCAGATCCAAAGACAACTGTTACATGTTGAGCTCTCAAAGTGGTTATCCTTCAAAGTGTACCTTAGTCAAAGAAGAAGGAGTGAAGACATGGCATCCAAGGAGGAGCCATATGCATCTTAAAGGGGTGAATATGATTATATCTATTAAAGTTGTTAGAGGAACTCCCAAATTGAAGATTGATGAAAGAAAAGTCTGTGGGAAATGTCAGACAAGGATGTCACACCAGAAGCTCAGACATGATATCACTTCCAAAGGTTTGAAACTCCTCCATATGGATTTGATGGGACCCATGCAGGTGGAAAGCCTTGGTAGAAAGAAGTATGCAGTGGTGGACAACTTCTCCAGATACATCTGGACCAAAAACAAATCTAATATGGTTGAAATCGTCAAAGATTTCTGTCTGAAACCTCCAGGAGAAAAGCTCATGGTGGCTCAAATAGATGTGGATAACATTGGGTTTGGTAGGAGGTTAGATCAGATGGTAGAACATGTTGCAAGTCAAATGCAGTCTGAAGTTGGAAAGAGTTTGGTTGGACTTGGGCTACAAGTCAAGCAGATAGAAGGGTTTATTCTTCTATCTCAAAGCAAATGTGCCAAGAACAATGATAAGATGGTTGGCATGGAGAATGTAGATCATAAAAAGACCCCTGCTCCTACACATTTGAAAGATGAAAATGGTGTTGAATATATAGCAGCTGGAAGTAGATGTTCTCAACAGGGTTGGTTGAAACTAATGTTGACTGAATACAATGTCACACACGATCTCATGACATTGTACTATGACAACCTGAGTGCCACAACTATGTCCAAAAATCCTATTCAGCACAGCTGGACTAAGCACATTGATTTTTGTCATCACTTCATTAGAGAATTTGTGGAAGACAAAATCATAGCACTAAAGCATGAAATGAAATTAGCTGACAAATTTGCAAGGGTTTTGGATGCTAATCAGTTTGAATGTTTAAGAGAGAAATTGGGGATTTGTATTCATGAGAAGTTATAGCAATTAAAGTTGAGTGGAAAAGGTAATAAAAATATTGTTTGCCCACTTAAAAGAAAGTGCCACATTTATGATAAATCATTACCTAGTATTGGAACTAGTATCTATGCCATTTCCACACGCTACCTCAACACAACCATTTCCATCTCCATCCAACTTCTCAGACAACCTCTGCTAGGGCAAAGAGATTTTTTTCAAAAGTCCAACAAAATGTCACAACATCCCTCATCCTCAGGATCAAAACCCACTCACAAGGCAAGGACTCCCTCCATGGAGTTTCTGGATGAAAATATTTTGGAGGTTATTCCCCTCTCTGTTATTCCAGGCGACGTCCCTGGCCCTTCTTTCACGGCTGGAAGTAATCAAGGTAACATTCTTGATAAAACTCCTCATAAGGATGGCATGCACTTTACAGATCGTGCCATTAGGAACCTGGTAACTAGGATTCTAAACGAAGGGCATGCAGTCAAGGGTGTTTCTACCCCTCTGTCTATAAGGGTCCCCTCACCTGAGGTGGAACCCCAAACTGAGAAAGATGATGATTCATCTAGATCAGAGAAAGAAGTGGCTACTGAGGGATTGCTCTCTAGGTAAAACCTTGCCTAGTAAGAAACCAGCAGATGTTTCTCATGAAACTGCTGAGAATGTTATTAATCTAGAGGAAGAGAGTTCAGAGGAAGAAGATGACACCTTGGTCCATCCTGTGAAACCAAGTGCTGCAAAGAAACTGAGGACCAGAAAAGGGAAGACTGTGGCTGAAATGATGACAACAAGAAAAGGTAAAAAGGTTGCTGGTGTAGGACCCTCCAAATCATGGAGTAAAGTAGAGGTTAAGAAGAGGAAGGTCAGAGAGAGTTCTGACTCTGAAGATGATTTCAAAGACGATGTCCCAGACATCTCTCCTACTAAAAGGCAGACTGTTAAAAAGTCTCCAGCCAAAGTTGCAGCTGTGCACTTAGACAACATCTCTTTCCATCTGGAAGATGGTGCTGCCAAGTGGAAGTTTGTCATTCAAAGGAGGGTTGTTGTTGAAAGGGATCTAGGAAAGGAGGCTGTAGAAGTGAAGGAAGTGATGGAATTGATCAAGAATGTTGGTCTGATGAAAACTGTTGTTGCTTTGCCCTAATGTTTTGAAGGGTTAGTGAAAGAGTTTGTTGTGAATATCCCAAAGGATATTTCTGAAAAGAGTAGCAAGGAATTCTGCAAGGTCTTTGTGAGAGGTGGATGTGTAAGGTTCTCCCCAACCATAATCAATAAGTTCCTAGGAAGAGGAACTGAAGGAGGTGTGAAGTTAGAGGCTACAGACAATGAAGTCTGTAGGACTATTACTGCTGGCCAAGTCAAGGAATGGCCTAGTAAGAAGCATTTATCAGCTGGCAAGTTAACTGTTAAATATGCCATCTTGCACAAGATTGGTTCAGCCAACTGGGTTTCAACTAACCATATCTCAACCATCTCTAATGGTCTTGGAATAATCATCTATGCTATTGGAACCAGGCTAAACTTTGATTTTGGAAGGTTTATGTTTGAACAAATTGTTAAACATGCCTCTACTAATGCAGTAAAGCTGCCGATTGCCTTTCCATCTATCATTTGTGGAATTATTTTGAGCCAGCAACCTGGTATTCTAAACATAAGTGATATTCACAACAGAAGGAAGCCACCATTGTCCATTCACTACAAGTAATTTGAAGGAAGCCATGTCAATGATGTTGTCATGACATCTGCAAGGAAGGAGTCAGCCTCTCAAGGTGGCTTGATTGCTCAATTGAAAGAAACTTGCAAGGAGCTGGAAAATGGGATTAGGGTTGCCAAGGATAGGAAAGAGGCTTTAGAGATTCTCATTAGTAGCTTGGAACAGGAAGAGATGTATAAGGTTGGTGAAACCAAGGATTCAGATGCCAATACCTCAAGTGAGAGGTCCAATTCTCAATCTAGTGGCAGTTCTGATTCTGAAGGTGAAGAAGATGCTACTTCCTCAGACTGAGTTGTGAAGGTCCCCCTATTGTGAAGACTGTGAGTGTTGTGTGTTGTTATGAAGACTGGTCCCCCTGTTGGTTTGGCTGTTTTGGATGCTGGATTATTGGATGTTTTGTTGTTTTTTCTGTTGGAATGTTTGTAATTTGTGGCAGTCCTTACTGATGCCTTGATGTAATATTTGGGCTCTTAATGAGTTCCATAGATTTCTAATTATCTCAGCTATTACAGTTGTGTACAATTATGGTTTGTATCTCCTAACATTTATGTTTTAACATTTTATATGTTATAACATCTCTTGTGACATTCTCTGCTAGGATGATTGACATTTATTTTGTCTAATTGGTCACCTTTGGTCTATTTTGACTAAAAAGGGGGAGAAGTGATTATGTGGAGAGCTGCAGTTAAATGTGAGGATTATGGAGATTTGCAGTGTTGTTGGAGCTAGCTAGGCTAAACAGGTGAACAACTGAAGTTGAAGGAGATGTCTGATGTGGGACAGAATGATGTTCTGTTCTGTGATGTTGGAGGAGATGTTTGGTGTTCTGTGCATGCTCTGTGGTGCACAGGTGATGTTGAAGGAGATGTCAGAAGGATATTCTGATTGTTACAGGTGCTGTTATTATTAAAGGAGATGCCTGTATTGAACAGACTTAGGGGGAGAAGAACTACCCATGTGCATTTGTGTGTTTTACTAGTTGCTATTATAGCTAGTAATTCCGTTTGATTCTGCTGCTGCTTAAACTGTTGTTATACTGTTTAACTGCTGATGTGTTTTTCTTGTGAACAAAATGGACAAATATATGTTTTAGCCAAAATTTGCCAAAGGGGGACAGATGTGTTTTTGTTGGTTCTAAGTGTTGGCAGCAATTTTGGTAAAACAAAAAGTGTTCACAAGATGTTGCATGTGATGTCTTAACATAAGATATCTTGTACCTGCTAGTGGTTTAAAAACATAATTATGCAGGATTGTTTCAGGATGTCATACACGATGTCATGACATCTGATATAATGTACCTGCTGGATATTTAAAATGGAATTATGCAGGATTGTTCCAGGATGTTAGACCCGATGTCATGACATCTGTACACAGAACATTCAGTGTGAATGTTATGTGTTATGTGATTACGCTTTTAATGGCAATCTATGTTTGATTGAGGAGTTAATTACAAACGCAATCAATCAATGATTACAATGTGATTTAACTTATTTTCCAAGGAGATCTAATCAACTGTCATAAGAAGATTCGAATGGAAAATAGTTTTAGGGTTTCATGATGTCCAAGCCCAGCTGAATGCTTCTATAAATAGGACATGGAAAACCTGATTTGATACACAAGAAATACAGAGCGAAATATTAAGAGAAAAAAAGGGTTTGTGTCTTGTGTGGTCGTGTGACTTGTAAGCCATTCAATTCATCCATAGATGATTGAATTGGTCTGATTTGTGAGTTGTAATTTGTCACTCAAAGCTTTTAAGCATGAGTGTGTGTCTACTTGATTGAAACTGCTAAGTAAGATCAAGTGTGTGTCTTTGAAGAGTGTCTTCTTTTCATAAGTAATTGTTGTTTAATATCACTGGTGTGATTGAGGGGGAGTGAGTGGGATCTCATATCTAAGAGTTCTTAGGTAGAAATCATATAGGTAGAGATTAGGTGAAAAAGACTGTAACTTGTGGAGTGTACTGAGAGTCTTTGAACTGATTCTATTTAGTGGATTTCCTTCCTGGCTTGGTAGCCCTCTGACGTAGGTGAGTTGCACCGAACTGGGTTAACAATTGCTTGTGTCTCTTGCATTACTATTCTTTATCTTTATCCTGTTTGTTTTACTCAGATATTAGTGTCGTGACATTACCTTCGGCATCTCATATCTGATACCAGAATTTCATGAATGAATGAAGAAGAGGAATGGGATGAAGTGGGAGGGGAAGAAATGAAATCACAAATTGGTCAAAGGAGGACTTTTACCAAATTAATAGCATTCATTCATTTTGGAAGATGGAATGTACATTCCATCAATCCCCTAAATCCAATGATATTAATTTGACAAAGTCAAATCAACCTTGACCAAGACCCAACAACAAGAGTCAAACATAAACAAAGTCATCACAATTGGTCAACAAATTTATTTGGCATTTATTCAAATTAAAAATATTAAAATAGTGCATTTAAATTAAATATGGTTTATCCAATTCCTAAAATCTCATCAAAACACCAAAGAAATTGCCATGAGATTTATCATAGGTCAAACAAGGTCAAAAGACTTTGGAGAAAAAATTCCATAATTTTTGGACATTTAAAAATATTTTTAAACAATTAAAAACAAAAGCAAAATCAATTAATTCATGAAAAATATTAATAATGATCTAAAAAATAATTTTAATTCAGAATGTAACAGAAAAAAATATTTGAATTTTTTTTATGAAAGTCCCATATTTTTTGGATCAATATTGAATTTAATATGAATTATTGAAAATAATGCAATTAAAATAAAAATTCAGAAAATCAAAAATGTGTGGATCATCTGATCTCCCTCATTAATTGAGGTGGCAGATCAGATGGTCCATAGCGCGCGTTCCATGTGGTCATTAGTCAATTGCGTTGCACATGTGGTAATTAAAATGAACGCTCAGGATTAAAACATAATGAATGGATCATGTGGTTCAGAGCCTTGCCAACGCATCGCCGGAGCCAGATCTCCGGTCATCTTCTCCGGTGGACCTCACCGGACTGGTCCACCATCAACCATCACCAAAATGAAAAACAAGGACATGATTTTAAAGTAAAAATGGCACTGAGCTCGAATCTGACCTCAATTCACTCTAACTCCAAGTATATTGAGAGATACATGGAGTTGAAATTTGAGGTACATGAACTGAGTTGCTTCGATTTGGCCTCAAAGCAACTCAATCTTCTTGCCTACACAGGTAGGACTCCAGACAATTAAAGAATCAATGAATTGAGAAAGAATTTGAGAGAATCTAAGACTTCAAAATTTATGGAAAATACCTTCAATGGAGGTCTGGATTCAACTGATCTTGATCTTGCTTGTGCTTGATCTCACTCCACTTGCTTGCAGGATAAGGATTAGATGCTTGAAAGGCTATGGATTCCTGGAGATTTGAATTTCAAAATAGTGGAAATCCAACCTTAAATTCAAAAGAATTTCTCAGGTTTATCCTTTGCAAAGTAAGGGTTTGAGATGGGGGATAAAAGCTGGCGCCAATGTGTGTTCATTTCTGAGAAATTGAAGCTCTATTTATAGCCAAAACAGTTGATAATTGCACCTTTCAAATCACTTTCCAATTTTGGCAAATGGTGATGCAAGGGTGCATGGGCGCGCACAGGCCCATGAAATTATTGCTTGAGGTCCACAAATGAATATTAGATGGTCTGAAGTAAGCTTGGATTGCAAGGGAAGTGTGCATTGATGTTTGAAGTTTGATCCTTGCCAAGTGATATCACCATGTTCAAGCCATGCGCAGCCTATGCATTCCTTGTCCAAAATGGATGAATTTGAGCTCTTTGGAAAGGTGGGATCAATAGGAACAAGTTTCATGTTCAACACTTTTTCATTTGGAGCTTGGAACTTGGAGAAATTTGAGGTGTAAGTTTCAAAAGTTTTGACATATCAAAATTTTTCTAAGTGTCAAGCCATATGTCTCAATATTCCACCTTACTTAACTTTTTATATGAGCTTCAAATGAGAAAAGTGTCTTCATCAAAGTTGTATCTCTCTCAAAGAACTTCAAAATGGTCACCAATTTCATGTCATTTGGATTTGAAATGATAGAGTTATGCATTTTTTTAAGTTTGGAAAAATCACTTGTTCAATGGTATAGGTCAAAAGTGACCTATAATGTAACCTCATATCACATGCTCAAAAAAGTTGAATTAGTTCCCACTCCAAATATCAAAGTTGAATTCGACACACTGAATTTGATTATGCAACTTAGAAATATTTCATCTCATAAAAATTGAGCAAGTTATGGTCTTGGGAAGTTGACTTTCAAATTAGGGTTTAGACAAAATGACCTATAATGTTTCAACATATAAAATGATTTTCCAAGCAAACCTAGCTCTAGGTCTCAACATTAAAGTTGTTTGGAATGTCATTTAGAGTAAGTTTTCTCTTGGAATAATTTTCATATGGTGAAAATTGTAGGAGATAGGGTCTAGGGAGACCCAGTTTTGATCAGATGAATCCATCTGGCCAACCACCATCAACCAACTTGCTAACTTCCAATTCTCTTGACTTTCTTGGCTCATGGTAGATCATATATGTATGAGATTATGAATTTTGAAGTGTCCCTTGAGAAATTTGATCAATTGGCGAGATAGCTTGTTGGAGAAGTTACTCAAGATACCCAGTCAAACGAGGGTTTCCAAGACAAATCACCCTCAAACTCTTGAAGAAAACTTGATAAATATAACATGTAGAGAACATTGGGACTCATATATGATGTTCACAACCATTATTGAATCAATTCTTGGTTGTGCTCTTTGTTCATGAGGATCTCAAACCCTAGATGTGAACTTGATGAATCAATGGAATCATGCCCTTCCTACAAAAGAGTTAGACAAATGCAAAGATGTGTTTTTGGTATTTTGGTATGTGAAATGATAAAATACAAGTATGATACAATCACAAAGTGCTTAGTGATCTCTCCCAAACAAACCCAATGAAAGAGGGGGTAAGGAGGATGCCAATGTATGATCCCAATGCTAATGCTTATGATGAAATTACATGAGGTATCTTAGGGTCAAAATTGGGGTCTTACACCCTCAAGGACAACAAGTTCAAAGCCAATTTTGAGAACATTATAGATCTTCTAACCGAGAAAGTTGACTATGGTGTTATTACTATAATGGCCTAATACTACGACGTCCCTCTAAGATGCTTCACTTTCCCCTATTTCCAAATCACTCCAATCTTGTAATACCTTGAGAGACTTATTTACCGATCAATAAAAGAATACAACCCCTTTCCCAAATCGGAAGAAGGTTTCTGCTTGACCGAGCTCTCAATTATTTTAGGTATCAACGCCAACAAGCTAGTGGCCAATTGGGGCACTAAAGGTTCCGTCAAGGGTTTGACTCAAAAATTCCTCGAAGCCCATGCTTGGTAAATGTTAAAGAAAGAAAGGCCTGACTTCTATAGTGCAACCTTAGCACTTTTGATTCATGGGATTGTTCTATTCCCAAATGTAGACAAGTTCGTGGATCACTTGGCAGTTTAAGTCTTTCTAACAAAGAACTCGGTGTCGTTTCTGCTTGCCGACTTCTATCATACCTTCCATACAAGGCATGAGAAGAAATGAGGTACCTTCCTCTGTTGTGCTCCCCTGTTGCACCTGCGGATGAGGGCTCGCATGCCTCAATGTGGACCTTTTGCTCAAAGCAATCTAACATGGCCTCAAAAGATCGCATCTCTCTCCACCAGTTTAATTCTATGGTACAAGAGAGAATGGGATAGAAAAGAAGTCATTGCAATATGTGGAGGGTTCCCAAATGTACCCTTAATAGGAACACAAGGTTGTATCAACTACAACCCCACTTTACTCAAAAAACAATTGGGGTATGCCATGTTGAGTCCTCCCGAGGAAAGAGACTTCATTCCTTTCATCGTCAATACCGTAGATCCGCTCGATTCAAAAGTGAAGAGAGATCGAAAAGCTCGGACAAACATAGTCTGTATTGACCAAGAATGGGGTAAGAAGAACATCCTAGCCAAGGAACCCTACTTTGTGTGGGTAAAAGAGAGGGCTAGGGTTGTCAAGATGCCATTCTTGTTTGACCCTTCTTTGTTCCCGTTGATTCCCGATCCCGAGCCTATCCTGTAAGAGAACATGGACAAGCTTACCAACCAAATCAAAGAGCTTGAGTTGGAAAACACTCAATTACGAGTCTAACTCAACCGTGCCAAGGAACGTAACCACGTCTTGGAGGACAAGGGTAAGCAAGTATGTGAGAAGTTTGATGATAGCAAGAAGATGCTCTGAATAGTCGAAGGTCAAATAGTTTGGGTTGGTGGAGCTCTACAAGGAGCTAATTATGAGCTAGACTTTTGCAACAACAAGTTGGATCAAGCGTACTGGACTATCAAGGACCTTGAGAAGACCGTTGAGAGGTTTAATTCTATTAAGAGAGAAGCGAGGGAGGATTATGAAACCCAAATCCTCGAGCTCAGAACCACTCTAAAGGAGTGTAAGGATATCTTAGGTAAGGAACAACTAGAGAGGGAGAAAATTCACCGAAGCTTCTTCCGCGAGCAGTTCAACCTTGGACGAGCTTGCGAGCAAATCAAGAATCTGAGAATGGGAATCTATGATCAAGCATCTGTGGAGTTGCAAAACAACTGTAGATATTAGGAGGAGCGATGCCATGGAGCCGAAACTACCATTGCTCAAAGGGATAAATCATACACAACCTTTGAACCCTTTACAATGAGTGGAGGGACAAATACGCCAACATGGTGGTGCTAACTAACTACGCCCTCCAAGGCTCTCCCGACAAGTTGAAGGAGGTTGATCTGATTATGTGCCCAGATAATACCCCTGAGGAGGTCTACCATTTCATCAAATTCTATCAGAAGACGGTGGCCAAACTCATCATCGACATTGAGGTTCTTCGCAAGTCTCAACGGATCACTTTTAAGGTTGACATCTAGTTAGTTTATTAGTCTCAACTACTTGTAGTTTTCAATTTCCATACATTTGTAACATGTTTGATTTCCCTTCGAAAAGGATGAATAAATATTTCGTGATTCACTCTAGTGTGTTTTCCTTTATCTTTGATTGCAAACGTAAATTGTTGAGTATTTATTGCAATAAATAAACACGATTAACTAAGAGCTTTACATTAACATAAAAACAAAATAAAAATGCATGCATCATTTGCATCTTTGAAAAAAAAACATGAAAAAAAAACTCATCCATCCCCCTTTTCTTGATCAGAACAACGCTCTAAAGCTGACTTTCTAGTACAATACACGAAGACACCAACAAGTTGTCATCGAGCAACTCCAGCAAAACCAAGCCACACTCCAAGAGGAAGTATCTCAAGTGAGGTCCCATATGGGGCAACTGATGGAGACGATCCAAGCGGTTTCTAGGGTCCAAGAGATCATGGCAAAGATGCAAGAAGACATGAATCAGCATGCTAAGACTTCTAATCCTCTCATTCCTCTGGTAGTCGAGACTCTAATTCCTCCTCCTCAAGTTAACCCTCTGGTCCTTATAGGCGCACTCGACAGTGTCCCACCAGTCAATCTCCATCCTCCTATCGTCGAAATAGATTATCAACATGATGCTTTCTTTAGCCCTAGGGCTTCCTCCCAATATGATGATTTTAGTCCCACAACCAATGAAGTGGAGAAGAAAGTAAGGGCCGTTGAGGAAAATCTTAAAGAAATGGAGAGTACTAATACATTAGGTCTTGATGCAGCTGAAATGTGCTCGGTGCCTGGTGTGGTTATCCCAGCCAAATTCAAAGTCCCCAAATTTGAGAAGTATAAGGGAACCAGTGATCCCGTAATCCACATTAGAGCCTACTGTCGAAAAATGGCATCATATTCCAATGATGGCCGACTCTTGATGCATTTCTTCCAAGACTCACTAGGTGGGGCACCCTAGATTGGTATATGAAATTGGAGGGAACCCGTATTCGTACTTGGAGAGAAATGGTTGAAGCTTTCCTCAGACATTATCAATACAACACTGATATGGCTCCGAACAGCACGCATTTGCAGAACTTAATGCAGAAGTCTGAGGAAACCTTTAAAGAGTACGCCCAGAGATAGAGGGAGTTAGCAGCCAGAGTACAACCGTTGTTGTTAGAACGAGAATTAATAGACATGTTCATGGGCAACTTACAAGGCTTGTACCTTGATAGAATGGTGGGAAGTACATCCTCTGGCTTTTTTGATTTGGTCTTGGCCGGTGAAAGGATTGAGAACATAATCAAAATGGGTAAGATTAAAAACTCTACGAGTACGTCTGGCGTAACAAAGAAACCTATTGTCCCCTATGAAAAGAAAAGAGAAGGCGAGACTAATGCAACAGTAGTCGTCCGAACAAGGACTCCAACATATCAAGTTCCATACCGACAAGTGGCCATTGTTGCCCCTTCCAACAAATTCAACAACAACCTTTCACTATTCATGTTCAACCTCAATAGCAACAATAGCAACACTATCAGCAACTATAACAACAACGCTACCAACAACAACAACAACAATGTCAGCAGCCTCAACCACAATATCAACAACAACAACAAAGATTAAGAAGGCCTGGAAAAAGGTTTGACCCAGTTTCAATGTCGTACATCTACATTCTACCATATCTTTTGAGAGGATCACTTGTACAACTAACGGAGTTGGGACCCCCACCAACAGTTCTTCCTCTCGGATATGATGCAAATGCCCATTGCGAGTTCCACTACGGAGCTCCCGGACATTCCATCAAGAATTGCAAAGCTTTGAAGTACAAAGTCTATGATCTAATTGATTCAAAGGAAATTATGTTCGCGCCCTACGACCCGAATGTAAACAACAATCATATGCCTCCGCACAATAAAGCAAATGTGAATATGGTAGAATTGGACGGTGAAAGGAAAGAAATAACCTTTGTCAGTGAATTGAAGACTCCGCTCATTGAAATCAAGAACGTACTAATGAAAACTGACGCATTCCCAGTTTGTACCAAGATTTGTGAACATTGTTTAATGGACCCACAATAGTGTGAAATACTAAAGGCATCCATTCAGACTCTGATAAATCAAGGAATATTGTTAATAGACTGACCCTCTACACTCAAAGAAGTGTCCACACTTTAAATATCATACGATGAAGTTCCCCCTCTGCAAATTCCATATGACTTATCCCAGTTAACTCTCTCAATAAACCCTATTGCTCCAATGGTAATAACGGTTCCAACATTGTTACCCTACGATGAAACCAAGGTAGACCAATGGGTGTATGACACCCTTGTCTACATCCATGGTCATAAAATGCAAGAAGAGCCAATGAAGTTCAATGATCCAATAATCAGCATCGCCCGAAATGGCGGAGTCACTAGAAGTGGAAGGATCTTTGTACCGACACCTCCTTCGATTGGTACTAGCAATCCTCAACCTTAGACAAGGGCAAGAAAACTGATGATACTCAACAAAGGCAAGAATCTTTACCTACCAGTGAGGTAGATGAGTTTTTACACATTATCAAGAGGAACGATTATCGAGTGGTTGAACAACTCAACCAAACACCATCAAAAATATCAAGGTTGTCTTTGTTGGTGTGCTCAGAAGCGCATAGGGATGCCTTGGTGAAATTATTGAAAACTGACCATGTACCACAAGAGATTTTAGTGTGCCAATTTGAAGGAGTGGTTAACAACATAACCACCAGTTTAAGCTTGGGTTTTAGTGACGAGGAGATCCCCACCGAGGGAAAAAATCACAACAAGGCTCTCCATATTTCTATTGAGTGTGTGGACACAGTTCTATCAAGAGTCTTGGTGGACACTGGGTCTTCTTTCAATGAAATTCCTAAAGGCTCCCTTACTAAGTTGACCATTGAAGGGATCGTGATGAAACCGAGTGAGCTTGTGGTGAGAGCATTTGATGGGTCAAGGAGGACCATGATCGGTGAAGTAGATTTGCCTATGAAGATTGTCCCCCACACCTTCTTCATCACTTTCTTTTTCATGGACATCCATCCAGATTATAGTTGCCTACTTGGAAGGTTGTGGATTCACTCAGCCGGAGCCGTTACTTCAACTCTCCATCAAAGGTTGAAAATTTTGGTTGGCGATAAACTAGTGGTCATAGAAGGTGAAGAGGATGTTGTGGTGAGTCATCTCGTGTATTTCCAATACGTTGAATGAGAGGGAGAAATGAATGAAATCCCATTTTAGTCGTTTGAAGTTATTAACATCGAAATGGTTTGCCCGAGAAGGGATGAAACAAAAAATGATGAATTTACAACGGCCTCCCTCAAAGATTCCTTGACTATCATGAGGAGCGTACACCCCAAATGATGGGGGAGAACGCTTGAGCTGCCCAACAATAAGGATCGCTTGGGTTTGGGATACAACTCCAAAAACTTGAAGAAGACGCCGCCAATAGCTAAGGAGGGACAAGTGCTCCCGTTATCAGAATATTTCTCAATTGTCGGCCACATTGTTAATGGTAATATCTGTGCTTTGAAGGAAGATGTTGAAGAAGATGCTGGATTGATCTTCATGAAGACCAAAGGAAGGGGTGCCACCAAATGGACTGTGATGTAAGTACCTGAAGTAACCATGATTAAGATGTAATTTCCCTTGTTGTTTTCCCTTTTTTTAATAAAAAGAAGCCATGTCACGCCCAAGTGTCGCATCGCGAAAAACAACCGGCGGGAAAAGACACAGAGTCGTCACCGTGCGTTATTTATCCCAAAGGAGGGAAAGGAAACGCTCGAAGTAAACTTGAAAAAGGGAAAGGAATGATCTTACGACCAGAGATTGCAAGGTACGAGAGTCGGTTACGCAAGGGGAAGGTATTAGCACCCCTCACGTCCGTCGTACTCGACGGGATCCACGCTCAAAAGAATAGAATAAGGTTGCTAAATAACTGCTCAAAGAATGCACACACACACTGGAATAAACAGGTGAAAGAAGATGGAGGAAGGGGACTCGAGTGGATGTCGCATCCTGGGCCTACGTAGTTTGTCAGAAACAAACATCAGAGTCGACGTAGTTTGGGGAAATGGGAAACGTGCTCGCTAGGATATCGCATCCTATGCATACGTATCTTCTCTAAACAGAGAAAGAATCAGAGCAGTCGTAGCTCGGCTAACGCTCGCCGAAACAAAACGCTGAAAAGATGCTGAGATGCAAAAAGAAACACACAACAGGAAACGGAATGCCAATAAATGGACTTGCTTCCAACTCCGAACAACAAACACAAACAGGAAACAGAATGCCAATAAATGGACTTACATCCAACTCCTAGCAAACACGAAAGGAAAAAAGAGTCTCAATTGCAACGAGGGCAAGAGAAAAGGAAGGTCTCGATCGCAACGAGGGCGAGAGAAAAGAATCGAAACGAGGGCGAAAACCAGCTAGGATTAAATGTTAGTCGTCAGTCAAACTCGACAAGACATCGCATCTCGTGCCTACATATCTCATCTGAACATGAGAATCAGAGTTGCCGTAGTTCGGCTAAACTATTTCTGTTTGTTTTGTGTTTTTTAGGTGAAAGATGCTATTACGCAATCTACCGGATGCTCGACCTTGGGAGACTTACTCACCTGTAGTAGAAGGAGTCAACGTGTCCTTAAGGGAAGATAGAGTTTGTTTGTGTTTTAGGAATGCTCATGCAAGAAAGGAAGTCTTAGACGAAGGAACCGTGCTACCTTAATTGTCATGCAAACGAGAGACTGTACGAAGTCTAGCAATCCTATGGGGATACAATCACACCAGACAAAAACATATAACATGAAGTAAACACACCAACAAGGGGGCTCAAACATCCGGGTAAGGCTTTAGTCAAGAGGGGTCATATCAACCTCGACAAACAAGCCAAAACTGTAGGGGTGTACTGAAGCTCTTAACCACTAACATTGAGAGTTAGGGTGAAGCTGATGAAAGGTGGAAATGAGGATAAGACCTCATGCTCTTAACCCTGGCCTGGGTGAGCTCAAATCAAAGAAGGTGTGGGGATCCAGAATGAGGGACCCTATTCCACTTGACTGACTCTATACAAGATCTTGGGTGTTTATTCAAAAGCATCAGCACGTAGTGCGAGCATAATGAAAGACTCAACTGAATAACAGGAGATCGATTGCAAATCCCTTCTATCGGTCAATTGCCTCATCTTGAGGTCTTATCAAGTAACATGCCTCAACAAGGAGGTCTTTAGCACAAGTATAAACAAGCACAATCATTGCCTCTTAAGGAGGACTTCAGCCAAATGTCTGCCAAAAGAAACGACAGGGCTTCCAGACTACATGGAGTTAGAGAATGATTACCTAGGTGGTATACCAACCACAACCAAAGCAAAGCTCAAGCAAGAGCTAAAAGCGACTAATGCACCTGTACAAAAGTCAAACAGTCAATATCCTATTCAGACAAACCAAACAGACAATCAACAGTGGTGCTTATTCATCATCTACACAAGGTAAGTCAAAGTGTAAGCAACTCAAGAAAGTTCATCACCAATGGACCTACAACATAACAAAGGTTAGTGGACAAAGTAATTTGCATCTCAAGTCATGAGATCACATCAACCATTAGAGCTAAATGCTTGAACCTGAAATACAAAGCTCAAAAGGTGAGTACAAACCACTAGTACCAAGACTAGGGTCAAAGGTAAGTCAAACAACCAAAACAGAAGTCAATATTTCATATGAAGCACATTCAATCAATCAAGAAGAAAGCCTCAAAAGGACCAAATCCAAATCATTAAGCAAATTCATCAATTAATCAAGATAAGGCAAAGGCACACAAGATGATCACAATTGGACATTCAAATGAGAAAAACCATATTAAAACAGAAAAGCATCCAATGATCATGAAATTTTTTATGTGAAATCAACATGTTAAACACAAGCATCATGCCAAAAATTAAGTCCAGAAGATATCAAATGACCTAGGAATGAAAATTAACAAATGCATCATCCAAATCTGTGACACAAATTGTCACACCCAAAGTTCATGTGTCTAAAACAGAGATGGAAAATGATAAAATTTCCAAACAAAAGCTCAAAAATCATGTAACATGTTATGAATGAGAATGTCAAATTTCAAGGCAATTGGATAATCAATGAGGATTTCATAAATCAATTGGTACAACATGTCACATTTGCATCATGTTCAATCACACAAACACAATCAAAAATCTAGCCACAATAAAATCAGGCAAATGACATCAAAAAATAATAGACATCACAACAATCATGTGAAAAAACGTTTGAACTAATTTGGATTGGTATGTTATATTTAGTGATTTTTGGAAATTACATGAACAAAATGAAATAATGTTGAAAATCATATGGAAATGATATTTGAAATGAAAAATGGAAATAGCCATCACCAAGTGTTGAACCCAGGTCTTGCTGGTTAACAAGGGCGCTCCATGGAAAACAAAATAAAAGAAGAAAAGATGCAAGCGCTCAGATTCGAACACTGGTTTGTTAGGTCACATGCACTCAAAGGAAAATGAATTGAAATCTTAAAAAAAGTGCAAAGCAGGGAATCGAACAGGGGAGCGCGTGGTTCACAATAGCGCTTGAGGAAAATAAATTGGAAGTGCGCTGAGCAAGAATCGAACAGAGGGCAAGCTAGTTACATGAGCGCGCTACAGTACAAACCCTAAACTCATGAACCAGACGGTGGAACGCGGTGGTTTCCACCGTCTTCCCCGATGAAGCCACGGCGGCGCTCAAGAACTTTTTTCCCAGAATTTAGCATACTATACATCATTGGAACCGTCTCGCTATGTAGAACACGAATCTAACAATCATTTAGCCTAAAGCTCCATGGATTTGGCAAATCGAAGGAAAACATATTGAATGTCAAAACTTCAACTCGTCATAACTCACTCGATATCCAACCAAATTCAAAGATATTCATATCAGAATCATCAGTGAGACAAGACCTACAAGATCATGGCAATAAAATGAAGAAAAGGAGTGATCGATTTCCAACCTTCTTGAAGAGCAGCGTGATGAACTCGTGGATTCAAGGCTCCTCCAGCTCCAGATCTCCTCTCTCAACCTTGTTATGAAGCTTGATGTGAGAAACAACAGCTGGAACCACCTTAATTAAGCTCAATCTTCAAGATCCATCTTCATGTTCAAGCTTGGTGTGTGCATGATTCTTGGCCAAATTCTTCAATCCAATGCTTGATCTGTCTCAATAACACATGCTAAACACGATTATGCAGTAAAATCAATGAGTTATATGGAGAAAATTTGAAGTTTGAGATGAGAGCAAAAATGGAGGGAAATGCAATTTATAGATCTAGAATGTGTAATCTGATTAAAACAGTTAGGATTATCTATTTATATCACCTGTTAATTATGCTGCTAATCACAATTAGGCTTGGCTAATGGAAAATTAATGAGAAATGAGGTGTATGACCAATTTGGCAAGTGTGTGGTGGCATGAAGATTTCACACGTGAACAGTGCACATGCATGGTTCAAAGTCACTTAAAATCATCCAAAGATCACAATGGCATTGGTATTTTTCATGTATGATCAATAGAATTTGAATTCTCCATTTTCCCTCCAAAATATACATGCATGGACAAATGATCATGTGAGTTAATTTCATGCAATGCAATGTTTGATTTGAAAACTATTGGTCACAAGAAGCAATTTGCAAAAAGAGTGACTCCATTTGGAGTTTTGTAGCCAAAGTTATGGCACTTTGAAGTTCCAAGCACACTTGGTGATCATTTGCTCATCACTTCTCAACCATTCATCAGATGCTCATGATCTTGGACTTTTTGAAAACAGGAGAGAAAGATCTTCAACTTTCATGTTGACCAAAATTTCATTTGAAGCTTATTTGATGTTGGAAAGTCAAGTTGAATGTGGTCCAAAAACTTGCCATTTTTGGAAACTTTCAATTACAAGTCACTTTCCATTTTTGGAAACTTTTGATTTGACTTCAAAATCTTCAAGGTAGATGTTTGACATGATGAATAAGCCTATTTTGGACATGAATGAAGTGTCTCAAACCATTTCTCCACCTCAAAGCCCTGAGTTGACTGCACAGTTGACTTGTGTGGGCCTCAGATGACCTGAAAATGCACTGATGACTTTGAACCTCTACCACTTGGTAAAGTTGCTTCAAAATGAACCTTAGATCATATAAGCTCTTTAAAATAATCATGTGGCCTTCATCTCTAGGAAATACTTGCTCTTTTGCACTGAGGATCCTCTTGATGCCCAATCTTACTGCCATGATGCAATGCAATATGGAATGATAAATGACCTAAAAAATGAAGTGAATGCATGAATGGGGGGTGAAAATTTGAGGTGCTACAGCTGCCCCTATTCAATAAACTGAGAAGTTGAACGGATGAAAGCAACGACTATCATACTGTGAAGGTAAACAGGGATTGAATACCAAAAGAACCGTAAAATTTGCACTCTGCAGGTGACGAACCAAGGAAAGCGAGGAAACCACGACCAGACATCTACCGATGAATGGGAAGAGAGAAGCCACGATCAGACATCTACCGATGAATGGGCAGAGAGAAACCACGACCAGACATCAACGGATGAATGGGAAGAGAGAAACCATGACCAGACATCAACGGATGAATGGGAAGAAAGAAACCACGACCATACATCTCTCGATGAATGGGAAGAAAGAAACCACGACCAGACATCTCTCGATGAATGGGAAGAAAGAAACCACGACCAGACATCTCTCGATGAATGGGAAGAAAGAAACCACGACCAGACATCAACGGATGAATGGGAAGAAAGAAACCACGACCAGACATCTCTCGATGAAGGGGAAGAAAGAAACCACGACCAGACATCAACGGATGAATGGGAAGAAAGAAACCACGACCAGACATCTCTCGATGAATGGGAAGAAACTCGATGTTTATCGACCATCGAGAGATGATGTCTACTGACACCAAAAGAAAGGACCCACACGGGGATCAACACGACACTCACCGGTATCGTAAGGATGACATCTATATATGTCAAAACAAGGAAGACACTTGACAGGGACTAAACTGGGGAGAATCAAGCTTTCCTTTCACGGACGGGTGAGGAAATAAACCTCTCTGGGGATTGTCAATTCTGAATGTTGTCAAGAGCAACCGCTGCAAATGTACCATACAGATGTTGAACAATGATCCACCTCTGCTGGGGAAATGGTCTAAGCCTGCAAGATGCAAGGGGAGGAAAACTCCTGCTAGGAAAGCAAATGATCATTTTGCTGGGCACACAATTCCTGATTCGATCTCCCAACTCTGTGGGAAGTAGCACTGCTGGGGATGCTTGCTGATCTGTCATTCTCGAAACGGCAGAGAAACCCACTCAACTAGGGAGTCACTTGTTGGGGACACACCAACCTCTCGACCATGCTGGAGAAATAGATTCTGAAATCGAACCAGATGACCCAACGTTGCGATGCTAAACTCCTCAGAATAACATCTTCACCAACCAGCTAAACCAATCCTCGAATGGTAACCACGGCTTGGGGTTAATGCTTGCAAGGCGGATGTATGATTTTTACAGTGTAATGCTCCATAACCATGGAAATGCTACGCAATTAATGATGCAATATGCTATGCTTCTCTAAATGATGAATGCATAAAAGATATCCCCTCCGGGGGCTGCACGAGCCACTCTGCTGAGGAACTCAATATCACTCCAATCTCCACCCTACTGGGGAATAGCACTGCTGCTGGGGAAAGGATAATCCTCACTGGGGATGACCTCCACCGAACTCGATCTGCTTGGGGATTTCACTGGGGAAGAACTACCAACGCCCACCTCCGTTGGGGAAACAGCAACCTTCAGACTTGCTGGGGAAATAACATTCTCAACCCTACTGGGGATTGCAGCAAACTTCAGACTTACTGGGGAAATAACACTCTCAACCCTGCTAGGGGAGATAACCAACCTCAGGCCTGGCTGCCGAGGGAACACCGATCTCGAACCCGCTGGGGAGATAACAATCCCAAACCTGCTAGGGAGGTACGAAATTTTGACATGGAACATCTGTCGACTCGTCGAACACTGGCATTCACCATCCAACCACAGTGTCAATTTTTCACTTTAGAGAGCTCCCAGACTTTGAAGAGTCTTCTTGATGAACCCTTTAGGATCGTCGCACTTCTTTCGCCGTCCTTTCGCCTTTCTTCTATCCATCGTCCCTGATTGGACTTCAAAGGATCTTTTGTCAAAAGGCTTCATATCACAACCTGCAAGTGAGTGAAAATATCTAACAGCACCTGCAAAAGAGATCGTTAGATAAGACGTGCCCCAGGCGTGCCAGAATTTCAACACCTAGGTCACTCAACCTTCCGAATAAGATTTCACATTTTCAATCCTATAAACATGCATCGGAAGGGACCCATATGTCTCAAAATGCAAAGATTCTTTATCAAAATAAACGGATGTTTTTTGCAATCAAAGCGGTAATGAACACAAAAAACAAAATTATTTGACTGAATATGCATTTTATTGGTTGAACAAAAGGTGGCTCGTAACTGAGCAATACACAGGAAGCAATCCCTGAAAAGAGGTAATTGCGCACAAAAGGAAAATCTATCCTAATGGCAATGTGAACCCGTGATCTCATCGAGTTCCAACTCGGTTACACCCCATATATCCTCAAGACTCTCCGCGCTTTCTGCCTTCTGAACAAGACGTTTCCGACCGATCTCTGCCGGGGATTATCCAGGTGTCTTAACCAAAGTACAAACGATCATGCTGGACGCAGTTGTTCGTTTCATTCCCTCTTTTGCCTGGACCGCCCTTTCGGGTTTTCAGTCCACCGGGATCCCCTTTTTTGCCCAATCCGCCCTTGTGGGGTTTTCGACTTGCCGGGTGTACAATCTTTTCTTTTTTTATCCCTAATTTTTGCCCGAACCCCTTTTTTTCGGTTCGCCGGGATGCCCTTTTTTGCCTGGACTCTTTTATTCTTTTCGTCCAGCGGGTCTCTTATACGAGGTATTTTTTAACTGCGTCCGCATTCACAGGGGATGGAAAATCCTCACCATCCATGGTCGTCAACAACAAGGCTCCGCCAGAGAAAACCTTCTTGACCACGAATGGACCTTCATGATTGGGTGTCCACTTGCCCCGACGATCATTCTGAGGAGGAAGGATCCTTTTCAACACCATATCTCCCACATGATACACACGAGGTCGCACCTTTCGGTCAAAAGCACGCTTCATCCGCTGCTGGTACGACTGCCCATGACAAATGGCTGTCAGCCTCTTTTCCTCAAGTAGGCTCAACTCTTCATACCGAGTCCTTACCCATTCCGCCTCTTTCAATTTCACATCCCTCAGGACTCTCAACGAAGGAATCTGGACCTCAACTGGTAGCACGACTTCCATTCCAGACACAAGCGAAAAAGGCGTTGCCCAAGTGGATGTACGCACCGCGGTTTGATACCCGTGCAAGCTTCGTACTTGCCACATTGTTGGTGCATTCAAACGTTAGCCGGGAAACAAAAGGAATGTGGGATCCTTTCGGCGTAACCAAAACAGCACCTACTCATTCACATTAACGGTCCCATCAAACATCAGAATCCATTCGGATTCAGGGTCAGGCCCCTCCTCCGGGATTGGTTCCTCACAATCTTTCGATTTGGGAAACATGATGTCCTCATCAGGGAACTCAAACTTCATCGGTTAATAATCCTCAATGGGTTGTCGGGCGAGGTAATCAGACAATACACTCCCCTTTATTGCTTTCTGAGAGGTATACTGAATATCGTATGTAACACCTCAAAATTTGCCCTCCTCTCTTGGGACTAGCATAACATATTACAAATCATTTTTAGGTCATTAGGCATTGCATATTGCATATCATGTGGTTACATTGTGCAAAGCCATTCTCATAAGTCTTGATCAGAAGATGAAGAGGTCATGGTGCAAGTTAGGGTTTCATTGGACTGGTCATTGATCATCTGAGGATGTGGAGGTCCAAATTAGGGTTTTGTGGTTCTCAAGGAGATTGGTCTTCATCTTGGTTGAGGTGATACATCATCATTGTCAGGGTTTTGATATCATCCAAGAGGTGCAAGTGTTTGATCATATACCTTGAGATTAGGGTTTTGACCACTGGTCAACCCTAATCAGTTGCATTGGGCCAATCAGGGCATGGCTAGGAGATGGGGTCTATGATGTATATGGGGATCATCCCATGGTTTTATGGAGCTAATTGAGGCTAGGGTTTCACCCTTGAGCCATTTCATTAGAAGATTGGAGCTCAGATTGATCAATGCATTGCCAAATTCATCTATCAGTTGAAAAAGACAACTGTGGTCAACTGTGCATGATTTAATAGATTTGGAGGTGGAAATGAGTTGGATATACTTCATTCATGTTGGAACAAGTGTTATTTGACATTTCAAAGCTTAAGAATGAAGAAAATCAAGTCAGGACAAAAATTGCCAAAAATAGAAAGTGACTTGTAATGGAAGTTTCCAAAAATGGAAAGTTTTTGACCTCAAAATTACATGTCCAAGGAAGCTTAAAATGAAAATTTGTTCAACATGAAAGTTGTAGATCTTGGTCTCACTTTTCCAAAAAGTCCAAGAACTTGAAAATCCCATGTATGGTTGGCAAGTTATGGTCCATTCAATTTCAAAAATGACCCATAATCAAAGTGGCATAACTTCCACATGGAGTGTCCAAATTGAGTGATCTTTTTATGTGCAAACTCCATTTAACATGTACTTTCATGGTGCATAATTAGAATTCATCAAAAGTGGTCAATGCAAAAAGTCAATTTTCAAGTGTACAGTTAAAAATCCAAGGGCAAAATGGTCCAAGTTGAGAAATAATTGGAATTTTGGCATGGGAGTTTTTGCAACACCTCACAAATGCAAATTAGAAATTGTTTCAACTGTCATAACATGTTAAGGTTCAATATTTGACCAAGTCATTTTGGAATTGTACTTGAAAATGCATTTTGTGGCATGACATGGTGAAAATGAAAATTACAAAGCCAATTGCCATGAGACAAGTGCCAACACATCACAGCTGGTATTTGGAGAGTGTGTGAGCTGTCATACAGCTGTCACAAGCCCCAGGGTGAAACGTCCATTTTGCCCTTGCTTTGTAAAATTGCATTTTTGCTAATTACATTGCATTTGGTTAATTAGTGATTAACAAGGTGATTAGAGCTGGAGTATTTAATCCTAATCATAACTGAATGCTAACCACAATCACATTCTCCAAAGATTCATAACAGAATTTCACAAAAACCTCTCAAATTCTCAAAACTTCATCAAGCTTTTTTTCTTCAATCTTCATCAAACCTTCATCATTTTTGTTGATTCTTCGTGGATTCATCTTCCATAAAGCTTATTGAAGAACTGTTTTGGCAAATTAAGGCGAAAGCATAGCTAAATCTCAACTGTCCAAAGCTTGCTCATCAATGAAGTTTTCATCATTCTTGCACATGGAGCGTCATTGAGCTGAAGAACTTCTTCCTATCATCTTCCTATACATCAGTCATCATCTGTTTTCGGTTTTTTCACCTTGAAACATCCAGATCGAGTGCTGCATTCTCCAAGAGGTAATTCTTCGAATCTCGCCTTTGCTCAAATTGTTATATGCGTTAGAAAGATCGTGGAACGTAGAACAGCATGCAATTCGTAGTTTGTGGATTGGTTGATTGTAGAATGAGATATCGTGTTTTTTAGTTTTGATGTTGTTTCTTTAAATGCTCGATCCGTGAGATATAGTGAGAGTTAGGCAAAATCGATCACATATTTGGAATCCTGGTGTTCAGACCTTTCCAATGGTTACCTGTTTGTGAATTTTTATGAAGATTTGATGTTCTTGGATATTGATGCATTTCTGGAAAAAACGATGATGATGATGATGAAATCTGGAAAAAATCTCTTGTTTGATCCGTGCCATGCGCTTGCATTTTTGAATCTTTGTTTCCCTCCGCTTTTGGCCAATCAGCGTGTGCCACTTCAATTAGTAAAACGCAGAGTTTTGAGCCTGGGAAGCGATATTTACAATTATGCCACTGAATCCATTTTAATTAATTAAAACACTTAATAATTATTCAATAATTTAACAAACTTTAAAAAATCATAAACAATTAATTACTAGTCCAAAAATAGTGAGATTTTTTTTGATAGATCCCATATTCTCTCTAGTTTTTTATAGGCATGGTACCATAAGTTGTGCATGGAGAAATGTTGACCTGGCATGTTGATCTTTGACTTGTGTACATTTTTTGCATGTTTCACCATATTCATCATGAAATGCTCATACTTGTAAAGAAATGAATGAAAATTTTTGTGCTTATTCTGGACATGTTGATGGTGATCTCCATGTAAATTTTATGATTTTTGGATACTTGGTGATGGAGATATGATTTTTTGAAGTAAGGTGTGACAATTTGTGTCACACCAAGCTAGGTCAACTTTCTGATTTTATTTGCCTGGCTTAGGAATGTTGATTTGAGCTGAAATTTTGTGTGGATGATCATTGATATGTCAAGATAACATGTGAATTGTTCTGGATTTTTCTATGGCATTTTCAAATTGATTAATAATTGTCTTCACTGTTGGTTCATTTTGTAACATTGTGTGACACATGTTTGTATACTGTTTGTGAAATTCTCATATGGTTTTGGATGAAGATGAAATTTGGTATGCTGACTGTAGACACATTATAGGACATCATAGTTTTGGTCCCATTCATTTCTAATATGTTGTCACTGTTTTGTGAATTTTTGAAGTGAATGCATGTGGTGGTGCTATGAATTGGCTTGAATAATTGTGTCTGGATTTCTTGATTTTCATTGACCTACTTTCTTTTGTCCAATTGAGCTGAAAATTGACATGATACTTGTTGATTGTGTCCTGTTTAGGTGTGAATTATTTGAGGATTTTTGGAATGGTTTTGGTATGCTTTTTATTGAAGTCATTCTGTTTGGACTTTTGGTGTTGTATTTGACCTAGTTTGTACCAAATCGGACATGAAATGATATTGGTGAATGGTATGAGCATGGGACCAATTGCATTTGCTTTTGAATTGTTTTAAGTTGATTTTGGATTGGTATTCCTTGCTGTTTAGATTTTTTTATCACTTTTGGACCCTAGGCTTGGCCTAGTGGTCCTGTTTCTCACATTTGGTGTGGATTTTCAGGATGAAATGCAAAAGGCTTAAGGAGAGAAATGGAAATCAATTAAATTGAGATTGTTTGATGTTGAGAACTAATTTGACTTTGTTTTGTAGGTTGTGAAGCTTGGGCTTGAGCTTATAGCTTGCGCTTGTGTGCATTAACTTGTGTTGTCTGTATAGATTGACATTTGCTGTTTATTGTTGGTTTGTCTGAGTACTGATGATACTTGATTGATTTCAGGTACATTTAGTCGCTTACAGTTCTTTAAGAACTTGCTTGCTGCTGCTTGGTTTTTAAACCACTTGAGGTAGGACTTCTATTCTTCATGTAGTCTGGAAGACCTGGCCTGTTACTTGGCCAGGCAACTGTCTGAAGTCCTCCTTAAGAGGCGATGTTTGTGATTGTTTACTTTTGTGCCAAGCAGGTAAAGACCTCTATGAGGCAATTGGCGGAACCCAAGGGATATGCAATCTATCCCCCGCTATTCTGTGAGTCGTCCCTCTGCTCACACCACTGTGTTGATGCATTGGGACACAAACCCAAGATCTTGTGCTATTGCACAATCGAGTCAGAGTCTTTGAGCGTAGAAGGGTCCCTCCCTTCTGGACCCACGCTCCTTTGTCTAAAGCTCTCCCTGGTCAGGGATAAGAGCTGTGAAGTCTAATCTTCACTCACCTTTCATCTGCTTCACCTTAGCCCCGCAATGGCAAGGTTAAGAGCGAATACTACCCATGTACAGATGACTTGCTTCGGCGGTCAAACCCATTGTTTGAGCCTCACTTGATCGGTTATAGTGTGTGCTATGTGAATATTTGTTTGAAATGCTTGTTTTGATCTGTATGCTTGTATGCTTGCTTTCTTCCTGGATAGGATTAGCTTGCAGTTGTGCAAGTAGGTAGAAACCTGAACATAGGGTAATGATGCATGACAACACTAGGCTCGAGTACAGCTCCCTGGTAGTGTGTCTTCCCTTGGTTTCTGGCTAGAGTTTCTTTCCCTTGAGGGGGAACTACATCGCCCTGATCCTCGTTCCAGACGAGGTATGTAGGCAGGAGACCGTGCGAGGTCTCTCCGGGCACTTTTTTTTTCTTCTTGTGTGTGTTTGCTTGTTATCTTGTGTTTGGTTCGGATGCCGACGTAAGTCCAGTGATTGGCGGTCGGGCTCCACGTTTGCCCTTTTGTGTGTGTTTTGGTTCGGATGCTGATGTAAGTCCAGTGATTGGCATTCAGGCTCCATGTTTGCCTGTGTGTTTGTTTGCTTGTTTGGCGTGCGTGAGCCGAACTACGACAGCTCTGATTCTCGTTCCAGACGAGATACGTAGGCATAGGATGCGACGTCCTATCGAGCTCGTTCCTCTTAACCCCACCTGCGTTCCCTGTGTGTGTGTGTGATGTTTTAGCAACCTATTCTTTCTTTTAGAACGTGGATCCCGTCGAGTACGACGGACGTGAGGGGTGCTAATACCTTCCCCTTGCGTAACCGACTCCCTTACCCTTTCTCTTTGGTCGCGAGACCATTTCCTTTCCAGGTTTCTCTGAGCGTTTCCTTTCCCTATCTTGGGATAAATAACGCGCAGTGGCGGCTCTGTGTGTTTTTTGTTTCAGCCCGCCGGTTGTTTTTCGCGGATGCGACAGCTGGCGACTCCACTGGGGATTTCCAGATGTAGACCTGTGTTGGTCCATCTTCCCTAAGCGAGTCTCTCCTAGCGCTCTAGGATAGTTTAGGTTGCTTATGTTTATTTATTGCATTTATTATTCTAACAGTGTATATTTGCATAAATATTTGCATGCATCATACTATCATGTTGTTGCCGTCCTCTGTGCAGGTGGTTCCGTTATTTTGGGGTGGGTGTTCTGAGTGAGGCCCAATACCCAGGCCTGAGTATACACCTAGGATTAGCGTGGTCTCATGTTTCTTCACATGTTGTACGACATGATGCGGAGACATGTCACCACAGCCGGACGAGGTTCATTCGGGAGAGTCTTGCCGGGTGGAGTTATTCCGCTTAGGTTGGATTATCTCTTTTGGGCTATTGACTCCGGTGACCGATCATTTCCCGGATCTTTGGATTAGACGATCTCAGGAGAGCTACAATGGCACACCCGAAAGGGCAAACCCATTGAGTATCTCTGCCCGATTGTCGAGACTATTATCCGCCTTAGGATGACCTGATTAGAATTTACCTGTGAGGGGAGGGTTGATTCTTTCAGATGCACGTTCTGTTGGTGACTCAGATGGTGACTAATGGTTCCGTTGATCAGAGTCCTATTTATAAGTCGGATTTATGGCCTCTTATTGCCGAGGCACCGGAGTACTGTCCGTGTTATTTATCAGTGGGGATCCGTTTATTTCAGGATTCCCTGGGCCGATTTTATCAGTGGGGATCCGTTTATTTCAGGATTCCCCTGGCCGATTTAGATGTTGTGGTTATCTGCACAGAGATTGTCTGATGATGATGATGGTGTATCTTGCAGTTCCGTTTATTTCGGAACCCTTGAGTTGGATTTGTGGTTACATATTCCCTCAGATGGTTGTGATCGGTTCAGAGATCAGGGCTGTGATTCAGAGCAACAAATGATCAGATGACTTGGAGGATGGCCCAATGCATTGCAATTCATACATCTGCATCATTCTCATTTTGCATTCATCTACATCAAACCTACATCTAGCCATATGGGGAGTATTATGGATTGAGAATCTGGTTGAGAGACATCCGGATGTCAGAATGTTATTGGTGAAATATTATCCGTCTCGATGAAACCAGAATCAAAGGACGGAATCTTCCTCATATGGGTAGATGTTGCATTCATGCATATTAACCCATTTGCTGTTTTGTAGGTGTCAACCGGTGCGCATAGCTTGTTTGCTCAGATATCCTGCTAGGGGCAACAAATCCAAACTGATGGATCTTCCCAACGCCGACATCCTCGAACTGAAAGAGATGGTGAGGGATTTGTTCAGTGTTGTGCAAGGGCTTGCCTTGGGGCAGAAAGCCATGGCCGAGAGATTGGAAAGGATTGAGGGCTGGATGATCAAGGAGAAAGTTCAGGGAAAGGCTCTATCATCCGAAGTAACAAATCCCTCTGGCTCTGTAGTGAAGAAATCCCTTGACAGTGGTCAGCCCAAGAAGAAGGTTGAATCAGGTGGTGCACAAACTAAAAGAGAATGCGGTAAGGATCGTTACCACCCTTATGCTGCCACCGTAACCATTCCTATTGGTGATTCATCTGCACAACAGCGGCAATCACCACCTCAACAGAGGACACAGAGAGTTGTGGGCCAAGTGAGAAGGAGGACGACAGATCGTTATTTCGATAAGCCGCCTGTGACTTACGCCTCTCTGTTTAAGAGGTTGAAGGATCTTGGGTTGGTGCAGCCGAGGATATTGGTTCCAGGGAAACCGAATCAGAGGCCTGCCAGTTACGATGAGAATGTCAGGTGCGAGTTCCATGCTGGGGCACCCGGACATCATGTTGAGGATTGCAAAGCTTTTAAGCATGTGGTCCAGGACTTGGTGGATTCTAAGGCAATCAACTTTGCACCGACGACAGATGATAGTGCTAACCCCGTGACAAGGCATGGTCTTGTAAAAGTGGAGATGATGTCGAAGGACAAGAAAGGGATAGAGGTGACTGAGAAGGATCAGTTAAGAATGCCCATGTCTGTGGTCCCAAAACGCCCGACGAAAAATGGAGCTTTCCCTCGTGTTGATGATTGTTGTGCGGCCATCGCTATAAAGGGGTGTGTAGTAATTGGGGAATCGGTCCAGAGAATGATGAAAGTAGAAATGGACGATGTAAGGTGTAAAGCACCCAGTCTGGCAGCTGAAACTGTCAAGGTGAAAAATGCCATTGGTATTGAGAAAGAGAAAAAGCCGTCCATTTCTTCTTACAAACAGGCGGTGGAAGTGGTGAGAAATGGAGGGATCCCAGGCTGGGGGAAAATCATAGGCATTGTGGTAAAGGCGGATATGTTTGGGATTGGTTATCATCCAGGTCAAGACTCGTCTGAGCAAAACAGAGGACGTCGTCCGTCGTTCACCTTTGTCAGTGCTGGAATGCTAGATTCAGATCACGCCTATACAGTGGGTGAAGAGATTGATAGTGACCGCGAACTGGAATCATGGATAAAATCGTGCGTACCAGGAAGCTGGAAGGCCTGAAAAATCAGCACTGTCACTCATCCGGAAGAGTAATGTTTCTTGTTTCTCAATTTTATTTGCATGAAAGCCATACGTGTTGCCCGACACGTAATGGTTCATTGTAAGGGTCACCTCATGTTTAAATTTGCAAATTCGCATCATTAATAAATGGATGTTTTTCAGTCAAAAAGCGGTGTTCCCTGTTTTTCATTTATTTTTGCAGTTTAAAAACAAATAAAAATGGCAATGTTTGTTTTCATTTTTTCCTTTCTTTTTGATTTGTCTCGTCCCAAAGTCGAAAAATAATTCTCCGGATCTCGTTGATAACAATTTGGTTACACCTCATATGACTTCGACAATCCGATCTATCATGCCGAAGAAGAAGGCGAAGAAGATTGTGATCTGCTGGAATTAGCCAGGTTGTTTAAACAAGAGGAGAAGGTGATTCAGCCGCACGTGAAGCGGGTTGAGATTGTTATTCCAAGCACCGCCGAGGTCAGGAAGGAAATAGGAAAATGGGGCCGCTTCAGAGGCAAGTCGAGAGCGGAATGGTAGCCCTGTTGAAAGAGCAGGTGGATACCTTCGCCTGGTCATGTCAGGATATGCGAGGGTCGGATACCAATGTCGTTGTGCACAAGCTGCCATGGAGAGAAGACTGTCCTCTGGAGAAGCAGAGCGCCAGTGCCTGTATCAGAGAGCCATGGTGACTTTGTTTCATGATATGATTCATCATGAAATTGAATGCTATGTTGATGACATGATAACAAAGTCCCATACAGAAGTGGGGCATCTGGCTGACCGGGGCAAGTCGGTTGACTGGTTGAGACAATTCAAACTGAGGTTGAATTCAAGTAAGTGCACTACCAGAGTGCGATCCGGTAAGCTGTGGGGTTCGTTGTAAGGGAGGAATCGAGGTTCATCCTGCTAAAAAAAAATAATAAAAAAAATAAGAAATGCCTGAACCGAGAATGAAAAGAGAGGTTCGTGGTCTCCTAGGTAGATTGAACTACATGTCATGGTTCACATCTCACCTAACCGCCATGTGGGAACCCATTCAAGAAAAAAGATCAAACGGTCAGGTGAAATAATGATTGCCAAGGGGCATTGAAGAAATAAAAGAAAAAGTTGCAGGAACCTCCGATTCTGTTGCCTCCCTATGGAAAGAGATTGTTAATCTGTACTTGACGACCTTCGAGGGGTCTGCGAGGTGTATTGGGTCAGCATGACGAGTCTTGTCGAAAAGAGCATGCAATTTACCTAAGCAAAAAGTTTACCGACTGTGAAACAATACATTCACTGTTCGAGAAAACTTGATGTACTTTGGCATAGGCTGCTCGCCGACTGAGACAGTATATGCTGGTTCATACCACTTTGTGGATTTCGAGATGGATCTGATCAGGTAGATTTCTGAAAGAGCCAGCAATGACCGGACGGGTTGTGAGAGTGCAAAAGAATGTTGACTGATTTGTGATACTCTCAGAAAGCAATAAAGGGGTGTATTGTCTGATTACATCGCTCCGCAACCCATTGAGGATTATCAACCGATGAAGTTTGAGTTCCCTGATGAGGACATCTCGAGGTACTCTAATCGAAAGATTGAGAGTAACCGATCCCGGAGGAGGGGCCTGACCCTGAATCCGAACGGATTCTGATGTCTGATGGGGAGGTTAAGGTGAATGAGCTTTTGTTGCCCGGATAACGCTTGAAGGCACCGACGGTGTGATTGAGTATGAAACCGTATCCTGGGTACCGAACCTCGAGGCGTACATCTACTGGGGCAACTCCTTTCTCGTTGGTGTATGGGATGGAAGCAGTATTACCTGTTGAGGTTCAGATTCCCTCTTTGAGAGTCCTGATGGACGTCAAATTGCAAGAGGCTGAATGGGTAAGGACCCGGTATGAAGAGTTGAGCCTGATTGAGGAAAAGAGGCTGGCGGCCATCTGTCATGGGCAGTTATACCAGCAGAGAATGAAGCGTGCTTTTGACAAGAAGGTACGACCTCGGGTATATCACGTCGGTGATATGGTGCTGAAAAGGATCCTTCCTCCTCAAAACGATCGAAGGGGCAAATGGACACCCAATTATGAAGACCCAGCATGGTCAAGAAGGTTTTCTCTGACAGAGCCTTGTTATTAACAACCATGGATGGCGAGGATTTTCCATCCCCTGTGAATGCGGACGCAGTTAAAAAATACTTCGTGTAAATAGACCCGCTGGACGAAAAGAATAAAATAGTCCAGGCAAAAATGGGCATCCCGGCGAACCAAAAAAACAGAAAGAAAGGTTCGGGCAAAAATTAGGGATAAAATGAAAAAACTGTACACCCGGCAAGTCGAAAACCTGAAAAGGCGACTTGGGCAAAAAAGGGTATCCCGGTGGACTGAAAACCCGAAAGGGCGGTCCAGGCAAAAGAGGGATTGAAACGAACAATTGCGTCCGGCATGATCGTTCGCTTTGGTTAAGGCATCATGGATAATACCCGGTAGGGATCAGTTGGAATTGTCTTGTTCAGAAGGCAGAAAGCACGGAGAGTCTGAGGACATATGGGGTGTAACCGAGTTGGAACTCGATGAGATTGCGGGTTTCACATTGCCATTAGGATAGGTTTTTCCTTTTGTGCAATTACCTCTTTTCAGGAATTGCTTCCTTTGTATTGCTCAATTTAAGCCACACTTTTCCAATCAATAAAGTGCATATTCAGTCAAATAATTTTGTTTTTGTTTTTCATTACCGCTTTGATTGCAAAAACATCCGATTATTTTTGATAAAGAATCTTGCATTTTAAGACATACAGGTCCCTTCCAATGCATGTTTATAAGATTGAAAGCTTGAAATCTTATTTGGAAGGTTGAGTGACCCAAGTGTTGAAATCTTGACACGCCTGGGGCACGGTTTTATCTGACGATCTATTTTGCAGGAACTGTTAGGAATTTTCACTCACTTGCAGGTTGTGATGTGGAAGCTGTTGACAGAAGCAAATCCCTATGGAGTCCAATCAGGGACGAATGAATGAAAGGATGACGAAGACGTTGAGACGTACGACGATCCTTGAATGATATCAAGAAGACTCTTCAAAATTGGAAGATTGGAAAGTCTATAGCAATTCCCCGCAGGGTCCAATCAGAGACGAATGAATAGGAAGGGATGACGAAGATGCGTTGAGACGTACGACGATCTTTGGAATTAATCAAGAAGACTCTTCAAAGTCGGAAGATTGAAAAGTCTGTATAAATCCCAGGAGTTCGCTCTCCGTCGAGCGCGGGGCGGTTGGGAATACAAGATGATGGAGCAGAAAAGGTCCAGACGAGTCTGGGGATTCTCAAAAGTGGAAAGCTGATACAAGATTGGGAGGCGGATACCGTGGTTCGACGAGTCGGCGGGTGTTCTGTACCAACTTTTCTCATTTCCCCAGCTAGGTCCCCAAGCAGAATTAGAGGACTAACTCCCCAGCAGATCTAAGGTCTGTGGTTTCCCTAGCCGAGTCAAGATGGTTATCCCCGGTGGGTTTAAAACGGTGTGTCCTCGGCAGCCAAGCCTGAAGGTTGCTATCCCCGAGTGGAGCGGGTTTCAATGAAATATATCTCCAGCAGTGTTCATCCTACCAGCGGATTGGACGAGTTTCCGTAGCAGACGGATATTTGCATCCCCAGCTGAGTGTATCCTACATGTGGATTGCATGGGTAATCCCCAGCGGAGTAGCATTCGTTTCCCTAGCAGGGTTAGGATGGTTATTCCCAGCAGGTGTCAGATCGATGCTTCCCCAGTTGCCAGGCCAGGAGGTGGCTGTTTCCCAGCAGAGTATCTGTGAGCATTTCCCCAGTGAAGTCGGCAGGTATCTGTGAGGGTTCCCCGAAGCAGAGTCGGGATTGATATCCCCAGCAAGTCAAAGATCGTGGTATCCCCACAGAGTGTTGGTGGTTCTTATCCCCAGCAATTCCCGAGAGGATTGGGTGCAAAGGAGGTTTTTCCCAGCAAGGGTTGCCTATTTCCCAACAGCAGTGTTATTCCCCAGCAGGGCGGAATCGTAGTATCGACGAGTTCCTCAGCAGAGTGTCTCGTGCTCTTCAGAAAAGTCCCTTTAAGGGGGATGTTTTTTATGCATTCATCATGTAGAATAGGCATAACATGTTGCATAGAACAATAAATCGCGTAGCATTTCCATGATTATGGAGCATTACGCAGAAAAAATCAGTCATGCATCATTGCAAGCATAGGCTAGTCTCAAGCTGTGGTTACCGTTTGAGATTTGGTTTCCCCGGAAATGGAAAGATGTTACTCCGAGGAGTTTGGTTTTGTAGCAACAATATTCCCCAGTAGTGCGATATTGGAGGAAGAATTTCTGTCGTGCGAGATGGAAGTTGCAAGGTGTTACTCCGAGGAGTTTAGCCTCATGTTTGATCAAGGGTATTTCCCCAGTAGTGCGATACTGGAGGAACTTTTCCGTCAGACAGAGATGGAAATAACATCAAAGGACATTACGCGATCAGCGCGATTCAAGCCGTGGTTACCGCTTGGGATTTGGTTTGCCGGATAGTGAAGACGATACTCCGAGGAGTTCAGCATTGTGAGCAACAGTATTTCCCAGTCATCAGTAAGTGTCTGGTCGAGCTTTCTTTGGTGTCAAGTAAACATCATCGTTCGATGTCCAGTAAACGTCGAGTTTCTTCCCAGTCATCAGTAAGTGTCTGGTCGAGTTTTCTTTGGTGTCCGTCAACATCATTGATTCGATGTCCAGTAAATGTCGAGTTTCTTCCCGGTCATCAGTCAGGGCTTGGTTGGAGATGTTACTCCGAGGAGTTTAGCATCACGACGTCAGATCAGCAATGTTCCCCAGTAGTGCGATATTGGAGGAAATGTTTCCGTCGGACAGAGATGGAAATAATATCAGAAGACGTTACGCGATCAGTGCGATTCCGGGATTCAAATGGAGAAAAGGAGATGTTGAGGCATTTTCTGGAGATGGGGTTCAAATGAAGGAAGGGAAGTGTTGCGACATTTTCTGGAGATCGGGGTTCAATCAGAGAAGAGTATATGCTGAGGCATTTTCTGGGGTTCAAATGGAGATTGGAGTTGAAGAATGTATCCGGGATGAGGTCCTCAGGATTATCTTCTGTTCATGTGTCACCTTAGACTCGGGCTGAGGCCAATGGAGGTCGTTATAGGTGTCTTCTGAGGAAGAGATACACATGCTACCTTCCTTTGTGAAGGTATACCCTCTGACATGTCGCCCTCAGAGTGGTGTTTGGTGTTATTTCCGACGTTGCCAGCGGAATTATCACGAGAGATTGGAGATCGGGGTTCAAACGGAGAAAAGAAGATGTGGAGACATTTTCTGGAGACGGGGTTCAAATGGAGAAAGGGAGATGTTGCGGCATTTTCTGGAGATTGGGGTTCACAATGGCGATCGTGAGTTATCGTCAGGCGACTGGGGTTCAAACTGGAGAATGGGGTTCGTTATTTTGGCAAACAGGAGAACGGGGTTCAAATGCAGTGATCGGGGATCATTCGCGAAAAAGAAAATTTCGGGGTTCAAGAAAATGAAAAAAGAGCAATTATCAAAAAAATTTGGGGTTCAAGAAAAGCATAAAAAAGAAAAGAATAACAATCCCCAGTGGATGTATGGTGTTCAGGCCATGGTTATCCCTGTGTTACCATTTATTTTGGTATCCAGGTCGACTTTGTTGTTTCGGTGATCAGGCCAACTGTCTCCGTACCAGACGGATTTTCAAGATTGTTTCTTCGCCGATGCTGGCGGGCGTTGTTAATTATTTTCCCATCAGAGTGCAAATTGTTCGTCTATTCTTGGTATTCAATCACTCTTCATCCCGATCATCTGAAAGCCGAGGCTATTCATATCGACAGGTTCACAGTGGATTGAATAGGGGCAGCTGTAACACCTCAAAATTTGCCCTCCTCTCTTGGGACTAGCATAACATATTACAAATCATTTTTAGGTCATTAGGCATTGCATATTGCATATCATGTGGTTACATTGTGCAAAGCCATTCTCATAAGTCTTGATCAGAAGATGAAGAGGTCATGGTGCAAGTTAGGGTTTCATTGGACTGGTCATTGATCATCTGAGGATGTGGAGGTCCAAATTAGGGTTTTGTGGTTCTCAAGGAGATTGGTCTTCATCTTGGTTGAGGTGATACATCATCATTGTCAGGGTTTTGATATCATCCAAGAGGTGCAAGTGTTTGATCATATACCTTGAGATTAGGGTTTTGACCACTGGTCAACCCTAATCAGTTGCATTGGGCCAATCAGGGCATGGCTAGGAGATGGGGTCTATGATGTATATGGGGATCATCCCATGGTTTTATGGAGCTAATTGAGGCTAGGGTTTCACCCTTGAGCCATTTCATTAGAAGATTGGAGCTCAGATTGATCAAGGCATTGCCAAATTCATCTATCAGTTGAAAAAGACAACTGTGGTCAACTGTGCATGATTTAATGGATTTGGAGGTGGAAATGAGTTGGATATACTTCATTCATGTTGGAACAAGTGTTATTTGACATTTCAAAGCTTAAGAATGAAGAAAATCAAGTCAGGACAAAAATTGCCAAAAATAGAAAGTGACTTGTAATGGAAGTTTCCAAAAATGGAAAGTTTTTGACCTCAAAATTACATGTCCAAGGAAGCTTCAAATGAAAATTTGTTCAACATGAAAGTTGTAGATCTTGGTCTCACTTTTCCAAAAAGTCCAAGAACTTGAAAATCCCATGTATGGTTGGCAAGTTATGGTCCATTCAATTTCAAAAATGACCCATAATCAAAGTGGCATAACTTCCACATGGAGTGTCCAAATTGAGTGATCTTTTTATGTGCAAACTCCATTTAACATGTACTTTCATGGTGCATAATTGGAATTCATCAAAAATGGTCAATGCAAAAAGTCAATTTTCAAGTGTACAGTTAAAAATCCAAGGGCAAAATGGTCCAAGTTGAGAAATAATTGGAATTTTGGCATGGGAGTTTTTGCAACACCTCACAAATGCAAATTAGAAATTGTTTCAACTGTCATAACATGTTAAGGTTCAATATTTGACCAAGTCATTTTGGAATTGTACTTGAAAATGCATTTTGTGGCATGACATGGTGAAAATGAAAATTACAAAGCCAATTGCCATGAGACAAGTGCCAACACATCACAGCTGGTATTTGGAGAGTGTGTGAGCTGTCATACAGCTGTCACAAGCCCCAGGGTGAAATGTCCATTTTGCCCTTGCTTTGTAAAATTGCATTTTTGCTAATTACATTGCATTTGGTTAATTAGTGATTAACAAGGTGATTAGAGCTGGAGTATTTAATCCTAATCATAACTGAATGCTAACCACAATCACATTCTCCAAAGATTCATAACAGAATTTCACAAAAACCTCTCAAATTCTCAAAACTTCATCAAGCTTTTTTTCTTCAATCTTCATCAAACCTTCATCATTTTTGCTGATTCTTCGTGGATTCATCTTCCATAAAGCTTATTGAAGAACTGTTTTGGCAAATTAAGGCGAAAGCATAGCTAAATCTCAACTGTCCAAAGCTTGCTCATCAATGAAGTTTTCATCATTCTTGCACATGGAACGTCATTGAGCTGAAGAACTTCTTCCTATCATCTTCCTATACATCAGTCATCATCTGTTTTCGGTTTTTTCACCTTGAAACATCCAGATCGAGTGCTGCATTCTCCAAGAGGTAATTCTTCGAATCTCGCCTTTGCTCAAATTGTTATATGCGTTAGAAAGATCGTGGAACGTAGAACAGCATGCAATTCGTAGTTTGTGGATTGGTTGATTGTAGAATGAGATATCGTATTTTTTAGTTTTGATGTTGTTTCTTTAAATGCTCGATCCGTGAGATATAGTGAGAGTTAGGCAAAATCGATCACATATTTGGAATCCTGGTGTTCAGACCTTTCCAATGGTTACCTGTTTGTGAATTTTTATGAAGATTTGATGTTCTTGGATATTGATGCATTTCTGGAAAAAACGATGATGATGATGATGATGAAATCTGGAAAAAATCTCTTGTTTGATCCGTGCCATGCGCTTGCATTTTTGAATCTTTGTTTCCCTCCGCTTTTGGCCAATCAGCGTGTGCCACTTCAATTAGTAAAACGCAGAGTTTTGAGCCTGGGAAGCGATATTTACAATTATGCCACTGAATCCATTTTAATTAATTAAAACACTTAATAATTATTCAATAATTTAACAAACTTTAAAAAATCATAAACAATTAATTACTAGTCCAAAAATAGTGAAATTTTTTTTGATAGATCCCATATTCTCTCTAGTTTTTTATAGGCATGGTACCATAAGTTGTGCATGGAGAAATGTTGACCTGGCATGTTGATCTTTGACTTGTGTACATTTTTTGCATGTTTCACCATATTCATCATGAAATGCTGATACTTGTAAAGAAATGAATGAAAAATTTTGTGCTTATTCTGGACATGTTGATGGTGATTTCCATGTAAATTTTATGATTTTTGGATACTTGGTGATGGAGATATGACTTTTTGAAGTAAGGTGTGACAATTTGTGTCACACCAAGCTAGGTCAACTTTCTGATTTTATTTGTCTGGCTTAGGAATGTTGATTTGAGCTGAAATTTTGTGTGGATGATCATTGATATGTCAAGATAACATGTGAGTTGTTCTGGATTTTTCTATGGCATTTTCAAATTGATTGATAATTTTCTTCACTGTTGGTTCATTTTGTAACATTGTGTGACACATGTTTGTATACTGTTTGTGAAATTCTCATATGGTTTTGGATGAAGATGAAATTTGGTATGCTGACTGTAGACACATTATAGGACATCATAGTTTTGGTCCCATTCATTTCTAATATGTTGTCACTGTTTTGTGAATTTTTGAAGTGAATGCATGTGTTGGTGCTATGAATTGGCTTGAATAATTGTGTCTGGATTTCTTGATTTTCATTGACCTACTTTCTTTTGTCCAATTGAGCTGAAAATTGACATGCTACTTGTTGATTGTGTCCTGTTTAGGTGTGAATTATTTGAGGATTTTTGGAATTGTTTTGGTATGCTTTTTATTGAAGTCATTCTGTTTGGACTTTTGGTGTTGTATTTGACCTAGTTTTGTACCAAATCGGGCATGAAATGATATTGGTGAATGGTATGAGCATGGGACCAATTGCATTTGCTTTTGAATTGTTTTAAGTTGATTTTGGATTGGTATTCCTTGCTGTTTAGATTTTTTTATCACTTTTGGACCCTAGGCTTGGCCTAGTGGTCCTGTTTCTCACATTTGGTGTGGATTTTCAGGATGAAATGCAAAAGGCTTAAGGAGAGAAATGGAAATCAATTAAATTGAGATTGTTTGATGTTGAGAACTAATTTGACTTTGTTTTGTAGGTTGTGAAGCTTGGGCTTGAGCTTATAGCTTGCGCTTGTGTGCATTAACTTGTGTTGTCTGTATAGATTGACATTTGCTGTTTATTGTTGGTTTGTCTGAGTACTGATGATACTTGATTGATTTCAGGTACATTTAGTCGCTTACAGTTCTTTAAGAACTTGCTTGCTGCTGCTTGGTTTTTAAACCACTTGAGGTAGGACTTCTATTCTTCATGTAGTCTGGAAGACCTGGCCTGTTACTTGGCCAGGCAACTGTCTGAAGTCCTCCTTAAGAGGCGATGTTTGTGATTGTTTACTTTTGTGCCAAGCAGGTAAAGACCTCTATGATGCAATTGGCGGAACCCAAGGGATATGCAATCTATCCCCCGCTATTCTGTGAGTCGTCCCTCTGCTCACACCACTGTGTTGATGCATTGGGACACAAGCCCAAGATCTTGTGCTGTTGCACAATCGAGTCAGAGTCTTTGAGCGTAGAAGGGTCCCTCCCTTCTGGACCCACGCTCCTTTGTCTAAAGCTCTCCCTGGTCAGGGATAAGAGCTGTGAAGTCTAATCTTCACTCACCTTTCATCTGCTTCACCTTAGCCCCGCAATGGCAAGGTTAAGAGCGAATACTACCCATGTACAGATGACTTGCTTCGGCGGTCAAACCCATTGTTTGAGCCTCACTTGATCGGTTATAGTGTGTGCTATGTGAATATTTGTTTGAAATGCTTGTTTTGATCTGTATGCTTGTATGCTTGCTTTCTTCCTGGATAGGATTAGCTTGCAGTTGTGCAAGTAGGTAGAAACCTGAACATAGGGTAATGATGCATGACAACACTAGGCTCGAGTACAGCTCCCTGGTAGTGTGTCTTCCCTTGGTTTCTGGCTAGAGTTTCTTTCCCTTGAGGGGGAACTACATCGCCCTGATCCTCGTTCCAGACGAGGTATGTAGGCAGGAGACCGTGCGAGGTCTCTCCGGGCACTTTTTTTTCTTCTTGTGTGTGTTTGCTTGTTATCTTGTGTTTGGTTCGGATGCCGACGTAAGTCCAGTGATTGGCGGTCGGGCTCCACGTTTGCCCTTTTGTGTGTGTTTTGGTTCGGATGCTGATGTAAGTCCAGTGATTGGCATTCAGGCTCCATGTTTGCCTGTGTGTTTGTTTGCTTGTTTGGCGTGCGTGAGCCGAACTACGACAGCTCTGATTCTCGTTCCAGACGAGATACGTAGGCATAGGATGCGACGTCCTATCGAGCTCGTTCCTCTTAACCCCACCTGCGTTCCCTGTGTGTGTGTGTGATGTTTTAGCAACCTATTCTTTCTTTTAGAACGTGGATCCCGTCGAGTACGACGGACGTGAGGGGTGCTAATACCTTCCCCTTGCGTAACCGACTCCCTTACCCTTTCTCTTTGGTCGCGAGACCATTTCCTTTCCAGGTTTCTCTGAGCGTTTCCTTTCCCTATCTTGGGATAAATAACGCGTAGTGGCGGCTCTGTGTGTTTTTTGTTTCAGCCCGCCGGTTGTTTTTCGCGGATGCGACATCGTATTCAGTCAAAATCATTTGCCATCTCGCAACCCGTCTGGTCAATGCTGGCTTCTCAAATACATACTTGATCGGATCCATCTTGGAAATCCATAGAGTGGTATGAACCAGCATATACTGTCTTAGTCGGCGAGCAACCCGTACCAAAGCGCAGCAAGTTTTCTCGAGTAGTGAATATCTTGTTTCACAGTCGGTAAACTTTTTGCTAAGGTAGTAAATTGCATGCTCTTTTCGACCAGACTCGTCATGCTGCCCCGATACACACCCCATAGATCCCTCGAAGGCTGTCAAGTACAGAGTTAATGGTCGTCCCTCCACAGGAGGCATCAGAATCGGAGGCTCCTGCAAATATTCTTTTATCTTTTCAAATGCCGCTTGGCAATCATTATTCCACCTGACCGCTTGATCTTTTCTTAACAGCTTGAATATGGGTTCACTCGTGGCTGTTAGATGAGATATGAACTACGAAATGTAGTTCAATCTACCTTAAGAAACCACGAACCTCTTTTTTCTGTTCTCGGTTCAGGCGCTTCTTGTGTTGCTTTTACTTTAGCAGGATCAACCTCGATTCCTCTTTCGCTTACAATAAACCCCAGTAATTTACCGGACCACACTCCAAAAGTGCACTTATTCGGATTCAACCTCAGTTTGAATTGTCTCAACCGGTCAAACAGCTTGGCCAAGTCTACCAGATGCCCCTATTCTGTTTGGGACTTTGCTATCATGTCATCAACATAGCATTCGATTTCATGATGAATCATATCATGAAACAAAGTCACCATAGCTCTTTGATACCTGGCATCGGCGTTCTTGAGACCGAATGGCATCACCTCCGCTATTGACACTCGCCTCCAAGGCAGCCCCAACCTTCACTTCCTTTTTGACCTCCTCGGTGCCTGGATTGACATCCTCAACCTGCTCTTCGTGCGGCTGAATCACCTTCTCCTCTTGTTTTAACAACCTGGCTAATTCCTCCGGCAACTCACAATCTTCTTCGCCTTCTTCTTCGACATGGTAGATCGGATTGTCGAAGTCATATCGAGGTGTAACAGGATTATTATCAATGAGATCCGGAGAATGATCGCATCTGTATGAATATTGATTCATACATTGCTTTTGAGGTCGGAACGAGACAAATCAAAAAGAAGGAAAATTGAAATTCTGGTGTAGTCAGAATTCAGATGTTCTACTCCAAGTCATGACATCTGATCTAACCTTGTAACTAATACAGCAAGAGAGTTATTAACCACTGTACTAATATGCACATGTTCACAGATGTCACGACATCTCATTATATGTCACCCTAGAATGGATGAACACCTGGTTCTGTGCATCAGGAAGAAAGACTCAACAGAGATCAATCCTAGCACTCACTTCTGTTGTTTTCTTACACAGTTATCAGCATGATGTCTTACTGGTAATTTTGGACATCATCTGTTACATTGTTCCAGTGTGTTTGTCTTTTACTTGTATTTCCTGAATTAAAGGTTCAACACTTTAATCTAATTTCCACTTATTAGGTTGCTAACAGCTAGGCTATTTGCTAGGTTCATTAATTGTAGGTTAGTAGTTGGTTTCCTGGATTTTAGTTCAGCTATTGATTCCCTGAAGAATAGCCTGAGAAAAATACCGAAACAGAAAAACCAATCATCCTACACTTTAGCACATGCTGTTGGGAATGAATGTCACAACATTCAGTTCGACAGTCAGAACATATGTTGATTCTGTTATGTTCCTGGAAACAGGCTGTGCTAAGTTTGCAGTACTGTAAAAGACCAACTAGTCTCTACTTCAGTATCAGCCTTCAATATCAACTGTCAAAACATCCAGTTTAACAGTTTCACAATGATCCTTCGACCAGGTCTGTTATCCTTGAAGAGAACAGACTTAAATAAATACTGAACTGAACCTAACCTGCTTATTGTTCAGTATACGTTGTCACTGATGAATGTTACAACATTCTGATTGACATTCAAACAGAAGGCTATATACCAGGTCTGTTATCATCTTGATAAGTTGACTGGAATACCAGCTGAGTTATGACAGTAATAAAAACACATGCAGAAGGAAAACAAACACAGGAAATTGTTAACCCAGTTCAGTCCAACATGACCTACATCTGGGGGCTACCAAGCCAGGAAGAAGATCCACTATCAGCAGTATTAATTCAGAGTTAAACTCCCCCGTTTACAACTCTTTACTTAATCCCTACCCAATGCAATTTATACCTAGGAACTCCTAGATAGAAACCTCCAGTTTCCATTCCTATCACTACAAATACAATGTAATGTTAACACACCTTGAACTTGCTTCACAGCTTCATTCAAGAACAAAATCACTCTTGCCTACAGGCTTTGAGTTACAAATACTCTCAGCTTTGACCACTGAGAAACACATGGTAACCTTCCCACAGATTGGGAGGTTTACCTCACACACACCCCTAAAAATTCATTCTAAGAGGCTTACAAAAACTAGGTTACAATGTGCTATTTATAACCTAATCACCCAACTGGATTTGGGCCTTCAGAAATCGCAGCAAACTTGTTCTTTGCTGTTACAAATACAGCAGAAAATTTCTGCTACAAACAAGGTCTTCAATCCTAAAATCTCTCCATATATATCTCCATATTTAGAGCCTATATATATTCTGATTAAGTCTTTAAGACCTCCACATGGGAGTTAGGATATTCACCAAATATCCTTACTAATCCCAGAATATATACTGACTTAATTACTTCAGTTTTCTACACATGTACGATGTCACAGGCCTGATGTCATGACATCGTACATGACATGTTGGTCCAGATGTTGAACTTCTTCAACCCAACATATTAAAACAACAGAGATTAGTACATTATTTGTTTTACAAAATTAATGCCAATCCTAAGGTATTAACAAAAATGAAAACAAACATTGCCATTTTTATTTTTTAAACTGCAAAAATAAATGAAAAACAGGGAACACCGCTTTTACTACAAAAAACATCCATTTATTAGTGATGCAAAATGTTGCAAAATGAAACACATGAGGTGGCCCTTACAATGAACCAATACGTTTCGGGCAAAACGTATGGCTTTCATGCAAACAGAATTGAAAAACAGAAATATTACTCTTCACGTAGAGTGACAGTGATGATCTTTTAGGCCTTCCAGTTCTGGACCTCCATCCCTGGTACGCACGATTTTATCCAATGATCGAGCTCGCAGTCACTGTCGATCGCTTCACCCACCGCACAGACGCAATTTGGATCTGGCATTCCAGCACTGGTGAATGTGAACGGTTGACGACGTCCTCTGTTTTGTCCCGACGAGCCTTGGCCCGACTGATAACCAATCCCAAAACTATCCTCTTTCACCGCCTGTTTTCCTTTTGCCCTGGCTAAAGCCTCGGCCTTATCCACCTTTTCGGCGATCGCTTGCTGCCCTTAGGCGAACCCTTGCATGACGGTGATCAACTCACCCATCTTCTCTTTCAGCTCGAGAATGTCAGCGTTGGGTGGATCCATCATTCTGGGTTTGTTGAGTCTGGCAGGATATCTGAGCGGACGAGCTATGTTCAGAGGAATGACTCGGTGTGTGCGAGCAAGGATTCCTAGGTCAATCAAACAGGTTAGATACTGACACCTACAAAACAGAGAACAGGTTAATATGACTCACACATGAATGCAATGTCTATCCGTATGAGGAATATTCTGTCTTTTGATTTTGGCTTCATCGAGGCAGATAATAATTCGACCATAACATTCTGACATCAGGATGTCTCTTAACCAGAATCTCAATCGAGAATGTTCCCTGAGTATGGATAGACATGAGTTAGATGCAGATGAATGCGAAATGGGAATGATGCAGATGCATGAGTGCAAGTCAATGTGCCATCCTCCAAGTCATCTGAACATCCACTGTACTGAATTTCGGTCTCTGAACTGATCACAACCATCTGAGGGACTGAATAACCACAAATCCCACTTGGGGTTCCGAAATAAACGGAACGGAGGATATATCACCATCATCACTAGAAAACACTGATCTGATAACAACAAAATCATCTGTACCAACCCAGGGAATCCTGAAATAAACGGATCCCCACTGATAAATACCACGGACAACACTCCGACGTGTCAGAAATAAATATCCATAAATCCAACTGAACCAAGGTCACTATCACAGAATCACTGACGGAACTTGTACTTGTAGGAATCAAACCCTCCTCTCACAGGTGAATTCTAACAAGGTCATCCTAAGGCGGATAATGGTCTCGACAATCGGGCAAGATACTCAACGGGTTTGCCCTTTAGGGTGTGTCGTTGCAGCTCTCATAAGATCATCCAAACCAAAGATCCGGGAAAGAACGGTCACCGAAGTCAACATCTCAAAAGAGGCAACCCAACCAAAGCGGAATAACTCCACCCGGAAGGGCTTTCTCCAATGAACCTCGTCCAGCTGTGGTATGACACGCCTCCCCATCATGTCATGACAACATGTGAAGAAACATGAGACCACGCTAATCCTAGGTGTATACTCGGGCCTGGGTTTTAGCCCTCACTCAGAACACCCACCCCAAATCAAAGGAACCAAACCTGTACAAAATCCAGCACAGTAATAATATGATGCATGCAAACATATATACAAATATATACACAGTATAATAATCACAAATGCAATAAATAAAGCAGTAAAAGCACCAAAAACTATCCTAGAGAGCGCTAGGATTGACTCGCTTAGGGAAGATGGACCAGCAAGAGGTCAGCTTCTCTTTAGTCCCCAGCAGAGTCGCCAGCTGTCGCATCGCGAAAAACAACCGGCGGGAAAAGACACAGAGCCTCCACCGTGCGTTATTTATCCCAAAGGAGGGAAAGGAAACGCTCGAAGTAAACCTGAAAAAGGGAAAGGAATGGTCTTACGACCAGAGATTGCAAGGTACGGGAGTCGGTTACGCAAGGGGAAGGTATTAGCACCCCTCACATCCGTCGTACTCGACGGGATCCACGCTCAAAAGAATAGAATAAGGTTGCTGAATAACTGCTCAAAGAATGCACACACACACTGGAATAAACAGGTGAAAGAAGATGGAGGAAGGGGACTCGGCAGGATGTCGCATCCTGGGCCTACGTAGTTTGTCAGAAACAAACATCAGAGTCGACGTAGTTCAGGGAAATGGGAAACGTGCTCGCTAGGATATCGCATCCTATGCATACGTATCTTCTCTAACTAGAGAAAGAATCAGAGCACTCGTAGCTCGGCTAACGCACGCTGAAACAAAACGCTGAAAAGACGCTGAGATGCCAAAAGAAACACACAACAGGAAACGGAATGCCAATAAATGGACTTGCTTCCAACTCCGAACAATAAACACAAACAGGAAACAGAATGCCAATAAATGGACTTACATCCAACTCCTAACAAACACGAAAGGAAAAAAGAGTCTCGATTGCAACGAGGGCAAGAGAAAAGGAAGGTCTCTATCGCAACGAGGGCGAGAGAAAAGAATCGCAACGAGGGTGAAAACCAGCTAGGATTAAATGTTATTCGTCAGTCAAACTCGACAAGACATCGCATCTCGTGCCTACGTATCTCATCTGAACATGAGAATCAGAGTTGCCGTAGTTCGGCTAAACTATTTCTGTTTGTTTTGTGTTTTTTAGGTGAACGACGCTACTACGCAATCTACCGGATGCTCGACCTTGGGAGACTTACTCACCTGTAGTAGAAGGAGTCAACGTGTCCTTAAGGGAAGATAGAGTTTGTTTGTGTTTTAGGAATGCTCATGCAAGAAAGGAAGTCCTAGACGAAGAAACCGTGCTACCTTAATTGTCATGCAAACGAGAGACTGTACAAAGTCTAGCAATCCTATGGGGATACAATCACACTAGACAAAAACATATAACATGAAGTAAACACACCAACAAGGGGGCTCAAACATCCGGGTAAGGCTTTAGTCAAGAGGGGTCATATCAACCTCGACAAACAAGTCAAAACTGTAGGGGTGTACTGAAGCTCTTAACCACTAACATTGAGAGTTAGGGTGAAGCTGATGAAAGGTGGAAATGAGGATAAGACCTCATGCTCTTAACCCTGGCCTGGGTGAGCTCAAATCAAAGAAGGTGTGGGGATCCAGAATGAGGGACCCTATTCCACTTGACTGACTCTATACAAGATCTTGGGTGTTTATTCAAAAGCATCAGCACGTAGTGCGAGCATAATGAAAGACTCAACTGAATAACAGGAGATCGATTGCAAATCCCTTCTATCTGTCAATTGCCTCATCTTGAGGTCTTATCAAGTAACATGCCTCAACAAGGAGGTCTTTAGCACAAGTATAAACAAGCACAATCATTGCCTCTTAAGAAGGACTTCAACCAAATGCCTGCCAAAAGACTACATGGAGTTAGAGAATGATTACCTAGGTGGAATACCAACCACAACAAAAGCAAAGCTCAAGCAAGAGCTAAAAGCGACTAATGTACCTGTACAAAAGTCAAACAGTCAATATCCTATTCAGACAAACCAAACAGACAATCAACAGTGGTGCTTATTCATCATCTACACAAGGTAAGTCAAAGTGTAAGCAACTCAAGTGAGTTCATCACCAATGGACCTACAACATAACAAAGGTTAGTGGACAAAGTAATTTGCATCTCAAGTCATGAGATCACATCAACCATTAGAGCTAAATGCTTGAACCTGAAATACAAAGCTCAAAAGGTGAGTACAAACCACTAGTACCAAGACTAGGGTCAAAGGCAAGTCAAACAACCAAAACAGAAGTCAATATTTCATATGAAGCACATTCAATCAATCAAGAAGAAAGCCTCAAAAGGACCAAAGCCAAATCATTAAGCAAAGTCATCAATTAATCAAGATAAGGCAAAGGCACACAAGATGATCACAATTGGACATTCAAATGAGAAAAACCATATTAAAACAGAAAAGCATCCAATGATCATGAAATTTTTTATGTGAAATAAACATGTTAAACACAAGCATCATGCCAAAAATTAAGTCCAGAATATATCAAATGACCTAGGAATGAAAATGAACAAATGCATCATCCAAATGTGTGACACAAATTGTCACACCCAAAGTTCATGTGTCTAAAACAGAGATGGAAAATGATAAAATTGCCAAACAAAATCTCAAAAATCATGTAACATGTTATGAATGAGCATGTCAAATTTCAAGGCAATTGGATAATCAATGAGCATTTCATAAATCAATTGGTACAACATGTCACATTTGCATCATGTTCAATCACACAAACACAACCAAAAATCCAGCCACAATAAAATCAGGAAAATGACATCAAAAAATAATAGACATCACAACAATCATGTGAAAAAAAGTTTGAACTAATTTGGATTGGTATGCTATTTTTAGTGATTTTTGGAAATTACATGAACAAAATGAAATAATGTTGAAAATCATATGGAAATGATATTTGAAATGAAAAATGGAAATAGCCATCACCAAGTGTTGAACCCAGGTCTTGCTGGTTAACAAGGGTGCTCCATGGAAAACAAAATAAAAGAAGAAAAGATGCAAGCGCTCAGGTTCGAACCCTGGTTTGTTAGGTCACATGCGCTCAAAGGAAAATGAATTGAAATCTTAAAAAAAGTGCAAAGCAGGGAATCGAACAGGGGAGCGTGTGGTTCACAATAGTGCTTGAGGAAAATAAATTGGAAGTGCGTTGAGCAAGAATCGAACAGAGGGCAAGCTAGTTACATGAGCGCGCTACAGTACAAACCCTAAACTCATGAATCAGACGGTGGAACGCGGTGGTTTCCACCGTCTTCCCCGATGAAGCCACGGCGGCGCTCAAGAACTTTTCCCCCAGAATTTAGCATACTATACATCATTGGAACCGTCTCGCTATGTAGAACACGAATCTAACAATCATTTAGCCTAAAGCTCCATGGATTTGGCAAATCGAAGGAAAACACATTGAATGTCAAAACTTCAACTCGTCATAACTCACTCAATATCCAACCAAATTCAAAGATATTCATATCAGAATCATCAGTGAGACAAGACCTACAAGATCATGGCAATAAAATGAAGAAAAGGAGTGATCGATTTCCAACCTTCTTGAAGACCAGCGTGATGAACTCGTGGATTCAAGGCTCCTCCAGCTCCAGATCTCCTCTCTCAACCTTGTTATGAAGCTTGATGTGAGAAACAACAGCTGGAACCACCTTAATTGAGCTCAATCTTCAAGATCCATCTTCATGTTCAAGCTTGGTGTGTGCATGATTCTTGGCCAAATTCTTCAATCCAATGCTTGATCTGTCTCAATAACACATGTTGAACACGATTATGCAGTAAAATCAATGAGTTATGTGGAGAAATTTGAAGTTTGAGATGAGAGCAAAAATGGAGGGAAATGCAATTTCTAGATCTAGAATGTGTAATCTGATCAAAACAGTTAGGATTATCTATTTATATCACCTGTTAATTATGTTGCTAATCACAATTAGGCTTGGCTAATGGAAAATTAATGAGAAATGAGGTGTATGACCAATTTGGCAAGTGTGTGGTGGCATGAAGATTTCACACGTGAACAGTGCAAATGCATGGTTCAAAGTCACTTAAAATCATCCAAAGATCACAATAGCATTGGTATTTTTCATGTATGATCAATAGAATTTGAATTCTCCATTTTCCCTCCAAAATATACATGCATGGACAAATGATCATGTGAGTTAATTTCATGCAATGCAATGTTTGATTTGAAAACTATTGGTCACAAGAAGCAATTTGCAAAAAGAGTGACTCCATTTGGAGTTTTGTAGCCAAAGTTATGGCACTTTGAAGTTCCAAGCACACTTGGTGATCATTTGCTCATCACTTCTCAACCATTCATCAGATGCTCATGATCTTGGACTTTTTGAAAACAGGAGAGAAAGATCTTCAACTTTCATGTTGACCAAAATTTCATTTGAAGCTTATTTGATGTTGGAAAGTCAAGTTGAATGTGGTCCAAAAACTTGCCATTTTTGGAAACTTTCAATTACAAGTCACTTTCCATTTTTGGAAACTTTTGATTTGACTTCAAAATCTTCAAGGTAGATGTTTGACATGATGAATAAGCCTATTTTGGACATGAATGAAGTGTCTCAAACCATTTCTCCACCTCAAAGCCCTGAGTTGACTGCACAGTTGACTTGTGTGGGCCTCAGATGACCTGAAAATGCACTGATGACTTTGAACCTCTACCACTTGGTAAAGTTGCTTCAAAATGAACCTTAGCTCATATAAGCTCTTTAAAATAATCATGTGGCCTTCATCTCTAGGAAATACTTGCTCTTTTGCACTGAGGATCCTCTTGATGCCCAATCTTACTGCCATGATGCAATGCAATATGGAATGATAAATGACCTAAAAAATGAAGTGAATGCATGAATGGGGGGTGCAAATTTGAGGTGCTACACCAATGTATGGGAGAATCATTTGTAAGGGCTTAATGAATTTCCCCTTTTTATCATCATTAATGAAAAAATCCATGTTTCACATTCAATTTTGTGATCCTTGTCTTTCATTTATTTATTTTCACTTTTCAAAACAAATGGCAATATTATTTTTCTTAAAATTGTTTTCATTTTTCTTTCTTTCATATCAATAAAAGCATGAACCCTAAATCGTGTGGATCACCTTCGACAACCACCAATGACAATTCTTCTATAGTCTCATATGACTTTAATAACCTGATTAATCACACCAACGAGGATTGTGATGAAGATTATGATCTCCCCGAAGAATTGGCGAGACTTCTCAAGCAAGAGGCAAAGGTCATCCAACCGCATGAAGAATCAGTTGACGTGGTCAACCTTGAGACAAACGATAAAGCTAAGGAGAACAATGTAGGTTCAGCTCTACAAGAAGAAGTCAAGGCGAAGTTGATCAAGCTATTGAAGGATTACATGGATGTGTTTGCATGGTCATACAAAGACATGCTCGACCTCGATACCGATATCGTGGTCCATCGTCTACCTCTTAGAGAATAGTGCCTCCCATGAAGTAAAAGCTACGAAGGACTCATCCTGACATGGCTATGAAGATCAAGGAGGAAGTCAAAAAACAACTCAACGTAGATTTCCTAGCGGTCTCTAATTACCCCTAATGGATTGCCAACATTGTTCCCGTACCCAAGAAGGACGGTAAAGTAAGGATGTGTGTGAATTATAGAGATCTAAATAGAGCGAGTCCCAAAGACGACTTCCCACTACCCCACATTGATGTGCTAGTGGACAACACCGCTTAGTTCTTTGTTTTCTCCTTTATGGATGGTTTCTCCGGTAACAAGAAGATTCGAATGGCTCAAGAAGATATAGAGAAAACCACTTTCATAACCCCATGGGGCACCTTCTATTACAAGGTCATACCTTTCGGATTAAATAGCACTGGCGTAACATACCTACGAGTCATGGTCACACTCTTTCATGATATGATTTATAAAGAGATAGAGGTCTACATTGTCGATATGATATACAAATGTAAAATCAAAGAGGAACACCTTGTTAATATAGAAAAGTTCTTTGAGAGGCTAAGTAAATCCAAATTAAGGCTTAATCTCAACAAGTGCACGTTTGGGGTAAGATATGGCAAGTTGCTAGGTTTTATCTGTAAGACCCCAATTTTGTCCCTAAGATCCCTCATGGCATCATAGCATTACATTGCATTAGCCTCAAGGATCTTTAAGCATCTTGGCTTCCTTACCTTTGGGTGGGATCTCTTCTTGTGAGTGGTTTGAGATCACCAGGCATGCTTGCATTGTATATTCTTGCTTTTCTTGTTTTAATCACTGACCAAAAGCACAAAAATATGTCATTAACCTTTTTGTTTTGTAGCATCAAGCAAGCACAAGTCAGGCACTTCAATAGCATCCTTTGTGCAAGAGCTGAGACATTTTCCTTGGTATGAGGACCACATGATTATATTGAGCTTACATGAGTTAAGGTTGCATTTTGAAGCATTTTCATCAAAAGATAAAAGGCTCAAATTCATCAGACATGTCTAGGTCATCTAAAGACCTATACAATCAACTAGAGTCAATTGAGGACTATGAGTTGGGGAGAGGGATTTAAACACTTCATTCATGTTCAAAAGAAGTTCATTTGTCATTACAAACATCTATCTTGAAGATTTTGAAGTCATGGCAAAAGTTTCCAAAAATGGAAAGTGACCTGTAATTTCAAGTTTCCAAAAATGGCAAGTTTCTGGTCCACATTCAACTTGACTTTCCAACATCAAAGAAGTTTCAAATGAATTTTTGGTGAACATGAAAGTTGAAGATCTTTCTCTCCTATTTTCAAAAAGTCTTATATCATGTCCATCTGATAATTGGTTGGGAAGTTATGGCCAAATAATCACCAAGCATGCATGGAAGTTCAAAATGCCATAACTTTTGATTCAAAACTCTAAATTGGTCCACTCTTTTTGCAAATTGCTCCTTATGACCAATACTTTCCAAATGAATCATTGTCTTGCATGAAAGAAGCTCATATGACCACTTGTGCATACATGTGCATTTTGGAGGGAAAATTGATAATTCAAAATTGGTTGATCATGCAAGCCAAATACCAATTCCATGATGATTATTGGATGTTTTTAAGTGAAATCCCAGTTTACATGGTACTGTTCACGTGTGGATTGGTCATGCTAAGCACACTTGCCATTTTTGCAAAACACCTCACATTTCTCTAATCAAGATTAACCAATGCAAATTGAGATTAGCAAAGTCATTAACAGGTGGTATATAAGCTAAATCATAACTGTTTTGAAAGGAGAAGCATTTGAGATCTGAAAAATTCACATTCCCTCCAAAAATTCTCTCTCTTCGAAATCCAAAATTCTTCACACAAACCTTCATTTTCTTTGCACATTCATGATCCTAGAAGAATTCTAAGCAAGATCCAACCACTGCTTTGAAGATTTGAGCAAGAATTCGAGCTACACAAGTGCAAACTCATGGCTATGAATTTCTGAAATTGAGCTAGATCCAAGGGCTTTCAACCATTACTTCTTACATCAAGCTTCATAGGAGGATTATTGGAGTAAAGTTGGAGCTCTATAGCATCTGAGGACACGAGTTTGGATCACTGCAATTTCAGGTAGGTGAAATTCGATCCTCTTATTTTGCCAATTTCTTGCCATGATTGTGTAGAGCCTGTTACACTGAGCATGCTGATATGTTCTGTTTTGAAAATGGATGAAAATTGAGCTTGTTATGTTTATTTTAAGTTTTGAGATCCAAAATGTTTTACTTCGATCCATGAGATACACGATGAATTAGGTTAGATGAATGTGATATTCATGATCTACGTTGCAAGAGCTTTCCAACCATATAAAATTTGTCAAGATCTGGAAAATTTTCGTGAAGCTCCGCCGGATTTCCACCGGAGAAGACGACCGGAACTACAGTTCGGCGTCTGGTTCTTGCTGCTAGGGTTTCATGATGAAACGCAGCGTTTTGGTTTCAAGCGCTCCTGACCTTGCTTGCGCGAGTTCGATACCTGGCTCATGTGTTTCTGAATTTTATTTGAATTCTCACCTCCCTTGCGTGCGTTCGATTCCAGGCTTGTGCGCTTTTCTGAATTTCAATTGAATTTTCATCCTGGACTGGCCGTGCGTGTGTTCGAACCTGGCTGCATGCATCTTCTGAATTTCATTCAAAATAATATTTTCCCTCCATATTTCATTTCATTATTTCATTTTATTTCTTCAATTTAAAAAAATCACTAAAAATAGTAGAATAATCCAAATTGATCCCAATTTTTTTTCACATTCTTGTTTTGATCTCTAGTTTTTTATAGCATGTATTTCATGATTTGTTTGTTGCTGGTTTATTAATGTGTGATTTTTGATTGAACCTTATTGCCAAATTGATATGCCATGATAAATGCTTTGTGAAATGCTCATCCTTAATCCAATTGATCTGAAATTTGGTGTGCTTGATCTTCACATGTGATATGATTTTTGAGCTTTGGTTTGGAATTTTTATCATATGCTATCACTGTTTTGGACACATGAAGATATGTTGTGACAATTTGTGTCACATTTTTGGTATTCAATTTGTGCATTTTTCTTTACCTATCATTTGAGCTCTTCTGGATTTGATATTTTGCACATTGCTTGTTCATAACATGAGTAGCTTGCATAAAACATTTCATGGCCATTTGATGCTTTTCTGTTTTGATTTGGATTTTCTAATTTGATTGTCCACTTTGTGCACCTTTGCTTGCCTTTGCTTCACATTGATCATTTGATGCCTTTACCTTGTGAATTGGTGTTGGTCCTTTTGAGGACATCTTGTGACATGTTTGAAATTGCTTTATGCAAAAGATTGACTTCTGTTTTGATCATTTGATATGGTGTTGAACCTAGTCTTTGTACTAGTGTTTTGTACAAAAACTAATTGTGCTTTGTGTTTCAGGTTTGGACATTTAGCTTTGATGGTTGGTTTGATCTCACTTTGTGAGATACAAATGACTTGAATTCTAACACATTGCTGTTTTGAAGGATTCTAAGTGATAGTGATGAGCTCATTGCTTCATTTGATTGCTTGACCATTGCTCATTGAGTTGTGTAACAGTTAGACTGTTTGTCTGTTTGTTTTCTGTCTGAGATATTAACTGTTTAGCTTTTGTAGAGGTACATTAGTTGCTTGCTTTTAGCTCTTGCTTGAGCTTTGGATTATGGTTGATACACCACTTAGGTAGCTACTCTCTTACTCCATGTAGTCTGGAAGTCCTGTCACCTTTTTGGCAGGCATTTTGGCTGAAGTCCTCCTTATGAGGCTCTTGTTGTGATTATTTACATTTGTGCCAAAGACCTCTAAATGAGGCATGTTACTTGATAAGTCCTCCTAAGTGAAGAGGCAATTGACAGATAGAAGGGATTAGAAATCAATCCCCTGTTATTCAGTGAGTCGTTCATTATGCTCGCACTACGTGCTAATGCTCTTGAACAAACACCCAAGATCTTGTTTAGAGTCTGTCAAGTGGAATAGGATCCCACATTCTGGATCCCCATGCTTTCTTTGTCATAAGCTCACCCAGGCCAGGGTTAAGAGCATGAGGTCTCATCCTCATTTCCATTTTCATCAGCTTCACCCTAACTCTCAATGTTAGTGGTTAAGAGCTCACAGCTTACCATTACAGTTTGGCTTGTTTGTCGAGGTCGATATGACCCATCTTGACTAAAGCCCACCTATTTGATTGAGCCTCTTGTTTGTATATAGTGTGTGATGCATTATTTGCTTGGTTGTTTTGCATGTGTTTGCTTTTGCTCATTTGTTTGTTTTGAGGAGTTGGATGTAAGTCCATCTATTGGCATTTTGTTTCCTGTTTTGTTTTGAAGAGTTAGATATAAGTCCATTTATTGGCATTATGTTTCCTGTTTTTGTTTGGAGTCGGGAGTAAGTCCATCTATTGGCATTCCGTTTCCTGTTTGTTTTGAGGAGTTAGATATAAGTCCATCTATTGGCATTCTGTTTCCTGTTTGTTTTGAAGAGTTAGATATAAGTCCATCTATTGGTGTAGCGGTGTATTCGTCACTTTATGATTTATTGATTAAATCAAAAGCAAAGCATACAAAGAATCGAGTCGCCACCGCACTTTTATTTATCCAAAGGAATGGCTAAAAAGCGAACAAAAGCCTAAGAAGTTTTACACATAGAAAACCAATGAAAAGATCAGAGATCTGGGTAAGGGGTTAATTACGCAATGGGAAGGTGTTAGGTACCCAAAACGTCCTAGGTACTCCTAGGGAGCCCTTTTCACACTTGTTGTACGAAATGTTATTTGTTTATGAAATATTTATTATGCAAAATGGATTGAAAGGATGAGAAAAGAATATACAAGTTATTATTTTTGTGTTTGGACGGATGAACCCGTTGCCTACGTACCTTTCCATGGAAGGTAAGGATCAAAACACCGTAGTTCGGCTAAAAGATTTCCAAAATATGAGTGGGTTCATTTTAAAACAAAAGCCCTAAAGTCTTTCGTTATCCACGGGAGAAAACTCAACCTTATACAAACAACAAGTCCATCATGTGAGAAAAGCTTCAACTTGCTGGGGTTAACCCTATAATAAGCAAGGAAGTCTTACAATTCAATCACTAAGGACAAAAAGGTGAGATTAACATCAACCAACTAGGATAAATCAAACCTATGGCTAATGTATGAAAACTTATCAAGAATGGACAAAGCCACAAAACAATTGAATGAGTGAAATTAACCAATTAGGATTATTCACAAAAGTGGTCAAGATATGATTAGAATTCAATTCAAAAGAAGTATTATGAAAATGAAGTTTGAAAATCAAAGGCTTAAGGCCTAGGTTTCTAATTTGAAAACAAATGAAAATGTTTGCACAATAGTTTTCAGGTCTTGGATTAACATGCAAATGGAGGTTTAAAGACACAAATGGTGGGAGGGTGAGGAAGTAAAACTTCTTAGATGTTCACCTCTTGAAATCATATGTAGATGATTCAAGTGATTCCTTTGGAATAGGCAACAATGCAAATAACAGATGGACAAAGTAAATGGATACCGGATGCCAATCAATGGACTTATTCCAATCTCACAAAACAAAACATGGATACCGGATGCCAATCAATGGACTTATTCCAATCTCCTAAAACAAAATGAAACAATGATACCAGATGCCAATCAATGGTCTTAGACTAGTCTCATAGGAATGATCATAGGAAACAACTGCCAATAAATGGACTTACAATTGACTCCTCACAAGAAACAAACAACAAATGCAATAAGCAAGAGGAAACGAGTTGCCAATAAATGGTCTTACACTCGACTCCAAGGAAAGGAATGCCAATGAATAGTCTTAGTTCCAAATCCCTCCAGATCATAGGAAACTACTGCCAATAACTGGACTTACAATTGACTCCTCAATGGACAAACAAAGTGTCACAAAGCAATGAGCTATGATTATGAAATGATATACAAGAAATGATGATAAATGCACAAGGCACACATAAGCAAATATGCACAGATGAATCAAGTAAGCAAACAAACAAGTCACTTAGCACACACTATACACAATCAATTAGGCTCAAGCAAGGTTAGGCTTTACAGCCAACTGGAATGGGGTATTTTGAGCTCTTAACCCTAACATTGAGAGTTAGGGTGAAGCAGATGAAATGGAGATGAGGGGTGTACCTCATAGCTCTTATCCCTGGTCAGGGAGAGCTTTAAACAATGGAAAGTGTGGGAGTTCAGAAAGTAGGAACTCTTCTCCACAAATAGACTCTATAAGATCTTGGGTTATTATTCACAATGCATCAACACATGGTGTGAGCAAGATGAATGACACACTAAGTAGCAGGAGATGGATTACACATCTCTTTTATCTGCCGATTGCCTCATAAGAGGACTTTTCCTGCTTGGCACAAAAATTAAACAATCACAAACATTGCCTCTTAAGGAGGACTTCAGACAGGTGCCTACCAATAACAGTAGGTCTTCCAGACTACATGAAGATTAGAGATTATACCTAAGTGGTTAAGCAACCAAGCAAAGCAAAGTTCAAAATGAACTTAAAGCAACTTATGTACCTGTGGAAACACTAAACAAATCAGTACAATACTCAGACAATCAACCAACAGTCAATAAGCAACAAACAATCCCAATGTACAAAATGTGTAAGCCAAAAGTCAAACTCAAATGAGTCAACATTAACCTACAAAACACACAAATGTTAGTAATCAAAGGCAAACATCAACACTCAAATGATGGAGCATCATTAGCTATGGAACTTGGATGTTCAACCTGAAATCAAAGCTCAAATGTAAGCAACAAACCACTAGGTCAAAGCCTAGCATCAAAGATGGAGAAAAAATTCAAAACAGAACTTGAAATTTAACATGAATCAACTTCAATCACATCTTGACACATTCCAAAAGGTCTCATATCAATATCATTAACCAAATGCATTTCATGATCAAATGAAGTTCAAGGCAATTTTAAAGCTCAAATGTGATCAACCAGAATGAAAAATGCAAATCAAATCAGAAATAATTCAAATAATTCTGAGAAAATTCATGATCAATCAAGACATTCATAATATGCATCACACAAAAAATCAGAAGCATTGGACATCATTTGGTATGGCAAACTCATCATACAAGTTGAACATCAAAAGGTGTGACACAAATTGTCACACCAACTTAGCACAATCATAAAACAGAATTGGTAACTGATAAAAATGCCAAATCAACACCAAAATTTCAAGCAATGTGTCTAGTTTCATCATGCAAAATTTCACATTCATTGGATAAGAATCAAGCATTTCACAAAGGTATAAGCATGGCAAGGTCAAATAAGCATACATGTTCAATCATTCTAGCACAAAAAATTATCCAGCCAAGCACAACTTTGGAAATTATGATCCTAAAATAGTAGACAAGATAAGGATCATTTTGCAAAAAATTGGGATGAATTTGGATGAGTTTTGCATTTGTTATGATTTTATGAAGTTTGAGTAAAAAATGAAATGAAATGTAACACATGAAAATGAATTAAAATGAAATAAAAATTTAAATGGAAATTGGCGCCAGGATTTGAATGAAACGCCGCATTTCATTAATCCATGTGGCACGGTCAAAGCAGTCAAACCAACAGGGACCAATCAAGCTGCTAGCATGGCACGGACATGGACCAATCAGAAAGCGTGCCCTAGCAAACACATGCAACCACGGTTTTACGTTGCAAAAGAGGATCAAAAGCGTTGCCATAGGTGAAATTCATCTTCTTCCTCGCGAAGAAGATGAACAGTGGACTGTTCATACGAACTCAAGAACATTTTCTCCAGAAATCACAAATGAACACATCATCATGTAGCATATTTCATGTAGATCACGAATCAATGCATAGCTAAGCCTAATTCCACATGAGAAGAGCAAATCGAACACAAGAATATTCACACAAGAAACTTTAATCAACCCTAACTAACTCAAAAGTGCATGGAATTTCATGATTCAAAGCTCAGAGTTACCAGCAAACCTAGATCTACAACAACATCATAATAAATTTGAGAATTAGAGAGATCGATTCATGACCTCTTGAAGTGCAGATCCGTTGAATCGTGTTATCCAAGGCTTGCAATGGCTCAAAGTTCCTCTATGATGCTTGTGGAGTTGATTGAATGAGAGATTGAAGCTCAATTGCTCTTGAATCCAACAGAATTTGACATTGCCATGGATGTTCTAAGCTTCGAGCATGTTTCAATGTGGCTCCAATTGCTTCAATTCCACGTGCAATTCTACTCCAAAATGCCTCAGGATCAAGAATCAAGCAATGGAATGTGCTCTTGTTTGAAGAAATTGCAAAAAGATTTGAGAGAAAAATTTGAAGAATTTGGATCTAGATCTGAAAAAGTGAATGCTAATCCTCTGAAAACAGTTATGATTTTCTTTATATATGCCTTGCTAATTATGTTTAAATCATGCTTAAGCCAAATGCTAATGAGATTAGTCAAGTTTTAAGGTGTATGTGCAAATTGGATTTTCACCCCCATGCATGGAATGCATGTGTGAACATTGCACGAATTTCCCTCATTTTCACTTAAAAACACATTTTGAAACCAATGGTGATGGCAAAAAGTTCAAACCATGCACCAAATTTATATTTTGTAAATTCCCTCCAAAAAACCAATGAATTAACAAGTGATCATGTGATGATAATTCATGTAATGTGATGCATGATTTGGAAATTAGAGGTCAAGAGGAGAAAAATGCAAAAAGAGCCACTCATTTTGGAGCTTTGGTTGAAAAGTTATGTCCATTTGAAGTTCCATGCATACTTTGCCATGTTTTGACCATATCTCCTTAACCACACATGAGAAATTGATGATTTGGAAATGGGAGAGAAAGATCTACAACTTTCATGTTCAACAAAATTTCATTCGAAGCTTTCTTGATGATGTAATATGAAGTTGAAGTTGAGCTAAAACCTTTCCATTTTTGGCAAATTCAAATTATAGGTCACTTTCTATTTTTAGAAAGTTCTGACCTGACTTCAAATTCTTCAAGGTGAGTGTTTGAAATGTCAAATGAGACTTGTTTGAACATGAATTAAGTATTTCTAATCACTTCCCACCTCCAAGTCCACAGTTGACCTTGCAGTTGACTTTCTAGGCCTTCAGTTGACTGGGAAATGTTCTGATGAAATTCAAGCTTCTACCACTTGGGATTTTGCTTCAAAATAACATCATAGCTCCTATGAACTCTTGATAATGATTGTGGGATCCAAATCTCAAGAATGACCATCATCTATTGCTCAGTGACTGCCTTTGGATTGCCTTAACCTGTTGATGCTTCATCTGCAAGACAAAGGTTAGATGACATATTTTTGTACTTTTGGTTAGTGATTAGAAGAAAAACCATGACATACAAATGCAAGGAATGCTTGGTGATCAAGAACCACTCTCAAAAAGATAACCAACCCATAGGGAAGGAAGCAAGGTGTCCAATGATCCTTGAGGCAATGTGATGATATGATATGATGCCATGAGGGATCTTAGGGACAAAATTGGGATCTTACAATTGGCATTCTATTTCCTATTTTGTTGTTAGGAGTTGGATGTAAGTCCATCGATTGGCATTCTGTTTCCTCTTTCTGTGGTTCTCTCTTGAGACTTGTTATTTGCTTTTGCCTTGTGCTTGCTCATTCCAAAGGAACTTACTTGGATCATCTCTATGATCTCGAGAAAGGAACTCCTATTGTTGGTTCTATCCCTCACCCATCACCCTTAACCTTTTCTCTCCACCTTAACCCAAAACCAAAAACTATTTGTGCAAATATTTGACTTGTTTTCAACATTAGAAACCTAAGCCTTAGGCTTTTGATTTTCAAACTCTCTTTTCATAACACTCATTGTGAATTGAATCTTTAAGTCAACTTTGACCATTTTGTACATACTTCTAATTGGTTAATGCAACCATTCAAATGTGTCTCTTTTGTGGCTCCATGCCCATTTCATAATCAAAATTTTCATAACCTTTAGCTATTAGGTTTTAGATATCTTTGTGGTAGATGTAATACTCACCTATGTCCTTAGTGAGTGGACAATACGTCTTCCATGCTTATTATAGGGCTAACCCCTCACTAGCATGTCGAAGCTATCCTCACATGGTGGACTTATGGTTTTTTCAGGTCGAGTTTTCTCCCTTTGATAACAAAAGACCTTAAGGCTTTTGGACCAATCAATCCACTCACTGTTTTGAAATTTTTTACCCGAACTACGGGGTTTTAATCCTTATCTTTCATGAGAGGGTACGTAGGCAATGGGTTCATCCATCCAAACACAAAATGTAAATAAACTTGTATATTCTTTTCTCATCTCTTCAATCATGTTTGCACAAATAAATTTCATAAACAATAACCTTTTGCAACAAGCGTGAAAAGGGCTCCCTAGGAGTACCTAGGATGCTTTGGGTGCCTAACACCTTCCCATGACATAACCAACCCCCTTACCCAGATCTCTGTCTTTTACTAGTTTTGTTTGTAAAATTTTATAGGTTTTTGTTCGCTTTCTAACCATTCCTTTGGATAAATAGAAGTGCGGTGGCGACTCGACTTTGTATGATTTACCTTGGATTTAGTCAATATCTCCAATGGTAATGAATACACCGCTACAGAAAAGTGGTGACTCTGCTGGGGAAACATAACAAATTCTCCCTGGTGGGTTTTGCCAACTTTTCACACTTTTTGTATTATATTGTTTATGACATATTTTTGTGCAATTTGGGATTACTCTATTGTTTGTAATGATTGAATTGCTTGATATATCAATTGCTTGCATTGCTTGGTGATCTTTGTGAGATGAGTTCTATACCCGAACTCGAGTGCACCCTAGGATAGGAGAATGGCGTAGTCTCGTCGACTTGTGTGGAGTTATTCCTTAGCAAGTTGACTTGCGAGTCCATTCACTTGGTGGAGGTCATGTTGGGATAATAATGTCACACAAGTAAGTTGTGGTTAGACATTACTCTTTCCAGTATGTGCCTTAGAAGCCAAGGACCTTAGTTTACCAAGCCCGTCTTGGCCTATTTTTAGGACGTAGTGCGGAAGTCGTTCAAATGTAAGATTTGATACGATTGTTATGAGATACTACACTCATAAGAGTCTCTCTTGAGGATATTTTTGGAATACGAGTAGTCGTTTCTCCGATAATATCTGAAAGATGGGATGATGACTATGGGAACCTCTGGTAGAACATGCTTGGCAGGTTTAAACCCTAGTACACTCCCTTTGGGTGGTTCTTAACCAAGACTCCATGCTCGTGACTTGCAACAAACCCGTGATCATGGTCGATCCGTTCATATGGCCTTAATATCAATGGAACTTGGGTGTTGATAAGGCGTAAGCCATAATCCACCAAAATGGATGATTGATATTAAGGATAATATGAGCCATCCCATGACCTTTGTCTGGTGTGCTTTGCTTGATCCTTGAGTGTGATTGTTGCATTCATGCATTCATGCATTCATCTGCATCCATATCATCAGATAAAAAGAAAATTTTCAAGGAACTTAAAGGGGTTTATTCGCCAAATTTTCAGACATGGAAAGACAAAGATATATTTGATGAGATATTTCCAAATGCAATAAAATGCTTAATATTCCAAAATTTGCAAATAAAACCCTAAAGGTCCCTTGAAATAAAAAACAAATCATGTGCACAAGCATTGCATGCATCATATGCATAAGCAGGTGTTGTTCTCAGCCTCTGGTCTTGTGGTCTAACTATGTGCTCTTCATTTATTTTGAAGACAAGCTGACTCACCGGTACTACACCAGAGCCAACTCTTCCAGATTGATGGATCATCTAGAGCAAGAGAACCGTGAGCTCAAAGAGGAAGTCGCCAGACTGAGTGCTTTGATGGAATCGTTTTTGGCTGCCCAGAGCCAGTCGTCTCCAACACCTTCAACTCCTCCCTAGAGGACAGTCATCTCTGAGATTGTTTCCTCTGTTGTGCCTGCAGCCAGTGCACATTTTGCAACAGCCATGCCAACCGGGTTTCCGTGGGGGATGCCTCCCAGCTTTATGCCTGATATCCCCGCTCCAACGTTTGCTTCTATACCGGCATCTAGCCCGGTCCTTGCTGTTCCTCCTCCTGTCGTGCATACCGTGCCTAGGGTAGACGACACCATCTATCATTCTGAGTCGTCTGAGGGCCCAGATGTTCATGAAAAGATGGACGCTATGAATGATCAATTTCTTGAGCTGCGCAAGGAGTTGAAAAGTCTTCGAGGAAAGGATCTCTTTGGAAAATCTGCTGTCGAGCTGTGTTTAGTTCCCGGTGTGAAAATTCCTATGAAATTCAAGGTCCCTGACTTTGAGAAATACAAGGGGAACACTTTCCCTCTCAGGCACCTGGTCATGTATGCCAGGAAGATGTCAACTCAGACAAATAATGACCAGCTGCTCATTCATTATTTTCAGGACAGTTTGTCCGGTGCTGCACTGCGTTGGTATATGAGTTTGGACAGTGTGAACATTCGTTCCTTCAATGATCTTGGCGAAGCCTTCGTCAAGCAGTACAAATACAACGTGGATATGGCTCCCGATCGGGATCAGCTCAGGGCCATGTTCCAGAAGGACAAGGAAACGTTCAAAGAGTACGCCTAGAGGTGGCGAGAGTTGGCAGCTCAGATTGTGCCTCCGCTAGAAGAGAAAGAAATGGCCAAATCTTTCTGAAGACCTTGAGCTCATTCTATTACGAGCGGATGATTGTTAGCGCTCCTTCGGACTTCACCGAGATGGTGAACATGGGGATGCGTCTAGAAGAGGGAGTCCGAGAAGGACATCTAACCAAAGATGAAGGCTCTTCTACCAAATGATATGGGGCGTTTGCGAAGAAGAAAGATAGAGAGGCACATGTTGTGACCTCCCATGTGAAACCCAGAAGACCCTCTGTGAGGAGGAAGACCGTGCGTCCAGCCGGTAATCAGCATCAGGTGGCTCATATAGCACATGTCTTCAGAGACAACCAACAGTATCATCAGCACAACAATAATCAACAATCACCTCAGCAATATCAGCAGTAACATCGTCCTCAACAGCAGGCCTACCAGCCTCGTAACAGTAATCAAGCCAACACGAGTTATGAGAGGAAGAAAATCACTTTCGATCCGATTTCGATGTCATATGCAGAATTGTATCCCTCTTTGATAGAAAGGAAGTTTATTACTCCGAGAGACCCGCCAGCTATACCTGTTAACCCTCAGTGGTGGTATAAGCCTGATTTGCATTGTGTCTATCATTCGGGTGCTTCCGGCCATGATGTGGAGAACTGCTTTCCGTTGAAGACTAAGGTTCAAGACCTTATGAGGTGCGGCATTTTGAGCTTTGAGGACTCAGGTCCTAATGTTAAGAAGAACCCATTGCCCGAGCATGGGAAATCTGTCAACATGGTCCAGGGCTGCCCTGGCAAGTACAAAGTCAAATATGTCAGTCACATTCGACAATCATTGGTCGAGTTGCATCATCTGCTGTGTGATTACAGTCATCTGGAGCACGATCATGATAAATGCCGAATCTGCTCTGTTAACCGTTTGGGTTGTCGCCAAGTGCGCAAAGACCTTCAGGAATTGCTGGATGAAATAGTCATTGAGATCCTTCAAAACAGGAATGTTGATGAAGATGAACCAGAAGTCAATGTAATTTCTCCGGTGTTTCGGATACCTGAACTTGTTATCATTAGATACGATGGTAGCAAGCAGAAGGTTTCTCCTTCGCTGATTATCAAACCTGCCGGTCCTGTGCCTTATTCTTCTGACAAGGCAATCCCATTCCGATACAATGTTGTTGTTGTGGAAGATGGGAAAGAGGTGACTCTGCCGTCCTCCTCTATTGTGAATATTGTTGATGTGAGCGGGTTGACCCGTAGCGGTCGTGTGTTTTCTGCACCTCCGAAGCCTCAGGCTATCGCTGATTCTGTTGAACGTCCGGTTGGGAATGCGGTGAATTCTCCGAACCCGACACTTGTTGTTAAACCCTCCTCTGTACAAAAGACTCATGCTTCTGTTGGCCCTAGTGGCAATTTGAAATAAGACTGTGATGAGATGCTGAATCTCATCAAGAAGAGTGAGTACAGTGTTGTAGACCAGCTTCTACAAACACCATCCAAGATTTTCGTGCTATCATTTCTTCTGAATTCAGAACCGCATAGAGAGGCTCTGCAGAAAGTCTTGGATGTGGCATATGTCGATCACGATGTCACTATAGAACAGTTCGATAGCATTGTTGCAAACATTACTGCTTGTAACACTTTGAGTTTCTGTGACTCTGATCTCCCTGAGGAGGGAAGAGACCACAACTTGGCTTTACACATTTCCATGAATTGCAAAGACGACGCCATGTCCAATGTGCTGGTGGACACTGGGTCATCCCTGAATGTATTGCCAAAATCCACTCTCTCAAGATTGTCATTTCAAGGACCTCCCATGAGGCAGAGTGGAGTTGTTGTGAAAGCTTTTGATGGGTCGCGTAAGACTGTGATTGGGGAAGTTGATCTCCCAATCAAGATTGAACCAAGTGATTTCCAGATTACCTTCCAGGTTATGGATATTCACCCATCATATAGCTGTCTCCTTGGTAGACCATGGATTCACGAGGCTGGCGCCGTGACATCCACCCTACACCAGAAGCTGAAATTTGTTAAGAACAAGAAACTGGTAGTGGTAGGGGGAGAAAAAGCTCTCCTGGTTATCCATTTGTATTACTTCTCATACATAGATGATGAGGATGAAGTTGGAACTCCCTTCCAAGGTTTATCTATAGCTGAGCCTGTTGAGAAGGGAACTCATTCATTTGCTTCCTATCGAGATGCGAAACTGGCCATTGAATGTGGTGCAGTTGTTGGTCTAGGAAAAATGATTGAGCTTGAAGACAACAAGTCCCGGGCTAGCATTGGCTTTTCTTCTAGGGTCTTCAACGAGAAAGGGTTGTTCAAGAGTGGAGGTTTCATCCACACTGGTCAGAGCGAAGAAGTTGCTGCTGTCTTGGAAGAGGATGCAGAGGATTCTGACAATTTTGTCATCCCTGGAGGGATCTGCAACAATTGGGTCGTTGTGGATGTTCCTACAATCATCCATAAGTCAGAGTAATAATCACTTTGTTTAAAAACCCTTCTCTCATGCCAAAAGGAGAAGTGATGACATTTTTGACAGCATTTATACAATGATATTTTCATTCAATAAATTCATGCTAAATGTTTGTTTTTCCAATGATTTTCCATTTTTTGCTTTTTGCGTGAAATTGGTGATCACAAAAAACCTAAAAAACAAGAATAAAATCAATCTTTTCATCTGCATAATGATTGCCTTGTTTGATTTCTAAAAAGCTTTTTATGTCCAAAATCATTATGCAGGTTGATTTCTAAACCCATTGAACATAATGATCCAACGCCATCTCCCAATTTTGAATTCCCTGTATTCGAAGCGGAGGAAGATGATGTTAAAGAGATTCCTGATGAGATTACCCGTTTTCTTGAGCATGAAGATAAGATCATTCAGCCGCATCTTGAGAATCTAGAAACAGTCAACTTGGGGTCTGAAGATTGTGTTCGAATAGTGAAGATTGGGGCACTCCTTGAAGAGTCTGTTAAGAAGGGGTTGATCGAATTGCTACGAGAATATTCTGATATCTTTGCTTGGTCGTATGAAGACATGCCAGGTCTAGATACAGATATTGTGAAACATTTCCTGCCTCTGAAGCCTGAGTGCGTGCCTGTGAAGCAGAATCTCAGAAGAACTCATCCTGATATGGCAGTAAAGATCAAAGAGGAAGTTCATAAGCAAATTGATGCGGGGTTTCTGGTGACTTCTATGTATCCTCAATGGGTGGCCAATATTGTGCCCGTTCCTAAGAAAGACGGAAAAGTCCGAATGTGTGTGGATTACCGTGACTTGAATAAAGCTAGTCCGAAAGATGATTTCCCTCTACCACACATCGATATTTTGGTAGACAATACAGCTAAATTCAATATCTTCTCATTTATGGACGGATTTTCCGGATATAATCAGATTAAGATGGCACACGAGGATATGGAGAAGACAACATTCATCACACCTTGGGGAACATTCTGTTATCGAGTGATGCCCTTCGGTTTGAAGAACGCCGGAGCCACGTATCAACGAGCTATGACTACCTTGTTCCACGATATGATGCACAAGGAGATTGAGGTCTATGTTGATGATATGATTGCTAAGTCTAGAACAGAAGTTGAACATGTAGAGCATTTGTTGAAGCTTTTTCAGCGTTTGAGGAAGTTCAAGCTTCGTCTGAATCCCAACAAGTGTACATTTGGAGTCCGTTCTGGCAAGTTATTGGGCTTTGTTGTCAGCGAAAGAGGTATTGAGGTTGATCCTGCAAAGGTCAAAGAAATACGAGATATGCCTGCGCCCAAAACTGAGAAGCAAGTCCGAGGTTTTCTTGGCCGCTTGAATTATATTTCCAGATTCATATCCCACATGACTGCCACATGTGCGCCGATATTCAAGCTCCTCCGGAAAGATCAATCTCATGATTGGACCGAGGATTGCCAGAAAGCTTTCGATAGTATCAAAGAGTATCTGCCTGAACCTCCAATCTTGTCTCCGCCTATAGAGGGAAGACCTTTGATCATGTATCTGACAGTTCTTGAAGACTCAATGGATTGTGTCCTTGGTCAGCAAGATGAATCAGGAAAGAAAGAATGTGCTATCTACTACCTGAGTAAAAAGTTCACTGATTGTGAGTCTCGATACTCAATGCTTGAGAAGACATGCTGTGCTTTGGCTTGGTTCGCTAAGCGTTTACGCCAGTATATGATAAATCATACAACTTGGTTGATATCCAGAATGGATCCAATCAAGTATATCTTTGAGAAGCCTGCTTTAACCGGGAGGATTTCCCGTTGGCAGATGTTGTTATCTTAGTATGATATCGAGTATCGAGCTCAGAAAGCTATTAAAGGTAGTATCTTGGCTGACCACTTGGCACATCAGCCTATTGAAGATCATCAGTCAGTTCAGTACGACTTCCCAGACGAGGAGAATCTGTATTTGAAAATGAAAGATTGTGACGAGCCTACACTCGATGAAGGACCAGAGCCTGGTTCCCGATGGAGTATGGTGTTTGATGGCACTGTAAATCAGTACGAAAATGGTATTGGGGCAGTAATCATTACTCCTCAGGGCACACATATTCCTTTTACAGCAAGGCTAACTTTCAAATGCACGAATAATATGGCTGAGTATGAGGCTTGCATTATGGGATTGGAAGAATGCATTGATCTGAGGATCAAGCATCTTGATGTTTATGGTGATTCGGCCCTCGTTGTCAAACAGATCAAGGGTGAATGGGAAACGAATCAGCCTGGTTTCATTCCATACAGAGATTATGCGAGGAGGATTTCAACGTTCTTTACTGAAGTCGACTTTCATCATATTCCTCGAGAGGATAGTCGGATGATAGATGCTCTTGCTACGCTTGCTTCCATGATTGTGGTCAAGTATTGGAATGAAGTTCCCAATATCACCATGATGCGCTTGGATAGACCAACTCACGTATTTGCAGTTGAAGAAGCGAAAGATGATAAGCCATGGTATTATGACATCAAGTATTTCCTCCAGAACCAGGTTTACCCGCCTGGGGCATCTGTGAAAGATAGGAAAACTTTGAGAAGATTGTCAGGTAGTTTCTACCTCAATGGCGAAGTGTTGTAAAAGAGAAATTTTGACATGGTTCTGCTCAGATGCGTGGATAGACACGAAGCAGACCTGTTGATGACTGAGGTCCATGAGGGTTCATTTGGTACTCATTCCAATGGACATGCCATGGCTAGAAAGATGTTGAGAGCAGGCTACTATTGGTTGACAATGGAGTCTGACTGCTGCAAATACGTGAAGAAATGTCATAAGTGTCAGATTTATGAGGATAAGATTCATATTCCTCCGACACTTCTGAATGTGATTTCATCACCATGGCCTTTCTCTATGTGGGGAATTGACATGATTAGCATGATTGAACCGAAAGCGTCCAATGGACACAGGTTTATTCTCATAGCAATTGATTACTTCACCAAATGGGTTGAAGCTGCATCATATGCAAATGTGACCAGGCAGGTGGTCGTGAAGTTTATCAAAAATCAACTTATATGCCGTTATGGTGTGCCAGATAAGATCATTACTGATAATGGATCTAATCTGAATAACAAGATGATGGAAGAGTTGTGCAGTGAGTTCAAAATTGCACACCATAATTCTTCTCCTTACAGACCTAAGATGAATGGGGTTGTTGAAGCTGCTAATAAGAATATCAAGAAGATTATCCAGAAGATGGTTGTCATGTACAAAGATTGGCATGAGATGCTGCCATTTGCTTTGCATGGATATCGTACATCTGTCCGCACTTCAACAGTGGCAACCCCTTTCTCTCTTGTCTATGGCATGGAGGCCGTACTCCCAGTAGAGGTGGAGATCCCATCAATGAGAGTCTTGATGGAGGCCAAGTTGACTGATGCTGAATGGATTCAGAGTCGTTACGACCAGCTGAATCTGATCGAAGAGAAGAGATTGACTGCCATGTGTCATGGTCAGTTATATCAACAGAGAATGAAGAAAGCTTTTGATAAGAAGGTCAAGCCTCGTGTGTTCCGAGAAGGTGACCTTGTGTTCAAGAAAGTCTTGTCTTTCGCGCCCGATTCCAGGGGCAAGTGGACTCCAAACTACGAGGGTCCATACGTTGTTAAGAGAGCATTTTCAGGCGGTGCTTTGATACTTACAACTATGGATGGGGAGGATTTCACTCGTTCTGTGAATTCAGATGCAGTCAAGAAATACTTCGCCTAGAAAGAAAAACAGAATAGCTCGCTAAGTTGAAAACCCGAAAGGGCGGCTTAAACAAAAATGAGCGTCTCGGTGGATTGAAAACCCGAAAGGGCGATCCAGGCAAAAGTTAGAGACATGAAAAAAAGAATATATTTGCATCCCACTAGATTGAGTACCTCATCCTGGGGAAATCTAGGCAAAAATTAGGGATTTGGCAAGTAACTGCATCCTGACAAGACTGTGTTCTACATCTGTCATTCGTCAGAGATTCTTGTTCATTCGTCGTCAACTGAAGCTTCGAATACATCGAATCCGGAATTGGTGGAGAAATGGTCATTATGTTCAATGTAGCCCTTTTCCAATATATATCACCAATTTCGAACTTGTACAGATCTATGGAGTCTTGCCATTTGCAGGCTACCATTCTATCAAATAAATTTGAGCTTTTATCCTATTATTTGCACTCTTATTTGTTTCTTTTCAACAAATGTTTTGCATGTTTTAATTGATAAAAATATCATTGTTTTAAATAAATAAATTTTTCACAAATTGTTTTTAAACAAAGTGAACATTCACAATGATAAAAAGATACTTAGGAGATCCTCAGTGCTCTCCCAAGGGTGGTATGATTCCCAACAGGGTAAGATATTTGTTCATATCCCTGGCATGAATGTGTCCTCTCCTCCCAGGATTTTGTTGGGATTTCTCCCCACCAGAGTGTGTTGTGGTTAAAATTCCCCTGCTAGAGTGCTTGTTGAGAGTATTCATATCCGGATTTCCAGCAGAGCAGCAGTCTTTCCTGTTCGGCAGTTGTGTCCTCTCTGGAAGACTCGTTTTGAGGGGTTGGTCCCCACAATTCCTCTATCCTTCAGGAAAACTCCTCAGCAGGTTTGTTGGTGGTGATGAACTTTATCTATATAGGTTCATCCTAGAGTGGTATGCTTGTCCACCACTCTCCCCTAGCAGAAGAGCAGTGATCTTCACTCCTTATCAGAAGTGTTTTCTTTGGAAGGTCCGGTATTTGGTGGTTGATCCCTAACTTTCCTTCTCTTCCTCAGATAGTTCATCCCCAGTAGAGTTGTCGGTGATGGATGTTATTTGTGATAGTTCATCCCCAGCTGAGTTGTTGGTCTGTTGGATCCTATCCTTGATGATGTTATCTTCCTCAGATAGATCCCCAGCTGAGTTGTTGGTGTGTTGGATCTTATCTATGATGATGCTATCTCCTGCATGTGATATTGCTATTTCCTCAGACAAATCCCCATCAGAGTTGTTGGTATGGCGGGCTTTATCTGAGATGATTCGTCCCTTGCTGAGATACTGTTTTCTGGTATCTGGGTCTCCCCAGTATGGGTCGCTTTTGTGATAGTTTCTACCTGCATAATGAACTCGTTTCTCCGGCTGTGACTGTTGTTTCCTCCGGAACCCTTTGGGGTTTATTTCCCCAAGCAGAGTGTATGGTAAAGGTATTTTTTTGCCTCCTTCCTCCTCAGCAGGTGAGAGCTCTTGGTGTTTGGCCTTTTGAGAGCTTCTTTTGTGATAATGTCCTTGGCGGAGTTGTTTCTCCAGCAGAACTTATTTGCACCGTGATCCGGCTCCCGGTTGGAATGATGGTTGTTCATTCCCCCAACAGAGATTTGGTGATTTCCTGATGTCTCTGATCCCCAGTAGAGTTACGTGTGTGGCAGATTCTACTTGTGCGATATTTGCTCCTCAGCGAGTGTGATCTCCTCAGCGAGTTTGGTTTTTGGTGGTTGTTCCCCAGATTCCTATTATATCCCTCAGTGGATCCCCCAGTGGAGTTGCTTAGAGTTGTTGTTGTGGCAGTTTCTGCCTGTGCAATGAGCTCCTTTCCCCAACTGAGACTGATGGTTCGTCCCGATTTCTCCTCCTCAGCAGGTGTGGTCTCCTTGGTGAGTTTGGTATCTTGGTGGTTGATCCCCATATTTCCTCTTTTATCTCGCAGTGGAATTCCCCGGTAGAGTTGCTGTTGTGGCAGTTTCTGCTTGTGCATACTCTTTTCCCTAGCTGGATTGTTTGATGATTCATCCCAGAGATTTTGTGATTTCCTGATATCTCTGATTCTCCTGCAAGGTCTTTGCTTCCTAGCATCTGGATCTCCAGCAGATTGGATACTCTCCATTTGGTGATCCTGGCTTTCTCTTTTGAGATGTAGTACCGGGTGGTTGTGCGCCTTTTCCTAGACCTGTTTGTGTTAGATATGTCTGTTTGTCAGCATTCATCAAACATAAAACACACATATACATGCATACTTATAACATTCAGATATTCATGTTGCATTTTTTGCCACATATCTATTGTTTGTGGTCTCCTGCTATTTGGTGGTATATTTTTTCCCCAAGCAGATGTCGGGTGTCTAATCTCTCAATATAGAGTCAGCCCCTTAAGCAGAAAGTGTTTATCTTTCCTTCTGCACTCCCCACTGAGTTATATCCTCATGGACGACGGTTGTTTCCGTTTCCTCCCAACACATATGTTGGGATGGGTTTCCCTATTGAGTTACATCCTCATCAGGACGAGTCTTGATTCAGTTTGCCTTTTTGGTTTGATCCTAAATTGGCCTTGTGACTGTCTCTTCTGCTTCCCTATGGTATAAGTGAATATTTGCTCAGTAACCGGCAACCATTCATCTTATCCCCGGCGGAGTTTGTGGCCTTCTACCCAGTAACCGGTAGTTATAAGTCCTTTTCTTTGTGGTTTTCTACCCAGTAACCGGTAGTTGTAAATACTACTTTCTTACTCTCCAGCAGAATTTATGGTTTTATACCATGTTGGTGGTTATAAACTCTAACCTTTTTTCCCATGCGGAGTCTATGGTTTTCTACCCAGTATTCGGTAGTTGTAAACCCTATTTTTTTTATCCTCATCAGAGTTTGTAGTTTTCTACCCCGTATTCGGTAGTTATAAATCCTACTCTCTCCTCTTTGACGGTTATCATTATCCAGTATTCGATATTGATATTCCTTGCCCTCTTTTGGATGATTGCTTTGGTTAAGCAATTTTATCCCCAGCGGGTCTTCCCCCCTCTTGCGGATAATTGCTCTGTTTAAGCAATTTTATCCCCAGGGGGTCATCTTTCATTTACCGTTTGCAGGTGATGTCTGTTGCTCCCCTTGATTGGTCATCATTGTGTACCTAGTTTGGTATCCTGATGTCCTTTCGTTTCGGTCGATTTATCCTTTATTAACCCAGTAACCGGTTGTGGATAATCTTCCATGCGAGTATATTATCTACGTTCTGACGGTAATAGATAATATATCTCATGCACTCTTCTGTCGAAGCCTTTTGGTCTTTCCCCAGTTGAGTAAGATTCGTATTTCCTGTGTTGGAATCGAATATCCTTTTCCGTGGTTTTCTACCCAGTAGTCGGTAGATGTAATCCCCTCTTTGCAGTTATCTTCATCCAATATTCGGTGTTGATATTTCCCCCCATTTGTTTGGATAATTGTTGTTTACGCAATTTATCCCCAGCGAGTCAACTCTCATTTATCCTTTGTTGATAATGATTGTTTCTCCCTTTGGTTGGTCACCTATTATATGCCCAGTAACTGGTATCCCTGGTGTTCCTTCCTTTCGAGTATATTATCTACGTTATGACGGTAATAGATGATATATCTCATGCACTCTTTGGTCGAAGTCTTTTGTTGTTCTTCCCCAATTGAGTAAGATTCGTATTCCTGTTTCGGAATCGAATGTCCATCCTATAAACAAGTTTGCTTTTCCAGCTCTCTTCAGGATGATGAGTGTTTTGGCACACACACCAACTCACGTTGCGGTCGATTTATCCTTTATTAACCCAGTAACCGGTTGTGGATAATCTTCCATGCGAGTATACTATCCACGTTCTGACGGTAATGGATAATATATCTCATGAAGCCTTTTGTCCTTCCCCATTCGAGTAAGATTCGTATTCCCTTGCAGAATCGAATGTCCATCTTGTAAGTCGATTTGCTTTTTCAAGCCCTCCTTTCGGATGATGAGTGTTTTGGAAGTAAACCCCAAATCACGCTTTGGTTGGTCACCTATTATATACCCAGTAACCGGTATCCCTGGTGTTCCTTCCCTTCTGCTCCCTATTATGACCTTGGTCCCCTGTGGAGTCAGATTTTCCTGAGTTGAAATATACCTTTTTAGGTCTTCCTTAGATGATTTGGTTGATTGATATCTCTCACCCTTATATCGGTCTTAGATATTCATTCTTCCTGAGCTTGTTACCCAGTAACCGGTAACACCTCATCCTTTTGCTTCCCCTGGAGAGTCTTTTTAGATTTCCCCAGCGGAATTTCTGTTGTGATCCTCCTTTTGTTGTGTTGGCGTTTTCCCCAATACATGCATTTTTCCCTGGCAGGGATGTTTTGTTCATATCTTTCCCCAACTTGAGTCCGGATTTTTATCCGAAGTATCCATTGTGGATAATTTTGTTGTGTTGGCGTTTTCCCCAATACATGCATTTTTGACCCAGCTTGTGTCTTTCCAGTGGATTTATTCCCTTTGGAAACTCTTTTCCCCAGCTTTGAGTCGTGACCTGCTCACATAGTGTCAGTTCTTTTTCCCCTGATTCTGAGTCATGATCTGCTCACGCATTTCTTTTTCTATCCCCGTGAGAGTCCCTGTCAGAGTCTTTGTTCCATCAGTGAGTGTATTACTCCTATGGATTTTCAATTTCTCCTGATTTCTTTTCTTCTTTATGGACACATATCCCCACAGAGATAGTTTGTTTTGCATACATACATTTGCATCATGAGGTCTCTCAGGGACCAAAATTTGTCTCTTTGTTATTATTTAAGCCCGTTCTACCTCGTCGAGACGAAGATGTTAACCTTCATTTCTCCGGCTAGAATGATCTTAAATAGGGGCATCTGTAAGACCCCAATTTTGTCCCTAAGATCCCTCATGGCATCATAGCATTGCATTGCATTAGCCTCAAGGATCTTTAAGCATCTTGGCTTCCTTACCTTTGGGTGGGATCTCTTCTTGTGAGTGGTTTGAGATCACCAGGCATGCTTGCATTGTATATTCTTGCTTTTCTTGTTTTAATCACTGACCAAAAGCATCAAAAATATGTCATTAACCTTTTTGTTTTGTAGCATCAAGCAAGCACAGGTCAGGCACTTCAATAGCATCCTTTGTGCAAGAGCTGAGACATTTTCCTTGGTATGAGGACCACATGATTATATTGAGCTTACATGAGTTAAGGTTGCATTTTGAAGCATTTTCATCAAAAGATAAAAGGCTCAAATTCATCAGACATGTCAAGGTCATCTGAAGACCTATACAATCAACTGCAGTCAATTGAGGACTATGAGTTGGGGAGAGGGATTTAAACACTTCATTCATGTTCAAAAGAAGTTCATTTGTCATTACAAACATCTATCTTGAATATTTTGAAGTCATGGCAAAAGTTTCCAAAAATGGAAAGTGACCTGTAATTTCAAGTTTCCAAAAATGGCAAGTTTCTGGTCCACGTTCAACTTGACTTTCCAACATCAAAGAAGCTTCAAATGAATTTTTGGTGAACATGAAAGTTGAATATCTTTCTCTCCTCTTTTCAAAAAGTCCTATATCATGTCCATATGATAATTGGTTGGGAAGTTATGGCCAAATAATCACCAAGCATGCATGGAAGTTCAAAATGCCATAACTTTTGATTCAAAACTCCAAATTGGTCCACTCTTTTTGCAAATTTCTCCTTATGACCAATACTTTCCAAATGAATCATTGTCTTGCATGAAAGAAGCTCATATGACCACTTGTGCATACATGTGCATTTTGGAGGGAAAATTGATAATTCAAAATTGGTTGATCATGCAAGCCAAATACCAATTCCATGATGATTATTGGATGTTTTTAAGTGAAATCCCAGCTTGCATGGTACTGTTCACGTGTGGATTGGTCATGCTAAGCACACTTGCCATTTTTGCAAAACACCTCACATTTCTCTAATCAAGATTAACCAGTGCAAATTGAGATTAGCAAAGTCATTAACAGGTGGTATATAAGCTAAATCATAACTGTTTTGCAAGGAGAAGCATTTGAGATCTAAAAAATTCACATTCCCTCCAAAAATTCTCTCTCTTCGAAATCCAAAATTCTTCACACAAACCTTCATTTTCTTTGCACATTCATGATCCTGGAAGAATTCTAAGCAAGATCCAACCACTACTTTGAAGATTTGAGCAAGAATTCGAGCTACACAAGTGCAAACTCATGGCTATGGATTTCGGAAATTGAGCTAGATCCAGGGGCTTTCAACCATTACTTCTTACATCAAGCTTCATAGGAGGATTATTGGAGTAAAGTTGGAGCTCTATAGCATCTGAGGACACGAGTTTGGATCACTGCAATTTCAGGTAGGTGAAATTCGATCCTCTTATTTTGCCAATTTCTTGCCATGATTGTGTAGAGCCTGTTACACTGAGCATGCTGATATGTTCTGTTTTGAAAATGGATGAAAATTGAGCTTGTTATGTTTATTTTAAGTTTTGAGATCCAAAATGTTTTGCTTCGATCCATGAGATACATGATGAATTAGGTTAGATGAATGTGATATTCATGATCTACGTTGCAAGAGCTTTCTAACCATATAAAATTTGTCAAGATCTGGAAAATTTTCGTGAAGCTCCGTCGGATTTCCACCGGAGAAGACGACTGGAACTACTGTTACGGCGTCTGGTTCTTGCTGCTAGGGTTTCATGATGAAACGCAGCGTTTTGGTTTCAAGCGCTCCTGACCTTGCCTGCGCGAGTTCGATACCTGGCTCATGTGTTTCTGAATTTTATTTGAATTCTCACCTCCCTTGCGTGCGTTCGATTCCAGGCTTGTGCGCTTTTCTGAATTTCAATTGAATTTTCATCCTGGACTGGCCGTGCGTGTGTTCGAACCTGGCTGCATGCATCTTCTGAATTTCAGTCAAAATAATATTTTCCCTCCATATTTCATTTCATTATTTCATTTTATTTCTTCAATTTAAAAAAATCACTAAAAATAGTAGAATAATCCAAATTAATCCCAATTTTTTTTCACATTCTTGTTTTGATCTCTAGTTTTTTATAGCATGTATTTCATGATTTGTTTGTTGCTGGTTTATTAATGTGTGATTTTTGATTGAACCTTATTGCCAAATTGATATGCCATGATAAATGCTTTGTGAAATGCTCATCCTTAATCCAATTGATCTGAAATTTGGTGTGCTTGATCTTCACATGTGATATGATTTTTAAGCTTTGGTTTGGAATTTTTATCATATGCTATCACTGTTTTGGACACATGAAGATATGTTGTGACAATTTGTGTCACATTTTTAGTATTCAATTTGTGCATTTTTGTTTACCTATCATTTGAGCTCTTCTGGATTTGATATTTTGCACATTGCTTATTCATAACATGAGTAGCTTGCATAAAATACTTCATGGCCATTTGATGCTTTTCTGTTTTGATTTGGATTTTCTAATTTGATTGTCCACTTTGTGCACCTTTGCTTGCCTTTGCTTCACATTGATCATTTGATGCCTTTACCTTGTGAATTGGTGCTGGTCCTTTTGAGGAAATCTTGTGACATGTTTGAAATTGCTTTATGCAAAAGATTGACTTCTGTTTTGATCATTTGATATGGTTTTGAACCTAGTCTTTGTACTAGTGTTTTGTACATAAACTAATTGTGCTTTGTGTTTCAGGTTTGGACATTTAGCTTTGATGGTTGGTTTGATCTCACTTTGTGAGATACAAATGATTTGAATTCTAACACATTGCTGTTTTGTAGGATTCTAAGTGATAGTGATGAGCTCATTGCTTCATTTGATTGCTTGACCATTGCTCATTGAATTGTGTAACAGTTGGACTGTTTGTCTGTTTGTTTTCTTTCTGAGCTATTAATTATTTAGCTTTTGTACAGGTACATTAGTTGCTTTCTTTTAGCTCTTGCTTGAGCTTTGGATTGTGGTTGATACACCACTTAGGTAGCTACTCTCTTACTCCATGTAGTCTGGAAGTCCTGTCACCTTTTTGGCAGGCATTTTGGCTGAAGTCCTCCTTATGAGGCTCTGTTTGTGATTGTTTACATTTGTGCCAAAGACCTCTAAATGAGGCATGTTACTTGATAAGTCCTCCTAAGTGAAGAGGCAATTGACAGCTAGAAGGGATTAGCAATCAATCCCCTGTTATTCAGTGAGTCGTTCATTATGTTCGCACTACGTGCTGATGCTCTTGAACAAACACCCAAGATCTTGTTTAGAGTCTGTCAAATGGAATAGGATCCCACATTCTGGATCCCCACGCTTTCTTTGTCATAAGCTCACCCAGGCCAGGGTTAAGAGCATGAGGTCTCATCCTCATTTCCATTTTCATCAGCTTCACCCTAACTCTCAATGTTAGTGGTTAAGAGCTCACAGCTTACCATTACAGTTTGGCTTGTTTGTCGAGGTTGATATGACCCATCTTGACTAAAGCCCACCTATTTGATTGAGCCTCTTGTTTGTATATAGTGTGTGATGCATTGTTTGCTTGGTTGTTTTGCATGTGTTTGCTTTTGCTCATTTGTTTGTTTTGAGGAGTTGGATGTAAGTCCATCTATTGGCATTCTGTTTCCTATTTTTTTTTGAAGAGTTAGATATAAGTCCATTTATTGGTATTCTGTTTCCTGTTTTTGTTTGGAGTCGGGAGTAAGTCCATCTATTGGCATTTCGTTTCCTGTTTGTTTTGAGGAGTTAGATATAAGTCCATCTATTGGCATTCTGTTTCCTATTTATTTTGAGGAGTTAGATATAAGTCCATCTATTGGCGTTCTGTTTCCTATTTTGTTGTTAGGAGTTGGATGTAAGTCCATCGATTGGCATTCTGTTTCCTCTTTCTGTGGTTCTCTCTTGAGACTTGTTATTTGCTTTTGCCTTGTGCTTGCTCATTCCAAAGGAACTTACTTGGATCATCTCTATGATCTCGAGAAAGGAACTCCTATTGTTGGTTCTATCCCTCACCCATCACCCTTAACCTTTTCTCTCCACCTTAACCCAAAACCAAAAACTATTTGTGCAAATATTTGACTTGTTTTCAACATTAGAAACCTAAGCCTTAGGCTTTTGATTTTCAAACTCTCTTTTCATAACACTCATTGTGAATTGAATCTTTAAGTTAACTTTGACCATTTTGTACATACTTCTAATTGGTTAATGCAACCCATTCAAATGTGTCTCTTTTGTGGCTCCATGCCCATTTCATAATCAAATTTTTCATAACCTTTAGCTATTGGGTTTGAATTATCTTTGTGGTAGATGTAATACTCACCTATGTCCTTAGTGAGTGGACAATACGTCTTCCATGCTTATTATAGGGCTAACCCCTCACTAGCATGTCGAAGTTATCCTCACATGGTGGACTTGTGGTTTTTTCAGGTCGAGTTTTCTCCCTTTGATAACAAAAGACCTTAAGGCTTTTGGACCAATCAATCCACTCACTGTTTTGAAATTTTTTACCCGAACTACGGGGTTTTGATCCTTATCTTTCATGAGAGGGTACGTAGGCAATGGGTTCATCCATCCAAACACAAAATGTAAATAAACTTGTATATTCTTTTCTCATCTCTTCAATCATGTTTGCACAAATAAATTTCATAAACAATAACCTTTTGCAACAAGCGTGAAAAGGGCTCCCTAGGAGTACCTAGGATGTTGTGGGTGCCTAACACCTTCCCATGACATAACTAACCCCCTTACCCAGATCTCTGTCTTTTACTAGTTTTGTTTGTAAAACTTTATAGGTTTTTGTTCGCTTTCTAACCATTCCTTTGGATAAATAGAAGTGCGGTGGCGACTCGACTTTGTATGATTTACCTTGGATTTAGTCAATATCTCCAATGATAATGAATACACCGCTACATTATCGTTATCCAACGTGGCATTGAGGTAGATCTAGAGAAAGTGAAGGCCATACAAGTTATGTTTGCACCTAAAACCGAGAAGGAAGTCTAAGGATTCCTAGGTATATTGAACTACATCTCTAGATTCATATTTCACCTTACGTCCACTTGTGAGCCAATCTTCAAACTTCTTCGAAAGGATCAAGTTGTCATTTTAAACGAAAATTACCAAAACTCTTTTGAAAAGATCAAGGAGTATTTGCAAGAGCCTTTTGCTTTGATGTCGCTTGTACCTGGCAGATCATTCATCATGTACCTTACCATCCTTGAAGGATCCATGGGATGCGTCCTCAGCCAACATGACGAGACTGGTAGGAAAGAACACGCAATTTACTACTTAGCAAGAAGTTCACTGATTGTGAGAGTAGATATCCGATGCTTGAAAAGACTTGTTGTGCACTAGTTTGGGCTTCCAAACGCTTAAGACAATACATGCTCACTCATACAACATTGTTAATCTCCAATATGGACCCTATCAAATACATCTTCGAGAAGCCTACTTTAACCGGTAGAGTAGTCCGCTGGCAAATGGATTTAACTGAGTATGACATCCAACATGTTACTCAAAAGGCCATCAAAGGGAGTATATTGTCCGACTATCTTGCACACCAGCCCTTGGAAGACTACCAGTCTATGCGTTTTGAATTCCCCGATAAGCATATCATGCTAATCAGAGACTACAACATCCCTGGCCCTGAGAAAGGACCAGAGCCTGGATCCCAATGGACCTTGGTATTCGATGGAGCTTCTAACGCTCATGGCAATGGCATGGGGGAAGTCATCACCTCCCTAAATGGTTTCCATCTCCCCTTAATCGTAAGATTGTGTTTTGAGTGTACCAACAATAAGGCGGACTATGATGCTTGTATATTTGGCATTGAAGTTGCAATTGTTCTTAGGATAAAAATCCTTGAAGTATATGGAGATTCAGCATTGGTTATTAGCCAAGTCAAATGGGATTGGGACACTAGAGATCACAAGCTCATCCCTTACAAGGAGCATGTCTTGAAATTGATCCCATGCTTTGAAGAAATTACATTCAAACACATTCTTCGAGAGGAGAATCAGCTAGCCGATGCATTGGCAACTTTGTCATCCATGTTTAAGGTCAAATGGAAGAATGAAGCACCATCATTTCACCTCGACTACTTGGATGAGCCTGCTTACTATTTGGCGGCCGAAGAGGAAGCAGACGGTCATCCTTAGTTCTTTGACAACATGAGATTCTTATAGAGCCAAGAATACCCTAAGGACGCATCCATCACGGATAAGAAGTATATTCAAGAACTGTCATCTGAGTTCTTCTTAAGTGGATGAGTATTGTACGTAAAATTATGATTCGGTTTTGCTAAGATGTGTGAACAAGCAAGAACCAAACCAGATTATAATGGAAATCCATGAGGGATCTTTTAGGACGCAAGCCAGTGGACACACCATGGTAAAAAGGATCTTGAGGGCCGGTTATTATTGGATGACTATGGAGGTTGACTGTCACCGTCATATCCAAACACACCATAAAGGCCATATCTACACCGACAAGATCCATGTGCCACCAATGCCACTCAATGTCTTAATATCACCTTGGCCTTTTGCCATGTGGGGAATTGATGTAATCGGACGCATAGAGCCAACTTCCTCAAATGGACACCGCTTCATCCTTGTAGCCATTGACTGTTTCACAAAATGGGTAGAAGTTGTCTCATACGCCAACGTTACAAGACAGGTGGTGGCTCGATTCATAAGGAAAGATATCATTTGTCGTTATGGGGTCCCTAATAAAATTATTAATGATAATGGATCTAACCTCAATAAAAAAATGATGAAAGAGTTGTGCCGAAGCTTCAAAATCGACCACCATAACTCATCACCTTATAGGCCCAAGATGAATGGCGTTGTCGAGGCAGCTAACAAAAATATCAAGAAGACCATGCAAAAAATGGTAGAAACCTACAAAGATTGGCATGAAATGCTCCCGTTCGCATTACATGCATATCATACCTCAGTGTGTACTTCCACAAGGGCAACCCTTTTCTCTCTCGTGTATGGAATGGACGCAATCCTTCCCGTTGAAGTAGAGATCCCTTCCTTAAGGATTTTGACCAATGTCAACCTTGATAAAGCCGAATGGGTGCAAGCCCGATTTGACCAGCTGAACCTCATTGATGAGAAGCGCTTGGCAGCCATTTGCCTCGTCCAGCTTTAGCAAAAGCGCATCAAGAGGGCACATGACAAGAAAGTCTTCCCCCGTATCCTTAAGGTCGAAGACCTTGTATTGAAAAAGATTTTTCCCATTCACATCGACACAATCGTAAAGATTTTTCCCATATTTTGTAAGAAAGGTCTTCTCTAGAGGAGCTTTAAGCCTTGCAACTATATATGGTAAAGATCTTCTGTCACCCATGAATGCGGATACAGTCAAAAAATACTACGCTTGAAAAAGAAAAAGAAATAGAGTCCAATAAGTTGAAAACCCAAGAGGGAGACTTATGCAAAAATGGGTATCTCGGTAGACTGGAAACCCGAAAGGGGAGGTCTAGGCAAAAATTAGAGATTCATAAAAAGCGAGAGGCTGCATCCTGCAAAGAATCTTTCTTCACCCCTCAGTGAGTGAATCCAGTGGCTTCCCCCATGAGTCAATCCAGTCACTCTCCTTCTGAAAGTAAGATCAAAGGACAACCAAAGACATAAAGACTATAGCAAAGTTGAAACTTGGTGGAAATCCGAGATATTTCATTGCCATTATAGTTTTTCAATTTCATTTCGCAATCACCTCTTTTAGGAATTGCCTCTTCGTACCAAATCATCAATTTTGGGACCATTTACCAATAAAATCAATTCCCTCATTTGTGCTCAATATTTTTACTTTTCCTGCTTTGTTTGTGAAATATGGCCTTTTATCAAAATGATATCGCATCAGAAATTTCTTGATAAAAACAACCTTTCTCAAACAAAAACTTTAAGGGATACAACATTGAATTACTTCTCTTTCATAACTATCTAAAGGTAACCAAAAATATGTTTGGTATCCCCTGCCTGAAAGTGCCTTACAGCATATGGACTTGGTCAATCAAATTCTTCCCCGACGGAAATCCTTAGCCATTGCACCTAGTGCTTGCTTGGATATCATAAATTCCAATTTTCTGGTACTGGAAATCCATAACACTTTCCCCAATCTTCTTTTCGAGCCCAATCACCATTGGCACTCCTCATATATATTCCCCTACAAATCCCAATCATATTTGGCATAACTTATAAACCCTGCAATCCCTTATAAAAACCCAAGCATGCATCAGCATCTTGCATATATGACATCACATCATAAGTATCTTCTGAAAAACTATACTCAATAAATTCACCGAAATTTGAAATTTCCCAACCCTTGTTAGGGATGTCCCCCAATAGAGTCAACATTCGATCTCAAAATATTTCCCCAAACAGAGTCAAATATTCCGGTTGTTGCTAGGAATCGTCACTGAGCTATTTTGTTTCAAGTTTCCCTAGAAGAGTCAGGTATTCTTAGCCATTTTTAAGAATCATCACTGTACTTCTTCTATCCCCAGAGAGTTATCACCGCATTTTCATTCATCCCCATAGAATCGGGTATTCTTAGCTGTTGTTAAGAATCGTCACTGAATTTTCCCTTTTTTCTTAGACAAGAGGTATTTTAGGTTCATTCCTCCAAGTCGATATTCATAGTCGTAGCTAGAAATCATCTTTCGATTTCCTCCCCCAGCATGAGTCAGGTATTCCAATATTCATAAGGAATCGTCACTGATATGCTCTCTTCCCCAACAAATGTCAGGGATTCCAGCCATTGCTAGGAATCATCATTGAACTTCTGTATTTTCCTTAGTAGAGTCAGGTATTCTAGTTGTTGCTAAGAATCATTGGTGTACCTTCTTGAGAAGTTTATCCCCAGTCGAGTCAGATACTCCAGTCGCCGCTGAGAATCGTCACTGAACGACTTCTTTTCCCCATAAAGTCGAGTATTCTAGTTGTTACTAAGAATCATCATCGGACGTTATTTATTCTCTCCAGCTGAGACATGTATTCTAGCCATTGGCAGGAATCGTGATTGAACCTAGTTATTTTTCCCACTGAATCAGGTATTCTAGTTGTCGCTAAAAATCATCGCTGAATTCACTTGGTCAATTCCCAGTAGATGTCAGGTATTCCAGTCGTTGCTAGGAATTATCATTGAATGTATATTTTCCCCATCAGAGTTAAGTGTTCTAGCTGTTGCTAGGGATTACCTTCTTTTTCTCCCAAGTCATTTCTAAGGGAGGACGCCCTTTCTCCTTTTCTGAGATTCTCATTCCCCACCGGAGTCTCTCCCCTCCTCCTTCTTGAGGCTTTAATATCAAAGGATACTTATGTCGCCATCTCCCGCATTGCATGCATAATCATCATAACCTTGCATAATCCCCAACAAATCAATTCATATCACCATTATACCCAACAGGGCAAATTTCTAGTTATTCCTAATAGTATTTAATCCCCTCCTACCATGAATGTATTGAAAGTCGTTGTTATCCATACCTTCAGGTCCGAGAAGATTAAATAGGGGCAACTGTCATACCCTCAAATTCTCCTTACCCCATATCACTCTCTTAAGCCCTAAAACCCTAAGCATACATCTTATATATATCATCTCATATGCATTTATGCTTAATGACCACAATAATCTATAAGCTCAAGGCACGTGATTCATCAATGAAGAATCAGGCTCCTCAAGCCATGTTGAGGTGTTCCCAAGCCACATTAACCCTAATCTCATCCTCAAGCATCCCACAAATCTTAGGGGATCACTTAGGCATCTAACCCACTCCCCATACCTAATTTGGGTGGTGAGTCCCCTTTGAAGAAATTTCAAGATTCATTTGGTCACCCAAGGACCAAACCCTAGTTCTTGACCCTCTTTTGGCTTGTACAAGTCATGGTTCACCATGGATCTTGACCATGCCATTGAGTACCCCTAAAATCCAAAAGTTTTTTCATGCCCCACACCTTTGAAACATCTCAATATGACCCTTACATCACCAAACCCTAATTCACTTGTCTATAGTTCTTGATGAAACTTGTGGCTCAAGAAGCCCTAATTTGAGGATCCCTTAATCATTGGCCTTGTTCATTTTTTATCATCCAATCACCCTACCATTCATTCAATATCATTTTATGTCCATTACAATCAAAATCCACCATTTAAACATACATTCAATCCATGTTACAAGTAGTTGGTTTATTCATGACTTTTCAACTTTCAATGCTTTGATCCATCCATCAACTTGACCTAAAATCATCCCACAAAGGTCCCAATCTCATTTCTCATCATAGTATGATCATATTAACTCAAAACATCCACCATTGTGCCTTGGAAATCAAGAAATCACAAAATCCCATTTTTAGGTCATGTTGGTTGGTCACATTTTGGCAAGAATGGCATATGGAAAGTTCCAAAGACCAAAACTTTCTCACTTATCAAGCATTTTTAAATTCCACTTTGATCCAAATATCCTAAATAACTTCCTCTATAACTTTGTTTCAAGGTCCAAGACCTAATTCATTGAGGAAGGGCTTCAATTTTGCTATTGGCCAAGCTGGTCCAACATGCCCACCATGCCCTAAAATCATAGCATGACCACTACTTTGACACATTGCCATTTCCAAACCACAAATCTTTTTGACTTGGTTCTTTTTTCATTCAATCAATATCATGTTAAGGAACAAATGGCCCAAAATTGAGACAAAATGGACAAGCCAATTTTATTTGGCATTGGTTCAAAGTTGTTGACTTGCCATAATGCACAAACCAGACACACCTCAGTCAGAATTTGCAAATCCATTCTCCAAGTCTCCAAACCAATCCAATCTGATCTCAATGGTCCTCAAACATGTTTCTTATGGAATTTTGGTGTGTTTGAAGGTCAACTTGCAAGTCAAAACATCCCATTGATCAAAACCCGACCCCATGTGTAAAATCAGAAATTTCTCAAAATGGAAAAAAGTAAAATATGTAGTTGACCATTTCAATGCCCTTGGTTGTTCCTAATTCATTCTAAGAACCAAAACCAAGTGATTGGTGAAGGAAACTAGCTCAAGATGTACCATTCCATGTCTCCTCAAAGTTGGTTTCGAGCATGCTTCAAGTCACATGTGCTTTCTGAGCAAACCACCTCTTTTCTCCCTCCAAACCACATCATCACCTTCCATATAAATAGGGGAAGGTGTTCCACTTCACAACCAATCTTGAAAGCCCCTCAAACCTCTTATGAAGTTTCCACCTTGAGCTTCAAAAATAGAACATCGTGTTTTGAGTTTCAGAGAGTTTCAATCCCAAACCACCACCCAGAAACCTTCACTAACCTTCATTCAAGCTTTCCAAACTCCAAACTCACCTTACCCGAGCTTCATATAAGCTAAGCCAAGTCATCGAAAAATCTCCCTGAGTTGTTTCTGATCAGGTATTTCTCTCCACCCCCATCATCCAAACAAGTTACCATTCACCTCAAAATGATCTCCTGGTCATTTCCCCTAAGTTTCCAGCTTTTATTACTCAATTTATAGCATTTAATTTTTAGATTAGGTCAAGTTCCTCTTTCTAGTTCGTGGTGGAATACTCCATAATCATAGCCAATCAATGTCTCATGAGTGTGGAGGACAGATTGTTTATGTCTTTGCAACATGATTCCATAAAAATCTGATTGAAAATGTGTATTTCCAAGTTTCAATTCTCAAAAATTCCAAGGTTGAAGACGACACCTAGGTCGTTGTTTCGCGCAAGATTTGAATTGGAAACAAAGTCATGTCGTGTTCTGATTGGGCATTTGGCACGCGCATCCCATTTCCACTTTGTTTTTATTATTTATTCACTTTGGTCTGTTTGTTGACACCACCGAGCCATTGGCCCAATGGGAGGGGGGGTTGATCCCCCCATGACCCCAAGGTCAGGGGTTCAACCCTCGACGTGTGCAAATCCTTTATTTCTTCTTTTTTTTCACTTGTCTCATTTTATTTATTTTATTTCACCATTTATTTCCATTTTATTTTTATTTTTTATGTCACTTATTTTATTTATTCTGAAAATATGTCCAACATAGACCCCCATTACTTTTGCCTCTAGTATTTGATTTTGTTTATTTCAAGTCATTTGGATATTTTTTGAGGGACTTATAGATTCTTGAACTTATGCACTAATGAAATCCACCTATGTCATGATTTGTTTGGTTTAGGGTTGATTAAACCTTCCATATTCCAAGCCTACCATTGGATGATCAAGTATTCATCCATGTTACTTTTAAGCATGGATAGGTTGCCCCTATTTCAAATAACTTGGGTCATTTGACTTATGGATGAAGTTTAACTTGCGCATCTGTTAACTTGTGATTTCATCTGATACACTATTGTTTCTCTAGATTATAGTAACTCAATAACATTATACTTACTTGTTTATACCATACACTAACCTTTTAATAACATGTTAATATCATACTTTGACCTTATAACTTGCTAACTTAACAACTTAATCAATCATTAATCTTTCAACTTTAGGCTTTGACATAGTCCTCCTCTTGTTAATCTATCGATAGATGGACTTGGGGTTGTACAACTTTCATTCGTACAAATCTATGGTAAGTTGATCCATTGATCATCTTCCATACTTTGTATCAGTGATAAGTTATCCCCCGGTGAGTCATATTTTGAATCTATTGACCTAAGGATAGATAATCCTCAAGTGTTGGTTCGTTGCTCATAGTCCTAACTTAACCTAACTCTATTAACTTTTGATTATCATTAACCTTTTGTTATTTTAATTGTCATTGTTATATTCATTGTTATTTACTTTTATGTCATTTACATTTAAGTACTCATCATCATCATCATTGTGTAAACTATAGCATGCATACTTAATCATTTGTCTTTACTTTATGTTATCATTAGGGGTGGCAATTGGATCCATTAAGAGAAAATCCATCCAATCCATCCATCAAAAAATCCATCCAATCCATCCACTACATAAAAAATTAAGTTAATGGATTGATCCAATCCATCCATTTATAAACATGAATTGATCCAATCCATCCAACACATTTTAATGATCCAATGGATTTTTTTATCTAATTTTAAAAAAATATTTTTTTTCAAATATTAAATTTTTTTTATAAAAAAAAAAAAAAAATCGAAAATAAATCAATTTTTTTTTCGAAAAAAAATCATTTTTTTTGAAAATACAAAAAATCGATTTTTTTCCAAAAATTTTAAAATTTAAAAAAATCTTATTTTTAAATTAGAAAACTGATATTGTTTTTTTACGAATATAAAAAAAAATTTAAATTATTTTTTTTTACGAATATAAAAAAAAATTAATTATTTTTTTCACTAATAAAAAATATATTTTTTTTTGAAAAAAAAATAATTTTTCTCAAAAAAAAAACTGATATTGTTTTATTAAAAAAAAGTAAAAAACTTTTTAAAAAAAATAAATTTCAAAGAAAAATTTTAAAGGAAAAAAAATGGATGGATGGATATCCATCCACTAAAAATATGATAATTGATGGATTGGATGGATTTTTATTCTTAATGGATGGATTGGATTGGATATTTTTAAAAAACTTTTAGTGGATTGTTAATGGATAATGGATTGTTTTGATCCATCCATTAACGATCCAATCCATATCCATCCAATCCATCCATTTTGCCACCCCTAGTTATCATTACATTAAAAACAACAAAAACATGATAAAATTATAAGACCAAAAACAATCCATTTCACTTAATCCACTTGGACTTAGATAATCTCATCCTAGGACCTTTGCTCAGAGGCCTTTTCCATTAATTTTTTGTGATACCTTGTGAACTTTGGGTTTCATTTGTACTTGCATACCTGTTGTGAGAATGGCATCATAGCACCACCTTAGAGGGACATGTTTGTAAGACCATTATCCTTTGTTTAGCGTAGGTCACTTTTGCACACACAAGGCTTTCTCTTGGGCTACCTTACAATGAAACTCTTTACTTTCTTGTTGGTTACTTTTCATTCATGTTGCATGAGCCAAATTTATTAATCAAATAAACAAACCCTTGATCCAACGTCAAGTGGCTTTTTTGTAATCAAATTCAAAACACTTCATAACTACGATTATTATTGTGCGCCACGAGCCTTAAGTGGTGGAGAATGAGTGAGAATGAAGCATTCCTTCCCTCACTCTGATTATTTTTGATGTAGGACACTTGGCTTATTGTCTAGAATATTCACCTCCGCTCATAGACTTTAGTGCAATCCAATCACAAACACACTTTTTTTCATAAACCCTTGTTCGAGGTAAAATCAACATAACCCATGAAACCTAATTTTTGTGCCTTAGGGCACCCATCCTAAAAACACTTTTCTCAAAGGTAAAATCAATCAACACACAAACATTTTTTACTCCAAACTACGGAGCTATGATTCCTCATCCTCAATGAGTGATACGTAGGCACAAGGGCCACAATCCTTGGCGAGCACAATAATAGAAAAAACAAAAATCCATCTCTTTCACACACATTCTTTTAGAAAATAAAACAATAATGAGATAAATTCCCGCGTACGTAAACAACCCAAATGGTTCCCATGGAGTACCATGGACGTGAGGGGTGCTAATACCTTCCCCTTGCGTACTTGACTTTCGAACCCAAATATTGGTTGCGAGACCAATTCCTTATCCCTTTCTAAGCGCTTAACGTGCACGTACCTTTTTGACGGTTTTATCGACTATTTCCCTTCGCCTTTCCGATAGAAACACCCAAATAAAATTAGGTGGCAACTCTCCTGATTTTGCCATCTCTTTGGCATTTCTATTTACAAGTCCTGGTTCCTCGTTATCGCGTGAAATCTCGGTAGCGACAAGAGTCACTCTAAGAATTGGTATTTTAGCTACTCTATATGAACTATGGAAAGGAAGGAAGCCCATTGTTAAATACTTTCATGTATTTGGAAGCAAATGCTACATTTTGGATGATCATGAATAGAGAAGAAAGATAGATGCCAAGAGTGATGAAGGAATATTTATGGGGTACTCTACAAACAGGAGAGCCTATAGGGTTTTTAATTCTAAAACCAAAGTCATTATGGAATCCATCAATGTTTTAGTGGATGATAACATCACGGAAAAAGGGACTGATGTTGATGAAGATTTTGGCACATCATCTCAGCAGATTGACACTTATGAAAATGAGGAAGTCATTGAGTCTGACAGTGAACTAGGAGGCACTAAACCATACAACCATCAAGTCAACAAAGGTCCCTCTATCAGAATTCAGAAAGATCATCCAACAGAACTCATTATTGGAAATCTTAATGAAGGAGTTACCACTAGATCTAGAGATGTGATTTCAAATGCTTGTTTTGTCTCTAAGTTTGAACCTAAAAATGTGAAGGAAGCCTTGAGTGATGAATTTTGCATCAATGCTATGCAAGAAGAATTAGGACAGTTTATAAGAAATGAAGTATAGGACTTAGTTCCTATGCCTAAATGAATGAATGTTATTGGGACAAAATGGATCTACAAGAACAAATTTGACGAAAAAGTAATTGTGACCAAAAATAAGGCTAGACTTGTTGCTCAAGGATACACTCAAATTGAAGGGGTTGATTTTGATGATACTTTTGCCCATGTTGCTCGTCTTGAGTCAATAAGACTACTGTTAGGAGTGGCTTGTTTACTTAAACTTAAGCTATTTAAAATGGATGTGAAAAGTGCCTTCTTAAATGGGTACGTGAATGAAGAAGTCTATGTTGAACAACCCAATGGGTTCATAGATCCTAACTTTCCAGGTCATGTTTACAAACTAAGAAAATCTCTATATGGATTAAAACAAGCACCTAGGGAGTGGTATGAAAGGCTCACTAAGTTCCTTGTCAACAACAAATACAAGAAAGGAGGAACAGGCAAGACTTTGTTTGTTAAAGAATAGCATGGTAATGATAGCTCAAATATATGTTGATGACATTGTGTTTGGAGGGATGTCGAACCAGATGGTTCAACATTTTGTCAGGCGGATGCAATCTGAATTTGAAATGAGTCTTGTTGGTGAACTGACTTACTTTCTTGGGATCTAAGTCAAACAAATGGATGAACTATCTTTATCTCTCAAAGAAAGTATGTTAAGAGTATAGTGAAGAAGTTTGCTATGGAAATGCTAGTCATAAAAGGACACATGCACCAACCCACTTGAAATTGACTAAAGATGAAAAAGGTGTAAATGTGGATCAAAGTCTGTACAAGAGTATGATTGGTAGTTTGTTGTATCTTACAGCTAGCAGACCTGACATTACATTTGTTGTAGGAGTATGTGCAAGGTATCTGTCTGAACCCGAAATAAATCATAGCGACTATGGAATGTTATATTCCTATAATGTAAATTCCTTGCTTATAGGATACTGTGATGCAGATTGGGAAGGAAGTGTTGATGATAGAAAGAGAACTTCTAGCGGATGTTTTTTCTTGGGAAATAATCTTATATCTTAGTTCAGCAAGAAGCAAAATAGTGCATCTTTATCTACGGTTGAGTCTGAATATATTACAGCAGGAAGCAGCTGCTCTCAATTAACTTGGATGAAACAAATGTTAGAAGAATACAATGTCCATTAAGATGTCATTACATTGTATTGTAACAACCTAAGTGCTATTAACATTTCCAAGAAACCTATTTAGCATACCATAACTAAGCATATTGATATCCTCATCATTTTATTAGGGATCTTGTTGAAGACAAAATTGTTACTCTTGAGCATGTAACCACTGAGAAGCAACTGGCGGATATTTTTACTAAAGTCTTAGATGTAAATTAGTTTGAAAAATTAAGGGGTGAATTGGTAATTTTCATGCTTGAAGAATTATAGCAATTACTGATATGGGGATATGGAAATCAAATTTTCTCTTCCCTCCACTTAATGGTGCACAAAACTCAAGGAATATCATTACAACTTTTCCTTATTTTCCCAACGCGTCATCCTAGCCATTCTATAAACATCATTCACGCCACCTTCTTTATTCTCTCTCTCAACCTTACTCACAGTTACTCTTATCTCTCTATCTTCTCTTTGCAGTCCATACCTAAAATCTCCAAAATGTCTCAACCTTCTGCCTCAACTCCTATCAAGCACACCAAGGAGAAATCAAACCCTAAAAGTATCGGTACTGAGATAGATCTCACTGATGTCATTATTGACATCATTCCCCTCTCAATGGTTCATGTCCATGCAACTCTATAAGGAAGGCTAGAACATCTGCTTCGAGGAAAGGCAAGCCCTCTAAAGTAAGTACATCTTCCTCTCCCTCCATGACTGGTAGAAATGTAAAAACTCTTGAACCCCCTATTGTAGTAAAGAAACCCCACTCTATGACTAGTCTGTATCTTGATCACATTAGTGTTGAACCTAATGTTCGTGCCTCTGAAAAAGGTCATGTTGATCGCGACTTTATGAGTCTATCAGATTACCTAACTGCAAGTGTATATTCTATCGTGTAGTTTTAAAAGATATCGATCTCACAGAGACCAATATTCAAATCTATCGTTTCTAATTGTCACGGTGTTTATCTAATACATTTGAATTAATGATGGGAAAAGATGTGTCTCACCTCGAAAAATGGGGATACGACTTCAAAGCGAAGTGCGATCGCACGCTCGCAATGATGGACTGAACAGAGTCGCCACCGAACTTTATTTATTCCTAAGAAGGAAAGGGGAAATATCGATAAAACCCAAGACAAAGAAAGGATAAGATATGGTCATCGCAACCAATATCAGGGTTCGGGAGTCGATTACGCAAGGGGAAGGTATTAGCACCCCTCACGTCCGTTGTACTCAACGGGAACCATTAGGTTAGTTGTGTGCGTTAATGTTAGTTTGAAATGTTAGGCTTTTTGAATTATTAGGTGGGAAAGAAAGGAAGAAGAGAAGAAATGTTTTTGGATTTTTGACGAAGGACTAAACCTAAGTTTTTTATTAATGGGCCTGACAAGATTTAAAAATCCTGCTCCTACGTATCTCAAAAGAGAAATCAAGGCTTACGTAGTTCTGGGTAGAAAAATGTTTGTTTGTTGGTCGATTTTAGCGAAAGCTATATTGTATTAATCGACAAAAACATCGTTTTACCCAAAACAGATGAGGAGTGGACGCGTACCACACATCGAACGGATTTATAAATCTACATTCGGAAAAGCGTCATTTATCTCTACTCAACAATCGTGGCCGAAACATTGTTTTGTATCATCTTAAGACAATATACCTTTCATTTATAAAAAAAGATTTTTGATTAATCGCACGGCGGCGGGAAAAAAGTTTGATTGGTTGGAGGTATTTTGAGTGATGGCGAGAACTTGGATGAGCGAGATATACATCTCGAATCCTAGTCTCAGGAGTGCATGGTATACACCATGTTCCATTTCCATCTTTATTGAAAAAAGTTAAGATAGGAATTAAGTATTTTTGGAATTTGACTGGGAAAGGGTTTGAAGAAACCGCATTGACAGTTTTAGAAGATGGAGAGAGTTAAGATTGGCGAGGCATACGTCTCGAATCTTAATCTCAGGAGTGCATGGTATACACCATGTTCCATTTCCACCTTTATTGAAAAAAAGTGTTAAATAAGATTTAAGTATCTTAGATTTGATTGAGAAAGGGTTTGACGAAACCATATTGACAATTTTAGACGATGGCGAGAGTTAAGATTGGCGAGGCATACGTCTCGAATATTAACCTCAGGAGTGCATGGTATACACCATGTTCCATTTCCACCTTTACTGGAAAAGTGTTAAGTAAGAATTAAGTATTTTGGTTTTGTTGTGAAAATGACTTGACCCTAGATCAAGTGTTGATGGACGTTTAAGAGAAATTTGAATGAGTGTTTGAGAGAGCAAAGTGGATAAGTTTGGATGATGGCGAGAGCTAGGATTGGCGAGATATACATCTCGAATCCTAGTCTCAGGAGTACGCGGTATACACCACGTTCCACTTCCATCTTATTGAAAAGGTCTTGAATATGAATTAATATTTTTGAGTTTTTTATTAGAAAAAATGGCTTGACGTTGGATCAAGCATTTGATGAAGTTTGAAAAGAAATGGAATAGAATAGGAGGGAGAAATGAATTGATTTGTTCATTGAGAAAATACTCGACGTTGGATCGAGTCATATTTTTGTATTTTTTGAAATTGTTGATTTTACTCTTGTGTTAGTGTCTAACTAAACAGTCAAGCAAATAAAGAAATAAAACAGTACAAGATTATTACACATCGGGGGAGTGGGGTACATCTTGTTAAATGGGGATTAAAAAATCATGAAATAATTAAATCGGGCCCAAACAACAAATAATGCAATGCATGAGTGTAAGTGCAAGAAAACCGGCTCATTGTAAGAAAGCCCAAGAGTAAGCTATGTGAGGTTGATGGCGATGCTTAAAAGCAATCGACTTACAAGGGTATAAAAATGGGCTCGACATTGAATCGAGAAAAATATGATTTTAATAGTTTAAAATGGTTTTGAATGAATGATGAAATTAAAATAAAGCAGATCAACCATGAGTATAATAAAAACATAAACATAAAATAAAATGCTAAAAGAAAATAAAATGCTAAAAGAAAATAAAATGCTAAAGGAAAAAAAATGCTACATATGAGTATTGAACCGTCTCCACTTAAGATTATGAAACTACCCTCTCTCTCCACTAGGCCATTTATCATTAGTTATTATATTAATGCTATTTTAGATATATAAACCAAGATAGATTAGACATTAGAATAAAAACTAAGATAAAAAAATCTGTTGGACTACCAGGAAAATGAACAAAAATCAAACCTAGCCGCTTGACTGTTGGGTTTTAGAGTTAACGGATTGAGAATAGTAAAAAGTGAAAATATTAAACAACAAAAATTAATATCCACTTGGAATACTAAAGGGTTATTTAAATTTCCAAGAAAGATTTTAAACACTCCTAAGATAAATAATAAAAAAAAAAGGGATGAATGAGCTAGCATTCACGCTGAACTAATCTCTTTCTCTCTCAAAGCTCTCGATCACTCTCATTCTGTACCACGCACCTCTCATGAACCCGTCTCTCTCACTCGTTTCCTTAATCGCTCCCTTAACCGCTCTCTCAACTAAAACAATCTCACTCAATCGTTACCATCACGTCTCTCTCAATCGTTACCATCACGATCTTACACCCAAAGGCGAGCTACGATCAAAGATAAAAAGGAAAATCCCCAAACGAAAACTTACTTTCGGCGACGATAATGACTCAGGTAAATCTCGAATCTTCTTCCCTCGCCTCCTTTATCCCGATTCGGCTTTGATTTTGGAATTAGCTTTTATTCCCTTGAAATCGCGGCCGCCTCCGAATTTTAGGGTTTTTGGTTTTCAAATTCTCTTTGCCTCCCTCAATTTCGTTGTTCTCACTCACTATTTATCCCTCATGAATTAGGGTTTTCAGGTTTGGTCTGGTGGAGTTCAAAAGGGGAAAATTCCAGAAGCGCTTTTTTTGGTGCTCAGAATTGGACTGCCTTGTTTATGCTAGATTCGAAAAGGTATTCTGAAATCAAGTTTTCTCCAATTGTTTTGTCTTAACTCTATTTTGGGTATTTTTCTGACTTTACCGCCTTGGCTAATTAGTTTTTGTTTTTTGGTTACTGCAGTGAAATTTTTAGGGAAAACTCAAGAGCAGTTTCGGTTGAGTAGAAACAAAAAACGAAACGGTTTGGGATGAACACGGGTAAGGTCCTCCTTTCTAAATTGTTTGACATTGGAAGATTTGATGTGTTTGGTGGTTTGAAGTGAGCTGTTATTGCAAGAGGATATCGCTTCGTGCCGAGTTTTCCATTGGAGCGATTTGAGACTTTGCCAATGAAGAAAGAAGCTAAGATTCTTGAAGCATTTGGTTTCCTATGTCCAAGATGCCAAAAAGGAGATGACTGGCCTACTGTAACTGTGGTTGGCTCGATCTTCTCATCGGCTTAAATCTTCTTCTTTTCACGGCATTAAGAAACAGAAACTTCTGTCACACATCCAAGTCCAACCTCATCATTATTATACGACGAACCTGTTTCAGCAAAGGGAAATGCAACTAAGAGTTCATCTAGGGATGTCTCAAATAATTTTCCTTGTGGTTCTATATCACAGGAAAAGTTAAGTGATAATTTGAGGGAAAGGTCCTCATTGCAAAGTGCCACTCAAATTAAAGATTCCAAACAGCCTGCTGTATATTTTAGAAAGCGGTTTCGAAGGCCAGCTGGAATGTTGCCTCTTGCGCCTAAAGAGAAACAAATCATCGCTAGTACACCCTGTTCTATTTCTTCTGATCATGTGGTTGGTGGGATTCGGAATGTAAAACAACCAAGGGGCAGGAGGTTTGAGGGACCACTGTGGTTCAATTACGATGAGGGAGTATCAAAAATGTTTTGGAACATGGAGTCAGTATCATTCAAATTTCACTTAAATCTGCGAAAAGTTACATGTTTTCTTTTACAGGTTGTGGTCTCTCAGGAGAACCAGGAGCAAATCCAAGACGTGGCATCACAATCTTGAGAGTAAAAGTCACCAATTCAGTTGATCCAAGGGTTGCCCAAAAGAGTATGATTGTAGCACTAATGGAAATGAACAATGATATTGAAGATGATGAAAAAATGAAACATTGCATGTTTTAAGTTATGCACTGCTCCATCTGCTTCACCTGGAACAGCTAACCATGATGCAACTGATGTTGTGACTATAAGGGTTGAAACAATTGTGAGGTTTTCCAATCTGTCCTTGTATCTTTCAGAAACTTTTTCTTTTTCTTTACTTTCTTTCTCACTTTGTTGGGATTCTTCAACATGGTTTAGATTTTTGTCTTTGCTTTGCTTTGCACCAGCAGATTTCAGTGCAGACCAGGTATGATGTTGTCTCATCAATATGGAAATCTAATGTATCTTATATTGAATCTTCCATAGATAAATTGACAACACTGTTTTTGGATGCTTCTTCGCATTGCATCGTTTTTTATTTTTAAGGTTAAAGCTGGATTTGAACTTCATATCCAAAACCACATATTCAGCAAACATGTCATGTGTTGCAACAATTAAATCAACTTGAGTTTTGATAGGTGTGGTCCGGCTATGATGCTGAAGTTTGCAGAAACAACGGCGGCATCAACAAAACAAATGCCCTTCACTTGATCAGAAATTTCTTGTGCAGAGGTTATGTTGCACATGAGTACATCCGTGACATAGCCCGTGGTTAACAGCATCAGAGATTGCATTTGACAAATGCTGCTTGTCGGAATAGCGAGGCCGTCAGAATCTCCATAGTGCTAGCTAGAGCTTTCATTTGAGTCGTTAAAAGGTGTACTGAAACCATGTGTTTGGGTCAGAAAATGTAGGTGATGTAATACTTGTACTCAAACTCATCAATGCCATGAGTATTTTCTTGGCCAAACTGCAGTGATTGCATCATAGGACTCATGTCATGTACACCTCTATGTTGGTATGTACTTGGATTGAAACTATAGTGGGTCTGTTACAATGATTTCAAACAATGTCCTCCATGTTGCATGCCTCCGGTGGCTAATTCCTAACAGGTATCACATTTATCCAAAGTTGCCAACTAATCTCAACAGCATTGTATCCTTTTCCTGCTGAAAATGCATCAAAATAGAAAACACTCCTCTTCATTCTCACTCTCACCTACTGCATCTGTGATAGTGAGTGCTGGTACATGAACCTTTTGATGGTAAATGCACTTGATTTCGAGTCTTGGCTTTGTTTGGTCAACCATTGTAGCACTTACTATAAGGTTCCCCAATACCAAATCTTGCTTGATTAGGTAAAGGAATACGGACAACACACTCCTGCACCGGTTCTAACATTTCTCACTATGGTTCGCGCAATGTGATCTCTTGATTGTGCAGGTTTGTGCCTACCGGACAAAGCAAAGTACGGCATGGTGGCTGAATTGCTGTGGCTCGTGAACCTTTGGGAGAAAATAGCACAAGGAGTTTATTGCAGTCAATATACCCGCTGTTTCCGGCTTGACATGAAGTTATGTATTTGGATCATAGGCTAGGACTTCCCCTTTGGCAATTTGCAAACAGTTGTAACTCATATTTGTAACACATAAACGTATGGACGTGTATGTATTATTCTTCAAATTTGTGCATCACTATATGCTTGAATTTTAGCAGTAAACATGATGCTCGTTGTGGGTAAACACGCCTGAGCTGGCTTTGTAGATATAGTATGAACAAGATTTGTGTATTGGTTCGCAAAGGTTCCTGTAATGTAATTTTGGCCTTTGAAATGAACATGGTTTATATTAATTGGTGTATGGAAGTGTAAGCTAGATCAGTGGATTAATGATTTATTGATCAAGGTCCAACATAACGAAAATGCACGGTTTAAAGTGATTAGGAAAAGAATAGGAATGGGTTTTGGTTATAAAATGGATTTAGATTTTTAGGAATAATCCGAGACTAATCAAAATATCAATTAAAAATCAAAAAAAGCCAAATAAAACCAATCAAATTAATCTATAATTTACTAAAATTACTTTGATATCAAATTCTAACATTTATTTGGATATTAAAAAAAATCAATTAGAACTTGAATCATTAGTAAAAATACAATTAAAATTAAATTGAAATTTGGAATTAGACTTAATTTGAAATTAAAATTGAAAAAAATAAAAAAAAAGTCAAATATTAAGAATCCATTTCATAATCAAAACACCATGATAAAGAAAAACTAAATAATGACCAATGTTTATCAAAAAAATATGGATTTGGGAATGGATGGTTTCCTTTGGTCATGAATGTATGCAAATGAACTTTAGGCCAAGTGCCAAATAAAAATAGAAAAAATTCAGGACCAAAATCAGGGTATGACAAGATGAAATAATAAACTTTAACAAATTCAGACAAATAATACTAGGACATGGTTCACATTAATTAATGGTGCTCTTATTATTTCTAAATAAGATTACTTTATGGGGCAATATTTTCTACCTTGAAAAGAATTCAATTAAACAGGAATTATCGCTTTCGCGTATTCATAACCGGATTTTACTCCTTAATTTATATTGTCCACTATCACATATGACTGACGCTTATTATGTTAAAGTAGTAAAACCCATTTTAAGGAATTAGACTCTTTACTCGGTTGAAAAGTGATTTCGATTGGTAAGTTTAAATAAAAAGGGTCCCCAGCTTCCTCTCAGGTGACCGGATCCTAATCCTATAAGCGTGCGCGTTCGCAAATAGTTTTAAAACCATCTTCTAGAAATATTAAACTTCCTAAGTAATTAATAAAGTGCTTTCACGGTATTTACTAACAAAAAATAAACCAATTTAAATCTTTAGTGTCAGACGGCTTTCGATCTTACCTAACGTCGTCATTATCCTACTTTCGTAGTAACAAATTAGATTAAGTTCAAAGAAATTGCGTTAAAACCTAAAGAAATAACGGACAGAGTACCATCCAATGAGGGTCTTCACATTCTAGTACTAACAAATTAGCTAGTCATAGTTACGGTAAACAAATAGGCAATTGGTTTGGATTTAGAATTAAACATAATGCCGAATTTAATAAAAATGGTTTTAGAAAACAAAAGCGAGGAAATTAATTTAAGGAAAATAAATTGAGGGAAAAACGAATGCGAGGAAAGTAAAGCGAGGAAGTTAAATAGACAAGGTATTTAAAACGTAAATAAAACTGAATTAAATAAGAACCTGCTCCAATCGGAGACTTGAATCTGGTACAATGCAAGTAGACGAAAATAAACTTCAATGGAATGTAAATGTGGGAAGAAAAATAACTTCGAAATAATGGTGCTCCAAACTTGATACAAGAACAAAATGCGATAACCCCTTGATGTAAAGAGTTAAAGCTCTAATGATACTAAACTTTAAGGCTTATGTTTGTGCTAAGCTTGGATGCCAAAAAGGTGAAACAAAACTACTATTTATATTGTTTCAAAACCCTAAAATTCCATGAGGAATTTGATGGATTCGTGTGAGGAAAAATAAGAGAAGATGGAGGGAGTGGGAAGATTTAGCAAAGCCAATTTCCCTGTAGCTAAATACAAAGGATGGAGAATGCCACCCCCTGCATGGCGAATGCCATCTTCACAAAGTGGGCATGACCGAGTCTTTTGACCGTTGAGATGTGGGACACGTTATTCTCCTGGTGGCTACCTCCATGGTGAACACCATGTTGGTCGCCTTGAGTGCAAACCAATCTATTTCTTCTTTTTTTCTCCAATTTTGCTTTGTTTCTCCGCATATGACTCTTAAAAGGCTAAAAACCTGAAACACAGACAAAACACCAGCATAACAGTGGAAATGTAGATAGAAATGACAATAAAACATGCACAAATTGAGTTAAATATCCAGTGTATTTTGGTGTTATCACCTATTATGCCAAATGTCATAGAAGATGTTGAAGCCTCTGAAACCAGTAATAGACCTAGGTCTGTTACTACTTTGATTAAATCCAGCATGATCGTTGCGGCCAGAGACGACGTAGATAAGAATATTTGTGTGCTGATCTCTCAAGTTTTAGGTATTGAACCCAAGACTAATGTCGTGTCGAATGTCTCCACATCCTTAGCCCAACCTGATAACACTACGGAAACCCCCTAGATAAATCTGATGCCAAACAATATGTCTACTTTGTCTCCTGAAAAATCAAAATACAAAGAGGGGTTTGAAGGTATGACTGGTGATCTGGCTGATAAAGATGAAAACTCTGTTGAGAAAAGGGACCAATTCACTGACATAGTAAATATAAAGGATCTGGGCTCTGATGATGTACCAATCGGTCAAAGACTGGCTCCAGGAATAGCTAAAAGATTGAAGAACATAAAAGGTCAACCTATTGAATCCTCCATCACACCCTCCAAATCTCTCAGGAAAAGAGCTAGTGTTGGCCCTACAAAACGATGGAGCAAAGTTGTTACTGCTGTTTCTAAGAAGAAATATCTTAAGAGGGAGGAAGTTCATTCTGAGTCTAGTGATTTTGACCATGATGTCGAACACAATGTTTAGGACATCGTTTCTACTTCCAAAAAGCAAGCATTTGGGAAGAATATTCCGGAAAATATTCCTGAAGTTCCAATTGACAATATTTCCTTTCACTCCGTGGAGAATGTTGAAAAATGGAAATTTATTTATCAAAGAAGATTAGCACTGGAAAGGGAACTGGAAAAAGATGCTTTTGAATGCAAAAAGGTGATGAGTTTGATTCAAGAGGCTAGATTAATGAAAACTGTGATTGGATTTGGCAAGTGTTATGAAATGCTTGTTAAAGAATTTATTGTGAACATCTCTAAGGAATGTGATAACAAGAGGAGCAAGGAGTTTAGAAAAGTGTATGTCAGAGGAAGATGTGTGGATTTTTATCCTGAAATAATAAATAGGTTTTTGGTAGAAATGAAGAAGAACAAGCTGAAGTGGAAGTCTCTATCAATGTTATCTCCAGAGAGATTATTGCTAAACAAGTAAAGGAATGGCCAAGGAAAGGGAAGTTATTCGCAAGTGCCTTGAGTGTGAAGTATGTTGTACTTCACAAAATTGGAGCTGCTAATTAGGTTCCAACCAATCACACTTCCAACATCGCTACATGATTGGGTAAGTTTATTTATATTGTAAGGACCAAATCAAGTTTTGATTGGATCATATGTCTTTGATAAAACTATGAAGCATGATGTCTCTTATGCTATGAAGATGCCAATAGCTTTTCCCTCATTAATTTGTGGTGTTATTATGAGTCAACACCCAAGTATCTTAATCAGTTTTGATAGAGTGTCTACAAAAGAGACCCTCCTCTCTCATTACATTATAGGTTATTCACTGGGAAACATGTCTCAGACATTGTCATGACATATGGACAAACATCTTCTAAGCCCACTACTAGACCAGGCATCCTTGCTAAGCTAAAAGATACCTGCAAGACCTTGGATGAAACTATCAAAAGTTGTACTGAGAGGAAAAGCAAGCTTGAAATTTTTATAAAGGCCTTGTCTGAAGAAGAAGGAATTTTGAAAGGTGATGGAACAGGTTAAGAAGATGCAAACGAAGAAGGTTCTGATGTAAGTGATGATGAAGACACTACCAGTAGTGGTGAAGACTGAAGCTCTCTGGTTCTTATGTGTGTTGTTTGTCCTTTTATTCTTTTTGTGGGTCATGCCCTGAATATTTTTGCATTTTAAAGTGCTCTTGGTTGTGTTTGGTTTGTAATTTATCTTTTGACTAATCTGCTAACTCGGATGTTTATTTATGATTGTCAACTTTTTCGCTAAAAGGGGGAGTAGATAGTTGTGTGATTATGATTATTATGATTGATTAGTTCTTTGTATTCGTTAGCCCGCCCTGACTCTTTCCCGCTGAGGGGATCATGTATGGAGGGGGAGTAACTCTTGGGGTAGTCCTTTCCCCTGGATCTGCTACTCAGGGGGAGCATTTTTTTGTGTGCTATTACGAATGGGTTGTTGATGTTAATAATGTCAGGAACAATGTCCTGACATCCTGAATAAAGAGAATTTATTTTTCTCTTAGGCAGGTTATTCGTGTGAGAGTTTATCTCTCTAGTATGAGACAATGTTATTTTTTGTTGCGCCTGTCTTTGGTGTTCTTGAGGGAAAAAGGATTTTAGTTGCTTGTATCATGGTTTGTTACTATGATCCTTACCCTCATTCTTGTTGGTCTATGCAAAGGTTGTTTTAGTCAAAATTTACCAAAGGGGGAGATTGTTAGGTCTGATATGTAGTGATTGACTGCATTTTGGAAAAATAAGTATTATTGTCAGATGTTGAACAAGATGTCCTGACATGTTGGTTCAATATTAGAGTGTGACCTATTTTAGTATCTTGTGAGATTTGTTTCCTTTTATGGTATATCTAAAGATACTCTGAAGATTTAGTTCACGAAATATGTAGAGCAGTTTCTAAAAAGCAAAAGACTATTTTGCATTGACTTGTTTAGGAAGTAAAGATGTCAAAATATTTTAGGATGTATCTAATCTGATTGAAATCAAATCTGCAGAAGATTGTGCAGAGTCCTTGGATTTGTTGTGAATCAAGCCCGGAACCGGTGTCCTTCCACTGCTATTTATAGATCGTTTCTAAACCAGGTATCAAAGTAGTGTTGAACAATGTCTAAGTTAAGGTTTTGAGTCTTTGTATTGTATGAGCCATTCGAGTATCTCATTGATACTTGAATTGGACCTGGTTCCTTAAGTTGTAACTGTCAATCCCTCAAAAGCTTTTAAGAATTAGTGGATTGTGTCTTTCTGTTATAAGTTGTTGTATGGCTGAAGGGAAGTGAGAGGGGTCTCATATCTAGGAGAGTCTTAGATAGAAACATCCATGGGTAGAGATTAGGTGAGAAGTATTAAAACCTGAGGTTGTTCAAAACTTAAAACTAATTTTGTGATAGTGAATTTCCTTCCTGGCTTGGTAGCCCCCAGATGTAGGTGACATTGCACCGAACTGGGTTAACAACTGATTGTGTTATTTTCTATCGTGTTGTTATTTAAATCCTAATATTGTTTGTGGTGTTATATTGTGTTGACCCTGGTGTCGTGACATTGTGTACGACATCCAGAATCTGCATACCAGAATTTCACATTTCATCATGTTTCATCATTAAATTGCATGTTCCCATGTTTTTTCTTACCTAAGAGGCTAGGTCCATTTCTTTGTCTGTTTCTAGGTCGTACCAGCAAATGGACCGTCTTTCGGACCAAGGGACCAGGTTCGTGACCTGGTCCAGAACCTGGTCGTACCAGCAAATGGACCAACGTTTGAACCTACACTTTTTCTCAAATTCTCGACCATCCCATACATCATTTTTATTCGATTTCAAAACCGTATATACAATTACCAATTCAATTACATACATTAATTTTCAATTCAACATTTCTATTTATTCAATTTCCAAAATGCATTCATTCATACATAAACCATTCAACCATTACATAACTCATTTTCAAATCCGTTTACAAGAGCAACTAAATCCTACATACAACAAATCATGTTACAATATTTACAATAATAGATCCCAAACATCCAAGTAAGCCATAGTCCAACAAGCATCCAAATGATTCCAACCAATGAATTCAAGCAACTTTCAACAAGCTAATTCCAATGCAATTCCATAACAAAGAACCATAACTTCTGAACCAAATCATAACCTAAAAAAAAAAAAAGACATTCACATCTCAACAAAGGCTCCTTCCATCAAAAGAAGCTTCCAACTTCACCATAACCACCAATACCAATTCTCATAAAAGATTTTCATAGAGAATTCTGAACCCTCTTCCTAAACTACCTTTCAAACAGAATTCACAACCTAAAGAAAACCTATACCAGATTTCTCAAGAGGAGGCTAACGGATAACAGTTTTTTCCTAACAAACTTCAAAACCCATAACAGAATTCTTCAACCAACCTATAACAGAACCACTCTCTCTAACAACATTCTTCAATCACCCTCGAGCTGAACTAACTTCCAAAACCAACTCTCTAATCCCTCCTCATCCTAACATAACCCTTCAAAGAACTCATAAGAACCTACGAAAACTCAACTGAACCCTCAAAAAAAGAATCTCTAACTGAATACACATCCATCTCCAACTGCCATAACAATCTCTAACCTCACTCTCTCATAACAACCTTCCCAAAAAACCTCATAACAGTTTTTCTCAACTTCACAGCCCAATAACAGAAAATCACAAACCTTCAATCACCATTCTAACCTAACTCTCAACCTTCAACATAAACGACTCCAAATCAAATACACAGAGCTCGAAGAAACAACAGAAAGATGGAGGGGAAAGGAAGAAATTGAAAACAAAGGTAGCAGGGAAGAGGGGAAAACTCACGATTTGATCAACGTCTTCATCTTCATTCTACATCACAAACGCAATGCACGAACAACAATTCAACTATCTTCATCTTGATTCGACATCAATAAAACACCATTGTAAAACCGCGACGAAATGGAAGAATGAATCAACGACAAGAAGCAGCGCGCGATTCTTACACGGAGGGATTCAAGTTACTCGCGATGGGGATTCCGACGCCGACAGTGAGAGCTTTCCATTTCTTGACATGAACACGTTTTTTGTTTTGTTTCTTGTTATGAGCGTGAGGTGTCTCTGGGCATTGCTGAGATTAGGGAATCACGGTGGTGTTGAGGAAATTGGGCTTTTTTGCCCAAAAACTTCTTGGCCCAGGCGCCCGTGGTGTGTCTATAACACCTCCCTCCATCAATTCACCCCTGGCCCATGTTAATCTTAATTAACTTATTAATCTTGTTTTTTCCTTGTTAATTTGCATTAACCCCCAATTAACTTTTTTGTGTTTAATCATTGATGTTGATACTTTTTTAACCTTGGTAATTAGGATTTTTTCTAGATTTTGATTCTTGTTTAATTATCTATAATTAGGGATTAACATGGTTTTTGACGATTAGGTTAAATTCATCATATGATTAATATAGTTTGGTTAGAAATTAGGTTACTCATGTTAATTACATCTTTTGAATTTTTTCAGAATTAATTCAATTATAGTTAATCATGCCATTGAGTTGTATAATTTATCATTAGATTTTGGTTAATTCTTTTTCATTTTATTCATGATCGATTAATATGCTTAGTTGTTGATTTTCATCATGATTCTCTACTAGGTTAATTCCTCGTTCATTGTGATTTCCATGTCCATGTCTAGGCTAGATTCAATTGTGATTTAGATTGTCAATTTTCCTTTGATTAATTTGATCCATAATTCATGTTTAGGTTGTTTTTTTATCATTGGATTTAATATCCATTTAATCGATTCATTTGGTTTGTGATCATCTTACGGAAATTGAAAATGCAATTTCAATTTATGTGATGAATGCCTTGTGTATGTCTATTTCATTTGCCATAATCATGTGATTAGTCTTTGATTGTTTATCCTTGATTAATCCATTTCCATTTTGAATTGATTAAAGTCATTGAACATGTTTACATTTGATGCATCATTCTCATTTGTTTTAATTCATACTAATCCCATTTGTTTGTGTGATTACATGGACCATTGAGACTTCAAGTGGATCTAAGTTACTTTGTTTATCATGATCTTTAATCATTCATTTGCTTTGTATTGTTTGAGGACACCATCCCACTTGATTGTTTTAGGCATGGTGTTTGGATTGTAACTTGTATGTTTCCATTCCTTACCTTTTGTATTGTATGGTTTCATCCCCCCCATTGTGGGTCACATATCCCCTCATCCCATGCAAGTGTAATAGTTTAAGTTTATATTATTTTATAGCTTTCAAAGCATGCTAACTAAAAAAGATAAAACCAAACGATAAAAGAAACTTTTCAAAAGATAAAAACACACTTGATCCAACATCAAGTGTTTTCCAAATCAAATTCACTTCAAAGCAACGCGAGTGCTTGATCCAACGTCAAGTACTTCATTCCACTATCCGTGCCATTCCCCATTCTCTTCTCAATCTATCTCACTCTATCTCTACCTCAATTCTTCACATTTTTTCACAATAAATTCCAAACACTTGATCCAATGTCAAATGTCTTTTAAAGATAATTTCTCAATAAACTGGAAAACAAAATTGGGTGTACGTACTTGTACACAACATTCAAATACTTGGGTTGTCGGCCATACCTAGCTTGTGGCCCGATGCTTGACTTCCTCCTCAAAATGTCTAATAATAAAACAAGTTCAATTTGGTGCTTTGAGAGAGAAAAAGAGTGGTTAGCATGCCATTGTCCTCTCAACTCCCGAGTATTGTGATTGTTGGTCGTACTTAGCCAAGGGTTAGATACTTGTCTCCCTCTAAGTACCAATGATTAAACTCTCCAAATCATTTCACAAATCAAACTTCTTTTGGATGAAAAAGAGTGGTTAAGATGCAACTATCCGCTCAACTCCCAAGTATTCAAATTGTTGGCCATAAATCTCCACCTTGGAACAAACTCTATAGCATAAAGGAAAAAACTAGCTTTCTTCATACAGGTTTATCAACTGCATACAATGGAAACACTTGCAACTTAGTAATGTCTTGGTGATCATATCAACAATATTGTGATCTGTCGAAACCTTCAGCTTTTGGACTTCTCCATGCTTAATTACCCCTCTAACGAAATGCAACTTCACATTGATATGCTTGGTTTGCTCATGATAGGCTGAATTCTTTGACAGGTGTATAGCACTTTAACTATCACATTTAACAATGATAACTCGGCCTTGAAGTTTCAACTCCTTAGCAAAATCTTCAAGCCACAATGCTTCTTTCACAAATTCAATGAGGGCGATATATTCCACTTCAATGGTTGATAAGGCAACAACCTTCTAAAGTGTTACTTTCCAACTAATTGTTGTGCCAAACATAGTGAACACATACCCAGAAATAGATTTTCTGGAATCCATACAACCTGCATAATCAGAGTCGACATACCCTTCGATTTCTATTTTACTATTTTCACCACATGCTCTGCCATAAATCAGGAGTCTGTTCAGAGATCCATTTATGTACCTTAGAATCCATTTACAACTGACTAACTTGGCTCCAACAGGTTTCTTGATCAGTTCCCAAGTGTGGTTATCATGATGAGACTTCATCTCATCATCCATGGCCTTCATCCATTCAATCTTATTTCGAATCCTCATAACTTCCTTATAGTCTCTAGGTTCTTCATCTAGAACCTCACTTGCAGAGATTAAGGAATAAGTTATGACATATGCATGCCCAGGTCTTTGAGGTGGCTTGATGACTCTTCTAGGCCTATCTCTTGCCAATAGGTAGTCATTGATAGTTTCCTCAACTTCCTCAGTATCTTCAGCATCTTTTACTTCTTCTTCGACTTGATCTAGGATACGCAATTCAGCATCGACATGCTCCACCTCAACAAGAATTTCTTCATGTTCCAGATCTTCTTCAAATATATGTGCACTTTGACTAACGTCATCAATTTTCTTGAAATCCATCTCAGCTTCATTAAAAACTACATCTCAACTGGTGATACACCTCTTGTGACCTGGCTCTAGGAATGATAGCCTATAAGCTTTGACTCCTTTAGGGTATCCCATGAACATGCATCTCAGAGCTCTAGGTTTGATCTTGTCTTGCCTAATGTGAGCATAGGCTATGCACTCAAATACTCTAAGTTTGTCGAGATTTAATGGGTGTCAAGACCAAACTTCTTCAGGTGTTTTCATATCTAACACGGTTGAAGGACATTTGTTTATCATATGTGTTGTTGTCGAAACAGCCTCTGCCCAAAACACTTTTTTTAACTCAGTACTAATCAACATCCATCTAACTATTTCCAAAATGGTTTAATTACACCTTTCATCCAAACCATTTTGTTAGGGAGTACCTGCAATAGTTTTGTGCCTTACAATACCAGAGGATGCACAAAAGTTATCGAACGTCTCATTGCAAAATTCAAGGTTAGTGTTGGTTCTCAACCTCTTGATCTTTCTGCCAGCCTGATTTTCTACCAGAGTCTTCCAACTTTTGAAGTTCTCAAAAGTTCCATCCTTGGTCTTCTGGATGAATACCCATAGCTTTCAGGAATAATCATCAACTATGGGTAGAAAATACCTTGCTCCTAAATGTGATGGACACCTTACAGGCCCCCAAATATCAACATAGATGTAATCAAGGGATCCGTGTGTTCTTTGTTTTCCTTTACTGAACTTCACTCTGCAAGATTTTCCAAGTATACAGGGTTCACAAAACTTCAGCTTTTCGATTTTGTCTCCACCAAGTATATTTTGTTTCCCCAATTCGACCAGAACCCTTTCACTGACATGACCCAATCTCATGTGCCATTTTTTTGTCTCCGACTAAGGTTTCATGGATGCAACATCTGCAGAACCACTGATAACTTCAGCCTCAAGGGTATATAAGCCTTGTTTCTTCACGCCTCTTAAGACTTCCTTCGACCCCTTCATGACTTTTAGAATACTTTTCTCTCCTTAGAAAACATATCCTTTCTTGTTGAATTCACCAAGAGAAATCAAATTTCTCTTCAAATCAGGTACATACTTGACTTCAGTCAACAATCTTATTGACTCATCATGGAGCTTGAATCTCACAGATCCAACACCTTCAATCTTGCAAGCATTATTGTTTCCAAGCAATACAAATCCACCATCTTAATCACATAGTTCCTCGAACAAGTCTTTGTTTGGAGTCATGTGCTAAGTGCAACCTTAATCCATAATCCACTCTTTACTTGAGTCGCTACTTAAAACCACAATAACATCATATGAGTTGAAATCATCTTGAACAATGGTTGCATTGTCATTATCCTTACCTTCATGATCTTTCAGACATTCAAGACACACTTTTCTTGTATGACCATCCTTCTTATAATGATAACATTGAATACCAGATGCATCACCACTATAAGACTTCTACTTACTTTTACCTTTCCTCTTGTCAAACTTGTCATCTCTCATTGTGAATATTTTCTTAACCGACAGGTCTTCACCAGTCGAAGATGGCTTGTGCTCCTTTCGTTTGTTCAAATCCTTATAATACAGGGTTGATTGTACTTCTTCAAAGGTCAAATACTCTCTTCCATACAAGAGAGCTTCTTTGAAGTGAGCATGTGATTTGGGCAAATCACACAACATGAATAGTGTTTGATCTTCATCCTCAATCTTGACATCTATATTTTTAAGATCAAGAATTAGCTTGTTAAACATATCCAACTGCTCAGCCAAAAAATTGTCTTCACTCATCTTGAATGAATATAAAGCTTGCTTCAGGTAGAGGCGATTTACCAACGATTTGGTCATATACAAACTTTCGAGTTTCACCCATAACCCATGTTGGTTCTATGTGTTGGCATCAAATTTGGTAAAACCTAGAGTTATCATAAGTTGTCACGCGGGTTGTCTTGCATTGTGATATCAGTTTCCTGCAGGATGTTTAAATATGGTTGTGCAGGATTTAGCTAAGATGTCAGACCCGATGTTAAGACATGTGTATATAGAACATTCAATCTGAATGTTATGTATCTTAAGATTGCGCTTTTCATGCAAATCTGTGTGTGATTATGTGGAGATTGAATGCGCTATTCAAGGAGTAATTTGATTTAAAACCAGAATGATCTATTTTCCAATAAGGGATGATTAGCTGCCGTTAATAAGAAGATACGCAAGGAAAATAGATTTAGGGTTTTATGATGCCCAGGCCCATTCAAAAGCTTCTATTTAAAGGCCATGTAAAACCTGGTTTTAACAGAGAAGAAACGAACGAAATAGTGAGAGAGTGTTAGGGTTTTAGTATTGTGTGATCTTGTGTATTGTGAGTCATTCATTCATCTTATTGATGTTTGAATTGGACTGACTTTTGTGTTGTAATTTGTTCACTCTAAGCTTTGAAGCACGAGTGTGTGTTTACTTGGTTGAAGCTTTTAAGCAAGATCAAGTATGTGTTCTTGAAGAGTGTCTTCTTTCTTTGTAATATTTGTTTTTATATCACTGTTGTGATTGGGGGGAGTGAGTAGGGTCTCATATCTAAGAGTTCTTAGATAGAAGTCACACGGGTAGAGATTAGGTGAAAAGACTGTAACTTGAAGTTGTTTACTGAGAGTCTTTGAACTAATTATGTTTAGTGGATTTCCTTCCTAGCTTGGTAGCCTCCAGACGTAGGTGAGTTTGCACCGAACTGGGTTAACAATTGCTTGTGTCACTTGTTCAATTGTTTCTTTGTTTTCTATCCTGTTTATATTTTAGTTGTTGTTTAGATATTAGTGTCGTGACATTCCCTTCGACATCTCATATCTGATACCAGAATTTCAATTGGTATCAGAGCAGGCATCCTGCTCTGGTTCTGGGTGAGATCTTGGGATGCTACTTTCTAGTACTATGGATAGATACGGAGGATCTATACATAGACCACCAATTATGGATGGATCTAACTATGACTATTGGAAACCTCGAATGGTAGCCTTCTTGAAATCTTTGGATAATAAGGCTTGGAAGGTTGTTCTAACAGGTTGGGAACATCCCTTTATTACTAAGGAAGGAGAAGTTACAACTGATAAGAAGGCTGAGGAAGAATGGACCAAGGAGGATGATGAACTAGCTCTTGGAAACTCTAAAGCATTGAATGCTATATTCAATGGGGTTGACAAGAACATCTTCAGACAGGTGAACAACTGTGAGGTAGCTAAAGATGCCTGGAATATTCTCAAAACCAGTCATGAAGGTACCTCTAGAGTGAAGATGTCTAGATTTCAGTTGCTTACTACTAAGTTTGAGAATTTGAGGATGAAAGAAGATGAAAGTATTCATGACTTCCATATGAATATCCTTGAAATTGCTAATGCCTTAGGAGCCCTGGGTAAGAAGATGTTAGATGAAAAACTTGTAAGGAAAATTCTCAGGTCACTTCCCAAGAGATTTGCCATGAAAGTGACAGCCATAGAAGAATCTCAAGATATCTGCAAGATGAGAGTGGATGAGCTAATTGGATCCCTCCAAACATTCGAGTTGGGAATGAGTGATGGATCTGAAAAGAAAGTCAAAAGCATAGCCTTTATGTCAAACGCTGAAGAGAAAGAGGAAGATAGTAGTCAGGATATTGATGAAGATCTGGAAAATGGTGTAACTTTACTTGGGAGACAATTAAACAAACTCCTTAAGAGGATGGATGTAAGGTCAAAGTCAAATGTCAATAACAACTCATTTGACATCAATAGGTCCAATGATGCTGGAAGAAGAACAAAATCTGAGGAAAAATCCAAACAGGGAAAATGAATTCAGTGCCATGAATGTGAAGGGTATGGACACATTAGAGCTGAATGTGGGACCTATCTCAAGAAACAGAAGAAGAGTCTTGCTACTACTTGGTCTGATGAAAGTGAAACAGAAGGAGAGTCTGCCAATCTTGTGACTGCCTTGACTGGAATATGGGATTCTGATGAAGACTCCAGTGATGATAAAGTAACTTTTGATGAATTAGCTACTACCTACAGGAAGTTGTGTTTTAGAAGTGAAGAAGTGTGTCAACAAGTGGAGAATCAAAAGAAATTGATAACCCAACTAGAGGAGGAGAAGACAGAACACTTAGAAATCATTTCTAAGTTGAAGATCGAAGCCGTGTTCCTGAACTCCAAACTGGATGAGATGACCAAGTATGTCAGAATGCTAAACAATGGATCTGACACCTTAGACAAAATCCTCCAGACTGGAAAGATGGCAGGAGACATGATTGGGCCTGGATTCAATGAATCCTCTCCTGAGTGTAGTCCCACTGGCAGCAAACCAAAGATGTCACATCAGGTGTCTCAACATCACAAGGAAAGACAACATAAAGGAAAACACCAAAGATGGAGATGTCATTATTGTGGGAAATTTGGCCACATAAAACCATTCTGCTTTAAGTTGTATGGTTATCCTAGTCCTACTCATCATCAACCTAGAGCCAAACATCACATCCATGTTAACAGAAAACAGTGGGTTCCTAGGGCTGGTGCTACTAACTTGATAGCTCACACTTCCTTCAGAGTTTCAGCCAAAGAAGACTGGTACTTTGACAGTGGATGCTCCAGACACATGACTGGAAGCAAAAACCTGTTAATTGACCTCCAACCTCATGCCACCAGCTATGTAACTTTTGGTAATGAAGCAAATGGTGAAATCAAGGGGATTGGAAAGCTAAACTGTCATGGAGTCCCTAACCTTGATAATGTGCTGCTTGTTAAAGGATTGACTGCAAACCTGATCAGCATCAGTCAACTATGCGACCAAGGTCTAAACGTGAACTTCACAAAAACTGAATGCTTGATTACTAATGAAAAAAATGAGGTGATCATGAAAGGAGTCATGTCTAAGGACAATTGCTATATGTGGAATTCTCAAGAAACTAGTTATTCATCAATGTGCACTCTAGCTAAAGAAGAAGAAGTGAAACTATGGCATCAAAAACTGGGTCATCTGCATCTTAAAGGAATGAAGAGGATTATATTTGTTGAAGCTGTCTGAGGAATCCCAAAATTAAAGATTGATGAAGGAAGAGTTTGTGGTGAGTGTCAGATTGGAAAGCAGACAAAGATGTCACATCAGAAGATCAAACATGACACCACATCTAGAATGCTGGAGCTTCTCCACATGGACTTGATGGGACCTATGCAGGTGGAAAGTCTTGGTGGGAAAAGGTATGCTTATGTTGTGGTGGACGGCTTCTCTAGATATACATGGGTAAATTTTATAAGGGAAAAATCGGATGTGTTTGATGTGTTCAAAGATCTTTGCCTAAGACTTCAAAGAGAAAGGGGGAGTCATGTTATCAGAATCAAAAGTGATCATAGGAAAGAATTTGAGAACAAAAAATTTGTTGAATTATGTTCATCTGAAGGAATTGGTCATGAGTTCTCCTCTCCCATTACCCCTTAGCAAAATGGTATGGTAGAAAGGAAAAATAGAACTCTCCAAGAATCTGCTAGAGCTATGATTCATGCTAAGAAGTTGTCTTACCACTTCTTGGCTGAAGCTATGAACACGGCCTGCAATGTTCACAACAGAGTAACCTTGAAGAAAGGGACCCCAACCACTTTATATGAAGTCTGGAAGGGAAGAAGACCTATTGTCAAATACTTCCATGTGTTTGGTAGTAAATGTTATATCCTGGTTGATCGTGAACAAAGAAGGAAAATGGACCCCAAGAGTGATGAAGGAATATTTCTGGGCTACTCAACAAACAACAAAGCGTTTAGAGTTTTTAATTCTAGAACAAAATTTATGATGGAATCTATCAATGTTGTTGTTGATGATCAAGAGACTGATGTCACAGACAATGTTGAAACATCTCTGAATGATTCCCCAGCTGATCTCCTGGAAAAAAGTAATGAGAGTGTGTAATACCCCAAAATTTACCCTTCATTTTTCCTGGAAGTATGGGATTATGTTTTACACTTCATTAGCATCATATTAGGTCATACTCATTGCATACTGCATTAGTGACATGGAGATCAGGTTTTGATCGATCACTCCTTAACAGAAGGAGCCCACACAAAGCAAGATTGAGAATTAGACTTCCTTTTCTAAGTATACAAGTCTCAAGGGTCTCAGGGGGGTCCAAGTATCTTATTATGGTCCTCAGTTCATCAGTAAAGGATTCAAAGCTATCAGAGTGTTCATCTGGATTTAATCTGAAATTAGGGTTTCATGGCTACCTGCAACAGACAATGTTTGATTGGAAGTAGAGGAGCTCATCCATGTCATGATTAGAGAGGCATCTTGGCCTAGGAAGATTCACAATTATCTCAGAAAGATCCCTTGGCAATCAGTGCAATCAGTTCTTGATCATTTTGCCCTAAAACTAGGGTTTGGTATAAAATCAGTTTATTTCTGATTCTTTGGGTGAAACTCTTTTCCATGGCCCTCCATATGTCCACAAGGGTCTACATACAAAAAACAAGCTCTTTATTTGAGCTAGAAGTGCTTCAATTGATCAATGGAATCGGGAATTAGACAGTTTGGGAAAAGTCAACTATGGGGCCAGAAAAGTCAACTCCTGACATTTTGAGAGTGGAATATCAAAATCCATGCCTAGGGGATCCTACATGTGGAATTTGATCAAGGTTGGATTATGGATTCATCATTTAATCAGGAATTGGAAAAGTTACTTAATTTGGAAATGGTTGACTTTCCATTTAGGGCAAGTTTTCATGATCGTTGCACTCACTTTAAGCCCATTTTGCATTAAGATAAAAGCTCCATTTGAAAATTTCTCCAACAAGAAAGTTGTTCCTCTTGTTCCAAGCTTTTTAGAGATATAAAGTTTGCTCCATTTGGATTATAATTGAGAAAGTTATGCTTAGTCAAAGTGAGACATTTTTTTAGGACACTTAGAAAAATTTCTAAGTCCAAGATCTTCAAAATTTGTCAAGACTTCTTGGCCAGTTTTCTTGCACTTCAAGGCATTATTTGAAAATACTTTCTTCACAACAATTGTACCTTGCCATTTCCTATTTCACATACTTTTGGAATCATCTCATTTGGATCCATGGTTTGAGAGATACATTCATTTAAAGTGGGCACCATGACTTGATTTTCTAGGCAGATTTTGGGCCTGGCTGGCCCAATCAGATTTTCTAAGCATGCTGCACAAACCAGTCACGTTTTTTACCTCTTCTGGCCATGCATTGGACATCCATTCATTAAGTTTGGTCCAAAATAACAACATTTTACACATCACTTCACACTTTTATTCTTATGGATAAATCACTTATTAAAAAGCCCATGAGAACACCTAACCCACCCTATTTAAGAAGCTGAAACCCTAACCCTAAAGGAGCATTGGAATTTTGTGGCAAGGAGGCAAAGCTTCATCACATATCAGATTCCATTCCACTTCTATTTTCCATTAGGTAATCATCTCTTCCATGGCCATGTTTTGATATATCTACACTTGCTTACCATGTTCATCACCATTAATCCTTCCATTTTCATATTTCTTTTTCTTATTTAAAATATTTTCTTCGTCCATAAAATTACCCAAAAATATTTTTCACTTTTCTTAACATTTTATTTAATTTTATATAATTTTTATTTTCTTACTTTTTTAATATTAATATTTTATTTTAATTATTTATTAAATGGTCCATTTTAACACGCTTTTTTTATTGATTTTATTTTTATGACTTAAAATTATTGTTAGCATTTGATTTTTGGGATGAAGGTTGACCACTATGTCATGGTCAACTTGACCTTTTCTTGGAATTTTATTTCACATTTTCAATTTATTTTGGATTTATTTTTGACCTAGTTTGGTTGGTTGACTTTTAATTTGACTTCTGTTTTATTTTAATTAATTCACGTACCAATTTTCATTATTTTTAAAATATTTTTGAGGTATAATGATGTCCTGACCCCACCTTATTCAGTTTAATTTTTCATAATTTTCTTGATTAATTTACTATTTATTCTTGATTTATTTCTAACCTAGTCTTATTAATTGACTTTTGGTTTGACCTATGTTTTGTTTTAATTAATTCACGTGCCAATTTTCATTATTTTTAAAATCTTTTTGGGGGATGATGATGCCCTGACCCCACCTCATTTAGTTTAATTTTTTATAGTTTTCTTGATTAATTTCCTATTTATTTGTTATTTTTTAAGTTGACTTGAATTTTCAGTTGACTTCTTTATGATCGATGTTTAACTTAGGGATTGCTTATGGCAATTGAAGAGATCTTTTGATCCTCCTTTGTTCATCTCATATGCCATGTATTAGAGGCCTTTTACCTTGATTTTATTTGGTCCTTACCTCATTTCCTGATTAAATTATTCAGTGGACCCTTCGTGTGTATATTTTCATCTGTTTGATTCATCTGTTATCTTTTATACTTGTTTCTCTCATTCATGCTTTCTATTGCTTGATTATTTAACATGTTCATACTCCCATGAATTGTTTAAATGCTCCATTATTTGATTCTTTGGTTTGATTATATATTGTTTATTTATCCGATCTGATTGATAATTGTTGCCTACTTGTATGATATATGAGGCATATATTCTTATTGTTTGTTTGCCATGAACAATCCCCATTCATAACAAATGTACCCCTCTCCCATAAAGTGTATAATATTTATTTCTTTATTTATTTAGTCACTTGTTAATACAAGAATTAAAACGAACATCCGATAACCATTTCAAAATAAGATCAAAAGCTCGATCCAACGTCGAGTAATCATTTTCAAAACTTAACAGAACCAACACGCATTCATCCATCCTCTTGTAAGTCGATTGCCTCAGGCATCTCCATCTACCTATAAGTCGATTGCCTCCGGCCTCGCCATCTACCCTTATCTGTAACTCCTCTCCGCGCTTCATCCGTCGACTCTTGTTCCGTTTAGATAGCACCCATTAAGTAGAACCCTTTGTATGATAACATAGGTAGGATTCCCCTATTCTTTGCATGCTAACATTATGTAGATGTTCCCCTTTGTAAATCCTAACACATAGGTCCATATTGCATGACAACTCTAGAGCAGAGCTTCCCCACTTTTAGATCTTCCATGCGTCTCCGATCTTGTGGCATGTCAGTCCATTCTATTGCAAAGAGGTAACTGCCTAAGACTCGATTCAGCGAGCTGCAACACCTACTGCTAGGACGTTGAACACACTGCCCACCCTCCTTTGACACAGCTGGTGTCCTCTTTTGTAAGTCCATGTTCAGATGGCAATCCTTAACCCCTAGTTAGCCGAACTACGTTTTGCTCTGATTCTTATTCCAGATGAGATACGTAGGCATAAGACGCGACGTCTTACCGAGCACACTTCTCTTTAACCCATAGGTAGCCGAGCTACGAAGACTCTGATTCTCATACTCAGATGAGATACGTAGGCAGTGGATGCGACATCCTTGTGAGTCATTTTCTTTTAACCTTCCTTTTAATAAATAGTACTTTAGATATACCTACACCCTTTAGACTAGAACAACACTTATGAAAAGGGCTCCCTAGGAGTACCTAGGATGTTTTGGGTGTTTAAAATCTTCCCATTGCATAACCAACCCCCTTACCCAGATCTCTGACGTTTTTACTAGTTTTTGATTCGATAAAACTTTTAGGTTTTTGTTCGCTTTCTAACCATTCCTTTGGATAAATAAAAGTGCAGTGGCGACTCGACTTGTATGGTTTACCTTGGATTTAGTCAATATCTCTAATGGTAACGAATACCCCGCTACAGAGTGAGTCCACTCAAGCTGAACCTGAAGCTGATAAAATTAATAAGGGACCCTCTATCAGAATTCAGAAGGATCATCCGAAAGATCTCATTATAGGATACCCAAATAAAGGGGTCACCACTAGATCAAGGGAAGTGATCTCACATGGCTGTTTTGAAATGATATTGTGTTTGGTGGGATGTCAAGTAAGATGGTTCAACTTTTTGTTAAACAAATGCAGTATGAATTTGAAATGAGCCTTGTTGGAGAACTAACCTATTTTCTTGGGCTACAAGTCAAGCAGATGGAAGATTCTATCTTTCTATCTCAAAGTAAATATGCCAAAAATATTGTCAAGAAGTTTGGCATGGAGAATGCAAGCCACAAAAGGACACCTTCCCCTACTCATCTGAAAGTGTCTAAAGATGAAAATGGTGTCAGTGTGGGTCAAAGTCTCTACAGAAGCATGATAGGGAGTCTGCTATATCTCACAGCAAGCAGACATGACATTGCTTTTGTTGTAGGTGTTTGTGCTAGATATCAAGTTGAACCAAAGGTGAGTCACATAAACCAAGTGAAGAGGATCCTGAAATATGTCAATGGCACTAGTGACTATGGGATGTTATACACTCATGGATCTGAATCTGTGTTATCTGGATATTGTGATGCTGATTGGGCTGGAAGTGCTGATGATAGGAAAAGCACATCAGGAGGATGCTTCTTCTTGGGGAACAATTTAATATCATGGTTTAGTAAGAAACAAAATTGTGTGTCTCTGTCTACTGCTGAAGTTGAATACATAGCAGCTGGAAGTAGTTGTTCTCAACTAGTATGGATGAAACAAATGTTGATTGAATATAAGGTCACGTAAGATGTCATGACATTGTACTGTGACAACCTGAGTGCTATAAACATTTCTAAGAATCCTATTCAGCACAGCAGGATAAAACATATTGATATTCGTCACCATTTTATTAGAGAACTCGTGGAGGATAAAATTGTAGCCCTAGAGCATATTGCTACTGAGATGCAGTTAGATGATATTTTTACAAAGGCCTTGGATGCAAATCAATTTGAATTCCTAAGAGGGAAATTAGGGATTTGCATTTATGAAAATTTGTAGCAATTAATATGGAGTGGAAAAGGTAATCAAATTATTGTCTACTTTCTTAAAATAAAGCGCCCCCTTTATGGTAAATCATCACATAGTCTTGAAAATACCATCTATTACCTTTTCACACGCAACCTCACTACCTACTCCAACTTTTCCAACTCACTACCTACTCCAACTTTTCCAACTCCCTGCTTCTTCCTCAAACTCCTCTGCTAGGGCAACTGATCCGCTGTCGCACACGGGTCAAAAACGAGTTTAAAAGTGTAGTAAAACGGAAGCGACACTCGAATATCGTATCACAAGGACTCTTGAATGTTATAACCAAAAGAATAGAAAGAAGGGGTTTTTAAGGTTCAAAACTTAAATCGAAGATGATTAAAGGTAAAGATAAAATTGATAAACAAGCTAATTTATTGTATCGATTTCCGACTTATCATTGATTCTTATAATTTCAATTCCCTAGCGGATTCAATCCCATTCATTACAATACCCACTAACAAGCACAAATTGGTATTATATGATGTATGTTCCTAATTTCCGAATTAAGCAAACGAATTTAAGCAGACGCGAATTAAGCAAACACGATAACGAAAAAGCTACGCTAACGTGATTATAGTTAAGGATCATACAAATAAACAAATTTAATCAACTCTATCCTATAAGAAACAATCGAATTAAGCAAACGAGTTTATAGGAAGAATTGAAAAGAGATTGAAATTAAACTGAAATTAATAAAAACCTTAAAGTGGAATTCGAATACAACAAATCAGCTCTTTGGGAATTAGCTCTCCATGGAATCTTCTAAGCAATATTGTATCATCAAAATTCAGAATTAGGATTACTATAGTAGTGAAAGACCTAATATAATAAAGGGCAAATTCGGGCCCTTATAGGATCCAACCCGAAAATTACAAAAATTGGCCCAAACTAACTATTTTAATTAAGTCTGAAACTTCAATGAATTATTCGACCCTTCTTCATTCTGAATCTGCTTTTGACTTCAACATGAAACTTGTAGTTCTTTCTCTTAGCTTTTCAAAGCATATTAGAACGTGTCCATCCAACTCCTATAGCCCAAGTTATGATCTGTATAGTGATAAGGTATCAAATAACTATTTATACTGAAAATAAAGTACGAAAATAAAATAAAGGAAAAAATAAAGTTAAATATTAAAACAGACTAAAATATTAAAAATAATATAATAAACTATAGATTTGTCTAAGTATAATAGTAGAAGAAAGTGCATCAAAATGCACTGATCAAATTCCTCCACACTTGAACTTTTGCACTCCGAGCAAAATTATAAATTCAAAACTTAAAACAGAAAGAAAAAAACCAGAACAAACAAAACATGCAATTCCAAAGTTTATCAAGATACAAGGTACAAGCAGAATTCTAAGTCTAAGCTTCAAGAATATGATGTTAGTGAGCAACTTCTTGTGACATTCAAAGAAGATAGAAAAACAGATTATCAAATAGTACATCCAAAAGTAATAAGATCCTCACAGGATAAATTTCACTCAACTCTCAAGTGTTTAGGTTAACTGTTTACACTCAAAGCACATCATGAAAGTTAGTACTACCATAAGCTTGAAAAGACTCTAACATCCACAATTGAAATACATGCACTCAAAGATCAAAATGACTTTTATTTGGTTGTAACGTGGCCAAGGTAAGGGTGAGATAAATCCTAAGGGGTACTAGGCTAAAATTCAAAGAGACAAAAGAGACTTGAAAGAAACTGCGGGAGTTGACTTTACAAAATATTTCATTCACTTCAACAACTCTATATTAACTGTTTTCGTTCATATTTTTTTCTCCTTTCTCCTTTTTTATTCTTTTTTTTTCTTTTTCATAAGGAGTATGTATTGATATGTATGCATCCTTCTATTTTTTTTTCATCCATTTTTTTTCTTTTCTATTTTTCTTTTCTTTTTCTACCAACTTCTGAAATATTGCAAACATAATTATTCAACCCCACACAACTCCAAACAAGACTCTTTCAATCCTTTGAATAGGGTGATATAACATTGTTTTTCACTTCTCGGTTTGTAATGAGTTTTAAACAAAAAAAAGATAATAGGCTCAAGGGGGTTTCAAACAAGGGATGATATTATTTCAGGGTTGGCTTTTTGGCTAACTGGCTAAAAAACAAAAAACAAAATTGCATTTATCATATCAGTGTGCACAAGTAAACAACAGCATCAACAAGAGTCAATTCAAGTTCTAGAGACTAACAGACATGAGTGAACCACACAAGAAAGAAAGAGATGGATTTTTGTATGTTATCCATATAAGGCTCAAAATCTCACGAGGTTAATTGATCTACCACAAATGATGTACAATTTAGAGTTTAGTCATTCCTATCATATTAAAAATGCACAACAAATTTTTCACATCACACCACAAGACTTTAGTCAAGAGAACTAAGAAAAATACTCAAAATTGTAACTCAAAAACCAAAGGAAAAAACATGCAATTTTTTTTTAATTTAGCAACTAAAAACCAAAAACAGAGAAAAACTGAAAAACAAAATAAACAAAACAAAACAAATAAATGGTTCCCTTCCCCACACTTAAAACATACATTGTCCTCAATGAAATACCATAAATATAAAATAAGAGTGGGAGAAAGGAAAGCACACGCCCGAGGAGTCAAGGCAGATAAGTGATTGCATAAGCAGCCTTTCCCAAAGAGAGTTCTTCTACAGTCTCTCCTTCCAAAGTCGGATTCTCATGTAGTAGCTTTGGGTAGTGTCCATTGACCTTGAAATTTTGATTAGTGCATTCGCCTTGTATTCCAGGATCAAAGAAGAATCTATGATAAGTAAAAGTGTTGAATGGGTGCGTGAAAGTGATCTCCTTTTTCACAATATCAAGAATTAAAGGATTACGGGGCTGCCTCACTATTTTTATTTTATCTTTAAGTGAGATCCTATGAATACATATGGAATGACTAATATCACGAGTGTCAGCCAAGGTCCATCCAATTCCCTTCTTATGTTTCTGCTTAAGTTGAAGCTTTGATTAATAATATGAATCCTCGGGAAGTGGTTTAGGCTCTACATAATATGGTTGTTCAATGGATGGTATGTTTGGGGCAACAGGAATGTCAAGAGCTTCAGCTACATAAACAACTTCATTTACACTATCACCCTGTAAGGCAACATCAATCTCAGCACAAACAACACAAAGGTTAGTGTTACTACAATCATCACATGAGTAAATATCATCAAAATCAGATAAAGTTGGAAAATCAGCTGAAAATAAATCAAAATAAGCTTCATCAACAACTTCAGAAACCAACTCTATTTGAAAAATAGAATGCTCTTCGTCGTCAATCTTCTTATTTTTCAGTACTCCTTGTGGGAAAGGGATTGGTGATACATACTTTTTTTCAACCTCAACAACAATAGAAGGTTCAGGTTTATTTTCAAGTGTTACACTAACAATGTTTTTATTTTTTTCTGGGACTGGTTTTGCAACTTTTTCGGATCTCAAGGAAATTTCACTCACATTAGAGCCTTTTGGATTAACTACTGTTTGAGCATGTAGTTGGTTTGACCATTGAGCTTGTTGAATGGCATTCATTGAAGTGGCAAGTTGTCCAATTTGTGTTTGTAAAGTCTGAATACTAGAATCTGTTCATTGCTGAAATTGGAGATTGTTAACAGCCATTTGTTTGACAAGGTCCTCCAATGAAGGTCCGGAAGGTGCAGAGGTGGAGACATGGGGAGTGGTATGTGGTTGTGGCAGGGGTATGACTAATTGTTGTTGGGTGGGTTGTTGGTTTCCATATCGAAGGTTTGGATGGTTCCTCCAATTGGGATGATATTTGTTGGTGGACAAGTCAGGAATGTTGTACCCTCTCTGATTGTTGCTTTGGTTGAAAAAGTTAGTTGCATATGCTTGAGGCAATTGAATGACCGAATCATCTTGAAGAATATGACATGTGTCAGTTGGATGTTCAGTAGAAGTACAAATACCAAACAACTTTGTTGTTTGAGGTTTACTCACTGCCATTTGTTTCACTAAAGAAGTAAGCTCTTCAATTTTGGTTTCTAAAGCCTTGTTGGAAGAGGAAACCTGAATGTCATTCATACCTTTTGTTTGGACCATATAATTATTCCTGGTTGTGAATTATTGGGAGTTGAGTGACATGTTCTCAATTAGGGCTTTAGCAGCAACTGGAGTTTTATCGACAAGTGCTCCACCACTAGCAGCATCAAGAATGTTTCTATCCATTGGTAATAATCCCTCATAGAAATACTGAATAAGCAGTTGTTCGGTAATTTGATGTTGAGGGCAGTTGGATACTAATTGTTTGAATCTCTCCCAATACTTAGCCAATGACTCATTTCCCTGTCTAATACCACATATATCTTTTCGGATTGATGCAACCCTGGAGGTAGGAAAGTATCTCTCTAGGAAGACTCTCTTTAAATCATTCCAAGTCGTGACAATATTCGACTCAAGATAATACAACCAATCCTTGGCAGCACCCTGTAGTGAAAACGGGAAGACTTTCAGCTTGATGTGATCTTCAGTGATTCCTTCAGGTCTCAATGGTGTAGAGAAAACAACCTGAAATTCCTTAAGATGCTTATGCGGATCCTCACCTACAAGACCACTAAACCTTGGCAACAAGTGTATTAAACCAGATTTCAACTCAAAAGGAACAGTAACATCAGCATATTCAATACATAAACCATTGTAATTCATATCAGGAGCAGCAAGTTCTCTCAGAGTTCTTTGGTCAGCCATATTAAACTCAATAGAAAAAAAATCAACAAAGAATGAGAAAACACATAACTAATTCAGCAATGCAACAACAAATAGGAAAATACCGATAATGTCCCTATTAAAAAAACAATTGAAATAGGAAAAAAAACTATTAAAATAAAAGGAAAAAAATACAAAAACACGAAAATTAACTTAATAACGTCAATTAAGAATTTTGAGAATTTTTTGCGAAATTTTCTGAAACTATCAAAACAGAAAATAAATCATAAAAAATAGAAAAATAAGGAATTTCGGATTTTTAGAACGGTTTCCACTATTTAGATTCTAAATAAAGGCTTTTAATCCTTTATTTTTTCCTAATGAATCGACAAAAAACTGAAATAATCTGAGACAATTTTTTTTAAAAACTATATTTTTTAATCCTAAAACGCAAAAAAACCAAAACGCAAGAAAGTTAGGGCGAAAAAAATGCTAAAATATAACACCTAAAACTATAATAATGATTAGACTATACTAATGGTTAAGATCTACAAGAGTCCCCGACAACGGCGTCAATTTGATCCGTTGTCGCACACGGGTCAAAAACGAGTTTAAAAGTGTAGTAAAACAGAAGCAACACTCAAATATCGTATCACAAGGACTCTTGAATGTTATAACCAAACGAATAGAAAGAAGGGATTTTTAAGGTTCAAAACTTAAATCGAAGATGATTAAAGGTAAAGACAAAATTGATAAACAAGATAATTTATTGTATCGATTTCTGACTTATCATTGATTCTTATAATTTCAAATCCCTAGCAGATTCAATCCCATTCGATTACAATACCCACTGACAAGCGCAAATTGGTATTATATGATGTATGTTCCTAATTTCCGAATTAAGCAAACGAATTTAAGCAGACGCGAATTAAGCAAACACGACTTAATCAAACATGATAACGAAAAAGCTACGCTAACGTGATTATAGTTAAGGATCATACAAACAATCAAATTTAATCAACTCTATCCTATAAGAAACAATCGAATTAAGCAAACAAAAGTAATCTAATTAAGCAAACGAGTTTATAGGAAGAATTGAAAAGAGATTGAAATTAAACTGAAATTAATAAAAACCTTAAAGTGGAATTCGAATACAACAAATCAGCTCTTTGGGAATTAGCTCTCCATGGAATCTTCTAAGCAATATTGTATCATCAAATTTTAGAATTAGGATTATTATAGTAGTGAAAGACCTAATATAATAAAAGGCAAATTCGGGCCCTTATAGGATTCGGCCCGAAAATTACAAAAACTGACACAAACTAACTATTTTAATTAAGTCTGAAACTTCAACGAATTATTAGACCCTTCTTCATTCTGAATCTGCTTTTGACTTCAACATAAAACTTGTATTTCTTTCTCTTATCTTTCCAACGCATATTAGAACGTGTCAATCCGACTCCTATAGCCCAAGTTATGATCTGCATAGTGATAAGGTATCAAATAACTATTTATGCTGAAAATAAAGTACGAAAATAAAATAAAGGCAAAAATAAACTTAAATATTAAAACACACTAAAATATTACAAATAATATAATAAACTATAGATTTGCCTAAGTATAATAGTAGAAGAAATTGCATCAAAATGCACTGATCAGTAACTGAAATTTTTCCACAAAAACGTCAAGATGTCACAACATCAAACTCCATCTGGTTCAAAAACTACTAAGCCTACTCACAAGGATAACACTCCTTCCATGGACATTCACAATGATGAGATTTTGGATGTGGTCCCTATGTCTATTATTCCAGGCAAAGCCCTTGATTTAAACCATCCCATGGATGCATCAACTTATGCATGCCCCAATCAAGGTAACAACTCTAGTATCCCTTCTAGCTCAACTCATGCCACTAGTTCTAAGGAAGATATGCACCATACTGATCGTGTCATAAGAAACTTAGTCACTAGAATCCTTAATGAAGGACATTCTGTGAAGGGAGTCTATACTCCCCTGTCTAAAATGTACCCCTCTCCTGAGGTTGAACATCATAGTGAGAAGGATGACGATTCCTCTAGATCTGAGAAGGACATGGCTGCTGAAGGTTTATGCTCTCTAGGAAAAACTGTGTCTGGTAAAGGAAAATCAGTGGCATCTACAATTGCCAATGCTTCCCACTCTGAGAAGCATGATGTTGCAAACAATGTGATTAACCTAGAGGATGATAGGTCTGATGATCAAGAGGATAGCTTACTTCAACACTTAAAGCCTAGTGTGGCTAAGTGTATGAAGACTAGAAAAGGAAGATTTGTGGCTGAAATGATGTCAGCTAAAACAGCTAAGAAGACTGCTGGTGTTGGTCCTTCCAAATCTTGGAGCAAGGTTGATGTGAAGAAGAGAAAGGTTAGAGAAGTTTCTGAGTCTGAAGAAGATGTTGAGGAAGATGTCCCTGACATCTCCCCTGTAAAGAGGACCACTGTGAGGAAGTCCCTTGTGAAAGTTGTTATTGTGCATTTGGATAACATCTCTTTCCATCTTGAAGATGGAGCTGCCAAATGGAAATTTGTGATTCAAAGAAGGGTGGCTGTAGAGAGGGAGTTAGGAAAGGATGTTGTTGAAGTCAAAGAGGTCATGGACCTAATAAAGAATGTTGGGTTAATGAAGACTGTGGCTGGGTTATCTCAGTGCTATGAGGGATTGGTTAAGGAATTCATTGTCAACATTCCTAAAGATATTGCTGATAAGAACAGCAAGGAATTTTGCAAAGTATTTGTGAGAGGTAAGTGTATCACATTCTCTCCCACTGTCATTAACAATTTTCTGGAAAGAATAGTAGAGGGTGCAGGTGAATTGGAAGCTACAGACAATGAGGTATGTAGAGAAATTACAGCAAGGCAGGTGAAAGGGTGGCCTATTAAAAAGCATCTTCCTGCTGGGAAGCTGATTGCCAAGTATGCTATATTGCATAAAATAGGATCTGCAAATTGGGTGCCTACCAACTGTAGCGGTGTATTCGTCGCTATATGATCTATTGGTTAAATCATAAGCTAAGAGATACATTCAATTTCGAGTCGCCACCGCACTTTTATTTATCCCAAGGACTGGCTAAAAAGCGAACAAAAGCCTAAGAAGTTTTACACGTAGAAAACTAATAAAAAGATCAGAGAGTCTGGGTAAGGGGTAAATTACGCAATGGGAAGGTGTTAGGCACCCACTACGTCCTAGGTACTCCTAGGGAGCCCTTTTCACACTTGTTATGCAAAATTAATATTTATTATGACATATATATTGTGCAAACATGATTGGGATGGTGAGAAAAGAATATACAAGTTTTATTATTGGGTTATTGGGTTCGAACGGATGAACCCGTTGCCTACGTACCTTCCATCAAAGGTAAGGATCAGAACGCCGTAGTTCGGCTAAAAGATTTCCAAAAGTGGGTTAGGTTCAATTTTAAACACAAACCCTAGGTCTTACGTTATCCACGGGAGAAAACTCAACCTTATACAAACAACAACGTCCACCATGTGAGAACAGCTTCAACTGGCCAGAGAGGGGTTAACCCTATAATAGGCAAGGAAGGCTTACAATTCAATCACTAAAGACAGCAGGTGAGATTAACATCAACCACTAAGATAAATCGAACCTATAGCTCATGTATGAAAAGATTAATGGACAAAGCCAAAACAAGTGAATGAGTGGAGTTACTGATTATGATTATGAAAATGAAGTCAAAATATGATTAAGATCAATTCAAATAAGTATTATGAAATGAAGTTTGGAAAAAGGTCAAGGACTTGAGTCCAGGTTTTTAGTTAGAAAAACATGAAGATGTTTGCACAACACTTATGTCAAAATTTAAAAGGTATAGTGTGAAAAGGTTCTAAGACGTAATGAATGATGAATGGATGAGGGATGGATAGTAAAACTTCTTAGAAGGTTCACTTCTTGAAATCATATAGCAGATGATTCAAGTGTGTCCTTTGGAATAGCAGTTAATAATAACAAACAAACAAAGCAAAGGCGGATATCGGATGCCAATCAATGGTCTTATACCAATCTCCTAAAACAAAACGGGATATCAGAAGCCACTCAATGGTCTTACACTAATCTCCACAGGAAAAGAAACAAAAGCGGATACCGGATACCAACAAATGGATTTACACCAGTCTCCTAAAATAGGACAGGATATCAGATGCCACTCAATGGACTTACACCGATCTCCTCAAAAGAAAAACAGAGATGAGAAATATGGAAATCAACTGCCAATTTATCTGGACTTAGGTTAACTCCACAGCATGCTCACAGGAAATCCAATGCCACATCACAGGGACTTACAATGGATCCTCACATACAAGAACAAAAGCAACAACATGATCACAGGTATGCAAATGCCAACTTACAGGGACTTATAATTGCAACCTCTCACACAAACAGATGAAACAAACTATGATCACAGGAAAGCAGATGCCAACTTACAGGGACTTACAACTGTAACCTCACATACAAATCAAACAGATCAAATTATGATCACAGGATAACAGATGCCAACTTACAGGGACTTATAACTGTATCCTCACATGCACACAGATAAACAGAAGATATGAGTGACCAATGAGGTCTTACACTCTATCCTTCCATGTCATAGGAGCAAATGCCAAAGCAATGGACTTACAATTGTCCTCAATGGGTAAACAACCAAAGATAGCATCACAAAACAAATGAGATGATCATGCATTAATGGCAATTGATGATGATGATAAATGCATAGCATACAAGCAAACAAGTGCACATGAAGCAATCAATCAATCAATGAATATCAAACAGCACACTCTATAGCCAAACAGTGGGGGGCTCACACAAGAGGGTTTGACTTTAAAAGTCCACTGTAATGGGTAAAAGGTCGCTCTTAACCTGGCCATTGAGGGGCTCGGGTGAAGCAGATGAAAAGGAGATGAGGGGTGTGCCTCATTGCTTCTATCTCAGATCAGAGAGAGCATCAAAGAAAGTGTGGGAGTTCAGAAAGTAGGAACTCTCTCCACATTATTGACTCGATTGGATCTTGGGTATTTATCTCATTGCTTCAACCATGTAATGGGAGCAAGAGAGGACACACTGAATAGTGGGGGATAGATTGCTTATCCCTACCTTCCACCAATTGCCTTACTTGAAGGACTTTTCCTGCTTAGGACAATTATAAACAAACACAGGCATTGCCTCTTAAGGAGGACTTCAGACAGTTTGCCCGGTCAAATAACAGACCGGGTCTCCAGACTACATGAAGAAGAAGTAATTATACCTCAAAGCAAATGCTATAAAGCAAAGCAAGCAAGTAAGTTCAAAGAACTTAGGCAACTAAAGCACCTGAAAAAAGTCAAACTCATTAGTAAACAAGTCAACAATCAAAAGCAAAAGAAAATGAACCAATAGTCACACAGAAGGACCAATTGTGCAAGGCACAAAGACTCAAGCATATGAGTCACCTACAAAACAAATGTTAGCACATGATAAACAAACCAACTCAATCAAAATTGAAAGGTCTTTGGGGCATTGGTGCTCAACCTGAAACAAACAGCTCAATTGTAAGCTCAGAAGACCACTAGGACTAGCCTAGGGTCAAAAATGAAAGAAAAAGGCCAAGGCAGCAAGCAATGTTCAATCAAAGTCAAATTCAATCATGTAGGAAGGTAAACACAATTGGATTCAAACTTATATCATGCATCCAGGTCATTTCATATGCAAAAGAATGCAAAGCATAGCAAAGGAAGCATGCAAAAGTCAACAGCAAAGACTTCATCCAAAAGTCAACTCAAACAAACCCAAAAATTATGAAATAAATCACACTCAATCCTAACATCTAACATGGTATACATGTCAAATTTCATGGCATTTGGATGAGAGGAAGGCAGTCAATGAAATTCATGAAGTCAAACCAAGTTCAAGCAAGCATGGTGAAAGTCAACAAGCATGGGTCAACTTCAAAAATCATATCAATTTGAAAACAGAAGAGAAATGAGTGAGATTAACACCAATGCAAAGCTTGAGATGTCTAATTATCACATATGAAATTTCATGATCATACAATAAGATTTGAGAATTTCACAAAGGATTTGGCAAGGCATAGCACAAAAAGTCAACAAATGACCAAGTATGGAAGAAAATTCACAATTAAATGGAAAACAGCATGATTAATTCCAAGAAAATTCATACATCAATTAGACATACAAGGGATCATTCATGCAAAATTTCAAGTGATTTGGATAAGGGGAAGCATGTGAACAAAAATCATACATTTGCAAATCATTGGTGTGACACAAATTGTCACACCCTAATTCAAAAATTCATATCTATCAAACCACAAATGGGAAATCCACAAACTTTATATGGAAATGAAGATCAATGTGTCTAGTTTTACCACAAAAAAAAAATTCAAAGGCAATGGATGCAATATGACAATTTCACAAAGAGAATGGCACAAGGTATTGTTTTGGCATACATGTCAAGAAAATAATTACCAATTAAAATCCAGCCAATGAAAAATTAATTAAAATTCACCATAAAATTCTAGACACATTCATGAGTATGAGGAAAAAATTTCACAATTTTTGGAGTTAAAATGAATAAAAAATGAATTATGGAAACTTGATGAATAATTGAATGAAGTATGAACAAACAACATGAACTATTGGTCAAACCAAGGTCAGCGCATGGCATTCTAGTAATTCTGCAGTCACTAATCAAAACTGCAGCGTTTTGGGCAAGGCAATTGAAATGTTTTCATTGGCTGTTGCCCAATGAAATAGTAAATTGGCCAATGAGCTTCAAAGCTCTGAGTTTCTAAAACCCTAAGGGTTTCTAACACAGCAAGGCTCATGCATCATGTTATCATGTTCAAAAAACAACAACATTAAAATCAAACCAAGCAAAAAAGACCAACAGCAAGGCAAAGGCATAGTAAGGTAACAACAGTAACAACAGAATTCGACCAACAACAACAGCATGAGCACAATGATGGACAAAACAGTTGGTTTAGACAACAGCAGCATGGCTAACATGATTTACAGGGATTTCTAAGCTATACTCTCAAGGTTTCGAAAACAGCAGCAGGCTTTAACAGCATTGGTATTCATCATCATGTTTCATCATCAATTAAAACCAACAGCAACATGTAGCAATGGTGTTCATCATCATCATTCAAACAACAAACCAAAACAAATGACAGCATGGTATACATCATCATCATGTTTCAAAACAATAGCACATAACAGCATAGCAGGCACACATTCATGTCTCAAAATTGCAGCAGAATTTTATGAACATCAACATCATCATCACAGCAGCATGGTATAGCAGCAACAGCAACATGGTTCATCAACATGCCAAAATTCGAGCAAAACACATAATGGCAAGGCAAGCAGCATGATACCATCATCATTCAAACAGCAGACCAAACAAAACAAATAACAGCAAGGTATTTATTCTTGTAACATCATAACACAACCAAGTAGAACATGATCCAAGTGCATTTCTGGGGCAAGTTTATGGTTCAACTCAGCAGCATTGGTTTTAGCATCATTCAATATTTATCATCAAGCCAAATTCATCATTATACAAATATCATGGCATCACACTCATAAAGTTCATGCAATATGCAACAATAACAGCCAGCATTGACATATTCATCATCATCGTGTTCATCAAAACAATAGCAGGCAACAGCATATAGCACCATCAAATGGATTTTCTCATGGCAAGTTCAAAACATCAACAGGATTGTAGTAGCATGGCTCTATGATTTGAGAAACAACAGCATTCATCACCTTATCACAACAGCAATGACCAACAGCATAAACAACAATAACAGGTCACAGCATGAAAAAAAATATTGGACAGTTTGAGGTTTAGCAATAGCAGCAGGGTGTTTATCATTGTCATATAATCATCAAACCAAGTTCATCACCAAAATATTTTCTCAACCAAAAGTCAAGAGGCATGGCAGAGAGGTATTTCATACAAGTTCAAAACAGTAGCAGTATTCATTCACCATTCAAAGTTCATCATCATCATGTTCATTCGACCAAACTATAGCAAAACAAACAACTGCATATAGCAGTATAGCATAGCACAGTAGGTTCATGTGATCAAGAACAAACAACAGCAATCAACAAGAGTCTGGAAAAGGATTGAGGTTTATGCGTTTGGTGGCAGCAGTGGGGTATCATCATCATGTAATTATCCAAACAACAGCACATAGCAGCATGGTAGTAATATTCATCATCAAAATGCAGTATTAACCAACAACAACAAACATGAACCATGGAAAGTTTGGGCATATTAAAACAGCAAATCAGCAGCAGGGCTTAATCAAGAACAGCATTCATCATCATCATGCAAAAATCATCAAGAATCAAAGTGCCCAAAAAAAGAATCCAATCATGCCAAACAGCATCATTAAGCCTCCAGCAACAAGAATATGGTATGCAATTTCATTAACTCATCATGTCCAAACCAAATCGATGGAAAATGCTATTGGACATAAAAAAGGAAAACCAGATTTCTCTCCATATAATTGATCACTTAGCATGATTTAAGTTGTAACATGTTCAGCATACATCTATCTACCCTAAGCATATCATGGCATGGAGAAAAAAAAGTGATTAGAGGGTTTACTTGGTTTTGAAGAACTTATGATGCAGTGCTGTTTTGGTGACTATGAGTGCAAGCAGTTGGAAATCGTGCTTGGTAGTGAAGGATGATGAGAAGCCTTCAGCTCAAGAGTGCTTGGAAGCTTCCAAATCTCATCTTGCCATGACTGGTCCTTCAAAGAGCAGAGTTAGAAAATGACAATCCAGTTGTGATTTGGTGGTTGGAACAAGCTCAATGTTGGTGGTAGATGATGGAACAACCAAAGGTAGCTTGAGGGTTTGGAGGATTTGACAGAATTTTGATATCTGGCCAAAATGCAAGAAGAGAGAATATCTGTTTTTCTGTGTGGTAGGCTGCCAAACTAGGGTTAGAAAAATGCAGAAAATCCACTTATATACCACTGTTTAACAATGCTTAATCAATGCCTAAGCTTGCTTAGGTTAAAAGAAGGCAATTGCACATTTGCTAATTTGGTCAAGTGTATAGTGGAGGTGTGAATTTGGCATGGTTTTGGGCCTTAAGACAGGCTGTGTACAGACTACACGTTTGCTGTTTTATGGCTGCACATGAATTGCTGTATGTGTTTTGCTTATGTACTTCCATTTGCAACATTGCCAAATTTGTGTTTTTGGAAATGGAGGTGTATTTGTCTGCACGAATTTGGGCTTGAAAGGCTGCAAATGACCAGCACAAATGCTGTTTTTGGTCTGCTAAAGGAATGCTGTACTTGCTTTTGCTCTTTTCCAACCAATTGCTAAAATTGCCAAGATTGTACTATGGTCCAAAATGGTGGTAAAATGGTGATGTGATGATGATTTTAGGCTTTGAGCAAATCAAAAATAATATATGAAGCATTTCCCAATTGGCAAAAATGAGAAAAAAGTCCTAAATCAAAAAGTCAACTGTGAGTCAAACTTTGATTTTAAATGCAAAAGGTCCAAAAATGCCATTTTGAATGGTAAGGTTTTAGGTCATGAAATTTATATTTTTGGAAAGAGGATGAAAAATGTGATGTGTAGGAAAAAACCCCACCAAATTTGGCCTTATGGTTTGAGAGATATGGCCCTTTGAAGTTCAAAAATTGATGAAAATGATTTGATCATATCTTGACAACCACACATGGGATTTTGATGTTCTTGGACTTTTTGAAAATGGGAGAACAAGATCTTCAACTTTCATGTTGGGCAAAAATTCATTTGAAGCTTGTATCATGATGTAAGTTTAAGATCAAGAAGTTTCCATTTTTGGCAGTTGAAATTACAGGTCCACTTTCTATTTCTGGAAAATTTCTGATTGACTTGATTTTCTTCCATGATGGGGTTGAACATGATAGATGAGGCTTATACAAGCATGAATGAGCTTCTTCAAATCCATTCTATCCATCCAATCTCTGATTAAACCCACAGTTGACCAAGTTTGACTTTTCTGTTGACTTTTCTAGGGTTTTGGACTGATTGAACTACTTCTGATGATTTCCAAACCCTAATTCCTTGAGAATTTGATTTCAAATGATGTCTCAAGATGTATGAACCTTTTATTATTGATCATGGTGCCCAAATTCTGCAAGAATGGCCATCATCCATTGCTTTGACTGATCAATGACTGAGTTTGACCTAATTGCTGATGATTGCTTCAACTGCAAGCAACAAGGTTAGGCTGACAATATTTTTGTACTTTTTGAATGATAAACATATGAAAGCAAAGATATACAAATGCAAAGTATGCTTGGTGATCAAGAAACAAACCCACAAGGCAATCTATCCACTAGGAGGGAAGCAAAGGCATGCATTGATCCTTGAGGTTATGATATGAATGATATGGGCCATGAGGGATCTTAGGGCCCAAAATTGGGGTCTTACACCAACCACATTTCCACAATTTCTAATACCCTTGGAATATTTATCTTTGCTGTTGGAACCAAACTAAAATTTGACTATGGTAGATTTATGTTTGAACGAATTGTCAAGCATGCATCTAATAATGCAGTGAAGCTGCCTATAGCCTTTCCCTCTATGATTTGTGGGATTATCCTAAGTCAACACCCTGGGATTCTGAGTACTAATGACCTACCAAGTAGAAGAAAACCTGCTCTATCAGTGCACTATAAACTGTTTGAAGGCAGTCATGTCGAAGACATTGTCATGACATCTGCTATGAAAAAGCCAGCCTCAAAAGTTGGACTTATTGCTGAGCTGAAGGAGACGTGTAAAGAGTTGGGTGAAGGGATAAGGGTAGCAACAACTAGGAAGAAATCGTTGGAAGCCCTGATTGCAAGCTTGGAGCAAGCTGAAGGTGAGAATATTGAACATGCTAAGGAAGCTGAAGCCCACACCTCTAGTGAGAGGTTTGCAACTAATGATGAGACAAGTGGCAATTCTGTTTCTGATGCTGATGAAGTTGCAAGCTCAAGCTCCTCTGATTAGCTCCTTTGAATTTGGCCCTCATTGATGTGATGATTTTTGTTGCTGTTTTGATGGTTTTTTTGTGGATTTTGGCAGTTATGTTCTGCTGTATTGATGTTTACTTTGTTGGTTTATATCTCAACTTGTTTAAAGCTGGTTATGTACTTGGTTTTGTAACCCTTAACTTTTGACATTCTGGTTTTTGACTGAATAGACATTTATTTTGTCTCTTTGGTCTTTTTTGGTTAAAAGAGGGGAGAAGTAGCTATAGTTATAGATGATGTTATAGATGATGTTATAGATGATGTTGGAGATGATGTTGGATGTTTGATACAAAGAGAGAGAGAAAAGGGGGAAGTGTTCTGTCTGTGTAAAGCAGATTGGTGATAGTTGAAGGGGGAGGTGGTGTATCCTGAGCACAAGCGCATGTGTGTTTACTAGTTGCTATTTTTGCTAGTAATGTGTGTATGTTTACTTCTGCTGCTGAACTGATATTGTGATTGATTTCTTGTGAAACGTATGATCTGATGTATGTTTTAGCCAAAATTTTCCAAAGGGGGAGTTTGTTGGTTCTATGTGTTGGCATCAATTTTGGTAAAACCTAGAGTTATCACAAGCTGTCACGCGGGTTGTCTTGACATGTGATATCAGTTTCCTGCAGGATGTGTAAATATGGTTGTGGAGGATTTAGCTAAGATGTCAGACCCGATGTTAAGACATATGTATACAGAACATTCATTCTGAATGTTATGTATCTTAAGATTGCGCTTTTCATGCAAATTTGTGTGTGATTATGTGGAGATTGAATGCGCTTTTCAAGGAGTAATTTGATTTAAAACCAGAATGATCTATTTTCCAATAAGAGATTATTAGTTATCGTTAATAAGAAGATACGCAAGGAAAATAGATTTAGGGTTTTATGATGCCCAGGCCCATTCAAAAGCTTCTATTTAAAGGCCATGTAAAACCTGGTTTTAACAGAGAAGAACGAACGAAATAGTGAGAGAGTGTTAGGGTTTTAGTCTTGTGTGAGCTTGTGTATTGTGAGCCATTCATTCATCTTATTGATGTTTGAATTGGACTGACTTTTGTGTTGTAATTTGTTCACTCTAAGCTTTGAAGCACGAATGTGTGTTTACTTGGTTGAAGCTTTTAAGCAAGATCAAATATGTGTTCTTGAAGATTGTCTTCTTTCTTTGTAATATTTGTTTTTATATCACTGTTGTGATTGAGGGGGAGTGAGTAGGGTCTCATATCTAAGAGTTCTTAGATAGAAGTCACACCGGTAGAGATTAGGTGAAAAGACTGTAACTTAAAGTTGTTTACTGAGAGTCTTTGAACTAATTTTGTTTAGTAGATTTCCTTCCTAGCTTGGTAGCCCCCAGACGTAGGTGAGTTTGCACCGAACTGGGTTAACAATTGCTTGTGTCACTTGTTCAATTGTTTCTTTGTTTTCTATCCTGTTTATATTTTAGTTGTTGTTCAGATATTAGTGTCGTGACATTCCCTTCGACATCTCATATCTGATACCAGAATTTCAACCCCGACGTCATCGTCTCCTTCGAAACCTGTCGAAGAACCTTATCACCAAGGCTCAATAAGATGGAATTGTGGGTTTTCTCTACCATAGTCGTTTTTTCTTTGTTGTTAACGCAACATCCATGGCTTCGGTTCCCTTCAACGCTTCTAAAAAACTCTATTGAACCAGTAGGGCTTTCATTTTCAAGCGCCACATACCAAAATTGTTCACTCCGATGAACTTTTTAATCTCATACTTTGTTGAAGGCATCTTTTTCACGCTCACCACACCAATTTGTTGTGAATACGATACCGGAATAAGAAAGTATAATCGGTTTCTTAATCGACAAGAAACCCACAAAGGTAGAAAAAAGGGAAGCAGGAAGAACACAACAAGTTGGTTATAAACAGCTATTCTTTACTTTCTCTTTGAAACAAGATTACAAGTGTTACAGAATAGCAAATAACATCTCTCGCCCTAATTAGGATTAGCGTTATACAATTATGAGAGACTAGTATGTTATTTATAAGAAAACTAACACACTAAACTAATGGGCTTTTACACACAAGCCCATTACACAAGCTAACTTAGAGAACAAGATAACTTAAACAATTGGGTATAACAAATAGGCCTAATTCGACAAGCTAACAATTCTAGCATACTTCGACTATATCATGTGAGCAGACTTTGACGGTATGCTAATGATCCTGTCGGATTGTCAAACCAAAAAACTATCATTCGATCATACTAGAGTTTGATCCAATATCTAATAAATGTATTGAGCATTGAAGAATAAAAGTGGTTTTCCATTAATTTGGGTGCTATGTACTCTGTTAAGTTTATTTATTGAATCAAAGTTCAACTTTTGTTTAGAAAAAACCAAATTACATAAAGTAAAAACATCATTATCTCAAGTATGTGTGTTTGAGGTACATTTAGTCTTCATTGTTAGAAGGAAAAACATATATTTTAAAATAATATAAAGTAAAGTGAAAATATAATCAACAACATAATGGGATATTCATTAAATTGCAAACTGAGTGTTCATTCATGTAATGGTTGAAATAGCTCCAAATTAGGAATTATCAATGGTACATACTAAATTATTGTCATACAAATTAATATGACGATGGCCAATTTGTAAAGTTTAATTTTCCAAGAGTAAATCAATTATTGAATATCAACCGTCCATATCAAAAGTTTATAATTACTTATCTTGAAGAAAACACCATGCTATGAATGAATTAATATTTACTTTCAGTTAAGCGTGATAGTTTTCTCACATTTATACATCAAATTAAGCTTCTAAACGCACCATAGTTTTTAATTTGTCAAATTCAAAGAAAAATACGTATCTCTAACTTTTCAGCAAAGTTATGTTGTCGAATTCCAAATTTCTTATTTTCAAAAAATAAATGGATTTTTTATCTTTTTAATTACTATCTCCGTTTTTTATTATAAGTCAATTTTAAAAAAATATATTGTAATATAACATAAGTCGTTCTATAATATCAATGAATCTTATCTTTTCTATTATATCCTTAAATATTTATTATTTTTTTTTTAATTATGTCAATTTATTTTTTTAATACCATTAATTAATAGCAATTTTGTAAAACTCTTCATATTTTCTTTTTTTTATATCACAATTATTATATTTTTTAATACATGTGAAAAGTCAAAAAGACCTGTAATAAAAAAAATGGAGCTGAGTACTTTTAATTATCAAAGTTTAAATAGAAATGCCCATATATCCTTCATGCATACTTCTCACAGTACACACTTGTGAGATGTCTTTTGATAATACATGGTCTCCACCATTGCCTAGTAGGGCCTAAATACCAATACCTAAGACATTTCACAAGTATTATTGAGCAGTTCAGACTTTGCTATATACACACACAAAATTCTTTTGATATCGTAAGTGATACTAAACTTTTTCTAGTGTATTAAGTACTATTGCCACCACCTAATTGCAAGTGTGACACTTCTTTCAAAAATTTAGTAGAAAACAAAATGAGTTCAGTTGGAACTCACAAGCTTTAATTTGAACAACATTGCGGCAAATATTTAGGGGGCATGGATATCAAGTACTTTAAAAAAAGTGTCTAATTTAAACAATTCACGGTTGTTAAAAAAATATTAGATGTGTTGATTTTAATGAGAAAATTAATATCATTTATTAGAATATCCCTATTAATTATAGATAAAGAATAATTGAGTAAAGTGAAAACTAATAAATAGGAGTATAATAGTGGAAAAATAATAATAAATATTGCATAAATATTATAAAAGGATAATTATTTTAAAATATAAAAAAAGTGTAAATGAGACACTTTTTATGAGACGGGTGAAATAAAAAATAAAATCGAAGAGAATTTAATTTTGAAACAGAAAAACTAATTAAAATTTTGTTGCACTTACAATTTCTTGACCAACAAAGTCTCGAGCCTCGGTAATCTGATAAAGGAAATAAATGAACAAAACATTGAAACTCAAATGCAATGTAGGTGTTATGATTCGTTAGCAGCACAACAAACACTATAATAGACATTTTAGTTAGTAAATAGAAATGCTTACATCATCATGCTACAAAAAGTTAAAGATCGGAGTTAAGCTGATCAGGGAACCTCAGACAACATGTGACACCAGACCATACATGATAGCAAATATCAAATTGTTAAGATCACCAACTGCATCACAAAAAATCAGATAATATCATAAACCTTATTGAACAAATGCAACAAAATTATAAAAATATGGATTAAAAAGTTTTATAAAAAGAAATTTCTTACAAAGAGAGTAGCGTTGTAGGGTTCCACCATCGTGTTAAAGACCTTAGGAGAAGGGAGAATTAAGAATGGAGAAAGTAAGCATCATCCTATCAGGGTATCCATTTCAGATTCAGTTCCTCCACCTAGTGAATCACATACTTGAAAACCTGCACACATCCATTTCATAATCAACCTCAAAACAACAATAGCTTATCAGGAAAAAATAATCAACCTCAACACCCATTTCGACGGCAAGATCGCTAGGCTAGCCGGAGACAGGGTTGAGAAAGAGGTGGCAGCGTTAAGGTTTCAAGGGAAAAGAGAGAGGAGAAGAGAAAAAATGAGAGAGAAAAACTTAGAATTGGAGTTGAGATGGGAGAGAGAAAATGGGCGAGAAGCATCGAACATGAGAGAGATTTGAATGGTAGAGGCAATGTTTAACCAGATAATATAGATAACTATAAATTTTAAAAAATCGAAAAGTATCTCTTTTCCCATCACCACTTAGCATTGTTGGGTTTTTTCATTGGCCATTAACTTTTAGTATTAGTGAATTACTAATAAGCGTTTTATTAAGTATAATTTAATTTTTGATTAAAACACAAATTAGGTAGTGTCTAGGTATCTTTTGTGTTTAGTTAGATAGTTGATTAATTGAATATTTAATTTTACTAAACATATTAATTAATATATCAATTATAAATTATATGATATCAATTGGGACATAAACTACAAGCGAATCAACTGCTATTTTTACTAAATAAAGTCTTAATATTGTTGGTCCGATTAGCCATATATGGATATTAATGATGTCATTAAATACTATTTTAATATAGATAATTTCGATATTATTCTTTAAGAAAAATAAAAATAATATATATATATATATATATATATATATATATATATATATATATATATATATATATATATATATATATATATATATATATATATATATATATATATATATATATATATATATATATGAATCATCACCGTCGTATCCTCTTACATTCTTATGCACAATGTAACTTAAGTTTTTTTTTCCCACTAGATAACCTAACATTCATATTATTAAGTAATTTTTGTTTTCTTATACATTAAGAAAGAAATAACTTAGTGCACAAGAAATGTACTCTTATGAAATAGTATTAAAGAAGCTAGTTTAAGAACTTCCCTCTTATGAATTCTATTTAACTTATATGTTCAATTGACATCAAATTGATCTTACCATTTGTTATTACTCATTAATTCAAATTTTCTGACCTAATTTGATATGAAATGAAAGTAATTGAAATTAGAACAAAACTAAAGAACAAAAAAATATCTCACTTAGAATGGTTCATTACAGCTTCTGGAGAAAGAAGATCCATAGTTGTAACATTCTTTGGTGTCAGGTTGTTTTCCATGGTTGGAAACAAGTTCATGGTTGTTGCTAATTGACAAGAAGTGTCAATAGATCTTTAAAAAAATAAATTTTAAATTTAGAAAATATGTGAATAGAGATAAAATATCTAATTATTGAAAGGAAAAAATATATTAACAAACAAAATTTCCAAAAAATATGCCTGAACACTAGGAAAGGATCAGTCGTAGTGAGTCGCAATATTACAATTTAATAACCTATAGAAAATAACAATTAAATCATGACTTATCCATTAATTATAGCTATGATTTAGATCTAAGAATTTAAAAGTCTTAACAAACAAACGCAATTGAAGAAATTATATGTTTTTCTTCTGGTAGTGGTATCAAGTTCCAAATTATTTATCTATAATGGGTTGAGTTTCTCACATGGTTACTATCCACCCATCACCTTCTATAGGACTCCACCCATATATGTAAGTTCAATCATTGAAATGAATTTTATTAGTGAAGTTTCATATTTGAAGGGGGTTCTTGTTTTTGTTCTTCAACCCTTCCTAAGCATATTCGGTTGATTATATTTTAATATCTACATTGAGAATATAGCCTGTGCTTGTGCATTTGTGTCGTTCAGGGAGAATTAGGTGACATAATCTTTTAGAGTGTATCTTGACTGCATGATAGTAGATGATATATATTTCTAAATGTATGTTGATCACTGTCACACGTGTCCCTTGGACGACATAGTCATTTACTCTTAATGGTTTGCTTGTGGGTAACATTTGATGTATCCACATCTGCTTGAGCTCGTCTTGTGTTAATTCGGGTATATGTAGTTTGTTCCTAGAGACCTCTCCGATTCAGGTCCTCCTACTTTGATCTGCAAAGATGTATATGTTATGTATGAGGATTACTTTAATCATATGATTTCAGATGACGCACGAGGTATCCTAGCTCTTAGCGACTAAAGTTGTGCATACGACTACATCCAATGGTGTTTTAGAATGTCACGTTCTTATATTGTGAGTGCATTGTCCTCTTAGAAATATTTTGAATTATGTCAAAACTAGCATACTTAGTATTTGTGTATATTAGACATTTTCTCTATGTCTAGATATGTATTTTTATCATAGGACACTTCAAAATATGTTAGAATCATGATTACATGTTAAAAATGAGTTTTTTTTGTGGAAAACATTGTTTTGGATCGACCCATACTGAAGGCTTTATAAAGAAAAGGGATTTGCCTTGTTTGGGTCGACACGCTAAGCTCTTGGGTCAACACAAAGTTTGGGTGGGTCGACTCATAACTTCTTGGGACCGACTCCAATTGATGTTTTACAAACCAAAACAATTCTGCCTTGTTTGGATCGACTCTCATGCTGCTTGGGTCGACTCCCACTCAATTTTGGGTCAACTCATTCTGCTCTAATTTTTTCAACTTGTAAATTTTGCTAAAAAATCAATTTTCTTTTATTTTTCCTTCTCATACACAAACATATAAATATGCATTCATGCATCATTTCTCAACATTGAAATCAAGAACATACAAAGAATTTTCTCTTAATTTTCAATCTTCTTATGTGCATACACACAACAATTACACATAATCATTCTTGTTGGGCGCCATCTAGATTAGATTGATAAAGTCCAATTTAGAATTATTGTAATCAAACTGGGTTGACTATTCTTTGGAGGTTTTATTGATACAACCAATTAAAGTTTTTCCTCAAGATTTTGCAACGAGGATTTAACCGAGTGAAAGCTTTGAAGAACGAGGTTCTGTCAAAGGAGTAGTGGTAATTGGAGGATCGACTTGAAAGTTTTTGGTCACTTGATCTTACTTAAGATCAATGGGAGAGAAGAAGTTAGGATCAACATCAAACATAGGATTTGGGGGTTTGGATTGCTACTTTTTCACTTGTAAACAACTCTTGCAAAGGTTAACTACACATATCTCAATTCTATTTAGAATTGGAGGCATGCGTACCCATAGTGAGAACAATTGAGGAACTTCCTAAACAAATTCTTGTGTTCTCTCTCTCACTCTTTAGAATTTGATAATACACTTAATGTGAAATTTGATAAATTGAAAATTTTGTTTGTGTAGAAGTAATTCAAACTGTTTTGTAAAGATAATTGCAATCGAAACAATTGTAATTGGTTTTTTATATCTTCAACACAAAGGAAAATTAGCTTGATTTCTATTGCACAGAAGTGTTTGATAATTTATCTTTGTTAATTTTTGTATCTTATTTCATGAAAATTAATTACAAAGTGTGGCATAGTTCAAACGATTATTTTGTAAAACATTTTGATTTACTCTCTCATCATTGGTATACGTTTTGTTATGGTTTATACGCATATATGATTCTTCCGATAACAGTTCAGAATAGATGAGTGTCGATCCGAAATTGCTTTCATTTGCCATATTAAATATTTTTAAACAGAATTTTAATTAGAGAAAATTTTATTTGTGATCTATTCACCCCTCTAGATCGTTGTCCACGTCTTAACATATGGCACTGAATACTCCGGGAGATCCATCTAGGGCATATCATCAGGAGATACTAGAGGAGAAGGAGCCTATGACAAATCACGTTGTTGATGTGTTGCCTAAATGTCGACGTATCATAGATTTTGCACGAGCGGGTATAAACAAAAAAGTTTTTCTGAATGGCACTCTTGGAAGGAACATTGTAGATGACATTCTTAATGTGGATATCATCAGGAGATACTAGAGGAGAAGGAGCCTATGACAAATCACGTTGTTGATGTGTTGCCTAAATGTCGACGTATCATAGATTTTGCACGAGCGGGTATAAACAAAAAAGTTTTTCTGAATGACACTCTTGGAAGGAACATTGTAGATGACATTCTTAATGTGGCACGGATGACACTACAATACAGAAGACATCGAAGAAATAAGAGTCAGACATACACAGTAGTGTAGTATTTGTATTAGGCATTACATATATTATTACTGTTTGTTACTTTGTTAATGTGAGTGTATTATGCATTGATTTGTTTATATATGACATTTTTATCTTGTGCATTAAATGTATGATTTAATTTATAAAAAAAATATTATGATAATATAGTTTTAATGCAGAGTTTATTAATAGAGATTGTATTTCAGATTAATTTAAGGCAGGCTTAGGCTTAAGGCTATGGTAAGGTTAACGATTCATCGTGTTCAAGATATGAAATTCTTCATGTGATGTTTCATGGTTATTCACATAATGTAGTTTGGGGTTTCCATAGCCTTCAAATAATCTTTTGTTGTTCATATTAAACGCAGTGCTTACATAATTGTTCATTTTTTCAGCTAAGTTCGTTTCATTTGCTTCATGTACTTGCTAAAATGAGGATTGTCCTCTTTGCATTGTTTCTTTTATTTCTTTACCAAATAATTTTATATAAAATAAAATAAAACAAAACTAACTGATCAATAATATCTTAATGAACGATTTACAAATACAAAGGGAGATCCAACAAATCAATACTTTTGAACAAATTAATATCAATCTGAGTTTATAACATTGCTTCATATATAAGATGAAGAAAAATCAATGGTAAAGTACCAATGATTAATGAATACATAGAATCATATAACTAAAGAAACAACTACTAACAAATAGTTAGAGATCTATAGTATAACAAATAAAGTACCAAAAAGAATTCCATAACATATATATCTTAACCATAAGTATCAAACAATAATAATAATAAAAATAATATAAGTAATGCTATCTAGTCAAGGAAAAAATAACCAGAAACTTTGTCAAAAAAAGCTTTGGCAAAAATAGATCTGACTAAATAGCACTTTCTTTAAAAGCAAAAATGCTCAAAATTACATTAAAAGTATAGTTTCATTCAGATTTGAGTTGATTTTGCACCCATAAGCCATGACATGTTTTCACCTGGCTTGTTAATACTCTCCATTGGATTTGTTCTCTGATATGGTGATTTGGAAGCAACTCTGTAATTACATAACAAGGAAACTAAGTATTAGTATCGCACATCGACACTAACTCTGTGTTTGAGAATAGATTATGAGGAAATTGATTTTGTAGAATTGATTCTGGCTAAAACTGATTTGAGGAACAAATTTCAGTGCAAAAGTCGTATTTAAACTCAAAATTTATCAATCCTAACTTCATCTAGAATCAATTCTGGAAGCAAAATCATTTCTACTTTTGACGAAACAAAAAGTCTCAAAATCAATTTTACATATGGCTCTTCCTAAATGGAAAACAAAACATACAATAAGAAATGTTTCATTTTCAAATTTCTATTGAATTAAGAGTGTTTACCTATCCTTTCTTTTCTCGAGGAACCGATGAAGAGAAGCTTTCCTCATAATTGGAAGATCTGCACATAAAGGAAAATCTTTGATGAGAAAAACATGTTACAATTTTAGTGTCATTCCAATTTTTAGTGTTAAAGGTTTAAAGAAATTACCGCAAACATTAGGTCTGGAAAGCACTTGAGGGTGTTCATGAATCGAGCCGTTGCAGGTGCTAGGGACGATGTTGTTCACAGTTGGAACAATTGGAGCGATGGGATCAACAGAAGTTCTGACCGAATTCTGAGGAAATGAAGGCTGGCTTGGCGTGTAAGTGTACAAAGAATTGTTGTTCTGAGTTTGAGAGATTCCTTTGTTAGCAAAAGCCATGAGCTCTTGTGCTCTATCAGCCGGGAAATCGTCGAATACAACAACTTGACCGTTGTAAAACATTGTCAATTGTGCAGCTTTAGGTCCCTTACTAGCACTGCAAATCAATATTTCAATATCATATATTAGTCTAGATGTAAAAACATTGTATATAATCAATTGATCATTCAAATACAATATCATATACAAGTCATCAGGGTCGTCGTTCTCAAGAACGTGCAAGGCAGGCTACCGCACAGACCCAAAATCAAAAAAAAACTCGGGTAAACCGTAACTAAATAGGACCTCATAAAATATTTGTCATTGTCAACTCTGGATAAATAGGACCTCTGATTATTTTATCATGATTGTACCATGACTAACCTACACAGTGCCTCCAAAAACTTAAGACGTCTAAGTAAGTCATTACTAGGCGGTTCAATTCACAAGACTTCTACCAAGTAGGGTACGGAGAGGGTAGTTATATGCACCCTCTACCCCCACACGTGGAGGAAATCAACCCTCTACCCCCACACGCGGAGGAAATCGACCCTCTACATCTGTAGTATGGTGACACATCCGTAAGGGCACTCAAATCGAGACAGGAGGAAATCGACCCTCTACATATGTACTATGGTGATACATCCGTAAGGACACTCAAATCGAGAGAAGGAGAACCTTCTCTCTCCAAATCTATTTGTCCTTACCGATGTATCACCATATCACATCTTAGAGGATCTAGGTCTATGATCCTCCATTACAACCTTCCTCCATCTCTCTCTTAATCCTACCCTAGAATTGAACCTATGATCGGCGAAAACCATACTAAAAAAACTCCAAACCTAATTTGGTAGGAAATGAAATGAACTAAAATTAAAATCACAACAAAACTAAAAAAACTCACTTGGAGTTGTTAATTGCAGCTTGTGGAGAGAGCAAATCCATAGTAGTAAGATTCTTTGGTGCCAAGTTGTTTTCCATGGTTGGAAACAAGTTCATAGTTGTTCCTAATTGTGAAGAAGTATCAATAGATCCTGCAAATTTATTCATATTTAGAAAAGAAAAAAAACAAACAAAATATCTTACAACATAAACAGAAAAAAAAATTATTTATACCATAAAAGAACCCTAAACAACTCCAATAACAGTTTAATTCATGAATGAATAATCAATTAACTGAAACCATAAATTAGATCTATGAATTCATAAAACTCTCAACAAACAAACATCTTGCAATTGAAGAAATTCAAAGAGAAATATTTGAGAAAATTTAGATATAGTTATTAGTCCAACCCTAAAAAAAAGGGGAAAATCAAATTAAGATACCAATATTTCATTTTCTTACATCATATCTCAATACACATATATAATTCAAAAAATTTATCACCCTTTCTAAAAAAACTATAAAAAAAAAAAATTAAAAAACGAAAAATTCGGAGAGGTTAAGGTTTCGTACCAGTTGGTTCGGTGTTGTTGCATGTCATACCGAGAGAAAGATCTTTGAAGCTACCTTTTTCCTTGATGTATTGACTCAGTAAACTACAAGTCTGAGAGAAAGTTGTCTTCTCCGGCGACCTCGCCGGTTTCTGGCCGGAAACCTCCGAGAGTTCCGATGAGGTAGACATAGTCTGAAACTTGAAACGGTGAGAGTTTGTAAAAATGAACGTGTGTTGTGATTTGTGAAGATGTTCTTTTTTTGTTGATTTATCTTATGTTAATGTTATATATAGAGAAAGAAATAAATGTGTTAATTTTCGTGAGGGGTATTTTGGGGATTTAGTCTTTTGGAGGTGGGAAATTGAAGCACGAGGAATATGTGTGTTTTTTAAAGTTGTCTATAGGGGATGCTTCTTTTTTTTATGTTTTTTATTTTTTGATGCTTTTCTTGCTGCTGTCTCTTCTGTTTCTTGTGTTTTGTCTAAACTTTACTTTACTATTATTTATTTTATTTATTTATTAATTTGTTGAGGATTGTTATTATATTTAGTAAAATTGGTTTAGACCCACGTGTTGTGTTATGTTGTTTACGTCGACGAAACGGACACGGCAAAGGTTATGCTGTGGGAGTTTCCTTTTGCCTTTTTTAAAATAAAAATTAAAAAGAGGATAATGGAGTGTTATTTATTCAAAAAAATTTAAAGGCAAAAAATAAAAGCATTCATTCAAAGCAGGCATAAGCAATGCCAAATAAAAACAATTGTTTGAAACTCAGTTTCATTCCACTTACAAGACCACTTACATGATTATGACTTGAACAAAACCATTAGACGAGACCAATCTACAGAAGATAAATAAGCAAAAATAAAAATAATTATGCAGCAACAATAAAGGAGAAATAGGAGCACCAAGCCCAACCTAATAGAAACATGACCCTCCAAAACATCTATAGAATCAAACTACTTCACATGCTTATCCCAACACTTTGCCAAAACAAACTACGCAGAGCCGTGTTTGATCATAAGGAGGAGCATTAACATTGAGGTAAGAGCAACACACAAGTGAGAGAGAAACCATATATTCATTCAAAATTTTAAGGTGATAGGCGTGTGGGTTCTCCCACTTATAAATTCTCAAATCTCCACATTTATAACCAATATGGGACTTCAACTCACACTTGACTTATTACTCTTAACACTCCCCCTCAAATGTGAGTCCACAATGCTCACACTCAAATGGAAATTCTTTTTGTCCAGATACACTTTTACACTTGTACCTCTGTTGACACTTCTTCTTGGACAATTTGATTTCAACGGGACACCTCTTCCTGGGCATTTTGATACAAGTAAGTTGATCCTTTTATTCGAACCAAAGGCTCATGATACCATTTGTTGGGTCATGAGAAGGAGCATCAATATTGGGCTAAGAGCAACACACAAGTGAGAGAGACACCACATATTCATCCAAAATCTTAAGGTGATAGGTGTATGGGTTACCTCACTTATAAATGTTCAAGTCTCCACATTTATAACAAATGTGGGACTCCAACTCACACTTGACTTATTATTCTTAACAAACTCAACCTTCTTAACACGAAACCACCCAACACCACCGCCAAAATAGACTGATTCCACGCCACTTAGCAGCCCACTGCACCGAAACGTAAACAAAAAGGCCTCACAACTCAATAGCACCAAAACAAGAAAAATTAGACTATAAGACTATTCAGAAGATCCAAATAGGAATTAAAAAGCAACTACCACCAACACTATAGAACAAAATTGCATCACCACACAAAAATCAGATGGAGGAAACACTGAATTACTAAAAGCATCACACTCGAATTCAACAGTATTATGCAGTCCTCTACTCCAAACCAACTGAAATCGACCACGTTTGAATGGATTTATTTTATCAAGTAGTCTGGTGTCAGACATTTACCTTTAAATGTAAACAAGTGAAATAGTGTGGATTCAAATTCATAGTTATACACCCGATCTTGCACGACTAATAACTGAGTTGGTATAACATAACACGTTTAAGTGGATTTATTGTAATAAGATTACAGATAATTTATTACTTTATTTTAGAAATTCACATTTCACCTTATTTAATTTTTATGAACCTTTTAAATTGTCCATTTTAATCGTTTCAAGGTGTTTTTTATTCAAAAACATTCTTTTAGAGTGTATTAATGTATATTATTGTTGTTCTTTTTTTTTGACAGAGACCTTTATTTTTTAGAGAGTTTATTGTTTTTTAGGAGCTCTTATTCTTGCTTCGGAATGACACTCTTTCTTTATATATAGATAAGTGGATTTGGAAATTTGTTAGAGATGACACTTTTCAGTGGTTTTTGTTTATCTAGTTCAGAGTGTTAGTTTAATCTCCCCTCCGGCTCCTGTAGGTTTTCTCTTAAGAACTATTGTAAGATAGACTCTCATTTATAGATAATATGTCTAAGATAGGATTGATTTATAATTATTAAGCAATCTATCAATTATGTTATAATTTACAATGTTTCTATTATTTGCATGGGATCCAAGATATATAAAATCTTAGATTATATATCATGTTTATTTGCACGCTTTCAAAAGGTACTTTCTACAATCTTGATTTGTACCCTTATGATGGGTGCTTCTAGAAACAAGGTGTCTCGATGAATTTTTTGGATAAGATCAATGAGTTTTTGGGAGGTTCTTGAGAAATGAATAGAGTAGAATGAAAATTTTCTCAATCTTTTACCCGAGTTTTATTCTGCTTCTTAATGCCATATTTGACCAACAAATAGGCAGCCCAATCACTCTCTCTAGAAAAAATATATAATATTTATACTATCAAAGTATTTTTTTTCATCTGCAGTGTCTTCTTTAAGATGTTATAGTTGTAGGTCTAATCATGCTTATTAGAATTCATGTCGGAACAAATCTCTAAACAATCATACTTGACTATAATACGTTTAAGACCTAATTCAACAACCTTCCTCATTGTCAGGGTAAGTGCCATAATTTATGGCTCAAAAGCTTTATTGAAAATTTTTATGTGTCGGTCAAAGGCCTGAGAGTAAACACCTTGCGTCGATCAAAGGCCTAATAATATGAGACTCATTATCTAACCTGCTCCACCAAACTCGGGGTATAAATACCTTCATAAATGGTTTTCAAGTACACAATCTCTAATCTCCACTTTCATTACGGTTATCTTGAACTCTAGCTGACTTGGGCATTGGAGTGTTAACTATGCAGGTAACCCCCTCTCCTGAACCGTTGTATCGGAGATTAGCAACGCCTGTTCAGGATCGACATCGATCAACAACGTCGATTCAAAATTAACATTCTTGATCCAAGAAACATCATGATCGCAACCTTCAATCCACAGTGCCGCATTGTAAAATCACCAATGAAGCTTTGTTCCCTCGTAGTTTCGACAATCTCATCCATTTATGGTTCTGCCACGAAACAGTGGTGCCGCCTGTGGGAATTGACTTATGAATCATGTGATTTCCATGTTTTCATATATGTTAACATCGAAGAACAACACATATAGCAAGTCAAATCAAAGCCGCATTCACTCCCCGGATCCAAACAATCTCTGTGAATCTACTCAAGTTGTTTGATTTTGTTGTTCTCACCTCTCCAAATCTCAAGAGCGGTGGTAATCAAAAGCGAGTACAAGGATTCATCGTAGTTGGTTTGAGTGGTCTCCTTCTCAGCCACATCTCCGCCATCAAGATTTATGACTTCCTTAACAACTTCAAAGATCTGTGCTAAAAATGATCTCGGATCCAGATCCAAAGTTATAACGGTCTCACCACGGCCAGTATGGTTACGTGGGGAGCATCGAGTAAGTTTCACAAGTTCGTAGTTAAAGGCGCCTGGGTGTCATACGTTCATATTTAACATCAGGCACCAAACAAATAATGGGGTGCATCATATGGGTGGCATAGGATTTTCTCGGGATGCACCCAGGGTTTTCACCGACCAAATAGCAAAGTAGCGGGCACTAGAGATGCCCATTAAGGAGACTTGTCGGACATCAGAAGACCTGTTGATATCTATATTCGACTGCTGCCTAAAAATACAGTTGGACACAATCTGAGTACTATTTGAGAAGGGGATGACCAAGACGGGATGCATCATCTTAGTCTGCCAAATCAACCAAGTATCTTGGAAGCATTAAAGGAGATCTGAGTCCAAAGACAATGGTCCACTTCAACCCAGGAACCAAACCCGAAAACACACAATAGAGTCTGGCACATCCCAAGCCAGGGCCCCGGTCCTCTAGCTCTACCGACCTTCAAGTCACTCAAACAACTGATCTGAGGTCAAGCTTCGGTATATACTTGCGACCGACCATAAGATTTAGTTAATGTATTTGTAAAATAATTATATAATAGTGAAATCAAATATATATATATATATATATATATATATATATATATATATATATATATATATATATATATATATATATATATATATATATATATATATATATATATATATATATATATAATATATATATATATATATATATATATATATATATATATATATATATATCCATTACTGTTATACTTTTGATGTTCTTTTTTCTACCTTGTCCCTTACTCAGGACACCAAAACGCCAAAATACATCGCAGCTTGCCAGGGTACAACCAATATAGTTGACGTCTGGCTCCGAATTTTAGGGGTGTTGTCAAACATAATTTGTACATCCGACTAAAGCAATCAACCCCCTCAATGTTGAACATGTCTTTGAATTCAAACGGTGTTGTCGAAGAAGCTTTTCCTGTCCGACTCAAGCAATTAAAACGTCGCAGTACCTTGTGCACCTAAAGATTCCATGGGTGCTATCGGAGACACTTTGCCCATTCGACCCAAGCAATCAAAACCCTATAGTGCCTTGCGCACCTAGAGATTCAAGGGGTGTTGTCGGAGACGTTTTTCCCGTCCGACCCAAGCAATCAAAACCCTTTAACACTGAGTGCGCCTTTGAAGTGTAGGGGTGCTGCCAGAGACGCTTTTCCCATCCGACTATAACAATCAATTCCCCACAACACCATTGTACACCTTCAGAATCCAAGGGATTTGTCGGAGACAATTTATACTTCTGACTATAATAATCAATTCCCTAAGATATATTATCGGGGATGCTTTGTACGTCCAAATACATCATTCAAATACCTCATGTCAAAGAAATACACGCATTTACGTGCAGCAGACACCCCCCTTCTAAGATTAAGCCAAACTAAGGGCAAGAGTGGTAGAGCATGGAGACGTTCACCGTGTGTAGTTGCATGTCTCTACTTCATTCAGTGGGAGCATGTAACACCCTAAACCCCGAAACTTATAAAGAAACCATTACACGAAAATTTAAGGTGTCACCAACGATAATTCTTTGAAAATACATCAAATCATTCGAAACTACGCATCAAAGAACATATGATGGGAGAGGGGTCAAACTTGTTGTGATATTGTTTATGAACATGAACACACACAATGTAACCTAACACACGAGACTCAAGATATGGTAATATGGAAACAACTAGAAATGTGAAAGCATAAATTTTACAAGACTAACATTACCTAAGACTCAAGATGGAACCCAATTAAATAGATAAACACCAATAAGAACTATATCTCCTAAATTAGAGGTTGAAAATATATTTCAAATAGAAGAGATCATGTAACTTCAAGTAAATGACGATTTTTTTATTTCTACACACCGCTTTGTTGAGAGGTGTCGATACATGTGAATTACTAGATAATGTGATGTTTTACTGGTGATGTTAGAAAAGACATGATCGACATATTATTTACCATTGTCAAACTAAATCCTTTTTATACATTTTATAAGTTGTGTTTGTACCATATTTTAAAATTGGATGAATAATTGTGATACTTTTGATTTAATATTCATCAAGAAAATTCAAGTTACTTAAGTACAATCATCAGTAAAACAAATACACTATCTTGCACCAAAAATATTAGAAGTAGGGTCGGGTCCCAAAACATTAAACTAAATAACATTAAATGGCTTAGTTTTCATTTATTAATAGGGTTTGTGTTTTGTTAAAGGACAAACATTACACTTAGAATACTCAATAGAATGTTTTGAAAATAAAGACATAAACACAAACTTAATTATATAAAATAAGGATATCCAAGACACTTATGTTGAAAACTACAATGAGAAGTAAAACATGTAATATTACAATTATAATCATCTGTAAAATATTGAAAAGTAAATTGTTGGAAAGTGTAGGAGCATGAAGTGCACGTTGTAACTTGAATGCATGTTACAACTAAATATTTCCACTACCAACAATACGAGAATGAGAGCCCTCAACAACAACAGTGATATACCAAATATGATAAAGGGAAATCGCGATAAATGTAATTGATAAAATACAAAAAAAAATGCTCGGAATGGATCCTTAAGAATGATCATGAATCAGAGAATGTGCATTGCCTTTGATTATCAAAAAGGATTGATCACGAGCACAACACAAACGTGACTGCCTCTTCCCAATCCATAGGAATAGAAATTGCAACGAGTGGTTCCTATGTCTATAGTGCTAACTATGATCGGAAGAAAGTATTAGAGAGAACACATACTCAAAATTCTAGTAATGGTGGGATTTTGAGAATACATGAATGGGTAAATGTCCCTTTATATTTCTTGAATTGCCAATACACATTGTAGCTCATGGTACATTGTATTTCTCTAATTAACATTACTACGTCGTAAGAGTGCACCAACGAATCATAAAAGAATCCAATTCATTTATTTAATCTCTCGCTTATTTATCCTTAAGTGTGTGTGGCCTTTTAGCATCTCCTAATGTTGGATATAATATTAAAAATAACATATGTAATATTAGAAACAAATAATAATGTCTAGCAACACATCACTTCTACCTAAGTAACAAGAATGTCATGTGATCTAACATAACTTTTCTACCTATTATTGTGAGTTCCCTCATTAAACTTGCAATATTTCTTCCATTTATTCATATTGTTTCTCATATCTTCTATTTTTTCCTTATCTTCTACCTTGCTCTCCACTCATTTTTGCACCATTTCAACCATTTTACGCATTATTAGTGATGGACATGACGACCCTTCTCCATCTACAATTATTATGTTCATAATTTTATCCACTCTTTTGTAGTTTGAGGTCAAAATACCAACACCATATAATCCATTTTTTTCTTGCCTCCATTTACTCTATCCCAAGTCTTAAGGGAAATTTTGGATCAACGGTTTTGGAAATCATCGATGAGTCATAGATCTGGGATAGATAAAGTATGTATTGCTTATCATAATCTTATTATACATACATGAAAATATATATTTCGAGCTATTCAAGATATGTATGAAAGGGTATAGACTAGTGTGCGAGCACGTGATGAAGATACTGACTATTTTCTCATTGCAATAAGTTTGCATCAAGGTTTGACTCTAAGCCCCTACCTTTTTACTTTAATTTTGGATGTATTCACAAAACATATTAAAAGCTTATCACCATCATGTATGTTTTTTGAAGATAATATAGTCGTACTTGGAAAGTTGAATGAAGATTTAAATGAGAGGTTGGAAATTAGGTGCGAGATCTAGAAACATATAGCTTTCGCCTAAGCAAAAGTAAGATGTAGTATATGGAATGTACGTTTAACAAAAAGAAAAGGGTTTCTATCCTGGAGGTAATATTTGGAGACCATGTCATCCCACAAGTCACATGGTTTAAATATCTTAGGCCAGTAATACACAATGATGGAGAAATAGAAGGGGATGTAAGCCATGAAATTCAAGTTAGATGGTTGAAATAAAGGAGGACTCGAGGGATTTTATGTGACACAAAGGTAGCGCTCAAGCTGAAGGGAAAATAATTTTGGATTGTGGTAATACTTGGGATGTTGTACGAGATCGAATATTGGACGGTTAAGAATCAACACGAGAATAAAGTAAGTGTAGTAAAGATGTGAATTCTCTTTGGAAGTGTGGCAAGACTAGATATGATAATATTATAAATTTTAATATTAGAGAGAGTGTTTGTGGTAGCACCTATAGTAGAAAAGATGGTGGAAAATAAACTTAGTTGATTTGAGCATGTAGAGAGAAGACTTGTAGATTACGCGGTACAGAGAGTAGATTAGATGGAGAGAAGTCAAACAGTTAGAGATAAAGGAAGGTCTAAAAAATTATTAGAGAAGTTATTAAGAAAGATCTTGAGATTAACGATTTGAATAAAAATATAATCTTCGATAAAGTATTATGATGAAAATTGAACCATATAGCCGACTCCACTTAGTGAGATAAAACTCGATTGTTGTTGGTGGTAGTGTTGTTGTATATTTATTAACTAATAACATATTTTACTAAATTACTAATTTATTAATTAAAAAAATTGTTGATTTATAAACTTAAGTACTGTTATTTTTCTTTTACTTATTAATTTAATTTCTAATTTACTTACTGACTTATTCATTTCCTAATTTATTTATTTATTTATTAAGTACACATCTTACCTATTAAATGATATAACAAATTTAAAAATTTAAAGGATGAGTGAGGTAGCGCTGATATTTGTTAATTGAACTAAATGGATATGAGTTGTCGAGGTTCAATCTCTATCGATTTAATATTTATAAATCTACAATTTTGTAAATAAAAAATAAAATTAAAAAAAAATCTTATAATCATTCATTTATTACTAATTAACCTATTTATTCATATCAAAAGTAAATAAAGAAAAACATTTAATTAATATGCATTGATAATCTAAAGAATTTTTATTTTCAATTAATCTTATCTGTTAGATTTTTGTATGTGTTTAATTTTTTTCTATAACCACATATAATGTATTATCTATGAATGGATATAATACACTTGTTGAATAAACTTTTTTACACTAATAATAATAATGCATGTCAGTTAATCTCAAAAAAAGTAATATAATATTTTCATAAAAATTTCCTATATCTTGGTACAAATGCGATACTAATTAACCTATATATTCATTCCAAAAACCGAAAACAGTATAATATCTTCTTATCAAATTTCCTATATTTCCATACAAATTTAGTATAATTATTAATTACACGTTCATTCATCACATATTTATTTACAAGTCTAAAATAATATATATATATATATATATATATATATATATATATATATATATATATATATATATATATATATATATATATATATATATATATATATATATATAAAAGTTTAATGGCGATGTTTTGACCGTGTAAAAAAGTTTTATACTTATAATTTTGTCATGTCATAGAAGTAGTTTAACATTTTTCAGTCTGATTTGGTGGGATGCATGATCACTGGTTGACAGTGTAAAATAAATATTTATTAACATCTCTCTCTCTCTCTCTCTCTCTCTCTCTCTCTCTCTCTCTCTCTCTCTCTCTCTCTCTCTCTCTCTCTCTCTCTCTCTCTCTCTCTCTCTCTCTCTCTCTCTCTCTCTCTCTCTCTCTCTCTCTCTCTCTCTCTCTCTCTCTCTCTCTCTCTCTCTCTCTCTCTCTCTCTCTCTCTCTCTATATATATATATATATATATATATATATATATATATATATATATATATATATATATATATATATATATATATATATATATATTCATTGATACCGAATCTAAAATAGCGCTAACCTATATTTTCATTCATACCAAATTCTTTTATATCAAACTCATGGCAATTTATTTTTAAAAAAATTAAGACATTATTAACCTATCTATACTAATGAGAAGAATAGATCTTGACAAAAAAAAAATTGGTGTTGAAGAGTTTTTTTATTAAATAGAGTGAAAATGGTTAAAAATTAAATTTTGGTGTTAGAGAGTTTTCTTTTTAAGAAATAGAATGAAAATATAAATCAACTATTAAACTAAGCCCACAACATCCAAACACACTACTTAATATACCCTTCATTAAAGATATTCATTAAAGATATTAATTACACTTACTAAAGGATAATATTGTAATTCACTAATACATTGGTTGCTGTCCAATTATAATGTACCATCCTGCTACGATGCACTATCCAACATTCGGATATTCAATTTTTTAAACTTTTGAGTCCAACCTATTATCCTGTACGTCTTTCCCTCTTCCATGAATTACCTGGTACATCTTCCCTTCTTCCATGAATTCACCTCTTTTTTCACTTTACCCTTTTGCTTGCCTTTAGTACGAGAAACATAATTTACAATTTCCACTTTTCCTTTGACATTCTTGTTACTTCCGTCATTCATCACAACTTCAATAGACCTCCATAAGCGCATCGCGTTCATCCATCTTCAACAACGAAGGAAACACTTGAAGGTCGTTTTTTTTACTGTTAAAAGGTTATAATAATGCCATTTTCGTATATGATGCAAATCTGTTGAAACTTGTCTTCTTTTCATTTTTGAATAACTCATTTTATATTTCTCAGATGGTCCATTTTGTTTTCTGAACTCATTTGTCAATAGTTCAGTTGGTTCATTATGTTTTATTCATGTCGTAGATGGTTCAGTATGTTTTATTCATGTCATAGTTCATTATATTTTTATTCATTCGTAGATCTTTCACCGTTTTATGTTATGCCATGTTTTACCATGATTTTCATAATGTTCTTAATCATTCTTCTGACAAGATAATGTTTGTGATTTTATATCAGCCGAAAATCATGTACAGGCCACCGATTCTTATTAGTGCATTAACACCTGATCAAATAGTATGTAAAATTGCTATATGCGTTACCGATCTATGAATTATGAAGGAGCGCAACAGACTGCAGCATGTCGAAGCTATTATACATGATGCAGAGGTATTGTTTTTTTTATTTCCTAATATTTATTTGCTGAATCCAAGTTTAACATACTAATGTAAATTATTTTCAATGACAAGGGATACGAAATCCACGTTGTGACCAGGAACCGTGAACTTGAGTTGTGGATGCGGACATTAAAAGAGCATCACACGTACATGGTTTAGAATGGAGAGCCTCAAATTTATGACCTTCCGTTGAAATTATGTGACAACAAGTTCAAATTATTTTTTAATGGGACAACCGCAGTCACATCCATTGATATGCCAGACATTCCACTTCATAAATTCAATTTCAAGCCGTTTGGAGATTTTACGAATGGAGACTTTGTAGTAGATCGCTTATACGATACTTTCTTACAACAATTGTCTTCAGAAATATGATGATATTTCTTTCGAATAGCTTCTAAGATTTGATTAATGTTATAACCAGATGTCATTGGTGTTCTTCATCAAGTTGTAAGGTCTCAGACTGGCGGGAGTGGCAAAAAGGCATGCATCAACGTTACACTCTCTGATGAGTGGTATGTTACATCACATTTAGACACCTATATAATCTACACCATATTTACTCACCTCAGTTTTGTTGGTTTTATTGTGATTCAGTGGAGCTGAACTAGACGTCACACTTTGGGAGTTGTACGTAAATCAACTTACGACATACATAAAAGACAATGCTCCTCCAGTTGTTATACTCACCCATGCTTGGTGTCGCCAAAGTTCATGTAAATCCCCTTACTAAAAATTTCTCATTTTCCATGTCTTATTGTGGACTGTATTCTTTTGAATGGTCCTTTACATGATTGCAGCAACTGGGAAGCTCAACGTTTTGAATGCATGGAATGGATCGAAATTGCTTCTCAACTATGACCATCCCCAAGTCACTGCATTCAAATTGAAGTATATTTCTACTACACATATCCTCTATTACATTACCTGAACAATTATTATACATTTCCTAAACATGGACAATTATTATACATTTCCTAAACATGACTGTGTATACATATTTATATCTTTGAATGTGTTATGGTTTTGTATTTCTTTAAACCTTCAGCTTTGAATATGGGAAGCCATATCCGATTTCTTTGCAAACATTGTCTGTCAATTCTGCATCACAAGCAGCTTTCGAAGAAAGATCGTTCTCCTTTATTAAAGATGTGAAAACTATTGGCCAGATCATGTCTCTTAAGGATGTATGTTATTAGTCTCACTGAACATTGAATATTACAATGATTTTTTGAAATCAGACTTCATTTTCATTATGCCATTGTTACTATTTATACTAGGATACTTTTTTCAACATGATAGGTATGACTAAAAGGTTCAAGTATAATTGTTTAGGCTGGTATTATGAAGTTTGTGCAACCTGTAACAAGACCAACAAATCACCCGGCGAGCCCTTCCAATGCAACTGTGCGAATAACAAGTCTCCCCCTATCACCAAGTAAACTTTTATATTTTTATTTCCTTGATGTTATGCATTCACCTACATGTTAGATATATATAACAATATCCATTCATTTTATATTAGGTTCAAAATAGAAATTGAGGTTGAACATGATAACAATATTGGCAATTTCGTATTCTGGGACAAGGAATGTATCCCCTTGGTTGGTACGTTAGCTCAAGATTTATGACAGATAATGAAACAGGTTTGTCGTACGACTCTAACTGCCAAAATATTCAACTGTTTGAAAGCTTATTATCTATAACCATGTTCAATGTAGGTTTCAACTTATTTTCCTATTATCATGTTCATCAATCGTATGTCATAATAACATGTCTAATGAGGTTTTGCAACTTATTAAATAACTGTGACATGTTCATATATGCTACTCCATATCAACAGTCATATATGTTACTCCATATCAATAGTCATATATGTTACTCCATATCAGACATGTTCATCATAGGAACAATTCTCATCTATGTAGTTTCATTCAAATCAACTTCAGTACCAATTGTATATTATTCAGTGAAATCAATTCAAATTATTTTCCTTAACTAACATATGAAGCAGTGAATGGTTGTAGTCTTCAGTGGTTCAACTTTTCAAATTGTGAAGTAGCACTAACGTTGCTGCCAAGATACTCTTAAAAACATCTTATATATTAATGTCTTATTAAATTTACTATCTATAACAAATATGTGTCCTTCATTAACCCCCTTTGCTTTTGAACCCATGTTATGTTGTTAATTTTCCCCCATTAAATGCAGTTCCCATTAGGCATGGCAATATAACCCGTACCCGCGGGTACCAACCCGAACCCGCCCCGAAGTTGACGGGGAAAACCCGCTTTGACTGGGTTTGGGTTTGGGTTTGGGTTTTCCCCGATTTTAAAATATGGGGACGGGTCGGGTAATGGGGACACTAGTACCCACCCCGAACCCGTCCCCGAACCCGCCCCGTTTATTTTACTATGTACATTATTATTTATTTTTGATAATTTAAAATATTAAATATGTGGTCAATGTTTTGATATTTTAATTTGAAGTTATTATTTAAAATATTTGAAATGTATGTATGGAATTTGTTTAGATTGTTTTATTTTATTATTTGTAATGTAATTTTATTTTGAAAAAATAAATATTTCTATTAAAAAATTGATTTTACTAAATGAATGGTGGCGGGGCGGGGATACCCGAACCCAACCCGAACCCGTTTGGGACGGGTTTGGGTTTTGATTCCCCATCCCCGTTTGGGTTTGGGGCGGGGAACGGGGATTGTTTGGGGATTCGGGTTTGGGTTTGGGAGAGGTAAAACCCGTCCCCGACCCGCCCCATTGCCATGCCTAGTTCCCATATAGCTAAATTTTAATTGATATGACTACATAGGATCTACATTATTCTGAACATTATGTTGACTACATTCTTACTGAACATTAATTATATGTTATTCTTCGATATACATAACAGACCAACGAGGATCACCCGTTGACGTACCCGACTCACCTTGATAATCTTCTTGACAAGCATTTTGCTTTTCGTGTCAAGTACCAACCATACTACAAACAAGCGTCTGTTGTACGACTTACCCAAGATCCGGAAGTTTGACAAATGGTTACTGATGCAATTCCTCCAACTCATGTATGATTTTATTCAATATTATGTATGTCACTAATGCATTAATTTCAATGTCCATGACCTCAATACTAATGTTTACACCTTGTGTATTCCTTTAGGACACTACAAACATGGCCATCCACTCTCCAAATACAAAGGGGAAGGAAATTGTTACAACAGAAAGTCCAGTCATCCCAAAGGCCCTGTCTCAATCTTGTAATCAAACAGTATGTAGTTTTGCACCCATGTTGATACAATGCTTCACATGTTTTTGAATTATCACTTATGTTTTAATTTATGACTAGGCTCCCTTCTATATCCATGTTTTTCAATGCTGAATCATTCTAAACCTTTGTTTTACAATGTCCACATATTCTGCAAATATCAAGCCTACCTTATAACACTCACTAATGTTTTCCAGATAACCGCGTCTACTTCTGATGCCCCAAACTGGAGCCCAGATGCTAGCAATAACAATACTCCTTCTAAGATATTTTTAAGAGATGGTGTGGATGGAGAGTCATGCCCTTCAAAATTCTTGTCACCTAAACTATCTGCTATAAAATGTGCCAGGGGAAAATGTGCAAGACATTCCACAGGCAAATGATTTAAATTATTGTGATCAGTAAACGACAAAGTCTTCTTTTGAACAATTGTTTAGAGGCATATGACCACTTTTTGTGTAAGACAATATTTGAATGACTCTGCAACACTATTTTTCTGTAAGCTTAGAAACCTACTCCACAAGACTTATGCTTATTTTGTAATTCATTTTCCATTTCAATGACAAACATGATATTTCTATGGTCTACATGTCTACTTTTTCAAATATTACTCACTATTACTGAAAATGCTTCATCCAAATCGTGACAATATCATTTGTGATAATATCATATGTGTTCCACTATAATTACATCCTTTACGACCTTCCTTTTACATCCTACTTTTTTCATATGATTTTTTCGTGTTCAACAACATTTTGTGTAGAACATTGGTGTAGTTGTTAAAACCTGCATAAAAACCATACTTAACATGAACATATTTTGTGAATAAGCTATATTTTTTGTATCGTCCTTTGTGCAATCGTCATTTTATTCTAAATAAGCTATTTTTCTATACCTCCCTTCGTGCAATCGTCGATATTCCTATAAATTAGATTACTCATGCTATATTTATCAAGGTAATATGAAGCCATTATTCTAAACAAACTTTCTCCTTTCCTTACTTAACAGTTCATTCTAGATTAGAAACATAATATTATATTGCAAATAAACTAAGGTGACTGACGCATTACGTATTTGTTGCTTGATGAAATGCAATTATATTGGAATACGTATGGTAGGATGTAAACCATCATATGTGAATGAACAATGCATCATATTATAATACATTTTTTGGTAAAGCTACCTACATAATGTCATATAGGTAGTCATTTTCTTGTACCAATGATCACAATTATTGTCATATAGGTTTTTAGATTACACCTAACATGTCATATCGTAGTCATTAGCCATATTTATGTACGTTTTATACAATAGTTTAACGCTGCAGCTGCATTAAACCGCGGACCCTTTTATCTTTTCATACTTCTGTGCATTGGTATTGTAACTTGGTACTGAAAACACCTATTGTTTGTCAGTCTATGTAAAGTGAATTACTTCCATGTCAAGTTCAATTACGTTACTCCATTTCATTTCTGACTATTAACATTAACTGCTTCCTTTACAACACTTATTACTTTTATGCAATAGTAATAAACACATCCACGACTAATTCCACATAATACTTAAGGCTTAAGTTTTGACTTTTTTTTTTTCCATTTTTTCCATAGAAAGTCAACATACTCAAACACAATTTACAACTCCCACTATCGAAAACCATTAGCTATCTCTTTGTTACCTTCCACACTTGGTCTATTTTTTATTTCATGTTATGTATTGTATATTGAAGTTCTACTTATATTATCATAGCTCAGTATATCAATATACTCATGTCTTCTTGGTTTTATATGTCTGTTGGACAATTATCTCATGTTGTTTGTGCATTGTTTTTACAGGTTTTTTTGCTACAATTAAAATATGGAACCCAATGCCTACAATCACACACAAGTCAGGAAGACAGGACTATAAACATTATTCATTACATTCTTCTGTTGCTCTGAATACCCGAGTTCTGACTTCGATTATGTTCTCGTGCCATTTTTCATCAGTTAATTACCTAAACGACTGGTTGTCTTCTTAGCCACCGAGTTTTGCTATATGATTACTTCTGAATGCTGTTATGGACAATTCTTGTGTTTTATGGTTATTTTGGTTCTATATCATTGTACAATGTAGGGAGGTTAAACAATATTACTTTAAATTACGATTTCATTTATATGGAAAATCCATTTTGCATTTGCAATTGTATGTCATATTGTGATTGTGGGTCAATTTGCTGGTTCTCTCACCTCAAGCTGCTACATTGTTATTGTGAACGATATATGTAGTTGTTCAAAACTAGATTGATGTTTTCAATTGCTTATTCATGTTCTTTCTCCCTTGACTCATCCTTCCAACATTTGGATCATGCATTTGACTTATTGTACTTGTGAATCCTTTGACAATTTGTTTTCTTAATACCAACAGGAAAACTACAACACATGTCGTCACTGATGATCCTATTAGTTGGAGGAATTTTTCAGCTAAAAGGGAATAATTGCACAGATTTTGCATACTAAAACATAAAAAGACTAAGCGTTGTAAACATGATATGACTTCAAACTTCAATACCCCATCCACAACACGATTTCCCCTTGAAGATATTACAGTAGCGATTTCTAGCCAACAACTATTCGACATAATTGTTTATGATGGACAATGCATAGATTCTGTATTACAACAAACACTACCCAGTGTATCAACACATCATATCCATACTCCATCGAGACGTATCAACCTTCATAACATGAGTTCAAACCTTTTCACAAAATTTGACATTGTTTCCATGCATACAGGGATTGAAAATGTAAATCCAAGAATGCTTCCACCAATTCAGACACACTCATCCTTAACACTTGCGTAAGAGTTGTTACATTTTAGCCTACTTATTTTGTTTAATAGTTTTCTTTATTCCTATTTCCATGTTTTCATACAGGAATGGTTTTGTGCAAACAAAAATTGGTGCACCAATGCAACTTAAACATACTAGGGGCCGCCCTAATAAGGGTCTTGGAGTGTCGGATAAGGCTTACAACCTTACAAGAATCGACCAATGTATATATATTCCTCTCGAACCAGCAACTACACAACATACTCCGTCTTTTACATAGTATGATCAAACGTTTGGCTTCCACATTAGCGCACACCTTGGTTGAGATCATGTTTTTTTCATACTAACCATTTATTTTTTAATCTCACAGCTTTGTCAATGTTCCATCCCTATTCTGTGCCAGAAATTCTACAACTAATATAGCCATAACCCCTCTACCTTGCCCGATATTTACTCCGTCTGTAAACTTGGATTTTGATAGCGACTCTAGTGATGGCTCTGACTACAACTCATTCTTAGGTATGTCAAATAATTTCTTATTTCGTATATTCAGTGTATTAGTTTCTATACTTTTTGAGTTGATATGTTATTATTTTCTATAATCTAGACTTTTGTTGGGGCAAAATTGTTTGTTAAACCGATTTTGGATTCCAAGTTTCCCATCGAATAGACTTTACTTAGTTTCCATTTTCAAACTTTTTTCTAGTCGTACACCATCTTCTTATGCTTAACCTTTATTGGCCAGATATGATATAGCTACAAATCCCACTACAAACCCCATAGCTACCCTCCCATAGATTGAAAATCCCCGGTACAACTTGGTCCAAGAATATTGTTTACTTGACCTATGCCGATTGGAATAGGCTAAGACACTCATGTCTTTTTCTATAAGAATCAACATGATTTTTATAGTTTCCTTTTCCACATGAAATTCAACGACATCCAAAGAGACCATCTTCATCTATGAATTTTTTAGGTTCTTTTTCCAAATAGACCATATCTTCATCCATTGGATTTTAAGTACTGTAAATTTATACTGATACATAAAGTTTTGGTACAACTTACTTACATGAAGTTTCAAAGCTGAAATATATAGTTGTGGATTATAAAAATGTGTTCCGATAATCTAATTTAGCAATTTGGTTAAGAAAATTTGCTAATTGAAATTATCATTTATTCTGATTTAACATAACCATTTGATAAGATGGTGAAGATTGATGGAAACTTGATAACCATTTGACTATGGCCAGTGATAAAGCCATGTCATCTCAAGATGCTCAAGGAAAGGAGAAAAGTGAAACTGGGTTGGCCATTCCTAGGGATTCTGCACTGGCTATTCCTGAATTGGAATAAATAGAGGGCAACATCTAAATAGAGGAGACATCCAAATAGGGATTTTGCCGATTTATAACATGTTTTGCATGCTGCTGTCTAATCCAAATTTTCCAACATGTAGCACATATTACAGGTTTATTATGTCGCTTTGTCTTAATTTCACTTCATAAATTATTAGGTAGAAATAATGCAGTCTCTTATGCTGAATTGTGTCTTCTTGGATGCTCTAAAAATCTCTAATAAGAATTGGCCAATTTGTAGCACATATTTCAATTTTTAAGTTATGTTTCTATCTGAATTTCACACTTTCAAGGTAGGCTTGCTACACTCTTCTGATTTTGTTTTCTTGGGTGCGATAAAAAATCACTAATCACATATAGGCCATTATGTAGCACATATTATACGTTCAACATTTTCAATTTTGCCAGTGTTTGAGTATATGAGATACCTTGTAATATTAAGCTCATACATTTTATGTTTGGTTGTTCCTTGGTTGTTTGAGATGTCTTCCAAACTTGGTTAGATAGATTTCTTGAATTCCTTGTCATTCTCTAACTCTATCACTAACTTAGTTTTAATAGTGCTTATTGTTGGAATAGGGTTGGTATGTCGGGTTTTTGTTATCGTCTCCACAGGGATTGTGAGATATCGCCGCCGTTCGACAGTTGTTTTAATTCTTAACTCGTAGTAACAAGGGGGTTTTGGTTTTAGTCACGGTAGCTTACATAAAAGTGTAAGAAAATGCGGTAAAAGTTTTGGTTTTTCTATTTGAGAAAGATTGTGAAAGTTAGGGTTCGATGATCACTTTGCATGCATATGTTCGATCAACAAAACTTATAAACTCCTTTAGATGATAAACTATTTCACAAAGTCCTCCCAATGTGTTTATCTCTAACACACATTGTGGGTTTTCCCATTTTGATCCATTGTTGATCTCTCACACAATCTATCAAAATGACAACTTTTTGGTTCAACTTTATGGTGAACAAAATCATTCATTACTATCTCTAGCTAACAAACAAGATTGGATGAAAACCTAGGTAAAGAGTTGGTAAACATCTCTCGATCATAAACCAACACAAAGAGTTGTCAATAAAACAAAGTTTTCACCATATATTCATGATTAAAGAGTTTACAAATGAAGATCATCCCATATACACACAAAGCTTATGATCATTTACATCTAACCTTGACAAAATGAAGGACTTAGCTACTCATTTTCATGGTAGCTTGTACAACAAGTTTCGGTTAAAGGTTGATCAACATCCGAGTCGAAGAATCGAGATTGGATGGGAATCCACCTTCTTTTTGTAGAATATTGTTAAGAGATGAAGAAAAATGAAGAAAAAGTGTTTATAGGTTACAAAGTATGATCCCAAGAAAAAGTAGCCCCTGCTACTTATAGTACTGCTGTCTGAGCTGTCATGCTCGCTAGGCGAGCAGAATGGTTCGCCTAGCGAGCCCCAAAATAGGCCACCTGCGCCAGAAGAATCTTCCAAGCCCTGTTTGCATGTTCGCTAGGTGAAGAAACCTTCGCTAGGCGAAGCTCACGCTTCCTCCTTTGCTCCAGCGAGTTTAGATGGTTTTGCTACTAGAATTGCTCGCTGGGAGCTCGTTAGGTGCTCGCCTAGCGAGTAAGTGCTAGCTGTGAATTTGCCCAAGTTTGGGAGTGTTCGCTACCTCCTTCGCTGGGTGCTCGCCTAGCGAGTATGCTGACTTTGCTACTGTAAAATTCTGGGGATGTTCGCTGGAAGCTTGCTAGGTGCTCGCCTAGCGAGCACTTCGCTACAGCACTCGCCTAGCGAGCATGCTGATGAATGCTTCCTTTCTTGGTCCCTTTGCCATCATTCATGTGCCTTTGTTTTCTATTCTTTCATGCCTAATTTCTGCACAATAACACACAAATTAAGGGTACCAAGATCATTTAACATTGTATTGCAAATCATCAAAGGCAAAGGCGGTTTCGAACACTTTAACGACAAAAAGGAGTGAAAGATGCCCACATTTGATAGCTCAAATAAGCACTTTTGGGCATCTAACACTTATTTAATAACACCTCCCCTAACCGTTGCGTTTATGCATTTATGAATCATGTTACTTAAGATTTGTTGAATGGTATGTCTTTGTATTTTCAATTGACAAACTCTTTTTTACCATCAATTAAATTATGCATTTGAGTATAAATATGTAGGAATTTATATAGTACCATTCATTTGTACTTGTCTTTAATGTTGAAAATGTGATTGAAATACTTCAAGATATGACAATTGGACACAATCAGTTAGATTCAAGAAAAAATGCATAAATATTATTTTCATTATACATTTGAGTACAATCGTGCGGTACAAAATAATTTTAGCATGTGCGATTCAAAAAGATAATTTAATATATAAATGCTTTTACCCGTGCGTCCGCACGGGTCTTCTACTAGTAGAATGTTTATAAGAAGAGAACGAGATTCATATAGTTATAAGGATTCCATGGATAATATTTTGAAGCATTTGTCCTAATAAAATTTTATTTCGAAGATGCATCTTCGGGTATTTTCAACAAATATATTGATATTTGAGCAATTCAGTGAATATTCTAGAGATGCATCTACGAATGTTTGGGGCGGGATTTTGGAATATCTGTCACCTTTGCATGTCAGGTATTTCTGGAGATGTATTTTCGAAATAAGTTGATAAAACACTCACTTGCATTATCACAGACCTATACTCGTTTTTCACTCCAAACGCTTTCCAAAAATCATTTCATTCTCAATCAACATTTTCACTCCAAATCTTCATTCTTGTGTTTCATCACATCAAAGAGAGCAAAAAAAGTTGAAATTCTAGGTAAAGATTATTTATATAAAGTCTCATTGCTCACATTAAGCTTGTTTTTAGTCTGAAAAACATTCGTTTAATTCAGAGATGCATCTCTGAATTCTATATGAACTCATCCGGAGATGCATCTTCGTAGGTTGTATGTTCTCATTTTTCAGCTCCATTTACAGTATTAGCAGTTTTTTAGTTTTCTTATTGTAATTGTTTTCATTAGATATGATGTATCCCGATATTTTCGCCAAACATGTTGTGTCTCCAAATGCCAAAGGTGTTGTTGTGAAGGAGGTAGACGTTGGCAACCAATTTAAAAATAAGCAAGAGTTTGAATTACATGATCACATGCTTCAATGGATTCCTACGGAGGCCTCGAAACTGGGATTTGGTGTGGTAATCAGAAGGTTCATTTATGACAATGACATGCAAAAGAAGTGGGAAATATATACCTCCTCTCTAAAAATTTAAACAAGATGACACCGGTTCAAGAAAATATGAGTGTCCCTTTAAGTTGCGTGGTTATATGTTGGCAAATAAGAAATGGATATTTAATGTCATATGTGGTTTACATAACCATGACTTATGTGAAAAGTTAGTCGGTCATCCAATTATGTGTCGCCTCATGTCGGAAGAGAAGGAATGTGTTTCAGACATGACATTGAATTTGGTTCAATCAAAAAACATACTCGCAACTTTGAAACTTAAAAGACTCAAAAGCATCTCAAATATCAAGCAAGTGTACAATCTTCGATACCAAAATGACAAGGCGTTAAGGGGGGATAGAAGTGAAATGCAACAACTATTGAAACTTTTGGATGATATCAATTATGTTTCCAAGTATAAAACGTGGGAGGATAAAGCAACCATTAGAGATATATTTTGGACTCATCCTCATTCCATCAAGTTGTTCAACATGTTTCCTATTATGCTCATCATTGATTCAACTTACAAGACCAACAAGTACAAACTTCCACTATTGGAGAAATTTGTTGTTACCTCTACTTATAAGACCTATTATGTCGGGTTTGCATTTCTAAAGAGAGAGAAAAGGAGGAGAATGTTACTTAGGCTTTAGAGGTGTGTCGGGCAATGTTGAAAAACTAAGAAGAGACACTGAAAGTAACTGTTACCAACCACGATACTGCTTTGATGAATTCGGTTGCAAAGGTATTTCCTACTTCTTATGCATTAATTTGAAGGTATCACATAACAAAGAATGTGAGAAGTCGGGTTGAACCCGCGGTAGGGACAAAATAGATAAAGGTCAGAGATGTAAAAATGGTGAAGGGGGTGTGATAGTGGAAAAAATAATGGGTACATGGAATGTTATAGTAAATTCTTCTACTAAAGATCTATATTCCGATTTCTTTATGCATTTCAGGAAGGTGTGCCAGAAATATCCATATTTGTTGAAATATATTGAAAGTACAATTTTGGACCAGGTGAAGGAGAAAGTTGTTTGTGCATGGATCGATCAGGTTAGACACCTTGGGAATTCAACAACAAACCGAGTTGAGTCTGCCCATGCTACATTGAAGAATTGGTTGGGAAATAGTAAGGGTGATTTGTGTAGAGATTTGGACTATGTGAACCAGGCGATCCAAAACCAACATAATAAGATACAAACATCATTTGGTCGAATCATCACAGTTTAGGAACACAGATCTAAAGACAACAATCTTTATTCTCAGTTGGTCGGTAACATATCTCGGGCATGTTTAAATTATACTTTTCATGAAGCTAAACGAGAGGACAATGTAGGCTCCGATAGCGCAAAGTGTCATTGCACAATTGTGAAAACCTATGGTCTCCCATGTACTTGTCTTATAGGAAAGAAGGTGAAACTTAGTAGTCTATTAAGAATGGATGAAGTTTGTACTCACTAGAAAAGGCCTAAGTTTGATGATGATGATAATGATGGTGGTGTCATTAAAGACGATAAATTGAATATCTCTATCTTGACCGATTGAGAAGTGATACAAAAGAGAATTTTGAAAGCCGATGACAATATGAAACTCCAAATCAAAGAACAATTGAGGAAGATTGCTTATCTGGAAACCACTGACTTGAAACCACCCTCTGAACTGGTAAAAACAAAAGGTGCTCAGAAGAAGGTCAAGCCTACACCGAGTGAAAACTCAACAATGTGGTATCTTTCGTATTTTGAGCATGTTGATAAAGTTTTTCCGGACTCACCAAATCCAAAATCTCAAATATGTGTTTTTAAAGGAGCTCGCATTAGCAAACTATCTCCTTCCTAGCCTCTGTTAAAAATTCCATTCATTTAAGAGATGTCGGTTTTTATACACAAATACATCGAACAGATCATCAATGTCAAGGGTGACGGTAATTGCGGTTTTCGAGTTGTTTCGAATTTACTCGGTAAAGGAGAAGATAATCACACATTTGTCCACCATCAACTTATCCACGAGTTTAGGACCCATAAAGAATCATACACACGACTTTACAGAAAGAAAGAAAATTTTGATGCAATTTATGAGTCTCTTATTCCTTGCATTAATGGACCGACACCAAAGGAAAAAGGGTTGCGCTTCCCTTAAATGGGTTATCTCATAGCAAATGCATATGATATAGTGTATATTGATCTTACAAGATACGGTTTTTCGGAAACTTTTTTCCCGCTGTGCACCGCCCCACCTCAAAATCTAAATGACTGTATTATGTGTATTGGGTGGCTTTTAAAATCATGACACTTTGTTCAAGTTTACTTGAATTCGGGATGCCATATACCACTTATATCAGTGGAGTGGATGACTCATTCAACAACAAAATCTGAGAGTTGGCCAGACCGATTTGTGGAAAGGATATAAGAGTTCACCAAATTAAGCAACATTTAAAGAGAATCAAATACACAAAAGTCAAATGGGGTACCACCCATACTTATAGAGTTAGCCATCGACAAATCTTTCGATTCGTTTTAGTTTTTAGCCATCAATTAAGTGTATGTAATTGTGTATTAATATTAATGAAGTGTAATATATATAATTTCAAATATTTTAATATATTTTGATGTTTGCCAAAAAAAATCATTTTGCAAACAAAGCACATATGTTTTGTTTTTTGTCTGGTTCAGGAGAGGTTCCAAAGATGCATCTCCGAAATAAGACAATAGGGTGTTACCGGAAATTCATCTTCGAAACCTTCACTGATATAAGATATGATTTTTAAGGTCCATATTTTTCTATAACTTGTATAAATATATGCTCTTGTTTTTTATTTCATACAAACAACAAATATCGCAAATGTCACAAATAAACATTATCTAGTATGTCGCAAATGTCTCATTTTAGCATAATGTGTCAAGGTACCAAGCCATACAGTCAATTGCATCTATAATTGTTACTGTAGCGGTAAATTCATGACTATTAAGTTATGGATAAGCTTAACATTAATAAAACCAGAGTCGCCACCGCGCTTTTATTGTTTCCAAAGGAAAAGGGAAAAGTACGAACAAAACCCAAAGATAAGAAGTTTTCAAATCAAAACTAATAAAATGCGAGAGATTACAGGTAAGGGGGTTGGTTACACAGAGGGAAGGTGTTAGCACCCAAAGTGTCCTAGGTACTCCTAGGGAGCCCTTTTTTATGTGTGTATGTGTTTTTGGTATAAAATGATGTTTGCAATAAATAGAGTGTGGGGATGAGAAAAGAATTCATTAATTATATTTTTGTGTTTGACAAGACCTTCAGACGTGTGCCTACGTACCAACATAAAAATGAGGGATCAAAACCTCGTAATTCGTGGTATCAATTTCAAAATGAGTGGATTGCTTTTAATCAAAAGTTAAATTTAAAAGAGGCACAAAGGGCCTAAAAGAGTTTGAATGGGTGTTAGTTCTTTTTGTCTTTTGAATTTTTAAGTCAATATGGTTAGATTCATTTACAAATTTGATTTAAGAAAAGAGTTTTAAAAAAATGAAATGGCATAAGGTCAAAGTTTCTAATTTGCAATAAAGTCTTAGTTTAGAAATCACAAGCAAAGAAGATTTTGAAAGGGGGGGGGGGGGGGGAGATTTGAAATTTAAGAAATGGGAGGAGATGAAGAGACTAATTCTAAGCATAAAGTTTAAACATTAAGAGTTGAAAAGATCTGACCAATGGGATGCATTCCAATAGACAAAAATGTCATATAGAAACCCACTTTTCCTTTGGACTTTAGACTCAAGCAATATCCATAAGCAAGTAGCAATATGAAGAGCAAGACATCAAATAAAGATAGCCACATCCAAGCTAGCAACTTCATAGTCTTCTTCTTAATCTTCCCATGTATCAGATGACATACTCCTTGAATGACTCAGAATAAGGCATTAGACACAGATTTAAAGTAACATTTGCATCAATACCATGTAGCAGATGAACTCAAGTGGATCTCAATACTTGTATCAAATAAAATCTCAATTCTCAATGACTTGGTTTTAGAGATGTTGGCATTGGCCAAATCCTTTTGCATAGGGAATGTTTCCTAATTCTAAGTCCAAAGCTCAGATCAAATACAACAGTCCACACAAACATTTTTTAGGGTTTTTGTTGTTTATTAGGTATTTTAAGGTCCTAAGACCATAAACATAAACAAGATACTCAAACAAATACATACAAACACAATATATGGCTCAAGTGAGCAAAGTAAAAATGGCATAAACATAAACAAGTTAAATGATATGTAAATGGCAAATGAAATGGTAAATGACTTGAATTTAAATGACATAAAGTAAATGACTTGAAATTAAAAGGAATAATAATAAGAAGTTAGTCAAATGTTAGTTGATTAGAAGTTAGTGGAGTTTTTGCTTTTCAATTGATTAAGTCATTCTTTCGAGAACACTCAATCCTTTATTCACAAGTATGGATCCTTGAACCAAGGCATCTTCCATAGGAAGGAAAAAAGGCCAAGTTTCCACACAATACCATGAAAGGGGGGAGACTTACAATCTCACTTACTATAATGCTATGCCGTTGGGCCAAAATTTAGCATTATGTTAAGCAATCGTAATTGAACTTATGTAGAAGTCACAACTATCTGAGACCGGGAAATATAAATTTTGGTGTTAATGCATGTTAGAGATATGGTATAATGAACCATACTCCTAAAACATACCACACACAAAAAGAAAATGATCAAAGGATGGACCTAATCTCATCCATACTTGTATTGGTTCATCTAACATGAAGTTATTGATGAACCAATTAGCCTTAGGATATTGAGACTTCATTGACCAATGGAAGGGATGGTATAGAATAGGATTGAAGATGAAGAGGGAGGGAAGATGAGATAAACACAAATTGGTCATGGGAGGAATTTTATCAAGTTAAAATCATTCATTCATTTTGGGAGATGAAATGTACATTTCATCAATCCCCTAAATTCAATTATTTTAATCCAACAAAAGTCAAATCAACCTTGACCAAGGCCCAAACACATAGTCAAACTTCACAAGTCAATAAAAGTAGCTCAACATAATTTCTACACAATTAATCAATTAAAAATCAAATTAAAATGCATTTAAATTAAATTATGTTTGATCAAAAACCTAAAACCTCTTCAAAGCACTAAATAAATGGCCAAGAGATTTATCATAGGTCAAATAAGGTCAAAGGATCTTGGACAAAAAATTTCATTATTTTTGAAAAGTCAGAAGTATTTTTAAACAATTAAAAATATGCACAAAACAATTAATTCAAGAAAAATATCCAAATTAATCCATAAAATAATTTTAATTCAGAAAAAGATAGAGGAAATTTTTTGATTTTTTTTTGTTGTGAAAGTCCCATATTTTTTGGATTAATAATGAAAATAATATGAATTAATTAAAAATAAGCAATTAAATGAAATAATCAAAAATTCAAAAAACTGAGAACCATCTGATCTCCCTCATTAATTGAGGTGGCATATCAGATGGTGAGGAATGCGCGTTCCACATGTACCTTGGTCAACTGAAACACACGCGTGGTAATCAAAAGCAACGTCCAAGATTAAAACAATTCAAATGGATCCTATGGATGAGATGCATGACAACACATCACCGGAGTCAGGGCTTCGGTCTTCTTCTCAGGTGGACCTCATCGGACTGGTTCACCATCAACCATCACCAAAATGAAAAAGCAAGACATGGATTTAAAGAAAAAATGCTTATGAGCTTGAATATGGCCTCAATTTTGTCCAATTCCAAGTATATAAAAAGATACAAGGATTTGAATTTTGAGGATCATGAACTGAGTTGCTTCGATTTGACCTAAAAGCAACTCAATCTTCTTGCCTACATTGATAGAACTTCAGACAACCAAAAATCACAAAGAATGGTGAAGAATTGAGGGAGAATCGAAGAGAAGAAGTTTCTCAAAAATCACCTTCGAGTTGATCTGATTCCACTTGATCTTGATCTGGATTTGATTGCTTTCTCTTCCTCTTGCTTGCAGAAGTCAATTGAGATGAAAAGGGAAGTGAATTTCTGGAGTTTGAATTTCCAAACAGAAGATGAAGTTCAAGCTCGATTTCAAGAGAAACCTTCAAAAATTCTATGGCAATGAGGGTTTGAATTGGTCTAGCAAAGCTTGGGCAAGGTGTTGATGAAGTTCTGATCACAATGCACTTCTATTTTTAGGCTATGGGATTGATATTTGCACACTTCCAATTTTGGCAAAAATTGAGTTTCTTTCTTGCATGGATGCATGGGCGTGCACTAGGCCCATGAGATGATGTAACCTGATCCATATTTCAATGTTCATCATGTTGAAATCATGTTAGAAGTCCACGCAAATGTATATGAAAAATGGAAGTTGAAATTATCCAAATGGACCCTTAACTTACACCCATGCGCAAGTCCCTCATACTTTGGCCAATTGAGATGATTTTGGACTTTTTGGAAAGGTGAGATCAAGGGGAACAACTTTCATGTTGAACACCTTTTCATTTTAAGCTTGGATCATGATGAAATTTGAGGTGGAAGTTTGGGAAATCAAACATATTTGAAAATTTTCTAAGTCCCAAGTCAAATGTTCACTCCTTCCACCTTGAATAACTTTTTCTATGGACTTCAAATGAGAAAAGTTCCTTCATAAAATTTGTAGAAATTTCAAACCTCTTAAATTTGGTCACAAATTTGACATCATTTGGATTTGTCATGAAGGAGTTATGCATTTTAGAAGTTGAGGAAAATCACTTGTTCAATGGCATTGGCCCAAAATGACCTATAATGTTTCCGCTAGGCACATGAATTTTCAAGTTGAATTTGAACTTCCTCTGAACATGAAAGTTAAAGTAAACATCTTGAATTTTATCATAGAATATGGCTTTCATATCATAAAATTTGAGCAAGTTATGATCTTGGGAAGTTGACCTCCAAACTAGGGTTCAGACAAAATGACCTATAATCTTTCATCATAAAAAATGACTTTCCAAGTAAAACTGTATCTAGACGTCAACATGAAAGTTGTTTGTAATGTCATTTAGAGTAACGTTTCTCTTGGAATCATTTTCATATGACAGAAATTTTAGGAGATAGGGTCTAGGGAACCCCAATTTTGACCAGTTGACTTTCTCTGGTCAACCACCATGGACCAACTTGCTAGCTTGATATTATCTTGACTTTTGGGACCCATGGAGGATAATATATGCATATAATTATGTAATGTGAAGTATCCCTTGAAATATTTGATCAATTGTTGAAGAAACTTGTTGAATAAGTCACACAAGATACTCAGATGAATTAGGGTTTCCTAGGCAAACCAACTCCAAACTCTTGATGATTTCTTGATAAAAATAACATGTGGAGATCATGGGGATTCATATATGATACTTAGAGTCAATGTGAACCAATTCTTGACTGAACTCCTTGCATTGAGGGTCTTAAACCCTAGATATGAGCTTAATGGAGCATAGGTGAGCATACACACTACCTACAAAAGCAACAAACTATATATTGACATATTTTTGGTGTTTTGGTTAGTAAATAATGAAAAACAAAGTATGATACAATCAAATTATGCTGGTGATCTCTCCCAATGCAAACCCAATGGATGAGTGGTAAGGAGAATGCCAAGGTGTGATCCCAATGCTAATGCATATGATGAGATAGCATGAGGGATCTTAGGATCAAAATTGGGGTCTTACATTTACTACCATCAACATTAATGGTTTAGAGTCAAAACGGGTGTCTTCTCGTACCACATTTTCTTCTTCTTCTTCTTCATTGCTCAAAGGCTTATTTTCTTTTCCAGGCCAACACTTATCAATATAGTATCTGAAATTTTCCCAATTGTAACATCGAGCTTTCTTCTTGTTAAATGACTTCTTATTGCTTTTATTCTTCTCATTCTCTTCTCCTCTTTTATGAGAACATTCTGATTTGTCTTCATGCCCGACCTTTCCTTTCTAGTTGTTTTGCTTGTGTTTCTTTTTCTACTTTTTTTTACCCCACTCTTCTCGAATCTAGCAAGTAGAGTGTGTTCTTCTTCTTCTTTGCCATTATTTATTTCAATCACCTTCAATTCATAGGCTTTAAGAGTGCTTTGCAAGTCTTCAATCTTAATGTCACTCAATTAATTTGTTTTCTTCAATTGTTACTTATATATGATCAAGTTTTGTAGTTAGTTGATGATAGTCACCAACCTTGTGAAGTAATCAACTACCTTATAATCATTCTTCCTATTCATCAATTCTTATTGTCTCCTCATCTTATTGTCTCCTCAAGACCTGATCTCACTTTCTTGAATTTTGCATTACATTTATAGCTCTTCACAAGGATATCCCAAACATTCTTAGAATTTGCATATTCTACAATTTTCTCAAACACCTTTGTATATACACATTGATGAATGAGAAACAAAGTCTTGCTATCCTTTTTTTTCCATCCTTATAAGTTGTCTTATGTGCTTTTGATGGATTTACAAGTAATGATTCCACGCTATTGATTACTTGTCCATACACATCATGAAAGACAAATATCACTTTCATTTTCTTAAACCATTTGTCCTTATTATTTCTATCAAAAATGGGAAGGTTAGCATGAAAATGTATCATTTCCACCAATCATTGTTTTTCATAAGATATTTCTCACTTCTTAAAAGATCGAGACTCTCCTTAAATCGTGTATACCTCTTAAATGCTCATATGTTGGGTTAAAACCAAAATCTATTAGTTGTCTTGCAGCTCACTCAACTAGCGGGATAACTAGAAATTTAGAGAGAGAAATTATTGAATCTCTAAGTGTGTCTAATACAAGATGCAATGTAATTTTATAGCACAATAATCACTTTCTATCAATAACTCTAAACCAAATAAGCTAACAAACTAACAATATACTAATACTCAAGGTGTTTTGATTAGTATTACAATGTTCAACAAATTCCGTAAGTAGTCAAATTCACTCATAAATGTTAAAAGATGAACTCCAAAACATACTATACCATAAATTCTCGTGTGTTCCACTTTTTCAATTGTTTCAATTCAATATAGGATAAATAATATCACGCGCTATTGACTTCTTCTCCCCCAAAAAGCCATGACTCAAGTGTTTTGTATATTACTTATCTTGTTATGATTTGAATCGAACATGTCGATAAATTTGAGACAGCATGGGCGGCTTTCATAATAATCCTTTGAAAATTGTATAATGGTCACTAAAATAAGACCACCTAGCTAACTCGAGGATGCTTCGTCAATATGTAATATATGAATAATAACTCAAAAATTCAAAAACATTTAAAACTACTCTATTCAACGTCTATAGACATAGTACGTTACAATATTTAATAACAAATGAATTTCTTTTTTAATATTTTATAGTAGTTTGAGTCAAATGTATTCTGAGTTGTATAAAATAAAATAAACAACCTAATCAAGTTGGGTTAGTGCGGTTGTGTGTTGAACAAGAAACTACTATTAATAAATTGTTTGGTACAACTTTGACTCTTCAACTATCAACCAACACATGTTTAAAACGAGTGTAGAATATATATATATATATATATATATATATATATATATATATATATATATATATATAAAAAGTGTTTTATTAAAAAGATGACACATTAACTCAATAAAAAATACATTCTCAATTTTAATATGGTCGTGTTTGAGGATGTATAGGATAATTAAACATATGATCTTAATTTTTTTTGTTATGATTGAATAGAGTATTATATTATATTTGTTATGACTCAAATTATTTTGTTATTTGTTAAATTGTAATTAATTTACATATGAATTTCAAAAACTTACAACCACCATGAATCCTAAAACATGTTACATCCTAAAAATTGTTTTAAGGGTTATATTAACTTGTGTTCTAAAAACACATATTAAAGAAGCTAAAAATAAATAAATTTTTAATGTTTACTTGTGTTCTAAAGACATATATTAAAGAACCTAAAAATAAATAAATTAGTTATAAAATTTCAATAAATTAATATACATTTTAAAAATAAATTTTTATATTTAGTTTTTAAATTATACCCTTATGGCACAAGTTAATGTTACACAAATTTTTGAATTTTTTATAAAAATAATCCATTTTTTTAAGGAAATTCCCCAAATACCACTGGTTTTAAAAAAATCCTCAAACTACCCCATTTTTAGGAGGAGGCGCCAATTCAATTGGCGACTCCTCTTACAGTTTGAATGGAGGCGTCAATTGGATTGGCTAGGGCACATGCCCTAGCCAATCCAATTGGCACCCATGTGTAATTTTACAAAGGAGACGTCAATTGGATTGGCACCTCAGTGTAAAGTGCACTGTTTTTGGTTATAAATAGATTTGTTGTGTGAGTCATTGTTCCATATCTCATTTAATCATTTGGCAATCATGTTTGGTGTTCGTCGCCGATACGAGAAGGTAATTTATGCGAGAGACAAATCTTAGATGTTGATGCTCTTCTGGAACATCACTACGCTCGAGCAACTGAAGAGGGAGCTGGTTTGTTGGTTAGATGGGAAAATACCAGAAGGAGAAAAAAATTAGAAGTATTGAGAGACTTGACATTATCTTTGGTTGGATGTGAATGAAGACTGATAAGGATGCTATAGAAATGATGTTCGGTCGAGATGACATCAATTTGATTGTTGTAATCAGTTAGAAATATTTTTGTTCTCAGTTAGCTTATTTTGTACTGATGTTTGTTGTGAACCTCGTTGTAACAAAAACTTAATGATATATAATGATTGAAGGTTATAGAAATACAATGTTACAAAAAGCTTAAGACCCAGATGATGCTCCTCGATTGGGACAGTTGTTCTTGTTGTGTCCTGGTTGACGACAGATACTACATAATCTTATCATTTTATCTGTGGAATCCATTTCTGTCCTGATACGTGTGCTGTTTGGCCTTCCTTTTTTCTTTCTACGCATCTCGTCATTGTGCCAAACTATATCAGCTTCATATGGAGGCCAATATTCCTCCATTGGTAGTACTGAGAAGCTTTGATTATATACATTCATGACGGTGACGGCCTTGTACACATCAGATAAATGGCTGTAAGCGTCTTGACGAGTATATGTGCATGCTGCAATGACATGGGAGCAAGGAATACGGAAGGCCTGGAATTTTCCACAGTCGCACCAACTTCTGTTTAGTCTAACAACATAGGCTAAATTTGGTCTCCCCTCGTTGTGGTCCATTGTTTCCTGGACGCTGAAATTTTTCCTATGACGGTCAAAGACTGTTACAGCGTGTGTGCTAGCTTTGATGCTCTCCTCTTTCATGACTTTCATGCAACACTCACTGAATACCTGCCCAGACATTAACACTGCATTCCATCCTTCACCTCTGGTTGCGAATGTAGAAGCCAACCTATAATAAGTCGATCTTACCAAGACAGTTATTGGCAGATTTCGAATTCCTTTGAATACCCCGTTCATGCATTCCATAAGGTTTGTTGTCATGTGGCCCTATCGACAACCTTTGTCAAATGCCCTTGTCCACTGCCCTTGTCCATCGCAACTTATGTAAGTTTTTTTCTTTTGTTATTTCTTTTAATAGAGTCCCTTTTATTTTAACATACCAACTTAGTCAAGTTTTTTGTTCTTTCTTTTATAGGATGTTTCAAGATTTCGGACTCGGGTCCACGAATATGTCCATATGGACCCGATGATTCAACCTTATGTTGAACTCGCCGGTTTTGGTCATATAAGCAAGATTTTGTCTTGGTCCGTAGATAACAAATCCATTCTTGCTTTATGCGAAAGATGGCGTGCAGAGACACACACATTTTGGTTCCCAAACGGTGAGTGTACCGTGACGTTAGAAGACGTCTACATGCTTTTGGGACTGCCCATTGAAGGTAAGGTTGTTAATGGTAAAACCAACTATGCAAATTCAATTTGCATGGACCTCTTGGAGACTGATTTGTTAGATGATAACTCAAGAGGTCAAGGTATACTACTTTCACGCCTTAAGTCATACTATAATAGTTTATACTTAGATGAGCATTCTACCGAAGGTGCTCGAATAATAAAAACTAGGTGTTACATTATGCTGTTAATTGGTTTGTTTTTATTTCCCGAAGGTAGTGGTTCTAGCATGCATATTATGTATTTATCTTTACTTAGACATGTAGATAGAATAGGAAGTTATAGTTGGGGATCTGCTTGTCTAGTCTATCTCTATAGCTCCTTGTGCAAAAACTCATACAAAGACACATCTACATTTTCTGGATGTGTTGTTTTGCTACAAGCATGGGGTTGGTCAAGACTACCGTCCCTAGCACCCGTCAACAATAACCCTTTCACATTCCCGTATGCACAAAAGTAAGTTGTTTAAATTGTTATATCTTTACTTACTTCTTTAAAGATTATTATCTCTAACTAATATTCTTACCTTTTTGGTGTAGATGGTTTGCACGTGGTATGAGTTATAACAGATGTCCTAGACATTGTATTACTCAGTATCGCAATCTGTTGGATCACCTTCGACCGACAGACATAAGGATAATAACTTCATTATTTCGTTATAATTTGTTAACTTCTTCTACCTAGATTATAATCCTATCTTCTTTCACATTTCAGTTCATTTGGCTTCCATACCTTAATTTAGATCATGACCATGAGGTCAACGCTGAAGACACAACTGTATGGACTGCATGCACACTGATAATACGATTCACAACTGTGGAGATGCATAACAGTGATCGTGTGTAGTTGCAGTTAGGTATGCCCTAAAACATCCCAGATCCCCCAGAAAGCCTAGGAGAATGACATATGCGCAAAGTTAACGACCAATGGAACTTCAATCCATGGCAAAGCTTCGCAAGATCGGAGTGTCGCAAACGGAAGCACCACCATGACCATGTCTTAACTAACACAGTCATGCCAAATGAAGAAAAACCAAGTCGTACTTATATGGCTTGGTACATATCGGTTTGTTTTTAGTTCATCGTCGAGGATATGTACCTCTACGACCCACGCCAGATGACTTACACACCTAACACCTCAATATTAAACCCCTAACAACAGTGTCAGACCGGATACACACAACCCATGTCCGTCAAACGTTTCGTTCAACTAACACACAAACATACAACCAAAACATGCCATACACATAACCTCAATACCAAGAGCATACCTCATACCACCACCAACAAATTGACTATCAACCTGAGACCCAACATTGCTTCGCACCCACCCCATCACCCTACCAAAGCCGCCTTAGCCAGAACATCCAACGATCATTCAACACCAACCGCTCATCCTCCTACCATAGCCAAGAAGCCCAAACCTCAAAAAACCAAAACATCCAACAACCCTATCTCTACCAAACACCCCAACAACCTTTCCAACCTTTCCTCGACGCATCATTCACACCCATGTCTCCCTTCAACCGTCCCGGTCACCCAACAATGAGTCAACCACAACCCAACTACTCTAGCATGGGTCATGAACTCAGCTACGGCGGTACACCCTCGATGCATACTGAAAACTATGCCGACTTGTCTGACTACCTCAACAGGCTATCTTCTGTAGTTGGTAGTGACGCTTCAGGCCCATCAGATGCTCAAACACCAGTGGTGAATCATCAACGTGGGTTAGGCCCACGGGTTAGGGTAGCCATGGGATGTGGGACCAGAGGTCGGTTAGGTGATCCCGATCATCACCATTAGGCTTTTTTGTGTAAATGGAAAATTTTATTAATATCAATTGGTCCTATTTCAAATTAATGTATGACGTAGACCATTTATCAAAAAAAATTGCATTTTACACTGAGGTGCCAACCCAATTGGCGCCTCCTCTCAAGTAATACACATGGGCGCCAATTGGATTGGCTAGGGAATGTGCCCTAGCCGATCCAATTGGCGCCTCCATTCAATTTTTAAGAGGAGGCGCCAATTGAATTGGCCCCTCCTCTTAAAAATGGGGTAGTTTGGGAATTTTTTTGAAACCGGGGATATTTTGGGAATTTCCATAAAAAAGTGGATTACTTTTGTAAAAAATTCAAAAATTTTAAGGGATTAAGCAATACAGTTTAGTGTGATATTTAGAAGCAAAATGTGAGATTCCTAAAGGAAAGTTCTTTACAAATTTTTGTGGAAAAAAATTAAAGAGGGTTTTATTTTTTTCCATCACTCTAAATTTTGGAATAAAAAATTAAAGAATTTTTTCTTTTAGTTTTTTATCACTAATTTTCACCACTAATTAAAATTTTGTTAATAGTAACATTATTCTTAAAAAGGACAAATGCTCCTTAATAAAAAAAAATAAAAAAGAGGTTTTAATCATTCAAAGGGTTGCATCTTGATCCCACTTATTTTCACTTCCTTTGGAGTGAGGAATAATGTGTGGCATATGATTGAATTTAAGAAGACACTACCATAAATAATATATTTTATGACACCTCACCTAACAAAAAAATTGAGATATAATTTTAAGACGCATCATATTTTATTTTTTATTTATAAAAAATACCATTTATTCCCTCGGTTTTCGAATATAATCAAGGGGAAAACAACTTAAAGACATGTTTCGACCCAACAAATACAGTTTATATTTTTATTTTTTTTAAAATGGTGTATTTATTTTTAATTTGTAAATTAAATGATTTATTCTTTTAGTTTCTTAAATAACCGAGGGATTAGATAATCAAATTTTATTATAAAAACATTCGTTCATTAACCCTAAACTTAACTCATCTATAACCCCTCCAAACTTGTACACATCATTCTTTGAGATGAATTGTAAGATAGAAAAATCTTCAAGGTTTTGTGTTGTATGTTGTTTTTCTAACACCAAGCTTGAACAAAATATTTTTTTTTGCTCTTGCAATTTATCTAACATAATGGTGTTTTTGTTTTTGTTTTCATCTCTTGCAAGGCTATTGTTATATTTTGGAATAACCTTCCTATGTTCCCAGTCAAAGAAAACATTTCATAATTTATTGATTTTCTTGGTTGATAACATTAAGATATTTATTTTTAAAGATATTGTAAATTGCAAGAAATGTTGTTGTTTCACAATACAAGATCTTGAAAATTTTATTTTGAATTTTGCAGCATACAAAGAAAGTGGTGAATGATAAAAACTTAAAAAAGGAAATAGTACATTTACTTTCAATTTTTTATCATTCACCATTTTATTTTACAAATAATATATTACATCGGTTCTTTTTAAAAAATTGAGAATAAAGTCCATATTTTATTTTATTTTTTAATTAAAAAATAAATAACCTTTCTCCCCAGTTTTATAAAAGAACTGAGGGATATAGCTACTCAGTTAACCTACAATGAATCTATGCCATATATTCATATAGTAACAACGTTCAATGTAACACCCCAGTTTTTAAATTAATTAATTTTATTGAATTTTATATGCTTAAATGATTAAGGGAATATTCTATGTATTTTTTGTGGGGTTATTGTTAGATATAATTCATTTTTATTCGAGTTGCATTTAGAGTTTAATGTCATTTAGGTTCTGATAGTATATAAGTCAAGTTTCAATTTTTGTGAACCAATTAGAATCTGATCCATAACTGTTTTTCTTCAAATCTGTTAGAAGTTAGCTACAAACTTTTCTCTCTTCCATCTTCATCTTCAACCTTGTGCACCAACAATTGCTATCTAGAGCTCCGGTTCATATCCATGGGAAACATCAAGGAAAACACGAGTGAACTTGAGACGTGTGTGATTGATTTTGGTTCTGAATTTCACAGTGAATTGATGTTCGAAATCGCAACAGAATCACATTTCTTGATTCTGAGGGATTAGAGATGAACGGTGGAAACAGTAGCTTGAACATAAAACTTCTCGTCTTTTATGGAAAAAATTGAAATTGATGGATGATTCAGATACGTGTTGTTTGGCACTCAAGATGTTATTGATCTCGTCAATGACGATTATGCAACTGTTGTAGCAGATGCAACTAAAGCACAAAGGAACGCGCATAGAGAGATGAAGAAAAAGGATCAGAAAGCTCTATTCTACACCGCTCAGTGTGTGGATGTGAATGTGTTTGAGAAGATTGTTGATTCAACAACGGTGAAGGTTGCGTAGGACATACTGGTACGTTGTAATGGTGGTGATGTATTAATGAAGAAGGTGAAACTCCAGTTTCTACGTAAGCATTATCAGAATCTCAACATGAAGAACAATGAAAAGGTACATGATTACATCTCTAGAGTGATTCTGATCACAAATGAGATGAAACCTTGTGGAGAGACTCTTTCTGAACAAGTAATCATTGAAAATATATTAAGATCTTTAACTCCTCAGTTTGATTACATTGTTGTAGCAATTGAACATTCTAAGGATATAAGTACCATGAGAATTGAAGAGTTGCAAAGCAGTCTAGAGGCACAAGAGTTGCGTCTGACTGAGAGAAACTCTAAAAGATAGGTGGAGCAGGCTCTGAAAGCATCTTCTGGTAAGAAGAATCAGAAGCAATCTTGGTCAGAGGCTAAGAAGAAACATGGTAGTGGTTATCAGAAGTCACGAGTCTCCAACTCTGATGAGAAGAAACATCATAAGGGAAAGGAGAAAATTGACAAGAAGAAGGTTTAATGTTATTGTTGTAAGAAGTTTGGTCACTTTGACGTTGACTGTTGGTCAAACAAGTAAAGAAAATCAAAAGAAGTATATATATCTAGAGGAGAGTCTGATGATGAACTTGTGCTATTGATGGCTTCTGAATCTAATGGTGGATATTTGGTAGACTTGTGGTATATGGGCACTGCCTTCTCAAATCACTTAACTAGAAACAAACAATGGATGATTAGTTTTGACTCTAGAAAGATGACAAAAATCAGATATGCTAATTATAAGTATTTGAATGTTGAAGGAATGGGAAATGTTAAAGTTAGAATGAAGAAAGGAAAAACTATTATGATCAAGGATGTTTGGTATGTTCCTGACATGAAGAGCAATCTGATAATTTTATGTTAGATAATTGAGAAAGGTTTCTCAATTACTATGAAGGACGGTCTCTTGAAGTTGTATGATTCTGATCAAAAGATGATTATGCAGTATGAATAAGGAAGAAACAGATTATTCAAAATGAATGTGGAAACAACTGAAACTAAATGCCTTAGTGTAGAAGGTGACAGTGAGCTGTGGCACAAGATTGAGGCATTTGAACTTTAGAAGCTTAGGGCATATGAGTTCTAAGAAGCTGGTACATGGAATTCCTAATATTGTGAAGCCTAAGAAGTCACTTAAGATATGCATAAAAGGCAAGCAACCAAATTTCCATTTGCATCAGAAGTGACTCCAAGAGAAAAACATGTTTTAGGAGTAGTGCATTCTGATGTATGTGGACCATTTCAAGTAACTTCACTTGGGGGAAACAATTACATTATGTCATTTATGGATGAGTTCAAAAGAATTACATGGGTAGCACTCATCAAGTTTAAGCATGGGGTGTTTTCTAAGTTTCACAAGTTCAAGGTGAGGGCTGGAAAACAAAGTGGTAAGAAGCTGAAAATTCTCATATCTGATGGTAGAGGTGAGTACAACTCATCAGAGTTCAGAAGGTTTTGTAAAGAGAATGGAATTGAGCATGAGGTTACTGCTCCATACACTCTTCAACATAATGGTCTTCCTGAAAGAAGAAATAAGACTTTGCTTGATATGACAAGAAGAATGTTGAATGAGAAGAAACTCCATCACACCTTGTGGGGAGAAGATGTTGCCACTACAACGTATGTGTTCAACAAATGTCCAACTAAGAAGCTGAAAGAAATTGTTCCTTTTGAGAAGTGGACTGGAGATAATCAAAGTGTGAGCCATCTGTAGGTGTTTGGTTTTGTTTGTTATAAACATGCTCCAGATGCTAAGAGAAGAAAGTTGGATGACAGAAGTTGAGTCATGTTGCTTATAGGGTACCATACTACAAGTGCTTATAAGCTCTACTATCCTGTTACCAACAAAGTTGAATTCAACAGAGATATCATTATGAAAGAATCAGAAGCATGGGATTAGAACAAGTCAACTCTGGTAGAATGTTAATACCTGAGTTAACTTCTGAAGATATTTTATACTCTGAAGAAAAATTTGCCTCTAAAGGAGATTTTAAGTCTGAAGACGAGTCAATGTCTGAAGATGATGAATGTTGAAGAAGAGTCGGAAGGCGAGTCTAACTCTGAAGGTGAACCTGATTCTGATCCAGATTCTGATGATGATCCAGACTCTGGTGGTAATCACGCCTCTGAGGTGTTTGATCTTGTAGCTACACATGAAACAATCAGACAGGTGATTGATATAACTGCTAATAGAAATTTTCCTCTGATACATTTAGATGTGAAATCTGCATTTCTGAATGGTCCTTTAAAAGAGTAACTTTATGTGTCACAACCTCCTAGATTTGTGAAAAATAATCAGGAAGGGATGGTTTACAAGTTGCATAAAACCTTGTATGGACTAAAACAAGCTCCTAGAGCTTGGAATCTGAAAAATTGATTTATTTTTCAAGCTTCAAAGATTCAGAAATATGAGATGTAGTATGGTGTTTATGTTCAACATATATATGATAGCAATATGATTCTGGTGTGTCTCTATATTGATGACATATTGCTAACAGGAAACTGTTCAGATGAGATAGCTAAGTTCAAGAAGGTGCTGATGAATGAGTTTGAGATGACTGATTTAGGAAATATGGTATACTTTCAAGGGATTGAGATTTTATACTCTGATAAGGGTATAATCTTACATCATTTGAAGTATGAACTCGAGCTTCTGAAGAGATTTTAGCTAACAAATTTTAAGTCGGCAATCACACTTGCTGAAATAAATCACAAGTTGGATTCTGATGTCAATGGTGATGATGTAGATGCTACAACTTTAAAATAGTTGGTAGGATCATTGAGATATCTCTATAATACCATACCTGACATTTGTTATGTAGTTGAAATGGTGAGTAGATTTATGAACAAACCAAAATGGTCACATTACCAAGCTGCTATTAGGATACTGAGGTACATCAAAGGGACTCTGATTCAGAGTTGATATGCTATTCAAACTTTGATTGTTGTGGAGATAGAGTTGACACAAGAAGTACTTCTATATATTTCTTCAAATGTATGGGAAGTCCCATTTCTTAGTGCTCCAAGAATCAACTAGTGGTTACATTGTCAACCTGTGAAGCTGAGTATATTGTAGGTGCTATGTCTGCTTGTCAAGCTGTGTGGATTATGAACTTGCAAGATCTGAAGATCAAGGTGAGCAAGATTATGAAGTTTATGGTTGACAATAAATCAGCTATAAACCTTGCCAATACTCTAGTGATGCATGGAAGAAGCAAGCACATTGACACGAAGTTCCATTTTCTAAGAAACCATGTTCAAAATTGAGTGCTTGAAGTAGTTCACTATAGCACTCAAAAGCAGATGGAAGATGTTCTGATCAAAGCAATCAAGACTGAACACTTTATCCAGTTGAGGAATGAATTGGTGTTGTTGATTTTGATTAGCTGAATATGAATTAAGGCATGGTGTTAGATATAATTCATTTTCATTTGAGTTGCATTTACAGTTTAATTTGGCTTGCATTTGAATGTCATTTAGGTTCTGATAGTATATAAGTCAAATTTCAGTTTTTGTGAACCAATTGTAACACAATATGATCCATAATTGTTTTTCTTCAAATCTTTTAGAAGTTAGTTACAAAATTTTCTCTCTTCCATCTTCATCTTCTTCATATTCAACATTGTGCACCAACAATTATTTGGAGTTGGTTAGATTTTATATAATTGTCACTATTTTGATTAATTAAAACAATAGAAATATGGATAAATTTAGAGATATTGAGATATGGAGTGGAAATAGGATAATGATATAATTGGTGTGGTAAGGAGAGATAGACCAAAATTGGAGGGGCAAAATGATATAAATGGTCATGCTGAGGACACTTTTCGTCATTACGCATGTTTGGCCCCCGCATTTGGTTACATTGCACAGTTTGTTGACTTTTACAAATTTGAGCCTGAGGAGATTGTTGATACTAGATTGTAACACCACGTGGGAATGAATAGTACGACATGGGCACCAAAGGTACTTGTAACCGAGGATGAATCTGAGGAGTAGCCAGCGATGGGAACATTTGAGCAGAGTGCATTAAGCCATGGTTGACTATCTGATTAGAAGTATGACCATACTGAACTCCAAATGGGACATAGGGTACCTCAAGATTAGCATATTGAGGTGCAACGGCAGTAGAAGACGAAGCCCCATGATAGTCCAAAGGTATTCCAGGGTGATATCCTTGGTTTTGGTACTGTACAACATGTTGGACCACTGAAAGAAGAACTTACACATGAATCAGAGGACCCTTGTATTCAAAATCCTTCTCAATAGGTGCATCAGTAGTTGCAGGTGTGAAACATAGTAACTTCTGATCGACGAGTTCTTGAACTTTGGCCTTGATATGGTAACAATTATCTATAGAATGCCCTACGTGTCTGACATGATATATGTATGTAGCATTGGGATCATGCTTAGGATGGTAGGGAAACTTAGCAGGCTCGATCTGTTTGGGCACAATTGCCCCAAAATTAATCATTATAGGTAGTAGATGTGTATAAGACATAGGAATTGGATCATTGCGAGGACGTCTCCCTTCTTGATTGTTATTTCCTTTGCTGATTTGTTTCTACTTTCGCTTTTGATTGCCTTGAGCGGGCCTCTGATGTGGTAAGAGACGATGTTATTGGCAAGGAAGTGGTAGAATACCTGCAGTTACATTCTGTATGTTACCCTTCTTCAAACTGTTCTCGAGTCGTTCATCAACTGCAACCTGATTTGGGAAGTCCATTGTCATGATGTCCATAAATAACCCCAAGACCATGTCAGTTTTGTCTTGTATGTGACCCAAACTCTTCTTACACATATTGCTCTCATGCTTACCATGTTCCATGATTCTTCGATGATTGGTGTTGGTGAATCTTTGTCTTTCTAGTTGAGGAAGAGCAAGGTGAAAATTTTCTGGTTTGACAGGCATGAGATGCAAATGAATGAATGTGTATGTTGGGGATGAAATGCAAATAATTATGCGACATCCATAGATTCAAAGCATTGATGGTGTAATAAACTCAGGTTCTAAATTTTGGCATATACACAACAATGCAATAATGATATGTAATAATGTATGTTAACAACACAACATAATCCAGATAATCAGCATATAATGCCTGATGCAGGATCAAAGGTTCGATGTATCCATGAGAATCAAGATACGTAGAGTTTATGGTTTCCTGCACAAAAAGACATATCCCCCTCACAAGTGTGTACTATCCTCCAAAGGTAACCCTAAAGGTTCCTAGAGTCAAGGACCCATTTTGAGATACCATTGCCTAAGACGACTGACTCGTCGGAAAATGATGCTCCCAAAAGGATCTATTTTAAGTGTGACATCTCGTGTTAATCATGATCGAGGACTAATTCCAAGTAGGTCAAACATGACTCTAGTCACATTACTATCTCGTATCTGTGCTCAAGCTCGGGTATAAAGTTTTTCTCTCATGTAACATAGCCCCAACCCAACAGAGAGTATATAATAGATAATATCCAGAGTATACAGAATATAAATATAATGATAAAGCGAATAAAGTGTAAATATAAACACCCAAACAAAACAAAGAAGCAAACAAAACTAGGCTCGACTACTACTTGCCAAAGCAAGGATTCCCCAACAGAGTCGCCAATTGATGGGGAGGCCCACCAGCAAGTTTCCTCAGCAGAGTCGCCAGTTGAAGCTAGCGGAAGTATACCCGAATGCATTGCACGCTCGAAGGTACAACAGAGTAACCATCAAACTGTATTTATTCCTGAAGGATAGGGAAAACATCGATAAAACCTAGGGGAAGAGAAAAAGGGTAAGGAAGTCGATTATGGAAGGGGAATGTATTAGCATCCCTCACATCTGTTGTACTCAACGGGAACCATTTTGATTGTTCTTGCTTGAATGGGTGTTATATCTACAGATTACTTGCAAAAGAATAAAGGAAAAAAAGAAAAGAATAGATAAAGTGCTCGGTGAGGATTAGGTCCCTCATGTCTACATATCCTTATAGTGAAATAAGGAATTCAAAGGTCCGTAGTTCATAGAACTAAAGGTGGAAGATGAAAGAAGAATGATAAAGGTATGGTTTGAACCAAAGAATAATGTTGTTTGAACCTATAAAGGGATGGTATGTCTGAATCAATGAGAAAACTGGCATCAAGCCAAAACATAGGGTATTTCCTATATACGACTGCAAAGGTAGGTAAAGGGATGTTTGTCTAAGCAACGAGAAGACTAACAAGACAAACAAAATGGCTCTTAGTTCAGAGGCAAGGCACTGGTTATTTTCCCAAAAGTATGTATGGAATTCAAAGAAAGATTGTGCTTGGTTCAAAGAGAAAGTATATCACATTAGGTGAATGAAGGTAGAAGATATTGAATGAAGGTAGTGAATAGTGAATAATGGAAAGATGAATGGGATATAGAGAAATAATTAAAGTAGAAAGAACGGAAAGATTTGGTAGAAGTGACAAGAAGGTATAATTTGGGACTAATTGTCGCATCCGCGAAAAAACAACCGGCGGGCTAAAAAAAAACAACACAGAGCCGCCACTGCGCGTTATTTATCCCAAGATAGGGAAAGGAAACGCTCAGAGAAACCTGGAAAAAGCATGGTCTCGCGACCAAAGAGAAAGGGTAAGGGAGTCGGTTACGCAAGGGGAAGGTATTAGCACCCCTCACGTCTGTCGTACTCGACGGGATCCACGTTCTAAAAGAAAGAAAAGGTTGCTAAAACATCACACACACACAAGGAACGCAGGTGGGGTTAAGAGGAAGAGAGCTCGATAGGACGTCGCATCCTATGCCTACGTATCTCGTCTGGAACGAGAATCAGAGCTGCCGTAGTTCGGCTCACGCACGCCAAACAACACAAACAGGTAAACATGGAGCATGAATGCCAATCACTGGGCTTACATCAGCATCCGAACCAAAACAGACACACACTGGAACCCAGATGCCACTTGATGGACTTATACCGGCTTCCAAGCACACAACAAGAACAAACAAACAACAAATGGCTAAGGAGTCAGGGACTCGAGCCTAACCATCGTCAAACAACACACACAAAAAGGAAAAAAAGTTTGCCCGGAGAGACCTCGCGCGACCTCCTGCCTACATACCTCGTCTGGAACGAGGATCAGGGCGATGTAGTTCCCCTGAAAGGGAAAGAAATTCTAGCCAGAAAGCAAGGGGAGACACACTACCAGGGAGCTGTACTCGAGCCTAGTGTTATCATGCATCATTGCCCTACGTTGTGGTTTCTACCTACTTGCACAACAGCAAGCTAATCCTAACCAGGAGAAACAAGCATGCAAGCATCAACCAAAATAAAAACAAACATTTCAAGCAAATATTCACAAAGCACACACTATATCCAGTCAGAAGTGGGCTCAAACAGAGGGTTCGACTGCCGAAGCAAGTCATCTGTACAAGGTAGGTGTTGGCTCTTAACCTTGCCATTGAGAGGCTAAGGTGAAGCCAGATGAAAGGTGAGTGAAGATTAGACTTCACAGCTCTTATCCCTGACCAGGGAGAGCTTCAGACAAAGGAGCGTGGGTTCAGAATGGGGGAACCCTTCTACGCTCAAAGACTCTGACACGACTGTACAAAGTACCAGATCTTGGGTTACTGTCCCAATGCATCAAACACAAGTAGTGTGAGCAGAGGGACGACTCAACAGAATAGTGGGAGATAGATTGCATATCTCTATGATCCACCAATTGCCTTAATCAAGGTCTTTACCTGCTTGGGGACAAAGTTAAACAATCACAAACATCGCCCCGAAAGGGGGACTTCAGACAGTTGCCTGGCCAAGTAACAGGCCAGGTCTTCCAGACTACATGAAGTATAGAGATTCTACCTCAACTGGTTTAAAAACCAAGCAACAGCAAGCAAGTTCTCAAGGAACTGTAAGCAACTAAATGTACCTGAAATCAATCAAGTATCATCAGTACTCAGACAAACCAACAGTAAACAGCAAAAGTCAAACAGTCAATTTGTACAGTCAACACAAGCTAATGCACATAAGTGCAAGCCATGAGCTCAAACTCAAGCATCAAACCCTACAACACAAAATCAATGTTAGTTGACAACATCAAACAAACTCAATTTACAACTTGCATTGTTCTCCTTATGCCTTTTGCATTTCAACCTGAAAATCCAAACCAAATGTGAGAAACTAGACCACTAGGCCAAGCCTAGGGTCCAAAGGAGATAAAAAATTCTAAACAGCAAGTGAAAATTATCCATAATCACAATGAACCAAATTAAAAGCAAATGCAATTGGTCCCATGCTCATATCAATCACCATTATCATTTTATGCACAAAATATCATAAAGCATGCTATTTGCAACTTCAAAAGACCAAACAGAACTATCTCAATCAAAAGCATACCAAAACAATTCAATTAATTCCACAAAAATTCACACCTAAACAGGACACATTCAAGGCATAACATGTCAATTTTCAGCTCAATTGGACAAAAGGAAGTAGGTCAATGAAAATCAAGAAGTCCAGACACATTTATACAAGCCAAAACAAGGCATCCAAACAAGCATTAACTTCCAAAAATCATAAAACAGTGACAACAAATAAGAAATGAATGGGATCAAAACCACCATGTCCTATAATGTGTCTACAATGCTCATACCAAATTTCATCTTCATCCAATACACCATGAGAATTTCACAAACAAAATGCCAACATGTGTCACACAAATTCACAAAATGAGCCAATAGAGAAGAAAATTATCAATCAATTAGAAAACTCCATCAAAAATTCCAGAAAAAATCACATGTTATCTTGACATATCAATGATCATTCATGCAAAACATTAGCTCAATCAAACATCTCTAGGCCAGGCAAATAAAATCATGAAGTTGACCTAGCTTGGTGTGACACGAATTGTCACACCTCTAATCAAAAAATCATATCTAATCAACCAAGTATCCAAAAATCACAAACTCTACATGAAAATCACCAACAATGAGTCCAGAACAAGCACAAAAATTTTCATCCATTTCTTTAAAGGTATCATCATTTCATGAAGGATTTGGCAAAACATACATAAATGTGACACATTCAACAAACCCTAGGTCAATTAATTTTCCACACGTGCAAAAAATCCACAAAAATCATAATCAAATTCTTCACATCATCATGAATATTATGCAAAAAAATTCAAAAAATTTGGATAAAAAATGAAGTCTCTAGGAATTTTTGAAGTTTATGTAACCAAATGAAATAACCAAAGAAAATGAAAATGAAATAATATCTAATTAAATAGGACCAGTGGCATAAGCGTAATATTAAAGTCCAGGCGCAAAACGACGCCGTTTCAAACAGATTGCATGGCGTGCTTCTATTGGCTAAGCGAAGGCGGTAAACACATTATTCAAATGGCAAGGCAAAACTATGGATCAAACAACACATTGCTCATCGTTCTTGGACCAAAACAAACCAGTTTTTGCAGAAAATGGAAAATCATCAAACCATAACCAAAATCAACGAACTTATAGTCAAAAGAACCGTCTCTCAACAAGGAACATGAACATGTAATTATTTTCTCCTAATTCTAACCATGGCGAAGGGATCGAGCGATTAAAGTTTCACAACCAAACATTCAAAGCATGATATCTCTCTCAATAACTAACCAAATCCAAAACTACGAGTTGCATCATGTTCTACTTTCAAAGATCTTTAAAACGCATAATTTAAGCAAAAGTGAGAATCGAAAATTGACCTAATGAGGATGGCAGCAATGGACTTGGACGTTCCAAGGTGTAATGATGCAAAACAGATTGAGATTGATGATGAGGAAGTTCCATGTGAAAGTTATGCCACTTTGATTATAGGTATTTTTGAAAAATGAATGGACCATAACTTGCCAACCATACATGGGAATTTCAAGTTCTTGGACTTTTTGGAAAGGTGAGAACAAGATCTACAACTTTCATGTTGAACAAATTTTCATTTGAAGCTTTTTTGGACACGTAATTTTGTGATGAAAAACTTTCCATTTTTGGAAACTTCCATTACAAGTCACTTTCCATTTTTGGCAACTTTTCTCCTGATTTTATTTTCTTCATTCTTGATGTTTGAAATGTCAAATGAAACTTGTTTCAACATGAATGAAGTGTATCCAACTCTCTCCCACCTCCAAATCCACAAAATCAAGCACAGTTGACCACACTTGACTTTTCCAGTTGATAGATGAATTTAGTTGTGCACTGATCAATCTGAGCCCCAATCCTCTGATGAAATGGCTCAAGGATGAAACCCTAGCCTCCATAAGCTCAATACAATCATAAAATGATCCCCATATCCATTGTAGACCCCATCTCCTTGCTATGCCCTGATTGACCCAATACAACTGATTAGGGTTGACCAGTGGTCAAAACCCTAATCCCAAGGTATCTGATCAATCTCTTGAACCTCTGGGATGATATCAAAACCATGATGATGATGATGTATCATTGCAACCAAGATGAAGACCAATCTCCTTGAGAATCAAAACCCTAATTTGAACCACCATATCCTCAGATGATTAATGATCCAGTCCAATGAAACCCTAGCTTGCATCATGACCTCTTCATCTTCTGATCAAGACTTATGAGGATGACTTGCACAATGTAACCACATGATATGCAAGATGCAATGCCTAATGACCTAAGAAATGCAATGTAATATGTTAAGCTAGTCCCAAGAGAGGAGGGCAAATTTTGAGGTGTTACAGCTGCCCCTATTCAATCCACTGTGAACCTGTCGATATGAATAGCCTCGGCTTTTAGATGATCAGGATGAAGAGTGATTGAATACCAAGAACATACGAACAATTTGCACTCTGATGGGAAATAATTAACAACGCCTGTCAGAATCGGCGAAGAACACAATCTTGAAGAAACATCCATCTGGAACGGAGAAAGTCGGCCTGATCACCGATACAGCAACGTCGACCTGGATACCAAAATAAATGGTAACTCAGGGATAACCATGGCCTGACCACCACATCCGCTGGGGATTATATTTCTTCTTGATTTTCTTTATGCTTTTCTTGAACCCCGAAATTTTCTCTTGTGCCAATGATCCCGGATCACTGCATTTGAACCCCGACATCTTGTTTCCTTGTGATAATTCCGCTGACAACGTCAGAAATAACACCAATCACCACTCTGAGGGCGACATATCAGAGGGTACACCTTCCACCAGACACTGACTGATGACTGGGAAGAAACTCGACGTTTACGTGACATCGAACGATGATGTTTACTGACACCAAAGAAAACTCGACCAGACACTTACTGATGACTGGGAGAAAACTCGACGTTTACTGGACATCGAATGATGATGTTTACAGGCATCAAACAAAGATGTTGACAGGACATCGAATCAATGATGTTGACAGGACATCGAACAATGATGTTGACAGGACATCGAACAATGATGTTGACAGGACATCGAACAATGATGTTGACAGGACATCGAACAATGATGTTGACAGGCATCAAACAATGATGTTGACAGGACATCGAACAATGATGTTGACAGGACATCGAACAATGATGTTGACAGGACATCGAACAATGATGTTGACAGGACATCGAACAATGATGTTGACAGGCATCAAACAATGATGTTGACAAGACATCGAATCAATGATGTTGACAGGACATCGAATCAATGATGTTGACAGGACATCGAATCAATGATGTTGAAAGGACATCGAATCAATGATGTTTACAGGACATCAAACAATGATGTTGACAGGACATCGACCAATGATGTTGACAGGACATCGAACAATGATGTTGACAGGACATCGAATCAATGATGTTGACAGGACATCGAATCAATGATGTTTACAGGACATCAAACAATGATGTTGACAGGACATCGAACAATGATGTTGACAGGACATCGAACAATGATGTTGACAGGACATCGAACAATGATGTTGATAGGACATCGAACAATGATGTTGACAGGACATCGAACAATGATGTTGACAGGACATCGAACAATGATGTTGACAGGACATCGAATCAATGATGTTGACAGGACATCGAATCAATGATGTTTACAGGACATCAAACAATGATGTTGACAGGACATCGAACAATGATGTTGACAGGACATCGAACAATGATGTTGACAGGACATCGAATCAATGATGTTGACAGGACATCGAATCAATGATGTTGACAGGACATCGAATCAATGATGTTGACAGGACATCGAATCATTGGTGTTTACAGGACATCAAACAATGATGTTGACAGGACATCGAACAATGATGTTGACAGGACATCGAACAATGATGTTGACAGGACATCGAAGAATGATGTTTTACAGGACATCGAAGAATGATCGACCAGACATTAAACAATGACTGGGAAATAACTCGACGTTTACTGGACATCGAACGATGATGTTTACAGACACCAAAGAAAGCTCGACCAGACACTTACTGATGACTGGGAAATACTGTTGCTCCAAACTCACAATGCTGAACCCCTCGGAGTATCGTCTTCACTGTCCGGCAAAACCAAATCTCAAGCGGTAACCACAGCTCGAGTCGCGCTGATCGCGTAACATTTCTATCTCTGTCCGACGGAAAAGTTTCCTCCAGCATCGCACTACTGGGGAATATTGCTGATCTGACATCATGATGCTAAACCCATCAGAGTAACATCTTCCAACTTCTGTCGAAACCACCTCTCAAATAATAACCACAGCTTGAGACTAGCTTATGCTTGCAATGATGATGCATGACTTTTTTTTCAGCGTAATGCTCCACAAGTATGGAAATGCTACGCGATTTATTATATGCAGTATGCTTTGCTTATTCTACATGATGAATGCATAAAAAGTATCCCCCTCAAGGGACTCTTCTGGGGAGCTTGAGGCACTCTGCTGAGGAACTCGCCAACACTCCGATCTCCACCCTGCTGGGGAATAGCACTGCTGCTGGGAAAAGGCAACCCTTGCTGGGGAAAAACCTCCTTTGCACCCGATCCTCTTGGGGAATCGCTGGGGAATAAGAACCACCAACGCACTCTGTGGGGATACAACGGTCTTTGACTTGCTGGGGATGCAACACTCCAGACTCTGTTTGAGAAACCCTCACAGATACCTGTCGACTTCACTGGGGAAATGCTCACAGATAGCTCCGCTGGGAAACAGCAACCTCCAGGCCTGACGACTGGGGAAGCATTGATTTGACACCTACTGGGGATAACCATCCTGACCCTGCTAGGAAAGCGAATGCCACTCCGCTGGGGACAACCCATGCAATCCATAGGTAGAATCAACTCAGCTGGGGATGCAAATATCAGTCCGCTACGGAAACTCATCCAATCCACTGGTAGGATGAACACTGCTGGAGATATATTTCATTGAAACCCGCTCCACTCTGGGATAGCAACCTTCGGGCCTGGATGCTGAGGAAACACCGTTTTAAACCTGCCGGGGATAACCATCCTGACTCAGCTAGGGGATCCACAGACCTTGGATCTGCTGGGGAGTTAGTCCTCACAACTCCGCTTGGAGACTTAGCTGGGAAATGAGAACAGCTAGTACAGAACACCCGTCGACTCGTCGAACCACGGTATCCGCCTCCCAATCTCGTATCAGCTTTCCACTTTTGAGAACTCCCAGACTCGTCTGGACCTTTTCTGCTCCATCATCTTGCACTCCCAACCGCTCCGCGCTCGACGGAGATCGAACTCCTGGGATTTATATAGATTTTCAATCTTCCGACTTTGAAGAGTCTTCTTGATTAATTCCAAGGATCGTCGTACGTCCTGCCGTCTCTTCATCGCTTCTCTACCCATTCATCCGTCCCTGATTGGACCCTGCGAGGAATTTCTACAGACTTTCCAATCTTCCGATTTTGAAGAGTCTTCTTGATTAAAATCAAGGATCGTCGTACGTCTCGACGTCTTCTCGTCATTCCTCTGCTCATTTGTCCCTGATTGGACTCCATGGGGATTTGTTTTGTCAATAACTTCCACATCACAACCTGCAAGTGAGTGAAAATATCTAACAGTACCTGCAAAACAGATCGTTAGATAAAACCGTGCCCCAGGCGTGTCAAGATTTCAACACTTGGGTCACTTAACTTTCCGAATAAGATTTCAAGCTTTCAATCTTATAAGCATGCATTGGAAGGGACCTGTATGTCTTAAAATGCAAGATTCTTTATCACAAACAATTGGATGTTTTTGCAATCAAAACGGTAATGAAAAACAAAAACAAAATTATTTGACGGAATATGCATTTTATTGATTGAAAAAGTGTGGCTCAAATGAGCAATACAAAGGAAGCAATTCCTGAAAAGAGGTAATTGCGCACAAAAGGAAAATCTATCCTAATGGCAATGTGAAACCCATGGTCTCATCGAGTTCCAACTCGGTTACACCCCATATGTCCTCAGACTCTCCGTGTTTTCTGCCTTCTGAACAAGACGATTCTGATTGATCCCTACCGGGTATTATCCATGATGCCTTAACCAAAGCGCAAACGATCATGCCAGACGCAGTTGCTCGTTTCAATCCCTCTTTTGCCTGGACCGCCCTTTCGGGTTTTCAGTCCACCGGGATACCCTTTTTTGCCCAAGTCGCCTTTTCAGGTTTTCGACTTGCCGGGTGTACATTTTTCATTTTTATCCCTAAATTTTTCCCGAACCTTTTCTCTTTTTTCCTTGGTTCGCCGGGACGCCCTTTTTTGCCTGGACTCTTTTGTTCTTTTCGTCCAGCGGGTCTCTTTACACGAAGTATTTTTTAACTGCGTCCGCATTCACAGGGGATGGAAAATCCTCGCCATCCATGGTCGTTAGCAACAAGGCTCTGTCGAAGAAAACCTTCTTGACCATGTTGGGGATTCATGATTGGGTGTCCACTTGCCCCTTCGATCGTTTTGAGGAGGAAGGATCCTTTTCAGCACCATATCACCCACGTGATACACCCGAGGTCGTACTTTTTTGTCGAAAGCACGTTTCATCCGTTGCTGATACAACTGCCCATGACAGATGGCTGCCAGCCTCTTTTCCTCAATCAGGCTTAACTCCTCGTACCGGGTCCTTACCCATTTAGCCTCTTGCAACTTGACGTCCATCAGGACTCTCAAAGAGGGAATCTGAACCTCAACAGGTAATACAACCTCCATTCCATACAAGAGCGAGAAAGGTGTTGAGCCAGTATGCGCACGCATCGAAGTTTGATACCCAGGGTACAACTTCATATTCAGCCACCATTGTTGGTGCACTCAAAAGCTTTCCGGGCAACAAAAGGAATATGGGATCCTTTCGGCATTACCAAAGCAACACTAATTCCTTCACATTAACCCCATCAGACATCAGAATCCGTTCGGATTCAGGGTCAGGCCCCTCCTCCGGGATCGGCTACTCTCAATCTTTCGATTTGAGCACCTCGAGATGTCCTCATCAGGGAACTCAAACTTCATCGGTTGATAATCCTCCACGGGTTGCGGGGCGATGTAATCAGACAATACACTCCCCCCTTGATTGCTTTCTAGGAGTATCCCAAATCAGTCAACATTCTCTTGCACCCTCGCAACCTGTCCGGTCAATACTAGATCCTCAAACCCATACTTGATCGGATTCATCTTGGAAATCCACAAAGTGGTATGGACCAGCATACACTGTCTCAGTCGGCGAGCAGCCTATGCCAAAGTACAGCAAGTTTTCTCGAACAGTGAATGTACTGTTTCACAGTCGGTAAACTTTTTGCTTAGGTAAATTGCATGCTCTTTTCGGCAAGACTAGTCATGCTGACCCAATACACCTCGTAGACCCCTCGAAGGCCGTCAAGTACAGATTAACAGTTGTTCCTTCCACAAGAGGTATCAGAATCAAAGGTTCCTGCAACTTATTCTTTTATTCTTTCAATGCCCCTTGGCGATCATTATTTCACCTGACCGTTTGATCTTTCTTTTCAACATCTTGAATATGGGTTTACACGTGGCTGTTAGATGAGATGTGAACCATGACATGTAGTTCAATCTACCCAGTAGACCACGAACCTCTTTCTTTATTCTCGGTTCAGGCATTTCTCTACTTTTTATATTTTTTTTTTTTTTTTTTTTTTTTTTTTTTTTTTTTTAAGCAGGATCAACCTCGATTCCACTTTTCCAATGAACCCCAACATCCAACCGGATCGCACTCTGATAGTGCCCTCACTTGAATTCAACCTCAGTTTGAATTGTCTCAACCGGTCAAACGACTTGCCCCGGTATGCCAGATGCCCCTCTCCTGTTCGGGACTTTGCTATCATGTCATAGCATAGCATTCAATTTCATGATGAATCATATCATGAAACAAAGTCACCATGGCTCTCTGATAAGTAGCACCGGCGTTCTTCTTCTCTAGAGGACAGTCTCTTCTCCATGGTAGCTTGTGCACAACGACATCGGTATCCGACCCTGGCATATCCTGACATGACCAGGTGAAGGTATCCACATGCTCTTTCAACAGGGCTACCATTCTGCTCTCGACTTGCCTCTGAAGCGGCCCCAACTTTCGTTTCCTTTCCTACCTCGGCGGCGCTTGGAATAACAATCTCGAATCGCTCCTCGTGCAGCCGAATCACCTCCTCCTCTTATTTCAACAACCTGGCTAATTCCAGCAGATCACAATCTTCTTCGCCTTCTTCTTCGGCATGGTAGATCGGATTGTCGAAGTCATATGAGGTGTAACCGAATTGTTATCAACGAGATCCGGAGGAATATTGTTTCGAAGTCGGAACGAGACAAAACACAAGGAAAAATGAAAACAAACATTGCCATTTTTATTTGTTTTTAAACTGCAAAAATAAATGAAAAACAGGGAACACCGCTTTTAACTGAAAAACATCCATTTATTTATGATGCCAAATATTGCAGAATGAAACATGTGAGATGACCCTTACAATGAACCAGTACGTGTCGGGCAACACGCATGGCTTCATGCAAATAAAATCTGAAAACAGAAATATTACTCTTCTAGATGAGTGACAGTGATGATCTGTTAGGCCTTCCAGGTCCCTGGTACGCACGACTTTATCCATCGGTCCAATTCGCAGTTGCTATCAGCTTCATCACCCACCATGCAGATGTGATCCGGATCCAGCATTTCAGCACTGGTGAACGTGACTGACATACGGCGTCCTCTGCCTTGTCCAAGCGAGCCTCTGTTCGGCTGATACCCCACTCCGAAGTGGTCTTTCTTGGCGGAGATATCCATCAGCCTTGGAGTGTTGCGTCTGGTGAAGTATCTGTGAGGACGTGTTGAGTGCAAGGGTATAACTCTGCGCGCTCGAGCAATGATTCCTGAAACAATCAAGCACGTTAAAACCCGACACCTGCAAAACAGCAAACAGGTTAATATGCATGAATGCGACGTCTATCCATACGAGGAAGCTTCTGTCTTTCGATTCTGGTTTCATCGAGACAGATAATATTTTGACAATAATACTCTGACATCAGGATGTCTCTCAACCAGATTCTCAATCAATAATATTCCCCATATGGCTTAGACGTAGATTAGATGCAGATGAATGCAAAATGAGGATGATGCTGATGCGTGAATGCAATGCACTGTGCCATCCTCCAAGTCATCTGAACATTTACTGCACTGAGTTACGGCCTCTGAACTGATCACCACCATCTGAAGGAATACGTAACCACAAATCCGACTTGGGGTTCCGAAATAAACGGAACTGAAAAATACATCACCATCATCATCAGACAAACTCTGAGCAGATAACCACAACAATCTCTGAATCGGCCCGGGGAATCCTGAAATAAACGGATCCCCACTGATAAATACTGCGGACAGCACTTCGGCGTCTCAGAAATAAAGGCCCATAAATCCGACTTATAAATATGACTCTGATCAACGGAACCAATAGTCACCATCAAAGTCGCCATCTGAACATGCATCTGTAAGAATCACCCTCCCCTCACAGGTAAATTCTAATCAGGTTATCCTAAGGCGGATAATAGTCTCGACAATCGGGCAGAGATACTCAATGGGTTTGCCCTTTCGGGTGTGCCATTGTAGCTCTCCTGAGATCGTCTAAACCAAAGATCCGGGAATGATCGGTCACCGAAGTCAACAGTTCTGATGAAGTGACACAACCAAAGTGGATACTCCACAAAGGAAGGGCACTATCGAATGAACCTCGTCCGGCTTGTGGTATGTCACGTTGCAACAATATGCTGATAAAGCAAATGAGGAACGTGAGACCACACTAATCCTAGGTGTATACTCGGGCCTGGGTTTTAGCCCCACTCAGAACACCCACCCCCAAAACAAAGGAACCACCTGCACAGAGGACGGCAACATGATAGTATGATGCATGCAAATATTTATGCAAATATATACAGTCAGAATAATAAATGCAATAAATAAAGCGGCACAAGCAACCTAAACTATCCTAGAACGCTAGGAGAGACTCGCTTAGGGAAGATGGACCAGCACAGGTCAACATCTCGGAATCCCCAGCAGAGTCGCCAGCTGTCGCATCCGCGAAAAAACAACCGGCGGGCTAAAAAAAAACAACACAGAGCCGCCACTGCGCGTTATTTATCCCAAGATAGGGAAAGGAAACGCTCAGAGAAACCTGGAAAAAGCATGGTCTCGCGACCAAAGAGAAAGGGTAAGGGAGTCAGTTACGCAAGGGGAAGGTATTAGCACCCCTCACGTCCGTCGTACTCGACGGGATCCACGTTCTAAAAGAAAGAAAAGGTTGCTAAAACATCACACACACACAAGGAACGCAGGTGGGGTTAAGAGGAAGAGAGCTCGATAGGACGTCGCATCCTATGCCTACGTATCTCGTCTGGAACGAGAATCAGAGCTGCCGTAGTTCGGCTCACGCACGCCAAACAACACAAACAGGCAAACATGGAGCATGAATGCCAATCACTGGGCTTACATCAGCATCCGAACCAAAACAGACACACACTGGAACCCAGATGCCACTTGATGGACTTATACCGGCTTCCAAGCACACAACAAGAACAAACAAACAACAAATGGCTAAGGAGTCAGGGACTCGAGCCTAACCATCGTCAAACAACACACACAAAAAGGAAAAAAAGTTTGCCCGGAGAGACCTCGCGCGACCTCCTGCCTACATACCTCGTCTGGAACGAGGATCAGGGCGATGTAGTTCCCCTGAAAGGGAAAGAAATTCTAGCCAGAAAGCAAGGGGAGACACACTACCAGGGAGTTGTACTCGAGCCTAGTGTTATCATGCATCATTGCCCTACGTTGTGGTTTCTACCTACTTGCACAACAGCAAGCTAATCCTAACCAGGAGAAACAAGCATGCAAGCATCAACCAAAATAAAAACAAACATTTCAAGCAAATATTCACAAAGCACACACTATATCCAGTCAGAAGTGGGCTCAAACAGAGGGTTCGACTGCCGAAGCAAGTCATCTGTACAAGGTAGGTGTTGGCTCTTAACCTTGCCATTGAGAGGCTAAGGTGAAGCCAGATGAAAGGTGAGTGAAGATTAGACTTCACAGCTCTTATCCCTGACCAGGGAGAGCTTCAGACAAAGGAGCGTGGGTTCAGAATGGGGGAACCCTTCTACGCTCAAAGACTCTGACACGACTGTACAAAGTACCAGATCTTGGGTTACTGTCCCAATGCATCAAACACAAGTAGTGTGAGCAGAGGGACGACTCAACAGAATAGTGGGAGATAGATTGCATATCTCTATGATCCACCAATTGCCTTAATCAAGGTCTTTACCTGCTTGGGGACAAAGTTAAACAATCACAAACATCGCCCCGAAAGGGGGACTTCAGACAGTTGCCTGGCCAAGTAACAGGCCAGGTCTTCCAGACTACATGAAGTATAGAGATTCTACCTCAACTGGTTTAAAAACCAAGCAACAGCAAGCAAGTTCTCAAGGAACTGTAAGCAACTAAATGTACCTGAAATCAATCAAGTATCATCAGTACTCAGACAAACCAACAGTAAACAGCAAAAGTCAAACAGTCAATTTGTACAGTCAACACAAGCTAATGCACATAAGTGCAAGCCATGAGCTCAAACTCAAGCATCAAACCCTACAACACAAAATCAATGTTAGTTGACAACATCAAACAAACTCAATTTACAACTTGCATTGTTCTCCTTATGCCTTTTGCATTTCAACCTGAAAATCCAAACCAAATGTGAGAAACTAGACCACTAGGCCAAGCCTAGGGTCCAAAGGAGATAAAAAATTCTAAACAGCAAGTGAAAATTATCCATAATCACAATGAACCAAATTAAAAGCAAATGCAATTGGTCCCATGCTCATATCAATCACCATTATCATTTTATGCACAAAATATCACAAAGCATGCATTTTTCAACTTCAAAAGACCAAACAGAACTATCTCAATCAAAAGCATACCAAAACAATTCAATTAATTCCACAAAAATTCACACCTAAACAGGACACATTCAAGGCATAACATGTCAATTTTCAGCTCAATTGGACAAAAGGAAGTAGGTCAATGAAAATCAAGAAGTCCAGACACATTTATACAAGCCAAAACAAGGCATCCAAACAAGCATTAACTTCCAAAAATCATAAAACAGTGACAACAATTAAGAAATGAATGGGATCAAAACCACCATGTCCTATAATGTGTCTACAATGCTCATACCAAATTTCATCTTCATCCAATACACCATGAGAATTTCACAAACAAAATGCCAACATGTGTCACACAAATTCACAAAATGAGCCAACAGAGAAGAAAATTATCAATCAATTAGAAAACTCCATCAAAAATTCCAGAAAAAATCACATGTTATCTTGACATATCAATGATCACTCATGCAAAAAATTAGCTCAATCAAACATCTCTAGGCCAGGCAAATAAAATCATGAAGTTGACCTAGCTTGGTGTGACACAAATTGTCACACCTCTAATCAAAAAATCATATCTAATCAACCAAGTATCCAAAAATCACAAACTCTACATGAAAATCACCAACAATGAGTCCAGCACAAGCACAAAAATTTTCATCCATTTCTTTAAAGGTATCATCATTTCATGAAGGATTTGGCAAAACATACATAAATGTGACACATTCAACAAACCCTAGGTCAATTAATTTTGCACACGTGCAAAAAATCCACAAAAATCATAATCAAATTCTTCACATCATCATGAATATTATGCAAAAAATTTCACAAAATTTGGATAAAAAATGAAGTCTCTAGGAATTTTTGAAGTTTATGTAACCAAATGAAATAACCAAAGAAAATGAAAATGAAATAATATCTAATTAAATAGGACCAGTGGCATAAGCGTAATATTAAAGTCCAGGCGCAAAACGACGTCGTTTCAAACAGATTGCATGGCGTGCTTCTATTGGCTAAGCGAAGGCGGTAAACACATTATTCAAATGGCAAGGCAAAACTATGGATCAAACAGCACATTGCTCATCGTTCTTGGACCAAAACAAACCAGTTTTTGCAGAAAATGGAAAATCATCAAACCATAACCAAAATCAACGAACTTATAGTCAAAAGAACCGTCTCTCAACAAGGAACATGAACATGTAATTATTTTCTCCTAATTCTAACCATGGCGAAGGGATCGAGCGATTAAAGTTTCACAACCAAACATTCAAAGCATGATATCTCTCTCAATAACTAACCAAATCCAAAACTACGAGTTGCATCATGTTCTACTTTCAAAGATCTTTAAAACGCATCAAATAATTTAAGCAAAAGTGAGAATTGAAAACTGACCTAATGAGGATGGCAGCAATGGACTTGGACGTTCCAAGGTGTAATGATGCAAAACAGATTGAGATTGATGATGAGGAAGTTGAATGGAGCTCGTGCTTCAGCTCAAGATTGCTCCGATTGAAAGAAATCTCAAAATGCCATTGTCATGCTCACTTGCAACAGTCACGAATCTTGTAGTTTTTGGCAATTGCTTGGCAAAACAGATGGAGATTGAAGTTCATGGAGCACGAATCAAAAGGAATCACTCAATTTGGTGAAGAATTGATGGAGAAAAGTTGAAAAATGCTTGATGAATTTTGAGAGGATTTTGAGAAAATGGAGGGAAAATCAGTTAGATTTCTTGGAATGTGCAATTGTGATTAACATTCTGTTACAATTAATCATTTATACCAATGCCTTAATCACTTCTTAATCTCAAATTAACAAAAATGAGTTGGATTAATGTTAATGCACTTTAAGTGAAAGGTCAAAAATAGCCTTGCCAAATATTGCACCATGACAGCTCATGACAGTTGGAACAAGTCACATTTTGCATTTGGAGAGTGTTGCAAAAAATCCCATCTCAAAATTCCATGTATTTCTCAAATTGGACCATTTTGCCCTTGGATTTTAATTGTTGCACTTGAAAATTGACCTTTTGCATTGACCATTTTTGATGAATTTTGATTATGCACCATGAAAGTACATGTGAAATGGAGTTTGCTCATAAAAAGATCATCCATTTTGGACATTCCATGTGAAAGTTATGCCACTTTGATTATAGGTATTTTTGAAAAATGAATGGACCATAACTTGCCAACCATACATGGGAATTTCAAGTTCTTGGACTTTTTGGAAAGGTGAGAACAAGATCTACAACTTTCATGTTGAACAAATTTTCATTTGAAGCTTTTTTGGACACGTAATTTTGTGATAAAAAACTTTCCATTTTTGGAAACTTCCATTACAAGTCACTTTCCATTTTTGGCAACTTTTCTCCTGATTTTATTTTCTTCATTCTTGATGTTTGAAATGTCAAATGAAACTTGTTTCAACATGAATGAAGTGTATCCAACTCTCTCCCACCTCCAAATCCACAAAATCAAGCACAGTTGACCACAGTTGACTTTTCCAATTGATAGATGAATTTAGTTGTGCACTGATCAATCTGAGCCCCAATCCTCTGATGAAATGGCTCAAGGATGAAACCCTAGCCTCCATAAGCTCAATACAATCATAAAATGATCCCCATATCCATTGTAGACCCCATCTCCTTGCTATGCCCTGATTGGCCCAATACAACTGATTAGGGTTGACCAGTGGTCAAAACCCTAATCCCAAGGTATCTGATCAATCTCTTGAACCTCTGGGATGATATCAAAACCATGATGATGATGATGTATCATTTCAACCAAGATGAAGACCAATCTCCTTGAGAATCAAAACCCTAATTTGAACCACCATATCCTCAAATGATTAATGATCCAGTCCAATGAAACCCTAGCTTGCATCATGACCTCTTCATCTTCTGATCAAGACTTATGAGGATGACTTGCACAATGTAACCACATGATATGCAAGATGCAATGCCTAATGACCTAAGAAATGCAATGTAATATGTTAAGCTAGTCCCAAGAGAGGAGGGCAAATTTTGAGGTGTTACACTAATAGATAAATGGAATGGTATTTGAACCCAAGAGGAAGGCGAGCATATAGGCCAAAAAAACAAAGGAATTAGGTGTTTGGCATAAAGTCAAACATCTCTTGGTACAAATGTGGACACTGTTTATTTGTCCTAAAAGGGTATATATGGAATCCCAGAGGGAGTATGGTACTTGGTTTCAAAGAAATACTATAGGTCACCGATATGAATGGTTATGATTGAAGATAGATGATGGATCATGAAAGATATGGATGATTCCCTAAGGCGGAAGAAATAATTAGTATGGTGAAAGGAGGGTCAATAATTAGGATGCTCGCCAAGGGTTCGAATCCTTGTGCCTACATATTCTCATCGTGCAATGAGAAAGTTAGAGCTCCGTAGTTCGTGTAACTAAAGCGGAACAAAAAAAGAAAAAGATTTAATTGGGTTGTCAAAAGGCAAAACAAATAGCTTGAATAGCAGGAGTATGGCATTAAGAAATGACTGGTGTTTAGCCAAGGTGACAAATGAGATATGATTGGCCTAAACACGAGAACACTTACAAGGTAAGAGAGCCTGAAGGGTTCACCTAAGAACAAGAGGTCTTAAAAGGAGAATAATGAATGAAAGATGATTTGCCAACACACGAGAGGTCTTACAAGGCAAAAAAGATCAAAGGGTTCGCCTAAGAACGAGAGGTCTTGAAAGGATAACAATGAATGAGATATGATTTGCCAACACACAAGAGGGTTTACAAGGCAAAAAATCTCAAAGGGTTCGCCTAAGCATGAGAGGTCTTAAAAGGAGAATAATGAATGAGAGATGATTTGCCAACACGCGAGATGATTTATAAGGAAAAAGAACTCGAAGGGTTTGCATAAGCACCATGTTATAACAAGATTTGGTTATGTATTTATACCTTGATTTTTGATGATAACAATGTTGTATTTGTGTGAGAACAATTTTTGCACCCTAATGGTTTGTTATTGTGTAGCTTTAACAGTCAGTTCTGATTCTAATTTAATGACGTGTAACGTCATCATTTTCTGAACATTGCGTTCCAAATTCTGCTTCTGCGCTAATCATGAGAAGTTCTGAAAGATGTTCAAGTTGTTGCTGCAATGATCTTTCTGCTTCTATGCTGATTCACTTTTGAGAAGCTTCTGAGAAGCTTCTGAGGAATAGATATGTTGTTGCTGCAACATTATCTCAGTATGTGCTTCTGGACGTGACTCTGATCTTTAAGCTTATGAAGAATTGTAAGTTTATGAAGTTTTGTTACTTAGATGAAGATTCTGAAGATCTCAAGCTAGACTGTTGACGCTGTCAAGGTTCATACCGAGGATTATGAAGTTTCTGAATCCAGCTGTATGTTTCTTCATTTCATGCTTCATCAACTTTTATCAGAAGCAAATGAAGATGGAGATAAGATCAAATGGATACCTGATGAAATAGTACATATCATAAATCAAATGTTCTTTCCACTACCAGATATCATGGGCGAGGACAATACTATACATCACACATGTCACTAAAATTGTAGGCGAAGGGTAGTACGCAGTATCACTCCTTTCACCATCCAATAGTGAACAACCGCTCTATTTGGTTTCCCTATTTTTCCCTCCAACGGTCTTCTTCTTATGCTATATAAGTAGTGTAACACCCCAAAATTTGCCCTCCTCATTCATGCATTCATTTAGCATTTCATATTGCATTTCATCATGTCAATCAGAATTAGATCCAAAAAAAAAAAAAATAATAATAATAATAATTAAATTTTTTTATTAATTAATTAATTAATTAATTAAATAAATAATTAAATAAATAAAATATAATAAATTTTTTTGGACTTGGACCTTTCTCAAAAGCCCACTAAGCTACCAATATTAGCCTATAAATACTAGAGTTTCATTGAAACAAAAGGCCACACAGAACAAAGGGGGATTTTGAAGAGAAGCAAAATACTCTGAGGTTTCCTTGGAACAAAACCCTGAGGAAAAAGATAGTGAGAGAAGACCTAACGGAGTTCAGAGCAGCCTCCAAACCCCGAAGGGAACTCAACTACACAGAATCACCTCTGCCTCACATAAACCCTGAAGATTGTTTTGTAAACCTCACGGGTGCAACTCAATTTCAATCAAGCTCTCCAATCAGGTTTGCCATTATTCCCATTACCTTTGCCCATGGGTTTAATATGTATATGAATGTATAAACAATGCCTTGAATGTTTAACCTTTTAATTTTTGAGTGTATGCCACAGGGTTTGAGTTTTTTTGAAACCATACTGTTGATCATGAAAAAAATGCTTATGGTGTTTCACTAACCCTTTTGTTGAATTTTTGTGAGGGCTCACATGACTTTTGCAGGGATAACTTGCGTGGTTTCCCACTTTATTTGTGGGATAACCCCTAGAGGTTCATTCCGATTACCTGTACTGACTCACTTTTCTTTGATGGCATTAGCTTGGAAGGATCTCAGGGTTTCCCATTCCTCTAATTGCTGTTACTTCGGATCTTTATCCGCGTGGTACTTTTACATTTTTCCCGCATTTTACTGCTTTCCTAGCTGGAAGACCTCGATAGGAGGCAACGTTTGAGCCCCTTGGTGGCATTTTACTTTGAGATACATGTTTTGTGTTTTGTATTCATATCCCTGCAGGTAGCGCGGTTCCTTCGTCAAGGACTGCCCTTTTTCCCTCGAGCATCCCAAACCCTAAAACCCAAAGCAACACGCTAACTCCTTCTACTACAGGCGAGTAAGTCTCCAAAGGTCGAGCATCCGGTAGATTGCGTAGTAACGTCGTTCGTCCAAAACCCAATCCATAACCCCGTAGTTAGCCGAACTACGTTTTGCTCTGATTCTCAGGCCAGATGAGATACGTAGGCATAAGACACGATGTCTTAGCGAGCACACATCCCCCAACCCATAGGTCAGCCGAGCTACGAAGACTCTGATTCTCATATTCAGATGAGATACGTATGCAGTGGATGCGACATCCGCGCGAGTCAGTTTCATTTAACCTTTTTTTTTTGGTAAACAGCACAAGATAAACCCACACCCTTTAGACAAGAACTACAAAAGTGGATCCCGTAGAGTACTACGGATGCGTAGGGGTGCTAATACCTTCCCTTCGCATAACCGACTCCCGAACCCAAGATTTGGTTGCGAGACCCCGTCTTGTCCTTTCCTTTTTCAGGTTTACTTCCAGCGTTTCCTTTCCCTCCTTTGGGATGAATAACGCACGGTGGCGACTCTTCTGTCTTTTTCTTTCGCCGGTTGTTTTTTTTCGCACTGTATTTTTCAGGTTGCGACAGCTGGCGACTCTGCTGGGGACTACTAAGAAGTTGACCTCTTGCTGGTCCATCTTCCCTAAGCGAGTCCCTCCTAGCTTGTGTGATTTCTTGTTTATTGGGTGTTCATGCTTTTGTACGGTTATTTATTTACCTGCTTTACCTTATTGCATTGTGTATATATCATTGCTGTTTCTGTTGGCTGGCTGCTTGGTGATCTTTGTGAGATGAGTTCTATACCCGAGCTCGAGTGCACTTAGGATAGGAGAATGGCATAGTCCTGTCGACTTGTGTGGAGTTATTCCTTAGCGAGTCGACTTGCAAGCCCATTCACTTGGTGGAGGTCATGTTGAGATCAATGATGTCACATAAGTAAGTTGTGGTTAGACATTACTTGTTCCAATATAGACCTAAGAAGCCGAGGACCTTAGTTTACCAAACCCATCTTGGCCTATTCGTAGGACGTAGTGCGAAAGTCGTTCAAGTGTGAGATTTGATACGATTGTTACGCGATACTACACTCATAAGAGTCTCTCTTGAGAATATTGTTGGAATACGAGTAGTCGTTCCTCTGATAATATCCGAAAGATGGGATTATGACTATGGGAACCTTTTGTAGAACATGTTTGGCAGGTTTAAACCTTAGTACACTCCTTTTGGGTGGTTCTTAACCTAAACTCCATGCTCGTGACTTGCAACAAACCCTTGATTCATGGTTAATCCGATCAGTTATCCTTAATATCAATGAAACTCGGGTGTTGATAAGGTGTAAACCATAATCCACCAAAATGGGTGGTTGATATTAAGGATAACATGATCCATCCCATGACCTTTGTTTGGTGTGCTCTTAATTTCTCTCCAGACAGTGCAACCTGACAGATGTTCAAGCGGATCCACCAATTCTGATTGACAGGCCATTGCATTGCATAACATCATCTGCATATTTGCATCCAACATCTCATGCTTATTCATTTGCAGGGTATTCCCTTTCAAAACGGGGGTGCCTTAAAACTGAACAAGCAGTGCATCGCATACCATGCATATTAACCCTTGTCTGTTTTGCAGGTGTCACCGCAGTGTCTAATGTTTGTTCCCTGTATCAGGCAGTTATTGGTCCCAAGCAAGTTCACAGATACCCGACAAAGGAAAACCGTCCACGACTAGCGATGGACCAAGTACAGAAAGAGCTGGCTGATATGCGTGAAAGGATGGATCAGTTCATGACATTGATGACTGGTATGGCAGAAGGCCAGGCGAAGCTGAAGGAATTGGTTGAGCAACCGAGGCCCGATCCAGAGGTGGAAATACCAAGTGCTGAGGGGAACCCTGGTAACCCTGGGAACCCTGGGAACGTTGATAACCCTGTGAACACTGGTAACGCGGGTAACGCAAATGCTGATGGAAACCCGGGTAATGTTGGCAACACAGGGAATGTTGGAAATGGTATTGGCGGAAGGTACAATGTGAATCAAGGAATTCGGATTAACGGGCACCCCGTTACTGAAGATTGTCAGTATGATCAATTTTCTTTGCATGACGAAGCCCTCGAGACCACTCGCCGTATGGATGAGCTTGCTGAGAAGCTCAAATCTTTGGAGTCTCAAAATTCCTTAGGCTTTGATGTCACAAATCTTGGTCTGGTTCAGGGAGTAAGGATTCCTCACAAGTTCAAACCCCCTACTTTTGAGAAATACAACGGGGCTTCTTGCCCACGCACTCATCTCCAATCTTATCTGGGAAGGTTGGGAGCTCACACGGAAGATGAAAAGCTGTGGATGTACTATTTTGAAGACAGTCTAACTGGAGCTTCTCGTGAATGGTATTCTCATTTGTCTCGTACTACCATCAAGAGCTGGAAAGACTTGGCAGAGGCTTTTATCAAGCAATATCAATACAACTTGGACATGGCTCCAAATCGGACCTTGTTGCAAGGTATGTCTCAGACTGCCAAGGAAACCTTAGAGAGTATGCTCAGCGTTGGAGACAGATTGTTGCGTCCGTCCAACCCCCTATGTCTGAAAGGGAGATGGCGGACATGTTCATGAACACTCTTCAAGGCAATTATATTGAGAGATTGGCTGCTTGCCCGTCAATCAGCTTTGCAGAGATAGTAATTGCTGGAGAAAGAATCGAGAGTCTGTTGAAGATGGGCCAAATTCAAGACAATAGTGCTTCCAACTCATCAGGTCCCAAGAGACCGTTTGCTGGTAACGGTCAGCGAAGAAAAGAAGGCGAGACAAGCGTTGTGTATGCCGGCAAAGGCAGGGGTAGAGGACGCCCTAATTATTACCAAGATCAAGTGGCCGCAGTCACTATTCCAACACCTGTTCCTCAACCGCAATATCATCCGCAACAACAACCCAGGTACAACAATCAACAACAAGGAGGTAATCCGGGTCAGCAGAGACATTATCAACAACGTCCAAGGCAGACGGACCGGGTCATCGAGCCAATCCCAATGCCTTATTCAGTATTACTTCCCAAGCTGATTGACATGAATCTGGTTACATTGAGAACTCTGGCCCCACCAATCGATCCCAATAATTTGCTTAGAGGTTATGATGTCAACGCCAGATGTGCTTTTCACTCCAACGCACCTGGCCATACTACAGATAATTGCAAGGTGTAGCGGTGTATTCGTCGCTATATGATTTATTGATTAAACCATAAGCAAAGCATACAATGAAATCGAGTCGCCACCGCACTTTTATTTATCCAAAGGATTGGCTAAAAAGCGAACAAAAGCCTAAGAAGTTTTACACATAGAAAACTAATGAAAAGATCAGAGAATCTGGGTAAGGGGTAAATTACGCAATGGGAAGGTGTTAGGCACCCATCACGTCCTAGGTACTCCTAGGGAGCCCTTTTCACACTTGTTGTATAAAAATGTTTATTTGTTTATGACATATTGTGCAAACATGAATGGGATGATGAGAAAAGAATGTACAAGTTAGTTATTTTTGTGTTCGAACGGATGAACCCGTTGCCTACGTACCTTCCATCAAAGGTAAGGATCAAAACGCCGTAGTTCGGCTAAAAGATTTCCAAAGATTAGTGAGTTCAATTTTTAAAACACAAGCACTAAGGCTTTTCATTACCAATGGGAGAAAACTCAACCAACATCAACAATCCACCATGCGAGGATGGCTTCAACATACTAGTGAGGGGTTAACCCTATAATAAGTATGGAAGACTTACAATCAACTCACTAAGGATAAGGTAAGATTTACATCAACCACTATGGTAATTGAAACCTACGGCTAATGTATGAAAACATATTAACAATGGACAAAGCCAAAACACTTGAATGGGTGAAGTTAATTGATTATGATTATTCACAAAATATGGTCAAGATATGATTAAGATTGATTCAAAGAAGTGTTATGAAAAGTGAAGTATGAAAAATCCAGGACTTATGGTCCAGGTTTCTAATTTGAAAAGACATGAAGATGTTTGCACAACAAGTCAAAGTTTTTGAAAGCAAAGTGTGAAAAGGTTTAGGACAAAGAGGGTATGGATGATGGAGTGTAAAACTTCTTAGAAGTTCACCTCTTGAAATCATATAGAAGATGATTCAAGTGTGCCCTTAGGAATAAGGCAACAAAACAGATAGTCAACATAAAAGCAAGGTGATACCGGATGCCATCAATGGACTTATACCAATCTCACAAACAAAAGCGGATATCGGATACCAATAAATGGATTTACACCAATCTCCTAAAACACACAAAGTATGGATGTCAGGTGCCAATCTATCTGGGCTTATACCAACCTCCAAAGGATGATCATAGGAAGTACAAATGCCCATAACATGGTCTTATAGTTGTATCCTCACATAGCAAACACAAACAAGAAAGTGGATGTCAGATGCCAATCTATCTGGGCTTACTCTGATCTCCAACAGATGATCATGGGAGTACAAATGCCAAACAACATGGACTTACAATTGTATCCTCACGTACAACAAACAAACAAGAAGCACAAGGCTAAGAGGATATGAGTGACCAAATGAAAGGGTCTTACACTCTATCCCTTCCAAATCATAGGAACAATGGCCAAAGAACATGGTCTTACAATTGTCCTCAATGGGCAACCACAAATGTGTCACAAAGATATGCAATGATGATCATGCATTAGTGAACAATCAATGATGATAAATGCACAAAAGTATGCAAGCAAACATGTACATATGAAGTAATCAATCAAACAAACATTTAGCACACTCTATAACCAAACAATTAGGCTCAAGCAAAGGGTTAGACTTAAAAGTCAACTGGAATAGGGTCAATGGTGCTCTTAACCTTGACATTGAGAGCCAAGGTGAAGAAGATGAAAGGATATGAGGGGTGTGCCTCATCACTCTTATCCCTGGTCAGGGAGAGCATTGCATATAAGAAGGTGGGGGAGTTCAGAAAGATGGAACTCTCTCCCCAAAGTATAGACTCAATAGATCTTGGGGTTTTACTCAACATGCATCAAACACAAGTAGTGTGAGAAATGTGAGTGACTCACAGAATAGTAGGAGATAGGCTACATATCTCTTTTGTCTACCAATTGCCTTATTAAAAGGACTTCACCTGCTTGGGGACAAAAAATAAACAAGCACACACATTGCCTCTTAAGGAGGACTTCAGACAGGTGCCTGGCTAAATAACAAGCCAGGTCTTCCAGACTACATGGAGACAAGAGAGTCTACCTCAATGCTTAAGCAAAGCAAAGCAATAGCTAGTTCTCAAGGAACTATTAGCAACTATGGTACCTGAAATCAATCAAATATAATCAGTACCAATCACAAAATCAAAACAAACAAGTTATGAACCAACAGACAACACAATTATTCACATGTGCAAAGCACAAAGCTCAAAGCATAGGAGCTAAGCATCCTACAAAATGAAACAAGTTAGTTCATCACAATCAAATAAATCAACATCAATCAACTTGAATTAAACTCCTTAAAGCAATTGCTTCTTTAACCTGAAAAAAACAACTCAAATGTGAGAAGTAAGACCACTAGGACAAGCCTAGGGTCAAAAGGAGGTAAAAAATTCAAAACAGCAAGCAAAAATTGATCAAAATCAAGATTTATCCAACAAGAACAAAGTCTAATTGGTCTCATGTCAAAAGTATACACCAAATCAATTTTGTACACATAACATGTCAAACTATACATTTTGGAATCATAATGGAGCTAACATAATGATCACACTCAAACCAATATCAAAACAGCTCAATAAATTCCACAAAAATTCCAGCTCAAACAGGACACATTCAATGAGCAGCATATCAAATTTCATGGTATTTGGATAAAGGAAACCAAGTCAATGAAAATCAACAAATCAAAGCATAATGAAACAAGCTCATACATGGTATCAAATTGAGCATCAACTTCAATCAAGTGTAAAACAGAAATGACATAAGATAAATGAGGCACTCCAAAGCCAAAATGGAATTAAACATGTTAAGAACCAATCCATAAAATTTCAGCTTCATATGATAAGGTATGAGAATTTCACAAGCTATGGAAGTAGATCACTCAAGAAAAGTTCACAAAATGGTAAACAGCAAACAAAAATACCAATCAAATAGGAAATTGATCAACAAATCCTACAAAAAATTATGGTTAAACTAGACATATAGATGTAATCACATGCAAAAATCCAGGGCAAATGGCATTCAATAAGCATGGAAACAAAATTCATGAAGTTGGCATAACATAGTGTGACACACCTTGTCACACTCAAATTGATCACATCACATCTATCTAACCAGGAACTCAAAAATAGCAAACTATACATCAAAATCACCAGGAAATAGTCAAGAACATGTATGTAAAATTTCACACATTTTGGATAAGGCATCATTATTTTATGAAAGAAATGGCAAAACATACACATATAGCATACATGATCAAAACCTCTAGGCAAAAGCAAAAATCAATCAGGCACAACATTTGTTATCATACCTAAAAAAAACTAGAGAAAATTTGGAGATCAACACAAAAATCCTCACTCAATTTGGATCAAAAATGGATTAGTTATGATTTTTTGAAGATTTGTGAAAGAATGAAATAATTATTTACAATTAAAATGAAATCAAAATGAACTGCGTGGCATATTTGTAATTATGAGAAGCCAGGGGCAAAACGCCCCATTTCATTAAAACGGTGGCAGCGTGTTATTGGCTAGCGGAGGCGGGAAACACATTTCAAACGTGAAGCATGGCGAAATAAGATCAAATGCGCGTTGGGAAAGGAAACTGAACACCTTCATCATGTTCTTGGTGTTCATCCTGAGCAAGAACGAATTCTCATGGAAATCAACAAACCATATATGGTTGGACTCGTCTTTCAACAAGGATTATGAATATCACCATGAATTTGTCCAGAACTCAACACATAAAAAGATTCGATCAAGAAATGTTTTGCTATCCAAACTTCAAATCAAGATTTCTCTATGATTACTTAATGATTTAGCACGATTCGAATTGCAGACTATTCTACGCTGTGAGATCTACAAAAGCCATATCGCAATTTCAGGCATGGTGAGAATCGAATTCTTACCTCTAGAATTTTCAGATCTTGAATCTGGTGATTTCGAGGCTCCAATGGCATAAACAGGTACTCTATGATGATGTAGAAGATGTGTGAAGGTGAGAGTTCAGCTCAGCAATGCTCCAGCTTCGCGAAATCCCTAACTGCCATGGAAGTGAGCTTGCTTTGACAGTTGCAATTTTCAATTCTTCTCCACGATTTTGCCTAACCACCATCCCTTGCTCAATGGCTGATTTGACTGTTTGACCTAGTTTGCTTCATCTGCAAGAAACAAGGTTAGATGACAATATTTTTGTACTTTTGGTTAGTAAACAAATGAAAAGCAATGATGTACAAATGCAATACATGCTTGGTGATCAAGAATCCTACTCACAAGATACCCACCCACTAGGAGGGAAGCCAAAGGTGCACAATGATCCTTGAGGCAATGATATGATATGATATGATGCCTTGAGGCCATGAGGGATCTTAGGGACAAAATTGGGGTCTTACAGATGCCCCTATTTAAGGTCATTCTAGCCGGATAAGTGAAGTTTAGAAATCTTCATCTCGACGCGGTAGAATGGGCTTAAATAACAGTAATGAGACAAATTTTGGTCCCTAAGAGACCTCATGATGCAGATGTATGCATGCAAAAGACACAAACTCTGTGGGGATAATGGTTCACACAGAAGAAAAGACGATCCATCGGAGTAATACACTCGCCAGGAACAGAGACTCTAACAAGACTCTCATGGGGATTCTTATTGGGGGGTAGTAAAGAAAAAGAATGCGTGAGCAGGACACGACTCCAAGTTGGGGGAACAAAACTGACATAACGTGCGCAAGACACGACTCTGATTTGGGGATAACAGAAATCAGACTGGAGACCTCACTGGGGAAGTGAAAGGACTCGCACTGGGGAAGAAGCAATTCCAAAGGACAACACTCCCGTTGGAATGACAGCAAGCTGATTCGTGAAATGCATGTACTGGGGATAACACCAATACAGCAACACAAATAGCAACACAAATCCGCTGGGGAAATCTAGAAAAGACTTTCCAGGGGAAACCGAAGGATGAGATGCTACCGGTATAAGGGCAACAAACTCAGGAAGAATGAATATCTAAGACCGGTATAAGGGTGAGAGATATCAATCAACCAACATCTGAGACATACCTGAAACAAAGGTACATCAACTCAGGGAAATCTGACTCCACAGGGGACCAAGGTCATAATAGGGAGCAGAAAGGAAGGAACACCAGGGATACCGAAGTATATAATAGGTGACCGACCGAAACATGAATTGGTATATATGCCAAGACACTCGTCATCCTGAAGAAAGCTAGAAAAGCAGATTTGTTTATAGGATGGATATTCAATTCCATAAAGAATATGAATCTTACTCAACGGAGAAAACAATCAACAGATTGACCCAAGAGTGCATGAGACATATTATTCATTACCGGCAGACCGTGAATAATATACTCGAAAAGGAAGAGACACCAGAGATACCGGAGTATATAATAGGTGACTAACCAAAGACGTGAATTGGTATATATGCCAAAACACTCATCATCCGAAAGGAGGGCTTGAAAAAAAAGCAAATCGACTTACAGGATGGACATTCGAATCCACAACAGGAAAAACGAATCTTACTCAATTGAGGACACAAACCCACAGAGCGCATGAGATATAATATCCATTACCGGCGGACCGTGGATAAGAATACTCGCATGAGATATATTATCTATTACCGGCAGACCGTAGATAATACACTCGCATGGTAAGAAACACCAGAGATACAGAGGTATATAATAGGTGATCTACCGAAAACGTGGATTGGTATATATGCCAAAACACTCATCATCCAAAACACAAACTGGTTAAAGGATGGGTATTCGATTCTACAAAGAATATGAATCTTACTCTACTGGGGAAGATCAACAAAGGATTCCAACCAAAGAGTGAAAGAGATATATTATTCATTACCGGCAGACCGTGAATAATATACTCGAAAAGGAAGGGTCACCAGAGATACCGAAGTATATAATAGGTGACTAACCAAACAGAGAGACAATCGATACCAAGCATCCGGGTAAACGAAAGACAACTCCAAGGGATAAATTGCAAGCATCCGGCAATTATCCAACAAAGAAATATTCGATTCCGCAAAAGGAATAACGAATCTTACTCGACTGGGGAAACAAAAAAGGTTTCGACTGAAGAGTGCATGAGATATATTGTCCATTACCGTCAGAACGTGGATAACATACTCGCATGGAAGATTATCCACAACCGGTTACTGGGTTAATAAAGGATAAATCGACCGAAAAGAAAGGCATCGGGATACCAACTAGGTATATAATGACGACCAATCAAAGGGAGCAACAAACATTACCAAGCAAACGGGTAAATGAAAGGCGATCCGCTGGGAATAAATTGCAAGCATCCGGCAATTATCCACAGGGACTAGCTGGGGATACAATGATGAAAATCAATGATCCGGGGAACACAATCACTGACAAACGGTGAAAGGACCCGCCAGGGATAAAAGTGCTAGCATACGGCAATTATCCACAAAAGACTTGTTGGGGATATGAGTGCTTATTCAAGCGACCCATCCAAGCGAAGGAAAATCAACATCGAATACTAGATGAAGACAACCACAAAGAGGGGATTACATCTACCAAAAGTTGGATAGAGAACCACAGAAAGGGGAATTGTCATTGGTTGGGATGAACAACAAAATTAACTCCGTTAGGGGAGAGAACGGGTTTATAACTACCGGGTAATAGGTAGAAAACCGCAAAGATAGGGCTTACAACTGCTGGTTTGTAGGCAGAAGGCCAAACATTCCACTGAGGATAAGATGAATGAGCGCCGGTTTGTAAGCAACTATTCCTTTATGCTTCAGCGAAGTGCAAGAGACAGTTGAAAAGGGCCAATTTAAGATCGAACCAAAAAGGCGGACTGAATCAAGACTCGTCCTGATGAGGATATAACTCAAAAGGGTAGACCCGTCCCAAGGTGTGTTGGGAGGGAACGGAAGTAACCGTCATCCACGAGGATGTATCTCAGTGGGGAAATGGCAGGAAAGGATAGACACTTTCTGCTTAAGGGCTGACTCTATTTCGAGAGATTAACACTCGACATCTGCTTTGGGAGATCTATAAAGGAGATCTATGAAACCCATAGCAGGAAACAACAAACAAAAATATATGGCAAAATATGCAACATGAATATCTGGATGTTTATGAGTATGCATGAATATGCGTGATTGTTTGATGAATGCTGACAAGACAGACATTTCTAACACAAACAGGACCAGGAATCAAACATCCGGTACTATACTTCCAGGGAAAACCAAGGAGGTTCAACTGGAAAGCCAATCTGCTGGAGATCCTCAAGCTGAAAAGCAAAGATCTGCGGGGAGGCAAAAGATCGGAGATATCACAAAAATCTCTGAGTGATGGATCAGCAATCATCCCAACTGGAGTACAGAAAGTCACAACAGGCAACGACGGCCACAAAGACAAATCTGTTGGGGAATGGGATAAATCCCAAAACATCTGCAGGGGAACAAGAGTTCACTGCTGTGAAAGCAACTCTACAATAATTCCACTGAGGAACAACCCACTGAGGGAGAACAGATCATCCACGTAGAATTTGGCTGCACAAGCAACTCTACCTGGGGATAATGCAAGTATCCATTCCATTGGGGAACAACCCACTGAGGAGGAAGAAAAGATCACATAAGTATATTCGGCGACAAGCCACTCTACCGGGAATCAAAAGCAATCAGGGAACCAACCCAAATCTCTGGATGATAGGTCACCAACCAACCCTTACTGGAGAAAACAGAGGTTTCAACTCTGGCGGAGATGCTGATGGGGATACTCAGATGCAACCCTGACTCTGTTGAGGAATATCCATAACTGCTGAGGAGGAACACAATCACTGCCCTGCTGAAGGAATAATCGCACTGATGGGGAGATATAGCAACTCTGCTGACGACGTGGCCGGGGAAGAGAGTACTACTGGAGCAAACAAAGTCTTCCACGACGCTCTGCTCTGGGGATGTATCACGAATCCCGCTATCGACTGTGCTGAGGAAAGAAGCAACAATCCTGCTTACGACAATGTTGGGAAAGTGGTAAAGTACCGTGATGTCAATCCACCAACCATTGAATCTTCAAAGGAAAAGCATCCACACTAAGGATAAAAACCGCGACTCCGCTGGCGACGCACTGGGGAGAGTGATAGGGTACCGGGGTCTCAAACCACCAATTACCGGAGCTTCCAAACGGGGAATACCCATGCTGGGGGGGAAATACTGCTGGAGAAGCAACTGAGTCTTCAACAACACTCTGCTTAGGGAACAACCCTAACAAAAGCTCTGCTTGGGGAACAACCCCGACAATAAAGCAGGAGAAAGAGGATACAACCAATGCCAGGAATATGAACAAATGTCTTACCTGTTGGGAATCATGCCACCCTCGGGAGAGCACTGAGAAATTCTTGAGTATCCTTTCATCTTTGTGAATGGTCACTTTGTTTAAAACAAAAATTTTGAAAAATTTATTTGTTTAAAACAATGACATTTTATCAATTAAAACATGCAAAACATTTGTTGAATTGAAACAAATAAGAGTGCAAATAATTGGATAAAAGCTCAAATTTATTTGATGGAATGGTAGCCTGCAAATGGCAAGACTCCATAGATCTGTACAAATTTGAAATCAGTGATATATATTGGAAGAGGGCTACATTGAACATAATGATCCTTTCTCTACCAATTTGAATCTCGATGTATTCGAAGCTTCAGTTGACGACGAATCGAGAATCCTCTGACGAAAAGACAGCTGGTGACCAGAAAGTCTTGTCAGGATGCAGTTACTTGCCAAATCCCTAATTGTTGCCTAGATTGCCCCAGGGTGAGGTACTCAATCTAGCGAGATGCAAATATACAATTTTTCAAGTCTCTAACTTTTGCCTGGATCACCTTTGCAGGTTCTCCACCGAGACACTCATTTTTGCCTAAGCCGCCCTTTCGGGTTTTCAACTTAGCGAGTTATTCTGTTTTTCATTTGCATATACCCTTTTTTTTTAGGCAAAGTATTTCTTGACTGCATCTGAATTCACAGGACGAGTGAAATCCTCCCCATCCATTGCTGTAAGCATCAAAGCTCCGCCTGAAAAGGCTCTCTTAACAACATATGGACCCTCGTAGTTTGGAGTCCACTTGCCCCTGGAATCGGGCACGAAAGACAAGACTTTCTTGAGCACGAGGTCACCTTCTCAGAACACACGAGGCTTGACCTTCTTATCGAATGCTTTCTTCATTCTTTGCTGACACAACTGACCATGGCACATGGTAGCCGCTTCTCTTCAATCAAATTCAGCTGGTCATAACGACTCTGAATCCATTCAGCATCAGTCAACTAGGGACTTGAGGGTATACTTTTTCTTTTTTTCTTTTGAAAAGATTTTAAAATTTTTTTCCTGATTTTTGATCTTTCATCTTTTTCACCCTTTTTTTTTACATTACATTTGTAATGCCCCAGTTTGACTGGTTTGCTGATTCTCATGATACAGCTGAATGAGCTCCTTTTCATGCTCAAGAAAATGGGAAATCTCGTCAGGAATCCCTTTCAACATCATCTTCCTCTGCCTCAAATACAAGGAATTCAAGATTGGGAGATGGCGTTGGATCATTATGTTCAATGGGTTTAGAAATCCCTGCATAATGATTTGATATAGAAGCTTTTTGAAATCAAACAAGGCGAACATTATGCAGATGAAAAGCTGATTTTGTTTTTCGTGGTTTTTTGTGATCACTGATTTCATGCAAAAAAGCAAAAAGTGAAAACAAATGGAAAAACAAATGTTTAACAATGCATTAATTGAATGAAAACATCATTGTATATATGCTGCCAACAATGTCATCACTTCTCCTTTTGGCATGGGAGAAGGGTTTTGAACAAAGTGAACAATTACTCTGATCTATGGATGACTGTAGGAACATCTAAAGCGACCCAATTGTGGCAGACACCACCAGGTATGATGAAATTGTTCAAATCCTCTGCATCCCCTTCCAGAATAGCAGCAGCTTCTTCAGTCTGATCAGCATGGATGAATCCTCCACTCTTGAACAGCCCAAGCTCATTAAATGCCCCAGAGGAATAGCCAATGCCAGCCCGGGATTTATTGTCTTCAAGCTCAATCATCCATCAAAAGCACTTAGTCTGGCAAATTCCTCTTCTGAGTTCATGATTCTCTTGCTCAGGATGATCCATCAATCTGGTAGAGTTGGCTATGGTATAGTACCGGCGAGGTGCGTCTTCAAAATAAATGAAGAGCACGGGGATCAGACCACAGGACCAAAGGCTGAGAACAACACCCGCTTATGCAAATGATGCATGTAATGCTCGTGCAAATGATTTGTTTTTATTTCAAAGGAACTCGAGGGTTTTATTTGCAAACTTTGAAATATTAACATTTTGATCGTATATGAGAATATCTCATCAGATATGTCAGGTGAAAATTTTTTCCGGTTTTTTCCATGTTTGAAATTTTTTGCAAATAAACTCCTTTGAGTTCCTTGAAAATTTCCTTTTTATCTGATGATATGAGATGCAGATGAATGCATGAATGCATGAATGCAACAATCACACTCAAGGATCAAGCAAATCACACCAAACAAAGGTCGTGGGAAAGCTCATTGTATCCCTAATATCAATCATCCATTTTGGTGGATTTAGGTTTTCACCTTATCGACACCCAAGTTCCATTGATATTAACGGTACATGAACCGACTCTGACATCCTTAATATCAACCATCCATTTTGGCGGATTATGGTTTGCACCTTATCAACGCCCAAGTTCCATTGATATTAACGATATCTGAACAATTCAACCACGAATCACGGGTTTGCTGAGAGTCACGAGCATGGAGTCTCGGTTAAGAACCACCCAAAGGGAGTGTACTAGGGTTTAAACCTGCCAGACATGTTCTACCAGAGGTTCCCATAATCATCGTCCCATCTCTCGGATATTATCGGAGGAACGAATACTCGTATTCCAACAATATTCTCAAGAGAGACTCTTATGAGTGTAGTATCGCGTAACAATCGCATCAGATCTTACATCTGAACGACCTCCGCACTACGTCCTAAAATAGGCCAAGATGGGTTTGGTAAACTAAGGTCCTTGGCTTCTAAGGCACATGATTGAAAGAATAATGCCTAACCACAAATAACTTGTGTGACATTATTAATCCAACATGACCTCCACCAAGTGAATGGACTCGCAAGTCAACTGGCTAAGGAATACTCCACACCAGTCAACAAGACTATGCCATTCTCCTATCCTAGAGTGCACTCGAGTTCGGGTATAGAACTCATCTCACAGAGATCACCAAAGCAAACAGCAATTGTATATCAAGCAATTCAAACATTACAATCAATACAGTTATCCCAAATTGTACAAAAATATGTCAAATAACACATAAACAAATATCACACAACAAGGGTGAAAAGTGGGCAATACCACTAGGGAAGGTCTAATGTTTCCCCAGCAGAGTCGCCACTTTTCTGTAGCGGTGTATTCGTCGCTATATGATTTATTGATTAAACCATAAGCAAAGCATACAATGAAATCGAGTCGCCACCGCACTTTTATTTATCCAAAGGATTGGCTAAAAAGCGAACAAAAGCCTAAGAAGTTTTACACATAGAATAATGAAAAGATCAGAGAATCTGGGTAAGGGGTAAATTACGCAATGGGAAGGTGTTAGGCACCCATCACGTCCTAGGTACTCCTAGGGAGCCCTTTTCACACTTGTTGTATAAAAATGTTTATTTGTTTATGACATATTGTGCAAACATGAATGGGATGATGAGAAAAGAATGTACAAGTTAGTTATTTTTGTGTTCGAACGGATGAACCCGTTGCCTACGTACCTTCCATCAAAGGTAAGGATCAAAACGCCATAGTTCGGCTAAAAGATTTCCAAAGATTAGTGAGTTCAATTTTTAAAACACAAGCACTAAGGCTTTTCATTACCAATGGGAGAAAACTCAACCAACATCAACAATCCACCATGCGAGGATGGCTTCAACATACTAGTGAGGGGTTAACCCTATAATAAGTATGGAAGACTTACAATCAACTCACTAAGGATAAGGTAAGATTTACATCAACCACTATGGTAATTGAAACCTACGGCTAATGTATGAAAACATATTAACAACGGACAAAGCCAAAACACTTGAATGGGTGAAGTTAATTGATTATGATTATTCACAAAATATGGTCAAGATATGATTAAGATTGATTCAAAGAAGTGTTATGAAAAGTGAAGTATGATAAACCCAGGACTTATGGTCCAGGTTTCTAATTTGAAAAGACATGAAGATGTTTGCACAACAAGTCAAAGTTTTTGAAAGCAAAGTGTGAAAAGGTTTAGGACAAAGAGGGTATGGATGATGGAGTGTAAAACTTCTTAGAAGTTCACCTCTTGAAATCATATAGAAGATGATTCAAGTGTGCCCTTAGGAATAAGGCAACAAAACAGATAGTCAACATAAAAGCAAGGTGATACCGGATGCCATCAATGGACTTATACCAATCTCACAAACAAAAGCGGATATCGGATACCAATAAATGGATTTACACCAATCTCCTAAAACACACAAAGTATGGATGTCAGGTGCCAATCTATCTGGGCTTATACCAACCTCCAAAGGATGATCATAGGAAGTACAAATGCCCATAACATGGTCTTATAGTTGTATCCTCACATAGCAAACACAAACAAGAAAGTGGATGTCAGATGCCAATCTATCTGGGCTTACTCTGATCTCCAACAGATGATCATGGGAGTACAAATGCCAAACAACATGGACTTACAATTGTATCCTCACGTACAACAAACAAACAAGAAGCACAAGGCTAAGAGGATATGAGTGACCAAATGAAAGGGTCTTACACTCTATCCCTTCCAAATCATAGGAACAATGGCCAAAGAACATGGTCTTACAATTGTCCTCAATGGGCAACCACAAATGTGTCACAAAGATATGCAATGATGATCATGCATTAGTGAACAATCAATGATGATAAATGCACAAAAGTATGCAAGCAAACATGTACATATGAAGTAATCAATCAAACAAACATTTAGCACACTCTATAACCAAACAATTAGGCTCAAGCAAAGGGTTAGACTTAAAAGTCAACTGGAATAGGGTCAATGGTGCTCTTAACCTTGACATTGAGAGCCAAGGTGAAGCAGATGAAAGGATATGAGGGGTGTGCCTCATCACTCTTATCCCTGGTCAGGGAGAGCATTGCATATAAGAAGGTGGGGGAGTTCAGAAAGATGGAACTCTCTCCCCAAAGTATAGACTCAATAGATCTTGGGGTTTTACTCAACATGCATCAAACACAAGTAGTGTGAGAAATGTGAGTGACTCACAGAATAGTAGGAGATAGGCTACATATCTCTTTTGTCTACCAATTGCCTTATTAAAAGGACTTCACCTGCTTGGGGACAAAAAATAAACAAGCACACACATTGCCTCTTAAGGAGGACTTCAGACAGGTGCCTGGCTAAATAACAAGCCAGGTCTTCCAGACTACATGGAGACAAGAGAGTCTACCTCAATGCTTAAGCAAAGCAAAGCAATAGCTAGTTCTCAAGGAACTATTAGCAACTATGGTACCTGAAATCAATCAAATATAATCAGTACCAATCACAAAATCAAAACAAACAAGTTATGAACCAACAGACAACACAATTATTCACATGTGCAAAGCACAAAGCTCAAAGCATAGGAGCTAAGCATCCTACAAAATGAAACAAGTTAGTTCATCACAATCAAATAAATCAACATCAATCAACTTGAATTAAACTCCTTAAAGCAATTGCTTCTTTAACCTGAAAAAAACAACTCAAATGTGAGAAGTAAGACCACTAGGACAAGCCTAGGGTCAAAAGGAGGTAAAAAATTCAAAACAGCAAGCAAAAATTGATCAAAATCAAGATTTATCCAACAAGAACAAAGTCTAATTGGTCTCATGTCAAAACTATACACCAAATCAGTTTTGTACACATAACATGTCAAACTATACATTTTGGAATCATAATGGAGCTAACAGAATGATCACACTCAAACCAATATCAAAACAGCTCAATAAATTCCACAAAAATTCCAGCTCAAACAGGACACATTCAATGAGCAGCGTATCAAATTTCATGGTATTTGGATAATGGAAACCAAGTCAATGAAAATCAACAAATCAAAGCATAATGAAACAAGCTCATACATGGTATCAAATTGAGCATCAACTTCAATCAAGTGTAAAACAGAAATGACATAAGATAAATGAGGCACTCCAAAGCCAAAATGGAATTAAACATGTTAAGAACCAATCCATAAAATTTCAGCTTCATATGATAAGGTATGAGAATTTCACAAGCTATGGAAGTAGATCACTCAAGAAAAGTTCACAAAATGGTAAACAGCAAACAAAAATACCAATCAAATAGGAAATTGATCAATAAATCCTACAAAAAATTATGGTTAAACTAGACATATAGATGTAATCACATGCAAAAGTCCAGGGCAAATGGCATTCAATAAGCATGGAAACAAAATTCATGAAGTTGGCATAACATAGTGTGACACACCTTGTCACACTCAACTTGATCACATCACATCTATCTAACCAGGAACTCAAAAATAGCAAACTATACATCAAAATCACCAGGAAAGAGTCAAGAACATGTATGTAAAATTTCACACATTTTGGATAAGGCATCATTATTTTATGAAAGAAATGGCAAAATATACACATATAGCATACATGATCAAAACCTCTAGGCAAAAGCAAAAATCAATCAGGCACAACATTTGTTATCATACCTAAAAAAAACTAGAGAAAATTTGGAGATCAACACAAAAATCCTCACTCAATTTGGATCAAAAATGGATTAGTTATGATTTTTTGAAGATTTGTGAAAGAATGAAATAATTATTTACAATTAAAATGAAATCAAAATGAACTGCGTGGCATATTTGTAATTATGAGAAGCCAGGGGCAAAACGCCCCGTTTCATTAAAACGGTGGCAGCGTGTTATTGGCTAGCGGAGGCGGGAAACACATTTCAAACGTGAAGCATGGCGAAATAAGATCAAATGCGCGCTGGGAAAGGAAACTGAACACCTTCATCATGTTCTTGGTGTTCATCCTGAGCAAGAACGAATTCTCATGGAAATCAACAAACCATATATGGTTGGACTCGTCTTTCAACAAGGATTATGAATATCACCATGAATTTGTCCAGAACTCAACACATAAAAAGATTCGATCAAGAAATTTTGCTATCCAAACTTCAAATCAAGATTTCTCTATGATTACTTAATGATTTAGCACGATTCGAATTGCAGACTATTCTACGCTGTGAGATCTACAAAAGCCATATCGCAATTTCAGGCATGGTGAGAATCGAATTCTTACCTCTAGAATTTGCAGATCTTGAATCTGGTGATTTCGAGGCTCCAATGGCATAAACAGGTACTCTATGATGATGTAGAAGATGTGTGAAGGTGAGAGTTCAGCTCAGCAATGCTCCAGCTTCGCGAAATCCCTAACTGCCATGGAAGTGAGCTTGCTTTGACAGTTGCAATTTTCAATTCTTCTCCACGATTTTGCCTAAAACAGATCTTCAATAGTACCTATTGATGATGATTATCACAAGAGAAACCAAAAAGGATCATGAAATTCGAAGGAAAAATTGAAAAAAAAGTTTGAAGAACTTTGAGAGAATTTGAGATTTTTGGTTGTGATTTTGAGATTGTGATTGTGGATCTGAGTTTTCTGTTAGGATTAGGCCTTTATAGTTCCTCTTAATCCATGCCTTAATCATGTTTAGCTCAATTTGGAGTGATTAGCAAATGAAGCTTATTATGGAATTTGGCCAATTTGCCCTTTTGAACTTGGAACCAATGGAACAGTAATTTCTGTTTTGAAGCAAGTCACAAATTGCATTTAGAAGCTATCCAAATTGGTTTGGTGTAAAAATCCCTTGTATTTTTGAAAATCACCTTTTTTCCCACCTAATTTTTAAATGGTTCACTTGAAAAATGACCTTTTTATGTGAAGGTTTTTGATGAAATGTGATGATGGATTTGGATAGTACACATCAAATGTGGTTTGCTCAAAAAAGAATCAACCAAATTGGCCTTTCCATTCAAAAGTTATGGCCTTTTGAAGTTCAACATTTTCTGAAAATGATTTGACCATAATTTGCCAACCACACATGAGAATTGCATGTTCTTGGACTTTTTGGAAAGGTGAGAGCAAGATCTTCAACTTTCATGTTGGACAAAATTTCATTTGAAGCTTGGTTCATGATGTAATTTTGAGGAGAATGACTTTCCATTTTTGGCAGCTGAAAATTACAGGTCATTTCTATTTTTGGAAACTTTTTGTCTGACTTCAAATTCTTCAACCTTGATCTTTGAAATGCCAAATGAGGCTTATATGGACATGAATGAGACCTTTCCAACCATCTCACACCTTCAAATCCCTGATTAAATGCACAGTTGACCACAGTTGACTTTGCTAGGGTTTTGGTTGACTGAGCCATGCTTTGATGAATTTCAAGCCTCTTTCTCTTGAGATCTTGATTCCAAATGATACCACAACTCATATGAACTTTGATGAATGATCATGGTGCCCAAATTCTTCAAGAATGGCCACCATCCCTTGCTCAATGGCTGATTTGACTGTTTGACCTAGTTTGCTTCATTTGCAAGAAACAAGGTTAGATGACAATATTTTTGTACTTTTGGTTAGTAAACAAATGAAAAGCAATGATGTACAAATGCAATACATGCTTGGTGATCAAGAATCCTACTCACAAGATACCCACCCACTAGGAGGGAAGCCAAAGGTGCACAATGATCCTTGAGGCAATGATATGATATGATATGATGCCTTGAGGCCATGAGGGATCTTAGGGACAAAATTGGGGTCTTACACAAGGCTCTCCAGTTAAAGGTACAAGATTTGAGAGATGCCCAGGCTATCAATTTTGCTCCGGTGCCTAATGTTATCCAGAACCCGATGCCGGCTCACGGCGGGCAGAGGATTAATGTTGTTGATAGTGGGGAAACTTTGAATTTGGTTTCTGATGTGACTAAGGTGAAGACTTAGCTATCGGTGGTTAAAGACCGACTTCTGAAAGGACAGATTTTCCCGGGCTGTGGGGAAGAATGCAGAAATTATCAAGCTGCCGAAAATGGATGTGATAGTTTGAGAAGGGGTATTCAGCAACTGATAGATGAAGGTTGTCTTCAGTTCGATCAGGCCCGTCCAGTGAAGAATGATGTATCGACGGTGACGTTTTATTTCACTCCTGAAGAAATATATGTTCTCGAGAGACTCGCTCCGACAACAATATATTTCCCAGAAAGTACAGAACCAGCAGCGGTGAACATCGAAAGTTCAGCACCAGTCGCAATTTACTCTGACGGCCCTCAACCGACTTTGGTTGGTCCAATCACCATCACGGTACCAGGACCTGTTCCGTATGAGAAAGACAGTGCTATCCCGTGGCACTATGGGGCTGATATCTACTGCCAGGGGCAGAAAGTTAACGAAGAAGACATTGACATTGGTAGCTCCGCTGTAGACAATGTTGGAGGGGTTGGTGGCTTCACTCGCAGTGGACGCCTATTTGCACCATCAACATTACGCGCGAATACTGAAGCCGAGGCAGCTGCCAAGGCTAAAGGGAAACAGGTATCCACCGAAGAGGTTACTACTGAGGAAGATCCTCCTAAGACCGCATTCGAGAAGGAAGTGGATGAGTTTGTGAGGATTATCAAGAAAAGTGACTACAAGGTAGTCGACCAGCTAAATCAGACACCCTCAAAGATCTCCATTCTCTCACTATTGTTGTGCTCTGAGGCGCACAGAGCAGCCTTGTTGAAAGTACTGAATATGGCCTATGTTCCACCGGAGATAACTGTTAACCAACTGGAGTCGGTAGTTTCCAATGTAAACGCTAGCCGGGGGCTAGGTTTCACCGATAATGACCTGACATCTGAGGGCAGGAATCACAATAAAGCCTTGCATTATCACAATGGAGTGCAAAGGGGTGGTGCTTTCCCATGTTTTGGTTGATACAGGCTCTTCTCTGAATGTTCTTCCAAAGAAAGCCTTAACGAAGTTGGATTGCGATGACACCATCCTGAGGCCAAGTAACTTAGTTGTGAGGGCTTTTGATGGCTCTAAGAGAGCTGTTTTTGGCGAAGTTGAGTTGCCAGTTAAGATTGGACCGCAGGTGTTCAAGAGCACCTTTTATGTGATGGATATCCAGCCTGCCTACAGCTGTCTGCTAGGTCGGCCTTGGATTCATGCTGCCGGTGCTGTTACTTCTACCCTCCACCAGAAGCTCAAATATGAACTAGAAGGTCAGATCGTCACTGTATGTGGTGAAGAGGATATTTTTGTTAGCCACCTGTCTACATTTAAGTATGTAGAGATGGATGGCGAGATGCATGAGATGCTGTGTCAGGGCTTCGAAACTACAAACATCAATGAGGTCGCGCCCGAAGCTGTCTTTTCACCTGAGTATGAGAAGGTCGGGACTTCTATCTCTTCATACAAGCAAGCTGTCGAAGTGGTTAAAGCTGGTAATGCCCAAGGCTGGGGCAAATTTGTGGAGCCAGTCATCAAAGAAGACAAGTTTGGATTGGGGTATGCTCCGGGATCTCAGAAGAATAAAGCCGGTACTTTCTCCAGCGGGGATTTGGTTTCTCCCCACGTCGTCAATGCTGCAGATGAAGACAAGGCTGACAGCGACTGTGACTTAGATAGCTGGATTCGCCCGTGTGTCCCGGGAGAAAAGCTCGACAATTGGTCGTCTGAAAAAACCGTCCGGGTTACTCTGCTGAAAGAGTGATTTTTATTGTTTTCCTTTTATTACATGCATAATAAAGTCTTACACTTTGCCCAAGGTGTAATGACTCATCTGTAGGGCCATCCATTTAGTTACATTTCGCAATTATTTTTATCATCAATAAAGGACGGCTTTTGCAAACAATTTTATGTTTTCTTTCTTTCAGTTTTTTACTTTTACAAAAAAAATGGCAATGTTTCTTTTTTCGTTTTTTCTTTCTTTCCAAAAAAATCTCTCATTCTAAGGTAAAGCATGATCCTCCATCATGCAGAGCCGACCACTCGGATCTCACTGCTAACGACACTGCTATGGCCAAGTATGACTTCGACAATCCTATCTATCAAGCCGAAGAAGGGGCTGAGGAAGATTGTGAATTGCCTGAAGGGTTAGCCAGATTGTTGAAACAGGAGGACCGAGCTATTACACCTTATCAGGAGGTGATTGAGACCATCAACGTTGGTACCGAAGACGACAAGAAAGAGATCAAGATCGGGGCCAGTCTACAGGCCGAGAGGAAAGACCGTTGATCATGTACTTGACTGTGTTAGAAAGGTCAATGGGTTGTGTGCTCGGTCAGCATGACGAGTCAGGTCGAAAAGAGCATGCAATATACTACCTTAGCAAAAGTTTACCGACTGTGAACAAAGATACTCATTGCTCGAGAAAACTTGCTGCGTTTTGGCATGGGCTGCTCGCCGACTAAGACAGTATATGTTGACTCACACGACTCTATTGATATCAAAAATGGATCCAGTCAAGTATATTTTTGAAAAGCCATCACTTACCGGAAAGGTTACTAGGTGACAAATGATACTGACAGAGTATGACATCCAATACACTTCACAAAAAGCCATCAAGGGAAGTGTCTTGTCAGACTATCTTGCAGAGCAACCGATTGATGATTACCAACCTATGAGGTTTGACTTTCCTGATGAGGACATCATGTTTCTCAAATCGAAAGATTGAGAGGAACCACTCCCGGAGGAGGGGCCTGACCCTGAATCCAAATGGGTTATGATGTTTGATGGGGCGGTCCACGTCAATAGTCGCGGAGTTGGTATAGTGTTGATCACACCGGAAGGGGGTTCATATGCCATTTGGTGCCAGAATAACTTTTCCCTGCACCAACAATGAAGCCGAATACGAAACTTGTATCCTAAGACTTGAGGAAGCAGTCAATATACAAATTAAAACCCTGGATGTATACGGGGATTCAGCTTTGGTCATCAATCAAACCAACGGGAAATGGTGCTATGCTGGAACTACGTACCCAGAATTGACGTATCTCGGTCAGAGACGAATGAAGAAAGCATTTGGTCAGAAAGTGCGCCCTCGGGGGTATCAAGTCGTTGAATTGGTACTCAAAAGATTTCTTCCTCCCAACACAGATCACAGGGGCAAATGGACACCGAACTATGAGGGTCCGTACGTGGTTAAAAGGATTTTCTATGGCGGAGCTTTGATGCTAACAACCATGGATGGCGAAGGATTCCCGTCCCCTGTCAACTCAGACGCAGTTAAAAAAAATACTTCGCATAAAATAGACCCGCTGGACGATAAAAAGAATAGTCCAGGCAAAAAAAGGGCATCCCGACGAACCAAAAAAAGAGAATAAAAAGGTTCGGGCAAAAATTAGGGATATAAAAAAAGAGTACACCCGGTGAGTCGAAAACCCAAAAGGGCGGCTCAGGCAAAAATGGGTATCCCGATGGATTGAAAACCCGAAAAGGGGGCGATCCAGGCAAAAGTTAGGGAATAAGCGAATGACTGTGATCTGAGTTCATCAGTGTTATATCACCGTTTCATTCAATCCGGCAATCTTCGAAGGTTAAAGATCGAATAATCATCCACTTCAGAAAGCAAGATGAGCAGAGCGTCTTGAGGACATACGAGCCATAGCAGAGTCGAAACTCAGTGGGACCCCGTTTCCACATTGTCATTAGGATAGTTCTCTTTTTATAGCGATCACCTCTTTTCAGGGATCAGCTTCCTGATACCCTCGCCTATTCCTGGCACAAATTTCCTCCCCATTAAGAGTCGAATAATTCAGTTAAAGAGCCTCTTTATTTTTCATTTATCAGTTTGTTTGCAAAAATGTCCGAATTTTTGATAAAACATATTGCATATGAACATAATGGTGGCTTTTGCAGATGATTTGCACAGGAAAACATTTAAAATTGCTTTGAATGTGCTTAATCCCGAACGGTGAATTCAAACCGAGTAATTCCCTAGAGGCATACGTGTATTTTTGGTTGCAGGTCACAGGAACCGGATGCCAAGTCATGAATCCTCATCCCCAAGCGGTTGACAAAGTCTCTCCTCAGCAGAGCATGTTCCCCAACAGAATTGACAGTATCCAGACTGTCTATCCCTAGTAGAGTTGACAGTATCCAGACTATATATCCCTAGCGGAGTTGACAGTGTCAAACTGTATCTTCCTAGCAACAGCGGAGTGGTTGCATACCCAACGGACAAGAGGGTGGTGTTCCCAGTGTTCATCTCATCCCCAGCATTATTTCTAACAGATTTGTTCTAATCCCCAGCTTGAGGACGATTAGCAAGTTCATATCCCCAGCAAAGGTCGTTTCCAGAGACATTTCCCCAGGAAGTGTTTTCCCCACAGACTCTCCTCACAGAGCCTCGCCGAACAAAGTTTCCATAGTTGATACTCCCCCCGCAAGGTCAACTTTTCAAGCAGCCAATTTATTTTTGGTGGCTCATTGGTCCCGGCAGACAGATCATTCCCCACAGAGCATTCAAGGATTGATACAGCGATCTGTTCCCTACCGGAGTTTGCTTCCCCTAGCAGATTTCTTTTTTTTCTTTTACACCATGCATAACATTTGCATTTGCATGCATATCATATCAAGCATACACATAAGCCGATAAACAGGTTCTTCCAAGCAGACTGAAGAATTACTTTACAACCAAGGTCATGAGATCCAGCCAGAGGATCAAGCGTGAGTGATCCAGCCTGAGGGTCGTTTTTGAAGATTCAGCCTGAGAATCGTTTTCCAGTGATCCAGCCTGAGGGTCATTTTGAAGATTCAGCCTGAGAATCATTTTCCCGTGATCCAGCATGAGGGTCACTTTTTGAAGATTCAGCCTGAGAATCGTTTTCCCGTGATCCAGCATGAGGGTCATTTTTTAAGATTCAGCCTGAGAATCGTTTTCCCAAGAGTCAGCCTAAGGCTCAATTTGAAGATTCCCCAGTGAAGTCGCCTACAAGCTTTATTTCCCCAGCAAGCCTAAGCCTAATTGAGGAGTCGTTACAACATGTTCTAGCCCGAAGAATATGTACGAAGCCCAAAAGTGGAATATTCTCGAAGCTGCATATCTAATATGAAGGTTGGGTGTAGATTTCAAAAGAGGGTCAACCAGCGCATGCCTCAGATGCGGGATCCTAATGATGGGAATTTATCATCAAAACAATCCAGATCTAACTAGAAGATCGAAGTAGATTCAGCCAGAGAATCGAAACAAAGGAGATCTAGCCAGAAGATCGAAGAAGATCTAGCCAGAAGATCGAAGTCAGGTCTAGCCCGAAGACCGGAAATAGATTCAGCCAGAGAATCGAAACAATTCAGATCTAGCCAGAAGATCGAAGTAGATTCAGCCAGAGAATCAAAGGAAATAGATTCAGCCAGAGAATCGAAACGGAGGAGATCTAGCCAGAAGATCGAAGAAGATCTAGCCAGAAGATCAAATTCGTATCCAGCCCGAGGATCAAAATTAATATCCAACCAGAGGACTAAATTGAGTATAGGTTCAGCCAGAGGATCGAAACTCCAGATTAAGCCAGAGGATCGGAAGGAAAACAAACAGCGCGGTGTATTTCCGCGTTTTTGTGGTGTTCTCGGAGCGCAAATTTTCGGTCTATCTTTGGTATTCAATCACAGCTCACCCCATTTGTCTGATAAGTTGTTCGCTTTCATCCTACTCGGGTTAGCTGATGATTGAATAGGGGCAGCTGTAACACCCCAAAATTTGCCCTCCTCATTCATGCATTCATTTATCATTTCATATTGCATTTCATCATGTCAATCAGAATTAGATCCAAAAAAAAAAAAAAAAAAAAAAAAAAAAAAACGAAAAAAAAAAAAAATTTACAAAAAAATAAATTAATAATAATAATAATAATTTTTTTTTATTAATTAATTAATTAATTAAATAAATAATTAAATAAATAAAATATAATAAAATTTTTTGGACTTGGACCTTTCTCAAAAGCCCACTAAGCTACCAATATTAGCCTATAAATACTAGAGTTTCATTGAAACAAAAGGCCACACAGAACAAAGGGGGATTTTGAAGAGAAGCAAAATACTCTGAGGTTTCCTTGGAACAAAACCCTGAGGAAAAAGATAGTGAGAGAAGACCTAACGGAGTTCAGAGCAGCCTCCAAACCCCGAAGGGAACTCAACTACACAGAATCACCTCTGCCTCACATAAACCCTGAAGATTGTTTTGTAAACCTCACGGGTGCAACTCAATTTCAATCAAGCTCTCCAATCAGGTTTGCCATTATTCCCATTACCTTTGCCCATGGGTTTAATATGTATATGAATGTATAAACAATGCCTTGAATGTTTAACCTTTTAATTTTTGAGTGTATGCCACAGGGTTTGAGTTTTTTTGAAACCATACTGTTGATCATGAAAAAAATGCTTATGGTGTTTCACTAACCCTTTTGTTGAATTTTTGTGAGGGCTCACATGACTTTTGCAAGGATAACTTGCGTGGTTTCCCACTTTATTTGTGGGATAACCCCTGGAGGTTCATTCTGATTACCTGTACTGACTCACTTTTCTTTGATGGCATTAGCTTGGAAGGATCTCAGGGTTTCCCATTCCTCTAATTGTTGTTACTTCGGATCTTTATCCGCGTGGTACTTTTACATTTTTCCCGCATTTTACTGCTTTCCTAGCTGGAAGACCTCGATAGGAGGCAACGTTTGAGCCCCTTGGTGGCATTTTACTTTGAGATACATGTTTTGTGTTTTGTATTCATATCCCTGCAGGTAGCGCGGTTCCTTCGTCAAGGACTGCCCTTTTTCCCTCGAGCATCCCAAACCCTAAAACCCAAAGCAACACGCTAACTCCTTCTACTACAGGCGAGTAAGTCTCCAAAGGTCGAGCATCCGGTAGATTGTGTAGTAACGTCGTTCGTCCAAAACCCAATCCATAACCTCGTAGTTAGCCGAACTACGTTTTGCTCTGATTCTCAGGCCAGATGAGATACGTAGGCATAAGACGCGATGTCTTAGCGAGCACACATCCCCCAACCCATAGGTCAGCCGAGCTACGAAGACTCTGATTCTCATATTCAGATGAGATACGTATGCAGTGGATGCGACATCCGCGCGAGTCAGTTTCATTTAACCTTTTTTTTTTTGGTAAACAGCACAAGATAAACCCACACCCTTTAGACAAGAACTACAAAAGTGGATCCCGTAGAGTACTACGGATGCGTAGGGGTGCTAATACCTTCCCTTCGCATAACCGACTCCCGAACCCAAGATTTGGTTGCGAGACCCCGTCTTGTCCTTTCCTTTTTCAGGTTTACTTCGAGCGTTTCCTTTCCCTCCTTTGGGATGAATAACGCATGGTGACGACTCTTCTGTCTTTTTCTTTCGCCGGTTATTTTTTTTCGCACTGTATTTTTCAGGTTGCGACAAGTAGGACTCATAGACTCGAATAAAAAGCTGAAGCACTACTATATTTGACAAGTCTATTTCTTTGTGAAAAACTATCATTCTTATATACATATTTTCTTTAAGTATTTGTTTATCATTTGTGTAAAATTTGCTTGTGTCGAAGCAACTTGCAACACAAAAAATATTATTCAAACTGTTTGTTTGATTTTCCTTAAGGAAACTAGGGTATAGCCGGATCCTTGAGAAGACAAAGAAAGTTGTTCTATGTGATTCGTTAAGGAGACTAGAGTATAGTTGGATCCTTGAGAAGACAAAGAAGGTTATTCTTTGTGATTACTATAATCAGCTTATTATAGTGGATTAAGTCCTTGTGTATAAGGAAAAATCACCTTGGCGGGTGGACTGGAGTATCTTTGAGTTACAAGTGAATCGGGATAAAATACTTGTGTTTTTATCTCTATGTTATTAACATTTAATTGGTGTTCTTGAGTTGGTAAAAAGCTTTTATTTTTAAAACCCAATTCACCCCCCCCCCCTTTCGTGTGTTTTTCACACCTTCAATTGGCATCAGAGCTCCAGTTCTGATTGTGATAAAAGATTTTTCAATACTTCATCATGTTCAGTATTGATCCAGTTTGTGTGAGAAATGGTCGCTGCTAACGTTGTTAACAAGAATGAGAGAGATCACTACAATGCTAAACCACCAATCTTTGATGGTCGGAAATTTGATTATTGGAAAGGTAGAATCGAAAGTTTCTTTCTTGGATATAATGTTGATCTCTGAGATCTTGTAGTCGATGACCATGTTCACCCAGTTAATGCTGAAGGAAATAATATAGCAAGAAGTGCTATGACAGATCAACAAAAGAAAGATTTCAAAAATCATCATAAGGCCAGAACTATATTGCTAAATGTTATCTCTTATATTGATTATGAGAAGATAATAAACAGAGATTCTACCAAATCCATATTTGACTCTCTAAGGATGACTTATGAGGGGAATGCTCAGTAAAGGAGACAAAGGCTTTGACCTTAATCCAGAAGTACGAAGCATTTAGAATGGAAGATGATGAAACAATTGAGACTATGTTCTCAAGATTTCAGATGCTTGTTACAGGACTGAAATTTTTGGACAAAGGATACTCTACAGCTGATCATGTAAAGAAGATAATCATAAGTCTCCCTAAAAAATGGAGACCTATGGTAACTTCTTTGAAGATGTCAAAGGATCTTAACAATATTAGTCTTGAAGAACTTGTTAGTTCTTTGAGAAGTCACAAGATTGAACTCGAGGAAGATGAACCTCAGAAGCGAGGTAAATCTGTTGCTTTAAAGTCCAAGCCGGAGAAGACAAGAGCTTATCAAGCTGAGGAAGAATCAGATGTTTTTGATGAAGACTTGAAGATGATGATGGGTTGTCTTTGATATCTAAGAGGGTCAATAGACTCTGGAAACACAGGCAGAATGAGCAAGGGAAGTTCAAAGGAGCTAGAAGGACTGCTGGTCATTCTAATTCTTCGTCTAGACAGAATAAGCAAGGTTCTGGAAAAGAAGTTATCTACTTTGAGTGCAAGGAGCCAGACCACTATAAAAATGAATGTCCTAAGCTGAAAAAAGACATAAGGCCCTAAAGGCAAGAAGGGGTTGATGGCTACATGGGATGACTCAGAATCCGAAGAAGAAGATTCTGACAAAGAACAAGCCAACGTTGCATTAATGGAAACTACAACTGATCCATAAGGTTCTGAATAACCAAAAGACAAGGTATTATCAGAATCAGAATCAGAATCAGACTCCGAGCCTGAAGAGGTATTTTCTAAACTATCTCGTTCTGATTTAGAATCATGTTTCTCTGAAATACTAGAAAAGTACCAGAGTCTTCAGAGTAGGTACAAAGACCTTAAGCAAGTCCAAGTAGTTGCTTTTGAAACTCGTAGTGATCTTGAGAAAGATATTTCTTCTCTAAATGAAAAAAAGTATTTTCTTTATGTAGCGGGGTATTCGTTACCATTAGAGATATTGACTAAATCTAAGGTAAACCATACAAGTCGAGTCGCCACCGCACTTCTATTTATCCAAAGGAATGGTTAGAAAGCGAACAAAAACCTAAAAGTTTTATCGAATCAAAAACTAGTAAAAATGTTAGAGATCGGGGTAAGGAGGTTGGTTATGCAATGGGAAGGTTTTAAGCACCCAAAACATCCTAGGTACTCCTAGGGAGCCCTTTTCACATTTGTTGTAAGGTTGGTATTTTGTGAAAATTTGTTTGTGCAAACATGATTGAAGAGATGAGAAGAGAATATACAAGTTATTTACATTTTGTGTTTGGATGGATAAACCCATTGCCTACGTACCATCTTAAAAAGATTAGGATCAAAACCTCGTAGTTCGGGGTAAAAATCTCAAAATAAGTTGGTGAATTGATTGGTCCAAAAGCCTTAAGGTCGTTTGTTATCCAAGGGAGAAAACTCAACCTAAAACCACAAATCCACCATGTGAGGATAGCTTCAACATGCTAGTGAGGGGTTAACCCTATAATAAGCATGGAAGACTCATTGTCCATCACTAAGGATATAGGTGAGTATTATATCTACCTCAAGGATAACTCAAACCTAATAGCTAAAGGTTATGAAATTTTTTGATTAAGAGAGTGGCCATTGAAACCACAAAAAAAAGTATTTGAATGGGTTATATTTACCAATGAAAAGTATGTACAAAATATGGTCAAAGTTGACTTAGAAGTTCAATTCAAAATAAGTGTTATGAAAAGAAAGTTTGAAAATTAAAAGCATAAGGCTTAGGTTTCTAATGTTTGAAAAAAACAAGTGTTAAATGTTTGCACAAAAAGTTTTGGCTTGGGTTAGAGTGGAGGGAAGAAGAAGAATGGCTAAGGTCCCAATCATACAAGAGATGAAGGATAAGAAACAAGACCACAAATGGAGTTCCTCTCTTGAGATCATATTGATGATCCAAGTAGCTCCCATCCTTTGGAATATGCAAGCAAAATAAGTAATAAGCTCAAGCAATCAACATAATCAAACAAGCTCCTTAGAAGATCCCCAATGTCTCTTGTATCTTTCATTTTGGATGAACATGGCAATGGTTCTTCAATTTGAGCTCATATAGGATTCCCTATCACAAAAGCACACACATCAAAAAGTTTTATGAAGCAAATCAAGAATGTACAAGAGTGAGTTTAGATGCTTGGTCCTTCTAATCCATCTTCAACATTAAGGTCCTTTTACTCCAATTTACATAGGGAATGTCCTAGAAACTAAGTCCATTTGTCCATTTCTTTGCATTTGGTCCATAACAATAAAAACAAAACACAAGCACAATAATATATACACAATTATGTGCTCAAGTGAGCAAAAGGCAAATTGCATTAACATAAACATGTGCTCAAATGAGCAAAGGGGGAAAAGCAAATGAATAATATGTACAAGAATAGTAAATTGCATAAATGTAAAGAGCAAGAATTAAATATTAATGGTTAGTGGTTAGTGTTAGAGTTAGTGTGCCATAAGGCAATTTAGCGCTATGTTAAGCAATCGTAATTGGACTTATGTAGAAGTCACAACTATCTGAGGCCGGTCAATAATAATATAGGAAACAACACAAGTTAGAGGTCTTGATTAGTGAATCAAACTCCAACAACTTGCCATGCCAAAAAGAAGATGAGAAATGATCTTATATTGATTTAGGTCCTTTGCATGATTTAGGAAGCAATCTATCATTAATGCAAAGACATTCACTTGATCCATGATCACGATGAATTAGATTTGAATTAAGGAAGATTAAACCTCCCTAATCAATGCTAACCACCAATCTTTAACTCATTGATCAAAAAAGAAAAAGAAGAAGAAGAATAAGAAGAAAGAGATGAAGAATTAAAGTGCATTAAATGAAATGGAATGAGATAATCAAAAAGCTATGACCAAAGATAGAGAAGATCAAGGTCAAATAATAGAAAACAGAAGCAAAATGAAGATTAGAAGTCAAGAAACAAATAAAATATTGTTGGCATTTTTAATATTTAAAATAAAACTTGAATTGAAATAATAAAAGAAAGGTCAAACTTCAAATTCACTTCAAATCAACTTTGAAAAGTCCAAGTGAATTATCCCAAGTTCAACAAGGTCAAACAAAGTTTGACAAAAAATTTCAGCATTTTTAAAAGTCAGAAACTATTTTTAATCAATTAAAAATGCATAAAAATAACCTAATTGAACTAAAATCTCAAATAAATCTCAAACCAATTAATAAATTGATGAGAATATTTTTCATAGATCTATCATCATTCAAAGAGGTTGAGAAAATATTTTTGTATTTTTTGAATATCAAAAACTATTTAAAATGAATTAAAAATAACCAGAAAAGAGAAAATTACTAAAAAATATCAAATGATAAAATAAAAAATATTAAAAATCATTCTTAGAAACTAGAAATTAAAAGAGAAATAATGCAATTGGTCTCATATTTTTTGGCCAATAATGAAAGAGATATGAATTTTTGAAATGAAATAGAATAAAAGAAATAAAATGGAAATTAAAATCAGAAATTAAAAATAAGAAAAATTGTGAGGCGTTGGATCAAGAGCTCATTAATTGAGCTGGCGCATCAAACGAATGATGTGCGCGTGACCACCAAACACTTGAGTCAATGCAAAACATTTGACATTAAAAAAAGTCATAAAAGAGAGTGGTCTAGATTAGATCTGGAAACAAGATCCAACGGCCATGATTTAATCTGGCAACCAGACGGTGGCTAGACCACCGTCTTCTCCGACTAGCTCCATCGAAGGTCCAAATTTACAGAGAAATAAATGTTAACCAAATTGCGCGATCCAGGTACCGAATGAAAGGTGAAGTGATGTACATCACTCCTGTACCAACCAAATTCACTCTAGATTCCTATTGAGAGTGAAATCAGAGGTTGAATTTCATGGAGTTCAACTGAAACTTGTTGGATTTTGAAAATTCAAAGTATGAAATGATTGCCTCTATGAAGAGGACTTCAGACAACACCACAACAACAAGAAACAAGCAATATATGAGTTGATTCGAAGAAATTAAAATCAGAAGTGAACCTCTGATTTGCAGAGCTTGGATTCACAATTCCTTGGTGCTAAAGCTTGCAATACACTCTATGAATCAAGGTGAAGAGGTCTAGGAACTTTTAGATCTAAGAAAACAGTCGAGGAAACTGAATTCTAGATCTGAAAATTGAGAGAAAAGAGAGAGTTCCTTTGGTGTGAGGGTGGGATTTTAGTTTCACAACATGTAGGGCGCCTTCAGGTTAGTGAAATGAAGCTCATATGCAATGTATTTATAGGCAAGGCAATGCTGAATGCATGATTTCAAATTTGCATGAATGGAAAGGGCCTCCATGCATGGGCCTGTACAGGCGCATGGAGGACCCAATTCCACTTGGTTTTGGTAGCTGATCATCATCATATACAAATTAGACGTGCAAATTGTGTGTTAATGGATCATGCAATGCAAATTTAAATGATTTTCCAAAATGTGCCATAATGTTCAAGCCTTCGAAAATACCATTGCCAAACTTGAAATGTAACCTTATGAGTAATGGTTGGAAAGCTTGTTGCATAAGGAACAAATGTCATGTTGATCAAAACTCCATTTGGGCCTTGGAAATTATTGAAAATGGAGCTTGAAGTGTAGGGTGCAAAACATGCATATGTGAAATTTCCAAAATTGGCCAAAGTTAAAACCCTTCTGTTTCAATGATGCAAGCTCCAAACGACAAAATCTTAAACATGAAAATATATTTTCAAGGAAATCAATTTGGACTTAAATTTTGCATCATTTGGAGTTTTGATGAAGTTATGGGCACTTGAAGTTGGACCTTTTCACATTTCAATGCATTTGGTCCAAAGTGACCTATAATGTTTTTCATTATCACATGTATTTATTTTAAGATTTTGCAATTTTTCTCAACATAACATTTGAAGTAGACATCTTAAGCTTTCCAATGCATTTGATACCACCTCCAAACCATGAAAAACGAATTAGTTATGTTCTTGGGAAGTTGGCCTAAAATTAGGGTTTCAGTCAAAATGACCTATAATGTCTTAGAATGGATGATGACTTTCCAAGCTTCAAATCAATTTTTTATGAACATGAAATTTTTTCATATTGTCCTAAAGAACATGTTTTCTCTTGGGGTCATATCCATTTTCCAAACACATAAAAAGTTAGGTCTCAGTGTATTTCAAAATAGTTAGATGAATTGACTAATCAACTTCTCAAGTCCACACCTCATATCTTGATGAATTGATGATTGAGGACCCTCAAATAAGTTCAAATATTCATGAAATGATGAATTATAGAACTTCCCTTGATTGTTTTTGACCATGGGTTGAGGTTGCTTCATGAGCAAGGCACAGTTGATGATCAGATGAATTAGGGTTTCCTTGGGAAACAAGCCTCAAGTCCCTTTGATTTGCTTTGATAAAAATGATAAATTGAGACACTTGGGAGGCATATTTGATGGATGAGAGCTTTGAGAACCATAGTCATGCTTGCTTTCATCTTCTCTTGGCCATATCAATGCACATAGGGTCTTCTAGAAGCTTTTAGACCTTGTGACTGCTCAAGCTACAAACAAAAGATGTTAGTGACATATTTTTGTGCTTTTGGTTAGTGAATAAGATGAGAAAAGCAATAATATACAATTCAAGCATGCTTGGTGATCTCAAACCACTCACAAGAGGTCCCACCCAAAGGCAAAGGGAACCAAGATGCTTATGATCCTTGATGCTATGCAAATGCAATATTATGATGCCATGAGGGATCTTAGGGTCAAAATTAGGGTCTTACAGATGCCCTTATTTAAGGTCATTCTAGCCGGAGAAGTGAAGGTTAAAATCTTCGTATCGACGAGGTAGAATGGGCTTAAATAATAACAAAGAGACGAATTTTGGTCCCTAAGAGACCTTATTATGCAAATGTATGTATACAAAAGGTAATACTCTGTGGGGATATGTATCCACAAAGAAGAAAAGGAATCTGGAGGAATTGATCCATATGAGTGATTCACTCCATGGGACAGAGACTCTGGGACTCTAGTGGGGATAAGAAAGGGAATAAAATGCGTGAGCAGGTCACGACTTGAGATTTGCTGAGAGACACGAGAGGGATCCCATGGAAATAAATCAATGGAAGGACTCGAGCTGACTCAAAGATGCGTGTATTGGGAATACGCCAATACAAAGGAACTATCCACAAAGGATACTCCGGATGAAAATCCAGACTCAGATGGGGAAAATCCACTAAGAGACTCCATTGAGGAATGTCCAAACAAGACTCCTCTGAGGAAACAACAGGATGAGGTATTACCGGTTATTGGGTAATAAGCTCAAGGAGCCATGTGATCAAAACATCGGTATAAAGGTGAAAGAACAACATGCTCGGGGAGAATGAATATCTAAGACCGGTATAAGGGTGAGAGATATCAAACATCCAAAATCATCTGAGGAAGACCTAAAAGGTATATTTCAACTCAGGAAAATCTGACTCCACAGGGGACAAAAGTCATAATAGGGAGCAGAGAGGATGGAACACCAGGGATACCGGTTACTGGGCATATAATAGGTGACCAACCAAGGTGTGAATTGGGGAATATTTCCAAGACACTCATCATCCAAAAGAGGGCTGAAAAGCAAACTCGATTACAGGATGGACATTCGACTCCGCAAAAAAAGGAATACGAATCTTACTCGACTTAGGAAGAGCAAAATACTTCGACCAAGGAGCGCATGAGATATGTTATCTATTACCGTCATAACATAGATAATATACTCGCATAGAAGATTATCCATAACCGATTACTGGGTTAATGAAGGATAAATCAATCGCAAAGAAAGGACATCGGGATACCGAATACTAGGTATAAAATGATGACCAATTCACAAGGGAGGAACAATCATTACCAACAAAAGGGTAAATGACAGATGATCCACTGGGGATACATTGAAAACAACAATGATCCGGGAGATATATCACCGGTTACTGGGAGATATACTCAAAAAAGGGAATATCAATACCGAATATTGGATAAAGATAACCCTCAAAGAGGGGATTACATCTACCAATACTGGGTAGAAAACCACGGAAGAGTAACCGTCATCGGTTAGGATGAACAAAATAAGGCTAACTCTGCAAAGGGATAAAATAGGGTTTACAACTACCGGTATAAGGGTAGAAAACCACAGACTCCGCCAGGGAAAAAGATGAATAATTACTGGTTACTGAGCAATCATTCATTTAAACCTCGGGGAAAACGCAGAGAAAACTCAAGAAGCCGATCTAGGATCAAACTAGAGAGGCGCGATGAAACAAGACTCATCCCTACGAGGATATAACTCCGGGGAATAATTCCATCCCAATATATATTCTGGGAGGAAACTGAAATAACAATCATCCGTGAGGACCTAACTCAGTGGGGAATATGGAAGAAAGGATAAACACTTTCTGCTTATGGGGCTGACTCTACATGGGGAGATCAGACGCAAACATCTGCTTGGGAAATATATTACCAACTAGCAGGAGATAACAAACAAAGATATATGGCAAAGAATGCAACATGAATATCTGAATGTTAAAATTATATGCATATATGCGTGGTTTATGTATGATGAATGCTGACAAAACAGACATATCTAACACAAACAGGTTCATCAATCGATGAGCAACCATCTAGTACTATATCTCGAAAGAGAAAGCCAGACCCACTAGAGAACATCCAATCTGATGGGGATCAGAGATACCAGGAAACCACGATCTCTGCAGGGGAATGATCACCAATCATCCTAGTCGGGGACAAGATCATCACACCGATAAAATCCATCGCAGAAGCAACTCTACTGGGGAAATTATCAAAGGGGAGGATGGATCTCTGTGGGGAACAACCATCAAACAGAAGCTTCCAAGGTCACCACCATATACTGCACTACCAAAGAGATCACATTTGTTGAGGAGGAAGGATCACTACTCCGCTGAAGGAAGATAAACTTCTTCATCGACCACTCTGCTCAGGAGGAAAGCACAAACTAGCTCTGAAGGAAAGGGATACACACATGCTGGGAATATGAACAAATGTCCTACCCTGTTGGGAATCATACCATCTTTGGGAGAGCACTGAAGACCTCCTAAGTATCCTTTTGTCAATGTGAATGTTTACTTTGTTTAAAAACAAATTATAAAAAATTTATTTATTTTTAAAACAATGTATTTCTCAATTAAAGCATGCAAAACATTTGTTGAATAGAAACAAATAAGAGTGCAAAATAATTGGATAAAGGCTCAAATTTATTTGATGGAATGGTACTCTGCAAATGGCGAGACTCCATGGATCTTTACAAATTTGAAATTGGTGATATATATTGGAAAAGGGCTGTAACACCTCAAAATTTGCCCTCCTCTCTTGGGACTAGCTTAGCATATTGCATTTTTTCTTTTAGGACATTAGGCATTGCATTTTTTGCATATCATGAGGTAACAATAAGTAAGTCATCCTCCTAGGTCTTATTCAGAAGATAAAGAGGTTAAAAGATTCAAGCCTAAGGGTTTCATGGATTGATCACTAACCATCTGAGGGTGTGTGCTTCAAATTAGGGTTTCTTGGTTCCTCAAGGAGATTGATCATTATCTTATGGGAAATGGTACATCACCATCATCATGGTCTTATCATCACCAAAGGATTCATTATAATTGATCAGATTTCTTGTGATTAGGGTTTTGACCTCTGGTCAACCCTAATCATCTGTATTGTGCCAATCAGGGCTTGTCAAGGAGATGAGGTCTTCATTGAGATGAGGGATCATTTCATGGTTTCATTGATTTTATGGAAGCTAGGGTTTCATGTTTGAGCCATTCCATCGGGAGATTGAGGCTCAAGTTCAACAATCAAGCTGAAATTCATCTATCAGTCAACAAAAGTCAACCACCAGTCAACTGATGGATTTGGAGGTGGGAGAGGGTTAGAAACACTTCATTCATGTCCAAACAAGTTTCATTTGACATGTCAAAGATCAACATTGAAGAAAATAAAGTCAGATGAAAACTTTCCAAAAATAGAAAGTGACTTGTAATTCAAAATTGCCAAAAATGAAAAGGTTTTCTCCTCAAAATTACATGTCCAAAAATGCTTCAAATGAAATTTTGTCCAACATGAAAGTTGTAGATCTTGCTCTCACCTTTCCAAAAAGTCCAAGAACATGAATTTCTCATTTGTGGTTGGAAAGTTATGATCAAATCATTGTCAATGGATTTTGAAGTTCAAGAAGGCATAACTTTTGAACCAAATGGCCAAATCATGTGGTTCTTTTTGGAACATCTTTCTTTTGATCTCTTCTATCCAATTCAGGCATTACCATTCATCAAATCTCATCACAAAAATAGTGCATTTTTCACTTGAACTTAATTTGAATTTGGAGGGAAAAAGATGAATTTGAAAATTAGGCATGGCATTCACTTGATTTCACTTGAATTTGGTTCTACACAGCATTTCCAATTGAATTGAGGCATAAAACCTGCACTGTTCCATTGGTTACTACATGTACAAGGCCATTTGCTAATGTGCACCAAAACTTCCAATTTCACTAATCATGTGCATTTTGGCTAATTGTGATTAGCAACATGTTTAACAACACATATAAAAGGAAAATCACAACTGTTTTCTTGCTAATCATAACAGAATTGAGATCTAGATCTAGAAATCCAAAAATTCTTCAACTTCTTCTCTCACTTTTTCTGCAATTTTCTTCAAAAACATTGCATCATCCTTGGTCAATCCTTCATCCATGTGCCTAATTGAGTTGAATTGAAGCAAGATCCATTGATTCTCAAGCCAATTCAAGAACTGTTGCAAGTGTGCTCATCAATGGCAATTCGAGTTTTCAGCTAGATCGTGTACCATTAACATCAAAACTCTCCTCCATTCATTCATATGAGCACTAAGGAGTTTCTGTTTGGATCTTCCAGGACTTGAAAGCATCGATTTCATAACTGCACTTCCAACAAGGTGAGATTTCGACTTGCATAATTCTTGAAATTGATTGAAGTAACTTATAGATCTTTCTTAGTAGAGTAAACTGCAATTTGTTTCATTGATTTTCATCAAGAATTGAGGAAGTTATAGTGAATTTAAGATTGATGCATGAATATGATTGTCTTCGAAACTTTGAAACTAGGAAGAATTAAGCCAAATTGATTTGAGATTCGTGATGTATGTTGAAAAAGGATTCCAATGATATAGGTCTTGTTAATTTCTGAAACAATTTGTTCATGAGCGTATGAATGTGTGAAGAACATGATGAAACCCTAGGTTTTCTCCAGAATTCATGTATTTGATCTGTTTTTCGCTTGGCTGCATGTGTTTTGGTGTTCGTGGCCATGTATTGGACCACGTGTCCTGGCCATTAGTGAGCGCGCCTCAATTTGAAAAATGGCCAGGCTTCGATTCCCCGCTGGGGCATTTTTAAATCATGCTTTGCATTTTTTGTTCCTTATGCCATGCCATGTTCATACAAGCTTCCATGCTTTTTTTTTATTTTTTCCTTACATTCCAAAATTCATATCTCCTAAAATACTTGTCCAAATCACATGAGATTTTTTGTGCCATGTTCCTTAAGATATCTACTATTTTATGGTGATTTTTCCAGAAATTGTGCACGTGTGGTTTTTAATGTGGCCTAGGGTTTGCTCATGCTTATGTCTTCTTGTACCTTGCTTGCTATTTTGGTTGTGAAATAATGATGATTAATCCTATGAGGCTGAAATTTTGCATGTGTAAAGTAGACATCCTTAAGGACATTTTGGCATTGAGTTTTCAATTTTTGAATTTCTGGTTTGTGAGATATGATCTGATCAATGTAGGTGTGACAATGTGTGTCACACCATTTCTTGTCCAACTTGTGGATTTTCATTACCATGCCATATGAACTTGAATTGATGTGAATTTTTGCATGATGATACTTCTGGATGTTAAGATTGCTTGTGAATTGTTATGGAATTTTCGACTGTATTTCCTATTTGTTTGAGATTTTCTCTTCTGATTGGTCATATTTGGACTTTTTGAGAGTCATGATCTTAGATGATTTGTGCAATTCTTGATATGTATCACATGAACTTGAAATTTTGTGGAGTGATTCTAGACACTTTGAAGTTTGCTATGGCTTTGGCTTGATGCATTTATCTTGTACCAATTCTGCTTTATACTTGATTGAAGTTGATGCATCCATTTGTGCTTTATTTGAGATTGTTTTGCCATGCCTTGACTTGATGAATTTATTTGACATGCTTACCTTTGTCCAAATGACTTGAATTTTGGTATGATGATCATGTTATGAGTGCTGTTTAGCCATGATTTTTCTGGAGATTTATTGAATTATTTTTGAGTTAGTTTGGATTGATTCATTCTGTTTGGTCCAATGAGCTTTGAACTTGCATGCTTTGCACTATTTGTTGTGTGAAATGAAATTGGTGTATGATATGAATGTGAGACCACTTGGACATTGTTCTAAATTGATTGAACTTGATTTGTGCCAATTTTCATGTCCTGTTTTGAATTATTTCTCCCTCTTGGACCCTAGGCTTTGTCCTAGGGGTTTGCTTCTCATGATTGAGTTGTGTTTTCAGGACAAAAAGCATATGGCATGGAGGAATTAATTCACTTGGCTTGAGTTGCTTATTTGATTGATGTTGATTAACATTGAGTTTGTTTTGTAGGTGGCTTCTAAGTCATTTGTGTTGAGCATTGGCTTGTGCTTTGCTTGATGCATTGCTTATGTACAGTTAACTGTTGACTTTTAGTTTGTCTGTTTGACTGTTTGAGCTGTGTACTGATTATGTTAGATTGATTTCAGGTACATTAGTTGCTATAGTTCTTTTGAACTTGCTTTTGCTGTTGCTTGGTTTCTTAACCAATTGAGGTAGAACTCACTAACTCCATGTAGTCTGGAAGACCTGGCCTGTTACTTGGTCAGGCGCCTGTCTGAAGTCCTCCTTAAGAGGCAATGCTTGTGATTGTTTATCTTTGTCCCCAAGCAGGAAAAGACCTTTGATAAGGCAATTGGCAGATACAAGAGATGTGCAATCCATCTCCTGCTATTCAGTTGAGTCATCCCTTTGCTCACACACCTGGTGTTGATGCATTGTGGATATTAACCCAAGATCCAGTTGAGTCAGTCATAAGTGTAGAAGGGTTCCCACTTTCTGAACCCACACTTAATTTGTCTAAAGCTCTCCCAGGCCAGGGATAAGAGCTGTGAGGCACACCCCTCACTTCCTATTTCATCTGCTTCACCATAACTCTCAATGTTAGGGTTAAGAGCTAACATCACCCCGATACAGCTGGCTTGCTTTTGCAGCCTAACCCTTGTGTGAGCCCACTTTGTCTGTATATAGTGTGTGCTATTTGTGTATGTTTGCTTTGTGCTGATTATGCTTGCATGCTTTGCTTTGCCTGTTTAGGATTAGCTTGCTGTCTGTGCAAGTAGATAGAAAACTCAACCTAGGACCATTGTGGAATACATGATAACTATTAGGCTCGAGTCAGTCTCCCTTCTAGTTGGTCATTTCCCAGTCTCTGGTTAGGAGAAAGTTTCTCCCCTATTAAGGGGAACTACGTTGCCCTGATCCTCATACCAGATGAGGTACGTAGGCAGGAGGTCGTACGAGATCTCTCCGGGCACCCTTTTTCTTTTTGTGTGTGTTTGCTTGACAGTTGCTAGGCTCGAGTTCCCGACTCCTTAGTAACTTGTTATGTGTTATCTTTCTTGTGTGTTAGGAGATGGATGTAAGCCCAGCGATTGGCATTCCGTATCCTCTTGTTGTATGCTCGGAGTCCGATATAAGTCCATCAAGTGGCATTTGGTTTCCAGTGTGGGTTTGTTTGGTTTGGAGTCCGATATAAGTCCAGCGATTGGCATTCGGTTTCCATGTTTGCCTGTTCGTGTGTTTGCTTTGATGTCTCAGCGTCTGTGCGTGTGTTTTGTTTCGGCGTGCGTGAGCCGAACTATGGTAGATCTGATTCTCATTCCAGATGAGATACGTAGGCATAGGATGCGATATCCTAGCGAGCCCTTTTCCCTCTTTCCCCACCTGTGTTGTTTTCAGTGTGTGTGTGTGTGTGTGATGTTTGTTTTAGCAACCTTGTTCTATCTTTTGAGTGTGGATCCCGTCGAGTACGACGGATGCGTAGGGGTGCTAATACCTTCCCTTCGCATAACCGACTCCCGATCCCATTCTCTTTGGTCGCGAGACCATGTCTTTTCCAGGTTTCCTTCGAGCGTTTCCTTTCCCTCTTTTGGGATAAATAACGCACGGTGGCGGCTCTGCGTTGTTTTGTTTTAGCCCGCCGGTTGTTTTTCGCGGATGCGACAGCTGGCGACTCTGCTGGGGATTAAGAAGTTGACCTATTGCTGGTCCATCTTCCCTAAGCGAGTCTCTCCTAGCGTTCCTTAGGATAGTTTAGGTTGCTTGTGCTGCTATTTATTGCATTTATTATTCTGTTGTGTATATATTTGCATAAATATTTGCATGCATCATACTATCATGTTGCTGTCCTCTGTACAGGTGGTTCCTCTGTTTTGGGGTGGGTGTTCTGAGTGGGGCTAAAACCCAGGCCCGAGTATACACCTAGGATTAGTGTGGTCTCACGTTCCTCACATGCTGGTTGGGCATGTTGTTGCGACGTGACATACCACGAGCCGGACGAGGTTCATTTGAGAGTGCTCTTCCTTTGTGGGGTTCCACTTTGGTTGGGTTACCTCTTTTGAGCTATTGACTTCGGTGACCGAGCATTCCCGGATCTTTGGTTTAGACGATCTTAAGAGAGCTGCAACGGCACACCCGAAAGGGCAAACCCGTTGAGTATCTTTGCCCGATTGTCGAGACCATTATCCGCCTTAGGATAACCTGATTAGAATTTACCTGTGAGGGGAGGGTGATTCTTACAGATGCATGTTCAGATGGTGACTTTGATGGTGACTATTGGTTCCGTTGATCAGAGTCCTTTTTATAAGTCGGATTTATGGACATTTATTTCCGAGACGTCGGAGTTCTGTCCGTGTTATTTATCAGTGGGGATCCGTTTATTTCAGGATTCCCCGGGCCGATTCAGAGGATGTTGTGGTTATCAGATCAGTGAATCTCTGGTGATGATGGTGATGTACCTTTCAGTTCCGTTTATTTCGGAACCCTTGAGTTGGATTTGTGGTTACATTTTCCTTCAGATGGTTGTGATCAGTTCAGAGATCAGGCTTCAGTGCAACAGATGTTCAGATGACTTGGAGGATGGCAATGCATTGCATTCATTCATCAGCATCATCCACATTTTGCATTCATCGTCATCTAACTCATGTCTACCCATACTCAGGGTACATTCTCGATTGAGATTCTGGTTGAGAGACATCCTGATGTCAGAATGTTATTGTCGAAATATTATTTGTCTCGATGAAACCAGGATCAAAAGACAGAAGCTTCCTCGTATGGATAGACGTTGCATTCATGCATGTTAACCTGTTTGCTGTTTTGCAGGTGTCGGGTTTTAACGTGCTTGATTGTTTCAGGAATCATTGCTCGAGCGCGCAGAGTTATACCCTTGCACTCAACACGTCCTCACAGATACTTCACTAGACGCAACACTCCAAGACTGATGGATCTACCAAGTGCAGATGTCCTCGAGCTGAAGGATAAGATGAATGAGCTGATCAACATCATGCAAGGGTTTGTAGTTGGTCAGAAGGCACTGGATGATAAAGTTGAGAAGCTCGAGCGGGCTTCAGCTGCCAACAGCGGTGTCAACCTGGATGGTGTCTCCAACCAAGGGCTTGGTGGTTCTAGGGAAGGTGGAAAGAGGACGACTGTGGGCGTAGTGAATAATGCTGGTGGTTTTGGTGCTGCCACAGGTGGTGGGCCCGGTCAGATGGGAAATAATATGAAGGATAGTCTGTTCCCTCCCTTCTTTGGGGCTGAGGATGATAGGGAGGAGGACAGAGAAGCTGATCAATTCTCTATGCACAATGAGCCATTCGGCCAGTACGGTGCCCAACCGCCAAACAAGGAAATTCAGGTGCTGGCAGAAAAGATCAGGGCTCTGGAAAGCCATGCTACTCCGGGGGTTGTCAATATGTCGAACATGGGGCTGGTAGAGGGGATTGTGATCCCACAAAAGTTCAAAGCGCATGCGTTTGATAAATATAATGGGAGTTCTTGCCCAGAAACTCACCTTCAAGCTTTTTTCCGGAAGATTTCTGCCTATACAACAGATCAGAAGCTCTGGATGTACTTCTTCCAAGATAGTCTGTCTGGTGGATCTCTTGAATGGTATACCAAGTTGAAGTCTTCGGATATCAAGAGCTGGCAGGATCTCGGCGACGCATTCTTTAAACAGTACCAGTTCAACGCTGATATGGCTCCTAGTCGTACCCAGCTGCAGGGTATGTCTCAGAAGCCGAGTGAAGGGTTTAAAGAATATGCACAAAGGTGGAGGGAGTTGGCTGCCAGAGTTCAACCTCCGCTGGTGGATCGGGAGATGTCTGATCTGTTCATGGGTACCCTGCAGGGGGTTTTTGCTGAAAGGATGGTGGATTGTCCCGTCACTGGCTTTGTAGACATTATGGTGGCAGGGGAGAGAATTGAAAGTTGGCTGAGAATGGGGAAAATACAGGGAAATGCTCCGTCATCTGGAGTAAAGAAGCCATTTGGGAACGGTCAGCGTAAAAATGAGGGTGAATCAAGTGCTGTGTATGCCCAGAGAGGACACGGTAGGGATCGTTACTACCAACACACTGCTGCGGTAACCACCCCTGCTGGTAATCAGTCAATACGACAGCAACATCATCCGCCTCAACAGAGAGCACAGAGAGCCGGGTACCAAGTGAGGGGAAAAGGGATTGATCGTCAGTTCGATAAGCCACCCGTGACATATGCTGTTCTGTTCAAGAAGTTGAGGGATCTTGGGTTGGTTCAGCCAAGGACGATGGTTCCGTTAAGATCAGATAAGAGGCCTCCTAATTATGATGAGAACGCCCAGTGTGAAATCCATTCTGGTACACCAGGGCATAACATTGAGGGTTGTAGAGCTTTTAAGCATGTTGTCCAGGATCTGGTAGACTCCAAGGCCATCAATTTTGCACCATCACCGAATGTTAATGCTAATCCCATGCCGGCGCATGGTCAGGCGATGGTGGGTGCAATTGCTGAAAATTCGGATCACGCCTGTGCGATAGGTGAAGAGACTGACAGTGACTGCGAGTTTGATGGTTGGATAAAACCGTGCGTACCAGGGATGAGGATCCAGAACTAGAGGGCCTAACAAGATCATCACTGTCACTCATTCTGAAGAGTAATATTTCTGTTTTTCAATTCTGTTTGCATGAAAGCCATACGTTTTGCCCGAAACGTAATGGTCCATTGTAAGGGCCACCTCATGTGTTTCATTTTGCAACATTTTGCATCATTAATAAAAGGATGTTTTTCAATTAAAAGCGGTGTTCCCTGTTTTTCATTTATTTTTGCAGTTTAAAAACAAATAAAAATGGCAATGTTTGTTTTCATTTTTCCCTTTTTTCGATTTGACTCGTTCCAACTTCGAAAAATAATTCTCCGGATCTCATGATAACAATTTGGTTACACCTCGGTATGACTTCGATAATCCGATCTATCATGCCGAAGAAGAAGGCGAAGAAGATTGCGATCTGCTGGAAGATTAGCCAGGTTGTTGAAACAAGAGGAGAAGGTGATTCAGTCGCATGAGGAGCGGGTTGAGATTGTGAATCTGGGTACTGCCGAGGTCAGAAAAGAGGTAAAAATCGGGGCCGCTTCAGAGGCGAGTCGAAAGCAGAATGGTAGCCTTGTTGAAAGAGCATGTGGATACCTTCGCCTGGTCGTGTCAGGATATGCCAGGGTCGGATACCGGTGTCGTTATGCACAAGCTACCATGGAAAGAGACTGTCCTCTAGAGAAGCAGAACGCCAGTGCCCATATCAGAGAGCCAGGGTGACTTTGTTTCATGATATGATTCATCATGAAATTGAATGCTATGTTGATGACATGATAGCAAAGTCCCAAACAGAAGAGGGGCATCTGGCAGACCGGGGCAAGTCGTTTGACCGGTTGAGACAGTTTAAACTGAGGTTGAATTCAAATAAGTGCACTTTCAGAGTGCGGTCCGGTAAGCTGTTGGGGTTCATTGTAAGAGAGGAATCGAGGTTGATCCTGCTAAAAAAAAAAGAAGAAGAAAAAAAGAAAAAGTAATACAAGAAATGCCTGAACCGAGTGTCGCATCCGCGAAAAACAACCGGCGGGCTGAAACAAAAACAACACAGAGCCGCCACCGTGCGTTATTTATCCCAAAAAGGGAAAGGAAACGCTCGAAGTAAACCTGGGAAAAGCATGGTCTCACGACCAAAGAGAATGGGATCGGGAGTCGGTTATGCGAAGGGAAGGTATTAGCACCCCTACGCATCCGTCGTACTCGACGGGATCCACGCTCTAAAAGATAGGTTAAGGTTGCTAAAACAAACATCACACACACAAACTGAAGACCACACAGGTGGAGAAAGAGGGGAGAGGGCTCGCTAGGATATCGCATCCTATGCCTACGTATCTCGTCTGGAACTAGAATCAGAGCTGCCGTAGTTCGGCTCACGCACGCCGAAACAAACACACGCACAAAAAGGCAAACATGGAACCCGAACGCCAATCGCTGGACTTACATCAGCTTCCGAACCAAACAAACCCACACTGGAAACCAGATGCCACTTGATGGACTTATACCGGACTCCAAGCACACAACAAGAGGATACGGAATGCCAATGGCTGGGCTTACATCCATCTCCTACACACACAAGAAGAAACAAACAACAAGTTACTAAGGAGTCGGGAACTCGAGCCTAGCAACTGTCAAGCAAACACATACAAAAAGAAAAAGGGTGCCCGGAGAGACCTCGCACGGTCTCCTGCCTACGTACCTCATCTGGTATGAGGATCAGGGCGACGTAGTTCCCCTGAACGGGAAAGAAATTCTAACCAGATACAAAGGGAGACACACTACTAGGGAGCTGTACTCGAGCCTAGATGTTATCATGCATCATTGCCCTATGTTATGGTTTCTATCCTAACTTGCACTGGCAGCAAGCTAATCCTAAACAGGCAAAGCAATCAAAGCAAAGCAAACATTCACAATTAGCACACACTATATCCAGACAAAGGTGGCTCAAACAGGGGTTAGACTGCCAAAGCAAGTCAACTGTATCAGGGTGATGTTAGCTCTTAACCCTGACATTGAGAGTCAGGGTGAAGCCAGATGAAAGGTGAGTGAGGGGTGTGCCTCACAGCTCTTATCCCTAGCCAGGGAGAGCTTCAGACAAAGGAAGTGTGGGTCTAGAAAGTGGGAACCCTTCTACACTTATGACACTGACTCAACTGATCTTGGGTTAATGTCCACAAGGCATCAACATGTGATGTGAGCCAAGGGACGACTCAACAGATTAGCAGGAGGTGGACTACACACCTCTTGTGTCTGCCAATTGCCTTAACAAAGGTCTTTTCCTGCTTGGGGACAAAAATAAACAAGCACAAACATCGCCTCTTAAGGAGGACTTCAGACAGGTGCCTGGCCAAGTAACAGGCCAGGTCTTCCAGACTACATGGAGTTAGTGATTCTACCTCAATTGGTTTACACAACCAAGCAGCAGCACAAGCGAGTTCACAAAGAACTAGAGCAACTAAGGTACCTGAAATCAATCTAATATAGTCAGTACTCAGCTCAAACAGTTAAACAGACAAGTTAAAAGTCACACAGTTAACTGTACACAAGCAATGCATCAAGCAAAGCATAAGCCAATGCTCAACACAAATGAATTAGAAACCACCTACAAAACAAAATTAATGTTAATCAACATCATTCACATGAGCAACTCAAACCAAGTGCATTAATTCCTCCATGCCATTTGCCTTTTGTCCTGAAAACACAACTCAATCATGAGAAGCAAACCCTAGGACAAAGCCTAGGGTCAAAGGAGGAGAAATATTTCAAAACATAACATGAAACTTATCCAAAATCAAGTTCAATCAAATTAAAAACAAATCCAATTGGTCTCATGTTCAAATCATCAATCATTATCATTTCATGAAGCAAATAGTGCAAAGCATGCAATTTAGAACCTCATTGGACCAAACAGAATGCATCAATCCAAACTCAATCCAAAACAATTCAATAAATCTCCAAAAAATTCACAGCTAAACAGCATTCATTACATGTCAATCACACCAAATTTCAGGTCCATTGGACAATTGGAAGCAAGTCAATTAAATTCATCAAGTTAAAGCATGCTCATACAAGTCCAAACAAGGCACAATATCATGTATCAACTTCAAGCAAGCATAAAACAGTGTAGGAACATGATAAATGCACCAAACCAAAACCATGATACACTTCAAGATGTCTATAATCACTCCACAAAATTTCAAGCCCATCCAATGCATATCCAGAATTTCACAAAACATTTAAAAACATGACTCACAAAAGCTCCACATTTGGTCAAATAGAAAGGAAATTCTCAATCAAACTGGAAACACATCCAAAAGTTCCAGAAAAATTCACATGTGAACCTAACATCCAGAAATATCAACATGAAAAAATTTCAGCTCATTTCAAATTAATATGGCATGGTAACAAAATTCATGAAGTTGCACAAGAAATGGTGTGACACAAATTGTTACACCTCTAATGATCATGTCATATCTCTCAATCCAGGAACTCAAAAATCACAAACCATATATCAAAATGACCACTGAGGTCTCTAGAACAAGCATGCAAAATTTCAAGAATTTCTAATTAAGCATCATCATTTCATGATCAAAAGAGTAAGCATGGTGCAAGCAAACACATGTTCATACAAACCCTAGGCCATTCCAAAAATTACACGTGCACAATTTTATTAAAAATAACCAAAAAATAGTAGAGACTACAAGGATCATTCCACAAAAAATCTCACATTATTTGGACAAAAATTGGATGAGATATGGATTTTCTAATGTTGAGAAAAAATTAAAAAATGATGAACAAGCATGTGGAATCATGTGTACATGGTTGAAATAAATGGAAAAGGCAAAATGAGAAATAGCTGTAGCACGGGATCGAAGCCTGTACAGGCTTGAAAACTAGCGCGCGAACACCAATAATCATGTACAGTAAGCGAATTTTGGATCTAGCTCAAGTTTCTGGAAAATTTTAAAGTGTTCTTCATGTTCTTCATACACTCATAGGCTCAAGAACAAATCTCCACCAAATTGGACAAACCATATATCAATGGAAAGGTCTTTCCAAGCACATCATGAATCCATAATTATTTTGTCCTAATTCTTCCTAATCTAAGAGAATCGAAGCCAAACATAATCATGCATGAAAGTTCAAATCAACATAACTCTCTCATTTCTCAACCAAATTTAGTGGTTCGAATTGCAGAATTTTCTACTAAGAAAGATCTATCCAAATCATCAATCAATTTCAAGAATTATTGGATTCGAAAAATCACCTTGATTTGAGCACAGTGATGAATTCGCGTGTATTAGGCTTTGAAATGTGAAAACAGAACTTCTATGATGCTTGTGGAAGTGAATGGAACAAAGATTGGATGTTGATTGTACACGAACTTGATGAAATCTCAAATTTCCATGGATGAACCTCACTTTAACAGTCCAAAATCCAGCTTGAATTCCAATGGTTCTTGCTCCAATTAGCTTCAATAATGATTGTAGATGATGAATTGATGAAGAACAATGCAAGGTTTGTGGAGATTTTTGGAAAAAAAGTGAGAGAGAAAGTGAAGAGGTTTTTGTGATTTCTAGATCTAGATCTTGATTCTGTTGTTGCTAATCAGAAAACAGTTAGAATTTAGTTTATATATGTTATGTTAATGATGATTCTAATCCTAATTAGTGTTAATGTGATGGATTAGTGAAAATGCAATTTCATGCTAAATGGCAATTTGGTCAATTCACCCACACTTATGCAAAACCAATGTAATAGTGGAATTTTCTGGTTTGAGCAAGTTTCAAGTGGCATTTGTGAGCTAGTGCAAAAGGAATGGAGTGAAAATAATGAATATTTCTCAAAAACACCTTTTTCCCTCCACTTTTTAAAATTGGTCCACTTGAAAAATGGACTTTTTATGTGATGATTTTTCATGAAATGTAATGATGGATTATGATAGCTCATGTCAAATGAATTTTGCTCAAAGAAACTTCACTCAATTTGGCCTTGTGAATCAAAAGTTATGCCACTTTGAAATTCCACTTTTTTGGACAATGATCAATCCATAACTTGCCAACCACACATGAGAAATTCATGTTCTTGGACTTTTTGGAAAGGTGAGAGCAAGATCTACAACTTTCATGTTGAACAAAATTTCATTTGAAGCATTTTTGGACAGGTAATTTTGAGGAGAAAAACTTTCCATTTTTGGCAATTTTCAATTACAAGTCACTTTCTATTTTTGGAAAATTTCCATCTGACTTTATTTTCTTCATTCTTGATGTTTGAAATGTCAAATGAAACTTGTTTAGACATGAATGAAGTGTCTCTAACCCTCTCCCACCTCCAAATCCATCAATTCAGGCACAGTTGACCACAGTTGACTTTTCTGACTGATAGATGAATTTGGCTATGCACTAATAAAGTTGAGCCTCAAACTCCTGATGAAATGGCTCAATGATGAAACCCTAGCTTCCATAAGCTCAATATAACCATATGATCATCCCCATATCCACTGAAAACCCCATCTCCTTGCCAAGCCCTGATTGGCACCATGCAGATGATTAGGGTTGACTAGAGATCAAAACCCTAATCTCAAGGTATCTGATCAAGCAATGAATCTCTTGGATGATGATAAAACCATGATGATGATGATGTAACATTTCAACCAAGATAAAGCTCAACCTCCTTGACAACCAAGAAACCCTAATTTGAATCACACATCCTCAGATGGTTAATAATCAATTCAATTAAACCTTAGCTTGCATCTTAACCTCTTTATCTTCTGATCAAGACTTAGGAGGATGACTTGCTCAATGTAGCCACATGATATGCAACATGCTAATGACTAATGACCTAAGAAATGCAATGCAATATGTTAAGCTAGTCCCAAGAGAGGAGGGCAAATTTTGAGGTGTTACAGCTGCCCCTATTCAATCCACTGTGAACCTGTCGATATGAATAGCCTCAGCTTTCAGATGATCAGGATGAAGAGTGATTGAATACCAAGAACAGACGAACAATTTGCACTCTGATGGGAAATAATTAACAGTGCCTGTCAGAATCGGCAAAGAACACAATCTTGAAAGAAACACCCGTCTGGAACGGAGAAAGCCGGCCTGATCACCGAAACAGAAACGTCGATCTGGATACCAAAATAAATGGTAACGCAGGAATAACCATGGCCTGATCACCACCCCCGCTAAGGATTATTATTTTTTCCTTTTCTTGAACCCCGAAAATTTTGATGATTGCTTTTTTCATTTTCTCGAACCCCGAAATTTTCCTTTGCGCAAATGATCCCGGATCACTGCATTTGAACCCCGACATCTTTTTTGCCAAAATAATGAACCCCATTCTCCATTTGAACCCCAGTCGCCTGACGATAACTTGTGATCGCCATTGTGAACCCCATTCTCCAGAAAACACCTCGTGTCTCCCTTTCTCCATTTGAACCCCGCTCTCCAGAAAATGCCTCAACATTTCCCTTTCTCCATTTGAACCCCGTTGTAACAACCCGTATAATATATATCTAGAATAATATCATACAAGTGTTAAATCTTGGTACTGTCACAACATAAGTGCCTAATGGCATCAATATATATACATGTCCAAACTAAAACATCAATGGAACATGTTATACAATAATGCCTAAACAATAAAAAATCTAAGAACTATGTACAATATCTTCATTGCACACAACCCCACAGCGGAAGATCATGCTAAACAGCAAACCTTGAAACATCCATAACAGTTTCTCTTAGATCCAACCTGTAAAGAATACCTGAAAAAATAACAACAATGATGGGATGAGATAATAATCTCAGTGAGTTCTCCTATCCTATGGGTCCACTCGGCTCTATAGGGTTCTATTCAATGTTCAACTCATATCCAACTCAAGTCAACAAGGGAACGAAGACTTGAGCGATGGGGGACTATCTCGCAATTGTATGGCAACATGCATAAGAGTTCTCATAACTCAACCACGATCATTATTCAGATTCACGCAACATCGATCCCCAACCGGACCTACGTCTAGGCCAAGGCTTGGTTCACGCATGTCCGTATGATTCGACTTTCGCGGTGGATATCCGGTTCCCCTATGGGACTTAAACCCACTTTTAAGAACCATCACCCGTACGGGACTCTAACCCACCTAGGGTATCTTTCACCGTATGGGACTCTAACCCACATAGGTGTCCACCTTTCCCCCATGTCCGCCATGGTTGGGGCTCAAACTCAATTGAGGCTCGAATCATTGGTCCCACATCCCAATGCTTACTCATCTAAGCATACCAATAGAGATGTGTACCACCATAGAAAAACACACATTCTGAATACATGATCGGTTCCACAAAACATTGGTTCCACGAACCATAACAAATTCATCAATCATGGGTGACTTCATTCACCATAGTACACAAATAATAATATGGCATGTTCCATACAATGCGTCTCATTCTCAATCATGGCAACAATTCGTCCACGACCCCAATACTACTCCAAGTCAAGCACGCTTAACTATGGAGTTCTTATTGGTTAGGATACCGAAAAGAAGATTCATCTTGTTGATATAGGTAGTACCAATTAATCCTTATAAGCCTTCTTTCAACCATGTAGTCTCATACCTGCACAGCCTCAGGATCCCTCTCATTCCGATGTGAATTCGGTTTTTCCCCTAGAAGTTGCTAGGAGTGTCTTATTGTCATGCATCATGCATCGACAACCACTCCATCGCCCTCGGATGTTACATGTAACCACTCTTCGGCCTCTCCGACCTCGGGTGTTACACACTACATACTCTAGAAATCCTCGATGTGAACAATCATCAACTACATGCCCATAACTTTGTCTTAATGAATCTTAATGGTCTAATTACGCCTTTATCTAAAATGTACCCCATTACGACAGTTGTATTGCAACATCCACATTACTTCCACACTCGGTGTTCACTTGTCTTCCCATGGTAATTCCCCCAGTTCCAATTACAAAACCATTCTACTAGACTTCCTTAAATCCAACTTAATTGCTCTTATCCTCAACCAGTTCTCATACAACCAAAACCCACTGGAGCTTCCATTACTATATAATGTGCGCTATTTGCCTCCAACATAAACTCTTATAATTGATCTTTAGGTAACTCATCATTCCATAATGGTCTCTTACTAACACTGAACCGCTGACGAGCTATCTCAAATCCGATCTCCCTTCTAAAACTGAACATACTTGGTTTATCTTCTAACCTCCCTTTGGTCCATACATGTTTCACTTGGAATAGGAAACCATGTCCTCGAGTCTCTTCTTAGACTTCACCACTACCTTAGGCTCCCAACAAAACTGAACGTCCTTATCCCTCAAGTCTTCAACCACTTGCAAGGTACCATTCCAAATATATATATTCCATTAAGTACTCTTGTTCTTCCAAAATATTTTAGTGGCCTTAGAAACTGAAACACTGATACACTACCTCACTTCCAAACCTTATGACATATGCGTAACATAACCATCCTTTCTACTTTACCATACAGAATATTTACAATACTATTCCATATTAGTGAGTATATCTTACTCCACTAACAATCCACACCTTTCTCGAAGCTCTGACAATTCATCCAATAGAGATCTTCAACTTCTCAACTCTGTTAACACCGCAGAATCGCTTGAACGATACACTACTCTTCAATTCCATAATACCCAAATCACAACGCCTCTGAAACTTCAACTGGGCCATCTAGTTCTCCTTACTTTCTAACTCTTGGGTTGAGCCTATTCTCAAAGCACAAGTTCAACCCACACTTCAGAGTCCTCGTGGTCGCTCAACCATGATCCTACCTACCATGCACATAGCATTAGGTTGATCAGGCCCAATACTATATACAGTGATATTAAGAATCATGTTGGCTAAACACACATATGAGGCAGGAATAGATTTACTTATGATGTTTCAAGGCTAGGTCGAGAATCGACCTGCTCTGATACCAACTGTAACAACCCGTATAATATATATCTAGAATAATATCATACAAGTGTTAAATCTTGGTACTGTCACAACATAAGTGCCTAATGGCATCAATATATATACATGTCCAAACTAAAACATCAATGGAACATGTTATACAATAATGCCTAAACAATAAAAAATCTAAGAACTATGTACAATATCTTCATTGCACACAACCCCACAGCGGAAGATCATGCTAAACAGCAAACCTTGAAACATCCATAACAGTTTCTCTTAGATCCAACCTGTAAAGAATACCTGAAAAAATAACAACAATGATGGGATGAGATAATAATCTCAGTGAGTTCTCCTATCCTATGGGTCCACTCGGCTCTATAGGGTTCTATTCAATGTTCAACTCATATCCAACTCAAGTCAACAAGGGAACGAAGACTTGAGCGATGGGGGACTATCTCGCAATTGTATGGCAACATGCATAAGAGTTCTCATAACTCAACCACGATCATTATTCAGATTCACGCAACATCGATCCCCAACCGGACCTACGTCTAGGCCAAGGCTTGGTTCACGCATGTCCGTATGATTCGACTTTCGCGGTGGATATCCGGTTCCCCTATGGGACTTAAACCCACTTTTAAGAACCATCACCCGTACGGGACTCTAACCCACCTAGGGTATCTTTCACCGTATGGGACTCTAACCCACATAGGTGTCCACCTTTCCCCCATGTCCGCCATGGTTGGGGCTCAAACCCAATTGAGGCTCGAATCATTGGTCCCACATCCCAATGCTTACTCATCTAAGCATACCAATAGAGATGTGTACCACCATAGAAAAACACACATTCTGAATACATGATCGGTTCCACAAAACATTGGTTCCACGAACCATAACAAATTCATCAATCATGGGTGACTTCATTCACCATAGTACACAAATAATAATATGGCATGTTCCATACAATGCGTCTCATTCTCAATCATGGCAACAATTCGTCCACGACCCCAATACTACTCCAAGTCAAGCACGCTTAACTATGGAGTTCTTATTGGTTAGGATACCGAAAAGAAGATTCATCTTGTTGATATAGGTAGTACCAATTAATCCTTATAAGCCTTCTTTCAACCATGTAGTCTCATACCTGCACAGCCTCAGGATCCCTCTCATTCCGATGTGAATTCGGTTTTTCCCCTAGAAGTTGCTAGGAGTGTCTTATTGTCATGCATCATGCATCGACAACCACTCCATCGCCCTCGGATGTTACATGTAACCACTCTTCGGCCTCTCCGACCTCGGGTGTTACACACTACATACTCTAGAAATCCTCGATGTGAACAATCATCAACTACATGCCCATAACTTTGTCTTAATGAATCTTAATGGTCTAATTACGCCTTTATCTAAAATGTACCCCATTACGACAGTTGTATTGCAACATCCACATTACTTCCACACTCGGTGTTCACTTGTCTTCCCATGGTAATTCCCCCAGTTCCAATTACAAAACCATTCTACTAGACTTCCTTAAATCCAACTTAATTGCTCTTATCCTCAACCAGTTCTCATACAACCAAAACCCACTGGAGCTTCCATTACTATATAATGTGCGCTATTTGCCTCCAACATAAACTCTTATAATTGATCTTTAGGTAACTCATCATTCCATAATGGTCTCTTACTAACACTGAACCGCTGACGAGCTATCTCAAATCCGATCTCCCTTCTAAAACTGAACATACTTGGTTTATCTTCTAACCTCCCTTTGGTCCATACATGTTTCACTTGGAATAGGAAACCATGTCCTCGAGTCTCTTCTTAGACTTCACCACTACCTTAGGCTCCCAACAAAACTGAACGTCCTTATCCCTCAAGTCTTCAACCACTTGCAAGGTACCATTCCAAATATATATATTCCATTAAGTACTCTTGTTCTTCCAAAATATTTTAGTGGCCTTAGAAACTGAAACACTGATACACTACCTCACTTCCAAACCTTATGACATATGCGTAACATAACCATCCTTTCTACTTTACCATACAGAATATTTACAATACTATTCCATATTAGTGAGTATATCTTACTCCACTAACAATCCACACCTTTCTCGAAGCTCTGACAATTCATCCAATAGAGATCTTCAACTTCTCAACTCTGTTAACACCGCAGAATCGCTTGAACGATACACTACTCTTCAATTCCATAATACCCAAATCACAACGCCTCTGAAACTTCAACTGGGCCATCTAGTTCTCCTTACTTTCTAACTCTTGGATTAAGCCTATTCTCAAAGCACAAGTTCAACCCACACTTCAGAGTCCTCGTGGTCGCTCAACCATGATCCTACCTACCATGCACATAGCATTAGGTTGATCAGGCCCAATACTATATACAGTGATATTAAGAATCATGTTGGCTAAACACACATATGAGGCAGGAATAGATTTACTTATGATGTTTCAAGGCTAGGTCGAGAATCGACCTGCTCTGATACCAACTGTAACAACCCGTATAATATATATCTAGAATAATATCATACAAGTGTTAAATCTTGGTACTGTCACAACATAAGTGCCTAATGGCATCAATATATATACATGTCCAAACTAAAACATCAATGGAACATGTTATACAATAATGCCTAAACAATAAAAAATCTAAGAACTATGTACAATATCTTCATTGCACACAACCCCACAGCGGAAGATCATGCTAAACAGCAAACCTTGAAACATCCATAACAGTTTCTCTTAGATCCAACCTGTAAAGAATACCTGAAAAAATAACAACAATGATGGGATGAGATAATAATCTCAGTGAGTTCTCCTATCCTATGGGTCCACTCGGCTCTATAGGGTTCTATTCAATGTTCAACTCATATCCAACTCAAGTCAACAAGGGAACGAAGACTTGAGCGATGGGGGACTATCTCGCAATTGTATGGCAACATGCATAAGAGTTCTCATAACTCAACCACGATCATTATTCAGATTCACGCAACATCGATCCCCAACCGGACCTACGTCTAGGCCAAGGCTTGGTTCACGCATGTCCGTATGATTCGACTTTCGCGGTGGATATCCGGTTCCCCTATGGGACTTAAACCCACTTTTAAGAACCATCACCCGTACGGGACTCTAACCCACCTAGGGTATCTTTCACCGTATGGGACTCTAACCCACATAGGTGTCCACCTTTCCCCCATGTCCGCCATGGTTGGGGCTCAAACCCAATTGAGGCTCGAATCATTGGTCCCACATCCCAATGCTTACTCATCTAAGCATACCAATAGAGATGTGTACCACCATAGAAAAACACACATTCTGAATACATGATCGGTTCCACAAAACATTGGTTCCACGAACCATAACAAATTCATCAATCATGGGTGACTTCATTCACCATAGTACACAAATAATAATATGGCATGTTCCATACAATGCGTCTCATTCTCAATCATGGCAACAATTCGTCCACGACCTCACATAAGCGTCGTACGAATGAATACCGTATTCTCATACATGTATCTCACATGTTCCATAACCTAGATTATCTTTCTAAGTTATTAATCAAATTATTCTTCTAGGTTTCCTCACTCATCTTTGTAAGGTTTTTAATCGTGTTATTTCACCTTCCACATAACAACAATATTTAATTTTCATCATGATAAAATTCATGGCATTTATAAATCACATACTATTTTATAACATGGAACAATAATAATAGTCCTTTTTCATTATCTTACTAATGCATCCGTCCGAATCCAAAACGGAGTTATAACGCTCAATTAATTCATTAATCTATCTTAATCAAGATTTAGATTAATATTTATTCATTGCATAAGCATTCAACAACAACCTCTCTAGCCTAGTGGTAAGGCATGTACAGCTTCAAGGAGGTCCTGGGTTCGAACCCCACTGGTGACAAATTCTGCACAGACAGAATATTTAATTCTGTTTCAGTGTTAACCGGTTAACCACTCACGGAACTGCCCAGAATGTGAGTTTTGCTACGCGTTAACAACAACCAACACGAAGTTCCTAACTCCCAATTTCATGAAACTTATCCCCAAAGCTATAACTAAACTAAGAACTCACCTAGTGGTGGTTCCTTCCTCTTCTTCTCCTCTTCTTCCTCTTTCTCTTTTCTTCTTTCTTTTCTTTCTCTTCTTTCTGATATCTCTCTTCTATCCTACCTACTTCTTCTTATCTTTTCTCTTCTTTTCTTTTCCACCACACATACTCCTACTATATAATATATATAAATAACATATAATATTAAGTAGTAATCAAAATATCCCAATTGATATTTTATCTTCCAGCACCAATTGATCAATTATTAATGTTACCAAAAATGTCCTCTCTTGTACTTATTAATATTGGTCTGTCTCTTTATTAATAATTAATCCCTTCAGAGTTCACTGATTACTCTATTGGTCCCAATTGACAACATTTAGAGCACATAGGAACTCCAATTGTTGCAACTAACCAAAGATATAATACATAGGAATTCAATTGGTCTCAACTGACAACTAATTGAGCATTTAAGGGAATATGGGATATTACACCCGTTCTCTGCTTTCTTGTGATAATTCCGCTGGCAACATCGGAAATACACCAAACACCACTCTGAGGGCGACATATCAGAGGGTACACCTTCACAAAAGGAAGGTAACATGTGTATCTCTTCCTTAGAAGACACCCATAACGACTTCCATTGGCCTCAACCAAAGTCAACGGTGACACATGAACAGAAGATAATCCTGAGGACCTCATCCTGGACATAATCTTCAACTCCACTCTCTATTTGGACCCCACTCTCCAGAAAATGTCTCAACATTTCCCTTTCTCCATTTGAACCCCGATTGTCGCGCTGATCGCGTAACGTCCTTTGATTTCATTTCCATCTCCGCCCGACGGAAAGATTTCCTCCAGTATCGCACTACTGGGGAACATTGCTGATCTGACGTCATGATGCTAAACTCCTCAGAGTAACACCTTCACCATCCGGCGAAACTAAATCTCAAATGGTAACCACGGCTTGAGTCGCGCTGATCGCGTAACATTCCCATCTCTGTCCGACGGAAAAGTTTCCTCCAGTATCGCACTACTGGGGAAGTACTGCTGATAAAAAACAGTGCCAAACTCCTCGGAGCAACACCTTCACCCTCAGGCAACCACTTCTCAAACGGTAACCACGGTCTGAGACTAGCTCATGCTTGCAATATGATGCATGATTGATTTTTCTGCGTAATGCTCCATAATTATGGAAACGCTACGCGATTCATTATACAATATGCTATGCTTATCTACATGATGAATGTATAAAAAGTATCCCCCTCAAGGGACTCTTCTGGGGAGCTCGAGACACTCTGCTGAGGAACTCGCCAACACTCCGATCTCCACCCTGCTGGGGAATAGCACTGCTGCTGGGAAATAGGCAACCCTTGCTGGGGAAAAACCCCCTTTGCACCCGGTCCGCTTGGGGATACCGCTGGGGAAGAAATCACCAACGCTCTGTGGGGATACACCAATTTTTGACTTGCTGGGGATATAACAATCCCGACTCTGCTTGGAGAACCACCCACCACAGATACCTCTGCTGGGAAATAGCAACCTTCAGGCCTGGCGACTGGGGAAGCATTGATCTGAAACCTGCTGGGGATAGCCATCCTGACCCTGCTAGGGAATCCACAGACCTTGAATCTGCTGGGGAATTAGTCGTTCCGACTCTGCTTGGGGAGGAGGACAGTCTGGTACTGAACACCCGTCGACTCATCGAACCACGGTATTCATATCTAACTCCCATGTCAGCTTTCCAATTTTGAGAACTCCCAGACTCCTCTGGACTTTTTCTGCTCCATCATCTTGTATTCCCCACTGTTCCGCGCTCGACGGAGAACGAACTCCTGGGATTTATACAAACTTTTCAATCTTCCGACTTTGAAGAGTCTTCTTGATTAATTCTCAAGGATCGTCGTACGTCTCGTCGTCGTCTCTTCACCTCTCTTTTATTCATTCGTCCCTGACTGGACTCCATGGGGATTGTTTTGTCAAAAGCTTCCACATCACAATCTGCAAGTGAGTGAAAATATCTAACAGTACCTGCAAAAGAGATCGTTAGATAAAATCGTGCCCCAGGCGTGTCAAGATTTCAACACTTGGGTCACTCAACCTTCCGAATAAGATTTCAAGTTTTCAATCTTATAAACATGCATTGGAAGGGACCTGTATGCCTTAAAATGCAAGATTCTTTATCAAAATAATTGGACGTTTTTGCAATCAAAGCGGTAATGAAAAACAAAAAACAAAAATTATTTGACTGAATGTGCATTTTATTGATTGAAAAGTGTGTGGCTCAAATTGAGCAATACAAAGGAAGCAATTCCTGAAAAGAGGTAATTGCGCACAAAAGGAAAAATCTATCCTAATGGCAATATGAAACCCGTGATCTCATCGAGTTCCAACTCGGTTACACCCCATATGTCCTCAGACTCTCCTTGCTTTCTGCCTTTTGAACAAGACGCTTCCGACTGATCCCTACCGGGTATTATCCATGATGCCTTAACCAAAGCGCAAACGATCATGCCAGACGCAGTTGTTCGTTTCAATCCCTCTTTTGCCTGGACCGCCCTTTCGGGTTTTCAGTCCACCGGGATACCCTTTTTTGCCCAAGTCGCCTTTTCAGGTTTTCGACTCGCCGGGTGTACAATTTTTCATTTTATCCCTAATTTTTGCCCGAACCTTTTCATCATTTTTTTTGTTCGCCGGGATGCCCATTTTTGCCTGGACTATTTTATTCTTTTCGTCCAGCGGGTCTCTTTTATACGAAGTATTTTTTAACTGCGTCCGCATTCACAGGGGATGGAAAATCTTCGCCATCCATGGTCGTCAGCAACAAGGCTCCGCCAGAGAAAACCTTCTTGACCACGAATGGACCTTCATAATTGGGTGTCCATTTGCCCCTTCGATCGTTTTGAGGAGGAAGGATCCTTTTCAGCACCATATCACCTACGTGATATACCCGAGGTCGTACCTTTCTGTCAAAAGCACGCTTCATCCGTTGCTGGTACAACTGCCCATGACAAATGGTCGTCAGCCTCTTTTCCTCTATCAGGCTTAACTCTTCGTACCGGGTCCTTACCCATTCAGCCTCTTGCAACTTCACGTCCATCAGGACTCTCAAAGAGGGAATCTGAACCTCAACCGGTAGCACGGCTTCCATTCCATATACCAACGAGAAAGGCTTTGCCCCAGCACATGTACGCACCGAAGATCGATGCCCAGTATACAAGCTTGCTTCGTACTCAGCCACCCTTGCTGGTGCATTCAAATGCTATCCGGGAAACGAAGGGAACATGGGATCCCTTTCAGTATAACCAAAGCAGCACTAACTCCTTCACATTAGCCCCATCAGACATCAGAATCCGTTCGGATTCAGGGTCAGGCCCCTCCTCCGGGGCGGTTACTCTCAATCTTTCGATTTGAGCACCTCGAGATGTCCTCATCAGGGAACTCAAACCTCACCGGTTGATAATCCTCTACGGGTTGCTGGGCAATGTAATCAAACAATACACTCCCCTTGATTGCTTTCTGAGAGGTATATCGAATATCGCATTCAATCAAAATCATTTGCCCTCTTGCAACCTGTAACACCCCGATGAAATTAAGATAATTGTTTAAATTAAGTTAATATTTTATTTATTAATTTAATTAAATAATTAGAAAATTATTGGATTATTAATATTATTATTGGGATAATATTATTGGGTTTTATTATTTGAGTATATAAGTTGGAATAATAAAAAGTCCTAATTTTTTGGGGAAAAGGGTTTTCACGTGAAAAGGAACAGAGAAGCGGCTGAAAGTGGAAAAAGGCAAAGAGGCAGAGCAAGAGAAGAGGAAAAGCTTGAAGCTAACGGAATTTGCCGGATTGACTCAGGTAAGGGGGGTTTATCATCGATTAACGGGTATTATGGGATAGTATGTGATGGGTAGTGAGAAACCATTGAAATTGCCTCTGATTGAATGATATATGTGATGAACTTGTGACTTATTGATGAACGAATTTGGGTGATGATTGATGAGAAATTCGTAGGAATTAGAGGTAGAAAGGTTAACAATTTGTGAAATCGAAAATGTATGATTCGTGTTAGATGTTATGTGTAATATTGTGTGAAATTTGGACTGTGGAAGGGTAAATTGGATAGATCCCGTAGCAGAGAAAGCCATTGCAGATCTGAGAGTTCTGGTTTCTGGTCATACGCGTATGGCACTAGGCAATACGCGTATGAGATGGCTGGTACGCGTATGGCACTAGGCAATACGCGTATGGATGAGGAAGATGATGTTTTGAACGTGCTTTGGTCTCTGTTGGTACGCGTATGGGAATGTGATACGCGTAGCATACGCGTATGGGCGTGGGCATTACGCGTATGGATTTGGTCAGGCGTGGGCAATACGCGTATGGGCATAGGCAATACGCGTATGGGCAGAATTGTGATTTTTCTGTGCTGTTGTTGTGCATTTTTTGGTTGTTTAGGCTGAGTGATGTACTTAGCTGATGTATGATGTAGCAGGGATCATTTCCCGTTGTTTTGAGTAGTATAGGCATTAGTAGAATGTGCTAATACTGTATTTGATTATGTGGCATGATGTGATATGCTTTTGTGATAAAATGTATTAATGATGTGTGATGATAAGCATGATGCTGTGAATGTATCAGTTATGTATGCATTTGTGAATAGACTGTTTTATGGCTTAGAGTGTGAGCTTATGTCTATTCTTGAATTGTTGCTGTTGTTGTTGCATTGCTAGGTGATTAGCATGCTTATTCTAGCCTTTGGGGCTGTAGCTAATTCCCATGGTGAGGAATTAGTGAGTGAACCATGGTGGGTTTGTTGTTGATGTTTGCATGCTAGATGATTAGTGTGCATAGTCTAGCCTTCGGGGCTGTAGCTAATTCCCATGGTGAGGAATTGGTGAGTGAGTCATTAGATCTCAAATGAGTGGGACTAGTGAGCTTAGTAGCCGTATCTGGATTTGATCGGTGAGCTTGAACTGTATGTTCAAGAATAGTCGGTACCGCATGTGTGGAGTCTCACTTCATAATGAATGTATGGCATATAATATGAATGGATGTATTCCAGTATTATATGTGTGTTATGTGTTGTGTTGTTGATGTTGAGTATGGTTGAGATTATACATATGCTATATGTTACTGTTGAATATGATGTTTGAACGGATATTGCCGTTGCTGAGTGCGTAGTCTGATTAGGGTGAATTGATGTGTTATTTACTTAGCATTACATGTTGTTCTATAATGCTTATTATATTGATTGAGGAACTCACCCTTACATCTATTTTTCAGGTAACGAGCAGTGAGTTGAGTAGAAGCTAGTGCTATGGAGTCTAGTGTCGTCCTTAGTGGGTCATGCTCTGGTAGATGTAACATCGGGAGGGAATGTTTGACTATGTTTTAATTTAGTTGTTGATTCAACTTTACATGTAATGTAGTACATGATTTGAATGTCGATGTTTTGTACCCGCTGCGAATTATGCAAAAGAGTCTTATTTTGATTTAATAAATGAGCATGACAGGATATTTTGATAATTGTTGTGAAATGATTGTGTGACACCCTTCGGGGCATAATTACTCTGATTGATATGTTATTATTTTAATTAAATATTTTGGGGTATTTAGAAGGGTGTTACATTAGTGGTATCAGAGCATAGTCGGTCGAGTCGAGTCGTAATTATTCTGTTTCCCCTGTACGGGATAGGTGTTGTGTAACCCTATCAGTACTTATTGTTTTAGCTTGTTGGGTTTTCAGAATAGAGATGGCTGGAAGAGGTAGAGATGATGCTGCAATTGCTGAGGCTCTGGGCATGCTAGCTGGAGTACTTGGAGGGAATCCAAATGTTGTGGGAATGGGAGCTGCTCGTCAACTGAGTGAATTCCAGAAGAATAATCCTCCAATGTTCAAGGGAGCATACGATCCAGATGGCGCTCAGAAGTGGTTGAAGGAGATCGAGAGAATCTTCCGAGTAACTGAGTGTGCCGATAACCAGAAGGTCAGGTTCGGTACGCATATGCTGTCAGAGGAAGCTGATGATTGGTGGGTTGCTACCCGCACTGAGTTGGAAACTGCTGGGAATGCTGAGATTACTTGGGCAGTGTTCAGAGAGAGATTTCTGAGGAAGTACTTTCCAGAGGATGTCAGAGGGAAGAAAGAAATAGAATTCTTGGAATTGAAGCAGGGTAACCGGTCTGTTACTGAGTATGCTGCTAAGTTCACAGAACTGTCAAAGTATTATACTCCCTATAGTGAGGCTACTGGAGAATTTTCCAAATGTGTGAAGTTTGAGAACGGGTTGCGTCCCGAGATCAAGCAGGCGATTGGATATCCGCGGATCAGGGTGTTTTCTGATTTGGTTGACTGTTGCAGGATTTTCGAACAGGATTCCAAGGCTAGAGCAGAGAGCTATCAGCAAAGGGTTGATAGGAAAGGTAAGAATCAGATTGATCGTGGGAAACCGTATGCAGCTGGCAAAGGTTTCCAGAGGCAGAGTGGGATGAAGAGGCCTAGTGGGGGAGACTCTAGTGCTCCTGTTAAGTGTTACAGATGTGGTCGGGCTGGACATCGTGTTCATGAGTGTACCAGTGCTGAGATGAAGTGTTTCAAGTGTGGTAAAGGTGGTCATTTGGCTGCAGAGTGCCGGTTGAAGACTGTAACTTGTTTCAACTGTGGAGAGTTGGGCCATATCAGTCCACAGTGTCCTAAGCCAAAGAAAGAGAATCAGTCAGGAGGCAAGGTCTTTGCTTTATCGGGTTCTGAGACTTCTGCAGATGATCGTTTGATCCGAGGTACGTGTTATATTAATGGCTTTCCTCTTGTAGCTATTATTGACACAGGTGCGACTCATTCTTTTATATCTTTGGATTGTGCTGTGAAACTTAAGTTAGAGATATCTGAGATGTTGGGTAGTATGGTGATTGATACTCCTGCGAAGGGTTCAGTGACTACTACTTCAGTTTGTTTGAGTTGTCCTTTGAGTATTTTTGGTAGAGACTTTGGGATAGACCTTGTGTGTCTTCCACTAGTGCAGATTGATGTTATCCTGGGTATGAATTGGTTGGTGTTTAACCGAGTTTCTATCAACTGTTTTGATAAGACTGTGATATTCCCTGAGATTGAAGAAGGAAAGGATTTGTTTCTATCAGCGAGGCAGGTGAATGAGGAAGTAGCAGATGGGGCAGAGTTGTTTATGCTGTTAGCGACTTTGGAAGCTAAAGATAAACTGGTGATTTGTGATCTGGCTGTGGTGTGTGATTTTCCTGATGTGTTTCCTGAAGAAGTGAATGAATTGCCGCCAGAGCGTGAAGTTGAGTTCTCGATTGATTTGGTACCTGGTACTAGACCGATATCGATGGCTCCATACCGTATGTCTGCTGTTGAGTTAGCGGAATTGAAGAGTCAGTTGGAAGATCTGTTGGATAAGAAATTTATTCGTCCGAGTGTGTCGCCGTGGGGTGCACCAGTGTTATTGGTTAAGAAGAAAGAAGGTACTATGAGGTTGTGTGTGGACTACAGGCAACTGAATAAAGTGACGATCAAGAATCTGTATCCTTTGCCGAGGATTGATGATTTGATGGATCAGTTGGTTGGTGCGAGTGTGTTTAGCAAGATAGATTTGAGATCTGGGTATCACCAGATACGTGTGAAAATTGAGGATATTCAGAAGACTGCTTTCAGAACAAGGTATGGACATTATGAGTATTCTGTAATGCCTTTTGGTGTGACTAATGCGCCTGGAGTATTTATGGAGTATATGAATAGGATTTTCCATCCGTACCTAGACAAGTTTGTGGTAGTGTTTATTGATGACATTTTAGTGTATTCGAAATCTGAAGAAGAGCATGCTGAGCATTTGAGAGTGGTTTTGGGAGTTCTACGAGAAAAGAAGTTATTTGCTAAACTGTCTAAGTGTGAATTTTGGTTAGAAGAAGTTAGTTTTCTTGGTCATGTGATTTCAAGAGGTGGTGTTGCTGTTGATCCTTCTAAGATAGAAGCGGTGTCTAAGTGGGAAGCTCCGAAGTCAGTTTCTGAGATAAGAAGTTTTCTTGGACTTGCAGGTTATTATAGGAAGTTCATTGAGGGATTTTCTAAGTTGGCGTTACCGTTGACGATGTTGACTAGAAAGGGGCAAGCGTTTGTTTGGGACTCAAGATGTGAAGAAGGTTTCCAAGAGTTAAAGAGAAGGTTAACTACTGCTCCTATTCTGATATTACCGAGTTCGTCGGAATCATTTGAGGTTTACTGTGATGCTTCATTGTTGGGCTTGGGTGGTGTGTTGATGCAGAATAAGCAGGTTATAGCTTATGCTTCGAGACAGCTAAGGGTTCATGAGAGGAACTATCCGACACACGATTTAGAGTTGGCAGCTGTGGTATTTGTTCTGAAGTTGTGGAGGCATTACTTGTACGGGTCGAGATTTGAGGTTTTCAGTGACCATAAGAGTTTAAAGTATTTGTTTGATCAGAAAGAGCTGAATATGAGACAGAGGAGATGGTTAGAATTTCTGAAGGATTATGACTTTGGTTTGAATTACCATCCGGGTAAAGCAAATGTAGTGGCTGATGCATTGAGTCGGAAATCATTGCATATGTCTATGTTAATGGTTAAAGAATTGGATTTGATTGAGCAGTTTAGAGACTTGAGTTTGGTGTGTGAGAGTACTCACAATAGTGTTAAATTAGGGATGTTGAAGTTAACGAATGGTATTTTGGATGAGATCAGAGAGGGTCAGAAATCCGATGTGCTTTTGGTTGATAAGCTGACTCTAGTGAATCAAGGTCAAGGTGGTGAATTCAGAGTTGATGAGAATGGTGTTTTGAGATTTGGTAATCGGGTGTGTATTCCGGATGTTACTGAGCTTAAGAAGAGCATTCTTGAAGAAGGACATCGTAGTGGTTTGAGTATTCATCCTGGAGCTACGAAGATGTATCATGATTTGAAAAAGTTATTTTGGTGGCCGAGAATGAAGAAAGAAATTGCGAGTTTTGTTTATTCCTGTTTGACTTGTCAGAAGTCAAAGATTGAGCATCAGAAGCCGTCTGGGCTAATGCAACCGTTGGCTATTCTAGAGTGGAAGTGGGATAGTATCAGTATGGATTTTGTTTCTGGTTTGCCGAGGACAAGTAAGAATTTTGAGGCTATATGGGTAATTGTTGATAGATTGACGAAGTCGGCTCATTTCATTCTGATCAGAATGGATTATCCGTTAGAGAGATTAGCCGAGTTGTATATTGAGAAGATTGTAAGTTTGCATGGTATTCCGTCGAGTATTGTTTCGGACAGAGATCCTAGATTTACATCGAAATTTTGGGAAGGTTTGCAGAGAGCTTTGGGAACTAAGCTGAGATTGAGTTCTGCATATCATCCGCAGACTGATGGTCAGACTGAGAGGACGATTCAGTCATTAGAGGATCTTTTGAGAGCTTGTGTTTTGGAAAAGGGAGGTGCTTGGGATTGTTATTTACCTTTGATTGAGTTTACCTACAACAATAGTTTTCATTCGAGCATTGGTATGGCACCGTTTGAAGCTTTGTATGGTAGGAGATGTCGGACACCTTTATGTTGGTATGAGTCCGGTGAGAGTGCTGTGGTTGGACCAGAGATTGTTCAACAAACTACGGAAAAGATTAAGATGATTCAGGAGAAAATGAGAATTGCTCAGAGTCGTCAGAAGAGTTATCATGATAAGAGGAGGAAGTCACTTGAGTTCCAAGAGGGAGATCATGTGTTTCTTCGTGTTACTCCGATAACTGGTGTTGGTCGAGCTTTGAAGTCGAAGAAGTTGACACCTCGATTTATTGGTCCTTATCAGATTTTGGAGAGGATAGGAGAGGTAGCCTATCGTATCGCTTTACCACCGTCGCTTGCGAATTTGCATGAGGTTTTTCATGTGTCTCAGTTGAGGAGGTACATTCATGATCCGTCGCATGTAGTCCAAATAGATGATGTACAGGTGAGAGATAACCTGACTGTGGAAACATCACCTATGAGGATCGAGGATCGAGAATTGAAGCAGTTGCGGGGTAAAGAGATTGCCTTGGTGAAGGTAGCTTGGGGAGGACCAGCAGGTGGCAATGTGACTTGGGAACTTGAGAGCCAGATGAAGGAGTCTTATCCTGAGTTGTTCGCTTAAGGTATGTTTTCGAGGACGAAAACTCTTTTAGTGGGGGAGAGTTGTAACACCCCGATGAAATTAAGATAATTGTTTAAATTAAGTTAATATTTTATTTATTAATTTAATTAAATAATTAGAAAATTATTGGATTATTAATATTATTATTGGGATAATATTATTGGGTTTTATTATTTGAGTATATAAGTTGGAATAATAAAAAGTCCTAATTTTTTGGGGAAAAGGGTTTTCACGTGAAAAGGAACAGAGAAGCGGCTGAAAGTGGAAAAAGGCAAAGAGGCAGAGCAAGAGAAGAGGAAAAGCTTGAAGCTAACGGAATTTGCCGGATTGACTCAGGTAAGGGGGGTTTATCATCGATTAACGGGTATTATGGGATAGTATGTGATGGGTAGTGAGAAACCATTGAAATTGCCTCTGATTGAATGATATATGTGATGAACTTGTGACTTATTGATGAACGAATTTGGGTGATGATTGATGAGAAATTCGTAGGAATTAGAGGTAGAAAGGTTAACAATTTGTGAAATCGAAAATGTATGATTCGTGTTAGATGTTATGTGTAATATTGTGTGAAATTTGGACTGTGGAAGGGTAAATTGGATAGATCCCGTAGCAGAGAAAGCCATTGCAGATCTGAGAGTTCTGGTTTCTGGTCATACGCGTATGGCACTAGGCAATACGCGTATGAGATGGCTGGTACGCGTATGGCACTAGGCAATACGCGTATGGATGAGGAAGATGATGTTTTGAACGTGTTTTGGTCTCTGTTGGTACGCGTATGGGAATGTGATACGCGTAGCATACGCGTATGGGCGTGGGCATTACGCGTATGGATTTGGTCAGGCGTGGGCAATACGCGTATGGGCATAGGCAATACGCGTATGGGCAGAATTGTGATTTTTCTGTGCTGTTGTTGTGCATTTTTTGGTTGTTTAGGCTGAGTGATGTACTTAGCTGATGTATGATGTAGCAGGGATCATTTCCCGTTGTTTTGAGTAGTATAGGCATTAGTAGAATGTGCTAATACTGTATTTGATTATGTGGCATGATGTGATATGCTTTTGTGATAAAATGTATTAATGATGTGTGATGATAAGCATGATGCTGTGAATGTATCAGTTATGTATGCATTTGTGAATAGACTGTTTTATGGCTTAGAGTGTGAGCTTATGTCTATTCTTGAATTGTTGCTGTTGTTGTTGCATTGCTAGGTGATTAGCATGCTTATTCTAGCCTTTGGGGCTGTAGCTAATTCCCATGGTGAGGAATTAGTGAGTGAACCATGGTGGGTTTGTTGTTGATGTTTGCATGCTAGATGATTAGTGTGCATAGTCTAGCCTTCGGGGCTGTAGCTAATTCCCATGGTGAGGAATTGGTGAGTGAGTCATTAGATCTCAAATGAGTGGGACTAGTGAGCTTAGTAGCCGTATCTGGATTTGATCGGTGAGCTTGAACTGTATGTTCAAGAATAGTCGGTACCGCATGTGTGGAGTCTCACTTCATAATGAATGTATGGCATATAATATGAATGGATGTATTCCAGTATTATATGTGTGTTATGTGTTGTGTTGTTGATGTTGAGTATGGTTGAGATTATACATATGCTATATGTTACTGTTGAATATGATGTTTGAACGGATATTGTCGTTGCTGAGTGCGTAGTCTGATTAGGGTGAATTGATGTGTTATTTACTTAGCATTACATGTTGTTCTATAATGCTTATTATATTGATTGAGGAACTCACCCTTACATCTATTTTTCAGGTAACGAGCAGTGAGTTGAGTAGAAGCTAGTGCTATGGAGTCTAGTGTCGTCCCTAGTGGGTCATGCTCTGGTAGATGTAACATCGGGAGGGAATGTTTGACTATGTTTTAATTTAGTTGTTGATTCAACTTTACATGTAATGTAGTACATGATTTGAATGTCGATGTTTTGTACCCGCTGCGAATTATGCAAAAGAGTCTTATTTTGATTTAATAAATGAGCATGACAGGATATTTTGATAATTGTTGTGAAATGATTGTGTGACACCCTTCGGGGCATAATTACTCTGATTGATATGTTATTATTTTAATTAAATATTTTGGGGTATTTAGAAGGGTGTTACACAACCCGTCCGGTCACTGCTGGCTTCTCAAATATGTACTTGATCAGATCCATCTCGAAATCCACAAAGTGGTATGAACCAGCATACACTGTCTCGGTCGGCGAGCAGCCTATGCCAAAGTACATCAAGTTTTTTCGAGGAGTGAATGTATTGTTTCACAGTCGATAAACTTTTTGCTAAGGTAAATTGCATGCTCTTTTCGACCAGACTCGTCATGCTGCCCCAGTACGCCTCGTAGACCCCTCGAAGGCCGTCAAGTACAGAATTGATGGTCGTCCCTCCACAGGGAGACGTCAGAATCAGAGGCTCCTGCAACTTATTCTTTTATTTTTTCAATGCCCCTTGGCAATCATTATTCCACCTGACCGTTTGATCCGTTTTCATACGGGTTCATACATGGATGTTAGAGGAGATGTGAACCATGACATGTAGTTCAATCTACCTAATAGACCACGAACCTCTCTTTCCATTCTCGGTTCAGGCATTTCTTATTTTGTTTTTCCCTTTTTTTTTTCTTTTTTTTTTTTTTTTTTAAGCAGGATCAACCTCGATTCCTCTCTTACAATGAACCCCAACATCTTACCGGACCGCACTCTGATAGTGCACTTATCTGAATTCAACCTCAGTTTGAATTGTCTCAACCAGTTCACTCAGCTTGGTCAGATCCACCAGATGCCCCTCTTCTGCTTGGGACTTTGCTATCATGTCATCAACATAGCATTCAATTTCATGATGAATCATATCATGAAACAAAGTCACCATGGCTCTCTGATAAGTAGCACCGGCGTTCTGCTTCTCTAGAGGACAGTCTTCTCTCCATGGTAGCTTGTGCATAATGACATCGGTATCCGACCTTGGCATATCCTGACACAACCAGGCGAAGGTATCCACATGCTCTTTCAACAAGGCTACCATTCTGCTCTCGACTCGCCTCTGAAGCGGCCCTAATTTTCACTTCCTTTCTGACCTCAGCGGTATACAGGTTAACAAGCCCAACTTGCTCTTCGTGCAGCTGAATCACCTTCTCCTCTTGTTAAACAACCTGGCTAATTCCAGCAGATCACAATCTTCTTCGCCTTCTTCTTCGACATGATAGATCGGATTGTCGAAATCATATGAGGTGTAACCAAATCGTTATCAACGAGATCCGGAGAATTATATTTTTTTTGAAGTCGGAACGAGACACATCAAAAGGAAAAAAATGAAAACAAACATTGCCATTTTTATTTGTTTTTAAACTGCAAAAATAAATGAAAAACAGGGAACATCGCTTTTAATGTGAAAAATATCCATTTATTAATGATGCAAAATGTTGCAAAATGAAACATGAGGTGGCCCTTACAATGAACCATTACGTGTCGGGCAACACGTATGGCTTTCATGCAAGTAAAACTGAAAAACAGAAATCATTACTCTTCCGGACGAGTGACAGTGATGATCTTGTTAGACCCTCCAATTCCCTGGTACGCACGACTTTATCCAACCGTCAAACTCGCAGTCACTGTCAGTCTCTTCACCTACCGCACAGGCGTGATCCGAATCTTCAGCAATTGCACTCACCATCGCCTGACCATGCGCCGACATGGGATTAGCATTAACATTCGGTGACGGTGCAAAATTGATGGCCTTGGGGTCTACCAGATCCTGGACAACATGCTTAAAAGCTCTGCAGCCCTCAATGTTATGCCCTGGTGTACCAGAATGGAATTCACACTGGGCGTTCTCATCATAGTTAGGAGGCCTCTGATCTGATCTTAATGGAACCATCGTCCTTGGCTGAACCAACCCAAGATCCATCAACTTCTTGAACAGAACATCATACGTCATGGGTGGCCTATCAAATTGACGATCAACCCCCTTTCTTCTCACTTGCTTCCCAGCTCTCTGTGCTCTCTGTTGAGGTGGCTGATGTCGCTGCGGTGCAGGTGAATTACCAACATGAATGATTATAGTGGCAGCATAAGGGTGGTAACGATCCTTACCGTGTTCTCTTTTTGCTTGCACACCACCTGGTTCAATCTCCTTCTTAAGCTGACCATTGTCAGGGGGCTTCCTTACCACGGCGCCAGAGGGGTTGTTTACTTCGGATGACGGAACCTTTCCCCGAACTTTCTCCTTGATCATCCAGCCTTCAATCCTTTCCAATCTCTCCGCCATGGCTTTCTGTCCCAAGGCAAGCCCTTGCACAACACTGAACAACTCCCTCATCATCTCTTTTAGTTTGAGAATATCGGCGTTGGATGGATCCATCAGTCTGGGTTTGTTGAGTCTAGCAGGGTATCTGGGCGGAAAAGCTGTGCGCACCGGTTAGATACTGACACCTACAAAACAGCAAACAGGTTAATATGCATGAATGCAACGTCTATCCATACGAGGAAGCTTCTATCTTTCGATCCTGGTTTCATCGAGACAGATAAAATTTCGACAATAACATTCTGACATCAGGATGTCTCTCAACCAGAATCGCAATCGAGAATGTACCCTGAGTATGGATAGACATGAGTTAGATGCAGAGGAATGCAAAATATGGATGATGCTGATGCGTGAATGCAATGCACTGCGCCATCCTCCAAGTCATCTGAACATCTGTTGCACTGAAGCCCTGATCTCTGAACTGATCACACCCATCTGAGGCACTGAGCAATCATAAATCCGACTCGGGGATTCCGAAATAAACGGAACTGAAAGATACATCACCATCATCATCACACAGATCCATTGAGCAGATAACCATAGGAACCTCTGAATCGGCCCGGGGAATCCTGAAATAAACGGATCCCCACTGATAAATAACACGGACAGCACTCCGGCGTCTCGGAAATAAACGTCCACAAATCCGACTTATAAATAGGACTCTGATCAACGGAACCATCAGTCACCATCAAAGGCACCATCAGAACATGCATCTGTAAGAATCACCCTCCCCTCACAGGTAAATTCTAATCAGGTCATCCTAAGGCGGATAATAGTCTCGACAATCGGGCAAAGATCCTCAATGGGTTTGCCCTTTCGGGTGTGCCATTGTAGCTCTCCTGAGATCGTCTAAACCAAAGATCCGGGAAAGAGCGGTCACCGAAGTCAATAGCTCAAAAGAGGTAACCCAACCAAAGTGGAAAACCCCACTGAGGAAGAGCACTCTCAGATGAACCTCGTCCGGCTTGTGGTATGTCACGTCGCAACAACATGCCCAACCAACATGTGAGGAACGTGAGACCACACTAATCCTAGGTGTATACTCGGGCCCGGGTTTTAGCCCCACTTAGAACACCCACCCCAAAACAAAGGAACCACCTGCACAGAGGACGGCAACATGATAGTATGATGCATGCAAATATTTATGCAAATAGATACACAATCAGAATAATAAATGCAATAAATAAAGCGGCACAAGCAACCTAAACTATCCTAGAACGCTAGGAGAGACTCGCTTAGGGAAGATGGACCAGCAATAGGTCAACTTCTATAGTCCCCAGCAAAGTCGCCAGCTATCGCATCCGCGAAAAACAACCGGCGGGCTGAAACAAAAACAACACAGAGCCGCCACCGTGCGTTATTTATCCCAAAAAGGGAAAGGAAACGCTCGAAGTAAACCTGGGAAAAGCATGGTCTCACGACCAAAGAGAATGGGATCGGGAGTCGGTTATGCGAAGGGAAGGTATTAGCACCCCTACGCATCCGTCGTACTCGACGGGATCCACGCTCTAAAAGATAGGTTAAGGTTGCTAAAACAAACATCACACACACAAACTGAAGACCACACAGGTGGAGAAAGAGGGGAGAGGGCTCGCTAGGATATCGCATCCTATGCCTACGTATCTCGTCTGGAACTAGAATCAGAGCTGCCGTAGTTCGGCTCACGCACGCCGAAACAAACACACGCACAAAAAGGCAAACATGGAACCCGAACGCCAATCGCTGGACTTACATCAGCTTCCGAACCAAACAAACCCACACTGGAAACCAGATGCCACTTGATGGACTTATACCGGACTCCAAGCACACAACAAGAGGATACGGAATGCCAATGGTTGGGCTTACATCCATCTCCTACACACACAAGAAGAAACAAACAACAAGTTACTAAGGAGTCGGGAACTCGAGCCTAGCAACTGTCAAGCAAACACATACAAAAAGAAAAAGGGTGCCCGGAGAGACCTCGCACGGTCTCCTGCCTACGTACCTCATCTGGTATGAGGATCAGGGCGACGTAGTTCCCCTGAACGGGAAAGAAATTCTAACCAGATACAAAGGGAGACACACTACTAGGGAGCTGTACTCGAGCCTAGATGTTATCATGCATCATTGCCCTATGTTATGGTTTCTATCCTAACTTGCACTGGCAGCAAGCTAATCCTAAACAGGCAAAGCAATCAAAGCAAAGCAAACATTCACAATTAGCACACACTATATCCAGACAAAGGTGGCTCAAACAGGGGTTAGACTGCCAAAGCAAGTCAACTGTATCAGGGTGATGTTAGCTCTTAACCCTGACATTGAGAGTCAGGGTGAAGCCAGATGAAAGGTGAGTGAGGGGTGTGCCTCACAGCTCTTATCCCTGGCCAGGGAGAGCTTCAGACAAAGGAAGTGTGGGTCTAGAAAGTGGGAACCCTTCTACACTTATGACACTGACTCAACTGATCTTGGGTTAATGTCCACAAGGCATCAACATGTGATGTGAGCCAAGGGACGACTCAACAGATTAGCAGGAGGTGGACTACACACCTCTTGTGTCTGCCAATTGCCTTAACAAAGGTCTTTTCCTGCTTGGGGACAAAAATAAACAAGCACAAACATCGCCTCTTAAGGAGGACTTCAGACAGGTGCCTGGCCAAGTAACAGGCCAGGTCTTCCAGACTACATGGAGTTAGTGATTCTACCTCAATTGGTTTACACAACCAAGCAGCAGCACAAGCGAGTTCACAAAGAACTAGAGCAACTAAGGTACCTGAAATCAATCTAATATAGTCAGTACTCAGCTCAAACAGTTAAACAGACAAGTTAAAAGTCACATAGTTAACTGTACACAAGCAATGCATCAAGCAAAGCATAAGCCAATGCTCAACACAAATGAATTAGAAACCACCTACAAAACAAAATTAATGTTAATCAACATCATTCACATGAGCAACTCAAACCAAGTGCATTAATTCCTCCATGCCATTTGCCTTTTGTCCTGAAAACACAACTCAATCATGAGAAGCAAACCCTAGGACAAAGCCTAGGGTCAAAGGAGGAGAAATATTTCAAAACATAACATGAAACTTATCCAAAATCAAGTTCAATCAAATTAAAAACAAATCCAATTGGTCTCATGTTCAAATCATCAATCATTATCATTTCATGAAGCAAATAGTGCAAAGCATGCAATTTAGAACCTCATTGGACCAAACAGAATGCATCAATCCAAACTCAATCCAAAACAATTCAATAAATCTCCAAAAAATTCACAGCTAAACAGAATTCATTACATGTCAATCACACCAAATTTCAGGTCCATTGGACAATTGGAAGCAAGTCAATTAAATTCATCAAGTTAAAGCATGCTCATACAAGTCCAAACAAGGCACAATATCATGTATCAACTTCAAGCAAGCATAAAACAGTGTAGGAACATGATAAATGCACCAAACCAAAACCATGATACACTTCAAGATGTCTATAATCACTCCACAAAATTTCAAGCCCATCCAATGCATATCCAGAATTTCACAAAACATTTAAAAACATGACTCACAAAAGCTCCACATTTGGTCAAACAGAAAGGAAATTCTCAATCAAATTGGAAACACATCCAAAAGTTCCAGAAAAATTCACATGTGAACCTAACATCCAGAAATATCAACATGCAAAATTTCAGCTCATTTCAAATTAATATGGTATGGTAACAAAATTCATGAAGTTGCACAAGAAATGGTGTGACACAAATTGTTACACCTCTAATGATCATGTCATATCTCTCAATCCAGGAACTCAAAAATCACAAACCATATATCAAAATGACCATTGAGGTCTCTAGAACAAGCATGCAAAATTTCAAGAATTTCTAATTAAGCATCATCATTTCATGATCAAAAGAGTAAGCATGGTGCAAGCAAACACATGTTCATACAAACCCTAGGCCATTCCAAAAATTACACGTGCACAATTTTATTAAAAATAACCAAAAAATAGTAGAGACTACAAGGATCATTCCACAAAAAATCTCACATTATTTGGACAAAAATTGGATGAGATATGGATTTTCTAATGTTGAGAAAAAATTAAAAAATGATGAACAAGCATGTGGAATCATGTGTACATGGTTGAAATAAATGGAAAAGGCAAAATGAGAAATAGCTGTAGCACGGGATCGAAGCCTGTACAGGCTTGAAAACTAGCGCGCGAACACCAATAATCATGTACAGTAAGCGAATTTTGGATCTAGCTCAAGTTTCTGGAAAATTTTAAAGTGTTCTTCATGTTCTTCATACACTCATAGGCTCAAGAACAAATCTCCACCAAATTGGACAAACCATATATCAATGGAAAGGTCTTTCCAAGCACATCATGAATCCATAATTATTTTGTCCTAATTCTTCCTAATCTAAGAGAATCGAAGCCAAACATAATCATGCATGAAAGTTCAAATCAACATAACTCTCTCATTTCTCAACCAAATTTAGTGGTTCGAATTGCAGAATTTTCTACTAAGAAAGATCTATCCAAATCATCAATCAATTTCAAGAATTATTGGATTCGAAAAATCACCTTGATTTGAGCACAGTGATGAATTCGCGTGTATTAGGCTTTGAAATGTGAAAACAGAACTTCTATGATGCTTGTGGAAGTGAATGGAACAAAGATTGGATGTTGATTGTACACGAACTTGATGAAATCTCAAATTTCCATGGATGAACCTCACTTTAACAGTCCAAAATCCAGCTTGAATTCCAATGGTTCTTGCTCCAATTAGCTTCAATAATGATTGTAGATGATGAATTGATGAAGAACAATGCAAGGTTTGTGGAGATTTTTGGAAAAAAAGTGAGAGAGAAAGTGAAGAGGTTTTTGTGATTTCTAGATCTAGATCTTGATTCTGTTGTTGCTAATCAGAAAACAGTTACAATTTAGTTTATATATGTTATGTTAATGATGATTCTAATCCTAATTAGTGTTAATGTGATGGATTAGTGAAAATGCAATTTCATGCTAAATGACAATTTGGTCAATTCACCCACACTTATGCAAAACCAATGTAACAGTGGAATTTTCTGGTTTGAGCAAGTTTCAAGTGGCATTTGTGAGCTAGTGCAAAAGGAATGGAGTGAAAATAATGAATATTTCTCAAAAACACCTTTTTCCCTCCACTTTTTAAAATTGGTCCACTTGAAAAATGGACTTTTTATGTGATGAATTTTCATGAAATGTAATGATGGATTATGATAGCTCATGTCAAATGAATTTTGCTCAAAGAAACTTCACTCAATTTGGCCTTGTGAATCAAAAGTTATGCCACTTTGAAATTCCACTTTTTTGGACAATGATCAATCCATAACTTGCCAACCACACATGAGAAATTCATGTTCTTGGACTTTTTGGAAAGGTGAGAGAAAGATATACAACTTTCATGTTGAACAAAATTTCATTTGAAGCATTTTTGGACAGGTAATTTTGAGGAGAAAAACTTTCCATTTTTGGCAATTTTCAATTACAAGTCACTTTCTATTTTTGGAAAGTTTCCATCTGACTTTATTTTCTTTATTCTTGATGTTTGAAATGTCAAATGAAACTTGTTTAGACATGAATGAAGTGTCTCTAACCCTCTCCCACCTCCAAATCCATCAATTCAGGCACAGTTGACCACAGTTGACTTTTCTGACTGATAGATGAATTTGGCTATGCACTAATCAAGTTGAGCCTCAAACTCCTGATGAAATGGCTCAATGATGAAACCCTAGCTTCCATAAGCTCAATATAACCATATGATCATCCCCATATCCACTGAAAACCCCATCTCCTTGCCAAGCCCTGATTGGCACCATGCAGATGATTAGGGTTGACCAGAGATCAAAACCCTAATCTCAAGGTATCTGATCAAGCAATGAATCTCTTGGATGATGATAAAACCATGATGATGATGATGTACCATTTCAACCAAGATAAAGCTCAACCTCCTTGACAACCAAGAAACCCTAATTTGAATCACACATCCTCAGATGGTTAATAATCAATTCAATTAAACCTTAGCTTGCATCTTAACCTCTTTATCTTCTGATCAAGACTTAGGAGGATGACTTGCTCAATGTAGCCACATGATATGCAACATGCTAATGACTAATGACCTAAGAAATGCAATGCAATATGTTAAGCTAGTCCCAAGAGAGGAGGGCAAATTTTGAGGTGTTACACCGAGAACAAAGAAAGAGGTTCGTGGTTTCTTAGGTAGATTGAACTATATTTCATGGTTCACATCTCACCTAACAGCCACGTGTGAACCCATTCAAGCCGTGAAAAAAAAAATCAAACGGTCAGGTGGAATAATGGTTGCCGAGGGGCATTGAAAAATAAAAGAATAAGTTGCAGGAACCTCTGATTCTGATGCCTCCCATGGAAGGAACAACTGTTACTCTGGTACTTGACAGCCCTCGAGGAATCTATGAGGTGTGTACTGGGGCAGCATGACGAGTCTGGTCGAAAAGAGCACGCAATTTACCTTAGCAAAAAGTTTATCGACTGTGAAACAATACATTCACTGTGCGAGAAAACTTGATGTACTTTGGCATAGGTTGCTCGCCGACCGAGACAGTATATGCCGGTTCATACCATTTTGTGGATTTCCAAGATGGGTCTGATCAAGTACATGTTCGAAGAGCCAGCATTGACCGGACGGGTTGCGAGAGGGCAAATGATTTTGACTGAGTATGACATACAGTATGCTTCTCAGAAAGCAATCAAGGGGAGTGTATTATCTGATTACCTTGCCCAGTAACCTATTGAGGATTATCAACCAAGGAAGTTTGAGTTCCCTGATGAGGACATCTCGAGGTGCTCAAATCGAAAGATTATGAGGAACCGATCCCGGAGGAGGGGCCTGACCCTGAATCCGAACGGATTCTGATGTCTGATGGGGGGAGGTTAATATGGATGAGTTAGTGCTGTTTTGGTTAAGCCAAAAAGATCTACATTCCTTTTGTTGCACGGATAACATTTGAATGCACCAGCAAGGGTGGCTGAGTACGAAGCTTGTATACTGGGTATCGATCTTCGGTGCGTACATCTACTGGGGCAACGCCTTTCTCGTTGGTATATGGAATGGAAGCCGTATTACCGATTGAGGTTCAAATTCCCTCTTTGAGAGTCCTGATGGACGTAAAGTTGCAAGAGGCTGAATGGGTAAGGACCCGGTACGAAGAGTTGAGCCTGATTGAGGAAAAGAGGCTGGCAGCCCTCTGTCATGGGCAGTTATACCAGCAGCGGATGAAGCGTGCTTTTGACCAAAAAGTACGACCTCGTGTGTATCACGTAGGTGATATGGTGCTGAAAAGGATCCTTCCTCCTCAAAACGATCGAAGGGGCAAATGGACACCCAATTATGAAGGTCCCTTCGTGGTCAAAAGGGTTTTCTCTGGCAGAGCCTTGTTGTTGACGACCATGGATGGTGAGGATTTTCCATCCCTTGTGAATGCGGACGCAGTTAAAAAATACTTCGTATAAGAGACCCGCTGGACGAAAAGAATAAAATAGTCCAGGCAAAAAGGGGCATCCCGGCGAACCAAAAAAAAAACAGAAAGAAAAGATTCGGGCAAAAATTAGGGATAAAAAGAAAATTTGTACACCCGGCAAGTCGAAAACCTGAAAAGGCGACTTGGGCAAAAAAGGGTATCCCGGTGGACTGAAAACCTGAAAGGGCGGTCCAGGCAAAAGAGGGATTGAAACGAACAACTGCGTCTGGCATGATCGTTTGTTGCTTTGGTTAAGGCACAAGGATGATACCCGGTAGGGATCAGTCGGAATCGTCTTGTTCAGAAGGCAGAAAGCAAGGAGAGTCTAAGGACATAGGGGGTGTAACCGAGTTGGAACTCGATGAGATCACGGGTTCACGTTGCCATTAGGATAGATTTTTCCTTTTGTGCGCAATTACCCCTTTCCAGGAATTGTTTCCCTTTATATTGCTCATTCATGAGCCACACACTTTTTCAATCAATAAAATGCATATTCAGTCAAATAATTTTGTTTTTGTTTTTCATTACCGCTTTGATTGCGAAAACATCCGATTATTTTTGATAAAGAATCTTTACATTTTAAGACATACAGGTCCCTTCCAATGCATGCTTATAAGATTGAAAGCTTGAAATCTTATTCGGAAGGTCGAGTGACCCAAGTGTTGAAATCTTGACACGCCTGGGGCACGGTTTTATCTAACGATCTCTTTTGCAGGTGCTGTTAGGTATTTTCACTCACTTGCAGGTTGTGATGTGGAAGCTTTTGATAAACAATCCCCATGGAGTCCAATCAGGGACGAATGAATAGAAGAATGGTGAAAAGGATGACGGAAAGACGTACGACGATCCTGAGTATTAATCAAGAAGACTCTTCAAAGTCTGAAGATTAGAAAGTCTGTATAAATCCCAGGAGATCGCTCTCTGTCGAGTACGGAGCGGTTGGGAATACAAGGTGATGAATCAGAAAAGTCCAGACGAGTCTGGGAGTTCTCAAAATTGGAAAGCTGATAATGGAGTTGGATATGGAATGCCAGGGTTCGACGAGTCGACGGGTGTTCAGTACCAGGTTTTCCTCATCTCCCCAAGCAGAGTCGGGAGGACTAATTCCCCAGCAGATTCAAGGTCTGTGGCTCGCCAAGCAGAGTCGGGAGGACTAATTCCCCAGCAGATTCAAGGTCTGTGGCTCCCCAAGCAGAGTCGGGAGGACTAATTCCCCAGCAGATTCAAGGTCTGTGGCTCCCCTAGCAGGGTCGGTATGGTTATATCCCCAGTAGGTTTGAGATCAGGTAGTTCCTCAGCAGCCAGACCTGAAGGTTACTATTTCCCAGCGGAGGTATCTGTAAGTGGTGGTTTCCCAAGCAGAGTCGGGATTGTTGTATCCCCAGCGAGTCGGAAACCGTTGTTTCCCCACAGAGTGCGTTGGTGGTTCTTCCCCAGTGATGTCCCCAAGCGGACCGGGTGCAAAAGAGTGCTATTCCCCAACAAGGGTTGCCTTTTTTCCAGCAGCAGTGCTATTCCCCAGCAGGGTGGAAATCGGAGTATTGGCGAGTTCCTCAGCAGAGTGCCTCGAGCTCCCCAGAAGAGTCCCTTGAGGGGGATACTTTTTATGCATTCATCATGTAGAATAAGCATAGCATATTGCATAATAAATCGCGTAGCATTTCCATGATTATGGAGCATTACGCTAAAAAAAATCATGCATCATCATTGCAAGCATAGGCTAGTCTCAAGCCGTGGTTACCGTTTGAGATTTGGTTTCACCAAGGTGAAGATGCTGCTCAAGCCGTGGTTACCGTTTGAGAAGTGGTTTCGCTAGTTGGAAGATCAGTATCAGCATTGCAAGCATCAGCGCGACTCGAGCCGTGGTTCCCGCTCGAGAATGGGTTTTGCCGGATGGTGAAGATGTTACTCTGAGGAGTTTAGCATCATGATGTCAGATCAGCAATGTTCCCCAGTAGTACGATACTGGAGGAAACTTTTCCGTCAGACAGAGATGGAAATGAAGATCGTGATCAGCGCGACTCGAGCCGTGGTTACCATCCGAGAATGGGTTTTGCCGGTCAGTGAAGATGATACTCCGAGGAGTTCAGCATTGTGACGTTGGGTCAATGGTATTCCCCAGTAGTGCGATACTGGAGGAAGATTTCTATCGTGCGAGATGGAAGTTGGAATGTGTTACTCTGAGGAGTTTAGCATCGTGATTTTGGAGCAACGGTATTTCCCAGTTAGTCCCCGGCAAGCGTCAGCCTGGTTTTGACGTATGTGGATGTCATCCTTGTGATACCAGTAAGTGTCGTGTCGATCCCCGTAATGTCTGTTTTCTTTGGTGTCAAGTAAACATCATTGTTCGATGTCCAGTAAACGTCGAGTTCTCTCCCAGTCACTGGTTAATGTCTGGTTGAGTTTTCTTTGGTGTCAGTAAACATCATTGTTCGATGTCCAGTAAACGTCGAGTTCTCTCTCAGTCATTGGTTAATGTCTGGTCGAGTTTTCTTTGGTGTCAGTAAACATCATTGTTCGATGTCCAGTAAACGTCGAGTTCTCTCTCAGTCATTGGTTAATGTCTGGTCGAGTTTTCTTTGGTGTCAGTAAACATCATTGTTCGATGTCCAGTAAACGTCGAGTTCTCTCTCAGTCATTGGTTAATGTCTGGTCGAGTTTTCTTTGGTGTCAAGTAAACATCATTGTTCGATGTCCAGTAAGCATCGAGTTCTCTCCCAGTCATTGGTTAATGTCTGGTCGAGTTTTCTTTGGTGTCAAGTAAACATCATTGTTTGATGTCCAGTAAACGTCGCGTTCCCTCCCAGTCATTGGTTAATGTCTGGTCGAGTTTTCTTTGGTGTCAGTAAACATCATTGTTCGATGTCCAGTAAACGTCGAGTTCTCTCTCAGTCATTGGTTAATATCTGGTCGAGTTTTCTTTGGTGTCAGTAAACATCATTGTTCGATGTCCAGTAAACGTCGAGTTCTCTCTCAGTCATTGGTTAATGTCTGGTCGAGTTTTCTTTGGTGTCAAGTAAACATCATTGTTCGATGTCCAGTAAACGTCGCGTTCCCTCCCAGTCATTGGTTAATGTCTGGTCGAGTTTTCTTTGGTGTCAGTAAACATCATTGTTCGATGTCCAGTAAACGTCGAGTTCTCTCCTAGTCATTAGTTAATGTCTGGTCGAGTTTTCTTTGGTGTTAGTAAACATCATTGTTCGATGTCCAGTAAACGTCGAGTTCCCTCCTAGTCATTGGTTAATGTCTGGTCGAGTTTTCTTTGGTGTCAGTAAACATCATTGTTCGATGTCCAGTAAACGTCGAGTTACTGCCCAGTCGTTGGTAAATGTCTGGTCGAATACCCTCTGATATGTCGTCATCGGAGTGGTGATTGGTGTTACTTCCGGCGCTGCCACCGGAATTATCACAAGAAACTGGAGAGCGGGGTCCAAATGGAGAAAGGGAGACACAGGGTGTTTTCTGGAGAGCGGGGTTCACAATGGCGATCACAAGTTATCGTTAGGCGACTGGGGTTCAAATGGAGAATGGGGTTCATTATTTGGCAAACAAGATGTCGGGGTTCAACCGCGGTGATCCGGGATCATTCGCGCGAAAGAAAATTCGGGGTTCAAGAAAAATTAAAAAAAATAAATAATAAATCCCCAACGGGTGGTGTTCAGGCCATGGGTATCCCTGTGTTACCATTTATTTTGGTATCCGGGTCGACATTCAGTTTCGGTATTCAGGCCGACTTTCTCCGTACCAGACGGATTCTTCTCTCGAGATTACTTCTTTGCCGATTCTGACAGGCATTGTTAATTGTTTTCCCATCAGAGTGAAAATTGTTCGTCTGTTCTTGGTATTCAATCACTCTTCACCCTGATCATCTGAAAGATGAGGCTATTCATATCGATAGGTTCACAGTGGATTGAATAGGGGCAACTGTAACACCTCAAAATTTGCCCTCCTCTCTTGGGACTAGCTTAGCATATTGCATTTTTTCTTTTAGGACATTAGGCATTGCATTTTTTGCATATCATGAGGTAACAATAAGCAAGTCATCCTCCTAGGTCTTATTCAGAAGATAAAGAGGTTAAAAGATTCAAGCCTAAGGGTTTCATGGATTGATCACTAACCATCTGAGGGTGTGTGCTTCAAATTAGGGTTTCTTGGTTCCTAAAGGAGATTGATCATTATCTTATGGGAAATGGTACATCACCATCATCATGGTCTTATCATCACCAAAGGATTCATTATAATTGATCAGATTCCTTGAGATTAGGGTTTTGACCTCTGGTCAACCCTAATCATCTGTATTGTGCCAATCAGGGCTTGTCAAGGAGATGAGGTCTTCATTGAGATGAGGTATCATTTCATGGTTTCATTGAGTTTATGGAAGCTAGGGTTTCATGTTTGAGCCATTCCATCGGGAGATTGAGGCTCAAGTTCAACAGTCAAGCTGAAATTCATCTATCAGTCAACAAAAGTCAACCACCAGTCAACTGATGGATTTGGAGGTGGGAGAGGGTTAGAAACACTTCATTCATGTCCAAACAAGTTTCATTTGACATGTCAAAGATCAACATTGAAGAAAATAAAGTCAGATGAAAACTTTCCAAAAATAGAAAGTGACTTGTAATTCAAAATTGCCAAAAATGAAAAGGTTTTCTCCTCAAAATTACATGTCCAAAAATGCTTCAAATGAAATTTTGTCCAACATGAAAGTTGTAGATCTTGCTCTCACCTTTCCAAAAAGTCCAAGAACATGAATTTCTCATTTGTGGTTGGCATGTTATGATCAAATCATTGTCAATGGATTTTGAAGTTCAAGAAGGCATAACTTTTGAACCAAATGGCCAAATCATGTGGTTCTTTTTGGAACATCTTTCTTTTGATCTCTTCTATCCAATTCAGGCATTACCATTCATCAAATCTCATCACAAAAATAGTGCATTTTTCACTTGAACTTAATTTGAATTTGGAGGGAAAAAGATGAATTTGAAAATTAGGCATGGCATTCACTTGATTTCACTTGAATTTGGTTCTACACAGCATTTCCAATTGAATTGAGGCATAAAACCTGCACTGTTCCATTGGTTACTACATGTACAAGGCCATTTGCTAATGTGCACCAAAACTTCCAATTTCACTAATCATGTGCATTTTGGCTAATTGTGATTAGCAACATGTTTAACAACACATATAAAAGGAAAATCACAACTGTTTTCTTGCTAATCATAACAGAATTGAGATCTAGATCTAGAAATCCAAAAATTCTTCAACTTCTTCTCTCACTTTTTCTGCAATTTTCTTCAAAAACATTGCATCATCCTTGGTCAATCCTTCATCCATGTGCATAATTGAGTTGAATTGAAGCAAGATCCATTGATTCTCAAGCCAATTCAAGAACTGTTGCAAGTGTGCTCATCAATGGCAATTCGAGTTTTCAGCTAGATCGTGTACCATTAACATCAAAACTCTCCTCCATTCATTCATAGCACTAAGGAGTTTCTGTTTGGATCTTCCAGGACTTGAAAGCATCGATTTCATAATTGCACTTCCAACAAGGTGAGATTTCGACTTGCATAATTCTTGAAATTGATTGAAGTAACTTATAGATCTTTCTTAGTAGAGTAAACTGCAATTTGTTTCATTGATTTTCATCAAGAATTGAGGAAGTTATAGTGAATTTAAGATTGATGCATGAATATGATTGTCTTCGAAACTTTGAAACTAGGAAGAATTAAGCCAAATTGATTTGAGATTCGTGATGTATGTTGAAAAAGGATTCCAATGATATAGGTCTTGTTAATTTCTGAAACAATTTGTTCATGAGCGTATGAATGTGTGAAGAACATGATGAAACCCTAGGTTTTTTCCAGAATTCATGTATTTGATCTGTTTTTCGCTTGGCTGCATGTGTTTTGGTGTTCGTGGCCATGTATTGGACCACGTGTCCTGGCCATTAGTGAGCGCGCCTCAATTTGAAAAACGGTCAGGCTTCGATTCCCCGCTGGGGCATTTTTAAATCATGCTTTGCATTTTTTGTTCCTTATGCCATGCCATGTTCATACAAGCTTCCATGCTTTTTTTTTTATTTTTTCCTTACATTCCAAAATTCATATCTCCTAAAATACTTGTCCAAATCACATGAGGTTTTTTGTGCCATGTTCCTTAAGATATCTACTATTTTATGGTGATTTTTCCAGAAATTGTGCACGTGTGGTTTTTAATGTGGCCTAGGGTTTGCTCATGCTTATGTCTTCTTGCACCTTGCTTGCTATTTTGGTTGTGAAATAATGATGCTTAATCCTATGAGGCTGAAATTTTGCATGTGTAAAGTAGACATCCTTAAGGACATTTTGGTATTGAGTTTTCAATTTTTGCATTTCTGGTTTGTGAGATATGATCTGATCAATGTAGGTGTGACAATGTGTGTCACACCATTTCTTGTCCAACTTGTGGATTTTCATTACCATGCCATATGAACTTGAATTGATGTGAATTTTTGCATGATGATACTTCTGGATGTTAAGATTGCTTGTGAATTGTTATGGAATTTTTGAGTGCATTTCCTATTTGTTTGAGATTTTCTCTTCTGATTGGTCATATTTGGACTTTTTGAGAGTCATGATCTTAGATGATTTGTGAAATTCTTGATATGTATCACATGAACTTGAAATTTTGTGGAGTGATTCTAGACACTTTGAAGTTTTCTATGGCTTTGGTTTGATGCATTTATCTTGTACCAATTCTGTTTTATGCTTGACTGAAGTTGATGCATCTATTTGTGCTTTGTTTGAGCTTGTTTTGCCATGCCTTGACTTGAGGAATTTATTTGACATGCTTACTTTTGTCCAAATGACTTGAATTTTGGTATGATGATCATGTTATGAGTTCTGTTTAGCCATGATTTTTCTGGAGATTTATTGAATTATTTTTGAGTTAGTTTGGATTGATTCATTCTGTTTGGTCCAATGAGCTTTGAACTGGCATGCTTTGCACTATTTGTTGTGTGAAATGAAATTGGTGTATGATATGAATGTGAGACCACTTGGACATTGTTCTAAATTGATTGAACTTGATTTGTGCCAATTTTCATGTTCTGTTTTGAATTATTTCTCCCTCTTGGACCCTAGGCTTTGTCCTAGGGGTTTGCTTCTCATGATTGAGTTGTGTTTTCAGGACAAAAAGCATATGGCATGGAGGAATTAATTCACTTGGCTTGAGTTGCTTATTTGATTGATGTTGATTAACATTGAGTTTGTTTTGTAGGTGGCTTCTAAGTCATTTGTGTTGAGCATTGGCTTGTGCTTTGCTTGATGCATTGCTTATGTACAGTTAACTGTTGACTTTTAGTTTGTCTGTTTGACTGTTTGAGCTGTGTACTGATTATGTTAGATTGATTTCAGGTACATTAGTTGCTATAGTTCTTTTGAACTTGCTTTTGCTGTTGCTTGGTTTCTTAACCAATTGAGGTAGAACTCACTAACTCCATGTAGTCTGGAAGACCTGGCCTGTTACTTGGTCAGGCGCCTGTCTGAAGTCCTCCTTAAGAGGCAATGCTTGTGATTGTTTATCTTTGTCCCCAAGCAGGAAAAGACCTTTGATAAGGCAATTGGCAGATACAAGAGATGTGCAATCCATCTCCTGCTATTCAGTTGAGTCATCCCTTTGCTCACACACCTGGTGTTGATGCATTGTGGATATTAACCCAAGATCCAGTTGAGTCAGTCATAAGTGTAGAAGGGTTCCCACTTTCTGAACCCACACTTCATTTGTCTAAAGCTCTCCCAGGCCAGGGATAAGAGCTGTGAGGCACACCCCTCACTTCCTATTTCATCTGCTTCACCCTAACTCTCAATGTTAGGGTTAAGAGCTAACATCACCCCGATACAGTTGGCTTGCTTTTGCAACCTAACCCTTGTGTGAGCCCACTTTGTCTGTATATAGTGTGTGCTATTTGTGTATGTTTGCTTTGTGCTGATTATGCTTGCATGCTTTGCTTTGCCTGTTTAGGATTAGCTTGTTGTCTGTGCAAGTAGATAGAAAACTCAACCTAGGACCATTGTGGAATACATGATAACTATTAGGCTCGAGTCAGTCTCCCTTCTAGTTGGTCATTTCCCAGTCTCTGGTTAGGAGAAAGTTTCTCCCCTGTTAAGGGGAACTACGTTGCCCTGATCCTCATACCAGATGAGGTACGTAGGTAGGAGGTCGTACGAGATCTCTCCGGGCACCCTTTTTCTTTTTGTATGTGTTTGCTTGACAGTTGCTAGGCTCGAGTTCCCGACTCCTTAGTAACTTGTTATGTGTTATCTTTCTTGTGTGTTAGGAGATGGATGTAAGCCCAGCGATTGGCATTCCGTATCCTCTTGTTGTGTGCTCGGAGTCCGATATAAGTCCATCAAGTGGCATTTGGTTTCCAGTATGGGTTTGTTTGGTTCGGAGTCCGATATAAGTCCAGCGATTGGCATTCGGTTTCCATGTTTGCCTGTTCGTGTGTTTGCTTTGATGTCTCAGCGTCTGTGCGTGTGTTTTGTTTCGGCGTGCGTGAGCCGAACTACGGTAGCTCTAATTCTCATTCCAGATGAGATACGTAGGCATAGGATGCGATATCCTAGCGAGCCCTTTTCCCTCTTTCCCCACCTGTGTTGTTTTCAGTGTGTGTGTGTGATGTTTGTTTTAGCAACCTTGTTCTATCTTTTGAGCGTGGATCCCGTCGAGTACGACGGATGCGTAGGGGTGCTAATACCTTCCCTTCGCATAACCGACTCCCGATCCCATTCTCCTTGGTCGCGAGACCATGTCTTTTCCAGGTTTACTTCGAGCGTTTCCTTTCCCTCTTTTGGGATAAATAACGCACGGTGGTGGCTCTGTGTTGTTTTGTTTTAGCCCGCCGGTTGTTTTTCGCGGATGCGACAAGGGCTACATTGAACATAATGACCATTTCTTCACCAACTCTGAATCCCATGTATTTGAAGCTTCCGTTGATGATGACTGAGCGAGAATCTCTGACAGATGACAGTTTGTAGAACAAAGTCTTGTCAAGATGCAGTTACTTGCCAAATCCCTAATTTTTGCCTAGATTGCCCCAGGGTGAGGTACTCAATCTAGCGGGATACATATTCATTTTTTATGTCTCTAACTTTTGCCTGGATCGCCCTTTCGGGTTTTCAATCCACCGAGACGCTCATTTTTGCCTAAGCCGCCCTTTCGGGTTTTCAACTTAGCGAGCTATTCTGTTTTTATTTTTAGGCGAAGTATTTCTTGGCTGCATCGGAATTCACAGGACGAGTGAAATCCTCCCCATCCATAGTTGTAAGTATCGAAGCACCGCCTGAAAAGGCTCTCTTAACAACATATGGACCTTCATAGTTTGGAGTCCACTTGCCCCTGGAATCGGGCGCGAAAGACAAGACTTTCTTGAGCACAAGGTCACCTTCTCGGAACACACGAGGCTTGACCTTCTTATCAAAGGATTTCTTCATCCTTTGCTGATATAATTGACCATGACACATGGCAGTCAATCTCTTTTCTTCTATCAAATTCAGTTGGTCATAACGACTCTGAACCCATTCAACATCAGTCAACTTGGCTTCCATCAAGACTCTCATTGATGGGATCTCCACCTCTACTGGGAGTATAGCCTCCATGCCGTAAACAAGAGAGAAAGGGGTTGCCCCTGTTGAAGTGCGGACAGATGTACGATATCCATGCAAAGCAAATGACAGCATCTCATGCCAATCTTTATACGTAACAACCATCTTCTAGATAATCTTCTTGATGTTGTTATTAGCAGCTTCAACAACCCCATGCATCTTGGGTCTGTAAGGAGAAGAATTATGGTGCGCAATCTTGAACTCGCTACACAGCTCTTTCATCATCTTGTTGTTCAAGTTAGATCTGTTGTCAGTAATGATCTTATCTGGCACACCATAACGGCATATGAGTTGATTCTTGATAAACTTCACGACCACCTGCCTAGTCACATTTGCGTATGATGCCGCTTCAACCCACTTGGTGAAGTAATCAATTGCTACGAGAATAAATCTGTGACCGTTGGACGCTTTCGGCTCTATCATTCCAATCATGTCAATTCCCCACATGGAGAAAGGCCATGGTGATGAAATCACATTCAGAAGTGTCGGGGGAATATGAATCTTATCCGCATAAATCTGACACTTATGGCATTTCTTCACATATTTGCAGCAGTCAGACTCCATTGTCAGCCAATAGTAGTCTGCTCTTAACATCTTTCTAGCCATGGCATGTCCATTGGAATGAGTACCAAATGAACCCTCATGGACCTCGGTCATTAACAGATCTGCTTCGTGTCTATCCATGCATCTGAGCAGAACCATGTCAAAGTTTCTCTTATAAAGCACATCGCCATTGAGGTAGAAACTGCCTGACAATCTCCTCAAAGTCTTTATATCTTTTACAGATGCCCCAGGCGGGTAAGTCTGGCTCTGAAGAAAGCACTTGATATCATAATACCATGGCTTATCATCTTGCACTTCCTCTACTGCAAATACATGAGCTGGTTTGTCCAAGCGCATCAAAGTGATATTGGGCACTTCATTCCAAAGTCTAACCACAATCATTGAAGCAAGCGTAGCAAGCGCATCTGCCATCCGATTCTCATCTCGAGGAATATGATGGAAGTCAACCTCAGTAAAGAATGTTGAAATCCTCCTCGCATAATCTGTATATGGGATGAGGCAAGGCTGATTCCTCTCCCATTCACCCTTAATCTGATTAACAACAAGGGCCGAATCACCGTAAACATCAAGATGTTTGATCCTAAGATCAATACATTCTTCCAATCCCATAATACAAGCCTCATACTCAGCCATATTATTCGTGCATTTGAAAGTTAACCTGGCTGTAAAAGGAAAATGTGTGCCCTGAGGAGTAATAACCACTGCCCCAATACCATTTCCATATTGATTTACAGCGCCATCAAACACCATGCTCCATCGGGAACCAGGCTCTGGCCCTTCATCAAGCGTAGGCTCATCACAATCTTTCATTTTCAAATATAGAATCTCCTCATCTAGGAAGTCATACTGAAATGATTGATAATCCTCAATTGGTTGATGTGCCAAGTGGTCAGCCAAGATACTACCTTTTATCGCCTTCTGAGCTCGAACTCAATATCATACTTAGACAACAACATCTGCCAACGGGAAATCCTCCCAGTTAAAGCAGGCTTCTCAAAGATATACTTGATTGGATCCATTTTGGATATCAACCAAGTCGTATGATTTAACATATACTGGCGTAAGCACATAGCAGCCCAAGTCAAAGCACAGTATGTATTCTCAAGCATCGAGTATCGAGACTCACACTCGGTGAACTTCTTACTCAGGTAGTAGATAGCATATTCCTTCTTTCCCGATTCATCTTGCTGACCAAGGACACAACCCATTGAGTCTTCAAGAACTGTCAGATACATAATCAACGGTCTTCCTTCCACAGGCGGAGACAGAATCGGAGGCTCAGACAAATACTCTTTAATACTGTCAAAGGCCTTTTGGCAATCCTCGGTCCAATCATGAGACTGATCTTTCCGGAGGAGCTTGAATATCGGTGCACACGTGGCAGTCATGTGAGATATAAATATGGAAATATAATTCAAGCGGCCAAGAAAACCTCGGACTTGCTTCTCAGTTTTGGGCGCAAGCATCTCTTGTATTGCTTTGACCTTTGCAGGATCAACCTCAATACCTCTCTTGCTGACAATGAAACCCAATAACTTGCCGGAACGGACTCCAAATGTACACTTGTTAGGATTCAGACAAAGCTTATACTTCCTCAAACGTTGAAAAATATTCAACAAGTGCTCTACATGTTCAACTTCCGTTCTTGACTTTGCGATCATATCATCAACATACACCTCGATCTCCTTGTGCATCATATCATGAAACAAGGTAGTCATAGCTCGTTGATACGTGGCTCCGGCGTTCTTCAAACCGAAGGGCATCACTCGATAACAGAATGTTCCCCAAGGTGTGATGAATGTTGTCTTCTCCATTACTCGGGTACCATTTTAATCTGATTATATCCGGAAAATCCGTCCATAAATGAGAAGACATTAAATTTAGCTGTATTATCTACCAACATATCAATATGTGGTAGAGGGAAATCATCTTTCGGACTAGCTTTATTCAAGTCTCTTTAGTCCACACACATTCGGACTTTTCCATCTTTCTTAGGCACGAGCACAATATTGGCCACCCATTGAGGATATGTAGAAGTCACCAGAAACCCCGCATCAATTCGCTTATGAACTTCCTCTTTGATCTTCACTACCATGTCAGGATGAGTTCTTTTGAGCTTCTGCTTCACGGGCACGCACTCAGGCTTCAAAGGCAGGAAATGTTGCACGATATCTGTATCCAGACCAGGCATGTCTTCATATGACCAGGCAAAGACGTCGACGTATTCTCGTAGCAACTCAATCAACCCCTTCTTAACAGATTCTTCCAGGAGTGCCCCAATCTTCACTTCTCTAACACAATCTTCAGACCCCAAGTTGATTGTTTCCAGATTCTCAAGATGCGGTTGAATGATCTTCTCTTCGTGCTCAAGTAGACGGGTAATCTCGTCAGGAATCTCTTCAACATCATCTTCTTCTGCCTCAAATACAGGGGACTCAAAGTTGGGAGATGGTGTCGGGTCATTATGTTAAATGGGTTTGATCAACCTGCATAATGATTTTGGATATAAAAGATTTTAGAATTCAAACAAGGCAAATCATTATGCAGATGAAAAGATCGATTTTTTTTTTGGGGGGGGGTATGTGATCACCAATTTCATGCAAAAGCGAAAAGGGAAAATAATTGGAAAAACAAACATTTAACATGAATTTATTGAATGAAAATATCATTGTATTTATGAGCCAACAATGTCATTACTCCTCCTTTTGGCATGGGAGGAGGGTTTTTTAAACACAATGAACATTACTTTGACTTATGGATAACTGTTGGAACATCAACAACGACCCAATTATTGCAGACCTCTCCAGGGATGATGAAGTTGCCAGAATCCTCTGCATCCTCTTCCAAAATGGCAACAACTTCCTCATCTTGACCGGTGTGGATGAATCCACCACTCTTGAACAACCCTTGCTTGTTGAAGACACCAGAAGAATACCCTATGCCAGCCCGGGATTTGTTGTCTTCCAGCTTAATCATTTTCCCCAATCCAGCAATTGTACCATGCTCGATGGCCAACTTCGCATCTTTATAGGATGCAAATGAAGAAGTTCCCTTCTTAATAGGCTCAGCAATAGATAAAGCTTGGAATGGGGTTCCAACTTCATCCTCAGCATCTATATAAGAGAAGGAAGACAAATGGATAACAAGGAGAGCCTTCTCTCCCCCTACCACTACCAGCTTCTTATTTTTGACAAACTTTAATTTCTGGTGTATGGTGGATGTCACGGCGCCTGCCTCGTGAATCCATGGTCTGCCCAAGAGACAACTATACGATGGGTGAATGTCCATGACCTGGAAGGTGATCAGGAAATCACTTGGTCCAATTTTGACTAGGAGTTCAACCTCTCCAATCACAATTTTATGGGACCCGTCGAAAGCTTTCACTACCACTCCACTCTGCCTCATGGAAGGCCCCTAATATGACAATTTTGCAAGAGTGGTTTTTGGAAACACATTCAATGATGACCCAGTGTCCACCAGCACATTGGACATGGCATCATCTTTGCAGCTCATAGAGATGTGTAGTGCCAAGTTGTGGTCACTTCCCTCCTCGGGGAGATCATCATCACAAAAACTTAAATTGTTACAAGCGGTGATGTTAGCAACAATACTGTCAAATTATTCTATTGTGACGTCATAATCCACATACACCATATCCAACACCTTCTGCAGAGCTTCTCGGTGTGGTTCTGAATTCATCAGCAAGGATAGTACAGAGATTTTGGATGGCGTCTGTAGAAGCTGATCTACCATATTGTACTCACTTCTTTTGATGAGCCTCAGCATCTCATCACAGTCTTCTTTCGCATTGTCACTCTGGCTAAGAGAGACAGGAATTCTCAACGTAGAGGTAGGTTTGGCAACAAGTTCTGGATTCAGAGCATTCATAGCATTCCCAACCGGGCGTTCAGCATAATCAGCAGTATCAATCCTTCGAACATCAGCTTGAGGTTTCGGCGGAGCCGAGAAAACACGACCGCTACGGGTCAAGTCGCTGACGTCGGCAATATTAACAACAAATGTAGAGGGCAGGGGCACCTCTTTCCCATTCTCTAACGCTACAACATTATAGTGATAGGGGACCTCCTTCTCAGAAGAATATGGCACAGGGCCAGCTGGTTTAATGGTCAAAGCAGGAGGAGCCTTTTGCTTGCTACCGTCATACTTGATGATAACAGGCTCAAGGATCCGGAATACTGGAGAAATTACATTGACTTCATCAGCATCTTCATCAACATTTCTATTTTGGAGTATCTCAATGACTCCTTCATCCAGCATTTCTTGAACATCTTTGTGCACTTGGCGACATCCTCTTTGGTTGACAGAACAAACTCAGCATCTGTCGTGGTCGTGCTCGTAATGACTGTACTCACACAACAATCTATGCATCTCGACCAGAGATTGTCGAATATGGCTGACATATTTGACTTTGTATTTACCAGGGCAACCCTAGACCATGTTGACAGATTTCCCATGCTCGGGCAATGGGTTCTTCTTTACATTAGGACCTACGTCCTCGAAACACAGAATACCACATATCACAAGGTCTTGAACCTTGGTCTTCAGTGGGTAGCAATTTTCCACATCATGTCCGGGGGCACCGGAATGATAAACACAATGTAATTCGGGCTTATACCACCACTGGGGGTTGGTAGGTATAGCCGGTGGGTCTCCTGGAGTAATCAACTTCCTCTCTATCAAAGAGGGATACAATTCTACATATGTCATAGGAATAGGATCGAAGGTGACCCTCTTCCTCTAATAACTTGTACTGGCTTGATTACTGTTTCGAGGTTGATAGGTCTGCTGTTACGGACGGTGCTGCTGTTGTTGATATTGCGGATGTTGTTGTTGCTAACTATTGCTGTGATGCTGATACTGTTGATTATCTCTGAAAACAGGTGCTATGTGAGCCACATGGTGCTGGTTACCGGCAGGACGCACGGTCTTCCTCCTCACCGAGGGTCTTCTTGGTTTAACATGGGAGGTCACAGCATGTGCCTCGCCATCTTTCTTCTTTACAAACGCCCCATAACGTTTGGCAGAAGAGCCTTCTTCTCTGGTCAGGCGCCCTTCCCTGACTCCTTCTTCCAGACGCATCCCCATATTCACCATCTCGGTGAAGTCAGAAGGAGCGCAGGCAATCATCTGCTCGTAATAAAAAGAACTCAAGGTCTTCAGAAAGATCTTGGTCATCTCTTTCTCCTCCAGCGGGGGCACAATCTGTGCTGCTACCTCTCGCCACCTCTGGGCGTACTCTTTGAAAGTTTCCTTGTCCTTCTGGGACATGGCTCTCAATTGATCCCTATCGGGAGCCATATCCACGTTATACTTGTATTGCTTGACGAAGGCCTCACCAAGGTCGTTGAAGGATCGGATGTTCGCACTGTCCAAGCCCATGTACCATCTTAGGGCAGCACCGAACAAACTGTCCTGGAAGTAGTGAATGAGAAGTTGGTCATTGTCAGTCTGAGTCGACATTTTCCTGGCATACATGACCAGGTGGCTGAGAGGGCAAGTATTTCCCTTGTACTTTTCAAAGTCAGGGACTTTGAACTTTACAGGGAACTTAACATTCGGAACCAGGCAGAGTTCAGCAGCAGACTTGCCAAAAAGGTCCTTTCCTCGAAGAGTTTTCAATTCCTTGCGGAGCTCAAGAAATTGGTCATTCATAACATCCATCTTTTTATAGACATCTGGGCCCTCAAACGGCTCAGAATGATAGATGGTGTCGTCTACTCTAGGCATAATATGCACGACAGGAGGAGGAACAACAAGGACCAGGCTAGATGTCGGTAGAGAAGCAAAAGTGGGTGCAGGACCCTCAGGCATGAAGTTGGGAGGCATCCCCCACGGAAACCCGGATGGCATGGTTGTTGGTGCAAAGTGTGCGCTGGCCGCAGGCACAGTTGAAGAGACAATCTCAGAGATGATTGTCCTCTAGGGAGGAGTTGAAGGCGTTGGTGATGACTGGCTCTGGGCAGCCATGAATGACTCCATCAGGGCAGTCAATCTGGCTATTTCCTCCTTAAGCTCGCGGTTCTCTTGTTCCAAATGATCCATTAGTCTTGATGCGTTGGCTCGGGTGTAGTACCGGTAAGTCAGCTTGTCTTCAAAATAAATGAAGAACACAGAGTTAGAGCATAGAACAAGAAGCCTGGAGCAAAACCTGCTTATGCACATGATGCATGCAATGTATATGATTTAATTTTTATATCAGAGGAACTTTAGAGTCCTATTTGCAAATATTGAAAATATTAAACATTTATCACATATGGAAATATAACATCAAATAATATTTGGAAAATATTTTTACACCAAAGAAGTACAATCTTGGTAACCGAATACAATACAAGAGAGAAGGAAAATGAACATCCTATGGAACCCTAGAAGCAATCATGTAAAGCTCTGGACAGAGGAAGATAAGCTGCCAGAAGTCTCTTCACCTCCCTCTCGTAGGCTGCCTCCATGTTTGCCTTCTCTTTGGCGAGTCGATCGTACTTCCTTTTCCAAAACTTGGAAGACTGAGGAAGTAGAGAAGTCCATGTATCATCAGGATCATTTATAACCTGGTGCTCGAGGAACTCTATCAAAGCATCCTTCTCCTTGATTTGCTGAAGCAACTCCTCTCGTTCACGGATCCAAGCACGCGAATGGTCTTCGTCTCTCAACTCCTCTACTCCTTGGTTAGGGGGGGTTGAAGGCCCAACCACAACCAAAGATGTAGGTCTTGGATACTCATAAGGCATGAGGTACTCGAAAGCTCTCCTCCTAATCCAAGAAGTATAAGGTTCCAAAGCGATACAGTTCTTTGGACCTAGTTCCTTCCTTCCTTTCCTATGGATCTTGCGCCAAGCACGGACCATCCCGCCCTTCAAGCCTTGGGGATCTTTACCCTCCTGAAAGAACACACCCTCTAACAGAATGTTATTGGGTTTATCCTTTAGGGGGAACCCAAGCTGACGACGTGCCAAAATAGGGTTGTAGTTAATCCCACCACATGTACCAAGAAGAGGCACATTGGAGAATTCACCACAAGAGTCGATAATCTGCACACCATCGTACACATGGTTGTACCAAAAGATATCATCATTAGTGAGAGACATAAGTCTCGTGGACCACCGTAGACATCCTTTGTTCTCTTTGAAGGCGACCGTCTGCGGCAAGTGCAAAATAAACCACTTGTACAGCAAAGGCAAACATCACACAATGGTACCACCACCCTTTGCATTCCTCATATGCAAAGAAAAGTAAGTGTCACCCAACAGAGTCGGAACGGGATTAAAAGTAGAGAAAATCCTAATAGTGTTCACATCCACAAACTTGTCGATGTTGGGGAATAACACTAGCCCATAGATGAGAAGTACAAATATGACCTCAAAGGCGTCCTCACTCATGGCCTTCCCATACATAGTAGCTTGAGCAATGAGGAACTCAAAAGGGAGACCTTGAATTCCACCTTTGGTAGTCATATGAGCACCAACCAGAGATTCATCTATATGCAACATAGCAACTATCTCTTGAGAAGTAGGAATACTCTCTAAGCCACTGAACGACATCTGGTCTAGAATAGGTATACCCACAAGGTAGGCATACTCCTCAAGCGTGGGCAAAAGCTGGAAATCCGGAAATGTGAAGCAATGGTACAAGGGATCATAAAACTGCACCAATACACTCATCAATCCTTTGTCCACTTGATTAGTCAAAACAGATAGAAGCTTCCCAAAACAAGCCTTGAAACCCAAGGGATCTAATATATAGGATGTCAAATTCCTTAGCTCTTTCAAGTCGGGTTGTCTGAAACTGTACTTCTTTGTATTCCTTCTTTGTCTTTCCATGTCTGAAAATTTGCAAATAGACCTCTTAAGTTCCTTGAAAATTTTCTCATTGTTGATGATATGGATGCAAATGGGTGCATGAATGCATGGATGCAGCAATCACACTCAAGGATCAAGCAAAGCACACCAAACAAAGGTCATGGGATGGATCATGTTATCCTTAATATCAATCATCCATTTTGGTGGATTATGGTTTACACCTTATCAACACCCAAGTTCCATTGATATTAAGGATACAAGAACAGATCAACCATGAATCAAGGGTTTGTTGCAAGTCACGAGCATGAAGTCTCGGTTAAGAACCACCCAAAGGGAGTGTACTAGGGTTTAAACCTGCCAAACATGTTCTACAAGAGGTTCCCATAGTCATCATCCCATCTTTCAGATATTATCGGATAAACAACTACTCGTATTCCAAAAATATTCTCAAGAGAGACTCTTATGAGTGTAGTATCGCGTAACAATCGTATCAAATCTTACACTTGAACGACGTTCGCACTACATCCTAAGAAAAGGCCAAGATGAGCTTGGTAAACTAAAGTCCTTGGCTTCTAAGGTCTATATTGGAAAGAGTAATGTCTAACCACAACTACTTGTGTGACATTATTGATCCCAACATGACCTCCACCAAGTGAATGGGCTTGCAAGTCAACTTGCTAAGGAATAACTCCACACAAGTCAACAAGACTATGCCATTCTCCTATCCTAAGTGCACTCGAGTTTAGGTATAGAACTCATCTCACAAAGATCACCAAGCATACAAGGAGTTAATATTCAAGCAATTCAATCATTACATACAATACATTAATCCCAAATTGCACAAAAATATGTCACAAAACAATATACACAACAATACAACAAATATGAAAAGTAGGCAAAACCCACTAGGCAAATTTTCCCCAGCAGAGTCGCCACTTTTCTATAGCGGGGTATTCGTTACCATTAGAGATATTGACTAAATCTAAGGTAAACCATACAAGTCGAGTCGTCACTGCACTTCTATTTATCCAAAGGAATGGTTAGAAAGCGAACAAAAACCTAAAAGTTTTATCGAATCAAAAACTAGTAAAAATGTCAGAGATCGGGGTAAGGGGGTTGGTTATGCAATGGTAAGGTTTTAAGCACCCAAAACATCCTAGGTAGTCCTAGGGAGCCCTTTTCACATTTGTTGTAAGGTTGGTATTTTGTGAAAATTTGTTTGTGCAAACATGATTGAAGAGATGAGAAGAGAATATACAAGTTATTTACATTTTGTGTTTGGATGGATAAACCCATTGCCTACGTACCATCTTAAAAAGATTAGGATCAAAACCTCGTAGTTCGGGGTAAAAATCTCAAAATGAGTTGGTGAATTGATTGGTCCAAAAGCCTTAAGGTCTTTTGTTATCCAAGGGAGAAAACTCAACCTAAAACCACAAATCCACCATGTGAGGATAGCTTCAACATGCTAGTGAGGGGTTAACCCTATAATAAGCATGGAAGACTCATTGTCCATCACTAAGGATATAGGTGAGTATTATATCTACCTCAAGAATAACTCAAACCTAATAGCTAAAGGTTATGAAAAATTTTTATTAAGAGAGTGGCCATTGAAACCACAAAAAAAGTATTTGAATGGGTTATATTTACCAATGAAAAGTATGTACAAAATATGGTCAAAGTTGACTTAGAAGTTCAATTCAAAATAAGTGTTATGAAAAGAAAGTTTGAAAATCAAAAGCATAAGGCTTAGGTTTCTAATGTTTGAAAAAAAACAAGTGTTAAATGTTTGCACAAAAAGTTTTGGCTTAGGTTAGAGTGAAGGGAAGAAGAAGAATGGCTAAGGTCCTAATCATACAAGAGATGAAGGATAAGAAACAAGACCACAAATGAAGTTCCTCTCTTGAGATCATATTGATGATCCAAGTAGCTCCCATCCTTTGGAATATGCAAGCAAAATAAGTAATAAGCTCAAGCAATCAACATAATCAAACAAGCTCCTTAGAGGATCCCCAATGTCTCTTGTATCTTTCATTTTGGATGAACATGGCAATGGTTCTTCAATTTGAGCTCACATAGGATTCCCTAGCACAAAAGCACACACATCAAAAAGTTTTATGAAGCAAATCAAGAATGTACAAGAGTGAGTTTAGATGCTTGGTCCTTCTAATCCATTTTCAATATTAAGGTCCTTTTACTCCAATTTACATAGGGAATGTCCTAGAAATTAAGTCCATTTATCCATTTCTTTGCATTTGGTCCACAACAATAAAAACAAAACACAAGCACAATAATATATACACAATTATGTGCTCAAGTGAGCAAAAGGCAAATTGCATTAACATAAACATGTGCTCAAATGAGCAAAGGGGGAAAAGCAAATGAATAATATGTATAAGAATAGTAAATTGCATAAATGTAAAGAGCAAGAATTAAATGTTAATGGTTAATGGTTAGTGTTAGAGTGAGTGTGCCATAAGGCAATTTAGCGTTATGTTAAGCAATCGTAATTGGACTTATGTAGAAGTCACAACTATCTGAGGCCGGTCAATAATAATGTAGGCAACAACACAAGTTAGAGGTCTTGATTAGTGAATCAAACTCTAACAACTTGCCATGCCAAAAAGAAGATGAGAAATGATCTTGTATTGATTTAGGTCCTTTGCATGATTTAGGAAGCAATCTATCATTAATGCAAAGCCATTCACTTAATCCATTATCACGATGAATTAGATTTGAATCAAGGAAGATTAAACCTCCCTAATCAATGCTAACAACCAATCTTTAACTCATTGATCAAAAAAGAAAAAGAAGAAGAAGAATAAGAAGAAAGAGATGAAGAATTAAAGTGCATTAAATGAAATGGAATGAGATAATCAACAAGCTATGACCAAAGATAGAGAAGATCAAGGTCAAATAATAGAAAACAGAAGCAAAATGAAGATTAGAAGTCAAGAAACAAATAAAATATTTTTGGCATTTTTAATATTTAAAATAAAACTTGAATTAAAATAATAAAAGAAAGGTCAAACTTCAAATTCACTTCAAATCAACTTTGAAAAGTCCAAGTGAATTATCCCAAGTTCAACAAGGTCAAACAAAATTTGAGAAAAAATTTCAGCATTTTTAAAAGTCAGAACTATTTTTAATCAATTAAAAATGCATAAAAATAACCTAATTGAACTAAAATCTCAAATAAATCTCAAATTAATTAATAAATTGATGAGAATATTTTTCATAGATCTATCATCATTCAAAAAGGTTGAGAAAATATTTTTGTATTTTTTGAATATCAAAAACTATTTAAAATGAATTAAAAATAACCAGAAAAGAGAAAATTACTAAAAAATATCAAATGATAAAATAAAAAATATTAAAAATCATTTTTAGAAACTAGAAATTAATAGAGAAATAATGCAATTGGTCTCATATTTTTTGGACCAATAATGAAAGAGATATGAATTTTTGAAATGAAATAGAATAAAAGAATTAAAATGGAAATTAAAATCAGAAATTAAAAATAAGAAAAATTGTGAGGCGTTGGATCAAGAGCTCATTAATTGAGTTGGCGCATCAAACGGATCATGTGCGCGTGACCACCAAACACTTGAGTCAATGCAAAACATTTGACATTAAAAAAAGTCATAAAAGAGAGTGGTCTAGATTAGATCTGGAAACAAGATTCAACGGCCGTGATTTAATGTGACAACCAGACAGTGGCCAGCGCCACCGTCTTCTCCGGCTAGCTCCGGCGAAGGTCCAAATTTACAGAGAAATAAATGTTAACCAAAATGCGCGATCCAGGTACCAAACGAAAGGTGGAGTGATGTACATCACTCCTGTACCAACCAAATTCACTCTAGATTCCTATTGAGAGAGAAATCAGAGGTTGAATTTCATTGATTTCAACTGAAACTTGTTGGATTTTGAAAATTCAAAGCATGAAATGATTGCCTCTATGAAGAGGACTTCAGACAACACCACAACAACAAGAAACAAGCAATATATGAGTTGATTCGAAGAAATTAAAATTAGAAGTAAACCTCTGATTTGCAGAGCTTGGATTCACAATTCCTTGGTGCTAAAGCTTGCAATACACTCTATGAATCAAGGTGAAGAGGTCTAGGAACTTTTAGATCTAAGAAAACAGTCGAGGAAACTGAATTCTAGATCTAAAAATTGAGAGAAAAGAGAGAGTTCCTTTGGTGTGAGGGTGGGACTTTAGTTGCACAGCATGTAGGGCACCTTCAGGTTAGTGAAATGAAGCTCATATGCAATGTATTTATAGGCAAGGCAATGTTGAATGCATGATTTCAAATTTGCATGAATGGAAGGGGCCTCCATGCCTGGGCCTGTACAGGCGCATGGAGGGCCCAATTCCACTTGGTTTTGGCAGTTGATCATCATCATATACAAATTGGACGTGCAGATTGTGTGTTAATGGATCATGCAATGCAAATTTAAATGATTTTCCAAAATGTGCCATAATGTTCAAGCCTTCAAAAATACCATGGCCAAACTTGAAATGTAACCTTATGAGTAATGGTTGGAAAACTTGTTACATAAGGAACAAATGTCATGTTGATCAAAACTCCATTTGGGCCTTGGAAATTAGTGAAAATTGAGCTTGAAGTGTAGGGTGCAAAACATGCATATGTGAAATTTCCAAAATTGGCCAAAGTTCAAGCCCTTCTGTTTCAATGATGCATGCTCCAAATGACAAAATCTTCAACATGAAAGTTGTAGATCTTTTCAAGCCAATCAATTTGGACTTAAATTTTTCATCATTTGGATTTTTTATGAAGAAGTTATGGGCACTTGAAGTTGGACTTTTTCACATTTCAATGCATTTGGTCCAAAGTGACCTATAATGTTTTGCATTATCACATGTATTTATTTTAAGATTTTGCAATTTTTATAAACATAACATTTTAAGTAGACATATTAATATTTCCAATGCATTTGATCCCACATCCAAACCATGAAAAATGAATGAGTTATGTTCTTGGGAAGTTGGCCCAAAATTAGGGTTTCAGTCAAAATGACCTATAATGTCTTGGAATGGATGATGACCTTCCAAGCTTCAAATCAATTTTTTATGAACATGAAAGTTGTTCATATTGTCCTTAATAACATTTTTGCTCTTGGGGTCATCTTCATTTGCCAACACATAAAAAGTTAGGTCTCAGTGTATTTCAAAATAGTCAGATGAATTGACTGATCAACTTCTCAAGTCCACACCTCATATCTTGATGAATTGATGATTGAGGACCCTCAAATAAGTTCAAATATGCATGAAATAAAGAATTAGAGAACTTCCCTTGATTGTTTTTGACCATGGGTTGAGGTTGCTTCATGAGCAAGGCACAGTTGATGATCAAATGAATTAGGGTTTCCTTGGGAAACAAGCCTCAAGTCCCTTTGATTTGCTTTGATCAAAATGATGAATTGAGACACTTGGGAGGCATATTTGATGGATGAGAGCTTTGAGAACCGTAGCCATGCTTGCTTTCATCTTCTCTTGGCTATATTAATGCAAATAGGGTCTCCTAGAAGCTTTTAGACCTTGTGACTGCTCAAGCTACAAACAAAAGATGTTAGTAACATATTTTTGTGCTTTTGGTTAGTGAATAAGATGAGAAAAGCAATAATATACAATTCAAGCATGCTCGGTGATCTCAAACCACTCACAAGAGGTCCCACCCAAAGGCAAAGGGAACCAAGATGCTTATGATCCTTGAGGCTATGCAAATGCAATGTTATGATGCCATGAGGGATCTTAGGATCAAAATTAGGGTCTTACACTTTAGAAAGTAACAACTCTGCTTTGAAAAGTAAAAATTCAAAACTAGAGGAAGAAATAGTTTTAGAAACTTCTGGTATTGATTGCATCATTGTATATGACAGAGCTCTCCAATACTTTATGGCTAAAAGAATAGATAGAAGAAAAATGGATTCTTTGATCTATAGAGTTAGTAGAAATGGAAAGAAAGGTTTATGTTGTACAAAAACTATAAAACCTTACGAAAGTTAGAAGGTAAAACCAAAACCTCTCTATGAGCATTTCGTGTCTGCTGGCACTAAGCTTGATGTTTTTGCACAGACACGGAAATATACAAAGAGTAAGAACTCATTTTTGAAACCTAAGTATCGTGCTCAACTTCCATGTGATTATCCTTCTGCACAAAGACCCAAGGTTGTAAGAAACTCTGGGAAAACTAACAAAAAAGGAACCAAAAAGTGGGTACCTAAGGATAAAATAATTTATGTTACATACATCCTTAACAGCTCAGCTGAAACACCAGTCATAGTACCTGGACAGGTGATGCTCACGACATATGATAGGAAAAAGATTTATGTTCTAAGATTTGGAACTTAAGCCTGAAGGCTTCGTTGGTCTCGGAGCAAACCAGAAAGGAAAGATCATTGGCTTTGGAACTATTGGTAATAGTAAACTTCCTTCTATTACTAATGTTCTTTTGGTTGATGGTATGATGCATAACGTATTGTCTATTATTCAACTTAGTGACAATGGTTATGATATCATTTTTAATCAAAATTCATGTAAGGTTGTTAGTCAGAAAGATGGTACAATCTTTTTTAACGGAAAGAGAAAGAACAATAATTATAAAATCAGACTTTCTGATCTTGAGGATTAAAATGTAAAATGCTTATTGTCTGTTAACGAGGAGCAATGACTATGGCACAGACGTTTGGGCCATGTTAGCATGAGAAGGATTTCTCAACTAAATAAGTTTGTATTAGTCAGAGGCTTACCCAACCTGAAGTTCGCTTTAGATGCTCTTTATTGAAGAATGTCGGAAATGCAAGTTTTCTAAAACATATTTCAAAGCGAAAATTGTTGTTTCTACCTTTAGACTGTTAGAACATCTGCACTTTGATTTGTTTGGACTAGTGAAAAGTGCCACTATCAATGGTAAGAAGTATGGATTGATCATAGTTGATGATTATAGTAAATGGATATGGTTAAAGTTCTGGAAACACAAAGATGAGTCACATTTTGTGTTCTCTATCTTCTGCTCACTAGTGCAAACAGAAATGAATTGCAAAATAGTCAGAGTCAGAAGTGATCATGGTGGCGAATTTGAAAATAAACATTTTGAAAATATTTTTGATGCAAATGGTATTTCCCATGATTTCTCATGTCCTATAACTACACAATGAAATGGAGTTGTAGAAATGAAGAATAGGACTTTGCAAGAAATGGTCCGCACTATGATCCAAGAAACTGAAATCGCTAAGCATTTCTGGGTAGAAACAGTTAACACGACTTGTTACATTTAGAACAAGATTTCTATTATACCTATTATGAGTAAGTGAGTGTTTTATATTGAACACTAAAGAGAATCTTGGCAAGTTTGACTATAAGGAACATAAGTGCTTATTGTTAGGATCTTATGAACACTTTAAAGGCTACAATGTTTTTAACACCGAGACATGAATTTTCGAAGAATTAATTCATGTTAGATTCAATGATAAGCTTGACCCTAAAAAGTCAAAGCTAGCTGAGAAATTTGCAGATTTGAAGATCAATCTTTCAGAATCCAAGGATAATGACTCTGGAGAAAAAGACTCAGAAGGAAAGCTAAAGAATCTGAAGCAAAAGACCCAGAAGAGACTCGACTGGAAGTTGTCGGTGGTCTAAACCATCAGAAGAAGAGTACACCAAGAACTTCTCATTCTGAAGAATTGATTCTGGGAGATAAAGATGCATCAGTTAGAACTAGATCTTTATTCAAACCTTCTGAAGATAATCTTCTGGGTTTGGTATCTATGATAGAGCCCACATATATTGATGGAGATCTTCTGGATAATGAATGGATTCTGGCTATGCAAGAGGAATCGAATCAATTCACCAGAAACGATGTTTGGGATATTGTTCAGAAACCTAAGGGTTTCCATATTATTGGAAACACATGGGTTTTTAGAAACAAGCTCAATGAGAAGGGAGAAGTTTTCAGAAACAAGGCTCAACTGGTAGCACAAGGTTATAGCCAGTAAGAAGATATAAACTATACATAAAGCTTTTCTCCAGTTTTCAGGTTAGAGTCTGTTGGTCTTTTAATTTCGTTTGCAGTCAATCATAACATCATTCATTATCAGATGGACGTTAAGAGTGCATTCTTAAATAGATACATTTCTGAAAAGGTATACATGCACCAACCTCCTGGTTTTGAAAGTTCTTAAAATCCTGACTTTGTTTTTAAACTGAAAAATTCATTATATGGTCTAAAACAAGCTCCTAGAGCTTAGTATGATAGACTAAGTAACTTCCTTTTGGAAAATGATTTTACCAGAGGGAAAATGGACATAACTTGCAAAACATTTAAAAATGATATTCTGGTTGTGAAAACTTATGTTGATGATATTATTTTTGGTTCTGCTAATGCTTCGTTGTGCAAGGATTTTGCTAAGTCAATGCATGCATAGTTTGAAATGAGACTGATGGAAGAACACAAGTTCTTCCTAGGAATCCATATTGATCAACGTTCAGAAGGAACGTACATTCATCAGAGAAAATATATAAGGGAACTTCTGAAGAAGTGTAACATGTCAGAATGCAAGCAAGAAAAAACTCTAATGCATCCTACATGCATTATGGAGAAAGAAGAGGTAAGTAGTAAGGTAAATCAGAAGCGATTCAGAGGTATGATATGCTCTCTCCTTTATCTAACCGCTTCTATGTAAGAAGAAAATTCAGTGTCCATAATTCATCTCTAAGATTTTGATGATAACAAAGGATGAAACAAATTGGTACCCTAACATAATTTATCTAAGTGTGCAGGACTCTAATCAAAAAGAGGTCAGATAGACATATATCAGATACACACACAAGTTCAGAATGACTACTTAGAAGGTATTCAAGCAGAAGTTCTGAGTCTGAATTAAGGAAGCGTACAAAGCTCATCGAAGAAAGAGATATCAGACGCTTTGAAACGGAAAAGCGCACTCTAGGGTCTGAAGCTTTTACACTCTGACGTAATCAATCAGGAAGACATCAAGAACCTCTTAAGTCAATCAGCTGTCAGCAACTATCTGAAGATGCACATGCTGAACATAAACTCTGATTTATGAACACTCTGATTCAGAAACGATCAAACTTAGCTATGAAGTCTTCCACTTATGGCAAGAATCTAATTTTGGAATAAAGTTAAAGCGCCCCAAACTGCTATGGAAATAACAAAGAGATTAATGACATTAAACATCCATCATTGCCAAGATCCTTTCATCCAACGGTCTCTTCATCAAACCCCTATATATAGGATGGGTCATTGTCATCAAAGACACACGAGAATACTGAAACCAATCTCAAATCTCTTATTCATTCTCCTTTCACACGAGTTGTTGCTCTAAAGTGTGAACCTTCCTTCTGTTCTTATATTGTGTAATTTCTGCTTACCTAGAAGCACTAAACACACAACTTTAATTTTCTTTAACTGCTGAATATTCCTTAAGTGAATTGTGAAGTCTTTAAAATTGAGAGGGCTAAGAGATATTTATCCTCTTACACGCTCAAATTGTAATCTTTCAAGATCAGTGGATTAAGTCCTTGTTGAAGGCGAAATCACCTTGGTCGGGTGGACTGGAGTAGCTTTGAATTTCAAGCGAACCAGGATAAAATTTTTGTGTTGATAGCTTTTACTTTCGCGTGTGTTTATTTTTCAAAAGTTTTTATTATCAGTTAAAATAATTCAAACCCCCCTTTCTTGTTTTTCTCAACCTTCATTCTAGAACTAATATTTTATTAAGTGTATGCTTATGCGCTCGCTTCCAATCAGATCCTAGGGAGACTCACTTAACTGCTGTTAAGAGAATCTTTAGGTATCTGAAAGGTACTACTAACCTTGGTTTGTTTTATAAAAAATTAAGTGAATATAAATTAGTAGGATATTGTGATGCTGATTATGCTGGAGACAGAATAGAAAGGAAAAGTACTTCTAGAAGTTGTCAATTTTTGGGAGACAATATGATCTCATGGTCCAGCAAGAGACAATCAACAATTGCGCTTTCAACAGCCAAAGCTGAGTATATCGCAACTTCTAGATGCAGCACTTAGATACTCTGGATAAAGAGTCAGTTGGAAGATTATCAGATAATTGGGACTAACATTCATATTCTCAGTGATAATACTTCTGCTACTTGTTTGTCTAAGAATCCTATCTTTCATTATAGGACTAAGCATATTAAAATTAAACATCACTTTTTACATGACTATGTTCGGAAGCGTATTTTCACTTAAAATTTGTTGATACAAACCATAAATAGGATGATATCTTTACAAAACCCCTCGTTGAAGATAAATTCGTTTTTATTTTGAAAAACCTATTTATGGATTTTTGTCCAAAATGAAAAGATGAATTTCATAATGTTAAGTCTTCAGAATTCTAGATTAGGTTTTGAGAATTTATTTGTTGATTCTGAGACATGAGCTTCCTGAAGTGGGGAAGTTTCATGAATCAGAAAGGTTCTGATCAGAAGCAATCTTATCGATTTGCCTTCTTAATTCTGAACAGTTGTTGCATTAAATGTTTGTCTTGTCATTTGATATCATGTGGTTTTAAGTGGTGACAGTTGTCCCACTTTCTGAGCATGCGTGATGATAGCGTGACACATTGGGTTTCATATTTCTTGGAATTAGGTTAAAGTCTCTTATGCTTCCCTCTATGACGGCATATTCCCTTTGTTGTCATCATTACTAATTTGTTTATATAAACCCACTTCACTCATATTTTCACATTACGCGCACTTTACTCCCACACTTTCAATATTTCAAACCTTCAGACACCTTCTATGTAACCGTTCATCCTCATCTTCAATAATTCAACAATGGTTGCTCCTCAACAACAACAACAACTTCAACAACAACAACAATCTCTCATTCGCTCCATAATGAAAATTATCCCGTTATAGAATGGGTCCCTGAATTAAATCTCAACATCCCTGTTGATGAGCTTATGGTTCTTTATGAGAGACCATCATGGATTTCAAAAATTTGAAGGACAATGGCTTCGATTTCTCTAAGACCTTGGAATTCCAAGGGTGGAAGGTATTTTCCGAAAGATTAACTGGTCTTGTTTATCTAGTGATTGTAAAGTCGTTTCGGATACATGTTGTTGCCACCAAGGACACAATCTCTTCCTTCGTTATGAACAGGAAGATTGTTGTCACTAAGAAATCAATTGTTGACCTAATTTCTCATAGTGGTTGTGGAAAAAGGGTTTATAATATAAAAACTGATGCAAGAAGAGAATCTATGGTAGCATTTTTTATTTTCAAGGAAGGAACAAAGTTGGATGAAGGCAAAGGTCCAATTGCTAAAGACCTATATGATAAGTTAAGGGTTTGGTTCAAGATAATTATGGGATGTATTCATCATCGACCCAGTACAAATTCCTCTGATTACATCAACATTATCTAGAAGTATATGTTATTCTTCTAGGAAAAAGGGTACAAATTAGCACTTCCAGCGGTTTTGTTCAAGTTTCTCAAAGATTCTATTAGAGAAACCAGAACTAGAAGTACGTCCAAGAAGGGAAGGTTCATTTCAAATGGAAGGTTAATTTATGACCTTCTTGTTGAAAATGGTCTTGTGGATGACCTTCTGATCAACGGTTTAACTGAGGAGCTGGTGAAAGATGCTGGAAAGATCTTCTGGGGAAAGAATCTCAAAATCATGGGTCTCATCTCCAAGGTAGTCAAGCCATACATCATTCCTTCAAAGGATGATATCTGTGGAACGAGGATTCCGGTGGACAACTTCCCAATCTTCACCAAGATTGACCCAATGGTTGAGCCATTAACTTACCAGAGACTTACCCAGATGTGTATGGGAAAAGGAAGAAAGAGTCTTGTGAAGAAGGATCGTTAAGACCTCAGAAGAAGAAGAAGAAGGCTACTACTTTTCTGGATGAAGATGAGGTGCCTCTCAGTGAGCGCCAGAAAGCAATACTTCTGAAGGACATGACTGGTGTTGTCCAACAGTCTTCTAAAGCTTCTGACACTCCTACCCCTGGTAAGATTCCTAAGGCCAGAAATCTTTTTGTTTTTTATTATGTTAATTCTGAAAGGATCTTACTAACTCAACCACCTCCCATTTCATAACCAATTCCATCTCCTTCTCAAAGCATTCTCCTTTCACAACCACTTCCCACAAAAACACTTGTTTTAGAACCTGTTACAGAAACTTATAAAGTTCCTAAAACTCAATTACACCAATAACAATAATAAATACCACAAACACCACCTCATTTACAGTTACCTTCATCACCCATTCCACCTCCATCACCGATTGTTTATGCTCCCCACATTGAAAATCCAAATATAACAACACCTAGAAGATCTCCCTCGAGAGATTATGGTAACCAAGTGTATGAGGGTACTCTTGAAGGCATATTCAATTTTGAACCTGAACCAGAAGTATCTGATTCAGAAAGACAATAGGCCACTCCCCCTTCTCTTCCAACTGTTTATGGTCCAGATCCTCATCCAAACAGATCTTTCTGTCTAAATCCCTAGCCAACCTAAACCTAATCTAAATATTGGTAATATTCTGAAGAAATTTGTGTCAGACTCAAGAAGCCGTCTTCACACTGCTTTGACAACTAGTCTTTTATCAACTAATCCTGCAGAAAGCGACTCGGCTTGGGAAGCCTATAGAAGTTAGATAAACTCCAAAATATCCAAGCTAAAGAACTTTGGGTACAAATCATCTGAAAGAAACTTCCGTTCCGGGTTTGTTACCTTAATGGAACTCAGGAAGTTACAAAATACTCCACTGTGTCTTCTTGCTCCGGAGGTTAAGGAAGTTCTTCAGGAAGTTGAGGTAGATTATGGTAATCCAGAATGTGTCATGGATTGAGGTTAGTTGCTTCTGAAGAATAATAGATTGAGGTTTCTAATAATCAACAATTTGCTGGAACCTCTTATGGGAATATTCCTGAAGTTCTTTTGAAGACCATCGAGGATATGAAATATGAGAATGCTTTGGTAAAAGAATGTCTGGATAGGTAGGAAATGATGTTTTAGTTTATATTATTCAGACTTCTTCCGCCTCCTCCTCCTCAGAACCCTTAACACTTTTTCAAAATTGATTTGAACTTTTTGTATTTTCGTTTTGCTTAAGTCATGATTGTACTCATTTCTTCCTTTTGGCACTATTTAATGAAAATCATGTTTGTTTCTTTCCATCACTTTTATCTTATTTTTGTCTATGTCTTTTTTATTTTGATATATTTATATTCATGAATCAGAACCCAAACATTGTTTAATGTTTCTGCTAACAACTACTTCGAAAAACAGTTTGTTAAGTGTTTTGCAGGGATAAGTTCAAACATGCTTTTGAAGTTTTTTAGATCAGAATATAAGTTACTAGTTTCTGAATAAATGGCCTACTCTCTGAGTCTGAAGCTTTAATATTGTTTGAGAAGGATCTCAACCAGGAATCAGAACCAAGCATTGAGTCTTCAAGGAATTAAAAACAAGCTCTGAACTTAGAATTTGGCATCGATTTATAGAGTTTATTTTCTGTTATGAAATGCACATGAAATCACATCAAAATTCATAAGTTAGTTGGACATGAAATTAAAATTTAGAGTTAGTTATCAAATTCCAATTTCAGTTAAGTAGACTTGCTATGATTCTCTGCATTGCCTCTGAGTTGGTTATCATGGAACTCAAATGTTGTTCTGCAAATTGTGTAAATTTTGTTAGTTCTGACTTGTGACTTACAAAATTATGCAGGTGTTGGGCAATGTTTTTGTGGAGATTTGCTTTGGTGTGTTCTGCATTAGGTTAATTATTATGGACTCTCAAATGGTAATGTTGAAAAAGTTGCAGGGTCATATGAGTTTCAAAGTTATGCAGAGCTATATGTTCAATGAGTTGCTGAGTTGCTTGGATGTGGAGTTTTTCTGTCATGAGCTTGTAGAAAAAGAGTGAATGGGGTTACGGAACACTATGCATTTTGTGAGTTGCTTGGAAATTTTTGTTGTATTCACCTAGTTGCTTGACCATTAAATTATGGAATTAATGTGGAAATGTATTTTTGAGTTTATGGAATGTGGGATTGTATTGATTATTGAATTAGGTATTACAATGATTTGTAATGGAAAGTTCATTGGTAATGAATTGTATTGAATGAAATATTGAATGGTTTTAATTTGAATGTGGAAAGTGTAAAGCTTTGAAGGGAATGTTGTATGAAAAATTGATTGAATGAAAGTTGTGTATGGTTTAATTTGAAAGTGGAAAGTTATTGAATGTCAAGATTCCTATGTTATTCTTTCTTTGAATGTTGGATTATGGATAAGTTGATGGTGTATTAAATTAATGGGATGTAGTGAAAAGTCAAGGAATTTGAATGAAGGATTGAGAAACAAAAGCAATGTTAAGTTAGGTTTAAAAAGTTAGTGATAAAACATCAAATGCATTATTTTGGCTTGCTAAACATGATGTGAATTGAACAAAATGGCATGGAGAATGGACATGATGTAGACTTAGGAATGGATGGTTGACTTTGGTCAACTAGTTGACCAAAAAGTCAACAGTTGACCCAAGTCAACTATAGGCTAGAAGCTAGGGTTTTCTTGTGAAAAATGGACTTGTGTAGATGACTTGTAATGTAACAAGGTTTTGAATGAAATGCAACTTGATGTGGAACTTAAATGAAACAATGACTTGTCCAGATGTTAAGAAATATGAATGAACTTGACAAAAATGCATAGATTGGCCAACAATAATGTCTTATAATGGCTTGAATCACTATGGATCAAATACAAACCAAATGACCAAAAGACCAATGCACTAATGACCCAAGAATCAAAGACCAAGGACTAATGATCTTGAAGGTACCATATGGATGGCTGTGAAATCCCAAGTATATGCACATGTAAGTTAGATGAATGAACTTTATGCACAAAGCAAGCTTAATGGTTGATGATGCATGACAAGATGTATGAAAAAATGGTCAAGAACCTCTTCCCAATAATCTAGGGTTTCAGTCAATCTCATGGTCAAAAGTCAACCTCAGATGGCACATAAGTATCAAGCATCCCTGATTAGAGTTTCATGATGCACAACCCCTCATTGAGGTCTTCAAACCAAACATGAAGCTCTACAAACACATGCCAACACATGGGCCCTAAAATCTAAGGTTTATATGCATGGATGGAAGCCAAGTTGTGATCTCCTTGAATCATAGACCAAAAGGGGCACGAAATTAGGGTTTCCCCCATATGATGAGCAATGTCACAAACCTCAAGCAAAACCCTAGTTTTTATGATCCATCAGCTTTGATTTATGATGCTTGTTAGAAATTGTTAATATGAATGAATGATGCATATGAATGAGGCACGAATGATTACAGATGAATCTCAAGCCCTAAGTTGGATAAAAAAATAAAAGGGGAGGGCAAATTTTGGGGTATGACAGCGGCGAACCTGGTCATATCAGTACCCAGTTCAGAAACTGAGGAAGGCTCCAACTTCCGCGCAAGCTAATGGTAGAGTGTTTGCTCTGAGTGGCGTGAATGTCTCTAGATTAGATAATTTAATTTAAGGCATGTGTTTGATTAATGGTGTTTCTCTGATTGTTATGATTGATATTGGTGTGACGCGTTCGTTTGTATCTATTGATTGTGTCAACAAGTTTAATCTTGAAGTGTCTTATATGATTGGAAGTATGGTCATTGATACCCTAGCAAATAATTTGGTGACTACTTCATTGGTGTGTTTGAATTGTCCTTTGACCATTCATGATAAAGACTTTAGAGTTTACTTGATATGTTTGCCTTTAAGTCAACTCGATGTGATTTTGGGGATGAACTGACTAGAGTTCTACCGTGTTTATATTAACTATTTTGACAAGACTATTTTTTTTCCTGAACTCGGAGAGATTACGGATTCAAGATTCATGTTCTCCACTCAGGTAGAGATGTCACTGAGAGAGGATGATCAGGTGCTCTTGATGTTTTATTCTTTGAGAGTGGAAAGCAATGTTGTGGCTAGTGCTACACATGTGATGTGTGACTTTCCTGATGTTTTCCTTGAGGATATTTGTGACTTGCCTCCAGAGTGAGAAGTTGAGTTCGTCATAGATTTAGTACCTAGTACTAAACTTGTTTTGATGGAATCGTATAAAATGTATCTATTAGAGTTGAGTGAGCTGAAGAATCAATTAGAAGAGCTGCTAGAGAATAAGTTTTTCAAACCTAGTGTGTCACCGTGGGGAGTGTTGTACTCAAAAATTTTCCCTCCCCTTTTCACCTTTTTGCTCAACCCTTGACTGGGGAATCATATGTATATATTCATGCTTCATTCATATCCATCATTCATTCATTATCACTATAGATTCAAAGCTCTTGGCTTGCAAAGCTAGGGTTTGTGTATGGATTAGGCCTTGAAGGCATGGAATTGAATATCCATCAAAGCATATGGGATGTAAAACCTTAATTGCCTGATCTTTGAAGTGTGGATTCAACAAGATTTCATCATGGCACTCCTTAGGGCCTTCAAACCCTAATTCTTGATGATATGGTTATGAAGCCTTATGGAGTTTCTCTGGACCTTGTCTTAGGTATCAAAACCCTAATGGGGGGTTCACCCATTGAAGATTTATTTTTGAAGCATCATGATTGATTCAAAGACCTTGGTTGAAGGGCATGCCTCATGTAACCCTAATCAAGGAGGATATAGTCCTAAGTATTGACTTTTCATCTGGATGGCCTCCAAACCCTAGTTTCATCCAATTCTTCACCCATTTTGTGTTTGATACCCTTGCTTGATCAAGGTCCCCAAATAACCTCTTGTTCTTGGTTCATTCATGTTGATTACTTGGTTTGGTTCCATTTATTTGGGCTTAAGCCCATTGGTCGTAGCTCAAGTCTTTGGTCCTATAACTTCCATTCTTTGCTTCCATTCCATGACAATTTATTTGGACATTTCAAGTGCCTAGTCCATGACCTGCTTGGCTTCACCTAATCAATGTTGTTCAAGTCCATGTCATACCATTGGGATCATGCTCATCATTGTCCATTCAAGTCAATTTGATTCATGTTAATTGTAACACCCGAGGCCAGAGAGGCGGAAAGTGGTTACATGTTACACCCGAGGGCGAGAGAGTGGTTGTCGGTGCATGAGGCATGACAATGAGACACTCATAGCAACTTCTAGGGAAAATCGAATTCACATCGGAATGAGAGGGATCATGAGGCTGTGCAGGTATGAGACTGCATGGTTGAAGGAAGGCTTATAAGGGTTAATTGGTACTACCTGTACCAACAAGATGCATCTTCTTTTCGGTAGCCTAACAGATAAAAACTCCATAGTTAAGCGTGCTTGACTTGGAGTATTATTTGGATGGGTGACCTTCTGGGAAGTTTTCCTGAAAGCGTGTGAATGAGGACAAAACATGCTGAAAAGACTAGTGTTGGTTTGTGGGGTCAGTCGGTAATCCTGAAAGCAGTTTAGGGCATTACAAATGGTATCAGAGCCATACCTCTCCCAATACGATGTGGTTCGGGGACGAACCAAGAAGAAGCTGGTAGGCATGTAACACCTAAGGCCAGAGAGACGGAAAATGGTTACATGTTACACCTGAGGGAGAGATAGTGGTTGTCGGTGCACGAGGCATGACAATGAGACACTCCTAGCAGCTTCTAGGGAAAACCAAATTCACATCGAAATGAGAAGGATCATGAGGTTGTGCATGTATGAGACTGCATGGTTGAAGGAAGGCTTATAAGGGTTAATTAGTACTACCTGTCGCATTACACGAAAAACCGGCGGGAAAACAAAACAACAGAGCCGCCACCGTGCGTTATTTATCCCAAAGGAGGGAAAGGAAACGCTCGAAGTAAACCTAGAACAGACATGGTCTCGCGACCAAAGAGAGATGGGATCGGGAGTCGGTTATGCGAAGGGAAGGTATTAGCACCCCTACGCATCCGTCGTACTCGACGGGATCCACGCACAAAAGGAAGGATAAGGTTGCTAAAAACTGCTCACAAACATCAAACACTGGCTGAAAAGAGACACAGGAAAACAAGAGAAACTAACTCGGCAGGATGTCGCATCCTAGGCCTACGTAGTCTGTCAGGCACAGACATCAGAGTTGACGTAGTTCGGGACAGGGGGAAACGTGCTCGCTAGGATGTCACATCCTATGCATACGTATCTTCTCGGACTAAAGAAGAATCAGAGCACTCGTAGCTCGGCTAACGCACGCCAAGCAAAACCACACAGGAAATCGACTGCCAATCGCTGGGCTTACGTCAAACTCCACACAAAAACAGGCAAACATGGAAACCGAATGCCAATCGCTGGACTTACATCAGACTCCAAACCAAACAAACACACACTGGAAACCAACTGCCAATCGCTGGACTTACGTCGGACTCCAACAAGCAAACTGGAAACCGAATGCCAATCGCTGGACTTACATCGGACTCCAACCAGAAAAGGAGAAACAACTCACACAAACAAAACAAAAGGGCGCCCAGAGAGATCAGCTCATCTCCTGCCTACGTACCTCATCTGGTATGAGGATCAGGGCGACGTAGTTCCCCTACGCAGGGAAAGAACTTCTAACCTAACCAGAGACTGGGAAATGACAAACTAGAAGGGAGACTAACTCGAGCCTAATAGTTATCATGTAAATTCACCATGGTCCTAGGTTGAAGTTTCTATCTAACTTGCACAGGGAGCAAGCTATCCTAAACAGCACAAACAGTCATACAGAAGCACAAAGCAGGCACACACACTATATACAAACAGAGGGGCTCAAACAAGGCTAGGCTTTAGTCAAGGGGTCATGTCAACCTCGACAAACAAGCCACTGTAACAGGGTGATGTTAGCTCTTAACCCTAACATTGAGAGTTAGGGTGAAGCAGATGAAATGGGAAGTGAGGGTAAGACCTCACAGCTCTTATCCCTGGCCTGGGAGAGCTTGACTCAAATAGAAGGTGTGGGAGTTCAGAAAGCAGGAACTCTTCTATCCACATGTGACTGACACAACATAGATCTTGGGTTAATATCCACAATGCATCAACACAAGGTGTGTGAGCAAAGGGATGACACATTGAGTAGCAGGAGATGGATTACACATCTCTTGTATCTGCCAATGCCTCTTCACTTAGGAGGTCTTTGATATGTACAGGGGACAAAGATAAACAAACACAAGCATTGCCTCTTAAGGAGGACTTCAGACAGGTGCCTGCCCAAGTAACAGGACAGGTCTTCCAGACTACATGAAGTCAGTGAGTTATACCTCTAATGGTTAAGCAACCAAGCAAAATCAAAAGCAAGTTCAAAATGAACTTAAGCAACTAATGTACCTGAAAACAATCCAACTCAGTCAGTATACAAGTCAAAAAGTCAAACAGACAATCAATAGTCAACAGTCAACAGACATAGTCAAACAAGCAGTGCTACAAGGTGCAAGGCATAAGCTCAACTCAAATGAGCTAAAAGCCACCTACAAAACAATTCAAGATTAGTCAACATTCAACAATCAACCAACTTTAAGCAAATGAATCAATCTCCTCAAGGCCATATGCTTCTTATCCTGAAAACAAAGCTCAAACATAAGCACCAACCACTAGGACAAGGCCTAGGGTCAAAGTGGGAGAAATAATCCAAAACAGAACATGAAAATTGACATGAATCAAGCTCAATCAGTTAAAAACAATATCCAAGTGGTCTCACATCCATATCATGCACCAAAATCATTTCACAAGTCAAATAAGGCAAAGCATACAAGTTGGAAGCTCATTGAAGCAACAGAATGAACAAATGCACATTAATTCCAAAATGGTTCAATAAATCTCCAGAAAAATCATGGCTAAACAGAACACATCACATGATCAGAACACCAAAAATCAAGGCATTTGGACAAGTTTAAGCATGGTAAAGAAATTCCATAAGGAAAGGCTAGCACAAACAAGCTCAATTGAGACACAAAATGCTACATCACCTTAGCACAAGCCTAAAACAAAATCCAAACATGATAAAGACATCCAATCAAAGCCAAAATAAATCTAAAAGTGTCTAGAAATAATGTGCAAAATTTCACATTCATAGGATAAACAACCATCATTTCACAAAGCATTGAAGTTCATGACTATTCAAAAGTCCACAAATTGTCATCCAGAAAGGAAAATGTCAAACAAACCAGAAATCAATCCAAAAATTCCACAAAAATTCATGATCAATCCTAACATCCAGAAGAAGCATCATACAAAAAATCACATCATTTGGCATTCATTTGGCATGGCAAAGAAATTCATCAAATTGAGCAAGCAAAGGTGTGACACACATTGTCACACCTACATTAACCAGATCATATCTCAACAACCAGAAATGCTAAAAATGCAAACGCTACACCAAAATGTCAATTAGTATGTCTAGTTTAAGTATGCAAAATTTCAAAGGCATTGGATTAAAATTCATCATTTCACAAAGGATATGGCAAGCAAGGTACAAGATAGAGCACATGTGAACAATCCCTAGGCAAAAATATTTTTCATCCATGCACAATTTCTGGAAAACTAGTCATAAAAAACTAGAAATCATGAGGAATAACATGCAAAAATTCCCAGGTCATTTGGATCATTAATCATGGAGTTATGAATTTTCAAAGTGAATGGAAAAATAAAAAACACATGAAGAACTAGCATGAGTAGTATGGAATAATGATGAAAAAAATGCAAAGCAAACATGGAAAAAAGCAACAGCCAGGACTCGAACCGTGTCAAATTTTGAATTAGGCGCCTTAACAAATGAAACTCTGCATTTCATTAAAGTTGCGTGGCAAGGCAAATGAACGAGAGTCAACCAATTAGCCACGCTGAGGCCACGCTGGACCACTGCATGGTCTTAAACACGAAAGTACATGCAAAGCGCGCTATTGAAGATCAAACCACGCCTGGAAACAGAAACCCTAGGATCTTCATCCATGTTCATCATGATTTTCCAGGTCAAGAACAAAAATACCAGAAATGCAAAATGAATACACCATTGGACTCGTCTTTCATCATACATCAACAATCAATGATTATTTTACTCTAATTCTACACACATGCAAAGATTCAAGCACGAGAAATTTAATACATCAAACTTAGATCCAACATAACTCACTCATCTCTCCATGGAAATTGATGATTCAAAGCTCAATGCACTCAGGGATGAAAGATCTACCAGATGCACACAACAATTTCAAGAATCATGAGAGTCGAATTCTGACCTTAATGGAATGGCAGAAGTGAAACAGAGTGATTCAGGCCTGGAGAAGCTCAAACAGGTGATCCTATGCTCTTGTATAATGGAATGGAGGAAGGTTCAATGCTCAATCGTGCTTGATGTTGCTCAAATCTTCAACTGCCATTAATGGATGTAACTTTCAACAGCTCCAAATCAGCTCGAAAATGGATGGATCTTGCTTCCAAAATGTCCTTCAATGCTTGTGGATGATGAACCAATCAAGAACAAAGCAATGTGTATGAAGAAAATTGAAGAAAAAGTGAGAGAACAAAAGTGGAGAAAATTTCAGATCTGGAAATTATGAAGTGTTAATGCTGAAATCTGTTAGGGTTTCACTTATATATCATCTGTTAATCAAGTTCTTAATCATGTTTAGGCATTTGGCAAGTGGAATTAGTGAAAACAAGTGTTTATGCAAATTGATATTTCCACCTCTATGCATGGTATGAATGGAACAGTACACGAATTTGGGCTTGAATTCACTTGAAATTCTGCTTGGAAGCCAATGCAAGTGTTGCCATGTGTAAACAATGCATTATTTTTAAATTTGAAAATTCCATCCAAAAATCAAGTGAAAAATCAAAAAATTACGTGATGAGAATGCATGGCTTGTGGTGCATAATTTGTATAGTAGAGGTCAAAGCATGAATGTTGCAAAAAGAACCACTTCATTTGGCCATTTGGTGTGAAAGTTATGCATGCTTGAAGTTCAAATTCATTTGGCCATGATTGATCCATATCTTTTCAACCACACATGAGAAATTCATGTTCTTGGACTTTTTGGAAAGGGGAGAGAAAGAGCTTCAACTTTCATGTTGGAAAAAAATTCATTTGAAGCTTTCTTGATGATGTAATCTTGAGGAGAAAACCTTTCCATTTTTGGCAATTTCAACTTACATGTCACTTACTATTTTTGGAAACTTTTCATCTGACCTCAAATTCTTCATTGTTGATGTTTGAAATGTCAAATAAGACTTGTGTGGACATGAATGAGGCCTCTCTAACCATCTCCCACCTTCAAATCCATGATTGAATTGACAGTTGACTTTGGTTGACTTTCTAGGGTTTCAGATGAATTGCATCTTGACTGATGATCTCTGAACATCCAATCTTTGGCCAAACCACTTCAAAATGATCCCTAGGTCATATGAACTCATTGAATCAACCCTAGGGCTTTGCTTCAATAGGAATTGCACTTGCTTGCTTGCACAACTGGATCTCCTGACCAGTCTTGACTGATGACTTGTACTAGGCAATGGACAATGCAATGTTAATGACCTAAAATGAAAATGTATGTACAAAATGGGAGGTGCAAATTTGAGGTGCTACACTACCTATACCAACAAGATGCATCTTCTTTTCGGTAGCCTAACAGATAAGAACTCCATAGTTAAGGGTGCTTGACTTGGAGTAGTATTTGGATGGGTGACCTTCTGGGAAGTTTTCCGGAAAGCGTGTGAGTGAGAGAGAGTGGTTGTCGGTGCACGAGGCATGACAATGAGACACTCCTAGCAGCTTCTAGGGAAAACCGAATTCACATCGGAATGAGAGGATCATGAGGTTGTGCAGGTATGAGACTGCATGGTTGAAGGAAGGCTTATAAGGGTTAATTGGTACTGCCTATACCAACAAGATGCATCTTCTTTTCGGTAGCCTAACAGATAAGAACTTCATAGTTAAACGTGCTTGACTTGGAGTAGTATTTGGATGGGCGACCTTCTGGGAAGTTTTCTGGAAAGCGTGTGAGTGAGGACAAAACATGTTAAAAAGACTAGTGTTGGTTTGTGGGATCAGTCGGTAATCCGGAAATTATTGACTTTGGTCAACAGTTGACTTTTTGGTCAACTAAGTCCAATTTTGAATTCCAATGCTAAGGTCAAATGTTAATCCTTGATCCTTAAATCCTTGTCATGTGTGCATAATGCTTTAAATTCCAATCTTGGTCATCATGTTGCAAGCCTTTGTTCAACCACCATGTTTCATGTGCATATGACTTGCAAAAAGAATTCAAGGCAATGCATAATGGCACACATAAAACACTAGCCAAATAGACCAAGTCAGTCATGTCATGACCATGCAGCAGAACCACTTTCCAATCTGCATTGTGTTAAGCCTAACATGAAGCAACAACCAAGGGAATGGTCCAGCTGAAATGCTGCAAGCAGACCATCCTGCATCACACCATACTTGCAGCATATCCAAGATCCAAAAACCTGCACAACCAAAATCCACAACAGACCAATTTAACACAACATTCTGCAAAAATTCTTGTGACAGACCACAAATATTACCTTGCTGCAAACCATGTACTTTTCCCTACCTAATTCAACCACACTAATCTGAACATTGCCTTGCATTATTCAAATGAACATGGCCCTGAAGAAAACCACAAACCCTGTACATTAGTCCACAACTGCAGTCTGAAGCAATTGGAAACAAGAGTAGTAATACCTATATTCTCACCATACCTATTTCAATGTGCAACATTCTGCAACAATTCCAAGACTCCACAAGCTTGTCAAAACCAAGTCAGCAATGCCTACTAACCTGGTGCACAACCAAGATTCAACAATGCAAAAACCGACATCATGGAAATGCAAGTCATCAAACCATTTGCATCATAAACACAATGTAATCCACCAACTGGACTAATGAAACAAATAAATCCAAACACATTCATCACAAGAGCAAATCAATATCAAGGCAATCAATCACCATGCCAAGGTTCAGATACAACCATCCAATTAGTTTTTTTCCTACTGACTTTCATAATCAACCTAATAGGTAATAGTTTGCATATATAACTTTAGTTAATCATCATGCCAAGGTTTTCAACTTATAACAAATTAACCCCAGCTCAATTCAATTTCATCATTTTTAGCATTCAAATTCATAACTAATACAATACATCCAGAAGAGAACCTGCCCTAATCATGCATTCAACAACAGCTATCTAGTTTTCTAAATCATAATAACCAAGTCACTTCTCCTAACTTCACAACAACTCAAGAATCAACAAGGCAAGGTAGTAAAAAGAAAACAAAACAACTCCTAACTAACTAATCCACTAACTAACTCAGTTTCAATAGACTAACTAACTAAGTTGACAGTTAACTCAATGAACTAATCATAACAAACTCAGAGCCTCATTCCAAACTTACATCTAATCCGAACCTAATCCCTATTTAAACACCATTATCACCACCATTTTATCAATTTTGGTCATCACCTTCAAGCTCACAATCTCACTTTGAAACATCTCTCAACCTCCACTAAAAGCCCTTAATTCATAACCATTGAAGCTTCTCATCGAAGCTTCAATCAGGTTAAGCTAAACCTCACTCTCCATCACTAATCAGAACAAGAAGAAATAGAAGGAGGGAGACAATAAGCAAAGCAAAGATTCAAATCATTGTACCTGGATAATCTCCATTCTCTGGTATTTTCTTGAACTTCATCTTTTTCATTCGCAACAAACACCAAAGCATATCTTCGCTTCGAAGGTTGGTGAAAGTATCTTTTTGCTCAAACTCTCTTTGTTTTGATGTAGACCATGATATGAGGATCCAAACCCCTATGGTTTGGAATCCATTTCATTACTCCATTAACATTTAATTTCAGATTTGGGATCTAGGGTTCTTTGGGATTGTGGTTCTATTAGGGCTTTAAAGCTATGATCTGGAGAAACTGGCTAGAGATTCATCCTGAGGACCCGAAAGTAAGCAAGGCGGTGGGTATAATTTATCTTTATAGTTCTCACCTCCGCCGGAAGTGATTTTAGGTGCGGCGGGAGCTGAGATTTGTCTGGCGCGTAATTTGCTTCCATTTTAAAATTCATTTCACCATGTGCTTGCTGAATTCACCAGGTGGTGAATTTAACCTTTGGTTTGTCCCTTACTGGGCCAAACGATTGAGCCTAGGTGGTTTCCCTTGCTAACATCCTGGATCCGGTTTTGCACCCCCCTGTTCAGCCAATGCAGCGCTTGGGCTAAAGCGTGAGGCCAAACTTTCTTGCCCTCTGCACCTCCATTTTCGTTCATGTCTCTTGGAGTGAGGCATGCAAAATGGGCCTCCGGCCTAGTTCCCCTTTTTTGGTATTTTGGCCACTGAACCCCCATTTTAGGGCCTACACCATTCTAGCCCAACTTTTTGTTTTGTTTTGTTTTGTGTTTTAATCTTGTTTTTATCAATGTTTTACCGGGCTAATTACCTAATTAGGTTGTAAGCATGATTAATTTTTGATAAATAACATGTTTAGGATTAATTAGGGTTTTAGATATTAGCTTAATTAGACTTTTAGGTTTTAACCAGAATATATAATTAGTTTTAATTAGAATTAATTAGGATTAATTAGAATCCTAATTGATTTTATAATTTATTTTAGATTCTAAACAATTAGGTTAAAATAGACTTTAGAATTTGACCAAATGTTAGGTTCTAGTTAGAATTTAATTTTGTTCCTAATGTTGATATCCTTGCAAAATGACCATTTTGCCCCTTAAGGGCGTATTTTGCTATTTTCGACCATATAACAAATGCACGTTCCCTTAGGAATTTTGACTTAGAATTTTGATTAGTTCTAATCAAATTTTTGACTAACCAAGGTATGTTCTCCTTAGGAATAGCTTGTAAATTTAATTTCTAAATCTTAGATTAGGATTAGTCATATATTTTCAGACTAATTCAAGCCCTCCGATTCAAATTGATCAAAAGCAATTTTGATCAATTAAATCCTTTGATATTGTATAACCCCACAATCTATTCAAGTGATCAAAAGTCACTTGATCACTTGATATGACTAATTCTAATATTGTGGATCTCCAAGCTTCAAAACCAGTCTTTCATGCAAGATACCCCAGTCACATCAAACAGCGGATTATACAAGATAAATCAAAGGTCAACACTTGGTAAATACGATTCAAATTAAATGAAACGAGCCTTAAGTAATAAGGAATGATGATATGGAGTTTCTCCTACCCTTGTCTAGAGCGACTTTGCGTACGGGGCGTAGGCCCTAGCTATTCAAAGCGTTTGCCATTATTCATAGACTTTAGTGCAATACGAATCGAGTAAACTACCAAGTCTTCTTCATAAAAAATAACATCAACACAAGGAACATCAATGAGGATCCTTCTCTAATAACTTGTCAGTTATGAGAAGTATCATATGCCATGAGCCTTAAGTAATAAGGAATGATGAGACGGAGTTTCTCCTACCCTTGTCTAGAGTGACTTTGCATATGGGGTGTAGGCCCTAGCTATTCAAAGAATTCGCCCTTATTCATAGACTTTAGTTTGATTCTTATCAAGTAACTATCAAGTCTCTTCCATAATCAATCAATCATTCCTTTTTCCTTAATCATCTTGCTTTCATCCCTAGTGGGTTGAACTACGAAAACTCTGATTTCCTTATTTCACTATAAGGATACGTAGGCAGGAGAACTCAGATTCTTAGCGAGCTACCTTATCTATTAACACTTCATTCTTCATTCATTCAATCAATACCATCTTTTTGAGATCAAATATACTTCTCATTGGACTCCTTGTACATCTTTTTAGGACGATATAACGGCAGTCCACCTCATGAATCAAGAGTTGTTTGTGAAGGAGAAGAGCGATCCAAAACGCAATGGAATTTAATGAAAAATTTCTCCTTTAGTGATCCTTACAAATGAGCATGATCAGTGATAGAATCGTTACCTCTTGTAGCGATTGAGACCTTTGATGTAGATCTACGGAGCGATCACGAATGTTGAATGGTGACAACGCCTCTACTCAGTCCACATGAACAAATTCCTTCAATCTCAGTGCTAGCTTCTACGAATGAAGGCTTTGAATGAGAGAGAGAGAGAGAGAGAGAGAGAGAGAGAGAGATAAATGAAATTACAACTGCACAAATGCTTCTGCATAAGGGTTCTATTTATAGAACCACTTGTGTGGGCTGCAAGCTAAAAAGCCCACTTAAGTGTATGTGGCCCATATCTTATGATATGCCAAAATCACTTAAGCGTGTGGTACCTTATCATATTTCGTATTCTACTTAAGTACACCATACCTTACGATGTTCTACAATTCACTTAAGTGCATCGTACCTTACGGTGTTCCTTAGTTACTCTATCTCTCATCAATCCGTCTTTTTGTGTGTGACCCTGTAGGTTTTCGCGACATTAACAATTATATTAAATCACGTATTTAACATAATAAACAATGAGCGGTATCTAGCAACACATCACTGCTACCCAAGACACGAAAATGTCATGTGATCTAACAAATCCTTTTGTGATAATACTTATGTGTATAATTACCCTTTTGCCCCTATGTCTATATTGAACACAAGGCATAGACTGTGTCATCCTTGTCTAGTTCAATATTGGGCCCGTAGACATTTATCCTGTTACGCAGGATGGGCAAATTCCATCTAGGTCACTTATGTCCCTCAGCATGCTTCGTGGAGTACCCATCAACTGTCTTTATGGTCATCCAGTTACAGACAATGTTTGATCAACAATAAGGCACTCGACTCTACATCTAAGGTCCATAGTGGTTTTAGGTCGAATGGTGGTATACACCATTATCACCATGAGAATAACTTATGACACTTTGCATAACATTCTATATAGTATTCCCATAGCGGGTCAATCCAGTATAAATATTACTCTTAATATTCATACCTATGTTTAAGACTTGATAACTCCTTATCCATGATCCATGAGATGTGATCATCAATCTATATAAATAATAGTCTTAATGCTTTAATATTATCCCACTTTACAATAAATCTCGACTACGGATACTTTAAAAATAGTGTCTTTATGTTTAATGGGATCTCATGATTAAGTCACACTTGATACATTAAACAGACTAACTATTCTAGGGACTTTATTAAACAAACATAATAAAGAAAAAGCCTTTTATTATTAATAATAATTCAATACAAGTACCAAAAGTATTGGCCTTTAGGGCTTACACCAACAATGTGGATCGTCCCCAAACATTTAATTCATTCCTTTCCGACTAAGACTCCGGTTTACTCTTCGATTCAGAGCCTATCTCCTTCATGGATCCAAGATACCATTCTTCTTTGATCTCGAACTGTTTGTTCCCTAGCCAGTGATATATTGTTCCTTGTACCCAACAGTATTTTCTTTTGGGCCCCGCATATACCCTTTTAGGACGATATAGCGGCAACCCACCTTGTGAATCAAGAGTTGTTTGGATCGTACCCAGACATTTAATTCATTCTTTTTGGCTAAGACGCCAATTTACTCTTTGGTTCCAAGTTCACTCTCCATTTGTGGGTTCCATTCATACCATTATGTTGGTGCAAGTTATACTTTTCATCACTTTCAATCTCTCTTTGTTCTTGTGGTTCCATGAACTACGATTGCTCTAACTTTCTCATTGCACAGTGAGAATACGTAGGCACGAGGATATGAATCCTTGGCGAGCATACTTCTAATTATTCCTCCTTCTGCATTAGGGCACCACTCATATCTTTCACGATCCATTATCTACCTTCGATCGTTGAACCGTTCACACTAGTGACATAATGTTTCTTTGAAATCAGTAACACTTTCTTTGGATATTCATATACACCCTTTTAGGACGATATAACAGCAATATGCATTTGTGCCTATAGTCGTTTGGCTCGTACCTAGACACCTAATTCCTTCTTTTTTGGCTAAGACATCGTTTTCCTCTATGGTACAAATTCCATTTCTCCTATGGATTCCAATACACCTTTACTTTTGGTTCAAACCTATATCTCTCCAGTCACTCGTTACCAAATACTTCAATTTTGTGACTTTGGGCCTTCGTTCCATTCATCTCCATGATACATTCATATTCTACCTTCATTCACTCCATGTAATATACCTTTATCTTGAGCAAAATACACTATCCCTTTGTGCTCCATCTTGTGTCACCTTGTGAACCAAGAGTTGTTTGACTCGTACCTAAACAATTAATTCTCCTTGTTTTCGGCTATACCATATAGTGGCAGCCCAACTAATCCACATATCGGTCAATGCCAGTTTTACTCTTGTCTTCATATTTCACCCTCTTTTGGAGTTCACATTATACAATTCTTTGGTTCATACGATACTTTGATCACAACTTCTTTTCACCTCCCATCATTAGTTATTTGAACTACGAAGCTCTGAATTCCTCATTGCACTATAAGGATACGTAGGCATAAGGGCCCTAATCCTCACCGAGCACTTTATATATTTCTTTTCCTTTTCCCCATTATTTTGCGAGTAATCTTTAGATCACACCCATTCGAGCTAGAATAATCAAAACGGTTCCCATGGAGTACCATGGATGTTAGGGGTGCTAAACACTTCCCCTTGCATAACCGACTTCCTTCCCCAACATATCTCTTCCCCCAGGTTTTATCAATATTTTACCTTTCCTTCGGGAATAAATAAAGTTCGATGGTGACTCTATTGTATGTTTGAGCATGTGATACGTTCGGGTATATTTCCGCTAGCTTCATGGAGCACCCGTGTTGTTGGCTAAGAAGAAAGATGGTAGCATGAGGTAATATGTTAATTAATGACAGTTGAATCAAGTTATGATTAAGAATAAGTATCCTCTTCCTAAGATTGATGACCTTATGCATTAATTGGTTGGTGCTTGTCTGTTTAGCAAGATTGATTTGTGATTGGGTTATCATCATATTCGAATAAAATTAGAAGATATTATGAAAACCATATTTAGGACCCGATATGGTCATTATGAGTACTCAGTGATGTCGTTAAATGTGTCTAATATGCCAGGTGTGTTCGTGGAGTATATGAAAAAGATCTTTCATCCTTATCTGGATCGATTTGTTGTGGTATTCATAGTCAACATGTTAGTGTATTCTAAGTCAGATGAAGAGCATGTAGGACATTTGCGAATTTTGTTGCAATAAGATGTTGTATGTTAAGTTGCCAAAGTGTGGATTCTGGTTGTGAGAATTGAGTTTCCTTGGTCATGTGATTTCCAGTGGTGGTATAGCAATTGATTCGTTTAAGGTGGGTGTGGTGTTGTAGTGGGAGATCCCTAAGTCTGTTACAGAGATCAAAAGTTTTCTTGGGTTGGATGGTTACTATAGAAGGTTTATAGAAGGATTTTTGAATTTGGATTTCTCTTTGACCTAGTTGACTCGGAAAGGGAAAGATTATGTGTCAGATGCTCAGTTTGAAGAAAGTTTCCAAGAGTTGAAGAAGAGGTTGACGACGACGCCATTTTTTATTTTTGCAAACGCTAGTGAATCTTTTGTTGTATATTGTGATGCTTCTAAGATAGGATTAGGTGCTTTGCTTATGCAAAATCATCAAGTTATAACGTATGGTTCGAGACAACTAAAGACTCATGATAGGAATTATCCTAACCATTATTTGGAGTTGGCAGTTGTATTATTTGTGCTAAAGGTTTGGAGACACTATTTGTAAGGTTCGGGGTTTAAGGTTTTACGTGATCATAAGAGTTTGAAGTATTTGCTTGATTAGAAGGAGATGAATATTAGGCAGGAGGAGGTGGCAAGAATTTTTGGTGTTAATTAATTAAGGTAAATAATTGGATTTCAGAGTGGATGAGAATGGAATTATGAGGTTCTGAGGTAGAGTTTGTGTGTTGGATTTGCCAGAGCTTAAGAAGAGAATTCTTGAGGAAGGTTACAAAAGTGTTTTGAGTGTTCATCCCGATGCTACGAAGATGTTTTGGTGGCCAGGCATGAAGAAGGGTGTACCCAAGTTTCTGTATTATTGTTTGGCTTGTCAGAAGTCGAAAATCGAGCATCATAAACCATCTGGGTTGATGTAACCATTGAGTATTCCTTAGTGGAAGTGGGATAACTTCTCTATGGATTTCATGGTGGGTTTTCCAAAGAAAGCGAAGGGAAGTGATTTGATTTAGGTTGTGGTGGATAGAATGACTAATTAGGCTCATTTTATTTCGATAAAGATCAGTTGCCCATTGTAGAAGCTAGTAGAGGTTTACATTAGTGAGATTGTGAGGTTGCATGGTATTCCTTTGAGTATTTTTTATATAGAGATATGAGGTTCACATCGAGGTTTTAAGATAGTTTTCAGGAATCCTTGGGAACCAAGTTGAGTTGAGTTATGCCTACCATCCACAGACAGACGGTCAAACGGAAAAGACTATCCAATCTTTGGAAGATTTGTTGAGAGCTTGTGTTTTGGAACAAAGAGGTAATTGGGATAACTACTTGCCATCGACCGAGTTTGCCTATAAAAATAGTTACCATTCTAGTATTGTAATGGAACCTTTTTAAGCTTTATATGAAAGGAGGTGTAAGACTTCTTTGTGTTGGTATGAATCATGTGAAAGTGTCGTGCTTGAACTAGAGATTGTTCAGTAGACTACATAGAAGATCAAAATGTTTCAGGAGAAGATGAAGGCTTCACATAGTAGATAGAAGAGTTATCATGATAAGCAAAGAAAAACACTTGAGTTCTAAGAATTAGATGATATGTTCTTAAGAGTCACTTTGATGACTGCTGTTGTTCATGCATTGAAGCCTCGAAAGCTCACACCTTATTTTATTGGTCCATATCGGATCCTGTAAATAGTAGGAGAAATGGCCTACAAAGTTGCCTTACGATCATCTCTTTCGAATCTACATGATATATTTCATGTGTCACAACTTTGAAAGTATATTCCTAATCTGTCTCACGTGATCCAATTGGATGATGTGCAAGTGAGAGAGAACTTGATTGTTGAGGCATCACCCATTGCAGATTGAGGATCGAGAAGTGAAGCACTTAAGGGATAAAGAGATTTCCTTGGTGTAGGTAGTGTGAGAAAGACCTGTTTGAGGAAGAGTTATATGAGAGCTAGAGGGTCGGATGAGAGAGTCTTATCCGAAGTTGTTTCCTTCAGGTAATTTTTTAGGGCAAAAATTCTTTAAGTGGGGGAGAGTTATAACACCCTAATTTTTAAATTAATTTATTTTATTGAGTTTTATATACTTAAATAATTTATTGGAATGTTCTATGTATTTTTGATGGGGTTATTTGGAGTTGGTGGATTTTACATAATTGTCACTATTTTAATTAATTAAAATAATAAAAATATGGATAAAGCAAGAGATATTGAGATATGGGGTGGAAAATATGCTAATGATATAATTCGTGTGGTAAGGAGAGATAGAACAAAAAAGGAGTCGGAAAATCATACATAATAAAATATTAAATTAGGTTTTTAATTTAAAAGAAAAATGGAGAGAAAAATAGGTTATGCAGTCTGTAGAATTTTAGAGTAAAAGAGTCTTAGAGAGGCAAGAGGAAAAACAATGATTCCAAGCAAAAACATTATTATTTTTTGCATAATTTAAGTAAGAGAGGGACTATTCATCTATGGTTGTGTTTCTATAAAGGATAGAGAAAGATCATAACCCTTCCTTGTTATTTTCCCCATCCTCCATTGATGAGATTTTGAATCCTTGAGATGGTTGTGCAAACCTCTATGGATTGTGATGTTATGAATCTATTTTTATATTGTGCTAAGTGATGAGTTCATATGCAAATTATATATGAAATTTGGATTGATATTTTTCTTGTTGATGTGGTTTGGTGGTGATGAATATAATGATAAATTTCATGATAAGTTAATGATGATATGCAATCGGTGTTGATTCAATGTGTTATACATCCAATATATCATGTAAGATGTTTTTATGTTCTATTTGGGTGGTTAGGACTTGAAATCGAAGCTTTCGAAGTGATCTAATGGTGAAAATCACATATTCTACAATCTGTATGGTGTGACGGGTCGGCCGTCATGCATCTAGAAGAGTTGACAGGTGTCAGCATAGTGACGGGACGACTGTCATGAACGAAGCCACATATGTGAGTATGAGGCATGTGCTCCCACTATATTTTCAAAAAATATATTTAAATACCATTATATATATATATATATATATATATATATATATATATATATATATATATATATATATATATATATATATTTATATAACAAGTAACAAATAAATATTTATTCAAATAATATAATTCACAAAATTATTTTTGCTTAGGATATAATTTTGGAGATTACACATAAACTCACACTATATATGAAAAATTGTTCATGACTCATTTGATATAATTGTGAATCCTTACTTTATTTTAGAAGTAAATTTTAAAATTAAAATATTTTTGGAAAAAATATAATTAAAATGGTTTTTTTGCTTAATTTTAAAATAATTTTCACTAAAATATTTAAAAAAATAAAATTTGATCTATAATTTTTTATTTTAACATTGAGATGTCATCATAAAAAATTGCATACAACTATTCGTACCATGTTTAATTAATTATATATAAAAATAGATAGATAAATATTTATGTTGATAATAAAATTAACAAAATTACAAAAATAAAAATTTGAAAAAATAAATATAATATATTTATTTATGCATTAAAAGAAATATTAGTAAATATATTATAATAAAATTTATAAATTAATATATGACCCCCACAACTTAAAATTTATTGCTCTGTCCCTGGCAACTGTCATGGTTTCCGAGTTAGGTTTTTCACCTGAGCATCAGCATAGTAACGGGTTGTGTGAGAGAGAAAGAGAGGGTGATGGGTGGAGTGACGACCTTCACCCAGGTGACGGGTTGACCGTCAACCCCAAGAGTTGACCGATTATGAGCAGTTGACTCGATTTTTCAAGTAATTTCCAATGACAGTGACTCTTTACTGCTATTTATTGTTGTTTGGTGAGTTTGGTGAGTAGGTTTAGAATGTTGGTGTTGGGTGAGTAAAATGAGTGATGTACTGAGCTATCTGACAAGTTCAGAGTTGAGTCAAAAAGTAACCCAATTGAGAGTAGAGTACGCCTGATGACTCTAAACTTCCCGAATAAAAGTGAAAGAGTGAGATACGAGATCTTGTGAGTCATGAGCTGACTATGTATAGCATTGATGGGAAATATTATCTATCAGTGAGTATTATATGAGTAATGATATGATTATGTGTGTTATGTTATGTTATCATTATGTGTTGTGTTGAATTATAGTGAGTTATGAGATTTTCGAAGATGAACCTTCGGTGATGATTATTGTATTACATTGTTGTGGCATTTCATGCATCATGTATATAAGAGATATGTAATTGGTGATGATTGGTGATGAGACTAAATCATTAACATAACACTAATATCAATTATTGGTGATGGGATTTATCAATAGCATAACTTTGAAATCTAAATTGGTACCACATGCATTTGGTAATGAGGTGATGAGTGCACTACATATGCATATGCACTTATGATTGGTGATGGATATGAATGATATGAATGCATTAATGTTTGAGTGTAGTATCCTCTATTGCTTCATACACCATTAATATTTTTGAACCTATTCTCACCCCCTGGTTGTTTTATTTGTGGTGTTTTGTTTTCTCGCGGTGCAGATACTCAGATAGAGGAGCACTAGATGTTATTGAGTTGGAGGATGGAATTTAGGCCTCTTCATTTACTTTAAAATTTTAGAGCTGTTTAGTTTTGGAGTCGGTCTGATATGGGGACGGGTTGCTTTGTTACGTGTTATGCTTCTCTCTGAGATGTTTTGGATTATTTCATTAATTATTGGTGTTGAGACAAATAAATATTTTCATTGAGGTTTTGATGTTTTATTCCGCTGCTTTAATGGTATGTTTGTTGAGTAAGATGTTCATTGATGAATGTGTAATGCCCTATTTGAGAAATTTAATTGAATTATTTTATAAATAAAGAGTTGGTGTTTTAGGGTGTTACACTCAATATATTGGCAACACATAAATCTACAAGAAATCCTCTACATCCAATAAGAATACAAACAACACTACTATATATCTTGGACGCTGTCTTGTGAAACTCAAACATTGATAATGAAAGTATTTTCCATGAAAAGCAATTGGAAGGGTGGAATAAATCTCTTGGATGGATTGCAAGTGCAGAAAAAAAAATTATTTCAAGGATGGTGTTCTTACATAATATCTTATATTTTAACTAGAATTGTATGTTATGTATCTAACCAATTTTATGTTATATCGGAAATTGGAAGCGTGCAAAACCATTGAACTTGAAAAGCAATGGGTATTGAAGACAACTTACTAGCAAGTGTACTAGCGTTGTAATTGAAGTAATAAAATAAATTTGTCTCCACAGAAATTGCGAGTTTAGAATAAGGAATATTGTGCGAAGTAAGTTAAAATAATAAACGTTTTTTTTTTTCATAATTGTTTGGTCGAAAACACAAAAAATGGTTTTTATAACAATGATGATAAAGGCGGCCAGGTCTTATTATCATAATCCCCTTATGAAATGAGCGTTAATAAACATGCAATGACTATAGAGTTACAAGACATACTAACTCTACCACTACATCCAATCCCTTGGCGTGTAACTCACTAGTCTAGGCGTCAATTCTTCGATCCCTCGGGCCAATTGTACCATCAGACTAGGCAACATAACACGTTAATCCCTAAGTCACAATTCCTAATTATCTTATCCCTAGTCAATTAGCGAATTCAACATTTATAGTAGTTTAGATAAATAGCCTGAAGGTTAGTAATCACTACTTATCAAAGTCAAATTGAATGTCGTAACAAACAATAGGCAATTAGCATAATCTAAAACTGAATAATAACAAAGAGTCAAGACAATTACAATAATATCATCCGATCATATGTCCCAATCAAATACAAATAGACTTACCATCAAACAAGACCTAACCTAAGAGAAATATATCTATTTATGTTGAAATTAATCAATACCATAAGTATATATTCGAAGATCGTGAAGAATCACCAAAGATTAAGCTCTCTAATGGCTCAAATGGCCCCCACAAGCTATAAAATCGCAAAAAACATGTCACTTTTCTTTATAGGAAATCGAACCCTTTTTTATTCTCCCCTTTTTCCTTTTAAAGCCCCCAAAAGCGTGTCAAGAAAGCGTCCTAATGTGGCCGCATTGTGTAATGATGGCGAAAATGCTGAGGCATTCTGAAGTGGCGTAAGCGTGTTGACTAAAGTGGCTTCAATGTATTTTTGTTCCTTTTTTCACCAATTTTTACACTAAGTCCTTTTATTCACCCTTTACCATTTTTCCATGCTTTTTTTAAACTTTTTCTTCTAACTTGCTCATCTTTAGTCCGATTTGTCTAATTTTTCTTGCTAAATGACGTGTAATGACAACATGTCATCACAACCCCAAACTTGTTCTACTGCTTGTCCTCAAGTAACCTGTCTGCACAGTGAAAATTTGTAAGAAATAAATCTAAACCTTACCAATTGAATGTCACTTACTTTTGTTAATCGAGACATCTATTCCCTGCTTTGATCCACTCAACTCAAATCAGTTCTTCCAACACCAATAAAATTTCTGAATTGTGTAATGCCCTTATTCCTTACACCTAAACACGCCAATCAGTCCCTTTTTCCTAGACTTCCGCCAATGGACCCTCTATCCAACTTTCAATTATGCTCTTTCCAGCTTATGTTTTTAAAGTGATTTTCTCATTTTTCTCACCTTGTAGCATTGGGTTTGCTCATGTTGGTGCTTTGTGGCTTCAAACACATTGAAGACCACTTGCTTTTTCTTGAACCTCAATTCTAACTTGCCCAAATCCACATCAATCAAATCCCTTCATGTTTCCAAGAATGGCCTTCCAAGAATCAATGGGGTTTCAGCATCCTCAGGCATGTCGAGAACTACAACTCCGGCCGGAAAAGCAAGGTCATCCTCCTTAAATAATACATCCTCCAAGATTCCATAGGGATACATTACAGAATAGCCGACTAATGTAAGAGCCATATGGGTAGACTTAGGCTCTCCACAACCTAACTTCCTTATCATTCAGAGCATCATAAGATTAATGTTTGACCCAAAATTACAAAGAGATTTACCAACTTTTACAGGCCCAATAGAACAAGGGATAGTGAACTTACCAGGATCGTAAGTTTAGGTGGAAGTTTCCTTTGAATGATAACACTACACTCCTCATCCAAAACTACATTTTCATCATCTCTCAAACGTCGTTTTCTAGAGAGTAGCTCATTCATAAACTTAGCATACAGTGGCTTTTGGGTTATGGCTTCATAGAAGGGGATGTTGGCTTGGATTTTTTTGCAACATCTCCTTGAACTACTATTCTTTTTCATCTTTCTTCTCAGTTCTCTTTTTCAAGAAAGGGTGTGATGCTTTCATATAATCGGGGAGCACATGGTTAAGATAATTAAGAATTTTTTTCTTTGTCCTCCTTCATGGTGAGTTCTTATCTATAAATTGGTCTAGAGTCCAACACTTAACCTCATCATTCCTCTTTTCTCCCTCATTTTTCTTATTCTCAACATCACCTTCTACAACCACTTTCTTTTCACTCTCTTTCTCGTCTTCACTCTTTTCTTTTCCCCACTAGCTTGTATGGGTGTACTTACCATTATATTCCTCAACCCAATAGCACTACATTTTTTCATTCTTCAGCTTATCCACAGTGTTACTATTGAATCCCCCTCCCGAATTAGCTGAGTAGATATTTTCTTAGACAACTTCCCAATTTGTGCCTCTAAATTTTTTATGGAGGCTTATGTGTTCTTGTTTGTATCCGATTGACTTTACATCATCTCTTGTTGCGCCTGACTTACTTTTACAAAACTTTCTTGGGTAGAAAGCATAAACCCCTTGAGTGTTTCCTCCAACACAGACGATTTTTGTTGAGGCACTTTAGATTCTTGAGGTGCACCTTGACCAGCATGCAAGGTTTGATTATTATTGATTCACTTGAAATTAGGGGATCATTCTAGTTGGGTTATACGTATTAGAGTATACATTATTTCTTTGGAAGCTTGCATACTCAACTTCCTCACTTTCCACGTTTGGAACACACTTACCATTTAAATGCTCCACTCCACAGAAATCACATCTTAGGGGTAGACAACTATTTAGTGAGAGCCTCTAGTTGGGCTAGTAATGCAATTTGTGTGTCAACAGTTAACACATATTTTTCCTTCACAACTCGCTCACTCAAGTGGTACTCATTTTGACACATATTTTCAATGAGTGTCTTAACTTCTTCATCAATCTTTGCTCTTAATGTACCCCAAGTTAAGGCACCAAGAAGCATTCAAGTGTGCGTTTTCAATCCGCTTATAAAGTGCATCATTTGTTTCATCCATCTCATGTTGTGGTTCGGGCATTTGCGGAGTAACAACTTGAATATCTCCCATGCATCTGACAAGGATTTATTCTCCTCCTAGCTAATATTTGAAATTGCAGCTTTTCTTTCGACAAAATACATATTCGAATAGTATCTCTTCGGGAACTTATCTTCTAACTCATTCCATGTTTGGATCATCCCATTGGGAAGACACCGTAACCACTCATTCGATCTACCAATGAATGAAAATACAAATAGATGCAATTTCACTTGATCATCAGTTACATCTGTTGGTTTTCACATGGAGTAGGTCTCATAAAACTTAACAAGGTGCTCCAATGTGTCACGAATTTCCTGTCCGTCAAACGGGTTATCTCGTAGGCTCTGTGTAACACCCCAAAATTTGCCCTCCTCATTCATGCATTCATTTAGCATTTCATATTGCATTTCATCATGTCAATCAGAATTAGATCCAAGAAACTTAAAAAAAAAAAATAATAATAAATAAATAAATAAAAATAATAATAAATAAATAAATAAAATATAATAGAAAAAACTTGGACTTGGACCTCTCTCATTTGAGCCCACAAAGCCATGAAAATCAGGTTATAAAAGAGGGAGATCAGACAGAAAAAGGGAGAGAAGCAAAATACTCTGAGGTTTCCTTGAAACAAAACCCTGGACAAAACCTGGAGAGGAACCTGACAGAGAACTCAGAGCAATCCCCATCTCACGCAAACCCTAACATTTCAACCGGTCTCTCCCATCAGTTTTTGTGAGGGCTCACAGACTCTTGCAGAGATGGTTTGCGTGGTTTTCCCACTTTATTTGTGGGATACCCCCTGGAGGTTCATTCCGATTACCTGTACTGACTCACCTTTCTTTGATGGCATCAGCTTGGGAGATCCCTGGGGTTCTTACTCCTTTAATTGTTGTTACTTCGGATCTTTATCCGTGTGGTACTTTTACCTCTTTTCCGCATTTTATCGTTTTCTTAGCTGGAAGACCTCGATAGGAGGCATTTGTTTTCTTTTGTTTATTTACTTCTGAGCCCCTTGTTGGCTCATTTACTTTATACATGTTTGTTTTGTATGTGTTTGTATCCCTGCAGGTAGCGCGGTTCCTTCGTCAAGGACTGCCTTTTTGCCCTTGAGCATCCCAAACCCTAAAACCCAAAGCAACACGTTAATTCCTTCTACTACAGGCGAGTAAGTCTCCAAAGGTCGAGCATCCGGTAGATTGCGTAGTGACGTCGTTCGTCCAAAACCCAATCCATAACCCCATAGTTAGCCGAACTACGGCTTGCTCTGATTCTCAGGCCAGATGAGATACGTAGGCATAAGACGTGATGTCTTAGCGAGCATAATTACCCTTAACCCCTAGGTAGCCGAGCTACGAAGACTCTGATTCTCATATTCAGATGAGATACGTATGCAGTGGATGCGACATCCGCGCGAGTCATTTTCATTTAACCCCCCTTTTTTAGTAAATAACACATTAGATAAACCCACACCCTTTAGACAAGAACTACAAAAGTGGATCCCGTAGAGTACTACGGATGTGTAGGGGTGCTAATACCTTCCCTTCGCATAACCGACTCCCGAACCCAAGATTTGGTTGCAAGACCCCGTCTTGTCCTTTCCTTTTTCAGGTTTACTTTGAGCGTTTCCTTTCCCTCCTTTGGGATGAATAACGCACGGTGGCGACTCTTCTGTCATTTTCTTTCGCCGGTTGTTTTTTCGCGCACTGTATTTTTCAGGTTGCGACAGCTGGCGACTCTGCTGGGGACACTAAGAAGTTGACCTCTTGCTGGTCCATCTTCCCTAAGCGAGTCCCTCCTAGCTTGTGTGATTTCTTGTTTATTGGGTGTTCATGCTTTTGTACATTTATTTGCTTACCTGCTTGCATGCATATGTTGTATCTGTTGAATCTGCTTGTTTGTTTGTTGGGATGGGGTGTTCTATGAGAGATAAGCCCATTACACAGGCTTGAGTGTACACACAGGTTTTAGAGTGGATAATCATGAGGCTTGCGTGGCGTGTTGCTACGTTAAGTCATTCGTGAAGAACCACACCCAGACGAGGTTTCTTTTGGATATATTATGTCTTACGGGTGTTCCGTAACGGCAGGATGTACCTCTAGAAATCATCGACTCTGGTGACCATTTCCCGAGAACTCAGTCGAGGCCTCTCCTCCGAGACGTGATTATGTTAGCTCTGGTGGGCTCATTCTCGCTGCTCAATCCGAGGATCCCGAGACTGGGAACTTGCTATTAGGATGTCCTGTTGAGGGGAGTCAATGGAGGTCTTTTGTCCCGTAATAATACCAAACCTTCAGTGGTAAACGTATTATTCGCGACTGAAGGGCTGAAGTTGACGAACTTATGTTCTTAGAACCTACCAGTGAGGGGCGGGCTAAATTCAGGAAACCTTAACCTCCAACCAACCCGGTTTTCTGGAGCAGAGTTTTGGTCTTGTATTATATTCCTCAGTGAATTTCTCTCCAGGCAGTGCAACCTGACAGATGTTCAAGCGGATCCATCAATTCTGATTGACATGCCTTTGCATTGCATAACATCATCTGCATATTTGCATCCAACATCTCATGCTTATTCATTTGCAGGGTATTCCCTTTCAAAACGGGGGTGCCTTAAAACTGAACAAGCAGTGCATCGCATACCATGCATATTAACCCTTGTCTGTTTTGCAGGTGTCACCGCAGTGTCTAATGTTTGTTCCCTGTATCAGGCAATTATTGGTCCCAAGCGAGTCCACAGGTACCCGACAAAGGAAAATCGTCCACAGCTAGCGATGGACCAAGTACAGAAAGAGTTGGCTGATATGCTTGAAAGGATGGATCAGTTCATGACATTGATGACTGGTATGGCAGAAGGCCAGGAAAAGCTGAGGGAATTGGTTGAGCAACCGAGACCCGATCCGGAGGTGGAGATACCAAATGCTGAGGGAAACCCTGGTAACCCTGGGAACGCTGATAACCCTGTGAACACTAGTAACGCGGGTAACGCAAATGCTGATGGAAACCCGGGTAATGTTGGCAACACAGGGAATGTTGGAAATGGTATTGGCGGAAGGTACAATGTGAATCAAGGAATTCGGATTAACGGGCACCCCGTTACTGAAGATTATCAGTATGATCAATTTTCTTTGCACGACGAGGCCCTTGAGACCACTCGCCGTATGGATGAGCTTGCTGAGAAGCTCAAATCTTTGGAGTCTCAAAATTCCTTAGGCTTTGATGTCACAAATCTTGGTCTGGTTCAGGGAGTAAGGATTCCTCACAAGTTCAAACCCCCTACTTTTGAGAAATACAACAGGGCTTCTTGCCCACGCACTCATCTCCAATCTTATCTGGGAAGGTTGGGAGCTCACACGGAAGATGAAAAGCTGTGGATGTACTATTTTGAAGACAGTCTAACTAGAGCTTCTCGTGAATGGTATTCTCATTTGTCTCGTACTACCATCAAGAGCTGGAAAGACTTGGCAGAGGCTTTTGTCAAGCAATATCAATACAACTTGGACATGGCTCCAAATCGGACCTTGTTGCAAGGTATGTCTCAGACTGCCAAGGAAACCTTTAGAGAGTATGCTCAGCGTTGGAGACAGATTGCTGCATCCGTCCAACCCCCTATGTCTGAAAGGGAGATGGCGGACATGTTCATGAACACTCTTCAAGGCAATTATATTGAGAGATTGGCTGCTTGCCCGTCAATCAGCTTTGCAGAGATAGTAATTGCTGGAGAAAGAATCGAGAGTCTATTGAAGATGGGCCGAATTCAAGACAATAGTGCTTCCAACTCATCAGGTCCCAAGAGACCGTTTGCTGGTAACGGTCAGCGAAGAAAAGAAGGCGAGGCAAGCGTTGTGTATGCCGGCAGAGGCAGGGGTAGAGGACGCCCTAATTATTATCAAGATCAAGTGGCCGCAGTTACTATTCCAACACCTGTTCCTCAACCGCAATATCATCCGCAACAACAACCCAGGTACAACAATCAACAACAAGGAGGTAATCCGGGTCAGTAGAGACACTATCAACAACGTCCAAGGCAGACGGACCGGGTCATCGAGCCAATCCCAATGCCTTATTCAGTATTACTTCCCAAGCTGATTGACATGAATCTGGTTACGTTGAGAACTCTGGCCCCACCAATCGATCCCAATAATTTGCCTAGAGGTTATGATGTCAACGCCAGATGTGCTTTTCACTCCAACGCACCTGGCCATACTACAGATAATTGCAAGGCTCTCCAGTTAAAGGTACAAGATTTGAGAGATGCCCAGGCTATCAATTTTGCTCCGGTGCCTAATGTTATCCAGAACCCGATGCCGGCTCACGACGGGCAGAGGATTAATGCTGTTGATAGTGGGGAAACTTTGAATTTGGTTTCTGATGTGACTAAGATGAAGACTTCGCTATCGGTGGTTAAAGACCGACTTCTGAAAGGACAGATTTTCCCGGGCTGTGGGGAAGAATGCATAAATTGTCAAGCTGCCGAAAACGGATGTGACAGTTTGAGAAGGGGTATTCAGCAACTGATAGATGAAGGTTGTCTTCAGTTCGATCAGGCCCGTCCAGTGAAGAATGATGTATCGACGGTGACGTTTTATTTCACTCCTGAAGAAATATATGTTCCCGAGAGACTCTCTCCGACAACAATATATTTCCCAGAAAGTACAGAACCAGCAGCGGTGAACATCGAAAGTTCAGCACCAGTTGCAATTTACTCTGACAGCCCTCAACCGACTTTGGTTGGTCCGATCACCATCACAATACCAGGACCCGTTTCATATGAGAAAGACAGTGCTATCCCGTGGCACTATGGGGCTGATATCTACTGTCAGGGGCAGAAAGTTAACGAAGAAGACATTGACATTGGTAGCTCCGCTGTAGACAATGTTGGAGGGGTTGGTGGCTTCACTCGCAGTGGACGCCTATTTGCACCATCAACATTACGCGCGAATACTGAAGCCGAGGCAGCTGCCAAGGCTAAAGGGAAACAGATGGCCGCCGAAGAGGTTACTACTGAGGAAGATCCTCCTAAGACCGCATTCGAGAAAGAAGTGGATGAGTTTATGAGGATTATCAAGAAAAGTGACTACAAGGTAGTCGACCAGCTAAATCAGACACCCTCAAAGATCTCCATTCTGTCACTATTGTTGTGCTCTGAGGCGCACAGAGCAACCTTGTTGAAAGTACTGAATATGACCTATGTTCCACTGGAGATAACTGTTAACCAGCTGGAGTCGGTAGTTTCCAATGTAAACGCTAGCCGGGGGCTAGGTTTCACCGATAATGACCTGACATCTGAGGGCAGGAATCACAACAAAGCCTTGCATATCACAATTGAGTGCAAAGGGGTGATGCTTTCCCATGTTTTGGTTGATACAGACTCTTCTCTGAATGTTCTTCCAAAGAAAGCCTTAACGAAGTTGGATTGCGATGACACCATCCTGAGGCCAAGTAACTTAGTTGTGAGGGCTTTTGATGGCTCTAAGAGAGTTGTCTTTGGCGAAGTTGAGTTGCCAGTTAAGATTGGACCGCAGGTGTTCAAGAGCACCTTTTATGTGATGGATATCCAGCCTGCCTACAGTTGTCTGCTAGGTCGGCCTTGGATTCATGTTGCCGGTGCTGTTACTTCTACCCTCCATCAGAAGCTCAAATATGAACTAGAAGGTCAGGTCGTCACTGTCTGTGGTGAAGAGGATATTTTTGTTAGCCACCTGTCTACATTTAAGTATGTAGAGATGGACGGCGAGATGCACGAGATGTTGTGTCAGGGCTTCGAAGCCATAAACATCAATGAGGTCGCGCCCGAAGCTGTCTTTTCACCTAAGTTTGAGAAGGTCGGGACTTCTATCTCTTCATACAAGCAAGCTGTCGAAGTGGTTAAAGCTGGTAATGCCCAAGGCTGGGGCAAATTTGTGGAGCCAGTCATCAAAGAAGACAAGTTTGGATTGGGGTATGCTCCGGGATCTCAGAAGAATGAAACCGGTACTCTCTCCAGCGGGGGTTTGGTTTCTTCCCACATCGTCAATGCTGCAGATGAAGACAAGGCTGACAGCGACTGTGACTTAGATAGCTGGATTCGCCCGTGTGTCCCGGGAGAAAAGCTCGACAATTGGTCGTCTGAAAAAACCGTCCGGTTTACTCTACTGAAAGAGTGATTTTTATTGTTTTCCTTTATTACATGCATAATAAAGTCTTACACTTTGCCCAAGGTGTAACGGCTCATTTGTAGGGCCATTCATTTAGTTACATTTCACAATTATTTTTATCATCAATAAAGGACGGCTTTTGCAAACAATTTTGTGTTCTCTTTATTTCAGTTTTTTTCTACTTTTACAAAAAAAATGGCAATGTTTCTTTTTTCGTTTTTTCTTTCTTTCCAAAAAAAAAATCTCTCATTCTAAGGTAAAGCATGATCCTCCATCATGCAGAGCTGACCACCCGGATCTCACTACTAACGACACTGCTATGGCCAAGTATGACTTCGACAATCCTATCTATTAAGCCGAAGAAGGGGTTGAGGAAGATTGTGAATTGCCTGAAGGGTTAGCCAGATTGTTGAAACAGGAGGACCGAGCTATTACACCTTATCAGGAGGTGATTGAGACCGTCAACATCGGTACCGCAGACGACAAGAAAGAGATCAAGATCGGGGCAAGTCAACAGGCCGAGAGGAAAGACCGTTGATCATGTACTTTACCGTGTTAGAAAGGTCAATGGGTTGTGTGCTCGGTCAGCATGACGAGTCAGGTCGAAAAGAGCATGCAATATACTACCTTAGCAAAAGTTTACCGACTGTGAACAAAGATACTCATTGCTCGAGAAAACTTGCCGCGCTTTGGCATGGGCTGCTCGCCGACTAAGACAGTATATGTTGACTCACACGACTCTATTGATATCAAAAAGGGATCCAGTCAAGTATATTTTTGAAAAGCCAACACTTACCGGAAAGGTTACTAGGTGACAAATGATACTGACAGAGTATGACATCCAATACACTTCACAAAAAGCCATCAAGGGAAGTGTCTTGTCAGACTATCTTGCAGAGCAACCAATTGATGATTACCAACCTATGAGGTTTGACTTTCCTGATGAGGACATCATGTTTCTCAAATTGAAAGATTGAGAGGAACCACTCCCGGAGGAGGGGCCTGACCCTGAATCCAAATGGGTTATGATGTTTGATGGGGCGGTCCACGTCAATGGTCGCGGAGTTGGTGTAGTGTTGATCACACCGGAAGGGGGTTCATATGCCATTTGGTGCCAGAATAACTTTTCCCTGCACCAACAATGAAGCCGAATACGAAGCTTGTATCCTAAGACTTGAGGAAGCCGTCAATATACAGATTAAAACCCTGGATGTATACGGGGATTCAGCTTTGGTCATCAATCAAACCAACGGGAAATGGTGCTATGCTGGAACTACGTACCCAGAATTGACGTATCTCGGTCAGAGACGAATGAAGAAAGCATTTGGTCAGAAAGTGCGCCCTCGGGGGTATCAAGTCGGTGAATTGGTACTCAAAAGATTTCTTCCTCCCAACACAGATCACAGGGGCAAATGGACACCGAACTATGAGGGTCCGTACGTGGTTAAAAGGATTTTCTATGGCGGAGCTTTGATGCTAACAACCATGGATGGCGAAGGATTCCCGTCCCTTATTAACTCAAACGCAGTTAAAAAAAAATATTTCGCATAAAATAGACCCGCTGGACGATAAAAAGAATAGTCCAGGCAAAAAAAAGGGCATCCCGACGAACCAAAAAAAAAGAATAAAGAGGTTCGGGCAAAAATTAGGGATATAAAAAAAGAGTACACCCGGTGAGTCGAAAACCCAAAAGGGCGGCTCAGGAAAAAATGGGTATCCCGGTGGATTGAAAACCCGAAAAGGGGGCGATCCAGGCAAAAGTTAGGGAATAAGCGAATGACTGTGATCTGAGTTCATTAGTGTTATATCACCGTTTCATTCAATCCGGCAATCTTCGAAGGTTAAAGATCGACTAATCATCCACTTCAGAAAGCAAGATGAGCAGAGCGTCTTGAGGACATACAAGCCATAGCATAGTCGAAACTCGGTGGGACCCCGTATCCCCATTGCCATTAGGATAGTTCTTTTTTTATAGTGATCACCTCTTTTCAGGGATCAGCTTCCTGATACCCTCGCCTATTCCTGGCACAAATTTTCCCCCCCAGTAAGAGTCGAATAATTCAGTTAAAGAGCCTCTTTATTTTTCATTTATCAGTTTGTTTGCAAAAATGTCCGAATTTTTGATAAAACATATTGCATATGAACATAATGGTGGCTTTTGCAGATGATTTGCACAGGAAAACATTTAAAATTGCTTTGAATGTGCTTAATCCCGGACGGTGAATTCAAACCGAGTAATTCCCCCGAGGCATACGTGTATTTTTGGTTGCAGGTCACAGGAACCGGATGCCAAGTCATGAATCCTCATCCCCAAGCGGTTGACAAAGTCTCTCCTCAGCAGAGCATGTTCCCCAGCAGAGTTGACAGTATCCAGACTATATATCCCCAGCGGAGTTGACAGTGTCAGATTGTATCTTCCTAGCAACAGCGGAGTGGTTGCATAACCAACAGATGAGAGGGTGGTGTTCCCAGTGTTCATCTCATTCCCCAGCAGATTATTTTTAACAGATTTGTTAATCCCCAGCTTGAGGGCGATTAGCAAGTTCATATCCCCAGCAAAGGTCGTTTCCTACGACATTTCCCCAGGAAGTGTTTTCCCCACAGACTCTCCTCACAGAGCCTCGCCGAACAAAGTTTCCATAGTTGATACTCCCCCCGCAAGGTCAACTTTTCAAGCAGCCAATTTATTTTTGGTGGCTCATTGGTCCCGGCAGACGGATCATTCCCCACAGAGCATTCAAGGATTGATACAACGATTTGTTCCCTACCGAAGTTTGCTTCCCCAATCAGATTTCTTTTTACACCATGCATAACATTTGCATTTGCATGCATATCATATCAAGCATACACATAAGCTGATAAACAGGTTCTTCCAAGCAGACTGAAGAATTATTCTACAACCAAGGTCATGAGATCCAGCCAGAGGATCAAGCATGAGTGATCCAGCCTGAGGGTCGTTTTGAAGATTAAGCCTGAGAATCGTTTTCCAGTGATCCAGCCTGAGGGTCATTTCGAAGATTCAGCCTGAGAATCGTTTTCCAGTGATCCGGCCTGAGGTTCATTTTGAAGATTCAGCCTGAGAATCGTGTTCCAGTGATCCAGCCTGAGGGTCATTTCGAAGATTCAGCCTGAGAATCGTGTTCCAGTGATCCAGCCTGAGGGTCATTTCGAAGATTCCCCAGTGAAGTCGCCTACAAGCTTTATTTCCCCAGCAAGCCCAAGTCTAATTGAGGAGTCGTTACAACATGTTCTAGCCCGAAGAATATGTACGAAGCCCAAAAGTGGAATATTCTCGAAGCTGCATATCTAATATGAAGGTTGGGTGTAGATGTCAAAAGAGGGTCAACCAGCGCATGCCTCAGATGCGGGATCCTAATGATGGGAATTTATCATCAAAACAATTCAGATCTAGCCAGAAGATCGAAGTAGATTCAGCCATAGAATCGAAACAAAGAAGATCTAGCCAGAAGATCGAAAATCGCAACAATTCAGATCTAGCCAGAAGATCGAAGTAGATTCAGCCAGAGAATCAAAGGAAATGGATTCAGCCAGAGAATCGAAACGAAGGAGATCTAGCCAGAAGATCGAAGAAGATCTAGCGAGAAGATCAAAATCGTATCCAGCCCGAGGATCAAAATTAATATCCAACCAGAGGACTAAATTGAGTATAGGTTCAGCCAGAGGATCGAAACTCCAGATTAAGCCAGAAGACTGATTCAGATCCAGCCAGAGGATCGGAAGAAAAATAAACAGCGCGGTGTATTTCCGCGTTTTTTATGGTGTTCTCGTAGCGCAAATTTTCGGTCTGTCTTTGGTATTCAATCACAGCTCACCCCGTTTGTCTGATAAGCTGTTCGCTTTCATCCTACTCGAGTTAGCTGATGATTGAATAGGGGAAGCTGTAACACCCTAAAATTTGCCCTCCTCATTCATGCATTCATTTAGCATTTCATATTGCATTTCATCATGTCAATCAGAATTAGATCCAAGAAACTTTAAAAAAATAATAATAATAAATAAATAAATAAATAAATAAATAAATAAATAAATAAATAAAAATAATAATAAAAAAATAAATAAAATATAATAGAAAAAACTTGGACTTGGACCTCTCTCATTTGAGCCCACAAAGCCATGAAAATCAGGTTATAAAAGAGGGAGATCAGACAGAAAAAGGGAGAGAAGCAAAATACTCTGAGGTTTCCTTGAAACAAAACCCTGGACAAAACCTGGAGAGGAACCTGACAGAGAACTCAGAGCAATCCCCATCTCACGCAAACCCTAACATTTCAACCGGTCTCTCCCATCAGTTTTTGTGAGGGCTCACAGACTCTTGCAGAGATGGTTTGCGTGGTTTTCCCACTTTATTTGTGGGATACCCCCTGGAGGTTCATTCCGATTACCTGTACTGACTCACCTTTCTTTGATGGCATCAGCTTGGGAGATCCCTGGGTTTCTTACTCCTTTAATTGTTTTTACTTCGGATCTTTATCCGTGTGGTACTTTTACCTCTTTTCCGCATTTTATCGTTTTCTTAGTTGAAAGACCTCGATAGGAGGCATTTGTTTTCTTTTGTTTATTTACTTCTGAGCCCCTTGTTGGCTCATTTACTTTATACATGTTTGTTTTGTATGTGTTCGTATCCCTGTAGGTAGCGCGGTTCCTTCGTCAAGGACTGCCTTTTTGCCCTTGAGCATCCCAAACCCTAAAACCCAAAGCAACACGTTAACTCCTTCTACTACAGGCGAGTAAGTCTCCAAAGGTCGAGCATCCGGTAGATTGCGTAGTGACGTCATTCGTCCAAAACCCAATCCATAACCCCATAGTTAGCCGAACTACGGCTTGCTCTGATTCTCAGGCCAGATGAGATACGTAGGCATAAGACGCGATGTCTTAGCGAGCACAATTACCCTTAACCCCTAGGTAGCCGAGCTACGAAGACTCTGATTCTCATATTCAGATGAGATACGTATGCAGTGGATGCGACATCCGCGCGAGTCATTTTCATTTAACCCCCCTTTTTTAGTAAATAACACATTAGATAAACCCATACCCTTTAGACAAGAACTACAAAAGTGGATCCCGTAGAGTACTACGGATGCGTAGGGGTGCTAATACCTTCCCTTCGCATAACCGACTCCCGAACCCAGGATTTGGTTGCAAGACCCCGTCTTGTCCTTTCCTTTTTCAGGTTTACTTCGAGCGTTTCCTTTCCCTCCTTTGGGATGAATAACGCACGGTGGCGACTCTTCTGTCATTTTCTTTCGCCGGTTGTTTTTTCACGCACTGTATTTTTCAGGTTGCGACACTCTGCAACACATAATTATTAATATCAAAACTCACTGGATTCGCCGGCTAGAATCCCAGTGATATTTGATCAACATAGGTTCGTCTAAAGTAATCCCCCAATTTGTTTGGCGCGATGGATTTGCCATTTCCGATTCTTTTTTTTCCTATTCGACTGCTAACAAGGATTTGATCTTTGCTTTATGGAATTCCCGCACGGTTCTCTCTTAGTCTAAATCCAACCGTAACAACATCGAACTCGAACCTCACATAAACACATAAAATAATACCTTAGTAACATTGTTCAACGCATAACAGGGTAAAAACAAACTAAAACAAAACAAGGCCACAATGCTTTTTTTTTCTTGAGCTCCAAGAGATTGGATCACCTCCTATCATGAATATGTAGCCTACAATACTCTTCTTCTCGTCTTAATCTCCATTGAAATCTGAATCATTGTAGCCATGTACCTTTGCATCTATGCTTGTATCTTCATCCTTGGCATCAGCACACCATGAAAGATGGTACCTTTTATGTATATCAACACTCTTTTGACTGTAGTGAGATGACATTCTTGTGGCTTCTCCATGAATCTGCTCAACAATCTGACATAGTGATAAATATCTGGCCTGATGTTGCATAAATACCTTAAGGATCCAATGATTTTCTTGTACACTGTTGCACTTAAAAAATCACCATTTGTATCCTTTCTCAATTTTTTTCTAGTCTCTAATGGTGTGACAACTGCATCACACTTACTCATCTTGAACTTTTTCAAGATATCTTTGGCATACTGCGCCTGGTGCAGAAACACTCATTCACTCGTGTCTTTAAACTCCATCACTAAGAAATATGAAAATTTCCCTAGGTCGGAAATTTTAAATTCTTGCATCAGTTTCGACTTGACCCCTTTTATTTTTGCTTCATCTACATCTATAATCAGTAAGTCATCCATATACAACTATATAATGACTTGACTAAGCCTACTTGACTTTTTTACATACACCCCGTGTTCTGAAACGTACTTTGTGAAACCTGCCTCAATAAGGAAGTTATACATTCTCTTATTCCAAGCCCTTGGGGCTTGCTGGAAACCATATAGAGCCTTCCTTAATTTGTACACCTTCTGCTCATGCCCTTTGATTTTGAATCCTGCTGGTTGACTGATATAGACCTCTTCTTCTAATGGTCCATTCAGAAATGTTGACTTTACATCTAGTTGGCGTATCTTCCATTCTTTGTATGTTACGGTCGACACAACAATCATGATGGTTTCCATTCTTGTAACAGGAGCATAGACTTCATCGAAGTCGATACCAGGTTTTTGTAGAAAACCACTTGCCACCAGTATTTCCTTATGCCTGGAAATTTCACCATTTGACCTTAGCTTCAACTTGTAGACCCACTTCACATCACTTGGCCTTTTGATTGAATTTTCCTGAGTTCTTCTTGCACGGATGCCAACCAATTTAAATATTCCATAGCTTTATCCAAATCAAATGATTCTAAATCAAACATCATCAATTTTTGATCTAGTCGATCTTCTAACATTTTACTCAAGTGGTTCTTCATTTCGATTAGTTGTGACTTCAGTTTGTTGTTCTTCTTCAAGCACAATTTCGACCGTATCTTGCTCATGTCGAACTGACCCATGAGTCCAGTTCCACCCTTTTCTTTCATCCACTAGAAAACCCATACTAATCACTAGTTTATCATCATTTGGTGAATACAACTTGTATGCACCAGTCAAATGATAACCTATGAGCATCATAACTTTACTTTGATCATCTAGATTCTTCATCAAATGTTTAGGTACTTTCTTGAAACACATTGATCCAAAAACTCTAAGATGACTAACGTTTGGATTCAGTCATGTCCAAGCCTCATAAGGTGTCTTCTCGACTATGTTATTGGTTGGACATATGATTAGAAAGTATACTGTTGTCGAAGCTGCTTCACCCTAAAATCTTTGGAATTTATTTAGCTTTCGACATGCTCCTGGTCATGTTCAGTACACTTATATTTCTCCTCTCATCTCATTACTACAAAAAATACATTTCGTAACGCCATTTCACCTCGGTCAAAGTATCCACAATGGTATAATCTATTCACTTAGGCGATTTCCTTTTATTTTCATTTTAAGTCAATTTTCACAACGGTTGGAAGTTTTAACCGTGGTGAAAAGTAGCGCCTGATCATGAGTTCGAATCCTAGCACCTATAATTTTGTTTATTTATTTATTTATTTTTAAGTTACTTTTTACCACGGTTGGAATTTCCAATTGTGGTGAAAAGTGGCGCATGGTCATGAGTTTGAATCCTAACACCTACAATTTTCTTTTTAATATATTTTTAAGCCACTTTTTACCATATTTGAAACTTCTAACTGTGGTAAAAAGTGGCGTATGGTCATGAGTTCGAATCCTAGCATCCACAGATTTGTTTTTATTTATTTTTAAGCCACTTTTTACCACAGTTGGAACTTCCAACCGTGGTGAAAAGTCACTCGGGGTCATTGGAAAATATAAGCGTGTTTATTGAACTTCTTCATCGTCCTTAAACAAATCTTTGTCGTCCATTTAGTGAGTCTCAGCGCTCAAGACACCACCATTAATGATCTGCGTGAAACCTAAAACTTAGATAAATTTCCAACTTAGACGAACTTTATCTTCTACCTCCAAACATCATCTTTCATTCACGACACTCTATTTCTCCACTAAACCAAGCTCGAAAACATCATTTCTCCCATAAACGAAACTCGAAAACATCATTTCTTTCATTAACAAATTTTAGAACTCCATCACCTCTTCTCCAACTTGATTGAGACAAAGAAAACATGGATTCAAGTTAGCAATGTTAGTTTTTGTCGTTCTTGTTGTTGTTCTTGCTGTTATCTTTGTTGGTGTTGTTGTTATTGTTGTTATTATTGTTATTCTTGTTGTTTTTGTTGTTGTTCTTATTGTTGTTCTTGTTGTTCTTGTTATTATTGTTGTTCATGTTATTCATCTTGTTTTTGTTATTGTTGTTCTTGTTCTTGTTTTTCTTGTTGTTCTTGTTCTTATTGTTGTTGTTGTTGTGATTGTTCTACTGCTGCATTTTTATTTTATTTTATTAAAAGACATACAATAACAGTTGTTTAAAGTAACAATTGTGATAGGTTGAAACATACAACAATGATTGTTTAAGGTAACCGTTGTGATAGGTTACATGATACTTGAACTATAATCACGGTCGCACGACCGTGGTTGATAGAATCATACATACAATCACACCTTACCTCACAACGGTTGGTCGGACATGGTTGTATCTCTTTTCCAACTGTTATGAGAGATGTTTTCCGTATTAGTGTCCATACCATTATGTTGAGGTGTATATGGTGCAATGACCTCATGCTCTATACTTTCACCATTGCAAAATGTTTTAAATTCTCTAGAGGTGTATTCACATCCACCACCAGTTCTCAAATTCTTTAATTTGCATCTACTTTGTTTATCGACATGCAACTTAAACTTCTTGAACTCTTTAAATACCTCACTCATCCTTTCAGGAAGATAAATCCATATTAACTTATGAGTTCATCTATGAAGCTTGGGAAATATAAATTTCCTCCATTTGATCTTACCTCAAAAGGTCCACACACATCATAGTGAATAATCTCCAACTTTTCTCTTGAATTTATGGACAAGTTATGTTTGAATGCTTTTCTAGACTAATTTACTTTGCAACATTCCTCACACACCTGACTTGGTTCCTTCACTTCAAGTAAACCATACACCACCTTCTTCTGGTTGAGCATACCTAGACCTATGAAGTTTAGGTTTCCATGCCTGCGATGCCATAGTCAGTTCTTGTCTTCAATAACGGTTGAAGTAAGACATTGATGATCAACCATGTTGATCTCTACTTTGAAGGTTTTGTTATATGCCAATGGTTCCTTCAAGATCATCCTTCATTCACCATTGTGCACCTTCATCATATTTTATTTCAATTTCATGTTATACCCTTTGTCAAGTAATTAACATATGATTATCAAATTACTTGTCATTGAAGGTAGATACAATACGCCAGTAATATTGGCCTTCTTACCATATTTTCTCACCATAACTATATTCCCCTTTCCACTTGATGTGACATGCTTGCCATCTGCAAATCTGGTCACTTTCTTGACTGATCATCTAATTTGGTGAACCAATTATTATTACCAGTTATGTGGTTACTACATCCTGAATTCAGGTACCATTTATTGGTTTATTCATTATTCAACTGAGCATTTGCCATAAGTAGCATATCACCAGAGTCGCTCCCTCCAGCATGTGCATATTACACTTCATCATTATCTTTTGCTCTTGACTCCTTCTTTCTTTGGCAATCTCGAGCATAATGACCAAATCCTTGACAGTTGTAGCACTACACCTCCTTCATGTCAACTTTCTGCCCCAAATACTTGTTGCCCATGCCTTTCTTTATTGAATAAAAGTGATTCTTTGAATTCTTGTTTGACTTCTCATTATTAGCAAGATCATTTGCTTCAACGTCATCTCATGAGTCTCAAATGAAGCTTGAAGGTCTTTTAACTTTATCTCATATAGGTTCTTGGACTCTTCAATAGATGCTACAATGTAATCAAAATTTGTTGTCAGAGATCTCAACACTTTCTCAATCTTCTGCAAATCAGTGATCGATTCACCATATGCCTTCATCTAGTTCGTGAGTAACATAAATTTTGAGAAGAAATCAGAAATCAGTTTATCTTCTTTCATTTGTGTTATCTCAAATTGCTTTCTCAGCGTCAGCAACTTCACCCTCTTCAGTTTCCATCTCAGCCGTACAGGTTCTTTAACTTGTCTCATGCTCCTTTGGACATTTCTCCTTCAACGATCTTCTTGAACACGTTAGGATCCACACTCAAGAAAAGAGTTTTTCCATCTTTTTTTCGTTGTTCCTTGTCTGCAGCTTTCTGAACATCGTTTGCATTCACTTCCAATGCAGATACTCCATCACCCACGATTTCAGCCACATCTTGAAATCTAAAGACGACCTTCATCTGCATAATTTATCTCTTGTAGTCCCCCCTTTGAAAACTGGTAGATTCGTTAGAAATTATATTGATGTTGTATTACCGTTTGCCATTACAGATTCTTTCTAAATCGCAACCAGGTCGTTGATATCAATTTGTTGTAACAAAAAATAACTATAGGGTTGTGAAAGAGAGAAAAGAGTGAAGAGTTTCTCAAGTAATGTGGTGATTAAATTTCAATTCAAGTTGTTCATAAGAGTGCATTACATAAGTATTTATACACAAAACTAACTAACTAAATTGTGCAGTAAGTGTTTCTAGTCGAATTCTCCTTCTTATTGAGCTTGTGACTTCACATCAACAACAAAACTTCGACTATACTTCTAAACACAATTTCGACCACACACAACTGTTAATCGAAAACACAACTCATTAGAAAACTTTGAAATACAAACAACATATCTATTTATTTTGATTAATTTATTTGTTCCATGATCATTATCGTTTTATGATATTATTTTTAATATATTATAAATTATATAATACATCAAACTTATTAATTTTTAGTATTTTATCATATTAATAAAATATATAAGTTATAATTTGAATAAAATCGATCCAAATAAAAAAAATATAAAATTAAATCAGGTTGAGTTAAATTCTTTAATTAATTATAAAAAAATCGTAGAAAAAATTATGTTTAGAAAGATTCGATGAATTTTTAATTCAAAGCCAATCAAATGAAATATATATTTTAATACGATAAGTTTGAAAATGGGTATCCGTCACTATTCATCATTTGATTGGTTGTAATAATATATTTATTTTATGTAGAAAATGTAAGCACGCGTTGCTACGACCAATTCAAATAGGACGTGTGGCCATTTCTTGTGTTTCGTGTAAACTCTCTTTCCTTTTGTTTAAAGTATCAATTGAATTGAATGTGTTTATATTTAACACGTTTTAATAATTCTTGTGAAGCTGGCAACGTAAACACAATTAAATAATTTAGCATCCGGCAGGCCAAATGGTATGTCTCCCGTGACCAAAAATAATTGAAAATAAGATTAAAAAATAAAAATAATACTAATAATATTCCCTTCAATTCTTTTTTTTATAAGAGATATGCTAATTTATGCTTCATAAGTTAAGAAACTCGCATATAGAAAGTTTGCATTAAAAAAATCAATAAAAAATTTAATTATATATTTTTATTAAAATAAATGCATAATTTCCAAAAATATCATTTTTATATTTAGTTCTTAACTTTAGCCCCTAGGACACAAATTAACATTACCCTATATTTATATTTATTGAACAACTTTTGTATTTGAAGTTGATTTGTGAAGGAATGACTCAAACCTACTTGATTTTATCACATCCAATGGTTTGGTGGTCATGTTATCGGGTCAAACTGGTCATGGATTCGTCTATGTTGTAAGTTGTGAACATTATAGAATTTTTTTGGGGAGAAACGGAACATTATAGAAAGTTGAAAGACTTGTTTTAAAATTATTATTTGAGTTTTTTCTCTTTCTATTTCTTTAGATTTTTTTCAAATAGCTATTTTTAAGGCTTTTGATACTTTGGATTGGGAGTTTCTTATCAAAGTCTTAAGTAAATTTATTTTCAACTCAATTTTTTGCAATTGGATTAGAACCATCATAGATTTTATCAAGATGTTTATTGCCCTCAATGACTCTCTTCATGGTTTCTTCTCTTGCAAGAGAGGGGTTAGGCAAGGGGACCCCTTTCTCCTCTTATATTTTGTCTTGCAGAGGAAGTTTTTGATAGGCACCTCTCTAATTTGGTCATCCTTAGCAAGCTGGTTCCAATAAGGGCAACTCGAGATGTTTGTTTTCGTACACACATACTCTCTGTAGATGATATCTTGTCTTCTACAAAAGTAAAACTTCTAACACACTAACTCTCAAGCATCTTTTCATGTGTTACTCTAGAGCTTCTAGTTAGGTCATAAATTTTTCCAAGTCAACAATCATCATGGGTTCAATGTCTACTAGAAGGGCTAATTATTTCTCTCATCTTATTGGTTTTTGTCGCTTTACGCGAAAAACCGGCGGGAAAATGAAACAACAGAGCCGCCACCGTGCGTTATTTATCCCAAAGAGGGAAAGGAAACGCTCGAAGTAAACCTGGAAAAGACATGGTCTCGCGACCAAAGAGAATGGGATCGGGAGTCGGTTATGCGAAGGGAAGGTATTAGCACCCCTACGCATCCGTCGTACTCGACGGGATCCACGCACAAAAGGAAGGATAAAAGGTTGCTAAACGCTGCTCAAACATCAAACACACACTGGCTGAAAGAGACACAGGAAACAAAAGAAACTAACTCGGCAGGATATCGCATACTGGGCCTACGTAGTCTGTCAGGCACAGACATCAGAGTCGACGTAGTTCGGACAGGGGAAAACGTGCTCGCTAGGATGTCGCATCCTATGCATACGTATCTTCTCGGACTAAAGAAGAATCAGAGCACTCGTAGCTCGGCTAACACACGCCAAACAAAACCACACAGGAAATCGACTGCCAATCGCTGGACTTACATCAAACTCCGAACCAAACACACACACACTGGAAACCAAATGCCAATCGCTGGACTTACATCGGACTCCAAGCACACAACAAGAGGATACAGAATGCCAATCGCTGGTCTTACATCCATCTCCTAACACACACAAAGAGACAAAAGCAAAAAGGGCGCCCGGAGAGATCAGCTCATCTCCTGCCTACGTACCTCATCTGGTATGAGGATCAGGGCGACGTAGTTCCCCTACGCAGGGAAAAAGGACTAGCCTAACCAGATACAAAGGGAGACACAAACTACTAGGGAGACTACGACTCGAGCCTAGAAGTTGTCATGCATATCATCCCTAAGTTAAGGTTGCTATCTAACTTGCACAGGGAGCAAGCTATCCTAAACAGCACAGGCAAAGCAAACATTCACGCAAATAGCACACACTATATACAAACAAAGTGGGCTCACACAAGGTTAGGCCGTGAAACACAAGCCAACTGGAATCGGGTGATGTTAGCTCTTAACCCTAACATTGAGAGTTAGGGTGAAGCAGATGAAATGGGAAGTGAAGATAAGACTTCGCAGCTCTTATCCCTGGCCTGGGAGAGCTTCAAGACAAAGATGGTGTGGGAGTTCAGAAAGTTGGAACTCTTCTCCACATGACTGACACAACAAAGATCTTGGGTTAATATCCACAATGCATCAACACAAGGTGTGTGAGCAAAGGGATGACTCAACTGAATAGCAGGAGATGGATTGCACATCTCTTTTATCTGCCAATTGCCTCTTAGAGGTCTTTTCCTGCTTGGCACAAAAGTAAACAAACACAAGCATTGCCTCTTAAGGAGAGCTTCAGACAGGTGCCTGCCCAAGTAACAGGACAGGTCTTCCAGACTACATGAAGTCAGAGAAATTATACCTCAATGCTTAAGCTATCAAGCAAAGCAAAAGCAAGTTCACAATGAACTAAAGCAGCTAATGTACCTGAAAACAATCCAGCTCAATCAGTACACAACTCAAAAAAGTCAAACAGACAGATAATAACCAATGGTCAATAGACACAGTCAAACAAGCAAGGCAACATTGTGCAAGGCACAAGCTCAACTCAAATGAGCTAAAAGCAACCTATAAAACAAATAAATGTTAGTCAACATCAACCAATCAAACCAATTCAAGCAATGTGAATCAATCTCCTCAAGGCCATATGCTTCTTATCCTGAAAACAAAGCTCAAACATAAACACCAACCACTAGGACAAGGCCTAGGGTCCAAGAGGGAGAAATAATTCAAAACAGAACATGAAAATTGACATGAATCAAGCTCAATCAATTAAGAACATCATCCAAAAGGTTCCATATCCATATCATGCACCAAAATCATTTCACAAGTCAAATAAGGCAAAGCATGCAAGTTGGAAGCTCATTGAAGCAACAGAATGAACAAATCCACATTAATTCCAAAATGGCTCAATAAATTTCAAGAAAAATCATGGCTAAACAGAACACATCACATGATCAACATACCAAAAATCAAGGCATTTGGACAAGTTTAAGCATGGCAATCAAATTCATCAAGTCAAGGTAAGCACAAACAAGCTCAAATGAGGCACCAAATGCTACATCAACTTAGCACAAGCCTAAAACTGAATGGGTACATGATAAAGACCTCAAACCAAAGCCACAATAAACTTCAAAGTGTCTAGAAACAATGTGCAAAATTTCACATTCATAGGATAAACAACCATCATTTCACAAATCATTGAAGTTCATGACTATTCAAAAGCTCACAAATGGAAATCCAGCAAGAAAAATATCAAACAAATCAGAAATCAATCCAAAAATTCATAATCATTCCTAACATCCAGACGAAGCATCATGCAAAAAATCACATCATTTGGCATTTATTTGGCATGGCAAAGAAAATCAACAAATCAAGCAAGCAAAGGTGTGACACACATTGTCACACCTACATTAACCAGATCATATCTCAACAACCAAAGATGGGAAAAATGCAAACTCTATACCAAAATGTCCATTAGGATGTCTAGTTTAAGCATGCAAAGTTTCAAGAGCATTGGATTAAAATCCATCATTTCATGAAGCAAATGGCAAGCAAGGTCAAGAAAAGCACACATGTGAACAATCCCTAAGCAAAATTAAATTCCAACCGTGCACAATTTCTGGAAAAATAGTCATAAAAAACTAGAAATCATGAGGAACAACATGCAAAAATCCCCAGGTCATTTGGATCATTATTCATTGACTTATGAATTTTTGAAATGAATGAAAAAATAAAAAAACATGTTGAAATATGTACATGAATGGTATGGAATAAGGAACAAAAATGCAAAAGCAAATTGGAAAAGCCATGCGCTGGGAATCGAAGTGTGCGCTCATTTGAACTTGGCGCGTTTCTATGTGAAACCCACCGTTTCACTAAGTACATGTGGCATGGCAAATGAACGGTGACCAATCAATTAGCCACGCAGGAGACACGCTGTACCACTGCATGGCCACAAACACGAAATCACATGCAAACCAGCGCTATGAAGATCAAACATGAATCTGGAAACGAAAACCTAATTTCTTCATGCACATTCAACGTGTTCATATGCTCAAGAATAAACTTGTCCAGAAATTCACAACCATCACACCATTGGATTCGTCCTTCAACATACAACATGGATCAAGGCTCAATTTAACCTAATTCTCACTAACATGCACGGATCGAGCAAGAGAAGTTTTATGTATCAAACTTAAAGTCACAATATCTAACTCATTTCTCCATGGAAATTGATGATTCAAAGCTCAATGCACTCAGTGTTCAAAGATCTACAACATGCATATCACAATTTCATGAATCAATGAACTCGAATTCTAACCTTGTTGGAAGTGCAGAACTGGAATAGGTGAGTTCAGGCTTGGCAATGCAGAAACATATGCTTCTCAGCTCGTGGATGAATGAAAGGAGGAAAGTTTAAGTGTTAATCTTGCACGATTCTTGCAGAAAATCCAACTGCCATTGCTGGAGGTGAGCTTCAACAGTTCCAAATCAGCTCGAAAATTGGTGAATCTTGCTTCCAAAAATGTCCAATTATGCTTGTGGATGAAGGATTAATCAAGAACAATGCAAGGTTTATGGAGAAATTTGATGAAAAAAGTGAGAGAACCAAATGAAGAAAATTGTGAAAATTGATCTAGATCTGAGCAAAATGAAGTGTTAATCCAATTTCTGTTATGATTATGCTATATATATAGTCTGTTAATGATGTATGCTAATCATGATTAAGCAAATGCAAAGGATTAATGAAAATTGAAGTGTAATGCCAAATTTGCAAATCACCTTATGCATGTCATAACCAATGCTACAGTACACGGTTTTTGTGCTAATTCCCTTGAAAAACCACTTTGGCACCAAATGCAAGTGTTTGAATGCACGGACAATGCTTAAATTTTGAATTTGGAATTTCCCTCCAAAATTCAAATGAAAATGCATATATTTTTGTGATCAAAATGCATGGTATGTGATGCATGAATTGGATAGAGCATGTCAAAACAAGAATGTTGCAAAAAGAACCACTTCAATTGGCCTTATGGTTCAAAAGTTATGCACTTGTGAAGTTCAAATTCCTTTGACCATGTTTGATCCATATCTTCTCAACCATACATGAGAAATTCATGTTCTTGGACTTTTTGGAAAGGTGAGAGCAAGATCTTCAACTTTCATGTTGAACAAAATTTCATTTGAAGCTTGCTTGATGATGTAAACTTGAGGAGAAAACCTTTCCATTTTTGGCAATTTCAAATTACAGGTCACTTACTATTTTTGGAAACTTTTCATCTGACCTCAAATTCTTCATTGTTGATGTTTGAAATGTCAAATGAGACTTGTATGGACATGAATGAGGCCTCTCTAACCATCTCCCACCTTCAAATCTATGATTGAATGCACAGTTGACTTTGGTTGACTTTCTAGGGTTTCAGATGAATTGATCAATGGCTGATGAGCTGTTGAATGTAATTTTAAGTGTCGGGTTTTTGTTATCGTATCCACAGGGATTGTGAGATATCACCGCCTTTCGACAGTTGTTTTAATTCTTAGCTTAAGGTAACAATGGGGTTTTGGTATTTGTCACAGTATCTTGCATAAAAGTGTAATAAAATGCGGTAAAAGTTTTGGTTTGAATATTTGAGAAATATTGCCAAAGTTAGGGTTCGACGATCACTTTGCATGTATATGTTAGATCAACAAAACTTATAAACTCCTTTAGATGATAAACTATTTCACAAAGTCCTCCCAATGTGTTTATCTCTAACACACATTGTGAGTTTTCCCATTTTGATCCATTGTTTATCTCTAACACAATCTATCAAAATGACAACTTTTTGGTTCAACCTTATGGTGAACAAAATCATTCATTACTATCTCTAGCTAACAAACAAGATTGGATTAAAACCTAGGTTAAGAGTTGGCAAACATCTCTCGATCATAAACCAACACAAAGAGTTTTCAATAAGAACAAAGTTTTCACCATATATTCACCATTAAAGAGTTTACAAATGAAGATCCTTACATTTAGACACAAAGATAATGATCATCTACATCTAACCTTGACAAAATGAAGGACTTAGCTACTCATTTTCATGGTAGCTTGGTCAACAAGTTTCGGAAGAAGGTTGATCAACATCCGAGTCGAATAATCGAGATTGGATGGGAATCCACCTTCTTTTTGTGAAAGATGGTTAAGAGATGAATAAAAATGGTTTCTAGGTCACAAAAGATCCTTAGAACAATGCTGTAAAATATCTAGAAAAAGTACAAAAGTATGGAAAAATAAGGTATGGGTCCAAAAAGTAGCCCTTGCTACTTATAGAGCTGCTACTGGGCTGTCATGCTCGCTAGGCGAGCAGAATGGCTCGCCTAGCGAGCCCCTAAATGAAGCACCTGAGGTACCTGCGCCCAGAGAAACCACCATTTCCAGACTGTCATGTTCGCTGAGCGAACAAAACCTTCGCCTAGCGAAGTCCACGCTTCAACCTTCGCTCCAGCGAGGTTGAGAGGTTTTGCTACTGGAATGCTCGCTGGGAGCTCGCTAAAGGCTCACCTAGCGAGTGAGTGCTGGCTGCGCTTTTCACCAAGTCTGGACGTGTTCGCCACACACCTCGCTGGAAGCTCGCCTAGCGAGTGTGGTCATGTTTGCCACTGTAAAATACTGGAGCTTTTCGCTGGGCTCTCGCTGGACACTCGCCTAGCGAGTCCTTCGCCACAGCCCTCGCCTAGCGAGCAAGCTGATGAATGCTTGTTTTATTTGATCCCTTTGCCAAATTTCTTGTGTCTTCACTTTCTATTATTTCATGCCTACTTCCTGCACAATAACACACAAATCAAAGGTACCAAGATCGTTTATCATTGAATTGCATTTCATCCAAAACAAAGGTGGTTTCGAACACTTTAGCAAGGAAATGGAGTGAAAGATGCCCACATTTGATAGCTCAAATAAGCACTTTTGGGCATCTAACAACTCTCCCCAACTAGATTCTTGCTTGTCCTCAAGCAAAGTATGCCCCTTGAAGGACAAGAGGATTTGCTTTAAGAAAAAGGTTTCTCCGAAGTTGGATAAAACGGCTCAAACACAAGCGAATCAGCAGATACAAATTTCCAACGGTTCGAATTAAATAATACACAAGAACTAAGACTTAGTAGCAATGCGAAATATGTATCTATCTACAACAATATTATCTTGAATGAATCACCCTATCTCTCCTCTTCGAATAAGGATTGAAGAATTTACGCGTTTGCAACCGCGGGAATAATCTCACTCTCTAACAAATAATGAAGAAATCAATTCGATTCATACAATGTCTAACAATTATAAATGGTAATGTGGAAGCACGAAGATCACTAAGGGCTTTTCGGTTGAAGCTTGGTTAGGTTAACAAACAAGGGTCATTTCTAAGGCCATTGAAAACGAGATTGCCGATGCAAAAGAGACATTCACTGTACATTATTTACACATCTCAACTTCGTTCCATTTGTTTCTCATTTGAAACCTTCACAACTCTTATTTCACAACTCAATTTTTGTTTTTCACTATTTTTCTTCCAAGCAAGCATTCATTTTTATTTTCTCTATATTATATTTTTTTTTCTTTTCTTTCACATCATATTTACAAAACATATGTTTTTCTTTTCTAATTTTTATTTTCAATGCTTGCTCGGTTTTTCAAGAGTTGTGGCACTTACTGATTCTCATTTTCGTTCTCCCCAACTTATTTCTTACTCACCCTAAGTGAATGCTCTTAACTTTTTACGGCAAAAGAACAATAATCAAGATTTTCCGGGTTGTAAAAAAAGATTTTTGAAATCTCGCTTTATTTCAAGCTGAGATTCAACTGTTTAAGCTCAAAGGGGTTAACGAATACTCTCTCTGCTCACAGGTAAGTTGTATTAGGAACTGGTTGTGCTCGATAGAAAACAAGTGCCTTAATCATTTCTAATTGCTTCCACATATTCACAATAATAAAAGACAAAGCATGAATCAAATGAATCAACAAAACTTATTAGAATCCAGCATTTAAGTGTACAATGGAGGTTTCCTCACAATTTGTGGTTTTAAGTCCTAGATGAAACATTCATTCAATTATGTTGCAAAAAGACAATACTCAATTACAAAAAAGAGTAAAGTTTTTAGTGCATTCTAAAATTCTAGCCGGAGGTAACCATGTACCTTAGCCTTATTCACTTGTTTATTCTTATCATTGCCATCCAAGCTCGGATGCACCTTCATTGGATACTTCTTTGAGGAGCAACCAATCTAGAAGGTTTGCCACTCAACCAACCAAAAATTTATTAAAATAAACAAAATTTAAAACATAAATAATAATATTAACTTCAAAATTTAAATTTGTTCATGGGGGACAAAACACCCCAAAAGTACAAAGCCAAAATCAAAATACAGAATTCTGGAAATACAGTAGAAATAAAACATAAAATAAAAAAATAAAATAACTTAGCCCTCCACGGACTCATAACCCTCCTCACTACCGGCTTCAGAACCGGTAGCCTCATCATCATCATCATCATCATCACCATCGGCAGCACCAGAAGAAGCACCAGCACCCGCCCCCTCACCAAACACAGGCCTGTCCACAGGCCAGTTAGCGTTAAGTAGAAACTGCTCACGCGTCATCAATGAGTGATCACCGGTGGGGTCACGTCCCTGCAGCTGTAACAGCTGCATAGAATCGTGCATGTCGAGCATGGCACGCTGAGTAGCCACCATCCAGTCCCAGTTGTAAGTGCAGACAGCTTGCTGGTAAGGATCGGGTCCGAGAGTAGAAGTACCAGGACCATCAGAAGCCCGGGTACCCTCAGCAGCTGCACTACCTCTAACATTCTTCGCCCTGCAATACTTGGCCACGTAACGGTCATCGATGGGTGGCGGGATCCTTACTTGACCCCTAGAAGGTAGTCTCACCCTCGCTTGTATGCACAAACTCATGATTAGGCAGGGGAAAGCCAGGGGACAATTCACTCGTGCCCCCGCCTTCAGCCCGCTTTCAATCACGGACTTAAGCTCATAAGCAATAATCCTCGCCACATCGATCTGGACGTTAGTGAGGATACAGTGTACCAAGTGTGCCACTGGGATCGGCACGGTAGAAGTGTGGGACTTAGGTTTGATGTTTGTCAGAACCAACAGCAGGATCAATTGAGCCAAGGGAGTCATGTCCTCCCTATGGTATCTCATAGGAACCCCAGATGGGTTCAGCTCAACTGATTTCCCTCTTAAAAGCAGGGCAGCAGAAATGGCATCCATATCCCGGTGAAGCCTTAATTCTGTGTGGTAGGTGTCTCTCTCCTCGGCTCCCAGTTGGAGTGGTTCACCAAGGACATGGTTAATAGCATCCCGATCAAAAGCAACAGGACGACCGGCCACTCTAGATGTCCATATAAATGGCTCGTCATCATCAGGAAGTGCGTTCGCATAGAACTCACGCACCGTTGCAATATCATAATGCTCCAGGGGTTAATTAACCGATCCCACTTTTTGGTGTCAATCAACCCGGCGAATGTTCGGTTCGTGCCTTCAGGGTTGATGATGAATCTCTTCTCCGGTAGAATTTTCCGCTTCTCCAAAGCAACGTATCTTGCGGCTTGCTTCGGGCCGACAAACTTGTCGGTGTCAAATTGTATTGTTACGGGACGGGAAGTGTTCCCTCCCTTTCTCTTCTTTGAAGCGCCGGATCTAGATTCCATCTGCAAAACATAAAGAGGAAGCAACACAACACACAAACAGATTAGAAAGCAACACATAATTCAAACTACTGCCATGCTCGCTGCTGCTTCGCCTAGCGAAGTGGCAGCGAATTCTCGCTTCTGGTTCGCCTAGCGAGTTGCTAGCGAACCTTACGGGTTTTTGGGTTCTGCAGTATTTTCAGTGAAATTTTCCAAAACCCAAGTCTCTCATGGTGTCAATTTCAGAACAAAAGGATCTATCAAGAAAAGAATCGTTCTATGCTATATGTAGTTACAAACCCACATACAAAACCTAAAATTCCCACATGCAAAACCTAAAATTCCCACATGCAAAACCTAAAATTCCCACATGCAAAACCTAAAGTTCCCATACCAACAACTTCATCCTAAATGTCTCATGTTCTGAAATTTCAAGCAATTTTTGGAAATAGAAAGAACAGAAAGTAATGAAGAAGAGGCAAACCTGATTTGAAATCTGTTGAATTGAAATGCACAAGAGGTTAGGGATGCAATGCTAGGGTTTACAGTTTGAGTGAGATGAAAAAGTGATAGAGTGATTGAGTGTTCGTGAGAGCAGAGCTGCTAAAAAGAAATATGTTTTTGGGCCCAAAATACATGGCCTGCTGAGTTTTAATTAGTGCTGTCACGCAGCGCTCGCTGCTGCTTCGCCTAGCGAGCAGCTAGCGAATCTGCTCGCTACTGCTTCGCCTAGCGAGCATCAAGCGAGCATGACAGCATTTGCCTTTTCAAAGACAGCATGTCTGGTACATTCAGCAAGGTTTTACAAATTGGAATCCCACTACAACAGAACAGAAAAACTGTAAATACTTACAATGTTGAGGTGCCTCCCAACAAGCGCTTGTTTAACGTCGGCTAAGCTCGACGGTGTGATGCTCACAGAGGAGCATCCAACGGAATAGCACAGCTCTCGCGATCCACATGACCGCCAAGATAAACCTTTAAACGTTGGCCATTAATGGTCCAACTGTCCTTCTTTTCCAGGTCCTCAATGACAATAGCTCCGTACTCCTTAACTTCTTTGACCCGAAATGGCCCGGACCATTTTGATTTCAACTTTCCGGGGAATAACTTCAACCTGGAATTGAACAAGAGGACCAATTGTCCGGGCACAAATTCTTTCTTTCGGAGCTTTTTGTCATGGTATTTTTTTACCTTCTCTTTGTACAACCAACTTGAGTGATATGCGGCATTGCGCATCTCTTCCAACTCAAGCAGTTGCACCTTCCTTTTCTCACCGGCCAAATTATTTTCAAAATTTAAGAATTTTAGAGCCCACAAGGCTTTGTGCTCCAATTCAACCGGCAAATGGCAAGTTTTACCAAACACCAATTGAAAAGGAGTTAGGCCAATTGGAGCTTTAAAGGCGGTACGGTATGCCCATAACGCTTCATCCAATTTTTGTGACCACTCTTTTTTCGAATTTGACACAGTTTTTTCGAGAATTCTCTTAATCTCGCGATTAGAGACCTCGGCTTGCCCATTAGCCTGCGGGTGATACGGAGTTGCCACTCTATGTGATACACCGTAATGTTTTAAAATGCTTTCCAACGGTGCATTACAAAAGTGTGACCCTCCGTGACTTATCAACACTCGGGGGGTTCCGAAACGGGAAAAAATGTTTTTCTTCAAAAAATTTATCACCGTTTTCGCATCCGCCCGAGGTGAGGCAATCGCCTCAACCCACTTAGAAACGTAATCAACTACGACAAGCATATACTCGTTACCATAAGAGGGTGGGAATGGTCCTACAAAATCAATGCCCCAACAATCAAATACTTCGACCTCTTGGATGTTTTGGAGAGGCATCTCGTCTCTCTTACCAATCCCACCGCTTCTCTGGCAACTATCACAACTTTGCGCATGGGTATGTGCGTCTTTGAAAATAGTGGGCCAATAAAATCCTGACTGAAGGATTTTAGTGGCCGTTCTCACCCCATTATAGTGTCCGTCGTAAGGCGAGTTGTGACAATACCAAAGGATGCTCTGCGCTTCATCGCCAGTAACGCATCTCCTTAAAAGGTTATCACTACCCAACTTAAACAAGTACGGGTCATCCCATACGTAATACTTGGCATCCGAAAGAAACTTCCTTTTTTGGTTCGAAGTTAGGTCGGGAGGCACAAAACCACTAGCCTTGTGGTTTGCAAAGTCTGCAAACCACGGCCTAACTTGAACTTTGAACAGTTTTTCATCAGGAAATTCTTCCCGGATTTCCTTCTCCGACGCGGTAACCTCCACATTCACCAAGCGGGATAAATGATCCGCCACCAAATTTTCCGATCCTTTCTCTGACTTTGATTTCAACATCAAATTCTTGCAATAAGAGGATCCAACGGATGAGCCTTTGCTTCGAATCCGATTTGGTGAGCAAATATTTAATCGCCGCGTGGTCGGTATACACTACGACTTTAGACCCTATAAGATAAGATCTAAACTTTTCAAGCGCATACACTATCGCAAGTAATTCTTTTTCAGTTGTGGCGTAGTTAATTTGAGCCTCATTAAGAACTTTACTTGCGTAATGTATCGCATGAAAATTTTTCTCTTTTCTTTGGCCAAGTACCGCTCCAATTGCATAGTCGCTAGCATCACACATTAGCTCAAAATTTAAATTCCAATTTGGAGCGACTATTGTAACACCCTTCTAAAATACCCCAAATATTTAATTAAAATAATAAAATATCAATCAGAGTAATTATGCCCTGAAGGGCGTCACACAATCATTTCACACCAATCATCAAAATATCCTGTCATGCTCATTTATTTAATCAAAATAAGACACTTTTGCATAATTCGCAGCGGATACAAAATAACAACATTCAAATCATGTACTACATTACATGTAAAGTTGTTCAACAACCAAAATAAAACATAGTAAAACATCCCATCCCGATGTTACATCTACCAGAGCATGACCCACTAAGGACTACACTAGACTCCAAGGACTAGCTTCTATTCAATCACTGCTCGTTACCTGAAAACATAATTGTAAGGGTGAGTTCCTCAATCGATATAATAAGCATTATAAAATATCATGTAATGCTAAGTAACTAACACATTTCATCACCCAAATCAGATCACGCAATCAGTAACGGCAATACTCAACTCCATAATTGTACTCATATTCAATACCAACACAACAACACGTATAATATTGGAATACATCCATTCATATTATACGCCATACATATATACATTATACAATGAGACTCCATGCATGCGGTACCGACTATTCGTGAACATATAGTTCAACTTCACCGACCAAATCCAGGTACGGCTACCAAGCTCACTAGTCCCACTCATTTGAGACCTAGTGACTCACATCACTAATTCCTCACCATGGGAATTAGCTACCACCCCAAGGGCCATGCTATGCACGCTAATCACCTAGCATGCAAACATCAACAACAATTCAAAATGACTAACATCACTAATTCCTCACCATGGGAATTAGCTACCACCATAAAGGCCACATTATACATGCTAAATCACCTAGCATGCAAACATCAACAACAATTCAAAATAGACATATGCTCACACTCTAAGCCATAAACAGTCCATTTACAATTGCATACATAACAGATACATTCACAGCATTATGCATACAATCATACATCATCCGCATGTTTATCACATAATCATATTAGATCATGCCAAAGAACAACCACAGTATTAGCACACTCTACTAATACCTATACTACTCAAAACAACGGGAAATGATCCCTAATATATCGTACATCAGCTAAATCACATTACTCAGCTGAACAACCAAAAACTGCACAACAACAACACAGAAAAATCACAATCCTGCCCATACGCGTACTGCCTATTCCCATACGCGTATGGCCCATCTCCTGACCAAAACCCATACGCGTAACACCATCTCATACGCGTATGCTACGCGTACCACTTCCCCATACGCGTACCAACAGAGACCAAACTACGTTCAAAACATCATCTTCCTCATCCATACGCGTATCACCCCTGCCCATACGCGTACCACTATCTCATACGCGTATTGCCTAGTGCCATACGCGTATGACCAGAGACCAGACTTCCAGATCTGCTATGGCTTTCTCTGCTACGAGATCTATCCAATTCAACCTTCCACAGTCCAATTTTTACACATTATTCGTTCATATCCTCTAACACAATTCATACCCTATTCGATTTCACAAAATCTAACATTATTACATCTAATTCCTACGAATTCCTTTCAATCATAATCCAATTTCGTTCATCCAAAAGTTCACAATTTCATCATGCATCATTCAATTCAGAGGTAAATCAATGGTTTATCACTACCCAGTACATATTATCCCATAATACCCATTAAACGATGATAAACCCCCCTTACCTGAGTTAATCCGGCGAATCTTTAAGCTTCAAGCTCTTCCTCCTTCAACCCTTGTTCTCTGGCTCTCTTTGCCCTTTTCCACTTTTCTGTCCCTTTTTCCTTTTCTGTCCCTTTTTCCTTTTCTGTCCCTTTTTCCTTTTCACGTGAAAAAAAAATAAACCTTTTTACTAAATGGGACCTTTTCTAAATTCCAACTTTTGTTCCAATAAAATAATAACCCAATAATAATAATTCCAATAATAATATTCCAATTATTTAATTAAATTAATAAATATATTATTAACTTAAATTAAATAATTATCTTATTTTTTTATCGGGGTGTTACAACTCTCCCCCACTAAAAGAGTTTTCGTCCTCGAAAACATACCTCAAGCGAATAACTCCGGATAAGACTCCTTCATCTGACTCTCAAGTTCCCAAGTCACATTGCCACCTGCTGGTCCTCCCCAAGCTACCTTTACCAAAGCAATCCCTTTACCCCGCAACTGCTTCAACTCTCGATCCTCAATCCTCATAGGTGATGTTTCAACAGTCAGGTTATCTCTCACCTGGACATCATCTACTTGGACCACATGCGACGGATCATGAATGTACCTCCTCAACTGAGACACATGAAAAACCTCATGCAAATTCGCAAGTGACGGCGGTAAAGCGATACGATAGGCTACCTCCCCTATCCTCTCCAAAATCTGATAAGGACCAATAAATCGAGGTGTCAACTTCTTCGACTTCAAAGCTCGACCAACACCAGTTATCGGAGTAACACGGAGAAACACATGATCTCCCTCGTGAAATTCAAGTGACTTCCTTCTCTTGTCGTGATAACTCTTCTGACGACTCTGAGCAATTCTCATCTTCTCCTGAATCATCTTAATCTTTTCCGTAGTTTGTTGAACAATCTCAGGTCCAACCACAGCACTCTCACCGGACTCATACCAACATAAAGGTGTCCGACATCTCCTACCATACAAAGCTTCAAACGGTGTCATACCAATGCTCGAATGAAAACTATTGTTGTAGGTAAACTCAATCAAAGGTAAATAACAATCCCAAGCACCTCCCTTTTCCAAAACACAAGCCCTCAAAAGATCCTCTAGGGACTGAATCGTCCTCTCAGTCTGACCATCAGTCTGCGGATGATATGCAGAACTCAATCTCAGCTTAGTTCCCAAAGCCTTCTGCAAACCTTCCCAGAACTTCGATGTAAATCTAGGATCTCTGTCCGAAACAATACTCGACGGAATACCATGCAAGCTTACAATTTTCTCAATATACAACTCAGCTAATCTCTCTAACGGATAATCCATTCTGATCGGAATAAAATGAGCCGATTTTGTCAATCTGTCAACAATCACCCAAATAGCTTCAAAATTCTTAATCGTCCTCGGTAAACCTGAAACAAAATCCATACTGATACTATCCCACTTCCACTCTGGAATAGCCAACGGTTGCATTAGCCCAGACGGCTTCTGATGCTCGATCTTTGACTTCTGACAAGTCAAACAGGAATAAACAAAACTCGCAATTTCTCTTTTCATTCCCGGCCACCAAAATAACTTTTTCAAATCATGATACATCTTCGTAGCTCCAGGATGAATACTCAAGCCACTACGATGTCCTTCCTCAAGAATACTCTTCTTAAGTTCGGTAACATCCGGAATACACACCCGATTACCAAATTTCAAAACACCATTGTCATCAACTCTGAATTCACCACCTTGACCTTGATTCACTAGAGTCAACTTATCAACCAAAAGCACATCGGATTTCTGACCCTCTCTAATCTCATCCAGAATACCACTTGTTAACCTCAACATTCCCAATTTAACACTATTGTGAGTACTCTCACACACCAAACTCAAGTCTCTAAACTGCTTAATTAAATCCAATTCCTTAACCATTAACATAGACATATGCAATGACTTCCGACTCAATGCATCAGCCACTACGTTTGCTTTACCCGGATGGTAATTCAAACCAAAGTCATAATCCTTCAGAAACTCTAACCATCTCCTCTGTCTCATATTCAGCTCTTTCTGATCAAACAAATACTTTAAACTTTTATGGTCACTGAAAACCTCAAACCTTGACCCGTACAAGTAATGCCTCCATAACTTCAGAACAAATACCACGGCTGCCAACTCTAAGTCGTGTGTCGGATAGTTCCTCTCATGAACCCTCAGCTGTCTCGAGGCATAAGCTATAACCTGCTTATTCTGCATCAACACACCACCCAAACCCAACAATGAAGCATCACAGAAAACCTCAAATGGTTCCAACGAACTTGGTAATATCAGAATAGGAGCAGTAGTTAACCTTCTCTTTAACTCTTGAAAACCTTCTTCACATTTTGAGTCCCAAACAAACGCTTGCCCCTTTCTAGTCAACATCGTCAACGGTAACGCCAACTTAGAAAATCCCTCAATAAATTTCCTATAATAACCTGCAAGTCCAAGAAAACTCCTTATCTCAGAAACTGACTTCGGAGCTTCCCACTTAGATACTGCTTCTATCTTAGAAGGATCAACAGCAACACCTCCTCTTGAAATCACATGACCAAGGAAACTAACCTCTTCTAACCAAAATTCACACTTGGATAGTTTAGCAAATAACTTCTTTTCTCTTAAAACTCCTAATACCACTCTCAAATGCTCAGCATGCTCTTCTTCAGATTTCGAATACACCAAAATGTCATCAATAAACACCACAACAAACTTATCTAGATACGGATGGAAAATTCTATTCATATACTCCATAAATACTCCAGGCGCATTAGTCACACCAAAAGGCATTACAGAATACTCATAATGTCCATACCTTGTTCTGAAAGCAGTCTTCTGAATATCCTCAATTTTCACACGTATCTGATGATACCCCGATCTCAAATCTATTTTGCTGAACACACTCGCACCAACCAACTGATCCATCAAATCATCAATCCTCGGCAAAGGATACCGATTCTTGATCGTCACTTTATTCAGTTGCCTGTAGTCCATACACAACCTCATAGTACCTTCTTTCTTCTTAACCAATAACACTGGTGCACCCCACGGTGACACACTCGGACGAATAAATTTCTTATCCAACAGATCTTCCAGCTGACTCTTCAATTCAGTTAACTCAACAGCAGACATACGGTACGGAGCCATCGATATCGGCCTAGTACCAGGTACCAAATCAATCGAGAACTCAACTTCACGCTCTGGTGGTAATTCATTCACTTCTTCAGGAAACACATCAGGAAAATCACACACCACGGCTAGATCGCCAATCACTAGTTTATCTTTAGCTTCCAAAGTCGCTAACAGCATAAACAACTCTGCCCCATCTGCTACTTCCTCAATCACCTGCCTTGCAGATAGAAACAAACTCTTCCCTTCCTCAATCTCAGGAAAGATCACAGTCTTATCAAAGCAGTTGATATAAACTCGGTTAGACACCAACCAGTTCATACCCAGAATAACATCAATCTGCACTAGTGGAAGACACACAAGGTCCATCCCAAAGTCTCTACCAAAAATATTCAAAGGACAATTTAAACAAACTGAAGTAGTAGTCACTGAACCCTTCGCGGGAGTATCAATCACCATACTTCCAAGCATCTCAGATATCTCTAACTTAAGTTTCACAGCACAATCCAAAGATATAAAGGAATGAGTCGCACCTGTGTCAATAATAGCTACAAGAGGAAAGCCATTAATATAACACGTACCTCGGATCAAACGATCATCTGCAGCAGTCTCAGAACCCGATAAAGCAAAAACCTTGCCTCCCGACTGATTCTCTTTCTTCGGCTTAGGACACTGTGGACTGATATGACCCACTTCTCCACAGTTGAAACAAGTCACAGTCTTCAACCGGCACTCTGCAGCCAAGTGACCACCTTTTCCACACTTGAAACATTTCTTCTCAGCACTGGCACACTCATGGAAACGATGTCCAGCCTGACCACATCTGTAACACTTAGCAGGGGCACTGGAGTCTCCCCCACTAGGCCTCTTCATTCCACTCTGTCTCTGGAAACCTTTGCCAGCTGCATACGGTTTCCCACGATCATTCTGATTCTTGCCTTTCCTATCAACCCTTTGCTGATAGCTCTCCGCTCTGGCCTTGGTATCCTGTTCAAAAATCCTGCAACAGTCCACCAAGTCAGAAAACACTCTAATCCGCTGATATCCAATAGCCTGCTTGATCTCGGGACGTAGCCCGTTCTCAAACTTCACACATTTTGAAAATTCCCCAGCAGCCTCAGCATAGGGAGTGTAATACTTCGACAGCTCTGTGAACTTAGCAGCATACTCAGTAACAGACCGATTGCCCTGTTTCAATTCCAAGAACTCTATCTCTTTCTTTCCTCTGACATCCTCTGGAAAGTACTTCCTCAGAAATCTCTCTCTGAACACAGCCCAAGTGATCTCAGCATTCCCAGCAGCTTCCAACTCAGTGCGGGTAGCAACCCACCAATCATCTGCTTCCTCTGACAGCATATGCGTACCGAACCTGACCTTTTGGTTATCGGCACACTCAGTCACTCGGAAGATTCTCTCGATCTCCTTCAACCACTTCTGAGCACCATCTGGATCGTATGCTCCCTTGAACATTGGAGGATTGTTCTTCTGGAACTCACTCAGTTGACGAGCAGCTCCCATTCCCACAACATTCGAATTCCCTCCAAGTACTCCAGCTAGCATACCCAGAGCCTCAGCAATCGCAGCATCGTCTCTACCTCTTCCAGCCATCTCTATTCTGAAAACCCAACAAGCTAAAACAATAAGTACTGATAGGGTTACACAACACCTATCCCGTACAGGGGAAACAGAATGATTACGACTCGACTCGACCGACTATGCTCTGATACCACTAATGTAACACCCTTCTAAAATACCCCAAATATTTAATTAAAATAATAAAATATCAATCAGAGTAATTATGCCCTGAAGGGCGTCACACAATCATTTCACACCAATCATCAAAATATCCTGTCATGCTCATTTATTTAATCAAAATAAGACACTTTTGCATAATTCGCAGCGGATACAAAATAACAACATTCAAATCATGTACTACATTACATGTAAAGTTGTTCAACAACCAAAATAAAACATAGTAAAACATCCCATCCCGATGTTACATCTACCAGAGCATGACCCACTAAGGACTACACTAGACTCCAAGGACTAGCTTCTATTCAATCACTGCTCGTTACCTGAAAACATAATTGTAAGGGTGAGTTCCTCAATCGATATAATAAGCATTATAAAATATCATGTAATGCTAAGTAACTAACACATTTCATCACCCAAATCAGATCACGCAATCAGTAACGGCAATACTCAACTCCATAATCGTACTCATATTCAATACCAACACAACAACACGTATAATATTGGAATACATCCATTCATATTATACGCGATACATATATACATTATGCAATGAGACTCCATGCATGCGGTACCGACTATTCGTGAACATATAGTTCAACTTCACCGACCAAATCCAGGTACGGCTACCAAGCTCACTAGCCCCACTCATTTGAGACCTAGTGACTCACATCACTAATTCCTCACCATGGGAATTAGCTACCACCCCAAGGGCCATGCTATGCACGCTAATCACCTAGCATGCAAACATCAACAACAATTCAAAATGACTAACATCACTAATTCCTCACCATGGGAATTAGCTACCACCATAAAGGCCACATTATACATGCTAAATCACCTAGCATGCAAACATCAACAACAATTCAAAATAGACATATGCTCACACTCTAAGCCATAAACAGTCCATTTACAATTGCATACATAACAGATACATTCACAGCATTATGCATACAATCATACATCATCCGCATGTTTATCACATAATCATATTAGATCATGCCAAAGAACAACCACAGTATTAGCACACTCTACTAATACCTATACTACTCAAAACAACGGGAAATGATCCCTAATATATCGTACATCAGCTAAATCACATTACTCAGCTGAACAACCAAAAACTGCACAACAACAACACAGAAAAATCACAATCCTGCCCATACGCGTACTGCCTATTCCCATACGCGTATGGCCCATCTCCTGACCAAAACCCATACGCGTAACACCATCTCATACGCGTATGCTACGCGTACCACTTCCCCATACGCGTACCAACAGAGACCAAACTACGTTCAAAACATCATTTTCCTCATCCATACGCGTATCACCCCTGCCCATACGCGTACCACTATCTCATACGCGTATTGCCTAGTGCCATACGCGTATGACCAGAAACCAGACTTCCAGATCTGCTATGGCTTTCTCTGCTACGAGATCTATCCAATTCAACCTTCCACAGTCCAATTTTTACACATTATTCGTTCATATCCTCTAACACAATTCATACCCTATTCGATTTCACAAAATCTAACATTATTACATCTAATTCCTACGAATTCCTTTCAATCATAATCCAATTTCGTTCATCCAAAAGTTCACAATTTCATCATGCATCATTCAATTCAGAGGTAAATCAATGGTTTATCACTACCCAGTACATATTATCCCATAATACCCATTAAACGATGATAAACCCCCCTTACCTGAGTTAATCCGGCGAATCTTTAAGCTTCAAGCTCTTCCTCCTTCAACCCTTGTTCTCTGGCTCTCTTTGCCCTTTTCCACTTTTCTGTCCCTTTTTCCTTTTCTGTCCCTTTTTCCTTTTCTGTCCCTTTTTCCTTTTCACGTGAAAAATAAATAAACCTTTTTACTAAATGGGACCTTTTCTAAATTCCAACTTTTGTTCCAATAAAATAATAACCCAATAATAATAATTCCAATAATAATATTCCAATTATTTAATTAAATTAATAAATATATTATTAACTTAAATTAAATAATTATCTTATTTTTTTATCGGGGTGTTACAACTATAATTGGAGCGGTAACCAATTTTTCTTTTAAAGTTTCAAAAGCTTGCAAACATTCATCGGTTAAGAGAAATACCTGGTCCTTAGCTAGCAAATTGCTCAAAGGCTTAGCCACCTTTGAGAAGTCCTTGATAAAGCGCTGATAGAACCCGGCGTGCCCCAAAAAGCTTCGGATTCCCTTCACATTCACCGGAGGAGGTAACTTTTCAATCACTTCAACCTTAGCTCGATCAACTTCAAGCCCCCTTGAAGAGACTTTATGGCCAAGCACGATCCCCTCGGTCACCATGAAGTGACACTTCTCCCAATTAAGCACCAGATTGGTCTTCACACATCTTTCAAGCACCGTTTTCAAGTTTGCCAAGCATAGACTAAAGGACCCACCAAATACCGAGAAGTCATCCATGAAGACTTCCATTGTTTTCTCAATAAGGTCGGCAAAAATGGCTTGCACACATCGTTGGAAAGTCGCCGGTGCATTGCACAACCCAAAGGGCATTTTTCGGTACGCGAACACTCCAAACGGACATGTGAAAGCCGTCTTTTCATGATCGGCCGGGTCAACCGCAATTTGGTTATACCCGGAATAGCCATCCAAGAAACAATAGTATTGTTGCCCCGAAAGTCTTTCGAGCATTTGATCCATGAACGGGAGTGGAAAATGGTCCTTTCGAGTTGCGATATTCAACCGCCTATAATCAATACACATTCGCCACCCCGTTGCAACTTTAGTAGGGATCAATTCATCCTTGTCATTCCGGATCACGGTAATTCCACCTTTCTTCGGAACCACATGCACGGGACTAACCCATGGACTATCCGAGATCGGGTAAATCATTCCCGCATCCAACAGCTTTACAACTTCCTTTCGAACAACCTCCTTCATGGTAGGATTTAAGCGGCGTTGAGGTTGAGCTACCGGCTTAAAATCCTCTTCCATCAAGATCTTGTGCATGCAATAGGAAGGGCTAATTCCTTTTAGATCGGAAAGAGTCCAACCCATGGCTTCTTGATTTTTTTTTAGCACATGGATCAAGCGGGCTTCTTCATCATTTGTCAAAAGGTTGCTTATGATGACCGGCTTTGCTTCGGTCTCATCTAGGAATACATACTTCAAAGTAGAAGGTAGTATTTTCAATTCGATAGGCGCTTTTTCGTCAGTAACCTCCTTCTTCAAGTCTTCTTCCTCAACTTCCCACGGTTGTAGTTCGTCTAAACTATCAAGTTCCTTTAAGCATTCCTCAAGAGCTTGCTCTTCTTCAACGGTGAAAACCTCCAATGAGTCGTCAAGAGCTAACTCCATAGGAGATATCTCATGAATATGCTTAGAAACCTCCAAAACTGCTTCTTCGATCACATCGATGCGAAAGCTATCATTTCTATCTTTTGAATGCTTCATTGCTTCGAATAGATCGAATGTTACTTCCTCATTTTGGACTCTCACCTTCATTAAACCGTCATCAACGTCTATCATCATTTGCGCGGTTTTCATGAACGGTCGGCCCAAGATGAGCGGAGCATCATCATCTTCTTCCATATCAATAACAATAAAATCGACCGGGAAAAAGAATTTGTCGACTTTAACCAAAACATCTTGGGCTACGCCATGAGGATGGGTTGTCGACTTATCCGCCAATTGCAACGTCATTCGGATGGACTTAATTTCAATGTTGCCAAGCCTCTTTATAATTGACAAAGGTATAAGATTAATGCTTGACCCCAAGTCAATTAGTCCCTTCCCACATAGATATCACCAATTTTAACTGGCAAAGTAACTCTTCCCGGATCAACCTCTTTTTTTGAAAGCGTCCTTTGAATAATGGCACTACAGCTCGCATCTAGGACGATGGTCTCCGGTTCCGTATACCTCCGCTTTTTTGTAAGTATGTCCTTCATGAATTTGGCATACTTGGGCATTTGCTCCAAGGCTTCGGCAAACGGAATGTTGATTTGTAGTTGTTTAAAAATATCCATGAACCGGGCGTAATGCCGTTTATTCTCCCTTTTGGACGGGGCATGAGGATAAGGAAGGTTTTGGATTGGAGTAGTGGTCACTACCTCCTTTCCCTTTGCAACTCTAGAACTCCTCCATCTAGGCTTTTTCACTTCCTCCCCCATTACTTCATCACTCATATTTTTCTCAATCTCCACACTTTTTTTCTTTTCAACTTCACCATTCTTTTCGTTCTTTTCAACTTCTTCCTCCTCACTCCACTCCCCCACTTCACCATCAATATTTTCCTCCACTATTTCCTCCTCATTTTCTTTCTTTTTCTCTCTTTGTTCACTCTCAACTCTTTTGTTATTCTCACTCATCAACTCCTTCCCACTTCTCGTTGTGATCGCCTTACAATGCTCCTTAGGATTTGTTTGCGTGTTTGCCGAAAAGGAAGGACCGGTTTGTTGTTCCGCGAGTTGCTTAGCAAGTTGCCCAACTTGAGTCTCGAGATTTTTTATAGCCGCGTCGTTGCTTTTTTGATTTGCCATTGACATTTGCATGAATTGCGTCAATGTCTCTTCCAACTTAGAAGTTACGACCGGCGGTTGTTGAGATTGATAAGGATTTTGGGGAGGGTTTTGACGGCTAGAAGAACCACCTCCATAACCTTGGTTATGGTAATAGTTACTCCTAGGTTGGAACCCTTGGTTCCCTTGGAAATGTGGTTGTTGATTTTGAGGGTTTGGTTGATAAGGTTGTTGTTGTTGTTGTCTCGGTTGGTAGTCCCTTTGGTTTGCCATGTAGTTTATATCTTCGAACCCCGGAGGTGGACAGAATCTGGTGTCATGCTCACCTTTGCAAAGCTCACAACAAGCTATTTGTTTAGCTTTAGAAGGTTCCCTCAACTCTTTTATTTGTTGCGTTAAGAGTTCCACTTGTTGTGAGATGAGCTTGTTTTGGGCAAGGATGGCATCGTTCGTCCCTAGTTCAAGCACTCCCGGCTTTTTCAAAGAGTTGCCTCGACTTTGACTCTGAAGATCATTTAGAGCCATTCGATTTATGATATTTGTAGCTTCTTCGGCACTTTTAGACAATAAAGAGCCACCCGAGGTAGCATCCAACAACGTCTTGCAATTTGGTTGAAGTCCATTTTTGAAAATATGGATTTGAGTCATCTCATCAAATCCATGCCCTTTACACTTCCGAAGCATGGATTTGAATCTTTCCCACGCTTCATTTAAGGATTCATTGATTCCTTGTGCAAACACTGAGATGGCCGTCTTGGATTCCATGAACCGGTTATGGGAGAAGAATCTTTCGATGAACTTCTCTTCTAACACGTTCCAGTCTGTCATGACGGCTGGTGTTTGATCTAAGTACCAATCTTTTGCTTTGCCGAGCAAAGCGTGGGGAAATAATCTTCTGAATAACGGTAGCTCCTGAGCCTGATCCACTCCGGCCGCCAATGCTATCTCATAAAATTTCGTGAGAAAAGCAAAGGGATCTTCATGGTCCATTCCGGTGAATGGACTTCCATATAATAAATTGAGAGTTCCCGTTTTCATCTCAGCTTGCCTTCCCGTGTGGTTGGCAAACTGAGCAGTGTTTCTTGGACTGTTTATGCATGGAGTAGAAATAGGCGGTGGTGGTGGCTGCTCCATGTTAGGTATGAATGGTGGTGGATTTGTGGTAGAAGAACTTTCTCCTTGCTCTTGACGTTGTCTAGCCTGTTGCCTCCTACGTCTCGTTTTGCTATTGAGCCTCCTTGCGGTTCTCTCGATCTCGGGATCAAAAAGAAGTTCGTCCACAGGGATTTGCCCTCGCATAAAACGTAAGCTGCACACTAAACCAAACAAATTACAAGCACAAGTCAAAAATTCGAAAGCTAGAACTTAAACAACTATTGCGATGCTCGCAATATCAATTCACAATCCCCGGCAACGGCGCCATTTTGTTGAATGTAATTTTAAGTGTCGGGTTTTTGTTATCGTATCCACAGGGATTGTGAGATATCACCGCCTTTCGACAGTTGTTTTAATTCTTAGCTTAAGGTAACAATGGGGTTTTGGTATTTGTCACGGTATCTTGCATAAAAGTGTAATAAAATGCGGTAAAAGTTTTGGTTTGAATATTTGAGAAATATTGCCAAAGTTAGGGTTCGACGATCACTTTGCATGTATATGTTAGATCAACAAAACTTATAAACTCCTTTAGATGATAAACTATTTCACAAAGTCCTCCCAATGTGTTTATCTCTAACACACATTGTGAGTTTTCCCATTTTGATCCATTGTTTATCTCTAACACAATCTATCTGTCATACGGTGAACTGACTTTTGGTGTGTTTTTTGCTTTGGAAAGCAAATGTCGCGGTTAGCAAGAGTCGCCACCGACTTTTCTTTTATCCAATAAGGAAAGGCGGAAAAGAACAGGAAAGACCTTAATTAGATTTTGGGTTCGGGAGGTATATTATACAAAGGGAAGGTGTTAGCACCCTTTGTATCCATGGTTATCCATGGGCTCTTAATTGCTTGATCACTTATGTTTTTCTTGTCTGAAAAAGTGTGTGAGAGCTGTTTAGAAAATGTTTTGAAAAGAGAGTTTAACTTTGTAATGATTCTTGTACGAATGTATACAAAGTATTTATCTCGTTTAATTTTGAAAGTTGTTTAGAAAAATATAACTTGACAATGATTCTAGTACGAATGTATGCCAAGTGGTGATTTTCTAATAGGGGTTTTGAAAAGTGTGAGGTGTGAAAAGTAGTTTAAGCTGTGAGCAAGCATTTAAGAGCTATACCTACCCAAGGTCTTTATGGGCATTTCCTATCCTTATGAGGGTAAATCTATCCTTACTATTGAGAAGTAAGTAGTCTTATCCCTTTGGATGTAAAGGGACATCGTAGGGTCATCGTTTGGTCATTGAAGGCAACATTTATAAGGATACCTTAGCATTCGAAGGGACGATCATCATTTAACCGTAGGCTACAACGAAGGGTCATCGAGGGACAAAATCATGTATTCGCAGGCAACATCCGAGGGACAATGATTTATTTTATAGGGACATGATGATTTAATCGAAGGGTCTTTGCTAAGTGTATCCCCACATTCGTGGGACATGACCGTAATACCGTAATATCGTGAGGCAACAAAGAGAAGTCCAAGATCACATATTCAAAGGCAATATTTTATAATCAATTAGTTAGTTGTAATCAATTAGGTAATTAGGTCCACGTTATAATCAATTAGGTAATTAGGATGAATCTCCACAAGGGTATCCCACAAATAAAGTGGAATACCTAGCAAGCTACTTTCTCCGGGAGTATATGAACCCTTACAAAATTCAGCAAACAGGTCAGAATACCAAATCAGGGTGCAATCGAGAATTACACCACAAAAGAAATCACAACAGTAATAGGGTCAGGTAAACAATGCATGGCTATGATAAAACATGTCAGATGAGCAAAAATCAGAACAGAAAAGTCAGCGACTGTCACGTTCGCTTCTGCCTCGCCTAGCGATGGCTTAGCGAATGCTCGCTACATGCTCGCTTAGCGATGTGCTAGCGAGCGGCTACGGGTTCTGGTTTCAGAACAGTACGATTCCAGCAAGCTTCACGCCCCATGGCATCCATTACAGAAATTACATGGTTAAACGTTGAAGATATTCGTACATACTTAAATTCACATGCCAAACTTAAGATATTTTTACAAATTCAATCATAATGCCACATGCAAATTAAGAACATAGAGCGGTAATAGTAATGCAAACCTGTTTGCAATTGAATTGCAACCTTGAATTGGCAAGTCGGATTGAGTTGGGCGGCGGATTGAGTTGGGCGGCGGTAACCTTGGTGCAGATGAGTTTCCTTCAGGGTTTCCTTTAGGGTTGCTCTGAATTCTCTGGGTTAGCCTCCAGGGTTTGCTGTGCCTTCTCTCTATCTCCCGTTTTCGTTCCGTCTATCTCCCGTTTTCGTTCCGTCTATCTCCCCTTTTTCTGACTGAAGTGTTGGTATTTATAATGCTTTTTCGTGACCTAATGGGCTCAGAATGAAGCCCAAAATTTCTGGTGTTCGCAAGCTTCGCTAGGCGAGTGGCATAGCGAAGGGTTCGCTAGGCGAAGGAGCTGCTCGCCTAGCGAGCATGCCAGCTTGGGCCATTTTCTGGATTTGGCCATCTGTGTGCTGGGTCTTTGTTCTTTTAAGATCAAGGCCTTGAACAATGAGTTGGAGTGCCTTGAAGAATGTCTTGAAAGATTAACAGGCAAATTTTGGGGTGCAACACTATCAAAATGACAACTTTTTGGTTCAACCTTATGGTGAACAAAATCATTCATTACTATCTCTAGCTAACAAACAAGATTGGATGAAAACCTAGGTTAAGAGTTGGTAAACATCTCTCGATCATAAACCAACACAAAGAGTTTTCAATAAGAACAAAGTTTTCACCATATATTCACCATTAAAGAGTTTACAAATGAAGATCCTTACATTTACACACAAAGCTAATGATCATCTACATCTAACCTTGACAAAATGAAGGACTTAGCTACTCATTTTCATGGTAGCTTGGTCAACAAGTTTCGGAAGAAGGTTGATCAACATCCGAGTCGAATAATCGAGATTGGATGGGAATCCACCTTCTTTTTGTGAAAGATGGTTAAGAGATGAAGAAAAATGGTTTCTAGGTCACAAAAGATCCTTAGAACAATGCTGTAAAATATCTAGAAAAAGTACAAAAGTATGGAAAAATAAGGTATGGGTCCAAAAAGTAGCCCTTGCTACTTATAGAGCTGCTATTAGGTTGTCATGCTCGCTAGGCGAGCAGAATGGCTCGCCTAGAGAGCCCCTAAATGAAGCACCTGAGGCACCTGCGCCCAGAGAAACCACCATTGCCAGACTGTCATGTTCGCTGAGCGAACAAAACCTTCGCCTAGCGAAGTCCACACTTCAACCTTCTCTCCAGCGAGGTTGAGAGGTTTTGCTACTGGAATGCTCGCTGGGAGCTCGCTAAAGGCTCGCCTAGCGAGTGAGTGCTGGCTGCGCTTTTCACCAAGTCTGGACGTGTTCGCCACACACCTAGCTGGAAGCTCGCCTAGCGAGTGTGGTCATGTTTGCCACTGTAAAATACTGGAGCTTTTCGCTGGGCTCTCGCTGGACACTCGCCTAGCGAGTCCTTCGCCACAGCCCTCGCCTAGCGAGCAAGCTGATGAATGCTTGTTTTATTTGATCCCTTTGCCAAATTTCTTGTGTCTTCACTTTCTATTATTTCATGCCTACTTCCTGCACAATAACACACAAATCAAAGGTACCAAGATCGTTTATCATTGAATTGCATTTCATCCAAAACAAAGGTGGTTTCGAACACTTTAGCAAGGAAATGGAGTGAAAGATGCCCACATTTGATAGCTCAAATAAGCACTTTTGGGCATCTAACAACTCTCCCCAACTAGATTCTTGCTTGTCCTCAAGCAAAGTATGCCCCTTGAAGGACAAAAGGATTTGCTTTAAGAAAAAGGTTTCTCCGAAGTCGGATAAAACGGCTCAAACACAAGCGAATCAGCAGATACAAATTTCCAACGGTTAGAATTAAATAATACACAAGAACTAAGACTTAGTAGCAATGCGAAATATGTATCTATCTACAACAATATTATCTTGAATGAATCACCCTATCTCTCCTCTTCGAATAAGGATTGAAGAATTTACGCGTTTGCAACCGCGGGAATAATCTCACTCTCTAACAAATAATGAAGAAATCAATTCGATTCATACAATGTCTAACAATTATAAATGGTAATGTGGAAGCACGAAGATCACTAAGGGCTTTTCGGTTGAAGCTTGGTTAGGTTAACAAACAAGGGTCATTTCTAAGGCCATTGAAAACGAGATTGCCGATGCAAAAGAGACATTCACTGTACATTATTTACACATCTCAACTTCGTTCCATTTGTTTCTCATTTGAAACCTTCACAACTCTTATTTCACAACTCAATTTTTGTTTTTCACTATTTTTCTTCCAAGCAAGCATTCATTTTTATTTTCTCTATATTATATTTTTTTTTCTTTTCTTTCACATCATATTTACAAAACAGATGTTTTTCTTTTCTAATTTTTATTTTCAATGCTTGCTCGGTTTTTCAAGAGTTGTGGCACTTACTGATTCTCATTTTCGTTCTCCCCAACTTATTTCTTACTCACCCTAAGTGAATGCTCTTAACTTTTTACGGCAAAAGAACAATAATCAAGATTTTCCGGGTTGTAAAAAAGGATTTTTGAAATCTCGCTTTATTTCAAGCTGAGATTCAACTGTTTAAGCTCAAAGGGGTTAACGAATACTCTCTCTGCTCACAGGTAAGTTGTATTTGGAACTGGTTGTGCTCGATAGAAAACAAGTGCCTTGATCATTTCTAATTGCTTCCACATATTCACAATAATAAAAGACAAAGCATGAATCAAACGAATCAACAAAACTTATTAGAATCCAGCATTTAAGTGTACAATGGAGGTTTCCTCACAATTTGTGGTTTTAAGTCCTAGATGAAACATTCATTCAATTATGTTGCAAAAAGACAATACTCAATTACAAAAAAGAGTAAAGTTCTTAGTGCATTCTAAAATTCTAGCCGGAGGTAACCATGTACCTTAGCCTTATTCACTTGTTTATTCTTATCATTGCCATCCAAGCTCGGATGCACCTTCATTGGATACTTCTTTGAGGAGCAACCAATCTAGAAGGTTTGCCACTCAACCAACCAAAAATTTATTAAAACAAACAAAATTTAAAACATAAATAATAATATTAACTTCAAAATTTAAATTTGTTCATGGGGGATAAAACACCCCAAAAGTACAAAGCCAAAATCAAAATACAGAATTCTGGAAATACAGTAGAAATAAAACATAAAATAAAAAAATAAAATAACTTAGCCCTCCACGGACTCATAACCCTCCTCACTACCGGCTTCAGAACCGGTAGCCTCATCATCATCATTATCATCATCACCATCGGCAACACCAGAAGAAGCACCAGCATCCGCCCCCTCACCAAACACAGGCCTGTCCACAGGCCAGTTAGCGTTAAGCAGAAACTGCTCACGCGTCATCAATGAGTGATCACCGGTGGGGTCACGTCCCTGCAGCTGTAACAGCTGCATAGAATCGTGCATTTCGAGCATGGCACGCTGAGTAGCCGCCATCCAGTCCCAGTTGTAAGTGCAGATAGCTTGCTGGTAAGGATCGGGTCCGAGAGTAGAAGTACCGGGACCATCATAAGCCCGGGTACCCTCAGCAGCTGCACTACCTCTAACATTCTTCGCCCTGCAATACTTGGCCACGTAACGGTCATCGATGGGTGGCGGGATCCTTACTTGACCCCTAGAAGGTAGTCTCATCCTGGAAAGGTTCAACCCTTTCTTATGATGGTAGAGTTTTGTTGGTCAGGCCAGTTATCAAAAGCATGCTCTACCATTTTATTACTATATACTTTTGACTTGTCTCATTATTAAAGATGATTGAACAAGCTTCCAAAAATTTCATCTGGTGTGGTAATGTCAATTACAGAAAGTAGTTATTCTGGCCTGCAAGAACTTTGTCAACCCATAGTGAATGGTGGTCTTGGATTAAGAAAGTAGTTATTCTGGCCTGCAAGAACTTTGTCAACCCATAGTGAATGGTGGTATTGGATTAATATCCTTGGTTACTTTGAAGAATGTTACTAATCTTAAATTAGGTTGGAATATGGTTTCTAGTGAGGAGCGTTGGGCCAAATTTGTCCAAGAAATGGCTCTTAGAAAGAACGTGACAATAAAATATCATATTTTGTAACTCTTTGGTATAGTATCAAGCCTAGGTATATTAAAGTTTAGATCATTGGTAAAGGTATGCAAGTAAGTTTTTCAAAAGACTCCTGGTGTGGAGAGCCTTTGTTGGAGAAAACTTGCATTAATACTCTTGAGGAACATGGAATTGATCCTGATATGTTCATAGGTGATGTTTGGGATAATGGTAAGTGGTATATTCCCTCTGCATGGAAGGATTTGTTTCCCTTTGTGTCTCAGGATTAGACGCATTACAACGTCCCCGATGTTGAAAATGACAAGGTTAATTGATATGACTCTATTGATGGCACTCTTTATATGAAACAAGCCTATGTTATCAAAGCTCATCCTTCCATAAAGCTGAATTGGGTTAGTTATATATGGAATGAGGATCTCTCCCTTCAAAGTCTTTCTTGGTCTGGCGCCTCATACATAAAAAAAGTCCCAACATATAAGTTGATTCAATTCAGAGGGTTCCCTTTGGGCTCCATATGCAGCATCTGGAAGTGCTATTCTAAAACTACCGCTCACACCATTTTTCAATGTTGTTATGCAGTTAAAATTTGGAATTGGTTGGGCATTTCTACCAAGTTTTCCATTAACATTAGTTCTTCTGAGGACTTGTGGTCTCTATATAACAAAATTAATTCTCCTCAAGGATCCCCAATCATCAAGGTTGCAATAGTTTTCATTATTTAAACTATTTGGCATACAAGAAATTTAACTAGATACTTCAATGAAATTCCTCATATTCACAACATTATCAAACGTCAAAGCTAAAATCATATTGACACGTAACAATTCTCTTCTTTATTCTTCCTCAATGTGACTGGATTTCAATCTTCTAAAATCATTCAATGTCAACCTTCATCCTCCCAAATCTCTAATGGTGAAGGAAGTTATATGCAAACTTCCTCATATATCTTAGTTAAAATGTAAATGTGATGGTGCAATGTCATTTCAAGCTAGTGGTTGTGGGGGAATTTTTAGAGATCACCTAGAAAACTGTATTTTGGGATTCTCTGAACCTACTTTGATTACCCATTTCTTACATGTTGAATTCTCAGTTGTCATAAGAGCAATTGAAATTGCTAGAGACAAATCTTAGTCTAAGCAATTCAAATTACCAAAATTGGAAAGCATGTACAACTGGCTTCGACTAAGAGGTGATTCGACCAGTTGAAGGTAGACTGGCTTAGCTGATTAAATAAAGATCAAGCTTATAGCTGAGATTTCGGAGCGGTTCCTTAAGGAGCGGTTAAAAAATGGTTTCGATCAAAGATTTGAAATTTAAATAAAGGAGGGAAGAGTATCTTCGGTAGAAACCGCAAGGATACACGTGGAAGCAGAGTGAGCGAACATACACATGCAGGACACCACGTGTATCGACGTGATTGAAGAACCCTCAGAGCGGTTATTTCGGTCCAGTATAAATATAGGGTCTTAGAGTTAGAAAAGTGTGTCAAATTGTGTACAAAAACCTGCAAATTTACTAAGTATTCGTGTGAAGAAGAACTGTAAAACGCAGAATACACGTTGTCTACACCATTATTTAATCATTTCAAAGCATTACAAAGTTATCTTTTCTTTCTCTTCAGAAATATCTTTCCTTGCTCTTTACTCTCAAACATTTTATTTCTTACTTCGTCGTTTACAAGTTTAAAGATCTTTAGTTCCTTTCGTTACTTTGAACTTTTACCTTACATTCTTAAAGATTTCAGCACTTACCAACCTTTTTGATTGCTTTCAATCCCTCTACAATTCCCGTCATTTACTTCTTCTTTAATAGTTCTAAATACTGATTTATGATTGTTCTTTTGTTCAAGTCACTCTTTTGTCTTTAATGTTTATTTAATGCTTCGATTCGACATTTAGTTCGATCATTTATCAACGTTACGCTTACGAGAAATTTAGCACATGTCCTAGGATCAATCTGATCGATCCTGTAAGTGACCAAATTTAGAAATTTAGAAGATCAACGGTTGTTTACCATTTTTCAAGGTAAACAAATTGGCACGCCCAGTGGGACTAGTGCTAATGTTTTGTTTGATTGCTAAGCTTTTTTTTAAGAAAAAAATTGTTGTATGCTTTTAAGAAGCGGTAAAATAGCCATAAACGAAGAACGACGAACAGGGAGAGAACCACAGATGGGGATGGTGAATATGAATCCGCAAGAAACTCAGAATTCTCAAAACTCATCAACTAACAACATAGTGCCTCCTTCTTCTTCGATGGGGGATGTCGCATCCGCGAAAAACAACCGGCGAGAAAAAGCAAAACAAACAGAGCCGCCACAGTGCGTTATTTATCCCAAAAGAGGGAAAGGAAACGCTCGAAGTAAACCTGGAAAAGACATGGTCTCGCGACCAAATAGAGATGGGATCGGGAGTCGGTTATACGAAGGGAAGGTATTAGCACCCCTACGCATCCGTCGTACTCGACGGGATCCACGCTCAAAAGAAAAGAAGAAAGGTTGCTAAACACTGCTCAAAAGAATACACACACGCTGGAATAAAACACAGATGGAAAAAAAGGGGAACGGGCTCGCTAGGATATCGCATCCTATGCCTACGTATCTCATCTGGAATGAGAATCAGAGCTGTCGTAGTTCGGCTCACGCACGCCAAACAAAACACAAACAGGAAACCGACTGCCAATCGCTGGACTTATGTCAGACTCCACACAAATAGGCAAACATGGAAACCGAATGCCAATCACTGGACTTACATCAGACTCTGAACCAACAAACACACATAGGAAACCGACTGCCAATCGCTGGACTTGCGTCAGACTCCACACAAACAAACCACACACAGGAAACCGACTGCCAATCGCTGGACTTACATCCATCTCCTAACACACACAAGAAGGTTAACCAACAGACAAGTTAATAGGGAGTCTGGCACTCGAGCCTAATAACTGTCAAGCAAACACACACAATAAGAAAAAGGGTGCCCGGAGAGATCTCGTACGATCTCCTGCCTACGTACCTCATCTGGTATGAGGATCAGGGCGACGTAGTTCCCCTGAACAGGGAAAGAATTTCTGATCTAACCAGAGACTGGGAAATGACAAACTAAAAGGGAGACTGACTCGAGCCTAATAGTTATCATGTAAATCCACCATGGTCCTAGGTTGAGGTTTCTATCTAACTTGCACAGGGAGCAAGCTATCCTAAACAGCACAAGCAAATACATACAAGCACACAAAGCAAGCACACACACTATATGCAAACAAATGGGCTCATACAAGGTTAGGCTGTGAAACACAAGCCACATGGAATCGGGTGTAGTTAGCTCTTAACCCTAACATTGAAAGTTAGGGTGAAGCAGATGAAATGGGAAGTGAGGGTAAGACCTCACAGCTCTTATCCCTGGCCTGGGAGAGCTTCAGACAAATGAAAGTGCGGGAGTTCAGAAAGTAGGAACTCTTCTCCACATATGACTGACACACCAAAGATCTTGGGTTAATATCCACAATGCATCAACACAAGGTGTGTGATCAAGGTGGATGACACACTGAGTAGCAGGAGATGGATTACACATCTCTTTTATCTGCCAATTGCCTCTTAAGAGGTCTTTACCTGCTTGGCACAAAGATAAACATCCACAAGCATTGCCTCTTAAAGAGGGCTTCAGACAGGTGCCTGCCCACATAACAGGACAGGTCTTCCAGACTACATGAAGTCAGAGAAGTTATACCTCAGTGGTTAAGCAACCAAGCAAAGCAAAGTTCAAAGTGAACTTAAAGAAACTAATGTACCTGTGAAAACATCAAACAAATCAGTACAAAGTTCAGACAACCAAACAACAGTCAATCACACAATCAGACAGATAAGGCATTAAGCAACAATGTGCAAGCCACAAGCCAATAGGCACAACACAAATAACTTGGCATCAACCTACAAAACAACATAAGGTTAGCCAACATCCATCAACTAATCAATCCAAATGAGTGAACCACTTTCACCATGGTAATGCTTCTTAACCTGAAATCCACAACCCAAACAGTGAGTCCAAATCACTAGGTCAACGCCTAGGGTCAAAAGAGGGTCAAAAATTCAAAACAGAACATGAAATTTAACATTAATCATCTTCATTCAATCAAGAACACAATCCAAAAGGTCCCATATCAATATCATTAACCAAATGCATTTCATGAACCAAACATGGCAAGGTATGCAAATTGTGACCACATTGTGACATCAGAAGAAACAAATGCACATTAAATCAAAAATGATTCAAATAATCTTGGCAAAATTCATGAGTAAAAAGGACATACAACATGATCATCACACAAAAAATTAGAGGCATTGGACATCATTAGGCATGGCAATCACATAGCATAAGTCAAGACAAGCACAACAAGCACATGTGTGACACAAATTGTCACACCAAGTTAGCATAGGCATAAAACACAAATGGTAATTGGTAAAAACCTCAAACCAAAGCCAAAACAACACTCAACATGCCTAGAAATAGTGTGCAAAATTTCACATTCATTGGATAAGGAACAAGCATTTCACAATCAAATGAAGTTCAAAGCAATTTAAAAACTCAAATGCGACCATCCAGAATGAAATATCTCAATTAAATTCGAAATGATCCCAAAAATTCCAACAAAAATCATGAGCAATCACAACATTCATATCAAGCATCACACAAGAAATCAGGACATTTGGATATCATTTAGCATGGTAAACTCATCAATCAAGTTGAACATCACAAGGTGTGACACAAATTGTCACACCTAACTTAGCACATTCATAAAACAGCAATGGTAATTGATAAAAATACCAAATCAACACCAAAATGTCAAGCAAGATGTCTAGTTATAGCATGCAAAATTTCAGAAGCATTGGATTAAAAATGAGCATTTCACAAATGATATAGCAAGGCAAGGTCAAGATATGATACATGTTCAAATTCCCTAGCACAAAACAAAATCCAGCCAAGCACAATTTATGGAAAAATGATCAAAAAATAATAGACAAGATAAGGAATGCAATGCAAAAAACCTCATAATTTTTGGATGATTTTTCAATTATATATGAATTTTTAAAGATGAAGAAAAAATAAAAAAATGATGTGAAGCATGTATAGAAATGTATGGAGGGAAAAGGAAAATAATGTGAAGCATTTTGAATTATTCCCCTCGCTGGGAATCGAACTCAGTGTGAGTTCAAATGTGAAAACGCGCCAAGCTGCTAAACGCAGCGTTTCATTAAACGCTGGCCAATAGAAACGCACGCATGGCCATGGGAATCAACCAATCAGATTGTAACCCTAACAAACACATAGGCAACGCTTTTATGTTGCAAAAACAGATTGAAAACCATGGCCAAAACTGTACTTCATCTTCTTCATCACACGCCATGCATGAACAGTGGAATTCTCAAGAACATCAAGAACAATATTTCCAGAACTTGAAATTAAACACATCAATGTGAAGATCCTTCATCATACATCAAGAATAGACGCATGGCTAAGCTTGAATCAAAGCACACAAAGAGAATCGAAGCAATTATCATTCATGCACAAAACTTTAAATCAACCTAACTCACTCAAACATGCATGGAATTTCACGATTTAAAGCTCAGCATGACCAGCAAACATGGATCTACAATAATATCACAATAATTTTGAGAAAAGAGAGATTCGATTTGGTGACCTCTTGAAGTGCAGATCTGGAATTCGTGTTGATTCAAGCCTTGCAATGCTCCAATGTTCCTCTATGAAGCTTGTGAAGTTGATTGGATGAAAACTTGAGGTTCAATTGCACTTAATTCAACCAGAATTTGGATTCACCATGGATGAGTTCAAGCTTCAATATGCTTCAAACAGGCGCGGATTCTCTTGGTTCCAAGTCCAATATTGCTCAATGATGCTTCAGAATCATGAATTGATCAAGAGAAGTGGATTGTGTGTTGAAGAATTTGAAAGAAAATTTGAGAGAAAAAATTTGAAGAATTGGATCTAGATCTGAAAATAATGCATCCTTCTCTGAAAAACAGTTAGGGTTTGGCTTTTATACCTCTCCCTAATCATGTTTAATTATGCTTAAACCAATTGCTAATGAAATGGATTAAGTTTCAAGGTGTTTTGGCAAATTGAGTTTTCACCTCCATGCATGAAATGCATGTGTGAACAGTGCACGAAATTAATTGAATTTCACTTAAAATGCATTTTTAAAATCATTGGTAATGGCCAAAAGTTCAAATAATTCACCAAATTTAAATATTGAAATTTCCCTCCAAAAATCCAAAAATTTGCAAGTGATCATGTGATGATAATTGATGTAATGTGATGCAAGATTTTAAAATTAGAGGTCATGATGAGAATGTAGCAAAAAGATCCATCCAATTTGGAACTTTGGTTGAGAAGTTATGCCCATTTGAAGTTCAATGCACACTTTGTCAAGTTTTGATCATATCTCCTTAACCACACATGAGAAATCCATGATCTTGGACTTTTTGGAAATGGGAGAGAAATATCTACAACTTTCATGTTCAACAAAATTTCATTTGAAGCTTTCTTGATGATGTAATCTTGAGTTGAAAACCTTTCCATTTTTGGCAAGTTTGAATTATAGGTCACTTTCTATTTTTGGCAAGTTTTGACCTGACTTTAAATTCCTCAATGTTGATGTTTGAAATATCAAATGAGACTTGTTTGAACATGAATGAAGTATTTCTAATCACTTCCCACCTCCAAATCCAACAGTTGACTTGACAGTTGACTTTTGTGGTTGACAGATGACTTGGTCATGCACAGATGATTTTGAGCCTCAACCACTTGATGAAATAACTCCAACATGAAACCCTAGCTTATACAAGCTCAACAAAATCATATGATGATCTCCATCTCAATAAAGACCTCATCTCCCTGAAAATCCCTGATTGGTAGAATTCAACTGATTAGGGTTGACCAGAGGTCAAAACCCTAATCCCAAGGAGTCTGATCAGGAATAATGAACCATGATGATGATGGAGTACCCTTTCAACCAAGATAATACCCAACCTTCTTGAGGAACCAAAAACCCTAATTGAAGCACAAACCTCAGATGATTAGTGATCAATTCATGAAATCCTCAGGCTTGCATCTTTTAACCTCTCCATCTTCTGAGAAAGACCTAGGAGGATGACTTGATTATTTCACATGATATGCAAAGATGTAATGCCTCATGCCCTAAAAATGAGATGCAATATGCTAAGCTAGTCCCAAGAGAGGAGGGCAAATTTTGAGGTGTTACAGGGGAAAATACGGGCACGACACATGCGTCCGAAATAGTTTCATATATGGTGAGTTCGGTGCCTACGCATTCGATCTCCCACTCTAAACCAATTCTGACTTATGTTGGACCTAGGGGACCTCCCCATACTTCTTCACCGATTAGGGACATCCCAAACAGGCCGTTGGTACCCCCTGGTTTTTCAATACCATTTAGCAGTCGAGAACAACCGTATGGAATGCCAACTTCAATGATGGATAATCTACAGAATATGGGTTCTACTTTTTCGGAACCAACAGCTAACATAAATTCACCAGTACAAGGGTCCGGGATAAACGTGGGTCGAACCAATCAGGCGTTAGGTTTAAGACACCCAGTACAACTACCCACTCTTACCAATAATTATGCGGTGGCATGGAGGCAACAAATGGACGAAAGTAATCATGAAATGGTCCAGATGTTGACTCAAACTTTGGCCACTATGTTAAATCCTTTGATTCAGAATACAACTCAATCGAATCAACAGATGACAACATAAGTGGCCCGAATGTCTGAGTTTCTTGGTATACCTCAGCACCAGCGTCCCCTGCCCAGGGATTGGGTAAGAGAGAATCAAGAGCCCACGCTTGAGGAAGACCTCACCATTAACCAGATCCTACAAAATCAAGGAGGAACAGTAGTAGCTTCTAGGATCGAACCACACCTGCACAGGGAACCAAGGATGTTAATGGTAAATAGGAATCAAAATGCCAATGATATCATACGGCAAGTTCGGCATGATGATGTGGCAACAGATAATAATCTAGCCGCTATAGTCGACAGAATTATGGTTTGAAATGGGGTGAATTTTGGTCTCAGAAGACCCAATTATACGTCGCCTTTGGCAGAATATGTCTTACAGACAGATGCGGCCCTGAGGACCAAAATCCCCAAATTCACCAAGTTTACTGGGGATACTACTGAGTCTATTGTCGAACATGTGGCGAGATACCTAATTGAAGCGGGAGATATGTCAAATAACGAGAATCTTCTAATGAAATTTTTTCCAATTTCTCTTACCAAGAATGCTTTTACATAGTTCACAACTTTGCCCCAGAATTTGATCCATTCATGGAACCAACTCGAAAGAATGTTCCATGAACAGTTCTACATGGGGCAAACGAAGATAAGTTTGAAAGAGTTGGCTAGTGTCAGACAAAAATTCACTGAGCCAATTGACGACTACCTGAATAGATTTCGACTACTCAAAGCCAGGTGTTTTACGTAAGTTCCAGAGCATGAGTTGGTTGAAATGGCCGTTGGGGGCCTTGATTACTCGATTAGAAAGAAGTTGGATACTTAATACCTTAGGGATATGGCCCAGTTGGCTGACAGAGTTCGACAAGTAGAACATTTAAAAGAGGAAAAGGCTAGAACAAACAAAGGTAAAAGGGTAGCCTATGTCGATTTTAGGAAATATCATGAAGATTCAGGCCTTGAAGTTCCAGACTTCGACGATATTGAGATCGATCTTCCTGAGTTGACATAGGGGCCACCATATGCGTGCAAAGTTTTCGCCCCTTCGAACGGGAGAAACCCTGTCGAACTTGAAAAGAATGACAGGTTTCCTAAGAAAACATATACTTTCGAAGTTACAAAATGTGATGAAATCTTCGACTTACTGGTCAAAGATGGTCAAATGATAGTACCTCTGGGTGCTAAAGTACCTCCTTTAGAACAAAGAAAGAAACGAGGTTTTTGTAAATACCATAGTTGTTTGGGTCATAAAATGTCTCAATATTTTCTTTTCAGGGATCTGGTGCAGAATTCAATCCAAGAGGGAAGACTTAAGTTCGGTGATAAGCCACGGAGCCAGATGAAAATTGACTCTGACCCTCTACAAATTGCTGAAGCTCATTATACTGAGCCAGAGGAGGTGAATTTCATTGAAATTGTTGATGATTTATGTATGACCGAAGTTACTGAAGATTTCGTCCATGAGCCCGTCATGGTTAAGATACATGAGCACTTTGAGTAGGCACCTCGTGATGGTTTGGCCTTAAGGGGCACAAAGGACATCAAGAAGGAAAATGTTGAAGCCTCAGATATTAAGGATGCTAGAGAGTCAAAGTTAGTAATGATCACTAAAGAGACTGTTGATACTTTCGTTCAACTGGACAAGGATATTGACGGCCTTCAAAAACAATTCCAAAACCTGGTTATTGCTGAGGATGTCCACATGGAAGTTAATATGGTGGAGGTATCTCGAGAAGTTTCAATGGAAGGCGATGATGAAGACAAACAAGAGGAATACAATAAGGTCACCTTTCCTCAAGAAGAATAAACATTGTCAGATTTCCTTCGAAGGTGCCAAAAGAAGAAATCAGAGGTGATGTTATGCCCAGGTGCAGTGCTGTCTTCGACAAAAAGGCAGCTTAGAATCTGGAGGGGGTTAGGAGAGTGCACCACCAAAATGGCCATAAAGCCATCCACAATAATCAAGTGGGTAAGCCAGAAAGGTTCTTCGACCCCAGAAGATATCCTAATCCTATGCGCCCTATGATGAAGATGAATGAAACCAAACAAGCTGGGCGAAACTTCCAACCCATGACCTTTAAACCAAGCATCGAAGGGTCAGAGGGGAAGTGGGTTAAGCAGGCTGAGGGGAGAAAACGTAGCCATGACAAGTGGCAGAAGTTTGAGGTTGAAAGAGGTTCATCGTTGGCCTATCGCCAGGAATTCTGATCCGACAAAAGGACCGCACATATGTCCAAAAACTATAAAGGAAAGAATCCCATGACGAGGTCCCAGTGGAGAAGAGAGCAGAGAAGGCGAAGATCCAAAAGAGAAGCCGGCGAAATGAACCTGGCCGAATCAAGTACCAACGTAATGGTGAAGAAAAAGGATGGCCCCAACCTCACCAAAAGAGATTCCAAGATTTCAAATAAGACGGCCGGAGAAAATCAGATGGCTACCGAAGACGAGTTATTAACTGACAACTTCGACTCTGGTTCGGAGGATTCCTTAGACATTCTGGTCGGAGTGGTATCCGGGATGCCTAGAGAATTCGATCGGATCACCGAAGTCGATGATAATGACAGTATCAACGAAAGGGAAATGGCCGCCCACAAACCGGTCTGTTATTATATAATGAACAATGGTTATGTCAAAGAGCAGAATGCTTTTTTTGAAAGACCCAGTGACACCATGAAGAGCCATTTGAAACCCCTTTTCATCACCGGAGAAGTCGAAAACATCCCAATTAACAAAATACTAGTAGATTGTAGGGCGACTGTGAATCTGATGCCCTATCGCATGTTGGCGAAAATTGGCAAATATGACACTGATGCCAAACCTCATAATATGGTGTTGACCAATTATGAAGGAAAAGTAGGCTCCACCTTGGGGGCTATCCAAGTTGAATTGACTGTAGGAACGGTTACTAGGTCCACAATGTTCATGATTGTGGAAACAAATGCAAACTACAACATGTTGCTGGGAAGAGAATGGATTCATGGAGTCGGAGCAGTCCCGTCTTCGATGCACCAGAGGATTATAATTTGGCGTCCAGATGGCATTGTTGAAAATATAGAGGCAGATCAAGGATATTTAAAAACCCTATTAATCATGTCGGCAGGCACCAATTCGACAAGCACTTAGCTACTATAGCCCCTTGTGATTCAGCTGGGTTTTCGTTCACCCATGATGACAACGCCTACTGTTCCTTATCGCTCCACCCCCACTATGGTTTCTGGTGGGATAGAGAGGTAGTGAGAGAAGACAACTTCAGATATTTAGGAGTAGCCGGAATTGACCCCACAGGGTGGGGAAGTGAATTCAGTGATGATGACTGTCGCAACGCGAAAAATAACCGGCGGAAAAAAACACAGAGCCGCCACCGTGCGTTATTTATCCCAAAGGAGGGAAAGGAAACGCTCGAAGTAAACCTGAAAAAGGGAAAGGAATGGTCTTACGACCAGAGATTGCAAGGTACGGAAGTCGGTTACGCAAGGGGAAGGTATTAGCACCCCTCACGTTCGCCGTACTCGACGGGATCCACGCTCAACAGGATAGGAAAAGGTTGCTAAATAACTGCTCAAAGAATGCACACACACTGGAATAATAAAACAGGTGAAAGAAGATGGAGGAAGGGGACTCGGCAGGATGTCGCATCCTGGGCCTACGTAATTTGTTAGAAACAAACATCAGAGTCGACGTAGTTCGGGGAAATGGGAAACATGCTCGCTATGATATCGCATCCTATGCCTACGTATCTCATCTGGAATGAGAATCAGGGTTGTCGTAGTTCGGCTAACGCACGCCGAAACAAAACACCGAAATAGGGACGCTGAGACATCAAAAGAAAAACTCAACAGGAAACAGAATGCCAATAGTTGGGCTTATATCCGACTCCAAACACAAGCAAACCAGGAAACAGAATGCCAACCCTGGACTTACATCCGACTCCAAACAAGCAACAATCGCTAACCAGCGAACACCAAAGGTTCTCCAAACGACAAACTAATAGGGAGTCTGGAACTCGAGCCTAGTAATTGTCACACCAACACCAAGAGACGCTGAAACGTCAAAAGAAGCCAAAAGGTTGAACACACAGACTAAAAGGGAGTCGGGAACTCGGACTTAATAGTTGTCAAGCAAAACACACGCAAAAAAGAAAAAGGTTGCCCGGAGAGACCTCGCACGATCTCCTGCCTACGTATCTCATCTGGTATGAGAATCAGGGCGACGTAGTTCCCCTGAACAGGGGAGAAACTTTCTCCTAACCAGAGACCAGGGAAGCAAACAAACTAAACGGGAGACTAACTCGAGCCTAAAAGTTGTCATGCAAACGATATCCCTAGGTTCACTACAACAAACAAGACCTTAGACAGCGCTTTTTTTAGCCTTAGACAGCGCTTTAAAGCGCTGTCTAAACCTCCGCTGCTAAAGGTTTAGACAGCGCTTTTTTAAATCTTAAAAGCGCTGTCTAAGCCCCCCCCCCCTTAGACAGCGCTTTGGCCAAAAGCGCTTTATAAGACCCTCTTATTTTAAATTTTTTAGGTATACCTTAGACAGCGCTTTTGAAAAGCACTGTCTAAGCCCCACCCCTTAGACAACGCTTTGGCCAAAAGCGCTTTCTAAGACCCTCCTATTTTAATTTTTTTAGGTATACCTTAGACAGCGCTTTTGCCTAAAGCGCTTTCTAATCCCCCCCTTAGACAGCGCTTTTTACAAAAGCGCTGTCTAAGGTATACGAAATTTTTTGAAGCTTTTGTTTTAAACCACATTTTTTCCAGGTTTATAAACCAGAATTTCTACCTGTTTTCAACCAAATTTTGACAGACAATTATCACATTTTATATATGCCATTTTGGCCTTTTTTCTACCAATTTTTGGCTAACAAATATATATATATACCAATTCAAACCAATTTTGCCTTAAATGTATCAAAATATATACAAATTTATGTACACATTTACAAGTCATTACATATACTACAAATGTACACATTAGTTACACAAATTTATGAACAAACATTGAGCTCTAACATGAATTGACACCACTCCTCTTTGATTTCGTCCACTTGATCCTTTGTATAAAATGCACACTTGAATTCCTCAAAGTACTACATAATAATATAACATATTTTGAATTAATTCCAACTATTTAATTATATGAGATATGTGTAAATATAAAAATAACTCATAAGTTAGAAATACATACATCGGTGGGAATCTTTAATTGGCCCAAAGCAAGAGTATCTCGCATAAACCTCAACATGAAATACCCGCAATCTATTTGATTACGTTGTTGAGGACACTACATATGAAAAAAAAATATGGATTATAAATCCTAAGTTTTATCAAGTGTCATCACTAATATAATAAAAAATGTGGTAATTAAAAATATACCGCCACTTTAATCCATGTAATGGAGTTGGCGCCCCTCCTTGAGATTTGGATAACTCGTTGGGCCCGAAAAGCTTGTAGGACGCTAATAAAATAAAAATGAAGCAATTAGAACAATTCACATAAACTAAGAAAAATTTTGAACATTCTCACTTACGTGTCAATTAGGACCTTCATATCTGGGTATGTTGTCCAATCATTTCCTAACGAGTCAAGATAATACACAATTTCTCGGATAGGATTGATTGCGAGCAACAACCAATGTCCACTGTAATGATTAGGCAAATGTTAGATGGTAACTTGGAAAATAATTATAATAGATGAATTTAGAATGAAATGCTAACCCGGTATTAAACGGTATAAAAAACAACTTCTCCGCATCTTTATTGTCCATGAGGATCCGAAGAACGTACTCCGTCACGGTATCCGGTCTATTTAAGATTAAAACTAAGTTGACGGTCGCGGGTGCTAAGAATCCGAATGACACGTCCAAACCATTGGGGCGCATCAATTTGTCATACAAAAACCTAATATAAAAACATCATTAACACCTCTTTTGAAACATAAAGTAAACCGGATTAACATAAAGTAAACATCATTAACATAAGTTATTTAATTAATAAAACAAAGTAGACCGGATTTACCTAATATATGTATTGACAACGTTGACGCCGATTTCTTCATGACTAAAAACTTGCATGAAGTCTTCATTACCAATCATTTGGTCGTAATCAAAGCCGAAAATCCCTACCTCCATATGTAGGGTCCGAACACCTCCGGTCGGTATATCGGTCATCTCTAGAAATGTCCTGAGGCACGACCTATACTTGGTGGTAGTTTTTTTCCTAGCTACGGTCTTCTTAGCACCAGAACTTTTTACCCGTGCGGAGGCGTTGCTAACCTCCTTTTTTTGTTGTGCGGAGGCATTGCTAACCTCATTTTCTTGAAGCTACATGTCATATAAATAGTTAGATCAAATTAAGAATGTAACAACTTCCATGAATATATGTCATATAATTGTATATTACCTCTTTTCTTGAAACCGTGGACTCGGTATGCCGTGGAATCGCATTATCTTTTGATTTGGATTTTGTGGGAGTCTATTTAACATAACCAAGGAAAATATGTAAGTAAAATTTTAAGCATAAATTTTAAACTTTGAATATACACATTAAAGTTAACATAAGTTTTAAGCATACCTCATATCCTACGCATATGAGGTTTGTCGGCCATGCAACAAACGAACCTACTGCTTCGTGCACCGTTGTTGCATCCGAATCATCGCTAGGATATGGTAATGCTGCATTCGGCTCAACTGCAATATCAACTGATACCTTCAAACATCCAGCAGGGAGCTCTCTAGTGTGGAGTAATACTCCGCTAACGTTATGCACTTTTCCCTTGCCAACCATCCGATAGTATGGTGACGACAAATACAGGTGACAATGGGAAATGCCCTAAAACCAATAATAACAAGAAATCGTTAATGTGTATATATGTCAAATACATAATTTAAGCAAATAGTTCAATTTAAGACAATTATATGTAATTACCTCTGGAATGTTCGGCTGAAAGGTACAGTTGATACTGTTTTTGTCCGAAGCATCTTTGTATACTGTTGAGGCGCTAGCCTCTCTTTCTCTCCTCAATGCATCAAGCTCAGCTTGCATGGCTTCCAATCTTGCATGAAGCTCCCGATTACTAGGAGCCTTTCCTTTTTTAATACTCAGGGAGGTCGGAGTGACTCCAAATCCCTTACCCCTCACCCGACCAGAATACTCAGGGACATCTAATGCCCGACTAAGTATGCCCTTAGTATCATCGGGAGATAAAGACTGAGATAGCTCCTCCTGAAAAATCAGATGAATACCGTATACTTGTCAAATATTTGTGTATAAAAATGTTATTCAATTAATGAAAAAATGTTATACTTACACATTTCTGGTATACGTGTAAAACTTCTTCTTGAGGAACTCCAGATTTGCCCACACGGGCTTCCTTCCACAAAACATGTGCAGGAAGAGATGTTTCTGAACTTTCCTCCTTCTGCAGCTACACATTAAGTCATACAATTTGATCAGATAAAACTAATATATGATGAACAAATTTGTTATCGCAATTTATAAATACTTACCATGGATTGTTCTAAGCGTCCATATCCGACACGTCCTTTTCGGTACGGATATGCGGGACTTGATGCTCTTTCCCGATTTGTAGCACTTATTCTTTGAAAAACCGGGTCTTGTCTTTTGGATTTGAAAGCTTCCCATTCTTCAGCCGATATCAAACTTTCATATTTTTTAGGAAGCTCCGCATCCACAAAATTACCATCCGCATCCTTAAGGAACTTGGATGATAAAAATGTCCGAAACCCTCTTAGAAGCTTTCCGGCCAATTTCATACAAAAACCTCTTCTTTCTTCTTCGATGTTAAAACATCGCTAAGAAAAACATACAGATTGATAGTTAGTATCGGTAATTGAAAAAACATAATTGATACCGTATAATTAAGGGCCAAATGATTGTACCTTTATCTCACTCCAAATTTTTTCTTTGGACTCATTCAGCTCTTTGTTTCTCCAATCATCACATGTAATGGGAATTTCATTCCTTACTAGTGCACCGATAAAACTAGTTAAGGTATGCCCATTAGGTTCTATAAGCTGTCCCTGGTTGTTCCAATAGACATCTAGTATGATGCCTCGAGATCTTCCTTGGACCACCCTTCTCATTACTGTGATGCCTCTTCGAATTTCTTCTTCCGCGGATACTTTTTTACTAACTTCCTCATGTTGGTCATCAGCCATGTCTAACCTGTAATAAACCAAGGAAACCATCAAATATCAAATATAACTTATAATCAAAGTAATTGAAAACAAAAAAATAAAGAAATCATGCATTATCAGATATAACTTATAATCAAAGCAATTGAAAACAAAAATATAATGAAATCATGCATTATCACATATAACTTATAATCAAAACAATTGAAAAAAATAAATAAAGAAACCATGGATAATTTACCTAAGTCACTAACATCTCTTTCTTTTCTTTGTTGGAATATTAATCACTTGTTTCTTAGCAATGCGTACGGATGAATTGATCCAAATTCCCTCATTATGATCGTTTCTTATATATGACTCATCCGGTATAAGATCCTCAACTTCATCATTTCTATTCAACTCATTCCGTCTAATGCATGACTCATTCTCAACATCAATATCACATTGATCGACACCGCTATCATCAGTCACTTTGTTAGAGAAAAGCACTATAGACCATTTTGTACTCTTCGGGTCATTCACATAGAACACTTGTTTAGCTTGAGATGCTAGAATAAAAGGTTCATCTTTGTACCCCACCCTAGTAAGATCAACTTGCAAAAATCCAGACTTATCCATTCGTATGCCACTACTATTCACCCACTTGCAACCAAAGATGGGAATCTGAAACTTCTCGTAATCAAACACCCAAATGTGCTCAATAACTCCAAAATATGACAAATTTGCATATTTGGGGTTTAAGTCCTTCATACTTGATATATGCATTGCTTCAGCTAGCACGGTGACACCACTATTTTGCATAGTACTCTTATCATCTTGTTCTTTGGTATAAAATGTGTATCCATTAATTGAATATGCGCTATGAGAAAACACATGCAAACTTGGACCATATGCCAAACATCTCAACATTTCTGTTACCGAAGAAGGATCTGAAGAGCGCTTCAAATAAATATGATCCTTCAACCATTGTATGAAACTTTGATTGTGCTCTATAACTATCCAATTTTCATTTCTGTTCGGATTTAACCTTCGGAGTACATCCTTGTGCATTTCAACATATGGCTCAACCTCATTATTATTGTGCAGAACATACAAATGAACTTGATCCCATTCATCCCTTGATATTGTCACAATTTTATTCCCAATTAATTTTTTACCTTCCATTTTGTCGAAAATCTGAGCTCTGGGGAGTCCAATCGATTGAACGTTAGACAAATATTCAGTACAAAACTCAACAGCTTCTTCAACAATGTATCGTTTAACAATACAACCCTCTGGTCGACTTCGGGATTTCACGTACCCTTTTAATATTTTCATATACCGTTCAGCAGGGTACATCCATCTCATATAAGCTGGTCCACACAACTGTGTCTCTTTCACAAGATGAACAACTAAATGAACCATTATGTCAAAAAAAGACGGAGGAAAATACATTTCAAGCTCACACAAGGTAATTACAATCTCTTTTTGTAGTGTTGGTAAGATCTCGGGATCGATCACCTTACTACAAATTGACCTAAAGAAAAAACACAATTTAGTTATGGCACTTCTTACTTTTTCTGGCAAAATAGAACGTATACCTATCGGTAGAAAATGTTCCATTATAACATGGCAATCATGTGTCTTCAAATTCTTCAACTTGAGGTCTTTCATAGAAACAAGTCTTCTGATATCAGATGAGTATCCTTCTGGAACCTTAACTTCACTCAGAGACTTACACAATTTTTTTTCCTCCTTTCTAGATAAAGTAAAAGCAGCAGGTGGTAGATATGTTCGTCTTCCTTTCTTCACGGGTGCTAATTCAGTTCTCATTCCCATTTTTAACATGTCCTCCCTTGCTTTAAGGCCATCCTTAGACTTGCCTTTTATATTGAGTAATGTACCGATAACACTTTCAAATACGTTTTTTTCAATATGCATAACATCGAGAAAATGTCTCACGTACAAAGACTTCCAATATGGCAATTCAAAAAATATCGACCTTTTCTTCCACCCACCTTTCACAATCTTATGTGCAAAAGGCTTGCCAAACTCAGTACGCACATCTTTCACCTTTTCAAAAACTTGTTCACCTGACAATGCGGGTGGAGCTCTACGATGTTCGGTGTCTCCATTGAATGCTTTTCTCCACCCACGGTAGTGATGTTTAGAATGTAAGAATCTACGATGACCGAGAAACACATTCTTCTGGCAAAGTTCCAATCGAATCGTATCGGTTCCGTCTTCACAAACAGGACACGCACGTTGACCTTTAATGCTATACCCAGATAGATTCCCGTATGCTGGAAAATCATTAATTGTGCCAAACAACATCGCCCTCAAATTGAAACTTTCTTTCCTATATCCATCATAAACCTCCACACCGTTCTCCCACAAAATCTTTAAATCTTCGATCAGAGGTGTCAAGTATACGTCTATGTCATTCCCTGGTTGTTTAGGCCCAGAGATTAACATAGATAACATCATGTACTTACGCTTCATACATAGCCACGGAGGTAGGTTATAAATCATAAGAATCACAGGCCATGTGGTATGTGAGATACTTTGAAGACCATGTGGGTTCATTCCATCAGTAGATAATGCCAATCGAAGGTTTCTTGCTTCTGATCCAAACTCAGGATAATCATTATCAATCTTCGACCACTGTGGTGAATCAGCCGGATGCCGATACTTTCCATCAATAATTCTTTCATCTGCATGCCAAGTAAGATGTCTTGCATCGGTTTCACTACGAAACATGCGCCTAAATCTCGGAATTATCGGAAAATACCATAAGACTTTTGCGGGAGATAATCTTTTCTTATATCGAGACAAACCGCATTTAGGGCACTCAGTTAACATTGCATATTCGTTACGAAACAAAATGCAATCGTTAGGACAAGCATGTATCTTATCATAGCTCATGCCAATAGAGCACAACATTTTTTTTGCCTCATAGGTTCGATTAGGAAGAACATTATCATCCGGTAGCATTTCTCTCATAAGGGCCAACAACTCTGTGAAACTTTTATCCGACCATCCATTGCCCGCCTTTAAGTTGTACAACTTTAATACCGCAGAAAGTCTTGAGAATTTAGTGCAACCTTTGTACAACGGTTTCTCTGCATCGCTTACCATCCTCTCAAACATTTCAGGACAATCATGAAGATCTTCTTCCAGTGCTTCTACAATCTCTTCAACTCGATCACAATCGTATGTTTCCGTGTCTTTGTCGTATGAAGCATAGGTCGTATTACTTTTTCCACTCGATTCAACATTCTCGTTAATTTTCTCACCATGAAATATCCAACACTGATAACTTTGATCAATTCCATGCCTCAGCAAATGCGATTTCAATCCATGTGCGTCAACCTTACCAATATAACAACAACGCAAGCAAGGACAATGCATTCGTCTGGGGTTTTCAGCGTGTTGAACAGCATACTTAACGAATTCCAAAACCCCACTCTCGTACTCTTTGGTCATTCGATCGGCACAGATCCATGTTTTATCCATGGTTTTCCTACTTATTAAAGTAAACAATTAATCCAGACGAAAATACATAACTATAACCAAAAAAGCATTCCAAATCCATTCTGATTTCACTTTCCTCATTGGTCAGTTACGGCCAGTTGCTGAGATTTTATGTACATGGTATAAACATAAATTGAATTCTAATTTAAAAATAAAAAAACATAATAGCAGAATGACCGATGTCCTACTATGGCATTTTGGGATCGGCCGCTATCTAGAATGGATAACATTTTGTAGCAAGGCAACTAAGTTTTAAAGCTTACAAGAAGAGAAAAGGAAATTATATTTGTTTTTTGGTCAAGGGAAAGTGAAGAAGAATGAATCAAAGATACCAGGAATTGAAGGCTTTTGGGCTAACACAGTTTTCTCTAACTCAGTTTGCCAAAACTGTGCTTTGTATGAAGGTTTTAGAAGTTAAAGAGATAATAAGACAACCCAAAAACAAAAATAAAGTCATAAGACCATAACCATACCCCATAACCAAGAGGCCCAAAAAATGGATGGAAGAGATTTTAGGGAAGATCAACAACTGGTTAATGATCAACATGTGAGAGTAAGTAGCTGGTGAACACTCTTGTGGGAATCATCTATCAATAGCTAATGTAGTAGGATTCCCACAGCTTGTGTTCTTGTTTCCCTTAACAAAAAATGTTGGCATCATTAGTATTATGTTAGGGATGGAGATTATTTTCTTAGCAAAATTAGCGAAACAAAGACAACTTTCTAGGCCAGTTTAGCATTTATGTTAACATTGATCATGGCTCAATCTAATTGTACAGGAAACAGAGCAACTTGTAGCCTTGTTGAAACTTGAATGTCATAAAAATAGAAACATGTTCAGCTAAAAACCAAGACAACCAAACTCATTGTGACATTTCAACAAACACCTTGTTTGCAAAATCAAAGCATATACCAAAAGAATAGCTAACTCAAGAAACATCAAAACCACATGAAACACTATCAAGAGAAACAATTCAAGCAGAACAATCAGTTGCACGTGAAAAATCTGTATGAGGTTTATGAGGAATTCAGAAATGAATAGAAATTAAAAAAATGAAAGAGAGTTACGATAACAGGAATTCAGAAATGAATAGAAATTAAAAAAATGAAAGAGAGTGTATGAGGTTTACCTGACACAGGAAGCTAAAGGAAGAGGGAGAGAGAACGAGAAAGATGCAGCGGTGCTGCTGATTTTGGCAGAGCTGGATGACGGCGAATCGGCTTGTGTGTGGGTTCTCTGGAGGGAAAACAAAAAGAACTGAGAACAAAAATAGAAGTCTGAAATTTAATTTTAATTAGACCTTAGACAGCGCTTTTGTGGAAAGCGCTTTCTAAGATATGCCTTAGACAGCGCTTTCCAAAAGCGCTTTCTAAACCCCCACCTTAGACAGCGCTTTTGGTTTTAATTTTTTTTTAATTGAAAGACTTTAAACAGCGCTTTCTCAAAAGCGCTGACTAAGGTCTATATTTAAAAGCGCTTTCTAAAAGCGCTGTCTAAGGGGGGGTCTTAGACAGCGCTTTCTAAAAGCGCTGTCTAAGACCCCCCCTTAGACAGCGCTTTCATTATTTTTTTAGAACATTTTCCGTGTTTTATTTTTATTTTAACCTTAGACAGCGCTTTCTTTTAAAAGCGCTGTCTAAGATGCGCTGTTAAAAAACCTTTTTGGCGTAGTGGTTGAGGTCTCTAATCAGAACCTAACTCGCACAGGCAGCAAGTCAAAATGAACAGCAAATCAACATGTATGAAAAGCAAACACACAAGCAATCATCACACTCTATATACAAACAAGAGGCTCAGACAAAATGGTTGGGCTTTAGTCAAGGGGTCATATCAACCTCGACAAACAAGCCAAAATTGTAGGGGTGTGCTGAAGCTCTTAACCACTGACATTGACCGTCAGGGTGAGTAGATGAAAGGTGTAATGAGGGTTAGACCTCATGGCTCTTAACCTTGGCCTGGGTGAGCTCAAATAAAAGAAAGCTTGGGGGTCCAGAAAGAGGGACCCTATTCCACTTGACCGACTCTATACAAGGATCTTGGGTTAGGTTCAAGAGCATCAGCACGTAGTGCGAGCATAATGAACGACTCAACGACTAACAGGGGACTGACTACTGGTCCCTTCTATCTGTCGATTGCCTCTTTACTTAGGAGGACTTAACAAGTAACATGCCTCGACAAGGAGGTCTTTGGCACAAAAGTAAACAAACACGGTCATTGCCTCTTAAGGAGGACTTCAGCCAAACGCCTGCCAAAAAAAGCGACAGGGCTTCCAGACTACATGGAGTTAGAAGGCTAAACTACCTCAGTGGTGTACCAACCACACTCCAAAGCAAAGCAAAGCAAGCTAATAGCGACTAATATACCTGTACAAAAGCCAAACAATCAGTATTGTATTCAGAGAAACAAACAGACAACATCAGGACTTTCCAATATGTACACAAAGCAAGTCATAAATGCAATCACTCAAGTGAGTTCACCACATAAAAGGACCTATAACACAACAAGAGTTAGTAAATCAAAGCAACTTGCATCTCAAGTAATGAGATCACATCGACCATTAGAGCTAAGTGCTTGAACCTGAAATACAAAGCTCAAAAGGTGAGTACAAACCACTAGTACCAAGACTAGGGTCAAAGGCAAAGCAAATAACTAAAACAGAAGCTAATATTCCACATGAAGCACATTTAATCAAGTAACGACATGTCCCAAAAAGGATTAAAGCCAAATCAAAGGACAAAGCCATCATATGAACAAGATAAGGCAAAGGCAAGCAAGGTGGTCACAATTGGACATTCAAATGAGAAAAACCACATTAAAACAGAAATGAATCCAATGATCATGAAATTTTTTATGTGAGATCAAGATGTTAAACACAAGCATCATGCAAAAAATTGGGATCAGAAGAGATCAAATGACATGTGTATGAAAATGAACAAAAGCATCATCCAAATGTGTGACACAAATTGTCACACCATATGTTATGTGTCCCAAACAGAGATGGAATGTGATAAAAATGCCAAACAAAAGCTCAAAAATCATGTGACATGTTAGGAATAAGCATGTAAAATTTCAAGGAAATTGGATAAACAATGAGCATTTCACAAATCAATTAGCACAACATGTCAATTAGGCATCATGTTCAATCACACAACCACAATTAAAAATCCAGAAGTGCAAAAATCAGGAAATCAACATCAAAAAATAATAGACATCATAACAAGAATATGGAAAAAAGATTGAATTAATTTGGATTTGTATGCTATTTTTAGTGATTTTTCCAAAGTTGATGAAATAAAAATGAAATAATGTGAAATAATTGTGGAAAATAAAATAAGGTTGAGATTGGAACATGCATCACCAGGTATTGAACACGCGTGTGCTAGGTCATAATGGCGCTCAGAAATTAACTCACAAAAGCACATTAGCCAGGGATCGAACTCAGGTTCTTAAGGTAAAAGGAACGCTCAATTAAAGTTTTAATAAAATGCAAGGCGTGTGGTTCGAACAGAGGAAGCCAGGGTCAATGCAAGCGCTCAATTAAAATTCACAAACCACACAAGGCTGGAATCGAACTGGTGTCAAGGAGGTTGAAGGCGCGCTTCAAAAATAAACCAAATAAACACACGCTAGCAGGAATCAAACCTGCGTACCTAACGTTCAAGGCGCGTTCAGGATAAAACGCTGCCGTTTTGGGCCAAACCCTAGCACATATTACAGGCGGTGGCGGACGGTGGTTTCCACCGTCTTCTCCGGCCAGCCAGGCGGAGCGCCACCGTCAAAAAATGCAGAATCCAACAAATTATATATGTCCAGAACCGTCTCGCAACGAGGATCACGAATATCCTATTAGCTAAGCCTAATTCCTCCTGAATTTTCTGGATCGATCAAAAGAAGTTTCAACACTCAAACTTTAAATCACTATATCTCACTCATCTCTCATCCAAATTCAAAGATATTTATATCAGAATCACCAGCAATGAAAGATCTACAAGATCCTATGCATGAAAAGGCAAAATAAGACAATCGAATTTTCACCAACCTGTTATGCAGTGATCAAAAACAGTGGATTCAAGTGCTCAAATCTTCCAGATCTCCTTCCTCAACCTTGATATGAAGCTCTATGCACAAATCAACACTTGACACGGCCTAGATCTTGCTTAATTTGAAGCTTCCATGTTCATCTTCATGTACTTGTGCAGCTTGATTTTTGCTCCAATTCTTCAATCCAATACTTGATTTGTACTCAACAATGCTCAATGAACCAGATTATGCAAGAAAATTCATGAGTTGTGTGAAGAATTTTGAAGTTTGAATTGAGAGAATTTTTGGAGGGAAATGCAATTCCTAGATCTAGAATGTGTATTCTGAGCAAAACAGTTAGAATTAAGCTTATATATGATTCTATAATCACCATGCTAATTACAATTAGGCTTGGCTAATGGAAACTTAATGAGAAATGAGGTGTATGACCAAAAATGCAAATGTGAGGTGCATGGAGATTTTTACACGTGAACAGTGCACATGCATGGTTCAAAGTCACTTAGAATCACCCAAAGATCACAATGGCATTGGTATTTTTCATGTATGATCAATAGAATTTGAATTCTCCATTTTCCCTCCAAAATATACATGCATGGACAAATGATCATGTGATTTTATTTCATGCAATGCAATGGTTGATTTGGAAAATATTGGTCAAGACAAGCATTTTGCAAAAAGAGTGGCTCAATTTGGAGTTTTGGATCAAAAGTTATGGCATGTTGAACCTCCATGTACACTTTATGATCATTTGAGCATAACTCCTCAACCATTCATCATATGATCATGATCTTGGACTATTTGAAAAGAGGAGAGAAAGATCTTCAACTTTCATGTTCACCAAAAATCCATTTGAAGCTTCTTTGATGTTGGAAAGTCAAGTTGAATGTGGACCAAAAACTTGCCATTTTTGGAAACTTTCAATTACAGGTCACTTTCCATTTTTGGAAACTTTTGCCCTGACTTCCAAATCTTCAAGATTGATGTTTAAAATGACAAATGAACCTCTTTTGAACATGATTGAAGTGTTGAAACTCATTTCCCCACCTCAAAGCCCTCAGCTCTTGCACAGTTGACTGTATAGGTCCTCATATGACCTTGACATGCTCTGATCAGCTTGAGCCTCTACCACTTGAGGAATTTGCTCAGAAATGAACCCCTAGCTCATGTAAGCTCAATATAATACTCATGTGATCTCCATCTCAATAGAATGCCTCAGCTCCTGGATAAACCCTGGTTGAAAGATAGCATTGATTAGGGTTGACCAGGAGTCAAAACCCTAATCCCAAGGAACTGGAGGATACACAATGAAACCCTTGAGGATGACATAACCATGATCAGGGTGACATATCCTTGCACACAAGATAATTCTCAACCTCCTTGAAGAACCAATAAAACCCTAATTGAAGCACAAACCCTCAGATGGTTGGTGATCAATTTATGGAGACCCTTAGGCTTGAATCTCTTAACCTCTCTATCTTCTGAAAAAGACTTTGGAGGATGACTTTATTGTTTCCACATGATATGCAATATGCAAATGCCTAATGTCCTAAAACATGAAATGCAATATGCTAAACCAGTCCCAGGAAGAGGAGGGCAAATTTTGAGGTGTTACAATGATTGAGCTCGCAGCGTTAAAGAGGATTTTGGCCTACATAGCCGAAAATAAGCAGCAATTGGCCTTAGAGGCCGAAATAAAAAACATGGATGTCGAAGCCAGTGAATTTTCTCCACCATAAGGTCCTGGAAAAGATTTTGACCCCAAGACCACCTAACAAAGGTCAAGAAGAGCGAGACCAGAGGCTTGACGCGATCTACAATGACGAGCCTTTGGGTTTCGAGAAGGACATGATAGCAACCAATGTTAAGATGCTGGCTCAAGACCCACTCGAAGAAGTAGACTTGGGAGATGGGGTAATATAAAGGCCAACTTACACCAGTGCCAACATCCATCCTCAACTCAAGATCGAAGTGGTCCAGTTGCCGAGAGAGTTTAAAGATTGCTTCGCATGGGACTATGACGAAATACCTGGTTTAAGCAGGGAGTTGGTCGAATTAAAACTGCCGATCAAGCCTAGGGAGAAACCGGTGAAGCAAAATCCAAGACGATTTGCCCCAGCAATATTGTCGAAAATCAAGGAGGAAGTTGAAAGACTTCTCCGTTGTAACTTCATTCGTACTGCTAGGTATGTCGAATGGTTAGCTAACATTGTGCCAGTTGTAAAGAAGAATGGTACGTTAAGGGTTTGCATAGATTTTAGAGATTTGAATATTGCAACCCCAAAAGATGAGTATTCGATGCCAGTGGCAGAAATTTTGGTCGATTATGCCGCAGGTTATGAATATTTAAGCATGCTCGATGGGTATTCTGGGTACAATCAGATATTCATTGCTGAAGAAGATGTCCCAAAAACGGCATTTCGTTGCCCTGGAGCCTTAGGTGCCTACGAATGGGTAGTGATGTCTTTTGGTTTGAAAAATGCAGGGGCAACTTACCAAAGGGCGATGAATTCGATCTTCCATGATTTCATAGAAACTTTTATGCAAATCTATATAGACGATATTGTTGTTAAGTCTATTTCGGGGGAGAGTCATATAAAACACCTTCGAATATCTTTTGAACGAATGAGAAAATATGGTTTGAAAATGAACCCTCTAAAATGTGTTTTTGTGTGCAGGCTGGGGATTTTTTAGGTTTTGTGGTCCATAAAAAAGGGATCTAAATAAACTAGAGTAAAACCAAAGCCATCATGGAAGCGAAAGCACCATCAACAAAGAAAGGTTTGCAGTCACTGCTGGGCAAAATCAATTTCCTAAGGAGATTTATCTCAAACCTTAGTGGGAATATGAACAATGTTGTACATGAGAAATATGTAACATTATCAATTGTATCGTAGTTGGATGTATGATAGAATGTTTCTAGGAAGACGTGAGCTTAAACCATATTTTAGTGAGGGAGTTGTCGGGTTTCTCACATATGTGTTTTCTCTAGAATGTTATCAAAGCGAAGGAGGAGTAAGGCGTTCGTGTTTAAATGTGGTTCCATAAATATAATTAGTAACCCAAGTGAAGTGAAACGTTACTTGGAGAGAGTGGTTTTAGGCCAAATTATTTGGTTTGGACATCTAGTAGAGAAAAACTGACAGAGATGAATAAAAAGGTTTCTAGTGGTCAAACACATATTAGACCAGAAATAAATAGAGATGCTCAAGGACTCAATCACATATGCAATACCAGGAATAATTTAATCTAGTCGACGATATGGTCGGTGACACATTTGGGGTGAATGTGGCTTATCATGAACCTCAAGACATTGATGCGGAAGAGCTCCCGAATGAGGATGCGCAAAAGTTTTATCAGTTGTTGAAAGAAATAAATATACCATTATTTGAGTGGTCTTATGACTCTAGTCTATCAATGTGTGTGAGGCTTTTGGTTGCGAAGTCAAATTGGAATATTCTTAATCGATGTTTGAAATTCTTTGTAAAAATGATGTTGGACGTGACTCATGTGAAAAAAAACGTGCCTGAAAGGTATTATGATGCAAAGCGAATGGTGTCGAAGTTGGGACTAGAAGTAAAAATGATTGATTGATGCATTGGATGTTGGATGTTTTTTTATGACAATGAGTTTGATATAAATGATGGGGCATTGGAGGAATGTAAGTTTTGTAAGAGTTAAGAGGTATGTAGTTCGCAGTAAAGGCATTGACCGAAAGTAAAAACGACTTGCAGCGAGGTCCATGTTCTATATGCCAATAATAGTAAGTTGTAAAGAATGTTTGCATCAATGCATAATGCAAGCCAAATGACATGGTATCCTACAAACACAATTAGTTCAGGCATGATGCGACATCCATATGACGGTGAGGCATGGAAACACTTTGATAGAGTTCATCTAGATTTTGCAGCAGAACTCAAAAATGTCAGACTTGGATTATGCTTGGATGGTTTTACTTCTTATATCCAATCTTCAATAATTACCTATTCTTGTTAGCCAATCATTTTTACCCCGTACAATCTCCCTCCTAAGATGTGCATGGCAAAATCTTACATGTTTTTGACATGCCCGACTCTAGGACCTTCTAGTCCAAATGTGAGAATAGATTTTTATTTACAACCTTTAATTGATGATCTGAAGAGGTTGTGTATTAGAGAATGAACTTATAATGTGTCTCATAAACAAAAATTTAATAAGTGAGATGCTTTGATATGGATAATTAACGACTTTCCTGCATATGACATGTTATCTGATTGGGGTACCCATGGCAAAATGGGATGTCCATATTGCATGGGACACACAAAAGCGTATACTTAATTAAAGGGTGGGAAACATTTGTGGTTTGACTGTCACCGTAGATTCTTACCTACAAACCATGTTTTTAGAAAGAATAAGAATGTTGTTAACAAAAGAAAAAAAAAGTAATAGTACTTCCTCCCCCTCGTCTGTCATTGACTGAAGTATGAAATAATGCTTGTGACCTACCAAAATTCATAGATGCTTGTGACCTTCCCATTGCTCGAATTAATACTACTCGTATTTTGATATATTTATTATTTTATGTTTTTCTTTCAAAATAGAAAAAAAAGTGCCAACCTGAACTGGGGAAAAGGGTAAGAGTAAGACTCGCCAAACAAGGTTCATTGTAGAAAAGGTTCCTGATTCATCTATATTTATTCCTATGCCATTTTAGAGTCAGGTGTCTCGTCCCCCTATGCATTCTACTCTACCGCCTATGCATTCTACTCCACTCATATCTGGATCTTTCATTGGATTACTATCCACGCCTGATTTTTCTACATTCCCACCCATATATGTGAAAACTTTTATTAGTCCTCCTGGATATACACCTTTTATGCAGCCTAGCACCCTACATCCCCCATATTTTCCGATGCCTTCCATGCATCTGAGTGGACCTAGCTATCATATGCCTTTCATGCAACCGAGTGGACCTAACTTTCCTATGCCTTCCATGCAGTCGAATGGATCTAGCATGCCATATTCATCACCCATGTATTTTGCGCATAATGAGCAGGATGATGAGGATGATACCAATGCTCATGATCATAAAGATATTAGTGCTCTTGACAGTGCTCATGAGGAGCGAAGGAGGACGCACATTATGAGAAATGCATCACAAAAAGTTAGGAAATATCTTGGTAGATTTGTCATTGAACCCTAGGGATGATTGTAAGTGTTTATGTTTTATATTATATTTTAAATTTGAGTTGTTTTTTTAATTAATACTAACTCAAAAAAATTGTTTATCCTTGTGTCGTCGCATCTTACAACATCGAGCATAACATAAGTTATTAAAGAAAAGTATAAAAAGTTTTGGCCGAATTATGGAGCACTTTCCAATGAATACATGGAAGATTGGTTTAAGTTATTTCACGTATAATTAACTAACTCATTTAAATAATTATTATTTTAATTTTCTTTATATTTATTGAGATATTCATGATTATGTTTTATTTAATCTTTTTTGAATTCATATAACAATGTAGAATAGATGTTGTTGAGACATTAAAGATCATCACCAAATTCAGGAAAATTTTCATTCGAAATGTGTTGCCCGATTATCTGACAAGCTTAGGCGTGTTAGACTTAATTGAGAAAGAAAAAGGATCATGTCCCTGTTAGATAGGTGAAGATATATTTCAAGAACTTATTGTCCATTGAAATTCGAATACCTTTAAGCAAATATCTAAAATGAAAGAAAAAAAATAGAGCATCTAAAATTGGCAGTTGCAACTACGCAACATGCATTATTAGTGTTGTCGAAGTTGCATGAAGGATGGTAAATTTATTTATGTTTTACTTAAATTTTCATTTAGATTTTAGATTAATTAAAACTATTTTTTTTATTGTTTTCTTTTAATTAGCGTGACGAGTTGGGTAGAACTCCGCTTTTTAATGAGATCCATCTAGAGACTCATATCAAGAGAAATGTAGAGCTTGTTGATGATCACTCAAGAAACACTCAAGTAATTTTTTTTTATATTTAGTTATTTTATTTATTTATTTTATGTATCTAACTAATTTAAATTATGATAACATCTAATTTGTTTATTTTTATAGGAATAGTATGATAAACAACTTATCCTTACTCTATCAGAGCATCCCGGGTTACCTGCACCGTCACCAGGATATCCTGTTGATCCTTGTTTGGATTTTTAGACTTATTATGATGTTGCACCCGGGAAGAGGAAAAATGGGAGAGTGTATGGTGTTGGAGAGTACGCCAAAACTATCAGGTGGCGTGATAGGAGTTTCAGAACAAGACTCGCTGATGGAGAAGGATCATCACGTCTACCTATATTAAATATTGATATGTTGGAAAATGTGAGAAACTTAGCGCTTATCGAGGCAACACGCGAAACAACAACAAAAAATAAAGAAATAAAAGAAATGAGGAAAAAACAAACAGAGATGGAAGAACTGAGGAGAAAAATAATGGAGTATGAGAAAGTAATACAAGTTACAAATGGGCACGCACATAAATTTGAACAATTTATGGCGTCACAGATGAACCAAAGTTCTAATAATGGATATGGAAGAATTTGTGGATATGGAGGAGTTAATGATGATGATGATGAGGAGGAAGAAGAAAATTAAATTTGTTAGAATAAGAAACTTTTAATATGTATTTTTAAATTTATCTTTGATGGATATGGAGATTATTTATATTTATTTCATCTTTAATCATGAATTATTTTATTTTATAATTTTATTTAAATTTTATTTTATAAAATTTAAAAATATTTATTTAATTATTTATTATATTGGTGATATTTTATTATAATTATATTATTATATTTATAATAATATAATTATAATATATTTTATACAATATTCTAAAATAGGTTAAACTCCTAATAAATAATCAATTAATTTATGAGAGTTAATCCTCTCACAAATACCAAAACGTAAATATATTTGTTAAGGGTTTGATCCATGACAAAATACAGACACATTGCGTCACATAATCTGTGTGTGAGAAAAAAAAAATTTAAAAATTACATTTTACAAAGAGATTTAGTCCCAAATTAAATAACTATATGGCAAGCCCAAATAATTTGTGATACCTTAGTTATAAGAGTTGTCTCCTCACACTATTTTGTTTTATAACAAGTTTTTAAGTTTTTATGCATTAGTGAGATCCTTAACTAAATATTTTTTTGCAGTGATAATTCAAAATACAATATCTATTTTAATATTATAATTAAAATATCTATTTTTATCAATAGACAAAATGATCATGATCATATCACAAGAGTAAGAGTTGGTGTTCCTACTTGTTAGTAATATTAAAATAAAAGAAAATATGATAATATATTCACAATTAAATTTAAAAGAAAACAAAAGACTCTTATTGTTTTACCAAGATCTATCGCTATCTATATTCAATCGATTTCTTTCATACTAAGAATGTGTAGTTTTATCTCAATATCATCTATATTCCTACCACCATACTATTATCCTATCCTATCTTATAAGTATATTATTGATTTAAAATTGAAATGGTGATGTTGAAACAACGTGTGAAAAAATGGAAGACAACGAAACTTCTGTGATGCTCCCGAAACGCGCAAACAATCAAACGTGGCAGATTCAAGTTGTGTCAAAAATACAAAATATCAATAAGTCACAAACTCACAATGTAAAGTTAAACCAAAAACGGAGTCACTTAAATATTACTAAAAAGTAACACTTGACATATAAATGTTGAATTCTTTCAAAGAAATCGTTTCCACTAATTGAATGTAAGTTTACATTAACTACTCCACCGCATATATAAAGTTAAAACCTTGTGTTGAGTCCTCTCTATAGCGAGAAATATTTAATAAGACTACCATGAACTAGTATTGATGCACTAATGGAATTAACTCACTATGTAATCTATATCTTTCATATACACACAAAATCCAATCTCTCCATCACTGAATCAAAGTACATCAATAATCCACTGAGTTCTTTTTTTCTCTTTCTAGATTTCTCTACAATCTTATTAACAAAAAGAATATCATCCAAAAAAATTCAACCTTTAACAATTTATTTAGAATTCTATATACACAATCAATTCAAGAAATAGACCTAAGTCATCAACACTTTATGAAAGTTATCAATGAATCTCATGAAGTTCATTATTATATTCTCCTAAAACTCCTTGAAAAACCAAAATTAATTTCATTAGATCTTGGACTCTTTAAATTATCAAAATTGTAGAACATCGATTGTAGTGAGTAATGGTAGATCTGATCTTCATGTATAATATGGAGGGGTTAACCTGCAAGATTAACACTCAAACACTCAAGTCAGTATGTGAAAGAGATGAATGTATGAAGTTTGAATTTGAATTTGTGTACCTGAATTTAGCATGTGTGCCCTTTATATAGTGTTACAGTTATGACAACCCAATATTCCCCAATGTGTGTTGCGGGGAGCCGTCGGTTCTATCCTGGCACTGGATCTCTTGTACTCTTTCGTAGGATAGTTTTCAAGTGCTGTGAACAATTTGGGCGAATCCATGTTTCCTTTGCGTCACTGTCTGATGGTCATTCTGATCAATCTAGAACAATTGTCCCACAAGTCCTTGTCTCTATATGATAAAGCAAAAGTTTGTTGTGCTCGTGTCGGTTGTTCCTTTAGCTTAATTAGAAAACTAAGAGAAGGGGCTACTATTTTTGAGAATTCACGTCTTTAATGGGGCCTCATGCTTTAAATGCCATTTTGTATGTTCCTTCATAATGATCTTCGGGAATTGAAACACTTGAATGTCAAGTTGAGATAAACTTGAGTGTTTATAGGGTTTATTCCTCTCAATAAGTCATCATGTGATTCTTGAGGAGTCAGTTTTGCATTTCTTTGAGACGTTCTTTCTTCCTCATTGTTATCTTCATTTTCTACAACATTTTTCCTTCCTGTACTTTGAAGAAAGTAATGTCTATTATGAGTCAAAAATCAAAAGAACATACTTTTACCTCTTGGGTTAACCCGAACTCTTCTTCAACTGTCTCCATTTTTGCTCAAAATGGAGGTCTTGATGGAGCCTTATTGGATGTAGACCCATCTTCGGATTAAGGCTTCTTGATTTCAGAGGAATACAAGAAAATTTGTAACGAGAATGGTGAATGTAACATCCCTTTATATAAGTGTATCTTCTCGATTATCGATTGCCCTTTAACAGCTTTAAAAATAAAAGTTATGAACCACTTGATGGTTTCCTCGTCGCATCTTCACCTTATGAGTTTGGCGTATATTAACGTTTTCAAGTATTGGTGCAAGTATCTTAAGAGGAAACCCTTTTCCCCTTTTCTTCCATCTCTTTAAAGTTCAACGTAGTCCTGCATCCCAAGTGCATGGCCATGGTTTGATTAACCTGGTGCAGGATGTTTGTAGTTTCAGGAACATTTTTTTGTGAACGTGAAGCATTTCAAAAATTGATTCTTCCTAATTGGCCTTCTCCATACATAAGCTCATGTGATGGTATGCACCGTAAGGAACATGGTATGAGGCAGGTATACCGACCTATTTTAAAATTATTGGAACAAGGGTCATTTCTTAATGAGGAATGAAGTGTATATCTACAAGGAGGATTACATATCTCAGGAGGATCTTAATTTGAAGAAACAGATGGTGGGGTTCATCAAAGAGTTGGGTTATCCTAGGGGTGTTATTCCTCAAGATGAAGTTTCACAAAAGCGCTTGAAACGACTTATCGAAACCCGCCTACTGATGGACGCTCATACCAAGGAGGAGATGAAGGTTCTTTTTTTTGCGAATTTTATATGTACATGGCCCCTCTTTAGTCAATTATATTATTTTGTAATGTGCTTACTTTGGTAATCATTATATGCAGGCTCAATGAAGGATGAAGAGGTGGTCTGCCTACTAATATGAGGAATTCGCCCAACTCAGGTTGTTGTGGGTCCTTCAAATGCTTCGCAACCAATTAATGTTCTATTCTCCTCGAGGCGCGTCATATGTGATTTAAATTATCTTCAGTGGTCATCGTGTGTGGTGGGTCTTCTAGATCGTGCTTAACTATCGAGGTCAGTCCTCCGCACTCTAAAAGAACACCAGGCATCTACCCCTGAAGAGGATTGTTCTTATCTGGCCAAACTGGCCAGGAAAGCCCTTGAGGAGGATCTCTAAACTTTTGCATACTATATACAACGCGGTTATCCTATTCTAGCCATTGGTGGGGCCAACCGTTGGGATGTTTTCTTGTTCAACCAACAAAGAAAAGAGAAACAATGGATAAATGAAAATATTTGTAGCTTGACACTTTAGTGGGACATGTACATGCAAGAAATACATAGAGCTTATGCTTCTCTTACCATGGTAGGTGATGTTTTGAGTGCTCTCAATCTCCCAGACTAGCTAATTGACTAGGTAACCTTTCTAGTGAAGGTCGTATCAAGGAAGGAAACGGCCCTAGCTTATGTGCAAGCTACTTTATTTGCTACGCAGTCATCCCTCTTTGCGATTCAATGAGATATCAAAAACTTACGCCTCGATAATGCGTATTTTGCTTAAAGTTTAAATGAATCGTTTGTTTCTAGTATCGTGGCCGTTTCTGAGTCCTTTTAGAACTCCTTGCAACAAGTAGAGCATTTTCACTCTACTCTGAGGGAGAAAGTACAACCGAACCAGATGCTCAAAGATGGGAAGATTGTCTCTTTAGGGATTAGTGACCTTTTTTTTTCTAATACCCTGAACTGTAAAGTGTGAGTGAAATGGAATAGTTGTGGTGTCATTATTATTATTATCAGCTTAAGGCATATATATTTGATCTTGAGTGATTTGCTCTGAACTTTGCTCGAACTTACAAGGTCTTCCCTCAAAGTTTATTCGACGTCTCTAAGGTTGTGCTCGGTCAAGGGTCAGTACCATGTCCCCCCAGGTGAAAACCTGATTTGAGGTCAACATGTGGACAACCCACCACAACCTATGAAGTGGCTAGCTACCAGAGGGGATGGATTGTTATGGTCATTTTAGTGGTTTTTCCACTTTTTTTGCGTGAGTGCTTTTCGTTATAGGGATTTAATTATTATGGTCGCACGTGTGTGGTATTTATGAAACCATACATAAGTATTTGTTTTGGGGCTTGTTAGCCAAGAAATTCCAATATGAAAATTCGACAAGGGAATCATCTTGAATTTCTAGAAACCAAAGGCAAGGTTACATGCCTTTCGACCAAAGACCTTAGAGGAAAACAACAGAGTTCGACATTGAAGGATTTGGTCTGATAATTAGGGAAATTTCCAAGAAGTTGGTTATTCACCAATCCGACAGATCGAACAAGGTTAACTAAAGAAGATTCAAATTCAAATTAGATAATTGACTTTTGGTCTTATCCAAAACACCAAAGATATATGGAGATCAATCTAAGACAGGAAGAGCAGCAGAAGTGGCATGTCGGACGGAAGACAATCGAATGTTGGAGATCATTAGTTGCATAGTATTATAAATAGGGATTCTAGTGTTAGGATTCAGGGGTGGAAAATTTATTGTAAACGAGTCTCTGAAGAAATGTACTCTATCAATTTCTTACTTATGCAAATAAAGTTATTTTTCATTTAATTTACTTTTACTTGTTGCATACTAATATTTACCTAACCGAAATCATTTGATACATTTAGTTTCAACTTTAATCATCTTTCTAAAATAGTCAGCATTAAACGCAAGTATCCCGACAATATTCATGCACACTTCCTTTCCCAAAAATTTAGCACAACTTGCCCTAGGATTTATTAGTTTGGTCACTCAAGCAATAAAATTAAAACTAAGTGATTGTTTACCAAAAATACCGGCGAACAAATTGGCATACCCAATGGGACCTGTTTGGGATTTTTTTTAATTATTTCTTTAAAAAATTGTTTGCATTTTGTTTCTTTGATGTGAATTTATCTTGCATCTAATAATGTGGTATGCATCTGTACTTTTATGTGCTTGAGGAGTGGTAGAACTTTTGTCGAAATGGTTCTTCCCAGGAACACCTCACTTTCCTAAAATAAAGCTCCAGATACAAAACAACTTGTCACATCCACAGCTGGAACCATAGAGAACACAAATCTCATAGGGATCAATGAACCTATCCTCACCCTAGTAACAAGTGCAATGTCCATACCATAAAGGAAATCCCTTGAAACTAGTGCCATCATAAAACCTGGAATATAAGAAGGCTGAAAAGTCCCTAAAGTTACCAAGTTTGAAGGAAATACAAGTGAGTCGACTGTCGAACATATCGCGCAATATCAAACTAAAGTAGGCAATATAACAAATAATGAGAATTTGAAAATGAGATTTTCCCCAAATTCTCTAACGTAAAAATGCCTTTACTTGGTTCACGATACTCCCTCCTCATTCCATACATAATTTTAACCAATTGGAGAGAGTGTTCCATGAACAATTTTATATAGAGCAGTCGAAGATTAGTCTCAAACAATAGGCTAGTGTTGTGCGCAAATCGCCTGAGTCAATCAATGATTACCTAAATAGGTTCAAGATGTTGAAGGCAAAGAGGTCGAGAAGGCCAGAACAAGGAAATTCCATTAAAACATTTGACAGGTCGAATGCCTAAAGGCCAGAACGAGTGAATTCCATAATAAAGAGAAGGTTTCCTATATAGAGGTAAATATAGAGACCAGGAATATGGTGTAGGATACGAGAAGGTCGAAATGAATGATGTAAATATGGAGGAACTTAAGTCATGACCTCCCTACGTTTGTAAACTGTTGAAACCATCCGACGGAAAGAATTCAGTCGAACCAAAAAATGACAAGTTTGTCACATAACCATACACCTTTGACGTAACTAAGTGCGACGAGATTTTTGACCTTTTAGTTGTTGATGGCCAAATCATAGTCCATAAGGGACTAAAAACGCCACCATTGAAACAACGAAAGAAAAGAGGATTTTGTAAGTTTCATAACGTTTTGGATCATAAAACTTCTCATTATGTCCTTTTAAGAGATTTGGTGCAAGGAGCGTTGAACGAGGGAAGGCTAAAGTTTCCTGATAAAGCTAAAGCCCAAATGTAGGTGGATTCTAACCCCATGCATATCAAAGACGCAAAGTGTAACACCCCGAGTTAATTAATCGTTTATTTAATTATTTGATTAATTTAACTGATTAATTTTTATATAAATAATTATTTTATGAGATTTGAGACGTGTTTGGCCGGTGTCGGTATTTGTGTTAAATTGCGATGATTTAATTAGTTTTGGTGGTCTTTAATTAATTAAATAATGAGAAATTAGTAGAAAGTTGAGAGAATATTAAGAGGTGGGTAAGAAGTGTAAATAATAGAAATTGGATGGTTAGTGGAGAAACTCATGTTTGATTTGGGCCAAAAGTTGAATTAAGAGAAGTTAATTATGTTATGTTATATATTTAGAAAATTAGAAGAAATAAGGGGTTTTTGAGAGCTTTTTGTCAGAACGTGAAAAATAGAAGAAGATGAGAGCGGAGGAGAGGATCTTAGAGATTGCTTGAGAGCTTGATTTTCTGGATTTATAAGGTAAAGAGAAGATTATTCATACAAGGGTGCCTTAATCATGAAAGGGTAGAGAGGTTTCTCTATTGCTTTATATGAAAATGATAGATGATGAGTGTGATTCTGTTTTATGCCATGAATTAATGTGAAATTCGTATTTGATGTTTTGCTGCTTCATGTTCATGAGTTAACTGATTACATGATGAATTTTATGTTGCAATTGATGAATGTTTGAATCTATGAACATAACCTTGAGTCTATGATTAAATGGTGAATTAATGTGTTAATTTATGTGAAATTAACATGTTTAGTGTGACATACTATATGTATGATGAATTATGTGCAATTGGGTGTTTTGGGGATCAAAATTGGAGCTTTGGAAGTGCTCAAATGGCGATAATCATGTTTTTGCATTTATATACAGTGGTAACCGATTAACGCATTAGTGTTGTTGATATATATATATATATATATATATATATATATATATATATATATGTGTGTGTGTGTGTGTGTGTGTGTGTGTGTGTGTGTGTGTGTGTGTGTGTGGAGACAGAATATTCCCTAGAATTTTTTCCTATTCAGCTTTCACTATGTTATTCGACACACGGTTTAATCTAAATGTGTCTTAGTCTTGCTTATTTCAACATGGTATCTAGAGCCTTCTAAGAGTTAATTATTTCTTCGTTGTGCTTTACCCAGTTGATCCACTGTCTTCCAATGAGAAATTATTTTACAAAACGTGTTATCACTCTGATTTACCTCCCAATTTTCAAAACTCTCTAGTAACCACCCTGCCGCCACTGTCGTCATCACTATTCTAGCAAACTTTCAGCGGCGTTCCGGAAAATTGACCCCACAATTCGAATTTCCGCCTATCGATCTGGCCGTCGCACTTTTTCCAGCTGTCAGAAAGTCACATATGCGCCCCATGTGTCGCTCGCTTCCCTATGCATGGGCCTCACACACCACCGATGTCCCGCACATGCAAGCGCGTTCGACGGCTGATTTTGGCCATTTTTCTGCCGATCAACTCATATTTCTCCATTTGTTCTAGATCCGACCTCAATTTTACTTCTTGACTCACGAACAACGGTGCTCCAGTTCAAACAACCCCGGTTTCACTCTGTTTTTTATTGTCCAATCCATGGGAGACACTGATTATGGTTTCAGGGATTCGTTTACCAAAGTTCCGCTTATCCCATTTGAAAAAATAACCAACTCATCCAACTACAACATATGGGTTGGTGCTGTCAAATGTGGTTTCATGGTCAGGGATATGAAGATCACATAACCATAAAAGTGGATGTTGTTACCGCCGCCAAACTTGCTAAAAGAAAGACCCATGCATCTATGTGCATTGTGATATGGTTTTCCATAACACCTAATCTCCAAGCGTAGTACCAAGCCTTCTTCATTTGTTATGAGATTTGGGAAAAGGCCAAGAAAGTCTTCTCCCAAAATGTTCATTGTCTATACAGTTTCATCCGCCAAATTAACACTATGAATTTGGAGAATATGGATATGCATGTCTGAGTAAGCTTGATGCCTTGAGAGAAAATTATGCCACCCTCATGCCTTACGCAAAATATGAAACAACTCATGTCGAACAACATATTAAATTTTTCATGTGTAATTAGGTCTTCCCAAGATACAAAATTTGGTTCCTAGTTTATCTAAATTATCCATTTTATATTATGAGTCTTGTCAGTTAGGGAAACATACTTGTAGTCACTTTCCCGATCGAGTTAACAAATGGGTTGCATACCCTTTTGCTTTAGTTCAATCCGATGTTTGGGGCCTCTCGCATACTGTGTCTACTTTTGAGTCTAGTTATTTTGTAACTTTTATTGATGATTTTTTACGTTGCACTTGGCTATTTTTAATGAAGAACATATCTGAATTATTTTCTATTTTTGAACAATTTTATCGAGAAATAAGAACTCAATTTGGTTTGCCTATTCGTACCCTAATGCACGTGAATATTTATCCCAACAATTTCAAACTTTTATGTCATCCAATGGTATTTTGCACCAAACATTTTCCCTCATACACCTCAATAAAATGGGGTAGCCGAACGCAAAAATCGGCATCTTATAGAAACTACTCGGGCTCAACTTCTCCATAGTAATGTTTCTCTCCGATTTTGGGGAAATGTTATGCTCGCGACATGTTACCTTATCAATCGAATGCCCTTATTTGTCTTTAATAATAAAATCCCTCATTCAATCATGTTTCCAAACTCTCCCCTTCACCCAATTCCTCCTCGAGTCTTCGGGTCAACATGTTTTTTACAGAATCTCTCCCCTGGACTTAATAAAGTATCAGCTCGATCACTAAAGTGTGTCTTTCTTGGTTATCATTAATCACATAAGGGTCATCGTTGCTATTTCACATACTCTACAATGATACCTCATATCAGCCGATGTTACCTTATTTGAGCTTGTTTCATATTTTGAGTCCAACCAAGTAACTCTAGAACCCCTTCAGAAGAGTACTCCCACACATCTTCCAAAAGTCCCATCTCCCATTATTCCTCATCATTCTATGGAACCTGGCCCTCTAGATACCCCTTACAGTTGACCCCTCCCCCACTTCTCGTCCACTTCAAACATATCAACGTCACCAACCAACATATGTCGTACTTATCCCTGAGGTCATATATGTCACCGAGGTCATTGCAGACTCTCCTTCGGTGCCTTTTCCACCACCGGATTTGATCCTGCAACCTGAGTTCGATCTTCTGATTTCCCTTCAAAAAGTTACTACCTTTGTTTTGTATTATAAGTCGCTTTGGAATAATATTTTATACCACAATATAAGTCACTTTATGATACCAATGAATCATTAATGTTATGTTTCCTATTATACCCTTAAATATTTATTATTCTCTCTTCTTTCAATTATGTCAATTTGTCTTTCCAATACCATTAATGAAGGACAATTTTGTAAAACCTTTCATAATTTCTCTTTTTTATACAACAATTATTACATTTATTAATATGTCTGAAAAGTAAAAACTGACTTATAATAAAAAACGAAGGGAGTATATGTCAAACACATAATCTTTTTCCATATTATATTGATTTATGTTATCATCGTCTTCCCCCTTTACAATATACTTGTTTGTCTTCTTTGTCTTCTGTTTCTATTCCTAAAACTCCAGGTGAAGCATTATCTCACTCTGAGTGGAGGCAAGTAATGATTGATGAAAAGTGTGCTCTTCAAAGCAGTGGTACCTGGGATCTGGTTCCTCAACCCCCTGGAATATATTTAGTAGGTTTTCATTGGCTCTATACAACGAAGGTTGGACCATATGGTAAGATCAACCGTTTTAAAGCTCACTTGGTAGCCAAAGAATACACTCATATTTTTTGGTTGGATTATAGTGATACCTTCTTGCATGTAGCCAAGATGGAATCTGTTAGACTTCTTCTAGCCATTGCAACCATTCAACATTGGCTTCTTCATCAACTTGACATCAAAAATTCCTTTTTACATGGTGATCTTGAATAGGAAGTATATATGGAACAACCACTTGGGTTTGTTGCTCAGGGGGAGTCGTCGAATATGGTTTGTAGGCTACACGTCTCTCATTATGGTCTTAAGCAATCTGGGAGAGCTTGGTTTGGTAGATTCAACATTGTAGTACAACAATTTGGTATGGTTCGTAGTGAAGCTGACCATTCTGTTTTTTATCGTTACTCGGCCCAATGGTGTATCTATCTTATTGTGTATGTAAATGATATTTTCATAATTGGTAGTGATCAGTAGAGAATACTATAGGTGAAACAACATCTCTCGAATCAATTTCAGATAAAAGATCTTGGTAAACTCCGATGATTCTTGGAAATTGAGGTGGCCTAATCTAAAGATGGTTTGATGATTTCCCAGCAGAAATATGCTAAGTATATTTTGGAAGAAACAAGGGTGTTGAATGCTAAACCAATTGATATTCCAATGGATCCAAGTGTCAAACTACTACCCAATCAGGAGGAGCATTTATCTGACCTAGGAAGGTATAAGAGATTAGTTGGAAAGTGGAATTATCTCAGTCACTCGTCTGGACTTTTTTTTTGCAGTTAGTGTGATAATCCAGTTCTTAAATTCCCATTGTCAGGAACACATGAAAGTTGTTATCCAGATTCTGAAATACATCAAATGTGCTCCAAGAAAAGGTATTTTGTATGAAGATAAATGACATAGTCATATAGTTGGATACTTTCATGGTGATTGGACAGGATCACCCATTGATAGAAGATCCACCTCTGGGTATTATGTACTTGTTAAAGGAAAGATTATATCCCTGAAAAGTAAGAAACAAAATGTAGTTTCATGATCAAGCGTCGAGGAAGAGTATAGGGCCATGGCAATAGCAATATATGAACTTATTTGGTGAAAATTGTTGCTCAAGGAACTTCAAGTTAAAGAAGCAAGACCAATGATACTTATTTGTGATAATCAAGTTGCACTACACATTGCTTCAAATCCAATATTCCAAGAGAGGACCAAACATATTCAAATAGACTGTCACTTTGTCAGAGAGAAGATCGAGTCAAGCAACATCGTCACAAGCTTTGTCAACTCTAATGATCAATGGGCACATGTGTTTACAAAATCCATGTGTAGCCCCATAGCCAACTATATATGTAACAAGCTTGGAGCATTTAACTTATATGCTCAAGCTTGAGGGGAGTGTTGATATTTACATATGTATATATATGAAGAGAATATTTCCTAGAATATTCCTTAGTATATTCTAGAATAGAGAGTGATATTTATGTAATTAATATTATGATCTATACTTTTTCCTATATAATCCATCTTCTGTTGTGCTATTAGACACATGGTTTAATCTAAATGTCTCTTAGTCTTGGTTATTTCAACAGGTGTAACTGGTTACATCTGAAGATGATAAACTTCTTTTTGAAATTTTTGTGACTGTAACCGGTTACGGGTTTTGGTTAACTGGTTAAAGCTATTGTGTTTTCTAGAAATGTTGGTTTTTCATTTCCAATTATTTTTGTTGTAACTTTAGTTCTATAAGTTCAAATTAGGTTCATTTGAAACCTTGTATAGCTAACGCGCAAAGCTACCTCATGGTAGTGCCTTGTGAGATAATTGAAGTGTGAATGCATGTTCAATATATGGACAAATGTTGTGAATTATATGCATAAATGTGTGAATTATTGTACATGTTTAATGATGAAGCGATGTTAAGATGATTTAATATGATTGAGTGTTGTGCATGGATATGTATTTGATATGGTGTTCCTGTTGTGAAATGCAAGTTTAATTATGTGATTTATTGTACATACTTGCTGATGATTGATGAGTGGAGTAGTTCGGGTGAGAATTAGTGGTGATGCATTGAATGCATGATCGTTTACAATCAGAGTGGGGTGTACTCATTGCTATGTGGTCGTTGTTGCATGAATCATTACGATCATAGTGGGGTTGTATATATTGTCATGTTATTGTATGATTGTTTATAGTCAGAGTAGGGTTGCATTCATTATTGTGTTGTTGTCATTGCATTGTTATATGCCATGCATCATATATTATCGTAGTTGTGAAAGAGGCTAGTCACAAGTTCAGAGTGAGGACTAGTAACTTGTCTCAAGCTCAGAGTGGGAGCTTGGAGCTTAGAGTGGAGGTTTGAGATTCAGACAGGGGACCTGGTTTGTATGAAAAACCAAATGTTAAGTCGATATTGCATGCATATAGAGTTGAGTTGGGAGTCCGATTCAGAGTGGGGACCGTGACGAGCATGAGTTAAGTTGATGTTGTATTGCATTACAAAAAGGTTATGCATATGAGATGTGTGAGCGTTGTTAAATACTCTTGTATGGAATTGTGTGGTTTCGAATATGATGAAAAACATTGTGATTGATAATATATCGTGATGTGGGTGAAATAGGAATACGTGTTATCGTGGTGCACGATTAATATGTGCGTGATTTGTGATGTGTGGATCTACTCTAATTAGTTTGTACATCGATTATTATTTGAATGTATTCTAACCCCTTTTTGTGTTGTTACATTTGTGCTCCTCTAGAGTACGAACAATCAGGTACCTGGGTAGGAGCTTGATATTGAGGATGGCATTGTGCCTCGTTAGTTGCTTGTCGACCGAGTTGTATAGTTGGAGTCGCTTTGATATGTAACACGAGGGGAACGAGTTGTTTATTTTATTCTGATTATGTTGCATATCTTATTTATTTTGATGTTGGTCCACTTTTCAAAACTAATAGTGTTGTTGGCTCTTTTTAATGCCAAGTATTTTATAATTCTGTTGCTTATTAAATGATTTAATTTTCAATTATGTGGTTCATATATTCTTTGTTAATGTTTGAGTAGCATCCAACTTAAAGGATTTTATGCATTACACATTTTTTATTTAATTAATTCTCGAGTCGAGAAGTAGGTTGTTACACATACTATGTTGAACCATTCGAATGTTTAATGGTCAAGGCTACTGAGAGTCGCGACGTGGCAATGGAAATTTCTGAGTCGGAGTATGCTGAGAAGGTCAAGGTGGGTTACCTCACTGCTAAGGTGGAACTTGTCGATTTCCTTAACATATGCAAATGAAAGGCTTAGAAGTGATGTTGTGCCTCGGGTGTAGCACTGTGTTTGATAGAAAGGCTACTGAAGGCCTTGAAAAGATTAAGCCACAACCTTATAAGGGGGTAAATGGCCCCAGTCAAGGCCAAATTATGCTTTCAACAAAAGAGGTATCTCATATAGGACATAGAATATGGCCACAGGCTACAAAGAAGGTCGACACAAGACCTATGTACCTCAGTCAAAGGCGCTATTTGGGAAATGGATAGCCCTCCCCCCTACACACACACACACACACCATAAAACATACACCAACCAAAAGAATGGAGAAGTGTTGACTCTAAACACGACTTGGAAGCACCTGAATAGCCCTCAGGCCACCAAGAACAATCCTTACAATCCAAATTATAAGGGGAAAAACCCCATGACTCGAACATAATGGAGAAGGTATCAACGCCAAAAGAAGGTGTTCTGAGAGATGCCATGTTCTAGTAGCGACAAAAACCAATAAATTGACAAAAAGATAGCCAAAAGGCCGATTAAAGAAAAAGTCTTTCCCCCACATTCACCTATCGAACCTAAGGCTGAATTGGAAAAAAATTCTAGTGAAGAAAAGGGTAAATCCACCTTTGTCAACCAACAAGGATGAGGGTAAATACGAAGATTGGGAAATGATAGCATATAATTTCTTAGAGTTAGAGGATAATTTTAATGTCTTGTGCAACATGGTGTCAGTGCAGCCTATCAAATACGATGTGGTGACTGAAGTAACTAACGTAGAGAAGGAATATTCTGCAAATGAGATGGCAGAGAACAAGCCATACTGTCATTACATAATGAATAATTGTTGTGTCGAAGATGCAAGAATTTCGTTGCAAGAACTTTGAACTTTAAATAGAGAGGAAATTGTTTTTTTCACAGAATCACAATGTTGATTATGACACTCATTATGATTCGTTACATCAGAAATGATGACGAAAAGGTTTTATATGTGCATGAGATTAAGCATTGAAAATGGTTGAAAAAAGTTAGTTAGATTCGAATAAAGAGAATTTCATGATTTGAATCAAATGAACAAGTGAAGTGGAATAAAAGAAAAATATATATTTTACCCATTTTTTTAGTTGACTCGAATCATGAGAGAAAGTGTGATGTGAATTAAACACCCTGCGATTGGAATCATGTGTTAAATTTGATTTTAATCAAATAGGCTGAGCTAAGTGAAAAAATATGGAAAAATTGCATGATTCGAATCATGCGTAAAGTGTGATTTGAATCATGTGTAAAGTGTGATTCAAATCAATTGAGGCAGAGGTGACCTAGAGTTTGATGATTCTAATCATATGTAAAATGTGATTCAAATCAAAATGTTTTGAAAATTTCTGGTTTCCAATTGTCCAAAATGATTTGAATCAGGATTTGTGCTTGATTCGAATCAAACAGCCAAAACTTTAAGGAGACTTTGAGATTTTTCTTTCCACCTAACTTGAACCAATATCATATATGGATCTTATTCCAGTGACCAATGGTTTATGCATGTTAAAAATGAATCATTTCAAAACTTGACTCAGAAACGTGCAATCATGAAGGAGACTCAATAATTGAAAGTAAATAAAAGATGAAAGCGATAATTCAAGCAACAAAATAAATGTATTGGGGTGCTCCTCCTGAATGTATTAGGGGCATGCAACTACATTCTCTCCCTTTTTTATGATTTGCATGCTTTCACTTGGAATTGAGTCGAACTTGAGTAAAACGCAAAAAAAAACCCTTATGCCCCCTATAAACATTGCATACAAACCACAACATAAAATGCATAAAACAATTCAAGACTCGTTACAACTTCTCCCCCTTTTAAAACATCAAAAAGAGATAGGTCGAAATGCGTCTAAAAACCAAATAAACAACCATCAACAAATAACTCCAATAAACATATGAGCTAAACATCTAAGAAGCGTATACAACAAAAAAGATTGGATAGAGAATAAAAAGAGGTACATGTCACAAGCAATAAAAAGCAAATAGACATGCAACACCAACATTTAACATATAATAATCAAGTGATCAAAACTTGTATGTCAAGGAATGCATTAACAATCATAAATAATACATGAACAAGTATACAAATGCTCGAATGCATATAATTAGAAATACACATTTAAAAGATTTAAATGCAAATAAGAACAATCAAAACATATGCTAAAGATGAACAATTAAGATAAGAAGGAAATAAGCAAACCAACACACAACTCTAGAACAAACAAATAAAGTTATATTAACCAGATATAAAAGTTATATAGACATACTAATGTAGTTCGGTAAAAGATAAAATTTTCTATAAAATAGTGTTAGTGAAAACAAGATGTATACCAAATGAAACTAATCAAAATCCTCATTCTATTTAAGTCATGAAGAGTCTAAGACTTCCAAATCCCTAAAAATCTTGTGGAAGGGATCCGATAACAATGGTTTTATAAAAATATCAGCAAGCTGACTTTAATGTTAACGTATTCAAAAACAACATCCCCTTTTTCAATATAATCTCTAAGAAAATGGTGTCGAGTCTCAATGTGTTTGTCCGTGAATGAACAACTAGATTCTTAGTGATGATTATTGCACTAATATTATCTCACTTAATAGAAACATAATCAAGTGTTAAATTATAGTCTAGTAATTATTGTTTTAGCCATAAGACTTGTGCACAATAACTATTAGCGGCTACATATTCAGCCTCAACATTAGAAACAACAACAATATATTGCTTCTTAATGTGCCAAGAAAGTAAATAACTTCCAAATAAGTGACAAGCACCACTAACACTTTTCCTATCCGAATTTCACCCCACGAAATCGGAATCAGAAGAACCTACTAAGCTACAAGCACTACCTTTAGGATACCAAAGACCGTGATGGAAGGTTCCTGTAATATACCTCAAAATACGTTTTACAATCTTAAAATGGGAATCCTTAGGTGATGCTTGATATCTAACACACATGCATACACTAAACATGATATCTGGCCTACTTGCGGTTAAATAGAGTATGGATCGGGTTATACCTCTATACCTAGTTACGTCAAAATACACTTCGTTTTCATCTTTATCAACAAGCACATTTAAGGCCATGTGTGTTGAGATACTCTTTGAATCTTTCATATCGAACTTGTTTAGAAGCTCTAAGCAATATTTCATTTGACTTATTAAAGTGTCTTCTTCAGCTTGTTTGATTTGCAATCTTAAGAAGTATGTTAGCTCTCCCATAAGTGACATCTTAAATTCTCCCTACATCAAACTTACAAACTCTCGACAAAGAGATTCATTAGTAAACCCAAAAATAATATCATCTACATAAATTTTAACTAAGAGAATATGTTTTTCCTTATGCCTTATAAACAAATTGGTGTCAACTTTCCCACGATTGAATCCTTGTTTGATCAAAAATTCACTCAATCGCTCATACCAAGCTCTAGGAGCTTGTTTGAGACCATAAATGGCTCTTTTCAATTTTAAAACATGCTTAGGATTATCACGATCCTCAAAACCCAGGGGTTGTAATACATACACATTTTTGTTTATATGGCCATTAAGAACATTATATTTAACGTCCATCTGGTAAAGCTTAAAGTTTAGGCAGCATGCGAGAGCCAAAGTAAGTCTACTAGCCTTTAGACAAGCTACAAGAGCATAAGTCACCTCATAGTCTATTCCTTCAACTTGATTATATCTTTTTGCCACTAATCTTTCTTTATTTCTAGTAATTACACCATTTTCATCCATCTTGTTCCTAAATACCCATATTGTGTAATGGCGGTTTTATCGACCAAACGCGGAACAAGGTCTCAAACGTCATTACATTAAAATTGGATTAGTTCTTCTTGCATAGTAAGTAATCATCCCTCATTAAGTAAAGCATCGGATATCAATTTAGGTTCAATATGAGAAATGAAAGCAGAGTACTTACAGAAATTATTAACATGTGACCTAGTATTTACATCTCTTTTGACGTCTTCCATAATTTGATATAACAGATAATCCTTTGCAATTGTCTAATCTTAAGACAGTTGGTTCGAGGTCTCTTGTTTATAATTCTCTTTATCTTTTTTAATATTCTCATCCTTTGTTGAAGAAATAGAATCCTCTTTAAAAGTAGGAGATGTTTTAACCAATCATTAAAGATTGAAAAATTGAAAGAAATAAAAAACATACTCATCCTTAATATAATAAGTGTAAAGACTTTAAATTAAAATAAACGGTTGAAATGCAATTCAAGTTTAAAATGTAACTGACTATGTTAGTTAGATTATTAGACTTTATTAGTGTTTGTAAGCTCAATTAGCGTTGTATAAATAATTATCATTAATTTATTGATTAATCGTAAGGTTATTGATTCAAGTACATTATTATTTTTTACTTATTTAGCTATTAAAATTACTTATAGATTATCAGTAAAGTTTAGCTTAATTAATAATATAAATATTAGTATTATCAAACTGAACATATTTGAATTTAATTATAAACCCGCCTAATTGTGCATGTGAATTTCTTAATTATTATCATCTCATATACAAATACAAAAACTACTTCAAATGAGAAATCAATCTTTTAAACAAATTCACAAATATATTTGAAGTTATTTACACTTAAACTTCTTAGAAACTAAATTTTTCTTAAGAAAGGAAAAGCTTATCTTTGACCTTTGCCGACACTACCTTTTTAATATCACAAACACTTAATTAAGATAGAACATGTTTTCAACGCTATGTTATAAGCTTTGTCAAAAAAACACTATCTTATAAGCTAAGCCAGCCTTAACATTATTTTGATATTTGATTGGTAGTTGTTAGGGTTTGTTATGTCTTTTACTTACCCACGTGATATTCATGACTTTTTCGGTTTTAATTTCTTATGCGTGTGATGTGATGTTCATGAACACGGAAGCTTCCCCTTTAAGAAACAAACTAACATCATGCAAACAATTACCAAACACAAGTTCACAATGTCACAACCGATTCTACTCTCAACATATCTCATGCCAAACTTATAGCATGATTGATTAAGTTGGGAGCAAAGTAATGTATTCATAGTATCATGTCATTAACCTAGGTTTGAACATATCATCAATCTTTCTAAATTATAACTAAGATTTCTCGTGTAGGTTCTTTTATTGATTTTTTTATTGTAATTTTCGTAATAAAATTGGTCAGATTAAAATTATTTTAATTTGGGAGGGTCTTTTTTTTTATGATTCTTCGCATTTTTTATTAAAAATCTATAAAATAGAAATGCAATAATAGTAAAAGTACTCAAAAGTAATAAAATGAAATATTAAAAATATAGAGTATGAGATACTCTCTTTACTACACCAAACTTGAGTATTTCCTTTAAAAAATGAGATTTTAAAGTTTACTTATTTCAATGAAAAAATTTAAATTGACACTACTTATCAAAATACTTATGTATTTTTTCTCAAATTTTACTTTTATTTTCATATCTCGGGATGGATAAACCAAAATACTGTGTTACTTAATTAATATATATGTCATTTTATCATAAATTTGAAAAAAATTCTAAACAATCTTTTAAATCAATGTTATAAACACATCTTTGAGGTCTTAAAAATTATTACATGATTTGTGTTATGGTAGGATAAATTTGGGCAAAGTGGGCTAATTTTTGGAGTTATGCATTAAATTCCTCCATTTTTTAAACTTTTCTAAAAAATTGTAGTGTTACATGGATGCACTAATTTTCAGGAAAAAAAAATAACGAACAATGATTATTTGGCCGAAGTCTTACTTGTTAAAGTATTTCAAAGGTGAAATATAATTGAGCTTGATTTCCATATTTAGTCGTTATTCTTCCTTTAGTATTTTTGAGTTTTCATTGAACTTAATTATTTGGATTTTGATACATTATTATAAATAATATATTTTATAAAGATATTTCCATCTCACTCGACAAAAAAAATGAGTTGTAAACCACGGACACGTCACATTTTAATTTATTTTTTTTAAATACCATATATTCTCAGCAACTACGTTTTAGCACATTTTAATTATTTATTTTTTAAATTTATGATATATTATTCCGGTTTTGCTGAAAATCGAAAGATAAAGTATTTAGAGGACACTTCTTTGAATCCAAACACATATATTTTATCACCTTTTAATTTTTTTAATTTTTTTAATTTTTTAAAGAAAATTTAAAAAAATTGATGATTTATTACCTCGATTTTTCTTAAACCCAATGGTTAACGATGGCCAAGACGCTGTCAAATCATCAATCCACATGAAATATTAGTGATCCGCGTGAAACTCTCACTAGTCGATCAAAATGTCGCAACTAACCATCTTAGATGTAAAGTACTGAAATTTAAACTTAACGTATTGAAAAGAATGATAATAAAAGCAAAAGCAGCAAAATATTTCATGGTTAGTTTCTTAACATAATTTTTTCTCTAGTAATTTTTTAAAAAAAATGTTTAATGTTAGTTAGAAAAATATGAAAGTGACTTATTAATGTTAATCGTAATCGTATCAAGTAAAATGTTTAATATTATTGTTGTTGTTGAAATTTAGTATTTAATGATTCTATTAATTTTGTTTATTTGTTGTTGTTGTTATTGAGATTTAATATTTAAAGATTTCATGAATTTTGTTGTTTTTGTTGTTGAGATTTAATGTTTAAGAATTCTATTGATTTTGTTGTTGTTGTTATTGGTGCTGTTGATGATGAAAAAGATTTAGAATTTATCAACAAATTTGATGTTTTGCAGATTAAAACGAAGAGATGAATAAAATAGGTTAAAAATAATTTGTAAACGGGACTCTACCACTCGGTTATTGTTGAAACCTGAGGTAAAACATAGCAAAGTTTTGAAAATTCAAAAAATGTAATTGTTGGAGATCGAACTCATGACCAGTCCCACTTTTTTCCTCAATTTTAAAAAATCAAGAGGTAAAGTGACAAATTCCCGTATATACTTCGTTATGTCGTCTGTATAACCGAGGTTATATCCCTCCGTGTCTGAGGTGAAATTGAATTATTTGTATTAATGATACCTATTTTCTTTCCTAATATATCAAATTCTTATTTATCATTGAAGCACAATAGTAAGATAAAATTTAAGACATATTAAATCTCAAAATTCGAATAATTTCATTATTAAAAAATAGAAAGTAATTATAAATTTGGTGTCATGAGTATTACTCATCAACACAATCACTAAATTAAACTTAAAAATGATTAAACGAAATCAACATAGAATAAAGAAAAAAGAAAATAAAATATAAAGTAGAAAATAAAAATAGAATGACAAATCCTTGTTTTCATAAGTTGCCTCTCATTTAGTGCTCATTTAACATTATTAAGTTGGCGTCTCCCTTCCTAAGTTAGGGAAGATACTTCCTAATTATAGTAACATAAACTTTAGCTTTCAATATCATGGATGTGTCTTCCCCAACTTCCCTTTTTGTCGTAACATAATATGACAGCTTGAGTCAAGATGGTATGTTTGAATTTTCATTGAAAAAAATATATTGTATGAATAGTTTTTGCGTTCTTTTGACCAAGAATCACTCTACTACCATAATTTGAATAGTTCGCTCCAAGAAGTAGGAGTGTAATAATTTGAATCTAGACTATTTCTTGGATATTCACCCATGTAATTTGGGATGGCACTGATCATTCTCACGACCATTGTCCCAAAAATCATACATCTAATCTTGTTGTTCATGTTGATATGGGACATGTATCCAATCAAATTGATTATTCAATGAATGAATCTAAAAATAAACTTTTCCTTATAAATAGGACTAGAAATATGTATCTGAATAATCAATGTTCATTCATTGAATAATGCTAGATAATTTATAAATAAAATTAAATTAAAATAGTGTTATCTAAGGAGGACTTAGTATAAGAGAATTATCCATTCAACCAACTGAAATTTTTTGTTATATACAACTCATCACCTAAGAAAGGCAAGACTTTTGATTGTTCCATCCCCTCACAAAAATTATCATACAAAAACAATCAGACATAAATTCAGGCCTGATTAATGATGGAACAGAACCTAGTAGTTTGCAATATTACATATATATATATATATATATATATATATACCTCAGATTTCATAATCTATGTCTGTTACATTCTGCGACTCGGCGGGCTTAACCAACTCTCCTTGCTCGTTGAACTGATCGAAATTCCGACACGGTTTCGGAAAAATGGTCCCTATTACCTGACCTTCCACAAACGCGCACTGAAAGATATGTTTCTTTTTGTATGTTATCCCAACATTCATATCTTGGAAAGTTACGTTTCTAACTGGAATCTCTTTGCTACCTAGAATTTGTACCGGAACACGAACTCCCTCACCGCGGACATTGCTGAAACTTATGTCTCTGAGAGTTGGAAGTGCGGAAGGGTCATATCCGGCATCAGGGTGTTCGTTGTAATTGGTCTTGATAACAATTCCAACACGGACGTTATGGAAAGTTAGATTCCGGTAAGTTATTTGGCGAACGTATCCGCCTCTTCCAGGTGCGGTCTTGATCCTGATGGCACGTCGAGATTCCCATACAAGAATGTTTTCGATGGTGACGTTGGATACTCCACCAGACATCTCGCTTCCTATGGAGATGCCAGCACTGTTGCATTTCGCACAGAGAACAATATGCACAGACTCAGAATAATCCAATGACTAATATTATACATTGATTATTCAATGAATGAATCTAAAAATAAACTTTTTCTTATAAATAGGACTAGAAAGAGTAACATTTTTCAACAAACGCATAAAGAACAATACGATGAAAGATATGCAATAAGTAAAGTGAGTTGAGCAAGAAATTCACTTTACCTGACATTAGAACGAACGACAAGGTTTCGGATTAGAATGTTCTTAGAAGGCTTTCCGTAAGCAATTCCATATTGATCCCAGCCGCTTTTTATCGCAATTGCATCATCCCCGACACTTATGTAACAATCCTCTATCAACATATCCTCGCAAGAATCTACTCATAACAAAGAAACCGGGGTTTGTTAAACTTCTTCATATAACAAACCACCCGATCATATATTAAGATATGAAATTACTTACAGTTTTTTGAGAAAGATACTTGCCTGGATCAATGCCATCAGTATTCGGAGCATGATATACGGGAGCCAATATCGTAACATTTTTTATCGTAACGTTCTTGCAGTCATATGGATGAAGAGTCCAAAAAGGAGAGTCGCGCAGAGTAATATTTGAGATCACGATGTCGCTGGACCACATGATCTGAACAAGTGGCCCCCTTGTGTGGTTGAGAAGCTTATGGAGATGTTTGGTCCACCATGTCTGTCCTTGTCCGTCTATGGTACCATTATGCCCTGTCCATTATGAGAATATATAGAGTCAGAGAAAGTTCTAGACATCTTGTATGTTAAGTGCTTATGTCCAGCATCGGTAGATAAGCTTATATAAGTTGTTCATAAGTCAATCTAAGTGCAGCCTTAATCAGGAACAAGGATGAAAAACCATCACCTGTTATCACAATATCTTTAAGATTTTGACCATGAATCAAACTGCTATACCGCGGCCCAGGACGCTCCCTACCGTATCCATATGAAGGCAATGCCGGCATCAATGGCCAATATTTTTCATCCTATCAATCATCATACAAAATAAGCAAAAGTTTCAAACTTTAATCAACCATCCCATTCATGCACATAAATAACAACCCAAGAAAAATGAAATTTAACAAATCTCAATTATTTCGCAACAAATGAACCAGGATTTAACCGATATGCCCGATCCATATAAACAAGTTTTACGTGCACATCCAATCATATGTCACCATTATGCCACTTGATCATATTAGTTCCTAAAATACCTCTAGAGTCATCTACTTAGTGAGATGTGATTAAGTGCATACAACATTAACAACCAAGTTTTATCTAGAATAGTCAATAGTGGCCAATAGCGGTGCTATCCCGCTATAGCGGAGCGGAGCGGAGACCGGCGTTATCGGAAGAGCCTTAGCAGCGTAGAACACTAAGCGGGTTTTGTCCCGCTATCAACTTTTCCTCTGAAAAACCGAAATTACTCCTTAAATTTAAAACGTTTTAAGAATAATTTGAGATTTTTCAATCCAATTTTAGTTCAGACTCAACCCTAACGCTCCTTCACCTCTATTTCTGCACTTTAGTCGTTCCATAGAAAAATCACAAGATTCTCCCTCACCTCTCTTTGCACTTTGTTATTCCCTCTATATTTCATATGTTTATAATTATTATTCATGTAATTTGTCAAAAACATGATCAAATGGCAGCCATCCCACTATACGCTATGTCACTATCCCATTTTTGAGGTCGGCTGCCCTGCACCGCTATTTGGGATTGACTACTCCGGTCTTATCTCACTAAATGAGATCGGCTACATGGATCAACTTCCTCCATAATGTTCTATCCAGAATCATGCTTCTATCCAAATTATTAATCTCCATATTTTTCTTAATAACTTCTCTTATAGAGTTTATAGGTCTTCCTTTACCCTTAACTATTTGATCTTCATCTGATCTTCTCTCTACATGCTCAAACCACCTAAAACCATCTAAGTCAATTTTCCACCATTTTTTCTACTACAAGTGCAACCCCAACACTCTCTAATATTGTCATTTTTTATCTTATCATGCCTAATCTTACCGGACATCCAACGCAACACTGCATGAGAGTAAACTATTTTGCATGCATATAACTAAACTCATCAACAAAATCCTAAACCAAATATGAATAACCAAACATAAATCTACAATAAACACATCCAAAAAAAAAATGCACCTGAATTCCAAGAATGACAGCATCATGAGCAAGAAAAAGAGTCATATGACTAGTGAGATTAAAGGGGGCAGTAAGCCAAAAACCAGGTGGCACATTCAACTGAGCACCACCCTTATCCCCAAACTTAGATATAACAGAAACAGCTCTTTCAAAAGCCTGAGTATTAACGGTAACCCCGTCACCAACCCCACCAAAATCAGTCAAATTGAAAACCACAGGCCTCAGCTTCGGTGACTCCCAAACCCTTTCTCCACCCAAAACCAAAAACCCATTAATCGCATTCTTTTGCCACACCAAAAAAACCGAACCAAGAGCTGCAACACATAGAAAAACAAAGAAGAAACTTGTACTCTTGTGAGAGGTGAACACCACCATGATTCAAATTTCTAACACAGTGAATGAAGTTGATTTGGAAAATTGTTATATGGGTTTTTATCAAAATTTAATATTTTAAATTTGAAATAAGAAAGTGGGTTTTGGGGTATCAATCGAGATTTGGTGAAGGTTGAGTGTATTCAAAGTGAAGTTGATGGGGAAATGAGAAGAATGATGTGTAATAGGAAATGGAAATAGGGATGATGCAATTAGAAGCAAGAGAAAGGACAGTGATGTTGAGGATTTGGAAGATAACAGTGGCGCAGATCGCATGTTGTTATTGGAGTTGTTGTTCATGTTCGGAGATTTTAACAGAAGGTAATGTTTTTCTTTTTCGGATCTAAACAACCTTTGATGTCTATTTGATTTTTTAATGCATTATTTTCTTTTATTTTCAAAAATTGTTTATTTTATTATTCTTTTCTTTCTTCTTTTTTAAAAATGAAAGTTGGAAATGCTTATGGGAATATTCAATATTATATTATATAGAAATTAAAAAGTAAAAATATATTTAAAGATGAGGGATGAAATCAAGATTTTTTTAAAATATGGGAGATTTAAACTATATCTGGATTGATAGAAAATAACATAGTAGCATAATAAAACATAACATATCGGAATAGAATGGAGCAGAATAAAATATAGACCATATTTCATTGTTTGGTATTTTATTCCATTACATACTCCGGATATTAGATGGAAGAAATAGAGGATCATATTGAATAGGATGGAATGGATTTTATGATGTTCCATTCCATTCATTATTTGTAAATTTAAATCATGGAAGTTCATTAGTTACCACTACATTCCTTCTCATACCACCAATCTAAACATACCTTAGGATTTGTTTGTATAAGTATTATTTTTTAGTTTTTAAAATTTATTTTATAAATTTTAAAAAGAGTCGTTTGGATGCAAAATAAAAAATAAAATATGTTTTGGGCAAGTCAAATGTCCAATACAAGGGTACAATCATGCGCAAACTCAATCAAGATTACTCAACATATATATCAGCACATGTGACATTCAAGGTATATTTTTTTATCTTCATTTTTTGCTACATTCATCTTGGATTCTATAATTGGTTTGGGTGAAGGAGTGTTAACCTTGAAGGTCAACCCTGCGTCACTGTATCGGAGATCAGCATCGCTGATTTCAGACTCCTACATCATCGATCAACACCAATTTTGGTGTCGTTACGGAACAGTGGTGCCATCTGTGGGAAACGACATCAAATTATTGCAAAATTCCACAATCAAACTCCACAAGCAGATCATTCTTGATCCAAATCTAGATATCTATCATAAACGTCATAAGATGGAAATGATAACCTCATGCGTCACATCGAAAAACTCTGTCAAATCCTCTAATCTAACACCACATTTAATTTCTTTTATCGATGATATATGTACGAAAACAATGTCTAGCAGAAATCTTCCATATTACCTCATCCAAGTAACGACCAACACCAAATCGCAAAGTAAGAACTAGTTGATGCTAGAATTTTTAGATCGCGAGAAGATAATTGGAGTCTCAAACATGGAGTTTCCATTGGTTATATAATAGTCATTGTCACGGATCAAACGGTAACACAATTCCTCATAGACGACGAAACTTTGTGTAATATCCTCTACGTCGACATGCTCGAGTAACTAGGACTTCGTCACTTAGGTCTGAGTCCATGTTGTGGCATATCTCTCTCGCCCTTCAACGATTTAGTAATTTTCCTCTATGGAATGACAGATCTGACGCTTTCGCTTGGAGAATGATAAAGCAAAAGAAAGGTAACCCTTAGCTTCCAGGTAGTTTCGTGTAAGAGTGACTTTAGTGGCATCCATGGCAGATCCTTTATGTAAACCTTTATGTAAAAGCTAGATGTCATGGTTTCTATAGTCCACCTCAAAGTAGCATATCATAGTAATGACGGGAAGCCAGCCGTGATCAACATTGATCACAAAGCAACAATGCATATCCGAGAAGTCACATTTCAAAACCTCCCCACCACACTAGCGGTAACACATAGTCAATGGTCGATCCTAATGTGTGTGAACGTGAAGATAGACTATCCTGAATGGGGTTTTCAAAGTCGTTCAACTTGATAATAATCATGTACGGTCCGTGAAGATAGGGTGTGGGCTCCCTTATATAGTAAGATCGTGTTAATCAAATGTCTTCATGTGAACGTGAATCTTTTTGCTATTTCTCCTCATGAGATACCCAACATCGACCCCCACATTAGCCTGCCATCAGTTAAATGTTAACTTTGGTGCCTGGTACGTCTCCCGGCAAAGCAAAAGGCACTCCCTAGAGAAAGTCGTGATGACTTTCAGCACGGTGGATGGCTTATTGGATTTTAATTTCATTTCTAAAGTGAAGTACACATAATGGCTCTTTAACGTCGTACTAGTTAAGAAGGCCTCAGAGAAGTGAAGGATGTGAGTAGACTATATTGACCTCAATAGAGTATGCCCGAAAGACTCTTATATGTTGCCTAATATAGAAAAACTAGTACACAAGTTGACCTTCATGATCAAACAAGCCAATTACAAGTACAAGGTCATGCCTTTCATAATGAAGAACGTGGGTGTGACATACCAAATATTTATGAACATGGTCTTTAGATAGAAGATAAGTGAAACAATGAAGGTATACATGGACCACGTGATCGTGAAATCCAATCAAGAAGAATCCCATGATCAACATCTCTGGCGAGTGTTCAAAGGAGTCTGACAATATAACATGAGGCCTAACTCAAAGAAATGCACATTTTGAGTGAGATTTGAAAAATTCTTAGGATTCTACCTTATAGAGAGAGGAATTGAATCCAACCCTGACAAGTGAGAAGCGGATGTTCGGATGATTGCCCCAGCCACGAAGAAGGAAGTTCAAAAACTGAACGGTATGCTAATCGCCTCAAACAGAATCATTTTGAAATCCACCCAACATGAATTTCCTTTCTATAGATTATTGAGGAAATAATCAAAGTTTTAATGGACACCTGATTGTGAAACGACATTCGAATCCTTGAGGGAAAAAACAATGGACACACCACAAGTGTTCAACCGACCACTACCCAACAAATTCCTCTACCTATACCTGATAGACTTAGAGGAAGCTATAAGTGTTGTTCTAATCAGGGATCCATATTCCAACCAGAACCTAGTATACTTCATATCAAAGGCCCTAGCCAGACCAAAAATGCATTACTAGAGGATATAGAAAGCAACTCTAGCATTGGTGACCGCATCGTCAAATCTATGAAGGTATTTCCTCATATATTCTGTAATAGTTCGAACAAACCTACCCTTTAAATAAGTATTTCATCGACCAGACTTGTTTCGACGGTTAACGAAGTGGTTCATCGAATTATCGTAATTCAAAGTCTCTTTCAAAGAAAAGAAAGTGTTTAAAGCTCAGTTGCTCGTCGATTTCTTATCAGAAATGACTCTCAGTGTGTTGGATCCAACTCATACTTGGACAATATTCACTGATGGGTCGTCTAATAGTCGAGGAAGTGGTGTTAACGTGATTCTAGAAAACAGATTTGGCCTCGTAGTTGAAGTTTCCTTGCATACAAATTTTCTGCCACCAATAACAAAGTTGCGTACAAAGTAGTGATTTTCGGAGTGACTTTGATAGGAAAAATGGGGGCGGAAAATATTAAATTATGGACAGAGTCCCAACTGGTCATCTCTCAGATTAGAGGAGAAGAACGAGTTAAAGATCATTTACTACAATGATACTTGAAGCTAGCAAGGTAGATGTAAGTCAAACATAATACGTCATCAATCCAAGAGACATGAATTTCTCATACCGAGAAAGGCGTTGTATTACTCATGGATGAAGATGATCGTGTTACTTACTAAGGGGCCATTATTGGAGCTGAATTAGAGAAGCTTCTAGAGGTAATGAAATTTGAAATGAATTCCATGTACACTAACCAATTATAGATTTTTGCGAAACTACCTAAAAGGGTTGATCCCATAAGGTGAAAATGGGTCTTCAAAAAGAAGAAAAACATGGTTGGTAAGGTACAAACCTATAATGCATGACTGGTTACTAAGGGTTTCAAGCAAATTCATGGAGTAGATTATGATTAAAAAATTTCACCATTTGCAATGCTTAAATATGTTCTAATTTTACTTGTCATCGTTGCATATCATTATCATGAAATATAGAAAATGGATGTCAAGACACGTTTCCTTAATCGGAATCTCCATAGGGATCGGTACAAGACGTAACCTATATGCTTTGATAATATAACACCCATATATAATACAAGTCTAAAAGTACATATTATACACAATGTAATACTGGTATTGAAATACATAAGCACCTATTGGCAACATTATACATATTTACATGCCCAAAAAATACAACTATGGCACAATATATACAAGGATGCATAAAATAAAACTAAGATCTAGATCATTCTTAGAATGATCTCAAAATACATATCTACACTGCGGAAATGCCACCCAAAAAGTATTGAGTCATCAAGGACATCAAGTCATTTTGCCCTTGTCCTTTACCTGTACAGAACTTCCTGAAAAATAACAACAGTCATGGGGTGTCATAATAATCCCAGTGTGTTCCCTATCTTATGGGTCCACTAGGATCTACAAGGTTTCTAATCAATTCCTACCTCAAGTAAAAGGGTAAATAAGACTTAAGTAACGGGAACTCCAGCAATGTATGAAAACATGCCTCTTGAGTTCATCTAACTCAAACAATCACTAATTGGAAACCATGCCAAAGTATATTTCCTCGGCCAACCCTACATCTATGATTATTAAACATGGGTCACGGATCCTTGTATTATACTTTGACTTTCTTATGGATTTCAGATTCCAAGTGATAGCAATTCACTTCAAGAATTGTCCCTCCTTTTGGGACTCCAAACCCACTTAAAGCCTTTTCCTCGTATAGGACTCTAACCCACTTTGAGGTCCACTATGATACTCTAACCCATTTGGTTGCATCATGGGACTCTAACCCATTTGGTTGAGCAAATTATTGGTTCATACATCCCAATTCTTACTTTATATAAGTGTGGTAACTTGGGACGACACAATAATGGGGTTGTTTCTGATTACGTGACTAGATAAAAAAACTATGTGATTGTATTCGACAACCACAAGTTGATCACATTCACCCTAATATCATGCCATTACTACATGTTCCATACAATTCATATCATTCCTAAGTATGGTGATCACTCATCCATGATACTCACCTATGTATCATATCGTATAAGCATTATCGTCTAAGTTATTCGTCATACCCTACTTATCTTCCGAATCCATTCAATTAAATATGCTTCGAAGGTTTTCTCACAAATCATTATGATTTTTTAATCATATTATCACATTCACACAACAATCAAGTCATAACATACTCATCATGCTACCATATATGGAATATAGTTAAATCAATGATAGTTCCATGCCCACACATCATATGATAAGTTACATGACTCGTAAGATGGCTTAGGAACCTTGGAAAACATGGTTTTTGAAAGAAACAGGGGATACAATCGATTGCATAAAGGATGCAATCGATTGAATTAGCTTCCTCAACTCTCTGTTTCTAAAATTTTGTGAATTAATTGATTGCAACAAGTGTGCAATCGATTTCACAACATGTTTTTGGTAATTTTTCACTATTTTGGAAGATGCAGTCGATTGAATGATATGTGCAATCAATTGTCACTGTAACATTTATCAAAAATACTTGTCTAAACATGTTTTCTTGCATCCATATCCATGTTTAATTACTTCTAATAGCAACAACCCATAGTACACAAGAGTCATATGGTATAGATTCACAAAACATATAAATATGCATCATAATAGCAACAACAATATTTCATCACATGAATAACACAACAACCATAGCAAAGCATGAGTGATTCATTTGTTCATAGCAACTTTCATGACTAAGATAGAACACATAGAAACATCTCATGAATCATTATCATTTATTCTATGTTCTCAACATAAACCCTAGTTTCTATTCTACCAAAAGTCTTAACTATAACTTACCTTAGAGAAATAGATGAAGATGAAGAGAGATTTGAGATGAGATGAATCCAAGCTTCTTGTTCCTCCAAGTTTCTTCTTTCCTTCTCAAGTTTCCTTTTTCTCCCCATATTTCTCTTCTTTCTCTGTTATGCTTACTGATAGAATGAAAAATGATACATAGAGAAAAGTATCATTACATGTGGTGGGTAATTGGAAAATGGGTGGAAAACATATGGTGGATAATTGTGGTCATAAAGAGAGAGATTTGTGTGGTTAGGGTTGAAGAGGAGTAGTAGAAAAATATCCCAAGTAATACTACACTATAATATTTATTCTACTAGAGTAATTGACCCATTATCAATGTTATCAAAATGTACCTTCTTGTACCAATTAATAAAAAGTCAGTCTTAAAGAATATTAATTAAGTCAATTTGAGTTCATTAGTTACTCGAATTGTCCTAACTGACAACTTTTCGAGCACATAGGAACTCAGTTGATCTCAACTGATATGAATTTGAGTATTTAATAAAATATGGGGTATTACATCCCCCTCCCCTTAAAATAAAAATTTGTCCTCGAATTTATAGATTACCTGGAAAAGATAAGGATAAACTTCTCGTATCTCAAAATCAGGCTCCCAAGTAGCATCGCCCGAATGTGATTCATTCCATTGAAATTTAACAAGATGAATCTCCTTGTTTCTCAATAATTTATTTTCTCATCCTACAACATGAGTTGGTTGAGGCTTAAAAGTTAGTTTGCTTCCACTTCCACTAAATCCGAAAGAATGGGCTAAAGAGAATCAAGAATGAATTTTTGGAGTTGAGATACGTGAAAAACATCATGCATCTCAGATATAAAAGGTGGTAAGGCTAATTTGTAAGGTACTTCACCAATCCTCTCAATAATATGGTATGGTCCCGCGTATCTCAGACTTAACTTTCGTGACTTAAACGGTCCCTTCAATCTCAACCTTGGAGTAACTTTCAAAAATATGTGGTCACCTTCCTCAAATTCCAACGGTCTCCTTTGATTATCTGCATAACTTTTTTGACGGTCTTGGGCTTTCTTTACCTTTTCAAGAATCATTCTTATCTTCTCCATAGTCTCTTGAACAATTGTTGGTCCAAAAATCCTTTCTTCACCAACTTCGTCCAATAAATAGGTGTCTTACATTTCCTCCCATACAAAGCCTCATGAGAGGCCATTCCGATACTGGCATGATAACTGATGTTGTATGCAAATTCAATCAATGGTAAGAGATCCTTCCAGTTTCCTCCACTTTCAAGCACACAAGCTCTTAACATATCTTCCAAGGTATGCATCATCCTCTCAGTTTGAACATCCGTTTGAGGATGATTAGACGTACTTAAACACAAGTTAGATGACATGGCCTGCTGAAATGCTCCCAAAAATCTTAAAGTTGACTTTGGATATCTATCTGACATAATACTAGTGGGGACACCATGTAATCTTACAATTTCTGAAATAAACAACCGTGCAAGATTACTTGCCTTGTAAGTAGTTTTCACGGCTAGAAAATGTGTGGACTTAGTTAACCAATCCACAATCACCCATATATAGTCGTAACCGCCTTACAGACGAGGTAACCCAACTGCAAAGTCCATTGAAATATTATCCCATTTCCACACCGGAATTTCTAAGGGTCGCAACAAACCGTCTGGCTTTTGATGTTCGATCTTTACTTGTTGGCGTACCATACATTCAGACACATACTCTGGAATGTCCTTTTTCATTCCAGGCCACTAATAGTTTTTTGTAAGTCTTGATACATCTTTGATGAACCCGAATGAATGGTAAACACACCTTTATGAGCCTCTTTCAAAACTTTTCTTTTCAACTCTGCATTATTCGAAACACAAATCCTTTAGTTAAAAAGGAAAACTTTGTTTGTGGCATGAGTGAAACCTAATTGAATTAACATCTCTTGCAACCTCTCATTTAATATTTGCCCTTGCTAGATTTCTTCTCTTAGATTGGAAGTAATATTCAAATTTCTCATTATTACACCATTATGAGTCCAAGCAAACTGAAGGTTAAGGTCTCGAAACTTTTCCAATAATTCATACTCTAACATGATCAACTTAGCTTGGTGTATCTCTTTCTGACTTAACGCATCTGCGACTTTATTCGCTTTACCTTGATGGTAGTTTAGCTTAAAGTCAAAATCTTTCAAGTATTCCATCCATCTCTTTTGTCGCATGTTTAACTTCTTTTGATCAAACAAATATTTCAGACTCTTGTGGTCACTAAACATTTCAAAACATACTTCATACAAGTAGTGACACCACACCTTCAAGGTAAAAACAGTAGTTGCTAACTCAAGATCATGTGTTGGATAATTCTGCTCATGGGTCTTCAACTGACAAGAAGCATACGCCATAACCTGACCACCCTGCATTGGCACTTCTCCTAGTCCCTTCTTAGAGGCATCATAAAATACTTCATAAGGCTTACTAGGATCAAGAATAATTAAGGATCAGTTGTCAACCTTTCCTTTAAACTCATTAAACTTTGTTCACACTTTGAATCTAACTAAAAGAAATCTCCTTATGAGTAAGTTGAGTCATTGGTAAAGCCAACTGAGAAAATATATTGATGAATCTTCTATAGTAACCTACCAATCCTAAGAAACTTCTAACTTCGAAAGCAATTTATGGTCTCTCTCTCCCAATTAATAACCGCTTCAACTTTATATGGATCCACTTCTCCTCCTCCTTGTGATATGACATGACCAAGAAACTTAACTTAAGTCATCCAAAATTCACACTTACTTAACTTGGCAAAAATTTGCTTCTCTTGAAGTACTGACAGAATAATTCTTAGATGTTCCTCGTGCTCTTGTGGAGTATGAGAATAAATAAGAATGTCATTAATAAAGATCACTACAAATTGGTCCAAATAAGGTTGGAATATCTGATTCATATAATCATAAAACCAACAGGTGCATTCGTCACTCCAAATGGAATTACAAGGAAGTCATAATGACCATATCAGGTTTTGGATTCGGTCTTTGTTATATCAGAACTTTTAACTCAGATTTGATGATAGCCCAATCGCATACCAATCTTCGAGAACACACTGGCTCCTTTTAATTGATCTAATAAGTCGTCTATCCTTGGTAGTGGGTACTTGTTCTTAATGGTGACTTTATTCAACTGTAGATAATCTATACATAACCTCATACCACCATCCTTCTTCTTTACTAGTAACACTAGAGTTCCCCATGGTGAAACACTAGGCTGAATGAAGTGCTTACTCAATAATTCTTCCAATTCGTTCTCTAACTCTCTCAGTTCAAATGGTGTCATACAATACAGAGAGGTTGATATTATGTTCGTCCCAGGTATCAAATCAATAGAGAATTACACTTCCCGTTCAGGAGGGAGAGAAGTGACATCCTCGGGGAAAACTTCTGGAAATTCATAAACTATAGGAATTTATGTAACCTTCAGATCATCACTTGATTCCTTGGTGAGAACCAAGAGAATATACTTTTCCTTCTCAAACAAGTAATTAACCATTCCAACCGTACCTTCCAAAATAGTGGTAATACATCCTTCGGAGGGGCTTCACTAGATGGAATGATAATTAACTTATCTTCTCACCCAATAAACACTAATTTGGCAGAGAGTCAATCCATTCCCAAGACTACGTCAACCTTCTTAAGGGGTAAACATATAAGATCAATCTGAAAAACTCTACCATTCACCAACAACAAACAATTTTCAAAAATCAAAGGTGTCTCTACAACATCATCTATGGCGGCAGTTACCACCATAAAGGGAGTCAAAGGGATTGCTTTCAAACCGAGACGCTCCATACTGGATTGACATAAAATAGTGTGTGCTTCTCCATAATCAAACAATACAAAACAAAGATGATCATTTACGTGACACATACCATTAATCAAAGCATTGTTACCATTAGACTTCTTTGCATCCAAACTATAAACTCGACCAGTACTCTTCCCCTGCATCTGAATCTTATTTTGAGGATAATCCCTAGCCATATGCCTTCTCCCTGAAACTGATAACATTTAAATGCTCTTATAACACATCTTCCATAATGAGTCTTATTACACATGCAACAAAAAGGATGAGGGGTAGATTTTGCATTCTACAATTGTTTCCCTTTGAAAGATTGAGGTCTAGGCCTAAATTGATGACTTGGTCTTCCCTGGTCCTCATGGCCAAATCTATGACGATCCATTTCCTCTTGAACCTTCTTCAAACTATTTTCAGCTACATCACATTGTCTGCATAAGTAGTGAACTCCCTCTGAGAGACACTATGAGATATTTCACCTCTTAATCCAAATAAAAACTTATAAATCTTCCACTTCTCATCTGGTGTATACATAGCTTGTCTAGAGTAAGCAGACATGTCCTCAAACTTCTTAGCATATTCAGCTACTGACATAACACCCTGCCTAAGCTGTTGGAATTCAAACTCCTTCTGAGTTCTCAAAGTGCTAGGGTAGTACTTGTCCAGAAAAGTAGTCTTAAAATGTTCCCAATCCATGTGTACTCCTTGATTAGTCATAAGAGTTGAAGCATTCTCCTACCATCTAATAGCATAACCCCTCATCATGTGAGAAGCAAACATAACTTTATTCTCATCACTATAATGCACTATCTGAAAAGTTATTTCAATGTTGGCTATCCACCCATGATCTTTTACAAGATCTAGTCCACCATGAAACTTAGAAGGATTCATGTGAAAGAAATCCCGGACACAACCACCTACAGCTTCTTGTGAAATCACTTGGGGGAGAAGACCATTATTCAATGGTTGCATCATCTGCTGCATGAATTGGTTATGATGTTGCTACATTTGTTGCACAAACTGAGGCCATTGAACACCATCACTCCCAACTACTAGTTTTGGGTTTGAATTCTGAGTTATGGGCCCACCGGGATCTCTGCGTCTGTCGGCCATCATCTTAAACGTCATACAAATAGAATTAAGTCGATCAGGCTTAATACTATGAATATAAGATCAAGAACAATATTGACAATACACATATGAGGCAGAAAGAATAACTCATAATATTTCATGGCTAGGTTGAGGATTCGACCTGCTCTGATACCAATTGTAACACCCACATATAATACATGTCCAGAAATACATATTATACATAGTGTAATATTGTTACTGAAATATATAAGTGCATATTATCAACATTGTACATATTTACATGTCCAAAAAAAAGTATACATATGGCACAATATGTACAAGGGTGCCTAAAGTAAAACTAAGAGCTAGATCATTCTCATAATGATCTCAAAATAGATATCTACACAACGGAAATTCCATCCAAAAAATATTGAATAATCAAGGACATCAAGTCATTTTGTCATTCTTCTTTACCTGCACAGAACTTCCTGAAAAATAACAACAATCATGGGGTGAGATAACAATCCCAGTGGATTCCCTATCTTATGGGTCCACTCAGCTCTACAAGATTTCTAATCAATTCCTAACTCAAGTCAAAAGGGATATAAGACTTAAGTAACGGGAACTTCTGCAATGTATGGAAACATGCCTATTGAGTTCATCTAACTCAAACAATCACTAATTGGAAACCATACCAAGGTATCTTTCCCCAGCCAACCTTACGTCTAGGATTACCGACACGGGCCACTGATCCTTGTATTATACTTCGACTTTCTTATGGATTTAAAATTCTAAGTAATAACAATTCACTTCAAGATTCTTTGCTCCCTATGGGACTCCAAACCCATTTCGAGCATTTTCCTCGTATGAAACTTTAACCCACTTTAAGGTCTAGTATGGGACTCTAACTCATTTGGTTGCATTATGGGACTTTAACCTATTTAGTTGAGCAAAGTATTGGTGTGTAAATCCCAATTCTTACTTTGTATAAGTGTCCCCACTTGGTACGACACAATAATGGGATTATTTCTGATTATGTGACTAGATAAAACACTACGTGATTGTATTCGACAACCACGAGGTGATCACATTCACCCTAATATCATGCCATCAAAACATGTTCCATACAATGCATATCATTCATAACTATGGCGATCACTCATCCATAATACTCACATAGGTACCATATCGTATAAGCGTCGTCGCCTAAGTTATTCGTCATACCTTACTTATCTTCCTAATACATTTAATTAATTATGTTTCTAAGGTTTTCTCATCAATCATTATGAGTTTTTAATCATATTATCATATTAACACCATAATCAAGTCATAATATACTCATCATTCTATCATATATGGAATATAGTTAAATCAATGATAATTACATGCCCACACATCACAGGATAAGTTACATGACTCGTAAGATGGCTTAGGAACCTTGGAAAACGTGATTTTTGAAAGAAACATGGGATATAATTGATTGCATAAAGGGTGCAACCGATTGCACCAACTTCCTCAACTCTTTTTTTCTAAAGTTTTATGAATTAATTGATTACACAACCTATTTTTGATCGTTTTTCAGTATTTTGGAAGATGTAATCAATTGTATGACAAGTGCAATCGAGTGGTCACTGTAACTTTTGTCAAAAATACCAGTCTAAACATGTTCTCTTCCATCCCTAATGATGTTTAATCACTTCTAACAACAACAACCCATAGTACACAATAATCATATGGTATAGATTTATAAAACACACAAATATGGACCATAATAGCAACAACAACATTCTATCACATGAAGAACACAACAATCATTGCAAAGCATGAGTGATTCATTTGTTCATAGCAACTTTCATGACTAAGATAGAACACATAGCATATTTTCACGAATCATTATCATTTATTCTATGTTCTCAACATAAACCCTAGTTTCTATTCTACCAAAAGTCCTAAGTATAACCCACCTTAGAGAAAGAGATGAAGATGAAGAGATATTTGAGATAAGATGAATCCAAGCTTCTTGTTCCTCCAAGTTCCTTGTTTCCTTATCAAGTGTCCTTTTTCTCCCCAAGCTTTTCTTTTTTCTCTACTATGCTTACTGATATAATGAAAAATGATACATACAAAGAAGTATCATTACATGTGGTGGATAATTGGCAAATGGGTGGAAAACATGTGGTGGAGAATTATGGTAATAAAGAAAGAGATTTGTGTGTTTAGGGTTGAAGAACTGTAGCAGAGAAATATCCCAAGTAATACTACACTATAATATTTGTTCTACTAGAGTAATTGGCCAATTATTAATATTATCAAAATGTACCTTTTTGTACCAATTAATAAAATTTCAGTCCTAAAGAATATTAATTAAGTCAATCTAAGTTCACTAGTTACTCTAATTGTCCCAACTGACAACTTTTAGAACACATAAGAACTGGGTTGATCTCAACTGATATGAATTTGAGTATTTAAGAAACGACGGGGTATTACAGATAATCTGGAGTATGAAAAAAGGTATGCAATTGTAACTATACATCTATAGATTGAAGTAAGCTTCTAAAAGTTTGAACCTTTATTTTGATTAGACTCTAAGAAAATTTGGATATATTAAAAATAAATAAATAAAAGTTTGTGTTTACAAGAATGTTAGTGGGAGCATAGTTTTATTTATGGTGTTTTATATGGATGACATAATACTCATTGGAAATGACATTCCTACTTTGAAACAAGTTAAAAATTGGTTAGGTAATTGCTTTTCTGTGAAAGAGTTGGATGAAGCTGCCTATATATTAGGATTAAGGATATTTAAAGATAGATCTCAAGGATTTCTTGGCATAAGTGAAAGTACATACATAGATATAATGTTGAGATACTTTAATATGCATGATTCTAAGAAATAATATATACTCGTGTAACATGGTGCATGTATGTCAAAAGTACAATCCCCTTCAGTGAAAAAATAAAGGGATCCCATGAATAAAATTCCTTATGCATATGCAATTTGATCTATCATGTATGCCATGTTGTGTAGTCAATCAGATGTCTCACATGATTTACACACAATGAGCGTGTATTGGTCTGATCCCGGTGATGGTCATCAGGTTGTTGTCAATAATATTCTTAACTACTTGAGAAGAACTAAGGATTTATTCTTGGTATATGGAGGTCAGAAAGTGCTTGATGTAATAGGTTACACTAGTGGTAGTTTTTAAATAGATAAAGAGGATTTCATATCGCATTTTGTTTATGTGTTTTATTTAAATGGTGGTGTTGTGAGCTGGAAAAGTTCAAATTAGGAAACAACTATTGATTCTATCATAGAGGCCAAGTATATTATTGCCTCAAAAGTAGGAAGAAAGATTGTTTGGATCAAGAAGCTCCTCACTGAACTTGGTATACTTCATAGCAGTGTGGGTCACATTGATCTTTATTGTAATAACAATTATGTCATTGCTTAAATTAAGGATTCTATATCTCACCAATGATTCAAACACATATTTGGGAGTTATCACATTACTCGGGAGATAATCAAGAAATGAGATTTGAAGATATGCAGAATATGTGAAGTCAAGCTACTCCAACATTGTGTTTTAATGAAGACAAGTTTACTATCTCTAGTTCATTTACATTATCAAAGGATGAGAAAAATCTCTATGACTCAAACTATGGTATTAAGACTTGTAACTCAAGCAACATTGTCAAGACATTCTTGGAACTTTGAAGATTGGTCACTATGTTAAAGGTACAAGTTACAATTGTTCATGTGTCTTACCATAGTGCTAAGTAATTTCATATTCAATTCATCTTGATACATAACATGACTTTTTACATCAAATGGTTTAGCATCTAAACATTACTTAAAGTATTTTTCAAACTTTCATCAGATGTAACCGTTTACATATTCTTGTTAACTGGTTACCAAAATGAAACTTTAAGTGTTTTTCAAAAATGCAAAAGGTGTAACTGATCCGCTGTCACGCGCGGGTCAAAACGACTGTTTTTCAAAAATGTAGTACGGCGACAATTTTAACTCAGATATCGTTCTCACAAGAATTCTTGATTATTATTATCCAAAGGTAAATCAAATTAAGGGGGGGGGGGTTTGTTTGGTTTGGTGTTCGATTAAGAAAAAGTGATTATTAAAAGCAATTCTTGGAATAAGCTGTTATGAAATAAGTGATTATGAAATAACTCAATCTACCGATTCAGTTCCTACTATCATCGATTAATATAATTTTAATACCCTAAGCGGATTGTCTATTCCTATTTGGATACAAACTCAATGACAAGCGCGGTGAAGTTTGTGAGATGTATGATCTTATTGTCCGAATTAAGCAAACATGATTGATCAGACACAAAAACGATTAAGCAAACGTGACGTGCCTATGTTAGGATCATACAATCAATCAAATTGAATCAATATATTTCATGCAATTTAATTAAGCATACAAGAACACAAAATATCATTGAAAGGAATTAAACTAAAATTAACATTATAATAATCTCAAGTTTAGGAACCTGAATTACGGCAGATTGAATAAGAGGGATTAGTTCTCCATGGAATTCGTACAAGCTTTCAAATTTTCATGAATAGTGATCCCGTGTCCTGTTTTCGGCTGCTTAGGTTATAGGAAAAGTAGAATAAACCTAATTTGGTCAAAACATAACCCATGCCCAAACTAAATAACCCAACACAAAATATAAATCTAGTGTTGAAGGATTCAACGGATTTTTCAACCATGCTACAGTCCTAATTAGCTTCTGACTTCTTCATGAAAGTCGTAGCTCTTTCTCTTAGTTTTCCAACGATTGGTAGCACGCCTTGATCCGATACTCCTATCTCCATTTATGAATTTATTCTTGCGGACTGCTAATACTGAAAATAAACTGCGAAAAACAAATAAGTGTAAAAATAAGATAAATTATAAAAACACATTAAAAGGGAAAAATAACCAAACTAAAACATGTAAATACATAAGTATAAATATAGAAGAATATGCATCAAAATGCACTGATCAAATTCCCCCACACTTGAACTTTTACACTCCGAGCAAAATTTAAAATAAAACAAAGAAAACACAAACACATCATTAGTTACTCATCCTAGGCTACAAGTCTTCTTCGGTTAAGTTTGCATCGATAGGTATTAATCTTGCACACTAAGGATATCGTAAGAACACTAATCCACAATTGTGCAGTCATAAACCTCCTGAATACACAAATCAACTCGAATCATGTTATTATGTTAAAGCCTAACTTCCTCATCCTTCTTTTTGCTCTTTTTCATTCAGGCGCAATCACATTAAGCCCGTTATCTCCACACATCCATAGCAAGGCGACCGTTAGTGACTCTGATCCTTTTTGCACGGGATTCTAATACTTACGTGGAATAACCCTTTGCTTACTCAGTTGTAGTTGCGGGGATCGGACCGTAATCCGCCCTACCAAGTTCAACACCAGAAACCGCTGAACCAACTGACAACGAGTCTTATTTTCAATTTTTTGAAGGTTCTACATCTGTTGGGTTAAGTGACCGGGTGAGGGTCACCAAACTTAGAAGATGCATTCCTTTTTCTTTCTCTTTTTCTTTTTCTTTTTCTGAACACTCACTTATATTCATCGGCTTCCTTGCGTAGAGTGTGTGTGAAAGGTGTTGACTGCTGAAATAAACTACTCAAGAGCTATCCGAGAATGAGAATTTAAGGCTAAAACATAATAAGAATTCGAATCAATTTCCATATGCAGGAGACTCACGGTGTTAAGACGATACCGATCTTGTGAATTTTTCCCAAGTCTCCGCAAACTAATCTCAAATTAGTCAGTCTATAGCCTAAAACTTTCAAGAAGATGCATTTTTTTTATGACTGAAAACAAACAAAACACTAACAAAAACAAGGAAAACAAACGAAACAAACAACTTCCCTCCCCCACACTTAAAATAAGCATTGCCCTCAATGAAAAGACATTACTAATAAAGTAGAGAGAAGGAAAGAAAGACTCCCTGATCAAGTTACAGGGTAGTTAGGTGCTTCCAAAGAAAGCTCCTCTATGCTGACATCTTCAGTCATTGAACTTTCATGGAATAGCTTCAAGCGTTGCCCATTGACTTTGAAAGTCTTGTTAGTACCTGCACTTTTTATTTCTACTGCACCATAAGGGAAAATATTAGTAATAACAAAAGGGCCAATCCATTTGGATCGAAGTTTCCCAACCATAAGCTTAAGGCGGGAGTTAAACAGTAAAACCTGTTGGCCCACAGAAAATTCCTTCCTAGAAATCATTTTATCATGGAAGTGCTTAATTTTCTCTTTATAAATCCTAGAGCTTTCATAAGCCTCTAGTCTAAGCTCTTCCAACTGTTGTAATTGGAGTTTTCTTTCAATACCTGCTTGTTGCATCTCCAAATTATAACTTTTCACCACCCAATAAGCACGGTGTTCTATCTCAACAGGAAGATGACATGCCTTACCAAAAATAAGTCGATAAGGAGACATCCCAATGGGTGTCTTGAAAGCTGTTCTTTGGGCCCAAAGTGCGTCTTCTAGACAACGGCTCCAGTCCTTCCTGTTTGGCTGCACCATTTTCTCTAAAACCTATTTGATCTCCCTGTTTGAGATCTCAGCTTGCCCATTAGTTTGTGGGTGATATGCAGTAGAGACTCTGCGCACAACTCCATACTTCCGGAGCAAGGCTTCCATGGTGCGGTTACAGAAATGAGTGCCTTGGTCACTTATGATAGCTCGTGGTATTCCAAACCTGCAAAAGATGTTAGACCTGATAAAAGTGGGGATAGCTTTCACCCACTTTGAAACATAATCAACAACAAGCAAAATGTAAAGGAAACCAAATGATACAAGAAAGGGACCCATGAAGTCGATTCCCCATACATCAAATACCTCACAAAAAAGCATAGGCTGTTGAGGTATTTCACTCTTGCGAGTGATGTTTGTACCTGCTATTTGGCACTCTTTACAAGTGCAATAAGTCTCATAAGCATCCTTAAAAACAGTTGGCCAATAGAAACCTGAATCAAGGACTTTTCTTGCAGTCCTTTGCGGACCAAAGTGTCCGCTGACTTGAGATGCATGAGAAAATTTCAAAATGGATTCAATCTCTTAGTCGGGGACACATCTCTTAATTACCTGATCACTACCAAACTTCCAAAGATATGGATCATCCCAAACATAATATTTGGCATCACTCTTGAGTTTGTGAATCTGTGATCTAGATGCACCTGTAGGAAAAACACCAGCAACAAGAAAATTAACAAAGTCAGCAAACCAAGGTGTAATCCCATGCAAAAGAAAAAGCTGCTCATCAGGAAAGTCATCCTGAATAGGAAAAGGATCTACATCTCTCTCTATCCTGCTCAAGTGGTCAGCCACTAAGTTCTCAGCTCCACTTTTGTCTTCAATCTCTACATTAAATTCTTGGAGCAACAACATCCACCGAATCAATCTCGGTTTTGCATCCGGCTTCTTCAACAAGTACTTTAATGTTGCATGGTCAGTAAAAACAACAACCTTGAAACCTAGCAAATATGATCTGAACTTATCAAGAGCAAAAATGATAGCAAGCAGTTCTTTTTCAGTGGTAGTGTAATTTGACTGTGCAGAATCTAAAGTTCTAGAAGCATAGTAAACAACATGGGCAGCCCTGTCAACCCTTTGTGCAAGGACAACCCCAACAGCATAATTAGACGCATCACACATAATCTCAAAAGGGAGGGTCCAGTCCGGTGGCTGGATTATGGGAGCGGAGGTCAATGCTTTCTTCAAGAAGTCAAACGCTTGTTTGCATTTGTCATCAAAGTTGAAAGTGACATCAATCTTCAACAAGTTTGACAGCGGAAGATCTATCTTGCTGAAATCCTTGATGAAACGCCTATAAAAACCTGCATGACCAAGAAAAGAACGAATCTCGCGAACGCAAGAAGGGTAAGGCAGTGTAGAAATCACATCTATTTTAGCAGGGTCAACAAAAATTCCTTTTTCTGAAATTATGTGACCCAATACAATTCCCTGATCAACCATAAAGTGGCATTTTTCATAATTTAAAACAAGATCAGTTTCGATAGATCTTTCTAAAATCAAGCTTAAACTGCTAAAGCATGCATCAAAAGAGGAACCATAGAAAGTGAAATCGTCCATAAAGACTTCGATGCACTTTTCAATGAAATCAGAAAAAAAATGCTAATCATGCATCGCTGGAAAGTGCCAGGAGTATTGCAAAGACCAAAAGGCATCCTCCTGTAAGCAAAAGTACCGAAGGGACAAGTAAAAGTCGTATTCTCTTAATCTTCCGGTGCAATATGAATCTAAAAGTAACCTGAAAAACTATCAAGAAAACAGTAATGTGATTTACCAGCAATCCGTTCAAGCATTTGGTCAATGAACGGTAAAGGAAAGTGATCCTTTCTCGTAGCCTGGTTCAATCTCCTGTAATCAATACAAACTCTCCAGTTGTTCTGAATTCTAGTGGGAACAAGTTCATTCTTTTCATTTTTTACCACTGTGAGTCCTGATTTCTTAGGTACAACCTGCACTGGACTTACCCATTTACTGTCAGAGATAGGATAAATGACACCTTCTTGTAAGAGTTTGGTTACCTCCTTCTTCACAACATCAAGAATTAAAGGATTAAGCCTCCTTTGGGGCTGCCTTACTGTTTTTGCTCCGTCCTCAAGTAATATCATGTGCATGCACATCGACGGACTAATACCTGGGAGGTCGGCTAATGTCCACCCGATTGCCTTCTTGTGCTTCTTTAAAACCTGCAAAATCTTGTCTTCCTGATCGAAATCAAGGTTAGAAGAAATAATAACAGAGAGTTTTTCATTAGTCTCCAAATAAGCATATTTCAGGTTTTCAAGGAGCTGTTTCAGCTCTAAAGACGAGGGTTGCTCGATGGATGGAATGCTTGGGGCAGCCGGGATGTCAAGAGCATCAACTGTAAAACAGCTTCATCGACAACAACTTCACCTGTAGGAAATGTATCAGGCTGCAAGGCAGCATCAATCTCAGCCCACACAACACAAAGGTTAGTGTCAGTATAATCAACACATGAGTAAATATCATCGAAACCAGATAAAGATGGAAAATCAAGTGAAAATAAATCAGAACAAGTGTCCTCAACCAGCTCAGATATCAATTCCATATGAAAAACGGAATGCTCTTCCAAGGGGTGTTTCATGGCATCAAAAATGTTAAATTTTGTGACAATGTCATCAAATTCCATGGACATGGTTCCATCGTCAACATCAATTTTTGCCTTCGCCGTTTTCATGAACGGTCTGCCTAAAATGATGGGAGCTCTGCTTGTCTTAGTCTCTCCTTCCATGTCCAGAATGTAAAAATCTGCAGGAAAAATTAAATCGTTAACTTGGACAAGGACATCTTCCACTACACCAGTCGGGCGTGCATTGCTCCTGTTCGCCAGTTGGACGATCAAACTTGTATGCTGCAAAAGACCAAGATTAAGGTTATTATAAATAGAAGTAGGCATAACATTAATGCCCGCTCCCAAATCAATCATGCAATTCTCGAATTTACTATCCCCGATGGTACAAGGGACAGTAAAAGTTCCCGAATCCTTATGCTTTTGTGGCAAGAGCTGAGTGATGGCTGAAACATTTTTCTCGCCTGTAACTTTTTCAGATGAAGGCTTGGGCTGAATAAAAGTAGAAATATTTATTTCCAAGTTAACTTTCTCACTTCCTTTAATCCTCCTCTTATTTGTACACAAATTCTTCAGAAACTTTGCATACTTAGGAACCTGTTTAATTACATCAAGAAGCGGAATATTTACCGTAACTTTTCTTAAAACATCCAATATCTCTCTTTCCTTGTCTCCCTCCTTAATTCTTTTATTTTTCAGAACTCTATGTGGGAAGGGGATTGGTGGCACATACTCCTTTTCTTTAACTTTTTCAGATGAAACAGGTTCAGATGGAGTAGGTTCAGGTTCAGATGTTACCTCAATAAGTTTTTAATTTTTTTCAGGGGCTGTTTCTGTAACCTTTCCAAATCTCAACCAAATCGCGCTCACATTAGCATTATAATCCTTTGGATTGACAACTGTTTGGGCTGGAAGCAGGTTCGACCCTTGGGCTTGCATGTTATTTATTTTAGTAGCAAGTTGTCTCATTTGCGTGTTCAAGGTCTGAATGCTAGAATCGGTCCTTTGTTGGAATTGGAGATTGTTGGCAGCCATTTGTTTGATAAGATCTTCTAAGGATGGTCCGGAAGGTGCAGGGGCAGCCACTTGAGGTGGGTTCTATTGTGGGTTTCCATATCGAAGGTTGGGATGGTTCAACCCAATTGGGATGGTATTTGTTGGTGGAAAGGTCAGGAGTATTATTGTACCTGTTTTGATTGTAAAGGTTGGCTGCATAAGCTTGAGGCAGCTCAGTAATGGATTCCTCTCTCAGAATAGGACAAGTATCGGTCGGGTGCTCATGAGAAGTACAAATACCACACACTGTTGTTGTTTGAGGTTTTTCTACTGACATCTGTTTGACTAAGGCAGTGAGCTCTGTAAGACCCTAATTTTGACCCTAAGATCCCTCATGGCATCATGATATTGCACAAATGCATTGCCTCAAGGATCATAGCATGTTTGGCTCCTTAACCCTAGGGTGGGGACTTGTTTGAGTGATTTGATATCACAAAGCATGCTTGTATTGTATGTTATTGCTTTTCTTATTTGATTACTAACCAAAAGCACAAAAATATGTCACTAACTCTTTTTGTTTTGAAGCTCAAGTGATCATGTGCTCCATAATGCTCCTAGGAGGCTGTCATACGGTGAACTGACTTTAATGTGTTTTTAATCGCAATGTCGCGGTTAGCAAGAGTCGCCACCGACTTTTCTTTTATCCCATAAGGAAAGGTGGAAAAGAACAGGAAAGACCTTAATTTAGATTCTTAGGTTCGGGAGGTACATTATACAAAGGGAAGGTGTTAGCACCCTTTGTATCCATGGTTATCCATGGGCTCTTAATTGCTAGATCACTTATATTTTTGTCTGAAAAGTGTTGGTGAATTGTTTAAAAATGTTTCGAAAAGAGAGTTTAACTTTGTAATGATTCTCGTATGAATGTATACAAAGTATTTATCTCGTTTGATTTTGAAAAACAGTTTAGAAAAATATAACTTGGTAATGATTCTAGTATGAATGTATACCAAGTGGTGATTTTCTAGGACTTGCAAAGTGTGAGGGGTGGAAAATGTTTTAGGTTATGATCTAGTAATTGAGAGTTATACCTTCCTAAGGTCGTTATGGGCATTTCCTATCCTTATGAGGGTAAAACTGTCCTTACTATTGAGAAGTAAGTAGTTTTAACCTTTGGATGTAAAAGGGTCATTGTAGGGTCATCGATAGGTCATTGAAGGCAACAGTTGTAAGGATACCTTAGCATTCGAAGGGACGATCATCATTTAACCGTAGGCTACACCGAAGGGTCATCGAGGGACAAAATCGTATTTTCGAAGGCAAAATCCGAGGGACCATGATTTATTTTATGATGATTTAACCGAAGGGTCTTTGCTAAGTGTATCCCTACATTCGCGGGACACGACCGTTATACCGTAATACCGTAGGGCAGCAAAGAGAGGTCCAAGATCACTTATTTAAAGGCAATGTGTTGTAATTACTTAGATAGCCGTAATCAATTAGGTAATTAGGTCCATATTAAAATCAATACATTAAGATCAATTAAGCCATTAGGGTGGATCTTCGCCATGAAATGAATACATTAAAATCAATTGAGTAATTCAGGGTGAATCTCCATAAGGATCTCCCACACATAAAGTGGGATACCTAGCCGGCCGTTTCCTCGGGAATATGTAAACCTTTGCACAATTCAACACACGGGTTAGAGCATCAAAGTAAAGTACAATTGAAAATTACACTACAACACAACAGTCATAATCTCAGGCCAAATGACGCAGAATTATAATAAGTCCTGGTTAGATAGACATGAGGCATAATAGAAAAGAAACAAAGCAGCCACTGTCCCGTTTGCCTCTGCTTCGCCTGGCGAAGGCTCAGCGAATGCTCGCTACAGGCTCGCTTAGCGATGTGCTAGCGAGCGGCCACGGGTTTGGAGTTTGACATCAGCATGACCTCCGAAAACCTGAACTTGTATGGCACTTGATTACAGGAATAGCATGGACAAACATTCATGATATTCAAGCATATTTAAATTCGCATGTGAAATCAAAATACATATTCGAAACTTCAATCATGATGCTTTATGTATATAGAGATTACCGATTAAAAGCATAAAACAATAGTGATGCGCAAACCTGCTTGCCACTAAGCTGCTATGTTGAAAGGGACTGATCGTTTTTGGTATCGGATGGAGTTGGGCGGCGGTAGCTTCGGAGCGGAGGAGCGGCCTTCAGGGTTTCTTCACTCGGAACTCTCTAAAGTAGCCTCCAGGGTTTCTGTGCCAGGGTTTCCGTCCGTCTTCCTCCGTTGTTCCCCTTTTCGTCCTCTTTTCTGACTGAAGCTTGGCTATTTATAATACTCTTGTTGTGACCTAATGGGCTCAGAAGGAAGCCCAGAAATTCTGATATTCGCAAGCTTCGCTAGGCGAAGGGATTGCTCGCCTAGCGAGCAAGCTAGTTTGGGCTTTTACTGGATCTGATGCTTCGCTGAGGCGAGTGTCATAACGAGGGGTTCACTAGGCGAAGGAATTGCTCGCCTAGCGAGCGAGCTAGTTTGGGCCTTTTTCTGGAGTGGGTCCGTTGTGAGATGGCCTTTGGTTCCTTTAAGATCAATGCCTTGCAGAATAAGTCGGAGTGCATTGAAAAATGTCTTGTAATATTAATGGGCAAATTTTGGGGTATGACAGTTGCCCCTGTTCAATATTCTTGAACCGAGAGAGTCAGAATGGTATGTACGCCATTCGTGGTCTGGAGGTGGAAGATTATTGAACACTTAGGATGCCCCAAAAATTTGCACTTTTCAATTAGTTAGTCTTGATGGAGATGGATTTAAAGATGCCATCTAGGAAGTTTGATGATGAGAGCTTCAGAGTACGTCGTACGTTAGAAGATATCTGAAGTCATGGGTGTCACTGGGTCATACGCTAGACCGTATAGTGAGTCATTCATTAGGCCGTCGACTTCACTGGGGAGTTAGAATGGGTCATACGCCGCTGGGGATAACAGATCAGAATGGATCATACGCTAGATGGTATCTGAGTTGCAGAATGGGCCGTTTGTTAGGCTGTATCTGACGAAAAGTAGTCGTACGCTAGACTACACCTCGGGATGTACCGTACGCTAGGTAGTATCTGAGGAATGAAGATCCGGATGGGTCGTACGCTAGACCGTATTGTTGGAGGAGTAATATGTTGTGCCGAATCAAAATGAGATAAGAAGCCGAATGAGTCACTGCTGGGGATAAAGGATCAGAATGGATCGTACGCTAGATCGTATCTGAGTTGCGGAACGAGCCGTCCGTTAGGCTGTATCGTTACTGGGGTGAAGGATCAGAATGGATCGTATGCTAGATCGTATCTGAGTTGTAGACTGAGCCGTCCGTTAGGCTGTACCTGATGATGAAGGGGGTAGTCATACGCCAGACTACACTTCAAAATGTACCGTACGCTAGGTAGCATTTGAGGCCTTGAAGGTCCAAATGGGTCGTATGCTAGACCGTATTGGAGTTGTTGAAGGTCGGAATGGATCGTACGTTAGATCGCATCTGAGTTGAAAGAGTCATATGTTGAGCTGAATCAGAATGAACCGTACGCTAGGCTATATCTGATAGTATTTGTATATGTTGTATTTGCAATAAATGTCTGGGATGGGCTTATAGATGCCATCGTTAGGAGGATGTCAGGATAAATGTTGACATGGAGTATATCTGAAAGATACATATGTAATCGATAAAGATGCCTGCCTGAGTGGATCTTTATTTGACCGTATCAGGAGGATGCTTAACCTGAAAAATCAAGTTAGTTTCATGCAATGTCATGATGCATGAGATGCAAATGTTGTATGCATGCGTGTGCTGTGAAATGATGTAATGAGTGAATTATGCGTCTGAAATAAATGCGAACATTGTATGCATGTATATGTTATGCAATGATGTAATGAATGCACTATGCGTCTAAAACGTTCTTCCAGGGGACTCTACTGGGGAAATAAATCTCAGTCTGCTGGTCGGAGATATTTGTATTGATGACCTTGTCTCAGCCGGGGGGTATTCGATTTTCATCTGACGGTCGACACATTCGACAGAGCTTGGCCGGGGGTAGAAGAGATGACCAGTTTGTCTAGTGATGCCAATTTCTTCTGGGGAATAACTGGCGTTGCCGGGGAATAGAATTGGCAACAGATCCATTGGAAAGCCTGGTTAGACCTTCTCCTCGATCCTGAAGTCGTGTAGTAATTGCTATTGCTATTTTAGGCATGCATTTTTGGTAAACATCGATCATATTCAAATGCATATATTAATTCAAACTAAATCAATGGACGTTTACGCAAACAAAACAGAGAAAGTAAAACATGAAATAAAATTGTATTGATTTTGAAATAGGGCCTATAAACCGGCAATTTGTGTACAAGGAGACAGAAATCCTAGTAAGAGGAAATTGTCAGAAAAACAAAGAGAAAGCTATGCAGAAAAAGTCCTATTGATTTTAATTCCACTACTGCCATTATGTCTTCAAGCATCTCATCCCTTGCTGTCGGATGGAAGTGATTGGCTTGTTCAGTTCCTTGGACTTGGGTGAAGCTGACAGAGAACGGGACATAGTCATACGCTTTAATCCCTAATTTTTGCTTGGACCGCCTTTTCAGATTTTCAGTCCACCGGGATACCCTTTTTTGCCCAAGCCGCCTTTTCAGGTTTTCGACTTGCCGGGTGTACGTTTTTATATGTTTATCCTTGATTTTTGCCCGAACCCTTTTGGTTCGCCGGGATGCCCTTACTTTTGCCTAGATACGTCGACCTAGCGGGTCTCTTTTATGCGTAGTATTTTTTAACTATGTCCGCGTTCACAGGATGCGGGAAGTCTTCGCCATCCATTGTAGCAAGTATCATGGCTCCACCAAAGAATACTTTCTTAACCACAAATGGCCCTTCGTATGTGGGAGTCCACTTGCCTCTGGGATCACCTTGCGGTAGAATGATACGCTTGATCACCAAGTCGCCAATTCGATACACCTGTCTCTTGACTCTTTTGTTAAATGCCTGGGTCATGCGTTTCTGATATATCTGCCCATGACAAACAGCCGCAAGTCTCTTCTCGTCAATCAGATTTATCTGATCGAGTCGAGTCTGAATCCATTCATCTTCATCTAGGCCCGCCTCTTTCATGATTCTTAGAGAGGGAATCTGGACTTCCACTGGTAAAACGGCTTCCATTCCGTAGACTAAAGAGAAGGGAGTTGCCCCTGTCGAGGTGCGTACTGAGGTGCGATAACCATGGAGAGAAAACGGTAACATCTCATGCCAGTCTTTGTATGTTACTGTCATCTTTTGTATGATCTTCTTGATATTCTTATTAGCAGCCTCCACGGCGCCGTTCATCTTTGGCCGGTATGGAGAAGAGTTATGGTGTTTTATTTTGAACTGCGTGCAGAGTTCAGTAATCATCTTGTTGTTTAAATTAGTACCATTGTCAGTGATAGCTCTTTCAGGAGATAGCAGATTTCGCAAATGTGTATTTGATGAGATCCATCTTAGAAATCAATAAAGCGGTACGATTCAACATATACTGTCTTAGTCGGCGAGCAGCCCAGGCCAAAGCACAGCAAGCTTTCTCGAGCTGTGAGTATCTTGTTTCACAGTCGGTACCTTTTTGCTAAGGTGGTATATTGCATGCTCTTTTTGACCAGATTCGTCATGTTGCCCCAACACACACCCTATTGAATTTTCCAACACGGTCAAATACATGGTTAGAGGTCTTCTTTCAACTGGTGGCATCAGAATTGGAGGTTCTTGAAGATACTTCTTGATTTTGTCTCAGTAATTTGGAGACGGATTTGCAAGTAGCGGTCAAATGGGAGCTAAATCGGGCGACGTGGTCCAGATTTACGATTTCGATCGATGCCCCATGCGGCTGAATAGTCTTTTCTTCTTGCAGTAGTCTGGCAAGCTCTCCAGGTACTTCACAATCTTCCTCACTTCCATCCTCGGCTTGGTAGATCGGATTTTCAAAGTCATAATGAACAGTAGAAGAGTTATTACCAACAGGATCCAGAGTGGATATGGATCGACAAATTATTACGTGAGTGTGTGCAAGAAAACATAGCTTGTTTGAAAAATGACAGAAAAGATAAAGAGCGCAATATTTGAATGCAAAAAGTCCATTGATTTATTGAATATGAATATGCTTATGAAAATGACAAAACCTTTAACAAAATTTAATACATTAAAATAAGCAATAACAATTACTCCTGACTAAAGGAAATCGTGATAGTGTCTTCAGCCTTCCAATTATTGAGTCCGTCACCAATTGTTGGGAAAATCCAGCTATCCAAGTCATAATCATTATCAGTATCTTCCACAACATTGACAGTCTCGTCATGATTAGGCAGAGGAGCAATGATGACATTAGGAGTCTCCGGAGGATCAGAGGTAGCCGCCTGTATCTTTCCACTTCGAATGCCGCTTTCAACATGTTCACCTATTAATATAAGTTTAGTGAAACCCAATGAGGAACTCCTCAATAGATGGCTGTAGAATGGGCCAGTCAGTGTGCTCATGAACATGTCCACTAACTCTCTGTCAGTCAGAGGAGGTTTGACTCTGCCAGCCAAATCTCTCCATTTTTGAGCATATTCTTTGAAGCTTTCTTTAGAGCCCATAGTCATATTCTGCAACTGTAGTCGAGTAGGCGCTAATTCAGAATTATACTGGTAATGCTTGTAGAAAGCTGTCGCTAAATCAGTCCAGGTGTGGATGTTAGAGCTCTCGAGCCGATAGTACCATTCTAACTGTGTGCCAAACAGACTCTCTTGGAAGAAATGGATCCATAGTTTCCTATTAGTGGTATATGGCTGAATCTTTCTCACATAAGCTCTCAGATGCATCTGAGGACAAGATGCCCCATCATACTTAGTGAAAGCAGGGACCTTGAATTTGCGGGGAATGACCACATCAGAGACCAGACCTAAGCTTTCGAAATCCAGACTGGGCGTCTTTTGACCCTCCATAGCTAGCATGCGTTCCTCCAGCAAGTTATACTTATCCTCATTTGGAGAGTACAGTTCATTTTCATAATCTTCATCATCGTCCTCAGGGTTGAAAGGATTAGCATTCTCATCTTCCGAATCATTTTCTGTTTCCTCTTCTTGATCCTTCGGAATTCTAATCTTGACTCCTGCAGCCTGTCCTTTAAGCCTTCTTCCCGGGTTAATGTAACTCGCAAGTTTCTTGTCTTTCTTCTCGAGCAATAGAGCCTTTAGTTCCTCCTGCCCCTTGGATAAGTTCAAGAGCATCTCCTGGAATTGAGCACTCTGAGCCTGGAGATCTTTGACAGTTTGTTCTAGGTCCATTTTTCTGTTTGGAGGAAAACCGTGAGAACATTGATCCCTTTAGAGTACCTGTTATGCAATGTGATGTTATGCTATGCAATGTATGAAATGTTTTCAAGGTTTAAAGTCCTTGAAATGGTTAGTACAATGCCATGATGTCATGATGTTATGATGTTATGCAAGTAACAAGCACAAGCAAGTCACACAATCATCATTCCTAGGTTTTAAGGCTTGCATGAGTTCCATAGGTAAGTACCCTCCCCACTGAAGTTTGGTTTGTTCAACCTGTCCTAGAATAGTAACCGGGTTCTAGAAGGATCTCAAATCATCGACCTTCCTTTAAGTCCACTTCAGTGCAACACCAAGTGGTTGACCAAAGCTTCCCTAAAGTCCAATCTCAAAGAGTGTAGTATCGAGTCTCAACCAACCTCAGTCGGAACCGAAGTCAGTTATCTCACTACTTTCTAATGGCTAGGATGAGTCAATTAGGGTTCTAAAGGTCTGGTTAATGCTTTGATGACACCGCGTGGAAGCCAAATTTTTCCTCAAGTAAACATGAGGAACATCAGGACATCCAAAGTGTCACATTAACCGTAGCCATCATTTTAACCATTCCAGTATACGCCGGATAGTCGCGATGATCTATTGCTACTTACCTAAGGTACACTAGATCCGGGTGTAGGATCTTTCACTCAAGCATAAAATACCCAAGCAATCCCTTAAAAGTAAATCAGACAATGTAAATAAGTGATCTTGTTTTTAAGGTAACCTCTCTTTATTTATCCCCAGCAGAGTCGCCAGTTCTGTCATACGGTGAACTGACTTTAATGTGTTTTTAATCGCAATGTCGCGGTTAGCAAGAGTCGCCACCGACTTTTCTTTTATCCCATAAGGAAAGGTGGAAAAGAACAGGAAAAACCTTAATTTAGATTCTTAGGTTCGGGAGGTACATTATACAAAGGGAAGGTGTTAGCACCCTTTGTATCCATGGTTATCCATGGGCTCTTGATTGCTGGATCACTTATATTTTTGTCTGAAAAGTGTTGGTGAATTGTTTAAAAATGTTTTGAAAAGAGAGTTTAACTTTGTAATGATTCTCGTATGAATGTATACAAAGTATTTATCTCGTTTGATTTTGAAAAACAGTTTAGAAAAATATAACTTGGTAATGATTCTAGTATGAATGTATACCAAGTGGTGATTTTCTAGGACTTGCAAAGTGTGAGGGGTGGAAATTGTTTTAGGTTATGATCCAGTAATTGAGAGTTATACCTTCCTAAGGTCGTTATGGGCATTTCCTATCCTTATGAGGGTAAAACTGTCCTTACTATTGAGAAGTAAGTAGTTTTATCCTTTGGATGTAAAAGGGTCATTGTAGGGTCATCGATAGGTCATTGAAGGCAACAGTTGTAAGGATACCTTAGCATTCGAAGGGACGACCATCATTTAACCGTAGGCTACACCGAAGGGTCATCGAGGGACAAAATCGTATTTTCGAAGGCAACATCCGAGGGACCATGATTTATTTTATGATGATTTAACCGAAGGGTCTTTGCTAAGTGTATCCCTACATTCGCGGGACACGACCGTTATACCGTAATACCATTGGGCAGCAAAGAGAGGTCCAAGATCACTTATTTAAAGGCAATGTGTTGTAATTACTTAGATAGTCGTAATCAATTAGGTAATTAGGTCCATATTAAAATCAATACATTAAGATCAATTAAGCCATTAGGGTGGATCTTCGCCATGAAATGAATACATTAAAATCAATTGAGTAATTCAGGGTGAATCTCCATAAGGATCTCCCACACATAAAGTGGGATACCTAGCCGGCCGTTTCCTCGGGAATATGTAAACCTTTGCACAATTCAACACACGGGTTAGAGCATCAAAGTAAAGTACAATTGAAAATTGCACTACAACACAACAGTCATAATCTCAGGCCAAATGACGCAGAATTATAATAAGTCCTGGTTAGATAGACATGAGGCATAATAGAAAAGAAACAAAGCAGCCACTGTCCCGTTCGCCTCTGCTTCGCCTGGCGAAGGCTCAGCGAATGCTCGCTACAGGCTCGCTTAGCGATGTGCTAGCGAGCGGCCACGGGTTTGGAGTTTGACAGCAGCATGACCTCCGAAAACCTGAACTTGTATGGCACTTGATTACAGGAATAGCATGGACAAACATTCATGATATTCAAGCATATTTAAATTCGCATGTGAAATCAAAATACATATTCGAAACTTCAATCATGATGCTTTATGTATATAGAGATTACCGATTAAAAGCATAAAACAATAGTGATGCACAAACCTGCTTGCCACTAAGCTGCTATGTTGAAAGGGACTGATCGCTTTTGATATCGGATGGAGTTGGGCGGCGGTAGCTTCGGAGCGGAGGAGCGGCCTTCAGGGTTTCTTCACTCGGAACTCTCTAAAGTAGCCTCCAGGGTTTCTGTGCCAGGGTTTCCGTCTGTCTTCCTCCGTTGTTCCCCTTTTCGTCCTCTTTTCTGACTGAAGCTTGGCTATTTATAATACTCTTGTTGTGACCTAATGGGCTCAGAAGGAAGCCCAGAAATTCTGATATTCGCAAGCTTCGCTAGGCGAAGGGATTGCTCGCCTAGCGAGCAAGCTAGTTTGGGCTTTTACTGGATCTGATGCTTCGCTGGGGCGAGTGTCATAACGAGGGGTTCGCTAGGCGAAGGAATTACTCGCCTAGCGAGCGAGCTAGTTTGGGCCTTTTTCTAGAGTGGGTCCGTTGTGAGCTGGCCTTTGGTTCCTTTAAGATCAATGCCTTGCAGAATAAGTCGAAGTGCCTTGAAAAATGTCTTGTAATATTAATGGGCAAATTTTGGGGTATGACAGAGGCTCCTAAGCCCAATGCAATGGCTAGATAAAGAAGAGAAAGAGCATGACAATGGTCCACAAAGTTCCTAATCATCATATATGTGTCCCAAGTATCTCAATTTGCCAATTTGATCAAGATAACCCAAAGGGCTTGAAGATTGTTTCCTAAGGAAACCCTAATTTCACTGTGCCTTGCCCATGAAGCAATCTCAACCTATGATCAAATTTAATCAAGGTAAGTTCTTTAATTTATCACTTTATGCATATATGAGCCTATTTGAGGCCCCTAAATCATTTGTTCATCAAGATGGGAAGTTTGACCTTGAAAAGTTGACCATTCAAGTCATCTGACTAAGCTGAGGTTCAATGAGATATAACTTTTGATGTGTTTGTCAAATGAAGATGACCCCAAATGAAAATATGTCCGTAAGGACCATATGAACAAATTTCATGTTCATAAAAAATCCATTTGAATCTTTGAAGGTCATCACTCATTTCAAAACATTATAGGTCATTTTGACTGAAACCCTAATTTTGGGTCAACTTGCCAAGGGCATAACTTTCTCAGTTTTTATGATTTTGAGGTGGGACCAAAGGCATTGGAAAGCCTGAGATGTATTCTTCAAATGTTATGTTGGACAAAATTTCATAATCCTAAAAGAAATACATTTTCCGTTGAAAAACATTATAGGTCATCCTTGACCTAATTCATTGAATTTGAAAAAGTACCCAACTTAAAATGCCCATAACTTTGTCATAGAAAATCCAAATGATGTAAACTTTGAGTCTAAATTGATTGTATTTAAAATATATACAACTTTGGTGTTGGAGATTTTTTAATTTGAAGCTTGTATCATGAGGACAGAGGGGTTTGATCAAGCTTACTTTTGGTTAACTTTTTCAAAGTGATTTGAACATGTTTTATACTTGAACTTTCCAAACCAGTTTTGATCAATTTGCACATGTCAAATGGTTTTTTGCCCAACATGACTTTTGTTCCTTATTTCAAAAGCTTCCAACCATTACTCACAATAGTCATTTGGATATACCATTTGGGAGATTCAAATTTCTTTTCATTTATGTGCATTCTTGATATTTTATGTTAAAGCTTGAAGTGCAAGCATTCTTCATTCCATGTGCACGACCACATGCTTTCCATTTGATCTCAACAAGCTCCTTCAGCCATTCATGGGCCTCTCACACGTCCACAAAGACCCATGCATTTCAAAATTTCCAATCCCATGCACATGAGTAAAGTGTGAATTCAGATGCATTCACCTATAAATAGAGGCTTCTTCTCCCTCATTTCACAACCTTTTGGAGATCCCATATGCTGCAGAACTGAAACCATAACCCTCACCAAAGGAATCATTCACCATTTTTCAGTATTTTCGAGCTTGAAATTCAGCATCATTAGTTGAGTTTCAAAGCCAGATTCCTTAGCCAATCATCTCCCCTACATTCAGAGATCAAAGAGGAGCAAAAAGCTTAAAGAATTCGTGGCCAGAAACTCACCATTTTGAAGGTATAAACTCAAACTGTTTGGATCTGAAACTCACAATTCAATATAGTATTCTTGTGTTTTGGTGGTTCTCTGAAGTCCTCATACTCGAGGCAAGCTTTTTGTGCATTCAATTTGCCATTTCATGAACAATCCGTGTGGACACCATGATTTTCTCCTTCATCTTTCTCTCAATATAGAAAGAATGAGAGGAATCTAATGGTACAGTGATGATCTACATCACACGAGCTTCATTTCCATGCCGTTGTTTTTCATTTTTGATAAGATTCATTTTCCTGCAACTTTTGCCCGAAATCTGTTGGTTGATCGGAGAAGATGGTGGTTTTCACCACCACCACCATGTGTGCTGCTGCTCATGGCCCTTGGATCTCTCCCTCACGATCTAATCTTGTGTGTTCATTTCAATTACTTCTTTTAATGCATTGTGTTTCCCTGTTGACTTGAGACCACCGTGCATCCTCAGATCCAGACCGTGCACCATTGCCATGTCAATTAATGAATTGGATCTAGTGGCTCAACCTTTTTTTCGCTTATTTCATTTTCCTTTTATTTTCTTTAATTCATTCTATTTTCAAAAATTCATATGAGGTCAGAAAAATATGAGACCAACTCTAAAAATTTTCTTGAAAAATCTAGTTTCATATTATGATTTTTAATTATTTTTGTGATCTCATTTGATATTTTTCATGAATTACTTGGTTTTTAATGATTTTAATTCATTTTAAAGTACTTTCTGACTTTTAAAAAATACAAAAATATTTTCATAGCATCTATGGATCATGATAAGTCAATGAAAAATAGTCTCAACAATTTCTTGATTGTTTTTGAGATTATTTGAGATTTTAATTCATATTAAGCTATTTTTGGTTATTTTTAATTCATTTTAATTACTTTCTGACTTTAAAAATTTGTGAGAAAATTAGTCAAAGTTTGTTTGACTATGTTGAACCTATGAAAATTTAATTGGACTTATTGAAGTTGTTTTGAATTGAATTTGAGGTTCAACTTTGTTTGTTTGTTTTTTATTTGTATTTTTCTTTTAATCCAAAAATTACCAAAAAAATATTATTGACTTCTTGACTTGTTATATTCACTCCTCTTCTGTTTGGTGTTGATCAAGATTGAATTGATTCAACTTTGATCAAATTCATTGGATCTTGTGGTTTGAGAATCCTTAAGGATCATCACCTAGAAAGATGAATGAATTTGATCAAGGATGAGTTATCCCTTGATCCATTGGGATTGGTTGTTGACTTCTTATCCCCTCCCTTTCATCTTCATCCCTTTTTTTCCCCTCAATGGTCAATGAGTTAAAGTCTTGAGGTTGGTCTTGACAAATAGAAGTTTAATCTTCTTTGATCCAAACCAAATTAAACTTGATCCATGATCAAGTGAGTTATTTTGTGTCAAAGATAAGTTACTTCTTGGTCAAGCAAATAACCAAAAGTCAATACAAGGCCCTTCCCCTTTTGTTTGGCATGGCAAGTTTATGGAGCTTGGCTTACTAGTCATGACCTCTAACTTGTGTTCTTTGCCTATATTCTTATTGACCGGCCTCAGATAGGTGTGACTACTATATTAGTCCACTTACGATTGCTTAACATAGCGCTACATTGTCTCATGACAAGCTAACACAACTCTACTAACTACTAAGTTTAATTTGAGCTTTTAAATTCTTGTCATTTACTTTTAATGTCATTTATTTCTTGCTCATTATTCATCTTGATTTTTATTTTGCTCACTTGAGCACATATTTTATGTTTATGTCATTTTTCTTTTGCTCATTTGAGCCCATTATTATATATAAATATATTGCTATTTTATGTTGTTTTATGTTTGTTTTGATGTGAACCAAAATGAAAAAAGAGAAAGGACTTAGAATTAGGATTCACCTATGCTTAAAGGAGTTCAAGAGCAACTAGGTCTCATGCCTTTAGAATGCAAAATATGTTGAAGAGCAACTAGGCCTCATGCCTTTAGAATTTTAAAATTCAAAATTGATCTCAAAGGACTTCTCCTCAAACTTATTCTTTGTCCATTCCCTTTATTATATTGTGAGCTTTTTAATGTGTGCTTTTGTGTGATAGGAACCTCATCTTAAGATTGTGAAAAGAGGACCATTGTCATGAGTAGCCAAGTTAAGAGTCAAGCCAAATGGAGATCCTGGGAGCTTGAATTCAATTATTGAGTGTTTGTTTTGTGTGCTAAATCCAAAGGAAATGAGCATCTTGAGTCATCTCTTTGACTCCAAGAAAAGGAACTCCAAGGGTTATCTCTCCCCTCTTATCTTTGTATGCTTTAGGAATAGCCTTTCTTTTCTCTCCCCTCTCTAACCAAGCCAAAAATCATTTTTAAAACTTTGACTTTATTTCAAATTAGAAACCTAGGCCTTAGGCCTTTGACCTTTCAAAACCATTTTTATAAATACTCATTGTAAATAAACTTTGATCCAACTTTGACCCCATTTTGTAAATAAATCTAACTTGTAAATATAACCCATTTCAAGTTGTTTTGTGGTTCCAATGACCACCTGATAAACTCTTTTCAAAAACATTAGTCATAGGTTTGAGTTACCATAGTGGTTGATGTAAATCTCACCTCATCCTTAGTGTTGGATTATAAGCCTTCCATGCTTATTATAGGGTTAACCCCTCACTAGCATGTTGAAGTCTTCCTCACATGGTGGATTGTTGGTTTAGGTTGAGTTTTCTCCCTTTGATAACAAAAGAACTTAAGGTTTTTGATTAAAATCAATTCACCAATCTTTGAAATTTTTACCATGAACTACGAGGTTTTGATCCTCCTTTGCGATGGTACGTAGGCAATGGGTTCATCCATTCAAACAACAAAATTTGTAAATATAATCTATTCTCTTCTCATCCCTCTAATCTTTTGCACAAATCTTTTCACAAATACCGACCTACAACACATATTTGCAAAAAGGGCTCCCTTAGAGTACTAAGGATGTTTTGGATGCGTAAAACCTTCCCATTTCATAACCAACCCCCTTACCCGGATCTCTGACATTTTTATTAGTTTTTGATTCGAAAAACTTCTTACTTGGCTTTTGTTCGCTTTTTAGCCTTTCCTTTGGACAAATAAAAGTGCGGTGACGACTCGAATTGTATGTTGACTTTTGGTTTAGTCAATAAACCTAAAGGTAATGAAAACCCCGCTACAAGCTCGTCAATTCTGGTCTCTAAAGCTTTGTTGGAAGAAACCTGAATTTGATTCACGCCTTTGCTTTGCATAGAATTGTCTCTAGTAGTGAACTGTTGGAAATTAAGGGACATATTTTCGATAAGGGCTTTGGCAGCAGCTGGAGTCTTATCAACAAGTGCTCCACCACTAGTAGCATCAAGAATGTTCCTATCCATCGGTATCAAACCCTCATAAAAATACTGGATGAGTAGTTTCTTGGTGATCTGGTGCTGAGGGCAGCTGGATACCAAGTGTAACACCCCTTTTTCTACCCCAAATTATTTAACATATAATCAGAGTAATTAAGCACGCATATAAAGAAAATGGCGTCACATCGACGTTTTCGAAACTTAAAACTTTTCAAAAACCAACAATACACCTGGCCAATTAAAGTAACACATTCCAATCATCATGAATATTCAAACATATGCGTTCGCAGCGGAAAATAAGGAATACTCATGCATTTCAGAAAATGATCCATGTCCCATACCATGGTCACTACTTCATATTAAAATAAGATACGAGTTCAACATCGCTAATCTACCCAGTGTTACATGACCAGAGCATTGACTCATTACCAAATTTCAAACTAAATACGGAAACTCTCCAGCTATTCTTGAGCGAGCTACCGTCCACCTACTCCAGCAATACTACTCAGTAGTATCTGCACGATACCCATGTAAAGGTAACATTCAAACAGAAAGGGTGAGAATTCCAAATCATTATGAAATAGCATAATAAGGCACAATGAATTAAAACACAATTTAAGAATTCATCACACTTAGTATAATCACGTCAATAATATTAACAGACAATTATTCCACATATTTCAATGTACATCACACTCACATCAATACACACATTCAATGATCACATAACTATAGACGATTCAATGCAAGACAATGTGACTCTATGCATGTGGTACCGCAATGTGAACTCAAAGTTTCACCGCTTTCCGATTCAATATCTAGAATCCAAGCCACGCTTCAGATCCGGACAAGACCAAAGCCTACGTCTATTTCCAATGAAGGATCACCGCTTAATACTACGCTTAATCCCAATCAAGGATTAACGTCTGCTACGTCTGTTTTCAATTAAGGATCACCGCTTGACCATGCTATGAATGAATGCACACATACCAACACATATGCAACTAAGACCTCCTATACTGTCTTAACATCCCACATATCATCATAACTCACAATTGGTACATATACACATTCATAATCATAAACCTTTCACATTTCAATAATGGCATACATACACATTCATGCAATATATTATTCACCAATATAGGCCAATCATCAAATATGTACACATAATTCCATTCCAAAACGTACACAATATTTATATATCAATTTTTCACTTTTCAAACAGTGTTAACCTGTTAACGCATTTGGTTAACCTGTTAACGCAAGACAGAATACAATTTTTACAGTATTTCAACAGTGTTAACCGGTTAACGCCCTGGGTTAACCTGTTAACGCAAGACAGAATACAAATTTAACAGTTTTTCAACAGTGTTAACCGGTTAACGCCCTGGGTTAACCTGTTAACGCAAGACAGAATGCAATTCTAACAGTATTTCAACAGTGTTAACCTGTTAACGCATTTGGTTAACCTGTTAACGCAAGACAGAATACGCTTTTTGGCAAATTATAACAGTGTTAACCTGTTAACGCATTTGGTTAACCTGTTAACGCAAGACAGAAACTAATTTTTTTAATTATCATAACAGTGTTAACCGGTTAACGCCCTGGGTTAACCGGTTAACGCAAGACAGAAAACTGTTTCTGCGCTAACAACGAACAGAATGCAGAATTACCCGCATTTTTCGTCGTTGGAGGACTTCCGGACCTCCGATTTCGATTCCGTAAAAAGCTACACGTCCAGAAAATTACGACTCACCCAAATATAGATTCATTCACAGTTTTAACATAATTTATTCATCACAATTCAAGGGTATTTATCAAAACCTAATAATTCCAATTCATGCCAATTAAGGATTTCAACCTAAAACATGTTCCTACCCATTGACCCAATCATACTAACCCATAATAATAAGGATTTCCCCCCTTACCTTGTAACTCTGATGGAAACCTTAACTCCTCTTTACGTTCCCTCTCCTCTTTCTCTATTGCCTTCAGTGCTCAAGTGAATTATGATTCTCACTCCCTTCACTCTTACTATTTATAATGGTATTCTAGTTGGGCTTAAATCATCTAATTTAATCACTAGGCCCAAAATACCTAATATTTAAATACCTCTATTTAAATTTAAATTCAAATAATTAACCACTCACTAGTCATACCAATTTAATTAATATAATTATTTAACTATCTCTCATAACAACTAAATAATTAATTCCCACACTAATTAAGTTAATTAATTCTTTATCATACTACCTCACAACCGTTTAATTACTTAACACTCCAAATAATTAAATTAACATATAATAAAAATAATATAATAATTAATTCCTAAAATTGGGCTGTTACACCAAGTGTTTGAATCTCTCCCAATACTCGGTCAATGACTCATTACTCTGTCTAATACCACAAATCTCCTTTCTTATCGATGCTGCTCTAGAGGCAGGAAAATATCTCTCTAAGAACACTTTTTTCAGGGCATTCCAGCTTGCAATTGAATTCGACTCGAGATAATATATTCAATCTTTTGTTGCACCCTGCAATGAAAAAGGAAAAGCTCGAAGTTTGATGTGATCTTCAGTGATCCCTTCAGGTCTCAATCGTGTAGAGCAAACAACCTGAAATTCCTTAAGATGCTTATGCGGATCCTCACCTGCAAGACCACTAAACCTTGGCAACAAGTGTATTAAACCAGATTTCAACTCAAAAGGAACAGTAACATCAGCATATTTAATACATAAACCATTGTAATTCATATCAAGAGCAGCAAGTTCTCTCAGAGTTCTTTGGTCAGCCATATTAAACTCAATAGAAAAAAAATCAACAAACAATGAGAAAATACATAACTAATTCAGCAATGCAACAACAAATAGGAAAATACCGACAATATCCCTATTAAGAACAAACAATTGAAATACGAAAAAAAAACGATTAAAATAAAATACAAAAAATACAAAAACACGAAAGTTAATCTAATAACGTCAATTAAGAATTTTGAGAATTTTTTCAGAATTTTTTAAAACTACCAAAACAGAAAATAAATCATAAAAAATAGAAAAATAGGGATTTTCGATTTTTTAGGGTGGCGTCCATTATTTAGTTCCAAAATAGAGGCTTTTGATCCTTGATTTTTTCCTAATAAATAGACAAATAATTGGAATAATATGAGACGATTTTCTTAAAAACAGATTTTTTTCCTAAACCGCAAAAAGACCCGAACGCAAGAAAGTTAAGACAAAAAATGCTATAAAAAAACAACACTTATGACTATAATAATGGTTAGACTATAATAATGGTTAAAATATACCAGAATCCCCGGCAACGGCGCCAATTTGATTCGTTGTCGCGCGCGGGTCAAAACGAGTGTTTTTCAAAAACGTAATACGGCGACAATTTTAACTCGGATATTGTTCTCACAAGGATTCTTGATTATTATTATCCAAAGGTAAATCGAATTAGGGGGGGTTGTTTGGTTTGGTGTTCGATTAAGAAAAAGTGATTATTAAAAATAATTCTTGGAATAAGCTGTTATGAAATAAGTGATTATGAAATAATTCAATCTACCGATTCAGTTCCTACTATCATCGATTAATATAATTTTAATACCCTAAACGGATTGTCTATTCCTATTTGGATACAAACTCAATGACAAGCCGGTGAAGTTTGTGAGATGTATGATCTTATTGTCTGAATTAAGCAAAGGGAATAAGTTTTCATGGATTAAGCAAACATGATTGATCAGACACAAAAACGAATTAAGCAAACGTGACGTGCCTATGTTAGGATCATACAATCAACCAAATTAAATCAATATATTTTATGCAATCGAATTAAGCATACAAGAACACAAAATATCATTGAAAGGAATTAAACTAAAATTAACATTATAATAATCTCAAGTTTTGGAACCTGAGTTACGGCAGATCGAATCAGAGGGATTAGTTCTCCATGGAATTCGTACAAGCTTTTAAATTTTCATGAATAGTGATCCCGTGTCCTATTTTCGGCTGCTTAGGTTATAGGAAAAGTAGAATAAACCTAATTTGGTCAAAACATAACTCAGACCCAAACTAAATAACCCAACACAAAATATAAATCTAGTGCTGAAGGCTTCAACGGATTTTTCAACCATGCTACAGTCCGAATTAGCTTCTGACTTCTTCATGAAAGTCGTATATCTTTCTCTTAGCTTTCCAACGACGGGTAACATGCCTCAATCCGATACTCCTAGCTCCAGTTATAAATTTATTCGTGCGGACTGCTAATGCTAAAAATAAATTGCGAAAAACAAATAAGTGTAAAAATAAGATAAATTATAAAAACACATCAAAAGGGAAAAATAACCAAACTAAAACATGGAAATGCATAAGTATAAATATAGAAGAATGTGCATCAAAATGCATTGATCAGTAACGAGTTAACCAATTTCTGTTAACCGGTTATACCTTCGAAAAAATTCAATTTTCATAAAATATTTCAGTTGTAATCGGTTACGATTATGTGTTAGTTGGATACCCTTGAAGTAGTTGCACTTTTTGACACAAAATTTGATTCCAACGGATTCTAAATTTCACCTACCAATCAAGGCATTGATTCATGGTATTTTACTCATTCCTACAAGTACGATTGATGTATAAATACCTAAGGTTTCATATTTTGAAAACACAACTCTTTCATTACAATTCAAACTCAATCTTTTATCTTAAAAAAATAAGTGACTTGTGTCATAAGCTTTTGAGTGAAACTTTCTGCATTCATTTTTAATTGCATCAATTGAAAAGTTTCATCATTTCTATTCTGAGCACTTGTGTAATATACTTATGAATTGTATACTTGAAAGGAAAAATCAAATCAAGAAATTGATATATATCATTCAACTTCAAATTTCTTGTAAAAATTCAGATTTGTGTGTATACCTTGTTGTCCAACATTGTTGGAAACAAGAGAGTGAAAAAGAGAGGATTGTTTTCTTTTTCTATTTTATAAAATCATAAGGGAGTGTTCCTTATTGATTAAGTTAGTAATTTGTGTATAGAGGCTAGGATTAGGCTTGTACAAGATTCTAACACTTAGTAAAATCTCTTACATGTGGTAAGGGAACAGGAGTACTCGGGGAATCAGGATATTTCGTTGGCGTTCTTTAATATTCTACATTTTATAGCTTTCTAAACATCATCATACCAACAAGTTAAAGTAACACTTCATTAAAATCAAAATTCGATCGAAGATTATTTGATTGATTTTTTGTGTAAGCCATACCGAAAAATGGTTTTATGATTGATTTAAAATGTTTATCATGCTAATTACTTATGATAAAATATTTTTCTTTATTACGTTTATTTTTCAAATTTATAGAATATCATGAATAGTTAAATTCATTCAATGGATCATTAGTTATCAGTTAAATGCAAGATATCATTAAATATGAATATGTCATTCTTAAACTTATGGATTTTTGGTGGATTAACTTCTTAGTGATTATAAATGCACACTAAAATTCGTATGTTATTCTTATTAAGAAAATGACATTTGGATTAATTCGTTTCACATCCCTTCATTTAACCTTCTTAACCCGCCATGAAAAACAATGTGTTCTTTGAAATATTTACAACCAGTTGGAACCAGAACACTTTTTTTTTGTTGTCTCAGTCTGTTATATCATGTTATTAATTGAATTCCAATTTTACATATATAACTCAAATTATTTGCTAAATAATTAATATGCTCCGATCATATTCAACCCTTTCGATTAATTTATATTCAATGCAGACAATCTAACATGTGACATGCGTTATAAATATTCTTGATAATAGTTGTATTATGACCATTTCTTTTCATCAACGTCCTAAAGAAAATCAAAAAGATCATATTACATATCATCTAACAAATAATTTTATTCTCTTTCGACTTTAGACATTTTTCATATTTACCGCCTTCAAATAATTCAGTCATCATTCTATCCATTCACGGTGTTAAGATCATACATCACTCCTCAAATAATAACTTTTCAATCTAAATGAACACTCTCATTTCAAACATGTTGTGTCTTGACGTTTTATTTTTTTCTTTTCTTTTATTGCTTAGATTTACCACCTCTTTCACATCAATATAACAAGTGATTCTCTATTTTTCTCACCTAGGTTCGCTTAAAAAACACTGCAAATTCTAAATCTCAAATGATATTTTTGAGTTTTCAAAGGATTTCTGATAAAAACTAAAAGGGTTGGAAAAGAAAAGCACATACTTTTATGTTGTAGAGCTTATTAGAAAAAACAGGGTTGCAAAAAGCCAAAATCTATTTTGGGCTTAATTCAATTATCCGAGCCCAAGTATTTTTTAACTGACATAATCTGATCTGAAAAAAAGTTATTCCATGTTCTGATTTGAAGCTCCCATATCAAAGCCACGTGTGAAATTCAAATACCATATTTATATTGTCCCTTCATTAAATTTCTGTTCCACAAATACAATATTATAAAAGTTATCCATCATCCATATATAACAGATAAAGTGATAAAACATTTCTTCCATTTCATCTTTGTCTGAGTCATGGCTTTAGCCATTTCATCCACTTTATCAAGTTTTCCAAACAGGTTCAACTTTTTCTGTTTCAACCATTTAAATTAACTTATTATCATTATACTATATAGTTACTTTTGTTTTTTGATGCAGAGAAATATGTCAAAAGGTTTTATACCAAGGAACAGCAACAACTTCATGGTTAAGTAGAAGAAGAACACTTACGATTAGGAATGCGAAAAAAGGTGTGTCGGATTTGTGTGTACCACTTCCTCCAGATAGACCATTGTGGTTTCCTGGTAGTTCACCTCCTGAATGGCTTGATGGCAGTATTCCTGGTGATTTTGGTTTTGACCCTCTTGGATTAGGTATGTCTTACTTTCATTAAGCACATTAAAATGTTATACTTTCATTAAGCACATTAGTGTCTTTGTATATGTCATCTAGTGTCATCTGTGTCCGCATCTGTGTTTATGTCATAAGGTGTCATCTGTGTTTGTGTTTATGTCATCTGTTACCGTGTCCGTGTCTGTGTTTATGTCATATAGTGTCATGTGTGTCTATGTCATCTAGTGGCATTTGTGTCCATGTTTGTGTCTGTGTCATCTGGTGTTATCTTTGTCCGTGTTTGTGTCTATGTCATCTGGTGTCCGTGTATGTGCTTATTAAGTATTAATTCACCAACAAGTAATTATTAACATGTGAATTTGATTCTCTCAGGCTCTGATCCAGAGTTACTAAAATGGTTTGCGCAAGCAGAACTAGTACATGGAAGATGGGCAATGTTAGGAGTATCGGGAATCCTAATCCCCGAAATACTCGAAGGAATGGGCTATGTAAAAAACTTCTCATGGTACAATGCAGGTTCAGTACACTATTTCGCAGACCCGGTAACACTATTCATTGTCCAACTAGCTTTAATGGGCTGGGCTGAAGGTAGAAGATGGGCCGATATCGTCAACCCGGGGAGCGTTGATATCGAGCCCAAGCTTCCAAACAGACCTAACCCAAAACCAGATGTTGGTTATCCCGGTGGGCTTTGGTTTGATCCTATGCAGTGGGGAAGAGGGTCACCCGAGCCTGTTATGGTTTTGAGGACTAAAGAGATTAAAAATGGAAGACTTGCTATGCTTGCTTTTGTTGGATTTTGTTTTCAAGCTGTTTATGTTGGAGATAGTCCTATTCAGAATCTGATGGCTCATCTTGCTGATCCGGGTCATTGCAACATTTTCTCGGTAATTAATATTCTTCGCTTCATTTCTACTATGTTTAACTAAGTTTCATATATAGATTAGTCTCGCATCGACTATGAACTATGAATGAGTAAATAAATAATATGTTAAGCTTTATATATATTAAGGAAAAAATTTCATATGTGCAGGCTTTCACTTCAAGGTAGTGCTATGATTTGGAGAAGCATCAAAATGAACCTGCACAATGTTGTCCTAGAAACATTCTATTATCTACATGTAATGTGTCTCAGAATCTGAATCTTATCGTTGACACATATTCTTTTAAACAAAATGAAATTACTATTGAGTAGTTTTTCATCTAAGTCACTCAATGTGAAAAATGACCTATTTCATTAGATATGAAATGTTTTCTATATAGTAGTAATGGCTATGTACCTAGGGGTGGCAAAACGGATTCAGTCCGTCGAACATGTTCTTTTGTCTGCATTTTTTTTTTAAGCGGGTCAAGATTTTAGACCCGCATCCTCTAATATGTTTGTCACGTCCCGTTCTGTTTTTTTTCCAGATTTTTACAAATGCAGATATTAATATAATTTTTGTAATTTTAAAATTTTAAAAGAGCAGTGTTCGCAGGTCTGCCTCACTCTCACATTTTTGCGAAACGGATCGAGATTTTAAAACCACACCTCTGCATTCCAATTGGCTTCCTCTAATTGTTTGAGATTTTGCATAGATCTAAAATTTTTTGTTATCCCTATAACTAACCTAATCTTTTGATTGATGATGCCAAAAATAGAAACATGTCTCAAATACATACTATAAACCATGTGACTTGGTCAACGCAAGAAATCCCCTAAACCTATATCATCTCCAAAATTATCGTATCCAACCCAAATTATTTCCATGCAACCTCTATTCTTAGAATCCAACTTCAATTTGTGGCAAAACACCATCATCACCTCTCTCTCCACATTACCAACATCCCAAAAAACACAAAAACATAAACAAAACACACCAACATGACACACCACTCGTTCTCTTTCGCCACCACCAAAAACCAAAAACAACAAAAACATCAAAATAACAGAAAAAACATTAACCTCTCCGACCAACAACTGTCTCCTATAATAACACTCGGCAGCTGGCAATACAACAAATGGCCGCTGCTGTCAACCACCACCACCACCACCTCCTCCTCCTCCTTTTCTCTCTCTCCTTACTTTCTCTCTCCACCGCACAACTACCACCCTCAGAAACTCAATCCCTCCTCAAACTAAAACAATCCTTCACAAACTCCGACAAAAACTTAGCCTCATGGATCCCAAACGTCTCTCCATGTTCCGGCACATGGTCTGGTGTTATCTGCTTCAACAATGTGATCACCGGTCTCCATCTCTCCGACCTTGGCCTCTCCGGAACTATAGACATCAACGCTCTCGCAGAGATTCGTGGCCTCAGAACACTCAGTTTCGTCAACAACTCATTCTCCGGCCCAATGCCGGAGTTCAGCAAACTCGGCACCATCAAGTCTCTTCTCCTCGCGCAAAACCAATTCTCCGGCCCTATTCCGCCGGATTTTTTCTCTCATTTAGCCTCCTTGAAAAAAATCTGGCTCACCAATAACAAATTCACCGGCAACATTCCGGGTTCTTTAACCCAACTCGTCCTCCTCAAAGAGCTTCACCTCGAAGGAAACCAGTTCTCCGGCCAGTTACCGAATCTCAAACAAGATATCAAATCATTCGACGTTTCGAATAACAAGTTAGAAGGTCCTATTCCTGAAGGCCTGTCCAAATTCAGTGCAGCTTCGTTTTCCGGAAATGAAGGTCTCTGTGGAAAACCTTTGGAAAAACAATGTGAAGCTTTGGCTTCCTCCGACGAGTATTCGCTACCAGATAGCCCACCAGAAAACGCTTCTGAATCCGATTTGGTGTTTAAAGTGATAATGATTCTGATAGTGGCAGTTATAGCAGCGGTTATATTTATGTTTCTGAAATCTCGACAACGAAGACGCGACGAAGATTTCAGCGTCGTGAGCGGAGACTCCCGCCGAGGCTCCAGCACCGAAGACGTTATGCAAGTGCACGTGCCGATAAGCCGATCTTCGTCCGCATCAGAGAGAGTCGGGAGAAGGAACGTGGGAGAGTCGGCGAAAAGAGGAGGAATGGCGGGTGGGAATAGAATTGGGCTAGGTGATCTTGTAATGGTGAATGATGAGAAGGGTTCATTTGGTTTACAGGATCTGATGAAAGCTGCTGCTGAGGTATTGGGGAACGGCGGATTGGGATCGGCTTATAAAGCTGCAATGGCGAACGGGTTGAGCGTGGTTGTGAAAAGGGTGAGGGAGATGAATAAAATCGGTAAAGACGTGTTCGATGCTGAGATGAGACAGTTTGGGAGGATTCGACATGCTAATATTTTGACTCCTTTGGCTTATCATTATAGGCGCGAAGAAAAGCTTTTCGTTACCGAGTATATGCCTAAAGGAAGCTTGTTATACGTCTTGCATGGTATGCATGTTGTACTAATTCGTCGATAAAACTTACATCAAGTTCTGGTTTTAAATTGCGGTCGTAGCCGCAAGAGTTTATACTATAAACATTTTGTTTATGTCATTATGTAACTTTTTCAGGTGACAGAGGATCATCTCATGCCGACTTAACTTGGCCTATCCGATTAAAGATCGCTAAAGGAATTGCGAGAGGTTTAAGCTTCCTTTACTCCGAGTTTTGCACCTACGATTTGCCTCATGGAAACCTGAAATCAAGCAATGTTCTAATATCTGATGAATATGAGCCTCTGTTAAGTGATTATGCTTTTCAACCACTAATCAACCCAAGCATTGCAGTGCAATCAATGTTTGCGTACAAAACACCCGATTACGTTCAAAACCAGAAGCTTTCGCAGAAAGCTGATGTTTATTGCCTTGGAATCATCCTTCTTGAACTCATAACAGGGAAATTCCCTTCTCAGTATCATAGTAATGGTAAAGGCGGTACGGACGTTGTTCAATGGGTTCTCACGGCGATTTCTGACAGACGAGAAGCTGAATTGATTGATCCTGAGTTACAAAAGAATGCATCAAATTCAATGAATAATATGCTCCAACTTCTCTTAATTGGAGCTGCTTGTACCGAAAGTAACCCTGAACAAAGAGTACATATGAAAGAAGCTATTAGAAGGATAGAGGACATACAACTCTAAAGGTTAAGTAAAAAAGATAACTTAAAAGTTAAAAATTGTAGGTGAAAATTACAGAGAAAATGGAAATATTACCTATACTGGTGTATCGACACGATACTTATCAATGTCATGTCTATTGCCTGTCTTTGATAGATACAAAAGAAGAGAGAAAGAAAGAAAAAAGTTGAAAAGGTGAAAGATTGGAATTTGATAACCTCATGAAGCAATGTGGTTTATGAAAAGGGTCTAAAATAGATGTGAAGTCATATTTCAAGAGGAGCTGAAACTTTCCTTCTGAAAATCAAGTTTATGCTTAACTATTATATTGGCCCTTGCAAAATTTGTGCAATAAAAAACATTTTAGGACAGCATTACTGAAGTTTGTAAAAAATATTTTAGGATTTTTTTTCCTTTTTAGTTTTTCTTGTTATGTATATTTTTTATATATGTATTTTATTTTCCTTTTTAGTTACTCAAGATTTGGTTCTGTGTGTAATTGTACTCTTACTCTCACTCTTCCATTGAATTGTTCTTGTGCAAATTTAATTTATATTATGCAATATAACACTAGCTGTGAACAAGAATCTAAAACCATACAACATGCTTTCAAATGCATTAACACAATCCAAATGCAACAACTTTAGGGGCATGGATCAATGATGATTACTGGTTGATCTCAATTACAAAAAACGAAACCAAAAAGACTAATAGCTGTGAAGTATTCTGTCTCATGCCGCGCGCTAGTTTCTAAGGACGATAAATGCACATCAACCATATTACTTTTTCTTCAACCCATTGTTATCAAACTTGTGTCACAGCTGCATTAAAATTTGCAGATAGGACCACGAGCTTGAAGGTGGCAGGAAGTTTTAGTCAAAATCGAGGAATTCCATCCTTTTCCTCATGGTGCCTTTTAGATCACTAGCATCGCGTTCTGCTTTTTGAGCCTGAAACGCGGAGAAAATGAAATAAAAATCGGTTCATAAGCAAATCAGAACATTGATGAAAAACATGACACCAAATATAATTTTAGTAAAGGAATGTAAACTTTGAAGTAATACCACATGTTACGTGCTATCACAACTCAATTTTCAAACAAGTATAAAACAAAAGCAGAATCTGATTTTGTGTTTACAGATGAAACTAATTGTTGATAGGAACTCTCAATCATGGAGGGAAAGCTGACAATTCTACTTAGAAAATGATACCGTGAGCTGAAAATCAAATAGCTTCCAACTGTTGGTGAAAACATTTTCTATTCACTTTCATTCGCAAAATCGCCACCTTGTTTTCAAGGAATTAGTATAGGAAACACCAAAAACAATTTTGTTTTTTGTTTTCAATTTTTCTTGTACAACCACTGAAAACAGGAAATAGATTGAAAACAATGCGACACTTCTGTAATTAAGTGATACAAAAAATGAAAACCAAGAGTGTTTTCAGAAAATAAATTGGTCCTAAGAGTGCTTTACCGCGACAATTACGTTAAACAAAATAGTCCAATACTAGGCCACAAGGACGGCTGCAATTAAGCCAGTTTTTCCAACACCTGCCTCACTCAAGGGCTTGGAGCATGGACAGTGCAGTTAACCCAAAACAGATCTAAGATAGAAGATAGGCTCTTGCCCGATTTTTTAATTTGAGTTTAGGGTCTAACTAAACCTCACAAAAGTTTTGTTTTTAGGAACTGAACGGGGCAAGACTTGTAAGCAATACAAAGCAGTATTGTCAATTACAGATAGCAGAAAATAGCGGAGTGCAAAATTCCACTATGTCATAGTGTTATAACGCCACTATAGCCGCTATTTGACAGCATTTTGTATTAAACAGTGTTTCACAGAACAATAACCGTTTATCCAAATTACTCTGCGCTATAGCGGTGCAGGTGCTGCAATAGCGGCTTTTTAATAACATTGACCCAACTAGGCACACAAAAAAAGCATACAAAGTTCAAAATCAATGGACATTGAAATAGCATGATATTCACAATTACTAAAGAGGGAAGAGTATAGTGGGACTGGGTTCCCCTAGTTGAAGCTGGTTTTAGCTCATTAGAGTTGGATTCGACCACCATGTTGTCCTTTTGGGTTTATTGCAAAGTAGCAATGAAGGATCGGTTCATATTCTTTGGTTCCTGACTTCGTTTGTGCCAAGAGCTTTGGGATTGAGATTCAAGGCAATATTGTTCACCTCCTTTACAAATGGAATCACATTAGAAGTTTGATGCATATGCACAGCCAAGTGCTACAATTGTGAGGTCAATGTTTTGTCAATAAGCCTTATAATTTGGTGGTTGCATTTTGGGATTTTTGACACAACACTCAACTACTGTCATCTTCGGTATGTAAAGGGAAAAATAACTATTACTTTGAAAACTCGGTCAATCTTCCTCAAACTCGTGATATGTGAGTATATACAAGTCTCCGTGAATCTACCCAAGTTTAAATAGAAATGGTTTTGTAAGCAAGATTTTGATACTAGGTCATAAACTCAAGACTCTTAGTTAATAACGCTTAACCCATCCCCCTCACGCCCAAGTCTGTACATCTGGAGCATGACCTTATAGAATAAACCTAACAGTAAGTGGTCCAATGGATCTTCCATAGACTCTCATACCATCTTAAAATTTTGGATTGGGCCTTAACTCAACCTTACAAAGCAAGATTGTATGAGTTAACTCGAGATTCGGACAACCATGATTTCCATAAATCCAACTTGTGGCAAATCCTGCAGACCTTTACACATGTACCACACCAGTGTTAACGATGGCAGATGGTGATGCATAGAGCCAAAATCCGGCCATACTAGGGGCTTTTTGGGGCCATCATAGCGGATTATGGCGGAAAAACCAGAATATCGGCCAATATTTACCATTGCGATTAGTCTAAAACCTGCTATTGATATCTGTAACAGTGCCTCCATGGCAGATATTCAATAACTATACCACACAAGGATAGGTTTTGCAGTTTGCAAGGTTGCTTGCAAACCTAGTAACTATATATATGGGTAGATAGGTCATAGTTCACATCCATTGTAAACTAAAAAAACAAAAATACTATGGTATGGACTCTCATTTTATCATAACTTTGGGTTGGTCACTTTAACTTATCATCTGTCCATTGTTCATCACTTCGACAAGCTTAGTCACATCATTACATATGATCTGATGAGAGCTTGTGGCGAACACACCACATTCAAAGTCCTTAACATAGGGATAAAATTCAAATCCCACATTGAAAACAAATTAGGCCTGAAGGAAAATTGGGTTCTCATCAAACTATTTTAATGGCCCTACTATGACGAATGAAGACCGCGGATTTGAAAGAAATGGTTGATACACTTTACCAAAAGGTAGAAGGAAAACTCTATATAGTACTACAAGAGGCAGAAACTTGCATATAAAAAACTACAAGTTTTGGCAGTTTTTCGGTAGAAGAAAGAACGAAACGAAATAGAACGGTCAATAAATTTCAAAATGAGCCAAAGTGGAAATAAGATCAAAACAGTTAAAACTGATGTAGCTATACTCTAAATATATGGATTCCGGATTCCCTGCATTTAAAGAAACACACAGTTACAAGCATTAACTGATCTCAGTTGTCAATTTGAGATTGGTCAGATCACATTATACCTTCACCAAATCATTTTTACATAATCTACACTATTTGATTTGAGACCACACAACTAAGATCAATTAATGTGTCATGCATTCGCGGCATGGAAATCAAATCCCTAAATATGACTAATCAAGTTTCTAAAACATTGCTGCAAGACACATCAAGAGAGATAATTATTCGGTCCTCCGGCCCTCGTAATTATAATAATTTTTACGGTAAAATTGAGAAATAAGAGTTGATGGACGAACCTTTCTTATGTCAGCCTCTGACACACATGTCATATGCGGTGGAAGCTCTTCCTTTCCCAAGTCCTAAATCAATGATAAAGGTTACAAAATAATCAAGATTCCTTTGAGAAGCATGTAATCAAAGTCAAATGATACGAAACGATCCAGAACATTTCATACCAGCTCTCCAATTAAGACAACATTCTCCCCACGAATTACATAAAGGCCTAAAGGGACATCACAATAAAGATCTCCGACAATTACTCGTTCACACGCACCTTCTAGAACAACATTAGCTGTAAATGGTCAACACATCAAGTCAGTTAATATTAGATAGAAATAACAATAAGAATAACAAATACTTAAAAAAGAAGAATGCAAGTAAAATCATTAGTTACCAAATTGATCAAACGACCGTAATAATCCCAAAAGTTTTCGACCATCTCGCAACAGAACAAGAAGTTTTTCTGCAAAAATAAAAAATTAGAATCATAAAATGCTCATCCTCATCCATCCAACAAGAACTATAACCACTGCAATCAACAATTTATGTACAAACCCCATAAAGATAAATACACTCATAAAGATAAATATACAGTCTAAGTGTATGTTTGGTTTAGCTTTTGGGAGAGTCAAAAGCAATTCTAGAGGGGTAGAAAATTGATTTTGGAATGATTTTGAGGTGTTTGGTTCTTCTAACTGATTCTTCCTCCATAATTGATTCTACTTATAGTTAGAATTTGTAGCTTTTGAGTTTAAACGTGATTTTTATATTGAAATTTACTGTTCAACTCAATTTTGCATAAAATTATTCAAACATAAATCATTCAAGTCTTTTTAACCATAATCAGTTTTTCACCACAGAACCAAACATACGCTATCATGAAGAAAAAAAAACATAAAAATTCAGGACAAGTAATTCTTTTCAGAAAAGATCTGCATGCACATGAACAAAAAATATCAGAGAGGAGGAGAGGGAGAGATTACTGTCTAGGTATGTAGCAAGAGAGGTGGAGAGTAAGAGCTCATCAGGGGCAGCCCAAGACATTGAGCTAATTCTTGTGCAAAACCTGAAAGAAAAAAAAACTGTGATCCAAAGTTTTCATCAAATTCAGTTCCACTCCAACCCCACAATTTCAAGCACAAAAAACTTTGTACATTTGCAACTTCTACATACACATTATCAAAAAAAAATCACTTAAACCAAAAACTTCTCAAAAAATTGAACCCACAATTCAAAAATCGAAACTTTAACAAGAAAAAGACAACCCCATATCTTATTTCAATTGAAAGGGGCAAAAAAAAAAAGGAAAATTGAAAAGGGTAAGATTGAACCTTTTGGATCGGCGAGTTTGGTGAAAGAAGGATTGTTTCTTTCTCTCTCTGTTTGTAGAGTGAGAATGAGAATGTGAAATTGAAACTTGTTGTTGCAATCTTTCACTCACTCTCAGTTTGACCTTTCAAGCCTTTGAGCTTCACCAGTTTGGTTTGGAAACTAAGCACGATATTTGTTCTTTTTTTTTTTTAATGTATGCCATTTTTGGTAAGAAAGGGATAAATCAAAAACATATATTTTTTTTATGAAAATACAAATATTTACAAATTATTTTGTAAATTAATAATTAGTTTTGGAATGTTTTACATGTTCTTATAACAAAAAATAAAACTATGAAAATGATTTTAAAACTATTTAAAATTTAAAAAAAAATTGTTTTGAATGGTTTCTTTTAAGATTTATTTTCTATACAAATATTTTAGAAAATGTTTTGGTAAACAAACACAATAACTTTTACTTTAAATTTTTTTTTATAAAAATTCATTTGTAAACAATTTAGCATTATAATCACTTTTATAGGAAGTAACAAATAACTCTCAAATTTATAAAAATAATAATAATAATTTTATAAAAATAATTATTATTATTATTGTTTGATGTGATAATGTTTAATATCTTTAGATCTTTATTCTTCTTTTTTATATGGGACTTGCCAAGAGTAATATATTTTCTTACAATGAATTTTGATTTTCATAATTAGTCATCAAGTCTCTTAATTTAATTTAATGTTCTGTTTTAGTTTCTTAATTAAAAAAAATTATAATTAATTTTTTAACTTCATTTTCGTTATCCTATTTAGTCTCTTTTATTAATTTCTGACAAAAATAAATTAGTTATGATGAGGTGACGTGACATCAATATCATTGGTACAAATCTGAGTCAACATATTGTAATACCCCAAAATTTACCCTTCATTTTCCTGGAAGCATACGCTTTACACCTCATGCATGCATTCATTTTTAGGTCATTTAACATTAGATACAGTGCATTTCATCATGTCAATCAGAATTAGATCCAAGAAGCTTTATTTAAAAAAAATATAAAAAAAAAAAAGAACAAAAAAAAAATAATAATAAAAAAAAATAAATAATAATAATAATAATAATAAATAAATAAATAAAAGAAAAAATCTCAGACTTGATCCTCTCTCAAAAACCCACTAAGCTACCAATATTAGGCTATAAATACTAGAGTTTCAGTGAAACAAAGAGGGAATTCTATTCCTATTACCCTGAGGAAAAAGATAGTGAGAGAAGAGCTAACAGAGTTCAGAGCAGCCTTCAAACCCTGAAAGGAACTCAACTGCACAAAATCACCTCTGCCTCACATAAACCCTAAAGATTGTTTTGTAAACCTCACGGGTGCAACTCAATTTCAATCAAGCTCTCCAATTAGGTTTTCCCTATATCGATCATCTTTATGCCTTTAATTTGAATGCTCTAAATGTATGAGGTATTATGGGTGAATTTGATACCCTTTTGATGCATGTCTTTTTTGTGAATTTTAATGGCATGATTCATGTGGTTACATTTTGATTTGGGGACAACCCTTGATTATCCTATTTTTTTTGTCTCTAACCTGTTTGTTGAGTTTTTGTGAGGGCTCACATGATTTTTGCAGGGATCACTTGCGTGGTTTTCCACTTTATTTGTGGGATACCCCCTGGAGGTTTCATTCCGATTACCTGTACTGACTCACTTTCTTTGATGGTGTTTAGCTTGGAAGGATCCATGGGTTTCCCATTCCTCTAACTGCTGTTACTTCGGATCTTTATCCGCATGGTACTTTTATATTTTTCTCGCATTTTACTGCTTTCCTAGCTGGAAGACCTCGATAGGAGGCAATGTTTTTGTGTGTTTTTTTTTACAGGTTCCTTCGTCAAGGACTGCCTTTTTGCATGAGTTCACCAAACCCTAACCCTTCATTGATTTTTCTTCTCCTAAACACACGTTTACTCCTTCTACTACAGGTGAGTAAGTCTCCAAAGGTCGAGCATCCGGTAGATTGCATAGTAACATCGTTCGTCCAAAACCCAATCCATAACCCCGTAGTTAGCCGAACTACGGCTTGCTCTGATTCTCATTCCAGATGAGATACATAGGCATAAGACGCGATGTCTTAGCGAGCATACATCCCCCCAACCCATAGGTCAGCCGAGCTACGAAGACTCTGATTCTCATATTCATATGAGATACGTATGCAGTGGATGCGACATCCGCGCGAGTCATTTTCATTTAACCTTTTTTTTGGTAAACAGCACAAGATAAACTCACACCCTTTAGACAAGAACTACAAAAGTGGATCCCGTAGAGTACTACGGATGCGTAGGGGTGCTAATACCTTCCCTTCGCATAACCGACTCCCGAATCCAAGATTTGGTTGCGAGACCCCGTCTTGTCCTTTCCTTTTTCAGGTTTACTTCGAGCGTTTCCTTTCCCTCCTTTGGGATGAATAACGCACGGTGGCGACTCTTCTGTCATTTTCTTTCGTCGGTTGTTTTTTTCGCACACTGTATTTTTCAGGTTGCTACAGCTGGCGACTCTGCTGGGGACAAAAGAAGTTGACCTCTTGCTGGTCCATCTTCCCTAAGCGAGTCCCTCCTAGCTTTCGTGATTTTCTTGTTTATTGGGTGTTCATGCTTTTGTACATTTATTTATTTATCTGCTTGCATTCATCTGCTGTATCTGTTGGATCTGTTGTTTGTTTGTTGGGATGGGGTGTTCTATGAGAGATAAGCCCATTACCCAGGCTTGAGTGTACACACAGGTTTTATAGTGGATAATCATGAGGCTTGCGTGGCGTGTTGTTACGTTAAGTCGTTCGTGAAGAACCACACCCAGACGAGGTTTCTTTTGGATATATTATGTCTTACGGGTGTTCCGTAACGGCAGGATGTTCCTCTAGAAATCGTCGACTCTGGTGACCATTTCCCGAGAACTCAGTCGAGGCCTCTCCTCCGAGACGTGATTATGTTAGCTCTGGTGGGCGCATTCTCGCTGCTCAATCCGAGGACCCCGAGACTGGGAACTTGCTTTAGGATTTCCTGTTGAGGGGAGTCAGTGGAGGTCTTTTGTCCCGTAATAATGCCAAACCTCCAGTGGTAAATGTATTATTCGCGACTGAAGGGCCGAAGTTGACAAACTTCTGTTCTTAAAACCTACCAGTGAGGGGCGGGCTAAATTCAGGAAACCTTAACCTCCAACCAACCCGGTTTTCTGGAGCAGAGATCTGATCTTATATTATATTCCTCAGTGGGTTTCTCTTCAGACAGTGCAACCCGACAGATGTTCAAGCAGATACAGCAATCTTGATTCCCATGTCACTGCACTGCATTCACATCATTTTGCATCACATCATTCTGCATTCATATCATTTAACACATGTTTATCCATTTCTAGGGGGTTTACATCTTCTTCTTGATTCTAGTCGGGGTTTTCTTCTTACATTGTTTATCAAATGTGAGGCTGGAATCAAGGGGGTAGAATGCCCTTTGGAATTGATAAACATGTCATTGCATTTACATATTCATTTGCATAACAGGTACCACCACAGTGTTCTCAGTTGTTTGGTGTTCCATCAGCAGGATAGCTGACCCAGGTATTCACCGGTACGGTACCCGCAGAAACCACCAGAGAGCAATGGAAGGTGTACAAGTAGAGCTCGCTGAGATGAGGATCCGCGTGACCCAATTCATGGATGTGGTTCAAGGGGTGGCTCAGGGACAGCAAGAGCTCAGACAGATGATGCAGAGGAATCCCGTCGCTACTCAACCAGAGACATTGGATGATCCTCCAGCTGGAGAGGCTAATGGTCCCAATGGACCGGGGCCTATCCCGATCCCACATGTCAACCTTGATCAACAGCTCGTCCATGATGATCAGGCCGATCAATTCCCCCTACTTCAGGAAGACTTTGGCATGGGCCATGGCATGGACCCCATGTTTAGAAGATTAGAGGAGAGGCTGAAAGTTGTGGAAGGACAGAATCCTCTGGGAGTAGATGTTGCTGACTTAGGGCTGGTCCCAGGTGTGAGAGTGCCACCGAAATTCAAAGTCCCGGTCTTTGACAAATACAATGGCAGCTCTTGCCCCAAAACTCACGTGCAAGCCTATTTCCGTAAAATGGTTGCATACTCTGATGACGAGAAGCTACTTATGTACTTCTTCCAGGATAGCCTAGCTGGGGCATCCTTGGAATGGTATATGAGGCTGGACAGAGCCCATATCCGCTGCTGGAGGGATTTGGCGGAGGCTTTCGTAAAGCAGTATCAGTATAATGTAGACATGGCTCCGGACAGAACTCAACTTCAGAATCTGTCTCTTAAAAGCAATGAGTGCTTCAGGGAATACGCTCAACGCTGGAGGGAGATAGCTTTCTGTGTTCAGCCTCCTATGTTGGAAAAGGAAATGGCCAACATGTTCATGAATACGCTGCCTGGACCTTATCTGGAGCGTCTGGTGGGGTGCAATGCCTCCAACTTTGCTGATGTGGTCTCTACCGGAGAGAGGGTGGAGAATTACCTGAAGACCTGCAAGATCCAAAATGGAGTTGGATCTTCATCAGGGGTAAAAAAAGTCGTTCATTGGAGGGCATAAGCAGAGAGAGGGGGGAGTGAATTCTTTGACTTCCTATCAGAACAGAGGTGTTAGAAGGAACAGTTTCCAGAATTATCATCAACAACCGTATGTTGCGGTTGTGACCATTCCAGCTGCAACACCACTACAACAACAACAACCACAACTTCAACCAGCTCAGTACCAACAGCAGCAACAACCGGGTAACAGACCCGCCTATCAACAGAGGCAAAGGATGATGGACCGGCGTTTCGACACCCTTCCAATGTCGTACGCTCAGTTGCTTTCTAGTCTTCAACAACTACAACTTGTGCAATTGCGCACTCTGGCTCCTTCTGTTGGTAGACTTCCGGTGGGTTACGACGCCAACGCTAGGTGTAGCTTCCACTCTGGGGCACCTGGCCATAACATTGAGAACTGCAAAGCTTTTAAGCACGTAGTTCAAGACCTCATAGATTCAAAAGCCATCAACCTTGCACCGGCTCCTAATGTCGTCAACAATCCCATGCTGCAGCATGGTGGTGCAAACATTAATATGATGGAAGGAAAAGCCAAGTCCATTAAGGATGTGTTGAAGTTGAAGACTCCATTGTCGGATATCAAGGGATACTTGTTGAAGGCCGATGTTTTCCCCGATTGTGGGAAGGGTTGTTTGGATTGTGCTACTCAGAGTGGAGGTTGTTTGAAGCTACAGCAGGGTATCCAGGTCTTGCTCGACAAAGGTATCCTCCAGGTTGAAGATTTGTCTGTCCAAGAGTCTGCGGAAGGGGTTGAAGAAGAAGTGTTTGAAGACGCTACTGATGAATTCGCAGATGTTGTTCCTACTGATTCTGTGATCCATGATGATGTTGTCGCTGATATTCCAAACATGGCGTTTGATTCTGATGTACTTGCTGAACTTGATTCTGATGTTTCGGATGTGTGTACTTCAACGCCTCAGACTCGTCAGGGGCTGATTACTTTCTCCAGCGCTGGCATCTTTCAGTATGACCAGGTATCAGCAATCAATGAAGAGGGTAGGGATAGTGATTGTGACATCGACAACTGGGTGCGTCCGAGGATCCTGGGTGAAGTCATCAACAATTGGTCTTCTGAGGAGATTGTCCAAGTCACTTTTCTGAAGGAGTAATTTTCTTTGTTTATTCATGCATGTCCAAGTCTTACGTTCCGCCCAGGGCGTAATGACTCATTGTAGGGCTCATCTATGTGACACTTGCATTTTTTATCATAAATAAAGGACGTCTTTTTGCATTCAAATATTTCGTTCCCTGTCTTTCTATTTTTGCAGTTTTTCAAAATAAAAAAAATGGCAATGTTTTGTTTAGTTCCCACTTTTTTTCTTTCACACTCATAAGCACATACCATCACTCATGCAGATGCACGTCACCGGATCCTATTGATAACGGTTCTGCTATGGCTCGCTTCGACTTTGAAAATCCAATCTTTCAAGCTGAAAAAGAGGGTGATGAAGAATGTGAACTCCCTGAAGAACTTGCCAGGTTCTTAAAACAGGAAGAAATGGTCATTCAACCGTATCAAGAGCCTACTGAAGTGATTAATCTCGGCACCGAGGACGCCAAGAGAGAAATCAAGATAGGGGCTGCTTTGGGAGATGATGTGAAGAAAAGGCTGATTGAATTGCTGCAAGAATACGTTGACATCTTCGCCTGGTCTTATCAGGACATGCCCGGGCTGGACACAGACATCGTGGTACACCGCTTGCCTCTCAAAGAAGGTTGTCCTCCGGTCAAGCAGAAGCTCAGAAGAACAAGACCAGAGATGGCTGTCAAGATAAAGGAAGAAGTGCAAAAGCAGTTGGATGCAGGGTTTCTAGCAGTCACCAATTATCCGCCATGGGTTGCAAATATCGTCCCAGTACCTAAGAAGGATGGAAAGGTACGGATGTGTGTCGACTACCGGGATCTGAACAGAGCTAGCCCTAAAGATGATTTCCCATTACCTCACATCGACGTTTTGGTGGATAATACAGCTCAGTTCTCGGTATTCTCCTTCATGGATGGTTTTTCTGGCTATAACCAAATCAAGATGGCACCAGAGGACATGGAAAAGACAACTTTCATAACCCCATGGGGCACCTTCTGCTACAAGGTGATGCCGTTTGGTCTGAAAAATGCCGGAGCAACATATCAACGAGCTATGGTGACTCTGTTCCATGATATGATTCATCATGAAATCGAGGTTTATGTGGACGATATGATTGCCAAATCTCAGACAGAAGAAGAACATTTGGTGAATCTGCAGAAATTGTTTGAACGGTTAAGGAAATTCAAACTGAGACTTAATCCGAACAAGTGCACTTTCGGGGTGAGATCGGGAAAATTGTTGGGTTTTATTGTTAGCGGAAAAGGGATTGAGGTGGATCCTGACAAAGTGAAAGCAATACAGGAAATGCCTGAGCCAAGAACAGAGAAGCAAGTCCGTAGTTTCTTAGGGAGGTTGAACTACATTGCAAGGTTCATCTCTCACCTAACAACCACGTGTGAGCCAATTTTTAAATTGCTGAGGAAAGATCAGGCTATCAGGTGGAATGAAGATTGTCAAAGGGCTTTCGAGAAGATAAAAGAGTATTTGCAGAATCCTCATATCCTTATGCCTCCAGTCCCAGGGAGACCGCTGATTATGTACTTGACAGTACTTGACAATTCTATGGGTTGTGTTCTCGGTCAACACGACGAGACAGGTAGGAAAGAACATGCCATCTACTACTTGAGTAAGAAGTTCACAAATTGCGAGTCGAGATACTCAATGCTTGAGAAGACATATTGTGCACTTGCATGGGCTGCTAAGCGATTGAGACAATACATGCTGTCTCACACAACCCTACTGATCTCCAAGATGGATCCAGTCAAATACATATTCGAGAAGCCAACTCTCACCGGAAGGGTTGCTCGTTGGCAAATGGTACTGACAGAGTACGATATCCAGTATACATCCCAGAAAGCCATCAAAGGGAGTATTCTGTCAGACTATCTTGCTCAGCAGCCGATTGATGATTATGAGCCGATGAAGTTTGATTTTCCAGATAAAGACATCATGTTCCTCAAGATGAAAGACTGTGAGGAGCCAGTTGTTGACGAGGGACCTGATCCAAACAAAAAGTGGACTTTGTTGTTTGATGGGGCTGTCAATGCTAGAGGAAGTGGAATTGGCGCTGTCATCACAACTCCGAAAGGTGCCCACATGCCTTTCACCGCTCGTCTGACTTTTGAGTGCACAAATAATGAAGCTGAGTACGAGGCCTGTATCTTGGGTATTGAGCAAGCCATTGATCTGAGAATCAAGACTCTGGACATCTTCGGAGATTCGGCTCTGGTGATCAATCAAGTGAATGGTGATTGGAATACTCTCCAGCCCACTCTGGTCCCCTACAGAGATTACACGAGAAGTGTAACACCCTTCTAAAATACCCCAAATATTTAATTAAAATAACAACATATATCAATCAGAGTAAATATGCAATTAAGGGTGTCACACAATCACTTCACACCATTCACCAAAATAACTGTCATGCTCTTTATTTAATCAAAACTTTGCACAATACGCAGCGGATAGAAATCAAATCAATCATGCCAAACATGTAACACATTACATGTAAAATTATTCAACAAGGTAAATCATCCCGTCCCGAATGTTACATCTATCAGAGCATGACCCACTAAGGAGACTACACTAGACTCCAAGTACTAGCTCCTACTCAATCACTGCTCGTTACCTGAAAAATAGTTGTAAGGGTGAGTTCCTCAATCGATATAATAAGCATTATAAAATATCATGTAATGTTAAGTAATTTAACACATTTCATCACCCTAATCATAACACACATTCAGTAACGGCACATTAACTCAAACATCATACTCAACACCAACATAAAGCACACGTATAATCTCAATTCATACTCAACACCAACACAAAACACACGTATAATATTGGAACACATCCATTCATATTATACGCCATACATACATTATGCAATGAGACTCTATGCATGCGGTACCGACTATTCGTGAACATATAGTTCAACCTCACCGACCAAATCCAGGTACGGCTACCAAGCTCACTAGTCCCACTCATTTGAGACCTAGTGACTCACATCACTAATTCCTCACCATGGGAATTAGCTACCACCCCAAGGGCCATGCTATGCACGCTAATCACCTAGCATGCAAACATCCACAACAGTCCAAAATGACTAACATCACTAATTCCTCAACATGGGAATTAGCTACCACCATAAAGGCCACATTATGCTATGCCAAATCACCTAGCATGCAACATCAACAACAATCCACAATGGACATATGCTCACACTCTAAGCCATAAAACAGTCCATCCACAATTACATACATAATATATACATTCACAACATTATGCATATTTTCACACATCATCAGCATATTTATCACATAATCATATCATGTCATGCCAAATAATTCAATCACAGTATTAGCACACTCTACTAATACCTATCCTACTCAAAACAACGGGAAATAATCCCTACTATATCACACACCGATATAGGTCAATCACCAATTATGTTCACAACATTAAAATATCAATTTTTCCAATTTCCAACAGTGTTAACCGGTTAACGCCCTGGGTTAACCGGTTAACGCAGGACAGAACACGCTTCCTGGCCAATTTTAACAGTGTTAACCGGTTAACGCCCTGGGTTAACCGGTTAACGCAGACAGAACAGCAATTTCTCAGAAATCACAACAGTGTTAACCGGTTAACGCCCTGGGTTAACCGGTTAACGCAAGCAAAACAGCAATACTTCACAATTCCTAACAGTGTTAACCGGTTAACACCCTGGGTTAACCGGTTAACGCAAGACAGAAAGCTGTTCCTGCGCTAACACGAAGCAGAATGCAGAATTATCCGCATTTTCCGCCGTTGGAGGACTTCCGGACCTCCGATTCCGATTCCGTAAAAAGCTATACGTTCGGAAAATCACAACTAACCCAAATACAGATTCAATTACAGTTTTCACATCCTCTATTCATCACAATTTTTCAACATTCATAATCCAATTAGGGTCAAATCAACGGCTTATCACTACCCATTACATATTAACCCATAATACCCATTAAACGACGATAAACCCCCCTTACCTGAGTTAATCCGGCGAATCTTTAAGCTTCAAGCTTTTCTCTTCTCCAACCTTCTTCCTCTTGCTCTGTCTCTTTGCCCTTTTCCTCTTTTCAGCCGCTTCTCTGTTTTCACGTGAGAACTCTTTCTTTTACCAAAATGAACTCTTTATTCTTATTTCCCACTTATATACTTTCCAATAATTATTATTCCAATAATAATAATAATAATAATAATAATAATCCAATAATTCCAATTATTTAATTAAATTAATAAATATAATATTAACTTAAATTAAATAATTATCTTATTTTTATCGGGGTGTTACAACTCTCCCCCACTAAAAGAGTTTTCGTCCTCGAAAACATACCTCAAGCGAATAACTCCGGATAAGACTTCTTCATCTGACTCTCAAGTTCCCAAGTCACATTGCCACCTGCTGGTCCTCCCCAAGCTACCTTCACCAAAGCAATCTCTTTACCCCGCAACTGCTTCAACTCTCGATCCTCGATCCTCATAGGTGATGTTTCAACAGTCAGGTTATCTCTCATCTGTACATCATCTATTTGGACCACATGCGACGGATCAGGAATGTACTTCCTCAACTGAGACACATGAAAAACCTCATGCAAATTCGCAAGTGACGGCGGTAAAGCGATACGATAGGCTGCCTCTCCTATCCTCTCCAAAATCTGATAAGGACCAATAAATCGAGGTGTCAACTTCTTCGACTTCAAAGCTCGACCAACCCCAGTTATCGGAGTAACACGAAGAAACACATGATCTCCCTCTTGAAACTCAAGTGACTTTCTTCTCTTGTCGTGATAACTCTTCTGACGACTCTGAGCAATCCTCATCTTCTCCTGAATCATCTTAATCTTTTCCGTAGTTTGTTGAACAATCTCCGGTCCAACCACAACACTCTCACCGGACTCATACCAACATAAAGGTGTCCGACATCTCCTACCATACAAAGCTTCAAACGGTGCCATACCAATGCTCGAATGAAAACTATTGTTGTAGGTAAACTCAATCAAAGGTAAATAACAATCCCAAGCACCTCCCTTTTCCAAAACACAAGCCCTCAAAAGATCCTCTAGTGACTGAATCGTCCTCTCAGTCTGACCATCAGTCTGCGGATGATATGCAGAACTCAATCTCAGCTTAGTTCCCATAGCCCTCTGCAAACCTTCCCAGAACTTCGATGTAAATCTAGGATCTCTGTCCGAAACAATACTCGACGGAATACCATGCAAACTTACAATTTTCTCAATATACAATTCAGCAAATCTCTCTAACGGATAATCCATTCTGATCGGAATGAAATGAGCCGATTTTGTCAATCTGTCAACAATCACCCAAATAGCTTCAAAATTCTTAATCGTCCTCGGTAAACCCGAAACAAAATCCATACTGATACTATCCCACTTCCACTCTGGAATAGCCAACGGTTGCATTAGCCCAGACGGCTTCTGATGCTCAATCTTTGACTTCTGACAAGTCAAACAAGAATAAACAAAACTCGCAATTTCTCTTTTCATCCCCGGCCACCAAAATAACTTTTTCAAATCATGATACATCTTCGTAGCTCCAGGATGAATACTCAGGCCACTACGATGTCCTTCCTCAAGAATACTCTTCTTAAGTTCGGTAACATCCGGAATACACACCCGATTACCAAATTTCAAAACACCATTCTCGTCAACTCTGAATTCACCACCTTGATCTTGATTCACTAGAGTCAACTTATCAACCAAAAGCACATCGGATTTCTGATCCTCTCTAATCTCATCCAGAATACCACTTGTTAACTTCAATATTCCCAATTTAACACTATTGTGAGTACTCTCACACACCAAACTCAAGTCTCTAAACTGCTCAATTAAATCCAATTCCTTAACCATTAACATAGACATATGCAATGATTTCCGACTCAATGCATCAGCCACTACGTTTGCTTTACCCGAATGGTAATTCAAACCAAAGTCATAATCCTTCAGATACTCTAACCATCTCCTCTGTCTCATATTCAGCTCTTTCTGATCAAACAAATACTTTAAACTTTTATGGTCACTGAAAACCTCAAATCTTGACCCATACAAGTAATGCCTCCACAACTTCAGAACAAACACCACAGCTGCCAACTCTAAATCGTGTGTCGGATAGTTCCTCTCATGAATCCTCAGCTGTCTCGAAGCATAAGCTATAACCTGCTTGTTCTGCATCAACACACCACCCAAACCCAACAATGAAGCATCACAGTAAACCTCAAATGATTCTGACGAACTCGGTAATATCAGAATAGGAGCAGTAGTCAACCTTCTCTTTAACTCTTGGAAACCTTCTTCACATTTTGAGTCCCAAACAAACGCTTGCCCCTTTCTAGTCAACATCGTCAACGGTAACGCCAACTTAGAAAATCCCTCGATGAACTTCCTATAATAACCTGCAAGTCCAAGAAAACTCCTTATCTCAGAAACTGACTTCGGAGTTCCCCACTTAGATACCGCTTCTATCTTAGAAGGATCAACAGCAACACCATCTCTTGAAATCACATGACCAAGAAAACTAACCTCTTCTAACCAAAATTCACACTTTGACAGTTTAGCAAATAACTTCTTTTCTCGTAGAACTCCTAAAACCACTCTCAAATGTTCAGCATGCTCTTCTTCAGATTTCGAATACACCAAAATATCGTCAATAAATACCACAACAAACTTGTCTAGGTACGGATGGAAAATCCTATTCATATACTCCATAAATACTCCAGGCGCATTAGTCACACCAAAAGGCATTACAAAATACTCATAGTGTCCATACCTTGTTCTGAAAGCAGTCTTCTGAATATCCTCAGTTTTCACACGTATCTGATGATACCCCGATCTCAAATCTATTTTACTGAACACACTCGCACCAACCAACTGATCCATCAAATCATCAATCCTCGGCAAAGGATACCGATTCTTGATCGTCACTTTATTCAGTTGCCTGTAGTCCACACACAACCTCATAGTACCTTCTTTCTTCTTAACCAATAACACTGGTGCACCCCACGGTGACACACTCGGACGAATAAATTTCTTATCCAACAGATCTTCCAGCTGACTCTTCAATTCAGTTAACTCAACAGCAGACATACGGTAAGGAGCCATCGATATCGGCCTAGTACCAGGTACCAAATCAATCGAGAACTCAACTTCACGCTCTGGCGGTAATTCATTCACTTCTTCAGGAAACACATCAGGAAAATCACACACCACAGCTAGATCGCAAATCACCAGTTTATCTTTAGCCTCCAAAGTCGCTAACAGCATAAACAACTCTGCCCCATCTGCTACTGCCTCATTCACCTGCCTTGCTGATAGAAACAAACTCTTTCCTTCCTCAATCTCAGGAAAAATCACAGTCTTATCAAAACAGTTGATAGAAACTCGGTTAAACACCAACCAGTTCATACCCAAGATAACATCAATCTGCACTAGTGGAAGACACACGAGGTCTATCCCAAAGTCTCTCCCAAAAATACTCAAAGGACAATTTAAACAAACTGAAGTAGTAGTAATTGAACCCTTCGCAGGAGTATCAATCACCATACTTCTAAGCATCTCAGATATCTCTAACTTAAGTTTCACAGCACAATCCAAAGATATAAAGGAATGAGTCGCACCTGTGTCAATAATAGCTACAAGAGGAAAGCCATTAATATAACACGTACCTCGGATCAAACGATCATCTGCAAAAGTCTCAGAACCCGATAAAGCGAAGACCTTGCCTCCCGACTGGTTCTCTTTCTTCGGCTTAGGACACTGTGGGCTAATATGACCCACCTCTCCACAGTTGAAACAAGTCATAGTCTTCAACCGGCACTCTGCAGCCAAGTGACCACCTTTGCCACACTTGAAACACTTCTTCTCAGCACTGGTACATTCATGGAAACGATGTCCAGCCTGACCACATCTGTAACACTTAGCAGGGGCACTGGAGTCTCCCCCACTAGGTCTCTTCATCCCACTCTGTCTCTGGAAACCTTTGCCAACTGCATACGGTTTCCCACGATCATTCTGATTCTTGCCTTTCCTATCAACCCTCTGCTGATAGCTTTCCGCTCTGGCCTTGGTATCCTGTTCAAAAATCCTGCAACAGTCAACCAAATCAGAAAACACTTTAATCCGCTGATATCCAATAGCCTGCTTGATCTCGGGACGCAACCCGTTCTCAAACTTCACACATTTTGAGAATTCCCCAGTAGCCTCATCATAGGGAGTGTAATACTTCGACAGCTCTGTGAACTTAGCAGCATACTTAGTAACAGACCGGTTGCCCTGCTTCAATTCCAAGAACTCTATCTCTTTCTTTCCTCTAACATCCTCTGGAAAATACTTCCTCAGGAATCTCTCTCTGAACACAGCCCAAGTGATCTCAGCATTCCCAGCAGATTCCAACTCAGTGCGGGTAGCAACCCACCAATCATCTGCTTCCTCTGACAGCATATGCGTATCGAACCTGACCTTCTGGTTATCGGCACACTCAGTCACTCGGAAGATCCTCTCGATCTCCTTCAACCACTTCTGAGCACCATCTGGATCGTATGCTCCCTTGAACATTGGAGGATTGTTCTTCTGGAACTCACTCAGTTGACGAGCAGCTCCCATTCCCACAACATTCGGATTCCCTCCAAGTACTCCAGCTAGCATACCCAGAGCCTCAGCAATCGCAGCATCATCTCTACCTCTTCCAGCCATCTCTATTCTGAAAACCCAACAAGCTAAAACAATAAGTACTGATAGGGTTACACAACACCTATCCCGTACAGGGGAAACAGAATAATTACGACTCGACTCGACCGACTATGCTCTGATACCACTAATGTAACACCCTTCTAAAATACCCCAAATATTTAATTAAAATAACAACATATATCAATCAGAGTAAATATGCAATTAAGGGTGTCACACAATCACTTCACACCATTCACCAAAATAACTGTCATGCTCTTTATTTAATCAAAACTTTGCACAATACGCAGCGGATAGAAATCAAATCAATCATGCCAAACATGTAACACATTACATGTAAAATTATTCAACAAGGTAAAACATCCCGTCCCGAATGTTACATCTATCAGAGCATGACCCACTAAGGAGACTACACTAGACTCCAAGTACTAGCTCCTACTCAATCACTGCTCGTTACCTGAAAAATAGTTGTAAGGGTGAGTTCCTCAATCGATATAATAAGCATTATAAAATATCATGTAATGTTAAGTAATTTAACACATTTCATCACCCTAATCATAACACACATTCAGTAACGGCACATTAACTCAAACATCATACTCAACACCAACATAAAGCACACGTATAATCTCAATTCATACTCAACACCAACACAAAACACACGTATAATATTGGAACACATCCATTCATATTATACGCCATACATACATTATGCAATGAGACTCCATGCATGCGGTACCGACTATTCGTGAACATATAGTTCAACCTCACCGACCAAATCCAGGTACGGCTACCAAGCTCACTAGTCCCACTCATTTGAGACCTAGTGACTCACATCACTAATTCCTCACCATGGGAATTAGCTACCACCCCAAGGGCCATGCTATGCACGCTAATCACCTAGCATGCAAACATCCACAACAGTCCAAAATGACTAACATCACTAATTCCTCACCATGGGAATTAGCTACCACCATAAAGGCCACATTATGCTATGCCAAATCACCTAGCATGCAACATCAACAACAATCCACAATGGACATATGCTCACACTCTAAGCCATAAAACAGTCCATCCACAATTACATACATAATATATACATTCACAACATTATGCATATTTTCACACATCATCAGCATATTTATCACATAATCATATCATGTCATGCCAAATAATTCAATCACAGTATTAGCACACTCTACTAATACCTATCCTACTCAAAACAACGGGAAATAATCCCTACTATATCACACACCGATATAGGTCAATCACCAATTATGTTCACAACATTAAAATATCAATTTTTCCAATTTCCAACAGTGTTAACCGGTTAACGCCCTAGGTTAACCGGTTAACGCAGGACAGAACACGCTTCCTGGCCAATTTTAACAGTGTTAACCGGTTAACGCCCTGGGTTAACCGGTTAACGCAGACAGAACAACAATTTCTCAGAAATCACAACAGTGTTAACCGGTTAACGCCCTGGGTTAACCGGTTAACGCAAGCAAAACAGCAATACTTCACAATTCCTAACAGTGTTAACCGGTTAACACCCTGGGTTAACCGGTTAACGCAAGACAGAAAGCTGTTCCTGCGCTAACACGAAGCAGAATGCAGAATTATCCGCATTTTCCGCCGTTGGAGGACTTCCGGACCTCCGATTCCGATTCCGTAAAAAGCTATACGTTCGGAAAATCACAACTAACCCAAATACAGATTCAATTACAGTTTTCACATCCTCTATTCATCACAATTTTTCAACATTCATAATCCAATTAGGGTCAAATCAACGGCTTATCATTACCCATTACATATTAACCCATAATACCCATTAAACGACGATAAACCCCCCTTACCTGAGTTAATCCGGCGAATCTTTAAGCTTCAAGCTTTTCTCTTCTCCAACCTTCTTCCTCTTGCTCTGTCTCTTTGCCCTTTTCCTCTTTTCAGCCGCTTCTCTGTTTTCACGTGAGAACTCTTTCTTTTACCAAAATGAACTCTTTTTTCTTATTTCCCACTTATATACTTTCCAATAATTATTATTCCAATAATAATAATAATAATAATAACCCAATAATTCCAATTATTTAATTAAATTAATAAATATAATATTAACTTAAATTAAATAATTATCTTATTTTTATCGGGGTGTTACAAGAAGACTGTTGACTTTCTTCACAACAGTAAAATTGTATCATATACCTCGTGATGAGAACCAGATGGCAGACGCACTTGCTACTCTATCCTCCATGATCAAGGTATTTCGTTGGAACCATGCTCCCAGGATCGATGTGATGCGCCTTGACAGGGCCGCATATGTGTTTGCTGCTGAACTGGTAGTCGATGACAAGCCCTGGTATCACGATATCAAGTGCTTTCTGAAGAATCAAGAGTACCCTGCAGGGGCATCCAACAATGACAGAAAGACTTTGAGAAGATTGGCAGGTAGTTTCTTCTTGAACAAAGACGATGTGCTGTATAAGAGGAACTTCGACATGGTTTTGCTCGGATGCGTGGACTGACACGAGGCAGACATGTTAATGCAGGAAGTTCATGAAGGTTCCTTCGGTACTCATGCCGGCGGACATGCAATGGCTAAGAAATTGTTGAGAGCGGGTTATTATTGGATGACCATGGAATTAGATTGTTTCAAGTATGCTCGGAAGTGTCATAAATGCCAGATTTATGCTGATAAGGTGCATGTACCGCTGAATCCTCTGAATGTGATGTCTTCGCCGTGGCCGTTTGCTATGTGGGGTATTGACATGATTGGAAAGATTGAGCCGACTGCTTCCAATGGGCATCGCTTCATCCTTGTTGCCATCGACTATTTCACCAAGTGGGTCGAAGCAGCGTCGTTCGCAAATGTCACCAGGCATGTAGTTGCCCGTTTTATCAAGAAAGAAATCATTTGTCGCTATGGGATTCCCGAAAGAATCATTACTGATAATGGTTCTAATCTCAACAACAAAATGATGAAGGAGTTGTGTCAGAACTTCAACATTCAGCATCACAATTCTTCCCCTTACCGCCCTAAGATGAACGACGATGTGGAGGCGGCAAATAAGAACATAAAGAAGATTGTGCAGAAGATGGTCGTCACGTACAGAGATTGGCATGAGATGCTACCCTTCGCCTTGCATGGGTACCGTACTTCAGTACGTACGTCGATTGGGGCAACCCCTTACTCCCTGGTGTATGGTATGGAAGCAGTCCTACCTGTTGAAGTGGAGATTCCTTCTCTAAGAGTCCTGTTGGATGTCAAGTTAGACGAAGCCGAATGGATTCGGACAAGGTTCAATGAGTTGAGTCTTATCGAAGAGAAGCGAATGGCAGCCATTTGTCATGGGCAGTTGTATCAGAGTCGGATGAAGAGAGCCTTTGATCAGAAAGTGCGTCCTCGTTGTTTCCAAGTCGGAGATTTAGTGTTGAAAAGGATCCTTCCTCCTCAGACAGATCACAGGGGCAAGTGGACTCCTAACTATGATGGACCGTATATTGTCACCAAGGTTTTTGATGGTGGGGCCTTAATGCTTGCAACTATGGATGGTGAAAACTTCACTTCCCCTGTGAACTCGGACGTAGTTAAAAAATACTTCGCATAAAATAGACCCGCTGGACAGTAAAAAGAATAGTCCAGGCAAAAATGGGCATCCCGACGAACCAAGAAAATGAAAAGGTTCGGGCAAAAATTAGGGATTAAAAATGAAAAGATCGTACACCCGATAAGTTGAAAACTTGAAAAGGCAACTTAGGCAAAAATGGGTATCCCGGTGGATTGAAAACCCGAAAAGGGCGATCCAGGCAAAAGTTAGGGATTAAGCGAATGACTGCATTCTGAGTTAGTTCTGAATCTCATCTCATGTCGATGACTGGAAATTTTCGAAAGGTAGGAAACAGTCCAATCACCTTTTCAGAAGGCTGATCATCTGGAGGATCTTGAAGACGGGGGCAAGTCATAGCAGAATTGGAACCCAATAGAAATCCATTTCACATTGCCATTAGATTAATTTCTGTTTTTATCTTTTGTGCGATTACCTCTTTCCAGGGATTGCTTCCTGATGTAAATGCCTATTCAGAGGCCATTCAATCAATAAAATCATGTTATTCAGTATATCTCTGTTTTCATTTTCATTTTACTGTTTTGTTTGCAAAAATGACGTCCGAATTTTTGATAAACATTGCATCATGACACATAAGGGCTTTACAGGTACATGCTTAATAAACATTTAAAATTGCTGTAAATTTTAAGTGCTTTGGATCGTCTATTCAGAACAGATACCCTCGGGACATTTCCTTAAAATCCCCTGCAGATGACCGTGAATATCTTCCCCAGTGAAGTCGCCAACAGACGAATTCGGTGTCTTATCCCTATAGAGCTGATCAAAGTGTTGGATTCTTCAATCCTCAGCAGGTTCTCACCACTGTACTTCCCCAAGCGATTGTTTCAGGACATACACTCCCCAGTAGAGTTGACAGTGCCAGACTATATATCCCCAGCGGAGTTGACAGCGCCAGACTGTATCTTCCCAGCAGAAGTGGCTGCTCCTTAGAGTTCGAGGCCAGATCGATAATCCCAATGCCAGATCCATGGTTTCTTTCCTTGAAGCAGAACCTCGGTACCGTATCAGTGTTTGCTTCCCCTGCTGAGTCATCTCTCGCAGATCGTGGTTTCCCCAGCAGATCCCCTTGCATCAGCTTGGCATTCTACCCAGCATTTCGCATCCCTGCATGTAGAATCATATTGCATTGCATCCTTCCAAATCGCGTAGCATTTCCATTTTCATGGAGCATTACGCCATTGAAAAATTCAAACATACGCATGTAAACATAAAACGTTCTCGGTATCCCAAGTGATAAGCTAGAAGTTGTTTCCAGTACTCAGACTGAAGATTGTTCATGACTTACCTTTGTTATCCCCAGCAAGTGTCATTGGCCCATGCGCCGCCTCTATTATCTTTCCCTATTTCTGCCGATGCTGACAGGCATGAAGTTTTTCCGGTATTCAGACCGAAGTGGCATTCAAGCCAATTTTCCGGTATTCAGACCGAAGTGGCATTCAGGCCAATTTCCGATATTCAGATCGAAGTGGCGTTCAGGTCAATTCCCGATATTCAGATCGAAGTGGCATTCAGGCCAATTTTCCGGTATTCAGGCCGAAGTGGCATTCAGGCCAATTTCCGATATTCAGATCGAAGTGGCGTTCAGGCCAGTTTCCGGTATTCAGACCGAAGTGGCGTTCAGGCCAGTTTTCCGATGTTCAGATCGAAGAAGTTTCCGACGTTCAGGTCGATGCAACTTGTGGCATTCAGGCCAATTTTCCGATGTTCAGATCGAAGAAGTTTCCGACGTTCAGGTTGATGCAACTTGTGGCATTCAGGCCAATTTTCCGATGTTCAGATCGAAGAAGTTTCCGACATTCAGGTCGACGCAACTTGTGGCATTCAGGCCAGCCTCTCGGTGTTCAGACCGATATTAATAATCTCATATCTCCCGATGTTCAGATCGAAGTCATTTCCAGTATTCGGACCGATGAACGGCATTCAGGCCATGGTTATTTCTGTGTTACCATTTATTTTGGTATCCAGGTTAACATTCTTTTTCGGTATTCAGACTGACTCTCACTGTACCAGACGGATTCTTCTTTCAAGACCACCTCTTTGCCGATTCTGACAGGCATTGTTACTTCACTTCACTTCAGTGCAAATTTTTGGGTTTTTATTGTATTCAATCCCTTGATACCTCGAAAGCACGAAAGTCGCTGCTATCTTCTTTCCAGGTCTTCAGTTGATTGAATAGGGGCAGCTGTAATTGTAACACCCCGATGAAATAAGGCTAATTATTTAATTTAAATTAATATAATATTTATTAATTTAATTAATTAATTGGAAATATTATTGGATTATTATTATTATTATTTTGGAATAATAATTATTGGAAAATATATAAGTTGGAATAAGGAAAAAGAGTTTTCATTTTGTAAAAGGGTTTTACGTGAAAACTGAGAAGCTGCAGAGAAGAGGAGAAAGGGGCAAAGAGGAAGAACCAGAGAGCAAAGGTTGGAGAAGAGCTTGGAGCTTAGAGATTTTGCCGGATTAACTCAGGTAAGGGGGGTTTATCGTCGTTTGGTGGGTATTATAGATTAACATGTCATGGGTAGTGATAAGCCGTTGAATTGACCCTAATTGGGATTATGAATGCTGGAAAATTACGTTGGATGAAACTGTGTTTAGGCTGTAATTGAATATGCGTTTGGGTTAGTTGTGAATTTCCGAACGTATAGCTTTTTACGGAATTGGAATCGGAGGTCCGGAAGTCCTCCAACGGCGGAAAATGCGGAGAACTCTGCATTCTGCCTTGTGTTAGCGCAGGGACTGCTGTTTTGCCTGCGTTAACCGGTTAACCCAGGGTGTTAACCGGTTAACACTGTTATAATTTGTGAAAATGTGCTGTTTTGCCTGCGTTAACCGGTTAACCCAGGGCGTTAACCGGTTAACACTGTTGCGTTTTGCCAGAAAATGTATTTTTGTCCTGCGTTAACCGGTTAACCCAGGGCGTTAACCGGTTAACACTGTTGGAAATTGGAAAATTTGATATTTTAATGTTGTGAACATAATTGGTGATTGGCATATTCTCGTTGATTTCGATGAGTAATTTTGTTGAGTTTATGTTATGAAGTGTTGATATAAATCTGTTGATAAGTTGTGTTAAGTTGTTGAAAATACTGAGTTGTAGGCTTGATGAGCCAACGTTGATTATAAGTTGATTATGTTGAAAATATTGTTGTGTTGCTATTATTATTATGTTGTCGGAATTTAAAGTCGTGTATGCCATGTACATTCATATGCATTAAGTCGGAGCTTTGCTCACACCACGTTGGCCTGGATTGGCAAAAATCGGAGCTTTGCTCACACCACGTTGGCCTGGATTGGCAAATATTAAGTTGAAAGTTGAAGGTTTATGCCTTGATGCCCACTAAAATGGCAATGATTTTAAGTTGGGAGTTTTACTCCGAATGGTACCACATGCATGACGAGTCGAGTCTCATTTGAGTTGCATTTTATGTCGTTATTGAGTTGCATTTTACGTTGTTATTGAGTTGATGTGCCGTTACTGAATGCATGATATGATTAGGGTGATTAACGTGTAAATTTACTTAACATAACATGATAATTTATAATGCTTATTATATCGATTGAGGAACTCACCCTTACAACTATTTTTCAGGTAACGAGCAGTGAGTGAGTAAAAGCTAGTGCCTGGAGTCTAGTGTAGTCTACGTAGTGGGTCGTGCTCTGATAGATGTAACATCGGGACGGGATGTTTTAATTGTTTATTGTTGATTGTTGAACCTTTTTACCTGTAAAACGTTATATGTTTTGAATGGTTGGTTGATTCTATCCGCTGCGAATTTTGCAAAAATGTTGTTTTGATTAAATAAAGAGCATGACAGTTATTATGGTGTGAAATGTTGTGTGACACCCTTGGTGCATGATTACTCTGATATAAATATTGTTGTTGTTATTAAATAATTGGGGTATTTTAGAAGGGTGTTACATTAGTGGTGTCAGAGCAGGTCGGTCTGTCCGGCCAGTTGTCGTGTCGTTACTGTCTAACAATTGTGTAATTGTTACTAGTCTAACTCTTAAGTTGTGTTGTAGTGATAAGTTGAAATGGCTGGAAGGAATGACGCTGCAATGGCTGCCGCAATGCAAGCGATGGCACAAGCTGTGCAGAACTTGCCAAATGCTGGTGGTGATGCTGGATCACGTAGCTTGGCGACTTTTCAGAGAGAGAATCCGCCGGTGTTTAAAGGGAAGCATGATCCAGATGCAGCCTTGGGATGGTTGAAAGAGATTGAGAGAATCTTCCGTGTTATGGATTGCACTCCAGCTCAGAAGGTTTGGTATGGTACTCACATGCTAGCAGTCGAAGCTGATGACTGGTGGCTAGAGACTCACGAGAGGTTGACCGTGGCAGGTGAAGCCATTACTTGGGATGTATTCCGTAGGGAATTTCTGAGAAAGTACTATCCGGAAGATGTCCGTGGTAAGAAGGAAATTGAGTTCCTTGAACTGAAGCAAGGAAGCATGTCTGTCACTGATTATGCTGCGAAATTTGTGGAGCTGTCCAAATTTTATCCTCATTACACTGGTGCTGGTGCTGAATTTTCAAAGTGCATCAAGTTTGAAAACGGACTGCGCTCTGAAATTAAGAAGGCTGTTAGGTATCAAAAGATACGCATTTTTACTGAATTGGTTGATAGCTGCAGGATATTTGAAGAAGACAATAATGCTCATTACAAGATTGTCAATGACCGCAGAGGCAAGCAACATCAAAATCGTGGCAAGCCGTATGATGCTCCAGCTGGAAAAGGGAAGCAAAGAGCTGCTCCGGCTCAGAGGGCTAGTGGGGGAGGTGCTCCTGCTGGTATAGTTTGCTTCAAATGTGGTCAGGCTGGTCATAAGAGTAATGTATGCACTGCTGAAGTAAAGAGGTGTTTTCGCTGTGGTAAGATTGGTCATGCAATAGCTGATTGCAAGCACAAGGAAGTGATTTGTTTTAATTGTGGCGAAGAAGGGCATATTGGAAGTCAGTGTCAGAAGCCAAAGAAATCTCAGACGGGGAGGGTGTTCGCATTGACCGGAACTCAAACCTCCAGTGAGGACAGACTTATCCGAGGTACGTGTTATATTAATGGCTTTCCTCTTGTAGCTATTATTGACACAGGTGCGACTCATTCCTTTATATCTTTGGATTGTGCTGTGAAACTTAAGTTAGAGATATCTGAGATGTTTGGTAGTATGGTGATTGATACTCCTGCGAAGGGTTCAGTGACTACTACTTCGGTTTGTTTAAATTGTCCTTTGAGTATTTTTGGTAGAGACTTTGGGATGGACCTAGTGTGTCTTCCACTAGTGCAGATTGATGTTATTCTGGGTATGAACTGGTTGGTGTTTAACCGAGTTTCTATCAACTGTTTTGATAAGACGGTGGTCTTTCCTGAGATTGAGGAGGGAAAAAGTTTGTTTCTATCAGCAAGGCAAGTGAATGAAGAAGTAGCTGATGGGGCAGAGTTGTTTATGTTGTTAGCGACTTTGGAGGCTAAAGATAAACTGGTGATTGGCGATCTAGCCGTGGTGTGTGACTTTCCTGATGTGTTTCCGGAAGAGGTGAATGAATTACCGCCAGAGCGCGAAGTGGAGTTCTCGATTGATTTGGTACCTGGTACTAGGCCGATATCGATGGCTCCGTACCGTATGTCTGCTGTTGAGTTAACTGAATTGAAGAGTCAGTTGGAAGATTTGTTGGATAAGAAATTTATTCGTCCGAGTGTGTCACCGTGGGGTGCACCAGTGCTATTGGTTAAGAAGAAAGAAGGTACTATGAGGTTGTGTGTGGATTACAGGCAACTGAATAAAGTGACGATCAAGAATCGGTATCCTTTGCCGAGGATTGATGATTTGATGGATCAGTTGGTTGGTGCAAGTGTGTTCAGCAAAATAGATTTGAGATCTGGGTATCATTAGATCCGTGTGAAAACTGAGGATATTCAGAAGACTGCCTTCAGAACAAGGTATGGACATTATGAGTATTCTGTAATGCCTTTTGGTGTGACTAATGTGCCTGGAGTATTTATGGAGTACATGAATAGGATTTTCCATCCGTACCTAGACAAGTTTGTGGTGGTGTTTATTGATGATATTTTGGTGTATTCGAAATCTGAAGAAGAGCATGCTGAACATTTGAGAGTGGTTTTAGAAGTTCTACGAGAAAAGAAGTTATTTGCTAAACTATCCAAGTGTGAATTTTGGTTAGAAGAGGTTAGTTTTCTTGGTCATGTGATTTCAAGAGGTGGTGTTGCTGTTGATCCTTCTAAGATAGAAGCGGTATCTAAGTGGGAAGCTCCGAAGTCTGTTGCTGAGATTCGAAGTTTCCTTGGTTTGGCTGGTTATTATAGGAAGTTCATTGAGGGATTTTCTAAGTTGGCGTTACCGTTGACGATGTTGACTAGGAAGGGGCAAGCGTTTGTTTGGGACTCAAAATGTGAAGAAGGTTTCCAAGAGTTAAAGAGAAGGTTAACTACTGCTCCTATTCTGATATTACCGAGTTCGTCGGAACCATTTGAGGTTTACTGTGATGCTTCATTGTTGGGTTTGGGTGGCGTGTTGATGCAGAATAAGCAGGTTATAGCTTATGCTTCAAGACAGCTGAGGGTTCATGAGAGGAACTACCCGACGCATGATTTAGAGTTGGCGGCTGTGGTATTTGTTCTGAAGTTATGGAGGCATTACTTGTATGGGTCAAGATTTGAGGTTTTCAGTGACCATAAAAGTTTAAAGTATTTGTTTGATCAGAAAGAGCTGAATATGAGACAGAGAAGATGGTTAGAGTTTCTGAAGGATTATGACTTTGGTTTGAATTACCATCCGGGTAAAGCAAACGTAGTGGCTGATGCATTGAGTCGGAAATCATTACATATGTCTATGCTAATGGTTAAGGAATTGGATTTAATTGAGCAGTTTAGAGACTTGAGTTTGGTGTGTGAGAGTACTCACAATAGTGTTAAATTGGGAATGTTGAAATTAACAAGTGGTATTCTGGACGAGATCAGAAAGGGTCAGAAATCCGATGTGCTTTTGGTTGATAAGTTGACTCTAGTGAATCAAGGTCAAGGTGGCGAATTCAGAGTTGATGAAAATGGTATTCTGAAATTTGGTAGGCGAGTGTGTATTCCGGATGTTGCCGAACTTAAGAAGAGTATTCTTGAAGAAGGACATCGTAGTGGGTTGAGTATTCATCCTGGAGCTACGAAGATGTATCATGATTTGAAAAAGTTATTTTGGTGGCCGGGAATGAAGAAAGAAATTGCGAGTTTTGTTTATTCCTGTTTGACTTGTCAGAAGTCAAAGATTGAGCATCAGAAGCCGTCTGGGCTAATGCAACCGTTGGCTATTCCAGAGTGGAAGTGGGATAGTATCAGTATGGATTTTGTTTCGGGTTTACCAAGGACAGTTAAGAATTTTGAAGCTATTTGGGTGATCGTTGACAGATTGACAAAGTCGGCTCATTTCATTCCGATCAGAATGGATTATCCGTTAGAGAGATTAGCCGAGTTGTATATTGAGAAGATTGTAAGTTTGCATGGTATTCCGTCTAGTATTGTTTCGGACAGAGATCCTAGATTTACATCGAAATTCTGGGAAGGTTTGCAGAAGGCTTTGGGAACTAAGCTGAGATTGAGTTCTGCATATCATCCGCAGACTGATGGTCAGACTAAGAGGACGATTCAGTCATTAGAGGATCTTTTGAGAGCTTGTGTTTTGGAAAAGGGAGGTGCTTGGGATTGTTATTTACCTTTGATTGAGTTTACCTACAACAATAGTTTTCATTCGAGCATTGGTATGGCGCCGTTTGAAGCTTTGTATGGTAGGAGATGTCGGACACCTTTATGTTGGTGTGAGTCCGGTGAGAGTGCTGTGGTTGGACCGGAGATTGTTCAACAAACTACGGAAAAGATTAAGATGATTCAGGAGAAGATGAGAATTGCTCAGAGTCGTCAGAAGAGTTATCATGACAAGAGAAGGAAGTCACTTGAGTTTCAAGAGGGAGATCATGTGTTTCTTCGTGTTACTCCGATAACTGGGGTTGGTCGAGCCTTGAAGTCAAAGAAGTTGACACCTTGATTTATTGGTCCTTATCAGATTTTGGAGAGGATAGGAGAGGTAGCCTATCGTATCGCTTTACCGCCGTCACTTGCGAATTTGCATGAGGTTTTCACGTGTCTCAGTTGAGGAGGTACATTCATGATCCGTCGCATGTGATCCAAGTAGATGATGTACAGGTGAGAGATAACCTGACTGTCGAAATATCGCCTATGAGGATTGAAGATCGAGAGTTGAAGCAGTTGCGGGGTAAAGAGATTGCCTTGGTGAAAGTAGCTTGGGGAGGATCAGCAGGTGGCAATGTGACTTGGGAACTGGAGAGTCAGATGAAAGAGTCTTATCCAGAGTTATTTGCTTGAGGTATGTTTTCGAGGACGAAAACTCTTTTAGTGGGGGAGAGTTGTAACACCCCGATGAAATAAGGCTAATTATTTAATTTAAATTAATATAATATTTATTAATTTAATTAATTAATTGGAAATATTATTGGATTATTATTATTATTATTTTGGAATAATAATTATTGGAAAATATATAAGTTGGAATAAGGAAAAAGAGTTTTCATTTTGTAAAAGGGTTTTACGTGAAAACTGAGAAGCTGCAGAGAAGAGGAGAAAGGGGCAAAGAGGAAGAACCAGAGAGCAAAGGTTGGAGAAGAGCTTGGAGCTTAGAGATTTTGCCGGATTAACTCAGGTAAGGGGGGTTTATCGTCGTTTGGTGGGTATTATAGATTAACATGTCATGGGTAGTGATAAGCCGTTGAATTGACCCTAATTGGGATTATGAATGCTGGAAAATTACGTTGGATGAAACTGTGTTTAGGCTGTAATTGAATATGCGTTTGGGTTAGTTGTGAATTTCCGAACGTATAGCTTTTTACGGAATTGGAATCGGAGGTCCGGAAGTCCTCCAACGGCGGAAAATGCGGAGAACTCTGCATTCTGCCTTGTGTTAGCGCAGGGACTGCTGTTTTGCCTGCGTTAACCGGTTAACCCAGGGTGTTAACCGGTTAACACTGTTATAATTTGTGAAAATGTGCTGTTTTGCCTGCGTTAACCGGTTAACCCAGGGCGTTAACCGGTTAACACTGTTGCGTTTTGCCAGAAAATGTATTTTTGTCCTGCGTTAACCGGTTAACCCAGGGCGTTAACCGGTTAACACTGTTGGAAATTGGAAAATTTGATATTTTAATGTTGTGAACATAATTGGTGATTGGCATATTCTCGTTGATTTCGATGAGTAATTTTGTTGAGTTTATGTTATGAAGTGTTGATATAAATCTGTTGATAAGTTGTGTTAAGTTGTTGAAAATACTGAGTTGTAGGCTTGATGAGCCAACGTTGATTATAAGTTGATTATGTTGAAAATATTGTTGTGTTGCTGTTATTATTATGTTGTCGGAATTTAAAGTCGTGTATGCCATGTACATTCATATGCATTAAGTCGGAGCTTTGCTCACACCACGTTGGCCTGGATTGGCAAAAATCGGAGCTTTGCTCACACCACGTTGGCCTGGATTGGCAAATATTAAGTTGAAAGTTGAAGGTTTATGCCTTGATGCCCACTAAAATGGCAATGATTTTAAGTTGGGAGTTTTACTCCGAATGGTACCACATGCATGACGAGTCGAGTCTCATTTGAGTTGCATTTTATGTCGTTATTGAGTTGCATTTTACGTTGTTATTGAGTTGATGTGCCGTTACTGAATGCATGATATGATTAGGGTGATTAACGTGTAAATTTACTTAACATAACATGATAATTTATAATGCTTATTATATCGATTGAGGAACTCACCCTTACAACTATTTTTCAGGTAACGAGCAGTGAGTGAGTAAAAGCTAGTGCCTGGAGTCTAGTGTAGTCTACGTAGTGGGTCGTGCTCTGATAGATGTAACATCGGGACGGGATGTTTTAATTGTTTATTGTTGATTGTTGAACCTTTTTACCTGTAAAACGTTATATGTTTTGAATGGTTGGTTGATTCTATCCGCTGCGAATTTTGCAAAAATGTTATTTTGATTAAATAAAGAGCATGACAGTTATTATGGTGTGAAATGTTGTGTGACACCCTTGGTGCATGATTACTCTGATATAAATATTGTTGTTGTTATTAAATAATTGGGGTATTTTAGAAGGGTGTTACAGTAATACCCCAAAATTTACCCTTCATTTTTCCTGGAAGCATACGCTTTACACCTCATGCATGCATTCATTTTTAGGTCATTTAACATTAGATACAGTGCATTTCATCATGTCAATCAAAATTAGATCCAAGAAGCTTTATTTATATAAAAAAAAATTAAAAGAACGAAAAAAAAAATAATAAAACGAAAAAAAAAGAGAACAAAATAAATAAATAATAATAATAATAAATAAAAATAATAATAATAAATAAATAAATAAATAAAAGAAAAAATCTCAGACTTGGACCTCTCTCAAAAGCCCACTAAGCTATCAATATTAGGCTATAAATACTAGAGTTTCAGTGAAACAAAGAGGGAATTCTATTCCTATTACCCTGAGGAAAAAGATAGTGAGAGAAGAGCTAACAGAGTTCAGAGCAGCCTCCAAACCCTGAAGGGAACTCAACTGCACAAAATCACCTCTGCCTCACATAAACCCTAAAGATTGTTTTGTAAACCTCACGGGTGCAACTCAATTTCAATCAAGCTCTCCAATTAGGTTTGCCCTATATCCATCATCTTTATGCCTTTAATTTGAATGCTCTAAATGTATGAGGTATTATGGGTGAATTTGATACCCTTTTGATGCATGTCTTTTTTGTGAATTTTAATGGCATGATTCATGTGGTTACATTTTAATTTGGGGGCAACCCTTGATTACCCTTTTTTTTGTCTCTAACCTGTTTGTTGAGTTTTTGTGAGGGCTCACATGATTTTTACAGGGATCACTTGCATGGTTTTCCACTTTATTTGTGGGATACCCCCTGGAGGTTTCATTCCGATTACCTGTACTGACTCACTTTCTTTGATGGTGTTTAGCTTGGAAGGATCCCTGGGTTTCCCATTCCTCTAACTGCTGTTACTTCGGATCTTTATCCGCGTGGTACTTTTACATTTTTCCCGCATTTTACTGCTTTCCTAGCTGGAAGACCTCGATAGGAGGCAATGTTTTTGTGTGTTTTTTTTTTACAGGTTCCTTCGTCAAGGATTGCCTTTTTGCATGAGTTCACCAAACCCTAACCCTTCATTGATTTTTCTTCTCCTAAACACACGTTTACTCCTTCTACTACAGGTGAGTAAGTCTCCAAAGGTCGAGCATCCGGTAGATTGCGTAGTAACGTCGTTCGTCCAAAACCCAATCCATAACCCCGTAGTTAGCCGAACTACGGCTTGCTCTGATTCTCATTCCAGATGAGATACGTAGGCATAAGACGCGATGTCTTAGCGAGCACACATCCCCCCAACCCATAGGTCAGCCGAGCTACGAAGACTCTGATTCTCATATTCAGATGAGATACGTATGCAGTGGATGCGACATCCGCGCGAGTCATTTTCATTTAACCTTTTTTTTTGGTAAACAGCACAAGATAAACTCACACCCTTTAGACAAGAACTACAAAAGTGGATCCCGTAGAGTACTACAGATGCGTAGGGGTGCTAATACCTTCCCTTCGCATAACCGACTCCCGAACCCAAGATTTGGTTGCGAGACCCTGTCTTGTCCTTTCCTTTTTCAGGTTTACTTCGAGCGTTTCCTTTCCCTCCTTTGGGATGAATAACGCACGGTGGCGACTCTTCTGTCATTTTCTTTCGCCGGTTGTTTTTTTCGCACACTGTATTTTTCAGGTTGCGACACATATGTAGTTAAAAATTGATACAATATTTAAACTACATGTATTTTGTTTTCGGAGAACCATGCGGTTTAAAGCGTGTATCATTTTTTAACTACATATGTTGACTCAGATTTGTACTGACGGTCTTGCAGTCACACCACGTCACCAGAACTTAACGTTTTTTTTTGTCAAAAATTGACGGAAGGGACCAAATAGTGTAACAGAAGTGAAGTTAAGAGATCAACTTGTAACGTTTTTTAGTTAAAGGACTAAAGCGGAACATTAAATTAAGTTAAAAGACTAAAATATGTATTAAGCTTACATCTTCTTATGATGAATTTTGATCTTCCAAGTTTTATTCTCCTCAATTCAACTCTTTCATGTCGTTTGGATAACCTTTGAAGACACACTTTATAACTTTATCGTCAAACTAGAATAGATTGATATACACATTTGACAAAACTTTGATGACTTTCAAATAATGGTAATTAACATGTTTTCTACTTCAAACCTCCATAGGTATCTGGAAGTCTATTCCTGTGAATGGATACATGTCGATCAGGTAAATTGCATTGGCATCAGTCTTACTCAAGAAACTCTATGACAACTCAGCTTCTAACACAATGTTAGAAATAGTCAAATATATTTTTATCTCTTGTCTTCTCCAAAATTCATTAAAGTACCCTAAAACAACCTCCAGACATATACCATGCATTGACATCAATAACATTGGAACCATTTAAAATATACACCATGTGAAATCTTCAACGCCTCGTGTTTAAATCTAGTTCAATAGTCTAGATTATCAAACATGCTTATTGTTAACAATTTTTCCTAAGCTCAGTAACATACATCACATTTTGTAGAAGAAATTCTCGATCATCGAACATTTTAAGTTTGAACGTACAAACACCATTAATCTTGCAAGCCTGATTGTTATTGAGTCGAACGACTTCACCATCTTCTAGATTCAAAGTCTCATTGTATTATTTATTTGGTTACATGTGATAAGAGCATCATGTGTCTATGGACCACTGTGCACAAACACTGTCAAAACTATCCCTATCCAAGGCAACATCAACCTTAATAAAATCTTCAGTGTTCTGTCTTTTAGGACAATCCTCCATGAAGTGACTAGTCTTTTGACAAATAAAATATTGTAACCTTGACTTGTCAAACCTCTTGGATTTGGACATCCCTATAAACTCATTTTCTCATAATGAGACACTTGAGCCTTCATCCTTATCGTCAATCTTCAAATTTTCACATTTCACATTCATCTAGAATTCATCCAAAGTAATTGTACCTTTCTTATTACAAACAAGGGCAACCTTGAAGTGCTCAAAGGATCTGGGTATGAGCTTAACAAGAGTAAATCATTGTCCTCATCATCAATCTTCACCTTAATATCCTCCCAATCATCATTGTTCTTGTGAAATTTTGTTAATTGCCACACAATAGATTTATTTTCAACCATTATGAATGAGTAGAGTTGTTGTTTCAGACACAAACTATGATTCAAAGACTTTGTCATATACAATTATTCAAGTTTTGGCCGCACTTAAGTCGTAGTTTTTTCCCTAACGACTTCCTATAAAACTTTACCCCTAAGGCATAATATAATGACATCTTTGGGATTATCCACCATCTTAGTCTTACTTACTTGTGTTAGACGTTCAATCATCAATTTCATATCCTTTAATGCTTTAATGCGTTTTTTGTGTTAATCTTGTTTTTATTTTTACTTTCCACAATCCAAAATTGTTGTCTCTAAAAATCTTCTCAATATTCAATTCAGTATCTGTTATGTTCTAAAACCAGAAATAAAGAGAGGTGCGAAAGTTGTGGCATGGGAGAGCTTCTGGTGCGGTGGAGCGGGGTGTACCTGAAAAGTTAGCACTCTGATGCTCAAATCAGTATGTGAAAGAGTAAAGAGTATTCAAATTGTTTTGAAACTTGTTATCTAAAATGGCAACATTCTCTATATATAGGGGAGATGAATAACGGCCCCACTATCTTTCAGTCATGGAATGTGGAGGACCGTTAGATGTGCTTGAGGCATCAATCTCTTACAACAATGTATAGGATAGTCCTATGGTAAGGATAAGACTTTAGAAACATGATCGTGTAGTCGATCAACAAGCTTTGTCCTGAAACAACTATCTCAGGGTGGTCGGTCCAAGAGGATTATGGTCGGCTCAAAACAGTTTCTCCTAAGCCTTTATGCTTGAGAAACAAGGTGAGGGTTTGGAGAATTTCACCCTCGACTATCGATCACCCTTACTTCGTGCTTTTATTATTTGGAACATCAAAGGTATATCCAGATGCGTCATCATTACCATTCTTGTGAACTGAAACACTCGAGTGTTACGGGCGAAAGATGCGATTATTGACAATACCCCTTTCTTTTCATATTGTCAGAACATAAGTCTATGAAGAACTAGAGTCGTTTTCACTTGGATCTTTCTTTTCTCCATTTTCTTGAGCAGTTATATTTTTCTCTTTGGACATTTTGTATTTCTGTATTCGAGAAAGTTAGAACAATATAGGCAAAAAATCATAGAAGAATGTGAAAAGGAACTAGAAGAATTCTCCGTTTCTATGGGAAGGCTCTGTACATTCCTCCACCGTGTTTGTTTTTACCAAGGAGGGTAGCCTGGATAAAGCCTTTCTTGAAATGGGAGAACCATCGCTTTGGGGCTCCACCATCCCTGCTAAGGATGATAGAATATGTAGCGAGTATGGTGGATGCACCGTTCCTCTTTATAAATGTCTCTTCTCAACCGTGGGTGTTAGCTTACCTTTTACTAGTTTTGAGGTTGGCGTTTTTAACCATTTAATGGTGGCTCTTTGTCGCAGCCTGAAAAATACAGAGGTGCGAAAAAACAACCGGCGAAGAAGGAATGACAGAAGAGTCGCCACCGTGCGTTATTTATCCCAAAGGAGGGAAAGGAAACGCTCGAAGTAAACCTGGAGAAAGGAAAGGAATAGATAAGGTCTCGCAACCAAATCTTGGGTTCGGGAGTCGATTATGCGAAGGGAAGGTATTAGCACCCCTACGCATCCGTAGTACTCTACGGGATCCACTCTTGTTGTTTCTTGTCTAAAGGGTGTGTGTTATATCTAATGTATTATTTACTAAAAGAGAAGGTTAAAAGAAAAATGACTCGCACGGATGTCGCATCCACTGCATACGTATCTCATCTGAATATGAGAATCAGAGTCTTCGTAGCTCGGCTACCTATGGGTTGGGGGGACGTGTGCTCGCTAAGACATCACGTCTTATGCCTACATATCTCATAGGGAATGAGAATCAGAGCATAATGTAGTTTGGCTAACTACGGGAGCAAAGGTCTCGATTGCAACTAGGGCAAGAGAAAGGGAAGGTCTCGATCGCAACGAGGGCGAGAGAAAGGATCGCAACAAGGGCGAAAGCAAACAAGGATTAGTTGTTAGTCGTTAGTCAAACTCGGCAAGACATCGCATCTTGTGCCTACGTATCTCATCTGAACATGAGAATCAGAGTTGCCGTAGTTTGGCTACATAGGGATTGCCATCTGAACATGGACTTACAAAGGAGGACACCAGTTGTGTCAAAGGAGAGTGGGCGATGTGTTCACGTCCTAGCAGTAGGTGTCGCAGCTCGCTGAATCGAGTCTTAGGCAGTTACCTCTTTGCAATAGAACGGACTACATGCCACAAGATCAGAGACGCTCGGAAAGGTCTAGAAGTGGGGAAGCTCTGCCCTAGAGTTGTCATGCAATATGTATTTAAGTGTTTAGGATTTACAGATGGGAATATCTACCTAATGTTATCATACAAAAGGATATGGGAATCCTACCTATGCTATCATACAAAAGAATATGGGAATCCTACCTATGTTATCATACAAAAGGATATGGGAATCTTACCTATGTTATCATACAAAGGAAATGGGAATCTTACCTATGTTATCATACAAAGGGTTCTATCTAATGGGTGCTACCTAATCGGAACAAGAATCGACGAATGGAGCAAGGAGAAGTGTTAGGGATAAGGGTAGATGGCGATGCATGAAGCAATCGACTTACAAGGTTGATGGCGATGCATAAAGCAATCGACTTACAAGGTTGATGGCGATGCATAAAGCAATCGACTTACAAAAGGGTGGATGAATACGTGCTAGTTCTGTTAGATTTTGAAAAATGATTACTCGACGTTGGATCGAGGTTTTGATCTTGTTTTGAAATGGTTATCGAATGTTCATTTTAATTCTTGTATTAACAGATGAATAAAGAATGAAAGAATAAATATTATACATTTCATGGGAGAGGGATACATTTGTTATAAATGGGGATTCAAAGTATTGGAATAATTAAATCGGGTCCAAACAATAAATAATGCAATGTATGAGTGTAAGTGCAAAGGAACTGGCTCATTGTAAGAAAGCCCAAGAGTAAGCTATGTGAGGTTGATGGCGATGCTTAAAAAGCAATCGACTTACAAGGGTGTGAAAATGGGCTCGATATTAAATCGAGAAAAATATGATTTTTATAAGTTTAAAAATGGTTTTGAATGAATGATGAAATTAAAAGAAAATAAATTTGCATTATTAACAAATGAAACTATGAGTATAATAAAGGCATAAACATAAAAAGAAATGAAAATGCTAAAAGAAAGTAAAATAGCTAAAAGAAATAAAATGCCAAAAAAATGCCACACATGAGTATTGAACCCACCCCACTCAAGACTATGATACTACCCTTCTCCACCAGACCACTCATGGTTAGTTGTTATTTTGATGCTACCTTAAATATATAAACCAAAATAGATTGAACATTAGAAATAAAAACTGAAATAAAAAAAAGTCTGTTAGACTACCAGTAGTTAAACCCAGCCGCCAGGCTGTTGGGTTTTTCTAGGGAATATGAATTGAAAATATGGAAACACTTATTAACTACATCGGAAGTTTAAACAAAATCTTTAATGTTTTTTTAAAACTTATTCTGTATAAAAATAAATTAAAGAAAAGAAAAAAAGAAAACCAAAACAGAAGACACTTCCGTCTCCGTCTCTCACAATCTCACGGATTCTATCAAACTCCAAAGAATGTCTCTCTCTCAACTCTCATCGTCCTCAACCTTCGCTTATCCAGTACTCAAACTCCCATCTCCCTCACGAAATCGCTCAAACATCATCTCTCAAACCTCTCTCTCGCGTACCCTTCGCTTACCCATCACTCTCAGCGTCTCACTAAGAAATCGCTCCAGTACTCAAACTCCCATCTCCCTCACGAAATCGCTCAAACATCATCTCTCAAACCTCTCTCTCGCGTACCCTTCGCTTACCCATCACTCAACAACGTTAAGCAACAAAAGCATAAATCCATGGTTTCACAGAGACCTCAAGCAGAAATCTCACCTTCGATGAGACGGCGAATCAAGTGCTTAAATCTTCCGGCTCCTCTCTTCCAATACTGGTTCTTTGATGTTTGGGATTAGGGTTTGCCTTTGGGATTTTCCGCCTCCAGGTTTTTCGGGTTTTGGATTAGGGTTTTAATTTTTGCTTTTCAAGTTTTCAATTCCGCCCCCCTTACTGATTTTCTCTCCCTCTCTATTTATGTTCTCCTGATTAGGGTTTCCAAGGGGGTCTTTGATGTTCAAAAGAGTATCTCTGCAAAGCACTTTGGATGTTCAGAAATTGGATTGACCTCTTTGATGCTAGGTTCGAAAATGGTAATCTGAACCTTCGTACTTTCTTTTTTTGAATTTGTCTCAATTCCTCTTTTGGATTACTGGTGGAATTTTACCGCCTTGCTGAGTGTTTACGTTTTTTACTGCAGTGAATTTCTATTGCCACTATGAGGTTTATGCTGCAATAGTCCTTGCTTCTTCGGTGTTACCGGTTCGTCTGAATTTCAATAAGCAATGCCTCTTTGTTCAAAAATCTGAGAAAACAAGTCGCACAAAGTGTCTAAATTGGTTGTTGTGGCTCACTTGTGATCTTGATACTGTTACAAATTAGGTCTGCTACCTGATGTTGCTTACTGTTTTTTTTGCAGGTTATGGTTCATGGTAATTTGGTGAGAGAAATATTAGTTAAGAATGTATCTTAATAATTCTGGCTGACTCATTCCTTTGTCTTGACTAGTCAAAGGTACAACGGATTGGAGATTCTCTGCACGGGTTGATTTTGATCGGAAGAATGGAATTGATGGAGAAGTATCATTTCTGCTGTGAAGAAAACGAGTCTGTGTCGGGGCCTCGCCTCCAGGTTCAACAGCTGCGGCAGGGATGACATCCATAACACATTGCATTATCTTAGGTCCCCTAGAGCCCAAAACATTCAGATCATATGAGCCATGCACGATGGGATAGTCGCCTGTAGGAACTCTTGGAGACACTTGCTTGAGACTAACTAGCTTGGTCGAACGAGACTTTGCAACTTTGGCTCCATAAAATGGAGGGTGTGCATCATACACGGTAAATTTGGTGCCCAGAAAGTTTGATCTTAATTTCCCAACATAGGTGCTACTACCTCTTGATACATCATCAAGGTTTAGAGATATGATATAGTCAGTGTGGGTTGCACGCCGACACTTGCGTGCAGCAAGAAGGAATTTACCGTCATCAGTTGAGGCTTGGTTTAAACAGAGAAAAAGATAATATGTTTGACAGTTAAGATTTCATTTGATATAGCACCGAATGAGAGAGTCCCATTTGTTGCCATCCGATTGCAGGAGTCTCTGACTGAACCGCGTGATATTGAATGAGATTCATGATACTCGCATATGATGAATGGATGCAGTAACAGGTCTGATGCAGAAGGTGTTAAATCTGGTTCCTTGTGAAAGCATTTCAGCAAAAAGTCCTTCGCCTCAGCAGACAGTTGTTCAGGTATTGGTTAACTCCCCTTGGTAGCTTGGTCATGAGCAAATGGAGGTTAATTGGTGAAGGGTTGTAATTTGGAAACACTTGAACGGTTGTGATCTGTTTTAGCCTTGTCAGTACAGTCATTTGCAATGCCATTTGCAGGTTCAGGTTGGTTGATTTGTTTGGCATGTGGAGCAGCAGGGCTTAAATGCAAGACCTGTTTGATGTAAATGAGGTTTTGTACCAGCTGGATGAATCAAAATCAAAGGCGAGGTAGTCATGATCAAGGTTGACTTATCCATCAGTTCATGCTTTTTGATGATGAAATATTATAATGCATCCTTGCCCTGTGTCTGCTTGAGGTTCAAGGCAATGTTAACTGATTTTACATGTTGTTGTTGCTGCTGATGCAGGTTGAGCACTACAATGGTTTTGCTAGCAGGATAATGCATAAATCTTGACTGAAGTATGTCATGTCACACATTTGGATTCATCAGTTCCTTTTGGCATGATGTCGTTGCTCCATGTTTAGCACTTTGGTTCTGGTTTGGGTATGTTTCTTGGTAGGTTTATGTGTGTTGTATTCTTCTAACACGAGTATCATCATCTCTCTGAATACCATAGAAGCCTTCTCCAATTGAGTGTACTTGAGATTTCACTTTCCTCAAGAAGGACACAATTACTTGTGTAAACTTAGAGAAAGGGTTTCCAAAACTCTTATAGTGTCTATATCGAAGAGTTCCACTCAACAACAACAAAGGAAACACAGGCACAACCAGTACATATCCAAAATCCCATCACCCAATGTCCTGTAATCGCTATGTAAGCCAACACAGTCTCAGCAATCAGTGATCCCAAATTCAATGCTACGTAAAAGTAGCCATAAATTAAGGTCTTTGATCTTTGTTCATCAGGTTCTTCTTCATCAAATTGATCAGCACCAAGAGTTGGTAATGCAGGGTCAGAAACTCCACTTCCTAGGGCTATTAGGTATATTGATATGTAAAATAATGGAAACTGATTTTGAATATCTGATTCACATGGCACTCCGTTTTGTTCACAACCATGAGGTTTCAGGAAAAAAGAAGAAGTGAGCTGACAGGGATAACATCACCAAGCCTAAGATGAAAACAAGCTGGAATATGATGCAAGTGAGATATCTTCCCAAGTATGAGTCACTAAGAAAAGCTCCAATTAAAGAGAAGAAATAAGTGGTTTCCATCCATATGCTAAATATGCTTGCTGCCTCAACATTAGTTTGTTTCAATACTAATTTTGAGAAGAGAACCAAATTTGCTTCAACTCCAGAGAAAGCCAATGCAATCAGTCCTTGATTCACTAACAACAACAATGCACTCCTCCATCCACCAGTCCTAGCCTTCAAAGCAAGTTTTCCATAAAAATCAATGGATCCATCTCCTGTGCAAGAATTGATACACTTCTCCTCATGCTTGTAAACTTCAATAACCTGAGAGCTAGAATCTTCTCCGTTTCCGTCCATTGTTCGTCAAAGACTGCACTAGATAGGGTTTAGGGAATTTGGGTTGACTTTGGTCAAAGTTGACCAAAAAGTCAATTGTTGACCAAAGTCAACAATTGGTCAAAATTGTCAAGACTTGTACCCCCCCCCCCTTTTTTTTTATGTAGAATCAAATGTGATTGTTTAGAATGATGTGAAATGAATTGAAATGGTTTGAAATTTGATTTGAAATTGTTTTTTTTCTTAAAAGGATTTTTATGACTTGAAGGCTTGACTTTGGAAAAGAACATAACTTGACTGGCAATATATGTTAACAAGGCCATGAAATGATGGTATAATATTAGGATTTGAAAGGGATATTCATGAATCAAGTGGCATGATTGGCAATTGGCTTGTGACACAAGAAGGTTGGTTGTTTGGATGACCAAGACCATATGTGCATTAACAATCACATGAACAACACCATGACTTTGGACCAAGACCAATCCTCATATAAGACCAAAGTAAGGTTAGGCCAAGCATGCTAAACAAAAATAAAAACATAAAAAATTCAAGACCAAAATCGGGGTATGACAGTTGCCCCTATTTAAGCGTCTTCAACTAGAGAATATGAAGCAAGACGTTCTTCATATGATCATAGTGAGATGGTTAAATACTAAGAAGACCCGGATTTTGATCCTGAATCTTTATGAAATAATTAACAATGCCTGTCAGAATCGGCAAAGAAGCAATCTCAAAAGAAGAATCCGTCTGGTACGGTGAAAATCGGCTTGAGTACCGAAACAGAAAGTTGACCTGGATACCAAAATAAATGGTAACACAGGAATACCTATGGCTCGAACGCCGCACATTAGTCTGAACACTAAGCATCGGAATATGAGAGTATCAATGTTGGTCTGATCACCGGAAATCTGGTCTGAACACCACTTCGATCTGGAAATCGGAAAACTGGCCTGAATGCCACAAGTACTTCGACCTGATCGTCGGAAACTTCTTCGATCTGAAAATCGGAAAAAACTGGCCTGAATGCCATAAGTTGCATCGACCTGAATGTCGGAAACTTCTTCGACCTGAAAATCGGAAACTGGCCTGAATGCCACTTCGGTTTGGATACCGGAAACTGGCCTGAATGCCACAAGTTGCATCGACCTGAATGTCGGAAACTTCTTCGATCTGAATATCGGAAACTGGCCTGAATGCCACTTCGGTCTGGATACCGGAAACTGGCCTGAATGCCACAAGTTGCATCGACCTGAATGCCGGAAACTTCTTCGATCTGAATATCGGAAAAAACTGGCCTGAATGCCACTTCGGTCTGGAAATCGGAAACTGGCCTGAATGCCACTTCGGTCTGGATACCGGAAATTGGCCTGAATGCCACAAGTTGCATCGACCTGAATGTCGGAATCTTCTTCGATCTGAAAATCGGAAACTGGCCTGAATGCCACTTCGGTCTGAATACCGGAAAATTGGCCTGAATGCCACTTCGGTCTGAATACCGGAAAAAACTGGCCTGAATGCCACTTCGGTCTGGATACCGGAAACTGGCCTGAATGCCACAAGTTGCATCGACCTGAATGTCGGAAACTTCTTCGATCTGAAAATCGGAAACTAGCCTGAATGCCACTTCGGTCTGAATACTGGAAAAAAACTGGCCTGAATGCCACTTCGGTCTGGATACCGGAAAAAACTGGCCTGAATGCCACTTCGGTCTGAATACCGGAAAAAACTGGCCTGAATGCCACTTCGGTCTGGATACCGGAAAACTTCATGCCTGTCAGCATCGGCAGAAATAGGGAAAATGATAATTGAGGCGGCACGTGGGCCAACGACCCATGCTGGGGATAATAAGTCATGAACAACCTTCAGTCTGAGCACTGGAAACAAACTTTTGGCTTGTCACTTGGGCTGCCGAGAATGTTTTATGCTTACATGCGTATGTTTGAATTTTTCAATGGCGTAATGCTCCATGAGAATGGAAATGCTACGCGATTTGGGAGGATGCAATGCAATATGATTCTACATGCAGGGATGCGAAATGCTGGGGAAAATGCCAAGCCGAAGCAAGGAATCCTGTCGGGGAAATGACCGGCCGCGCAGTGTTCTGACGATAACGAAATACCGAGACTCTGACTGGGGAGAGAATGGCACTGCCCACCTGTTGTTGGGGGAAGTGGTAGTGGTTCTGGCAACCATAATCTACGAGAGATGACTCAGCAGGGGGGAGCAAACACCGATACGGTACCGAGGTTATGTTTCAAGGCAAGAGATCATCGATCTGGCATTGGGATCATCGATCTCGCATCGAATTCTGAGGATCAACTACTTCTGCTGGGAGGATACGGTCTGGCACTGTCAACTCCGCTGGGGATATACAGTCTGGCACTGTCAACTCCGCTGGGGATATACAGTCTGGCACTGTTAACTCTACTAGGGAGTGTATAGTCTGAAACAAACGCTTGGGGAGTACAGTGGTGAGAACCTGCTGGGAATTGAAGAATCCAACACTCTGATCAGCTCTGCAGGGATAAGACACCGGATTCGTCTGTTGGCGGCTTCACTGGGGAAGATATTCACGATCATCTGCAGGGGATTTTAAGGAAATGCCCCGAGGGTATCTGTTCTGAATAGACGATCCAAAGCACTTAAAATTTACAGCAATTTTAAATGTTTATTAAGCATGTACCTGTAAAGCCCTTATGTGTCATGATGCAATGTTTATCAAAAATTCGGACGTCATTTTTGCAAACAAAACAGTAAAATGAAAATGAAAACAGAGATATACTGAGTAACATGATTTTATTGATTGAATGGCCTCTGAATAGGCATTTACATCAGGAAGCAATCCCTGGAAAGAGGTAATTGCACAAAAGATAAAATATAAATTAATCTAATGGCAATGTGAAATGGATTTCTATTGGGTTCCAATTCTGCTATGACCCGCTCGTCTTCAAGATCTTCCAGATGATCAGCCTTCTGAAAAGGTGATTAGATTGTTTTCTTCCTTTTGAAAGTTTCCAGTCATCGACACAAGATGAGATTCAGAACTAACTCAGAACGCAGTCATTCGCTTAATCCCTAACTTTTGCCTGGATCGCCCTTTCGGGTTTTCAATCCACCGGGATACCCATTTTTGCCTAAGTTGCCTTTTCAGGTTTTCAACTTACCGGGTGTATAATCTTTTAGTTTTAGTCCCTAACTTTTGCCCGAACCTTTTTCATTTTCTTGGTTCGTCGGGATGCCCATTTTTTTTTGCCTGGACTGTTCTTTTTACCGTCCAGCGGGTTTATTTTATGCGAAGTATTTTTTAACTGCGTCTGAGTTTACCGGGGAAGTGAAGTCTTCACCATCCATCCTTGCAAGCATTAAGGCCCCACCATCGAAAACCTTGGTGACGATATACGGTCCCTCATAGTTAGGAGTCCACTTGCCCCTGTGATCTGTCTGAGGAGGAAGGATCCTTTTCAACACTAAATCTCCAACTTGGAAACATCGAGGACGCACTTTCTGGTCAAAGGCTCTCTTCATCCGACCCTAATACAACTGCCCATGACAAATGGCTGCCATTCGCTTCTCTTCGATAAAACTCAACTCATTGAACCTTGTCCGAATCCATTCAGCTTCATCTAGCTTGACATCCAACAGGACTCTTAGAGAAGGAATCTCCACTTCAACAGGTAGGACTGCTTCCATACCATACACAAGGGAGTAAGGGGTTGCCCCGGTCGATGTACGTACTGAAGTACGGTACCCATGCAAGGCGAAGGGTAGCATCTCATGCCAATCTCTGTACGTAACGACCATCTTTTGCACAATCTTCTTTATGTTCTTATTTGCTTCCTCAACAGCACCGTTCATCTTAGGACGATAAGGGGAAGAATTGTGATGCTGAATGCTGAAGTTCTGACACAACTCCTTCATCATTTTGTTATTGAGATTGGAACCATTATCAGTAATGATTCTCTCGGGAATCCCATAACGACAAATGATTTCCTTCTTAATGAAATGGGCAACCACATGTCTGGTGACATTCGCGAACGACGCTGCTTCGACCCACTTGGTGAAATAGTCGATGGCAACAAGGATGAAGCGATGCCCATTGGAAGCAGTCGACTCAATCTTTCCAATCATGTCAATGCCCCACATTGCAAACGGCCACGGCGAAGACATCACATTCAGAGGATTCGGCGGTACATGCACCTTATCAGCATAAATCTGGCATTTATGACACTTCCGAGCATACTTGAAACAATCTGATTCCATGGTCATCCAGTAATAACCCGCCCTTAACAATTTCTTAGCCATTGCATGTCCGCCGGCATGAGTACCGAAGGAGCCTTCATGAACTTCCTGCATTAACATGTTCGCCTCGTGTTTATCCACGCATCTGAGCAAAACCATGTCGAAGTTCCTCTTATACAGCACATTGTCTTTGTTCAAGAAGAAACTACCTGCCAATCTTCTCAAAGTCTTTCTGTCATTGTTGGATGCCCCTGCAGGGTACTCTTGATTCTTCAGAAAGCATTTGATGTCGTGATACCAGGGCTTGTCATCGACTACCAATTCAGCAGCAAACACATACGCGGCCCTATCAAGGCGCATAACATCGATCCTAGGAGCATGGTTCCACCGACCCACCTTGATCATGGAGGATAGAGTAGCAAGAGCATCTGCCATCTGGTTCTCATCACGAGGTATATGATACAGCTTTACTGTTGTGAAGAAAGTCAACAGTCTTCTCGTGTAATCTCTATAGGGGACCAGAGTGGGCTGGAGATTATTCCAATCACCATTCACTTGATTGATCACTAGAGCTGAATCTCCGAAGATGTCAAGAGTCTTGATTCTCAAATCAATGGCTTGCTCAATACCCAAGATACAGGCCTCGTACTCAGCTTCATTATTGGTGCACTCGAAAGTCAGACGAGCGGTGAAAGGCATGTGGGCACCTTTCGGAGTAGTAATGACAACGCCAATTCCACTTCCTTTGGCGTTGACGGCCCCATCAAACAATAAAGTCCACTTTTCGTTTGGATCAGGTCCCTCCTCAACAACTGGCTCTTCACAGTCTTTCATCTTGAGGAACATGATGTCTTCATCTGGAAAATCAAACTTCATCGGCTCATAATCATCAATCGGCTGCTGAGCAAGATAGTCTGACAGAATACTCCCTTTGATGGCTTTCTGGGATGTATACTGGATATCATACTCTGTCAATACCATTTACCAACGAGCAACCCTTCCGGTGAGAGCTGGCTTCTCGAATATATACTTGACTGGATCCATCCTGGAGATCAGTAAGGTTGTGTGAGTCAGCATGTATTGTCTCAATCGCTTAGCAGCCCATGCAAGTGCACAACATGTCTTTTCAAGCATTGAGTATCTCGACTCGCAATCTATGAACTTCTTACTCAAGTAGTAGACGACATGCTCTTTTCTACCTGTCTCGTCGTGTTGACCGAGAACACAACCCATAGAATTGTCAAGTACTGTCAAGTACATAATCAGCGGTCTCCCTGAGACTGGAGGCATAAGGATAGGAGGATTCTGTAAATACTCTTTTATCTTTTCAAAAGCCCTTTGACAATCGTCATTCCAACTGATAGCCTGATCTTTCCTCAGCAATTTGAAAATTGGCTCACACGTGGCTGTTAGGTGAGAGATGAACCTTGCAATGTAGTTCAACCTCCCTAAGAAACCACGGACTTGCTTCTCTGTTCTTGGCTCAAGCATTTCTTGTATTGCTTTCACTTTGTCAGGATCCACCTCAATCCCTTTTCCGCTAACAATAAAACCCAGCAATTTTCCAGATCTCACCCCGAAAGTGCACTTGTTCGGATTAAGCCTCAGCTTGAATTTCCTTAAACGCTCAAACAGCTTCTGCAGATTCACTAGATGTTCTTCTTCTGTCTGAGATTTGGCAATCATATCGTCCACATAAACCTCGATTTCATGATGAATCATATCATGGAATAGAGTCACCATAGCTCGTTGATACGTTGCCCCAGCGTTTTTCAGACCAAACGGCATCACCTTGTAGCAGAAGGTGCCCCATGGGGTTATGAAAGTTGTCTTCTCCATGTCTTCTGGTGCCATCTTGATTTGGTTATAGCCAGAAAAGCCATCCATGAAGGAGAATACCGAGAACTGAGCTGTGTTATCCACCAAAACGTCGATGTGAGGTAATGGGAAATCATCTTTAGGGCTAGCTCTGTTCAGATCCCGGTAGTCGACACACATCCGTACCTTTCCATCCTTCTTAGGTACTGGGACGATATTTGCAACCCATGGCGGATAATTGGTAACTGCTAGAAACCCTGCATCCAACTGTTTTTGCACTTCTTCCTTTATCTTGACAGCCATCTCTGGTCTTGTTCTTCTGAGCTTCTGCTTGACCGGAGGACAACCCTCCTTGAGAGGTAAACAGTGTACCACAATGTCTGTGTCAAGCCCTGGCATATCCTGATAAGACCAAGCAAAAACGTCAACATACTCTTGCAACAGTTCAATCAACCCCTTCTTCACATCATCTTCCAAAGCAGCCCCTATCTTGATTTCTTTCTTGACGTCCTCGGTGCCAAGATGAATCACTTCAGTAGACTCTTGATGCGGTTGAATGACCCTTTCCTCCTGTTTTAACAGCCTGGCAAGTTCTTCAGGGAGTTCACAGTCTTCATCACCCTCTTCTTCAGCTTGGAAGATTGGATTTTCGAAGTCGAAGCGAGCCATAGCAGAATCGTTATCAATAGGATCCGGTGATGTGCATCTGCATGAGTGATGGTATGTGCTTATGAGTGTGAACAGTGAGTGAAAACTAAACAAAACATTGCCAAATATTTTTATTCTTTTGAAATTTTGAAAACTGTAAAAATAGAAAAACAGTGAACAAGATTTTGAATGCAAAAGACGTCCTTCATTTATGATAAACAATGCAGGTATTCACATAGATGAGCCCTACAATGAGTCATTACGCCCTGGGCGGAACGTAAGACTTGGACATGCATGAATAAAACAAAGAAAAATTACTCCTCTAGAAGAGTGACTTGGACAATTTCCTCGGAAGACCAATTGTTGATGACTTCACCCGGGATCCTCGGACGCACCCAGTTGTCGATGTCGCAATCACTATCCCCATCTTCATCGTTGATCGCCGAGATCTGGCCATATTGGATGATGCCAGCACTGGAGAAAGTAATCGGCCCCTGACGAGTCTGAAGTGCTGAAGTTGTAGAAGTCAGCGCTGGTTGATACCCAATCCCGAACTTGTCGTCTTTCATTGGTAACTCCAACAGACGTCCCCAACCGGGAGCGACACCTGAATCCACCAAAGCCTGTGCCTGCTTGAAGGATGAGATAGAGGCACCTGCTCTAAACTCTTCCACCGGAGCTGCGTCCTTGATCTGAACTGACTCAAAAGCCTGACAGAGAGTCTCTTGAATTTCACCTTCTACCTCTACGTACTTGAAGGTAGACAGGTTACTTACCAGTATGTCCTCCTCACCACAGACGGTGACAATTCTTCCATTGACTGGGAACTTGATCTTCTGATGCAGTGTTGAGGAGACTGCCCCAGCATTGTGGATCCAAGGACGACCCAGAAGGCAACTGTACGAGGGACTGATATCCATCACATAGAATACGGTGTTGAAGGTTTGTGATCCAATCTGAATTGGCAATTCTACCTCTCCAAACACCGACCTCTTAGAACCATCGAAGGCTCTCACCATGAGATCGGAAGGTTTCAAGATCAAACCTTCTACTTCTAACCTTGACAGGGCTCTCTTGGGTAACACATTGAGAGAGGAACCTGTATCCACCAGCACATGAGATAACACGGTGTCTTTGCATTCCATTGAGATATCCAAAGCCTTGTTATGATTGCGTCCAGCCGGTGTTAAGTCAGAATCAGTAAAACCTAGCCCGTTGCTTGCATGAACATTTGCAATGATCCCCTCTAGCTGGTTTACTAAGATCTCCTGAGGCACATATGCAGCATTAAGGACCTTCAGAAGTGCCTCCCTGTGTGCCTCTGAACACAACAGGAGTGAGAGAATGGATATCTTAGACGGCGTCTGAATCAACTGATCGACTACTTTGTAGTCGCTTTTCTTTATAATTCTTAAGAGCTCGTCCACATCCTTCGCAAAAGTGGGCTCAAAACCAGCTTGGGGTGCAGAGGTACCCTCATTCACGACTTGCTTGCCTTTGGCCTTAGCCGCGGCATCAACACTATCAGCTTGGGTAACTGGTGGTGAGAACAGTCTACCACTCCTGGTGAATCGCCCGATCCCACCAACATTTTCCACTGCGGGACCTTCAACTTCAAGTTCAGACTTTTGACCCTCTTCTACCTTCAAAGGTCGTTCCACCCCATGATCGTGTGTGTATACACTCCCCCCATAATGCCACGGAACGGCCCTTTCACTGGTGAAAGGTAAAGGACCAGGGGTTGTGATTGTCATAGCGGCCGGTCGCACTGGTGGCACTGGTTGCGCTTCTGGCACACTGATCTGATTAGTCGGGTAAAAGATGGTGATAGTAGCGACATCATAGTCATACTCGGGAATTTCATTCATTGAAACAAAAACATCCGGAACACCGGAATCAAGTTCAGTTACATCAAGATCAGACACATTGTTTGGTATATCAGCAACAACATTTGAAAAATTAAATACATCAATGGGAAATACACAATCAGCAGGAACAACATCTGTGAATTCTTCAACAGCATCTTCAAACACCTCTTCAACTACCCCTTCAGCAAACTCTTTGATAGACAAGTCTTCAACTTGGAGGGTACCATTTGTCGCATTACGCGAAAAACCGGCGGGAAAAGAAAGAAACAACAGAGCCGCCACCGTGCGTTATTTATCCCAAAAGAGGGAAAGGAAACGCTCAGAGTAAACCTAGGAAAGAACATGGTCTCGCGACCAAAGAGGATGGGTTCGGGAGTCGGTTATGCGAAGGGAAGGTATTAGCACCCCTACGCATCCGTAGTACTCTACGGGATCCACGCACAAAAGGAAGGAAAATGGTTGCTAAAACACTGCTCACACACACACACACTGGCTGAAAGAGACAAAAGAAACTGACTGAGACTGACTCGGCAGGATATCGCATCCTGGGCCTACTTAGTCTATCAGGCATAGACATCAGAGTCGAAGTAGTTCGGACTGGGGAAACGACACATGCTCGCTAGGATGTCGCATCCTATGCATACGTATCTTCTCGGACGAGAGAAGAATCAGAGCATTCGTAGCTCGGCTGACACGCACACAAACACAAACAAGGCAAAGGCAAACGTGGAGCCTGAATGCCAATCACTGGACTTACATCAGCATCCGAACCAAAACACACACACTGGAAAACATTTGTTGAGTCGAAAACAAATAAGAGTGCAAATAATTGGATAAAAGCTCAAATTGATGTGATGGAATGGTAGTCTGCAAAGGGCGAGACTCCATAGATCTGTACAAGTTTGAAATCGGTGATATATATTGGAGAGGGCTACATTGAACATAATGACCTTTCCTCTACCATTCCGAATTTTCGATGTATTCGGAGCTTCAGTTGACGACGAATCGAGAACCCCTGACGGATGACAGATATAGAGCACAGTCTTGTCAAGATGCAGTTACTTGCCAAATCCCTAATTTTGCCTAGATTGCCCCAGTGTGAGGTGCTCAATCTAGCGGGATGCAAATTCTTTTTTCAATGTCTCTAACTTTTGCCTGGATCGCCCTTTCGGGTTTTCAATCCACCGAGACGCTCCTTTTTGCCTAAGTCGCCCTTTGGGGTGTTCGACTTAGCGAGCTGTTTTGCTTTTTTTTTTTAGGCGAAGTATTTCTTGACTGCATCAGAATTCACAGGACGAGTGAACTTCTCCACCCATTGTTGTAAGTGTCAAAACATTGCCTGAAAAGGCTCTCTTGACAACAAATGGACGTTCATAGCTTGGAGTCCACTTGCCCCTGGACTCGGGCACGAAAGACAAGACTTTCTTGAGCACAAGGTCCTTCGGAACACACGAGGCTTAACCCTCTTATCGCGTGCTTTCGTCACTCTCTGCTGATGTAACTGACCATGCTACATGGCAGTTGATCTCTTCTTTTCGATTGGATTCACCTGGTCATAGTGACTCTGAATCCATTCAGCATCAGTCAACTTGGGACTTTGAGGGTGCTATTTCTCTTTTTTTTCTTTCTTTCTTTTTTTTTTCTTTCTTTTTTTTTCTTTCTTCTGATTTGATTTCTTTTGATTTCTTTTGATTTTGATTGATTTCTTTTTTTTTGATTTTGCACCCTCCTCTTTTTTTTTCTTTTTCTCTTTTTTTGATAAATGCCCCAGTTGGCTGTTCTGCTGATTCTCGAGATGCAGCTGAGTGTGATCTTCTTTTCTTGCTCAAGAAATCGGGAAATACCGTCAGGAATCCCTTCAACATCATCTTCTTCCGCTTTGAATACAGGGAATTCAAAATTGGGAGATGACGTCCGATCATTATGTTCAATGGGTTTGAGAAACAACCTGCATAATGATTTTGATATGAAAAGCTTTTGAAAATCAAACAAGACAATCGTTATGCAGATGAAAAGATTGCTTTTATTCTTGTTTTTTAAGGTTTTTTGGTGATCACCAATTTCATGCAAAAAAGCAAAAAGGGAAAACAAATGGAAAACAAATGTTTAACATGAATTTATTTGAATGAAAATATCATTGCACAAAATGTTGCCAACAATGTCATCACTTCTCCTTTTGGCATGGGAGAAGGGTTTTTAAACAAAGTGATTATTACAAAGACTTAATGAACAACCGTAGGAACGCCCACAGTGACCCAATTGTGATAGATCCCACCAGGGATGACAACTGTCAATATCTCTTGCATCAGCAGCTTCTGTTTTCTGAACAACCCTTCTGAAGAAAAAGTCGGCGCCAGCCCAGGACTTGTTATCTTCAGGCTTGATTAACACAAGGACCTAAATCCTCCAAGATCATAATACCTGACCTCACAAGGTCTTGAACCTTCATCTTCAGCTGAAAGCAGCTATCCACATCATGACCAGGAGCACCCGAGTGATACACACAATGCTGTTCAGGCCTATACCACCACCGAGGGTTGACGGGTATGGGCGGCGGGTCTCTGGGAGTAATCAAGTTCCGCTCTAACAGAGAGGGATACAGTTCGGCGTAGGACGTGGGGATTGGATCAAAAATGATCTTCTTCCTCTCATTACTCGTACCGGCTTGATGGGAAACCTGCTGCTGAGAATGATGTTGTTGACGCTGATGCTGCTGAACTGGTCTTCTCTGCTGTTGTTGAGGTTGAGTTGCTGGAATAGTCACAGCAACAGCCTGACGATTCTGTCCTCTGTTTGCACTCCTCCGACAGTGCACAGCATTTGTTTCACTCTCTCCCCTTTTGGGTGCCCCAGAGGATGGCTTCTTAGAACCGGAAGAACTTGAAGAGCCAGGATGGCGAACCGGAGCGCAGGTTGCTCTGACATTAACAGTCTCTGCAGCAAGAGGTTGTTCACTGATTCTGACCCCCTTCAATTCGTCACTCACGGCACAATCATCAACGAGAATAGTGACCGCAGCATTCTCATGAACGGGTACACCCACTGGTGGAGCACGGTGGACTGGTGGAATCATGGCTTCCAGTCCTTGGGCTAAGGCACGCAGCTCCTCTTGCCCCTGAATGACCCCTTGCATCATGTTCATGAACTGGGCCATGTTTGCCCTCATCTCAGCCAACTCGGCTTGTACTTGATCCATATTGCGTTGATGGTTGAGCCTCGTTGAGTAGCGGTGTGGTCTTTGATCAGCTATCCTGCCTCAACACAGGAACCCACAGTAAGAAGACGGCACAAGAACACCTGTTATGCAAATGATATGAGTATGATGTTAAATGATATGCATGATGCACATGATATGCTCATTTCTCAGGCATTCAAAGAGCCTGCCCCATCTTCAAAAGATGGCAACCTGCAGCAACAAGAGAACAACAGATACAGGGAAAATGAGAACAACAGGGAAATACTGACAACCTCATCTATACATAAGGGTAAAAAGGTCAATACAACCGAGTCAACAAAGTATTCGAATACTCAGAGTACAAAGAAAAGAATCCCATCCAACAAGCCTGGAGGTGATTCTCAATAAAAAGATCCAAAGACGGAGTACCAACAAATGAATCCCATCCAACAAGCCTGGAGGTGATTCTCAACAAATACAAACAGAGGTACAGTCTAAGACAGACGGTCTTCCGGAATGAGAGTCTTCAGGTAATGGCACTGGTCTATCAACAGTGAGCATTCTGAACATTCTGGTAGAGGAGTGATCTTCTCTTTCAATTGTCTTCTCAGCTCCAAGACTTCTCCTCCAAGGTAGTCCTCTGACTTCTGTCTCAACTCCATCTCTTTCTTCAACTGGACGTCTTTGTCTTTGAGCTGTTTCTCCAAGTCTCTGATCTTCTTCTGATAGTTGACTTCTGCTCTCTGCAATCTCAAGCACTCCCTATGCTCTGCATCCAACATGGACTCCATCTCATCATACGATCTCTTCTTGCTCCTTGCTCTGCCAGCATCCTCTCCTTGCACTTCCCTGAGTCGATGGGCCAAGTGCAGCTTATCAGCTTTAGCTTTATACAGTTCCATCTGAGTGTCTTGCTCCTTCTCTCTCAGACGACGACTCTCCATCAGAGCTTGCTTATAGTGCTCAGCAGGCACACTATCAGCAAGAACCAAAGGCGGTTGTTCTTGCAAAGGCTCCCTCCTATCGTAGGGTAGCAGCAAAGTTTCCACTCTCTTCTTTACCCAATCAGTGTAATCGGGCATTGCAATGGCAAACTTCTTCCCCAAGACAGATCCATCCTTCACTCCAACAGATTTCCAGGCTCTTCCTATTTGCTCTAATCTGACGGGGTCATCCTTCTTCTCAAAATACACACTCTCAGCTATCTCAGCCTCAAGTGGTCTTCTACTCATGACAAACCCTAGCTGGCGAAGAGAAAGAACTGGGTTGTAATTGATGCAACCCTTGGTCCCCACGAGTGGCACATTCCGGAATTCACCACAACTCATGATAATATCCTTCACATCCATCCGGTATGACTGCCATCTGATGTCGTAGGAGGTGAGCGACATGACCCTCTGAGTCCACTTAAGAGTGCTCTTGGTATCCACAAATGGTCCACTGACAGGCAGCAGCGACATAAACCATCTGAACAGGAGAGGTAAGCAGCACCTGATGGCTCCACCCTTACCATGCCTACTGTGGATGGCATAGTAAGTATCAGCTAGAAGGGTTGGGACTGGATTCCCTCTGATAAAAATGCTGATGGCAGCATGATCAACAAAATTTGGCATACTGGGAAATAGGATGATTCCATAGATCAAGGCGGCAAGCTGTGCGTGAAAAACTTCCCAATTTCCCTTTTCTGCTTCATCTCTGGCTACTCTCAACAGAAACTTCAATGGCAGACCCACTACTTCCCCACAGGGCTTCCAATTCTCACCAACTTCCTTGACACTCATTCGTAGAGCTCTGGCAATCAATCTGAAGTCAACCTCCTTTGGGACGTCCAAGAAGGGAGTCTGATGCTGAACCGGGACGTTCATCAGAATAGAGTACTCCTCGAGAGTAGGTGCTAGCTGATAATCTTGAAACGTGAAGCATCTGAGCTCTGGATCATAGAACTGTAGTAGTGTCTGCAGAGGCACCGGATCCACTACTGTTTTCAGCACTGTCAAGATATCTCCATACTGTCCAACGAAACTCTTCAGACGATCATCTGTCACAAAGCTACCCAACTCAATCAGTGAAGTTAACGGCTCACGATGGAAACTGTAGGAACAGGTCTTCCGCTTCGGCTCTGAGACTGTTGTCATCTCTATCAGTAGACAAGCTCTAGAATGTACCTGAGAAATGATATGCATGTAGAGATTAGTTTTTTTTCTCTTTTTTTTTTGATTGATTTTTTTTGATTTTTTTTTTACTGCGTTTCTTTTGAAAAAATAAATATGCTATGATGCACATGATGCAGACCGGACTGGCTGGTTGTGCAAACTCTGATCACTAGGTCGAAGCTTCAGTCAAAATCAGAACCCAAATCCAACTTAAGGTCAACTGAACACACTGTTGTCTGAACTAGAGTCACCAACAGAACCAAGTCACCAACAGTACCTGTAATGATCAACCCTTCCCCACTCACGGGTGTAGTCTAGGCCAGGGTAAAGGCTGAGAGAAACGCAGCATAAATAACCTTTCGCAGAAATACCATCATATACACACCCGAAGTATGTAACGACGATATCCCACCAGGGTCTGAACTGCTCGTGATATCAATGTTCCGCTAAGTGGCGCAATACCACCCGCTTCCCACGAATCACTCTATTCCTAAGCATCCTAGATTTCACTCATGGTCTGGGTATTGGACCTTTTACCTCAAGTAACTCCCACCCCAAACAGAGAAACACAGCCAGATGAACAGATGAATATGAATGCAAACATTAATGCAAACAATAAATGCAAACAGCAAATGCAAATATATACAAAGAATGCAATAAAACAGTGCAAAGCAACCAAAGCCCTAACTTAGAGAGCGCTAGGAGAGACTCGCTCAGGGAAGATGGACCAGCATAGGTCAACTTCTCTAAATCCCCAGCAGAGTCGCCAGCTGTCGCATTACGCGAAAAACCGGCGGGAAAAGAAAGAAACAACAGAGCCGCCACCGTGCGTTATTTATCCCAAAAGAGGGAAAGGAAACGCTCAGAGTAAACCTAGGAAAGAACATGGTCTCGCGACCAAAGAGGATGGGTTCGGGAGTCGGTTATGCGAAGGGAAGGTATTAGCACCCCTACGCATCCGTAGTACTCTACGGGATCCACGCACAAAAGGAAGGAAAATGGTTGCTAAAACACTGCTCACACACACACACACTGGCTGAAAGAGACAAAAGAAACTGACTGAGACTGACTCGGCAGGATATCGCATCCTGGGCCTACTTAGTCTATCAGGCATAGACATCAGAGTCGAAGTAGTTCGGACTGGGGAAACGACACATGCTCGCTAGGATGTCGCATCCTATGCATACGTATCTTCTCGGACGAGAGAAGAATCAGAGCATTCGTAGCTCGGCTGACACGCACACAAACACAAACAAGGCAAAGGCAAACGTGGAGCCTGAATGCCAATCACTGGACTTACATCAGCATCCGAACCAAAACACACACACTGGAACCCGAATGCCACTCGATGGACTTACATCATCTTCCAAGCACACAACAACACAACAAGTTAATAAGGAGTCGGGGACTCGAGCCTATAACTGTCAAACAACACACACAAAAGAAAAGAAAAGGGCGCCCGGAGAGATCAGCTCAATCTCCTGCCTACATACTTCATCTGGTATGAAGATCAGGGCGATGTAGTTCCCCTACGCAGGGAAAAAGGACTAGCCCAACCAGATAACAGAGGGAGACACAACTCTAGGGAGACTACGACTCGAGCCTAGATGTTGTCATGAAAAATCGACCCTAAGTTAAGGTTTCTAGCTAAATGGCACAAGGGCCAACCTATCCTAAACATGACTTGCACAGGAAGCAAGCCACACACAAACCTAACTTGCACAGGAAGCAAGGGTCTCGATTGCAACTAGGGCAAGAGAAAGGGGAGGTCTCAATCGCAACGAGGGCGAGAGAAGAGGAATTAGTGTTAGTTGTTAGTCAAACTCGACAAGACATCGCATCTCGTGCCTACGTATCTCATCTGGACATGAGAATCAGAGTTGCCGTAGTTCGGCTACGGAGGGACAAAGGTCTCGATTGCAACTAGGGCAAGAGAAAGGGAAAGTCTCGATCGCAACGAGGGCGAGAGAAAGGAAAAGGCTCGATCGCAACGAGGGCGAGAGAAAGGAAAAGGCTCGATCGCAACGAGGGCGAGAGAAAGGAAAAGGCTCGATCGCAACGAGGGCGAGAGAAAGGATCGCAACGAGGGCGAAAGCAAACAAGGATTAGTCTAAACTAAACCTAACTTGCACAGGAAGCAAGTCAAACAAACATGCAAGCACAGGTAGCACACACTATACACAAGCAAGGGGCTCACACAAGGGTTAGGTTTTAGTCGAGGGGTCATATCAACCTCAACAAACAAACCTCTGGAGTGGGGTGAATGTTGCTCTTAACCTTGCCATTGAGGGGCTAAGGTGAAGCAGATGAAAGGAGATGAGGGGTGTGCCTCATTGCTTCTATCCCTGGCCAGGGAGAGCATTTGACAAGAATGTGTGGGTTCAGAAAGTGGGAACCCTTCTACACATTTGATAATGACTCAACTGTGCAATTGCACAAGATCTTGGGTTTTTATCTGTAATGCATCAACACAGTGGTGTGAGCAAAGCAGAAGACACACAGAATAGCAGGGGATAGGTTGCTTATCCCTTGGTTCTGCCAATTGCCTCTTCACTTAGGAGGACTTTTCATATGTACAGGGACAAATTAAACATACACAAACATTGCCTCTTAAGGAGGACTTCAGACAGTTGCCTGGCCAAGTAACAGGCCAGGTCTTCCAGACTACATGAAGAAAAAGGAATTATACCTCAAGCAAGTTGCTAAATAGCAAAGCAAAGCAAGTTCAAAGAACTTAAGCAACTAATGGTACCTGAAATGGTCAAACAGATCAGTACACAGTTCAACAGTCAAAGCAAAAGGAATTGGGAAACAACAGTCAACACAGAGGGACAAATGTGCAAAGCACAAGACTCAAGTCATATGAGTCATATCACCTACAAAACAAAGAGGTTAACACATGATGTATAATCAAGCTTGATCAAAAGAAATTGATCTCATTAGTCACTTGGTGTTCAACCTGAAAACATAAACTCAATTATAAGCCCAAAAGACCACTAGGACAAGCCTAGGGTCAAAAACAAAGGAGAAAGTCAAAACAGCAAATGAAAGTCAACCAAAGTCAAGTTCAAACATTTAAGAAGCAAGCACAATTGGATTCATATTCATATCATGCATCATCATCATTTCATGAGCAAGAGAAACCAAAGCATGGCAAATGAAGGCTCAAAGAAGTCAACAGAATGACTTGCATCAAAAGTCAACTCAAACAATTTCAAAAATCATCAAATAAATCATACTCAATCCTAACATCTAGCATGGTAAGCATGTCAAATTTCATTGCATTTGGACAAGTGGAAGGCAGTCAATGAAAATCATAAAGTCAAAGCAAATTCAAGCATGCACAAAGAAGTCAAACAAACATGGGTCAACTTCAAAAAATCATAACTAAATGAAAACAGATGAGAAATGAATGAGATTAACACCAATGCAAAGCTCAAGATGTCTAGTATGCACATGCAAAATTTCATGATCGTACAATAAGGTATGAGAATTTCCCAAATGAAATGGCAAGGTATGTCACACAAAGTCAACATTTGACTAGGCAGGGAAGAAAAATCTCAAATAATTAGGAAATAGCACAATTAATTCCAAGAAAAATCACAAGTCAACTAGACATATGAAATGAGGTTCATGCAAAATTTGGGGTCAATTGGAGGCCAGGAAGCATGTCAACAAAATTCATGAATTTACACATCCATGGTGTGACACAAGTTGTCACACCCTACTTCAAAAATTTGTATCTCAACAACCACATATGATAAAATCATGAAATTTACACCAAAATAAGCATGAATGAGTGTAGAATAACCACAAAAATTTTCAGATCAAATGGATGCAACATGATTATTTCACAAGAGAAATGGCAAGAGGTACAATTTTTGGTCACATTACACAAATCCTAAAGCCATCAAAAATCCAGCCACACAAAAAATAATTAAAAATCATGATAAAATAGTGGACATTCTCATGAACATGATGCAAAAAATTTCAAGATTTTTGGATGTGAAATGAGTGAGAAACGAATTTTGGAAGATGAGTAACAATTTGGAACCAAAATGGACAAAGTAACATGAATTAGCAAGTCAAACCAGTTGACCAGTGGCACTTTTGTAATTGTGCGCTTCATTAATCTAAACGACCGTGTTTAAGGGGTGACCAGGAAATAATGTGATTGGTCCGCATGGTGCAACAGTGTACATGCGTACGCGAGACATTCACAAGTTCTGGGCATGGCTGAAGAAACCCTAGGGTTTATGAACAGTAAGCAATAACCTTCATCCCCCAAATCATGTTTCATGAAAAAATTCCCAGAAATCCAAATTAAAGACACACAAAGGTTCAGCAAGTCAAGGTGAACAAAGGTACAACATCAATTTTCATCAAAACAAAGCATAGCTCACGAATCGAACAGAAAAAAGATCCAACATCAAACATTGCTCATGAGCAAAAATTCTCAGAAATGAATAATGGGCATACATATAGAAGCATTAGACCATGTACATGACAAATCCAAGCACTGTTTTCATGGAAACATGCTGATGCAGGAGAATCGAGCAAAAATGCATATGAACACAAAACTTCATTTCCAGATTTCTAGCAAACTACTTAACTATTTTTCATGATACAAAGTGCATAATGATCAGTGTACTAGGATCTACAATAAGCATGGCATGGTTCGTCAAATCAAGTAAATCGAAAACTGACCAATATGAAGAGCAGAGGAAGATTCAGCAGCTTTCAGGCTTGGATATGCTCAAACAGTTGAAGATTCTTCTTCCACAAGTTGAATGGTGAAGCAATCGTGGCTCAGCAACCCTTGTAGGAGCTTGAAACAAGTTCTGCCATGGCAATGGTGTTGGAAGAACAGTCGAGCAGTTGAGCTTCCAGCTGGAAAAGGATGGTTGCAAAAGGTTCACAAGGATGCTTGGATACTGGAGAAACCAAAGGAGGCTCGAGGGTTTTGGAGTTTTTGCTCAGAAAATGCAATATGGTCCAAATGCAAATTGAGAAAATGAGATGTATTCTGTGTGTTTGCAGCTGCTGTTAGGGTTTGTTTTGACAGAAAAATCACCTTATATTTGCTGTTTAACATTGCTTAATGAAGTGGTAAGCTTGTTTAACTTAAATGAACCAAAATGCAAATTTGCTAATTTTGACCATTGCACATGGAGGGTGTATAGTTCTGCACGAATTGGGCCTCAAACATGTTGCAAATACCATTCTAAACAATTCCCAATTGGCCAAATGTGCTGAAAATACTTGATTCAAAAAGTCAACTTTGGTCCACACTTGAATTTAAATGAGACAAGTCCAAAAATTCCATTTTGATTGGCAATGTTTTAGCACATGAAATTTATATTTTTGGAAAGAGGAGATGAAATGTGGTTTGTAGGAAAAAACCCCACTAAAATTGGCCAAATGGTTTGAGAGATATGGCCATTTGAAGTTCAAGATTTTGTGAAAATGATTTGATCATATCTTGACAACCATACATGGGAATTGAGAGTTCTTGGACTTTTTGAAAATGGGAGAACAAGATCTTCAACTTTCATGTTGGGCAAAAATTCATTTGAAGCTTGTATCATGATGTAAGTTTGGGATCAAGAAGTTTCCATTTTTGGCAGTTGAAATTACAGGTCCACTTTCTATTTTTGGAAATTTTCTGATTGGCTTCAAATTCTTCAGTGATATTGTTTGCCATGATATATGAGGCCTATTGGGACATGAATAAGCTCTCTCAAACCAAATCCATCCATCAAAACCATAAAATCAACCACAGTTGACCAACTTTGACTTTCTAGGGTTTCTGACTGATTGTGCATGCACTGATGACTTCTGAACATCCAATCTTTGACTTAAACACTTCAAATGGACCTCCAAGTCATGTGAACTTGTTGGACAAACCCTAGGGCCTTTGCTCCTTGAGAAACACCCTTGCTTGCTTCTTGACTGATCTCCTGATCAGTTTGACCTAATTTCTTGCTTGCTTGCTCTTGAGGCAACTGGGGACAATGCAATGCTATGCAATGGACCATGATATGCTATGACCTAATATGAAAATGTATGTACAATGATAGGTGCAAATTTGAGGTGCTACACCATTGTCAAGCAAGACCTGGATACCCTGCTGCAGCTTCAAGCAATCCTTATCCTGTGTAGCGCAATCCAAGCAACCTTTCCCACAGCCGGGGAAGACACCGGCCTTCAACAAGCATTCCTTAATTTCCAACAATGGAGTCTTCAACTTCAACACATCCTTAACGGACTTGGCTTCTTCTTCCAGCATATTGACGCTTGCACCACCATGCTGTGGTATGGGATTGTTGACGACATTAGGAGTCGGTGCAAGGCTGATAGCCTTTGAATCAATGAGGTCCTGAACTACGTGCTTAAAAGCTTTGCAGTTCTCAATATTGTGGCCAGGTGCCCCAGAGTGGAAACTACACCTAGCATTGGCATCGTAACCCACCGGAAGTCTACCAACAGGAGGAGCCAGAGTGCGTAACTGCACAAGTTGTAGCTGTTGAAGACTAGCAAGCAGTTGAGCGCACGACATTGGAAGAGTGTCGAAACGCCGGTTCATCATCCTCTGCCTCTGCTGATAGGCGGGTCTGTTACCTGGTTGTTGTTGTTGTGGTGCTGCAGCCGGGATAGTCACAGCTGCAACATACGGTCGCTGATGATAGTTTTGAAAATTATTCCTTTGGTTATTCCTATTTTGATATGAAGATACAGAATTCACACCCCCTTCCCTCTGCTTCGGTCCTCCCATAAATGGCTTCTTTACTCCTGATGAAGATCCACCTCCATTGTGGCTCTTGTAGGTCTTCAGGTAATTTTCTACCCTCTCTCCGGTAGAGACCACATCAGCAAAGTTGGAGGCATTGCACCCCACCAGACGCTCCAGGTAAGGTCCAGGCAACGTATTCATGAACATGTTGGCCATTTCCTTTTCCAACATGGGAGGTTGAACACGGGAAGCTGTCTCCCTCCAGCGTTGAGCGTATTCCCTGAAGCACTCATTGCTTTTAAGAGACAGGTTCTGGAGTTGAGTTCTATCTAGGGCCATGTCTGCATTATACTGGTATTGCTTTACAAAAGCCTCCGCCAAATCCCTCCAGCAACGGATGTGGGCCCTATCCAACCTCATGTACCATTCCAGGGATGCCCCAGCTAGGCTGTCCTGGAAGAAGTACATGAGTAGCTTCTCGTCATCAGAGTATGCAACCATCTTTCGGAAGTAAGCTTGCACATGGGTCTTCGGGCAAGAGCTACCATTGTACTTGTCGAAGATTGGGACTTTGAACTTCGGTGGGACCCTCACGCCTGGGACCAATCCCAAGTCAGAAACATCTACCCCCAGGGGGTTTTGTCCTTCCACCGCCTTCAGCCTCTCCTCTAATCTCCTGAACATGGGATCCATGCCATGGCCCAAACCAAAGTCTTCTGGCAGCAAGAGCTGATCATCTTGATCATCGTGAATGGGTTGTTGATTGAGGTTGTTATGTGGGATCGGGACAGGCCCCGGTCCATTAACCTCTGCAATTGGAGGATCAGTCACGACCTCTGGTTGAGTAGTTGCGGGATTCCTTTGTATCATTTGTCTAATCTCTTGCTGTCCTTGCGCTACTCCCTGAACCACATCCATGAATTGGTTCATGCAGACCCTCATCTCAGCAAGTTCTGCTTGTAGACCCTCCATAGCTTTCTGCTGGTTTCTGCGGGTTCCGTACCGGTGAATTCCTGAATCAGCTATCCTGCTAGTGGAACACCAAATAATATGAGAACACCGCGGCGACACCTGTTATGCAAGAATATGCAAATGAATATGTTAATGCAATGACATATTTATCACTTCCAAAAAGGTATTCTACCCCCTTGATTCCGGTCTCACGAGAAGATCGAGCCATAGATGAACTTCGGAGATCAAGATGCAATAGAGAGAAGGTCTTCATACAAATGAGTTCAAGGAAAGGGGCCTTAGCCGAAAATACATCAAAAGAGGATCTCCACAACAAGCCTGTGGATCATCACTACACAACAACAAAGCAATAAGTAAAGGGAGGAGCAAAAATCAGGACTTAGCCTCATGTGTACAAACCATAAGGACTGCTCCTCGCTTCAGCCAGTAATGCTATCGTGTCGGGATGATCTGGAGATTCTGTCAAACGCCGGATAAGCAGATTCCTCTGGTGAATAACTCCATCCAACTCGTTGATGTGCTCTCTGTAGTAATTCCCATCATCTTCTCCGAATACCTCTTCAAGTCTGGATTTCTTCAAACCTGCCAACACCTTAAGTTCCTCAATCTGCCCTTGAGCCTCATTGAGTTGATCGGTGATGTAACCATTAGTAGAACAGGCGCACAGAAGCTCATTGTTCTTCTCCTTCAGCAAAGTCTTCAATTTCTCCATCTGACCAGTCAGTTCGGTCACCATCTCCTCATCCTTTTCCTTCCGAGAAGTTGAAAATGCATCCCATCGCTCTTGCCACCCTGCCAATTTACCATGAGCATCCATTAATTGTTGCTTGACTCGCTTCAACTCAGAACTGGATGATCCCAAGGCCTTGTCTGTCTTCCTGAAGAAGTCCACCTCCACAACTAATTTCCTTTCTGCTTCCCCTTGCAATCTGACGGCTTCCCCCTTCTGATATTCTGCCTCATGGAATTGATGCATATAGTCTTGCAACTTCACACTTAACTCCGAGTTTTCAATTTGAAGCTCCTCCATGGCTTTCTTCAATTTGTCATACTCCTCTCGGCTCACCATTGTTGACTGCGCAGGAGTAGGTGGATACATAGGTTCTTCTATAGGAAACGGCAGACCCAACTCTTCAACTCTTCCTTGAAGCCACTCTTCATACTGAGGGTAAGTTCTACAATCTCCTTTTCCAAGCACAGCTCTTCCTCTCTTGATCACCTTGAGCCAGGCCTCAGCTGCCTTACGGGGTACAGTCAAATCAGGCGAAGAATGGAAAAACAGAGATTCTTCCACATCGTTTTCCAAAGGCGGAGTTCTTAAAGCATATCCAAACTATCTGACTGCTAGAGAAGGATTATAGTTGATTCCTCCTCTTCTTCCTACCAACGGTACATTTGGGAAGTTCCCACAACTGTGAATAATATCCGCTCGAAGCAAGCTCCGGTCAGACCACCAAGAAATATCTTCAGCTCTCAACCCCATCAATCTCTTCGACCAACTCAACGAGTCCTCGACATCAACGAACGCTCCTGACTTGGGTAGGTGAGAACTGAACCACTTATGAAACAAAGGCGCACAACAATTCAATAATCCTCCTTTTCTATTCTCATTCCTGTGGTGCACCGAATGAAAGAAATCTCCCAACAAGGTCGGCACTGGATTACCCAACACAAAAAGGCGTATTGCGTCTACGTCCACAAATTTGGCAACATTAGGGAACAGGACAATCCCATACACACAAAGAGCCAACACATCATTGAAACCCCTCTGGTCACCATCTTCAAGTTTCTTCTTTGCTTCTCCCAATAAGAAACTTAAATGAAAACCACTGACTCCTCCCTTTTGACACATATTAGCCTTCAAGACTGATTTCCCCAAATATGTGGTCGAAGCAACCATGCTGAGGTCGGGCAGAAACTCAAAACTGTAGAACAACAATTGTGACTTGATAGGAACTCTGAGAAAACTGGCAATCTCCTCCAAAGTAGGGACCAAAATATAATCCGGGAATGTGAAACACCTCAATGGAGGGTCATAGAACTGCAGCAGTGTGAATAGAGCATCATGTTGATCCTTGGAAAGAACCGTGACGAAACTTAGGATCAAACTGTAATCCTTTCGGAATCCTTCTAGAGAATCAGGATCCATTAACTTCATCAGTTGTTGAATAGACTCCAAACAAACCACTGGAAACTTGTAAGCGACGTGTCTCTTTCTGCCATTATCCATCTCAGGAGAACCAGAAAAACCCGACCGTAATCAAGAAGAAGATGTAAACCTCCTAGAAATGGATAAACATGTGTTAAATGATATGAATGCGGAATGATGTGATGCAATGCAGTGACATGGAAATCAGGACTGCTGTATCTGCTTGAGCAACTGTCGGGTTGCACTGTCTGAAGAGAAAACCCACTGAAGAATATAATATAAGATCAAAACTCTGCTCCAGAAAACCGGGTTGGTTGGAGGTTAAGGTTTCCTGAATTTAGCCCGCCCCTCACTGGTAGGTTCTAAGAACAGAAGTTTGTCAGCTTTAGCCCTTCAGCCGAGAATAATACGTTTACCACTGAAGGTTTGGCATTATTACGGGATAAAAGACCTCTGCTGACTCCCCTCAACAGGATATCCTAAAGCAAGTTCCCAGTCTCGGGGTCCTCGGATTGAGCAGCGAGAATGCGCCCACCAGAGCTAACATAAACGCGTCTCGAAGGAGAGGCCTCGACTGAGTTCTCGGGAAATGGTCACCAGAGTCGACGATTTCTAAAGGAACGTTTGTCGTTATGGAACACCCATAGGATAAAATATATCCAACAGAAACCTCGTCTGGAATGTGGGTCTCATGAACGACTTAACGTAGCAACATACCACGCAAGCCTCATGACTATCCACTCTAACACCTATGTGTACACTCAAGCCTGGGTAGTGGGCTTATCTCTCATAGAACAGTCCCAACCCAACAAACAAACAACCCACAGAACCCACAGATACAACAAACATATGTACATGAATGCAATAAGATAAAGCAGGTAAATGCGGAAAGTAAACGACTGTACAAAAGCATAAACACCCAACAAACAAGAAATCTACAAAAGCTATGAGGGACTCGCTTAGGGAAACCAGCTCCCCAGCAGAGTCGCCAGCTGTCGCAGCCTGAAAAATACAGAGGTGCGAAAAAACAACCGGCGAAGAAGGAATGACAGAAGAGTCGCCACCGTGCGTTATTTATCCCAAAGGAGGGAAAGGAAACGCTCGAAGTAAACCTGGAGAAAGGAAAGGAATAGATAAGGTCTCGCAACCAAATCTTGGGTTCGAGAGTCGATTATGCGAAGGGAAGGTATTAGCACCCCTACGCATCCGTAGTACTCTACGGGATCCACTCTTGTTGTTTCTTGTCTAAAGGGTGTGTGTTATATCTAATGTATTATTTACTAAAAGAGAAGGTTAAAAGAAAAATGACTCGCACCGATGTCGCATCCACTGCATACGTATCTCATCTGAATATGAGAATCAGAGTCTTCGTAGCTCGGCTACCTATGGGTTGGGGGGATGTGTGCTCGCTAAGACATCGCGTCTTATGCCTACATATCTCATAGGGAATGAGAATCAGAGCATAATGTAGTTCGGCTAACTACGGGAGCAAAGGTCTCGATTGCAACTAGGGCAAGAGAAAGGGAAGGTCTCGATCGCAACGAGGGCGAGAGAAAGGATCGCAACAAGGGCGAAAGCAAACAAGGATTAGTTGTTAGTCGTTAGTCAAACTCGGCAAGACATCGCATCTTGTGCCTACGTATCTTATCTGAACATGAGAATCAGAGTTGCCGTAGTTCGGCTACATAGGGATTGCCATCTGAACATGGACTTATAAAGGAGGACACCAGTTGTGTCAAAGGAGAGTGGGCAATGTGTTCACGTCCTAGCAGTAGGTGTCGCAACTCGCTGAATCGAGTCTTAGGCAGTTACCTCTTTGTAATAGAACGGACTACATGCCACAAGATCGGAGACGCTCAGAAAGGTCTAGAAGTGGGGAAGCTCTGCCCTAGAGTTGTCATGCAATATGTATTTAAGTGTTTAGGATTTACAGATGGGAATATCTACCTAATGTTATCATACAAAAGGATATGGGAATCCTACCTATGCTATCATACAAAAGAATATGGGAATCCTACCTATGTTATCATACAAAAGGATATGGGAATCTTACCTATGTTATCATACAAAGGAAATGGGAATCTTACCTATGTTACCATACAAAGGGTTCTATCTAATGGGTGCTACCTAATCGGAACAAGAATCGACGAATGGAGCAAGGAGAAGTGTTAGGGATAAGGGTAGATGGCGATGCATGAAGCAATCGACTTACAAGGTTGATGGCGATGCATAAAGCAATCGACTTACAAGGTTGATGGCGATGCATAAAGCAATCGACTTACAAAAGGGTGGATGAATACGTGCTAGTTCTGTTAGGTTTTGAAAAATGATTACTCGACATTGGATCAAGGTTTTGATCTTGTTTTGAAATGGTTATCGAATCTTCATTTTAATTCTTGTATTAACAGATGAATAAAGAATGAAAGAATAAATATTATACATTTCATGGGAGAGGGATACATTTGTTATAAATGGGGATTCAAAGTATTGGAATAATTAAATCGGGTCCAAACAATAAATAATGCAATGTATGAGTGTAAGTGCAAAGGAACTGGCTCATTGTAAGAAAGCCCAAGAGTAAGCTATGTGAGGTTGATGGCGATGCTTAAAAAGCAATCAACTTACAAGGGTGTGAAAATGGGCTCGATATTAAATCGAGAAAAAATGCCACACATGAGTATTGAACCCACCCCACTCAAGACTATGATACTACCCTTCTCCACCAGACCACTCATGGTTAGTTGTTATTTTGATGCTACCTTAAATATATAAACCAAAATAGATTAAACATTAGAAATAAAAACTGAAATAAAAAAAAGTCTGTTAGACTACCAGTAGTTAAACCCAGCCGCCAGGCTGTTGGGTTTTTCTAGGGAATATGAATTGAAAATATGGAAACACTTATTAACTACATCGGAAGTTTAAACAAAATCTTTAATGTTTTTTTAAAACTTATTCTGTATAAAAATAAATTAAAGAAAAGAAAAAAAGAAAACCAAAACAGAAGACACTTCCGTCTCCGTCTCTCACAATCTCACGGATTCTATCAAACTCCAAAGAATGTCTCTCTCTCAACTCTCATCGTCCTCAACCTTCGCTTATCCAGTACTCAAACTCCCATCTCCCTCACGAAATCGCTCAAACATCATCTCTCAAACCTCTCTCTCGCGTACCCTTCGCTTACCCATCACTCTCAGCGTCTCACTAAGAAATCGCTCCAGTACTCAAACTCCCATCTCCCTCACGAAATCGCTCAAACATCATCTCTCAAACCTCTCTCTCGCGTACCCTTCGCTTACCCATCACTCAACAACGTTAAGCAACAAAAGCATAAATCCATGGTTTCACAGAGACCTCAAGCAGAAATCTCACCTTCGATGAGACGGCGAATCAAGTGCTTAAATCTTCCGGCTCCTCTCTTCCAATACTGGTTCTTTGATGTTTGGGATTAGGGTTTGCCTTTGGGATTTTCCGCCTCCAGGTTTTTCGGGTTTTGGATTAGGGTTTTAATTTTTGCTTTTCAAGTTTTCAATTCCGCCCCCCTTACTGATTTTCTCTCCCTCTCTATTTATGTTCTCCTGATTAGGGTTTCCAAGGGGGTCTTTGATGTTCAAAAGAGTATCTCTGCAAAGCACTTTGGATGTTCAGAAATTGGATTGACCTCTTTGATGCTAGGTTCGAAAATGGTAATCTGAACCTTCGTACTTTCTTTTTTTGAATTTGTCTCAATTCCTCTTTTGGATTACTGGTGGAATTTTACCGCCTTGCTGAGTGTTTACGTTTTTTACTGCAGTGAATTTCTATTGCCACTATGAGGTTTATGCTGCAATAGCCCTTGCTTCTTCGGTGTTACCGGTTCGTCTGAATTTCAATAAGCAATGCCTCTTTGTTCAAAAATCTGAGAAAACAAGTCGCACAAAGTGTCTAAATTGGTTGTTGTGGCTCACTTGTGATCTTGATACTGTTACAAATTAGGTCTGCTACCTGATGTTGCTTACTGTTTTTTTTGCAGGTTATGGTTCATGGTAATTTGGTGAGAGAAATATTAGTTAAGAATGTATCTTAATAATTCTGGCTGACTCATTCCTTTGTCTTGACTAGTCAAAGGTACAACGGATTGGAGATTCTCTGCACGGGTTGATTTTGATCGGAAGAATGGAATTGATGGAGAAGTATCATTTCTGCTGTGAAGAAAACGAGTCTGTGTCGGGGCCTCGCCTCCAGGTTCAACAGCTGCGGCAGGGATGGCATCCATAACACATTGCATTATCTTAGGTCCCCTAGAGCCCAAAACATTCAGATCATATGAGCCATGCACGATGGGATAGTCGTCTGTAGGAACTCTTGGAGACACTTGCTTGAGACTAACTAGCTTGGTCGAACGAGACTTTGCAACTTTGGCTCCATAAAATGGAGGGTGTGCATCATACACGGTAAATTTGGTGCCCAAAAAGTTTGATCTCAATTTCCCAACATAGGTGCTACTACCTCTTGATACATCATCAAGGTTTAGAGATATGATATAGTCAGTGTGGGTTGCACGCCGACACTTGCGTGCAGCAAGAAGGAATTTACCGTCATCAGTTGAGGCTTGGTTTAAACAGAGAAAAAGATAATATGTTTGACAGTTAAGATTTCATTTGATATAGCACCGAATGAAAGAGTCCCATATGTTGCCATCCGATTGCAGGAGTCTCTGACTGAACTGCATGATATTGAATGAGATTCATGATACTCGCATATGATGAATGGATGCAGTAACAGGTCTGATGCAGAAGGTGTTAAATCCGGTTCCTTGTGAAAGCATTTCAGCAAAAAGTCCTTCGCCTCAGCAGACAGTTGTTCAGGTATTGGTTAACTCCCCTTGGTAGCTTGGTCATGAGCAAATGGAGGTTAATTGGTGAAGGGTTGTAATTTGGAAACACTTGAACGGTTGTGGTCTGTTTTAGCCTTGTCAGTACAGTCATTTGCAATGCCATTTGCAGGTTCAGGTTGGTTGATTTGTTTGGCATGTGGATCAGCAGGGCTTAAATGCAAGATCTGTTTGATGTAAATGAGGTTTTGTACCAGCTGGATGAATCAAAATCAAAGGCGAGGTAGTCATGATCAAGGTTGACTTATCCATCAGTTCATGCTTTTTGATGATGAAATATTATAATGCATCCTTGCCCTGTGTCTGCTTGAGGTTCAAGGCAATGTTAACTGATTTTACATGTTGTTGTTGCTGCTGATGCAGGTTGAGCACTACAATGGTTTTGCTAGCAGGATAATGCATAAATCTTGACTGAAGTATGTCATGTCACACATTTGGATTCATCAATTCCTTTTGGCATGATGGCGTTGCTCCATGTTTAGCACTTTGGTTCTGGTTTGGGTATGTTTCTTGGTAGGTTTATGTGTGTTGTATTCTTCTAACACGAGTATCATCATCTCTCTGAATACCATAGAAGCCTTCTCCAATTGAGTGTACTTGAGATTTCACTTTCCTCAAGAAGGACACAATTACTTGTGTAAACTTAGAGAAAGGGTTTCCAAAACTCTTATAGTGTCTATATCGAAGAGTTCCACTCAACAACAACAAAGGAAACACAGGCACAACCAGTACATATCCAAAATCCCATCACCCAATGTCCTGTAATCGCTATGTAAGCCAACACAGTCTCAGCAATCAGTGATCCCAAATTCAATGCTACGTAAAAGTAGCCATAAATTAAGGTCTTTGATCTTTGTTCATCAGGTTCTTCTTCATCAAATTGATCAGCACCAAGAGTTGGTAATGCAGGGTCAGAAACTCCACTTCCTAGGGATATTAGGTATATTGATATGTAAAATAATGGAAACTGATTTTGAATATCTGATTCACATGGCACTCCGTTTTGTTCACAACCATGAGGTTTTAGGAAAAAAAAGAAGTGAGCTGACAGGGATAACATCACCAAGCCTAAGATGAAAACAAGCTGGAATATGATGCAAGTGAGATATCTTCCCAAGTATGAGTCACTAAGAAAAGCTCCAATTAAAGAGAAGAAATAAGTGGTTCCCATCCATATGCTAAATATGCTTGCTGCCTCAACATTAGTTTGTTTCAATACTAATTTTGAGAAGAGAACCAAATTTGCTTCAACTCCAGAGAAAGCCAATGCAATCAGTCCTTGATTCACTAACAACAACGATGCACTCCTCCATCCACCAGTCCTAGCCTTCAAAGCAAGTTTTCCATAAAAATCAACGGATCCATCTCCTGTGCAAGAATTGATACACTTCTCCTCATGCTTCTAAACTTCAATAACCTGAGAGCTAGAATCTTCTCCATTTCCGTCCATTGTTCGTCAAAGACTGCACTAGATAGGGTTTAGGGAATTTGGGTTGACTTTGGTCAAAGTTGACCAAAAAGTCAACTGTTGACCAAAGTCAACAATTGGTCAAAATTGTCAAGACTTGTACCCCCCCCTTTTTTTTTATGTAGAATCAAATGTGATGGTTTAGAATGATGTGAAATGAATTGAAATGGTTTGAAATTTGATTTGAAATTGTTTTTTTTCTTAAAAGGATTTTTATGACTTGAAGGCTTGACTTTGGAAAAGAACATAACTTGACTGGCAATATATGTTAACAAGGCCATGAAATGATGGTATAATATTAGGATTTGAAAGGGATATTCATGAATCAAGTGGCATGATTGGCAATTGGCTTGTGACACAAGAAGGTTGGTTGTTTGGATGACCAAGACCATATGTGCATTAACAATCACATGAACAACACCATGACTTTGGACCAAGACCAATCCTCATATAAGTAAGGTTAGGCCAAGCATGCTAAACAAAAATAAAAACATAAAAAATTCAAGACCAAAATCGGGGTATGACACTCTTTAGCAACTCTACCCATCGAGTTGGGCGTATATAAGGTCTTACCAATACTAGTGTGAATACATGAAGGGGAATCTTTCTATCACCTTATTTTTTTTTCATATTTTTTGTTGTCACTGTGGTACACCTGCCAGGCCAAGAGAATGGGAGTTAGTTCCTTGGTGCCGAAGATACGGGTCTTTAAGGACATTCCTGAGTTGTCACCCTTTGCTGACTGGTTCTTCCTAGTTACTCCCCTTCATCCCTTGGCTCACGTGACCGTTTGTAGGGCCGAGCCAGAAGTAGGGGTTAAGTGTAAGCTGTTGTTTCTCTATTGTTGGTTGGCAAAGCATTTCCTCCTGAAGAATGGTTCCTATGTAAGAGTGAGACTTTTATGATGAGGACTCATATCAAAAGAAGATATTTATAGACTTTATCGATAGACTGGGTTATCTTGGAGGCGGAGTTCCCCCCGCTGAGGCCGGTAGGAAACATTTGAATCGTTTAATTGACGTTTCATTGCTGATAGGAACCTGCCCTCTCGAGGATCTGCGGGTTGTCTTTGTTAAGTTTGAAACTTCTTTCATTATTTTGTTGTTAGTTTACTCCCTTTTTGTGTTTGTGTGGATAAAAATCGTGTTTTCATGTAGACGTGATGAAGAACTAAGTGAGGGTCCGGCTCTTGAAGCGGGGATTACAACTACTCGACGCTGAAATAGATTGTTTGCTTCCTAAAAGGAGTTGGAGTTTATGTGTAGTCAAAATACTTATCTAGCTCAAAAATTGAAAGAATGCACTTCTATGAGTCTTAGGGCATTCACAAAGTCTTTTTAGAATGTGTTGCCACATGTGGAGTATTTTCATCGTCCATTGGTTAATTCGTGGGAGCAGATCCGACCGGGTCAGATATTCCAGGATGGAACCGTCATTTCTATTATTGAGTAGGCCCCTGTATGAAAAAAGTTAAGATATGAAACAATGTTTGAAAAGCGTTAAGATATGAAACAATATTTGAATGTAACTATGTTTTTTACTATTTTATCAATGCTTATTTTATTACTTGTACAAGATTTATTTATTTTGTTTTATCGTCAAGGTTGCATTACTTACAGTCGTATCCTTCATGCTTTTTGCGAGATAGAGGAGCGTCGTGGTTTTATTTTATCCCTGTGATTACGGGCTATCAGTGCACGTCATTTATAAAAAAAATGTCAAATTCTGACAATATTTGAGCAAGTTAGAAGCATATAAGGAAAATAATTGGAAAAAACAATCTTGGGTGAAGAGAGGGACTTAATGAGAAAATTGGTGGGGAAAAATCAAAAATATGCTAAAGCCCTTGATTTTACGCGGACATAACGTGCCCATGCTGCTTCTAACACGCTCGTGCTGAAGTAGTGATGGTGCAACGTGCATGCGCTGATAAGTAGTGTGCCTGCGTTGTATCTGTTTGTCTGACACGTTTTTCAGCAGCTTTATAAGAGAGAGAGAGAGAGAGAGAGAGAGAGAGAGAGAGAGAGAGAGAGAGAGAGAGAGAGAGAGAGAGAGAGAGAGAGAGAGAGAGAGAGAAAAGGGGTTCAACTACCAAGACCATAAAGTGATGTTTTATAGCATATTTTGAGCTTTTGGAGGTCATTGAAGCCATTAAAGAGCTTCTTCTTCAGTGATTTTTTATGATCTTCGCATCTACGCTATTGGTAGTGATTAACTCCAGCATGAGTAACTAGATTCCTATAAGTTAGGTCAAATTTGATTATGAACTTATTTCTATTTGATTGGGACATGTGATCAGATGATGTTAATGTAATTGCTTTGAATCTTTGTTATTATTCAGTTATTGATTGCCTATTGTTTGTTACGACATTCAATTTGATCTTGATAATAGTGATTACTGACTCTATGGCTCTTTATATGACATGCTTTAACTGTTGAATTCTCTAATTGACTAGGGATAATATAATTAGGAATTATGACTTAGGGATTAACGAGCTCTATTATCTAGTATAACATTATAATTGGCCTGAGGGATCGGGGAATTGACGCTTAGGTTAGTGAGCTACCCACTAAGGGATTAAGTGTAGTGGCAGAGTTAATCAGTAGTGTAACTCTGTATTCACTTCATGTATGTTAATGTGTGTTTCATCAATCAAGTAGAAATAAGGGATTCTTACAATAAAACCTGGGCATTTTTCTCATAATTGTTCTAAAAAATTCTCTCTTTCATTTTCAACCAAAACAATATGAAAAACCCAATGTTGATTGTTTTTAATTACATTGCACAACATACCTTGTTTTAAGTTCGCAATTCCTATGGAGACAAATTTATTTTTATTACTTCGATAACAACACTAATACACTTGTTAGTAATATTGTCCATCAAGTTCCTAGCATTGTTGTCGGAGATTGTTGATATTTTCAACAAGGCATAGCGTGCGACTTGTTTTATTTTATTTTGCTTACTTTTAATTCTGTTAATTTTAATTTTAATTTTAATTTTTACTTTGTTCTATATTGAACAATGCTACTATGGTATTATTTTCTATGTTTATGTGAGGTTTGGATTCAACGCTTCTCCTGTGGGATTTTAGAATAAGAGAGAACCGTTCTTGCAAACCAAAGATGGTGATTCCACCACAACATACATGGGGGGATTATTGTAGAAGAACTGATACTAGTCAGATATCACGGGAATTCCAACCTGCGAATCATGTGACATTTAATATCAAAAGCTTGGTAATGTCGGGGTTAAGAGACAAACAATTTGATATGCAGACTATAAAGGATCCTCGGTAACATCTAATTATGTTTTATGAAACATGCTCAATGTGAAACCCGGATAAGGATATAGTTGATCAAGTGAAACTACAAATGTTTAGTTTCTCGCTGACTAGCAGGGCAAATGAATTGTTGCAATGTATACCAAGTGGTATTATTCAGACATGGAAGGAGTTAGAAGACATATTTTTAGGGAGATACTATTCAAATGAGAAGTTTGTGGAGTGAAGAACAACCATCACAAATTTTAATCGGGATGAATATGAGTCATTGTTAGAGGCGCGGGAAAGGTTTAAACTTTTACTTCGCAAGTGTCCAAACCATAACATGAACTCCATGGAACAATTGGCATACTTTATTGGTGGACTGACAACTCTTTCACGCATGTTTCTTGATGCTTCGTCAAGAGGTACATTGAGAACCAAAACTAATGATGAGATAAGGATTATCATTGAGAATGTATGTCATAATGAATATTGTCCTAGCAAGCAGGGTACACAAGAAAGAAACATTCACGCTACCGACTCACAAACAGAGATTATAGCTCAAATCAAAATGTTAACAAAGAAACTGATAACAACAAAGGTAGTTGACACAAACGACAACCATATACAGGTCCTTCAGTGTGAAGTATGTGGGGGAAACTATCCAAATGGGAGTTGTGCGGCTATGAGAGAGTCAGAAGGAAGCATGTAAACTTGCAAACAAATAGTTCTTGTACTTTAAGTTAGAGAGACCAAAAATTCTTTCAAATAGGTAACCATTTTCATTATAGGGAAAGTCAAAGAAGATCATCCTTAGAGGAAGACTTGGAAAATTTTAAGCAATTCTGGATGAAATGGTCAGAAATCATAGAGAGATGAACCAGAGTCAAATTACCATAAACCAAAGTATTGCAACATCAATCTAGAGTTTAGAAATACAAGTGAGGCAGTTATCTCACCAAATAACAATTAAGAGTGAATCTTGTCAAAACATTGAATTACGAAACTAGAGTGTGATAACAATGCACAAGGTAATAGAAGAGAAAAAAGCTATAAAATAGAAAAGAAGGAGGTGGTAGTTGAAAAAAAAGCCAAAAAATAGTCAGAATTGAAGGAAAGATCCGAGGGCGAAAAACATGAGGAATGTGCAGAAAAGGACGTGAGGGGTTACACTCTTGATCAGTTTATAGACAAAGACTCGCCATGGAGGAGGACTAAAAAGAAAATACCAAATGATATGAATCCTAAACATCTAGATTACAATATTCCACCTTACTCGTTCTTGAAGAAGAAGTATAAGCAAAAGCTTGAAATAGGGAAATATAAAAAGTTCATGGAAACATTAGAAAGTTCATCAGACATCACAAAGAGAGTCTACAATGTTACCAAATTGATGTAGTAGAAGAAAGTGTGCAAAAAATATTTGACACAAAGACATCACCCTTTATGATGGATCGGGTGATTGTGAATTCAATATAGCAGGTGGAAGATGAATCTGAAGTGGAAATAACAAAATGCTTGTGTCAATTCCAAGCGACTCAAGATGAGAATGACACGAAAAAAATTAATGAGTTGGGCAAAAATGAACAACAAAGCCAATTTCCATAGCCTTAAGATCTAGAGTTAAAATAAATGCCAAAACATATGAAATATCTCTTTTTGGATGAAAAACCGTTGCAACCAGCAATAATCAGTTGTTTCTTATCAGCTCTGTAAGAGAAGAAATAATTCTGGGTTTTGAGGAAGAATAAAACAACATTAAGGTGGTGTATAAAGGATCTGAAAGGTATTAGTCCAGCCTATTGCATGCATACAATTAAGCTCGAAGAAGAGTTCAAACCCTTGGTACAACCACAAAGAAGACTCAACCCCATTATGAAGGAGGTGGTAAGGAAAGAGGTTTTGATGCTACTGTAAGGCATAATGATTTAACCAATTTCTGACAAGTCATGGGTGAGTCTCGTGCATGTATTTCTCAAGAAATGAGGTACGACAGTCATTCAGAATGAAAATAACGAGCTTATCCCATCCCAAGTTGTTATCGAATGGAGAATGTGCATTGACTACAGAAGGTTGAATCTAGCAAGCAGAAAATATCACCTTCCACTACCCTTCATGGATCAGATGTTAGACAAGTTGGCATGAAGAGATTACTATTGCTTCTTAGATGGCTACTTAGGGTACAATTAGATTGTAGTAGATCTAGTGGACCAAGAGAAAACTATATTCAGTTGTCTATTTGGAGTGTTCGCGTACCGCATAATTCTCGTTGGGCTTTACAATGCACCCACTACTTTCCAAAGGTGCGTGCTTTCTATCTTTTCAGATATGATTGAGTCATCAATAGAGGTATTTGTGGATTATTTTTTCAGTTTTTGGAAATGATTTTGATAGTTGTCTTGCACACTTGGATGCCGTCCTCGAGATATGCATTGAAACGAAGCTAGTTTTGAATTGGGAAAATGTCATTTTATGGTTACTGAAGGTATCATTTTAGGGCATAAAATCTCCTCGAAAGGCATCGAAGTGGACCAAGCCCAAATTAAGGTAATTTAAAAACGTCCACCTATGGATGTAAAAGGAGTGCAGAGTTTCCTGGGGCATGTCAGTTTTTACCGATGATTTATCAAGGATTTCTACAAGATTGTTAAACCACTATGTAATCTACTAGTGAAAGAACATAGTTTTGTTCTTATTGATGAATGTTTTTAAACTTTTTATGTGATTAAGGAGAAACTTGTGACTGCCCCCATAATCGTAGCACCAAATTGGGACCTCTCCTATGAATTGATATGTGATGTTAGCGATTACGCGGTGGATGCAGTTTGGTCAACGTCATAATAAATTTTTCCATGCCATTTATTACGCTAGTAAATTTTTAAACTAAAATTAGGTCAACTATATGACCACATAAAAAGAGTTACTAGTCGTAGTATTTGCATTGGAAAAAACTTAGGCGTATCTAATTAGGTCCAAAGTTGTTATTTTTACAGATCATGCAACATTGAAATACATATTCAATAAAGGAGATTCCAAGCCTAGGTTGTTGCGGTAGATCTTATTGCTATAAGAATTCGATATAGATATAAGGGATAAGAAAGGGGTTGAAAACGTTGTTGATGATCACTTGTCACAGTTCGAAAACCATGAAGTAACAAAGATAGATAAAAGCATCAACGAGAAATTTCTAGATGAGCATTTGATGGAAATTAGAAAACGACCCTGGTTTGTTGATATGGCTAATTATAAAGCGACAAAAAATGTTCTTGATTATTTCACATGGCAACAGAAAAATCAGTTTTACAAGGAGGCACAATATTACTTGTGGGATGAGCCTTATTTGTTCAGAGTAAGTGTTGACGGGATGATCAAGAGATGTGTAGTGGGAAAAGAAATAGGGAACAGTGTGTGGCACTGCCATAGCTCATCCTATGAAGGTAATCATAATGGAGAGTGAACATCATCAAAAATACTTCAATGTGATTTTTGGTGGCCAACAATATTCAAGGATTGTAAGGAATATGTGCAAAAATGCATTGAATGCCAGAAAACAGGTAATATCTCTAAGCGAGACGAAATGCCACAAAAAGGTATAGTATAAGTAGAACCTTTGATTGTTAGGGAATGAATTTTTTGGGTCATTTCCCTCGTCCATTTCTCATGTTTATATTATGGTATGTTTGGATTATATTACTAAATATGTTGAAGCAATTGCGTGTGTGGCTAATGATGCCCAAAATTGTTGCTAACTTTTTGAGGAAGAATATTTTTACTAGGTTTGGAGTACCCAGTCTTGATCAACAATGAGGGACGCACTTTTGCAACAAATATTTGGAAAGTGTGCTAACAAAATACAACGTAAAGCACAAAGTATCCACGCCTTATCATTCATAGACTTGTGGACATGTAGAATTTTCCAACAGACAGCTAAAGCAGACTCTGGAAAAAACAGTTGCAACATTAAGAAAGGACTGGTCTAAGAAGTTAGATGACGGTATGTAGGCATATCAAACAAATTTCAAAACTCACCTGGGATTATCACCATATATGATGATTTATGGAATATCTTGTCACTTACAAGTTGAACTTGAACTTAAAGTATAATGTGCTATTAAGTTTTTAAACTTTGATGAAAAAGTTGTAGGTAGAAAGCGGTTGTTGAAGTTGGATGAGTTGGAATAAATAAGATTGAGAGCTTATGATAATGCAGTAATATACAAGGAGAAAACCAAGAGGTATCATGACAAACACATTGTGAGAAGGAATTTTGAGGTAGGCCAATAAGTATTGTTATACAATTATAAGATAAAGTTGTTTCTTGGGAAATTGAAATCCAAATGGTCAGGTCCATTAGTTGTACATAAGGTATTTGGAAATGGTGTTATTGAAGTACATGATCCTAGAGATACAAGGACTTTTATGGTGACTGGAAAACGAATGATGGTTTATGCAAGAAGGGAGATTGTACTAGAAATGGGGCTTTGGTACTCGAAGAGCCACATGCATTTGAGTCAAGCTAATAACCTTAAAGAAGCGTTGAATGGGAGGCAACCCATTGGATTCAGTAAAACACTAACTTTTATTTTGTTAATGTTATTATTAGTTAGGAAAAAAGGTTCTAACTTATGATTGTTTACCCAAAGTGAGAATTGTTTGATCATTCTGCTAATGATGTTTGTTTGTGCCTGTTCCTTTTTCAGTTTAATTACTGCCTTACCTTTTAATAGAAAAGCAGTCACACTAAATAGAGAATAAATTGATCGAGATCAAAGTGAACTTGTTGAGTAATGATTGAGGAATAAAGGGGACACCACTGCTGCTACTAAACCACATATATCTAAACTTGCGAGGTTTGAGCCGTAATATTTCCATTGTTTACTTATTTCTTTTTCTGAGTGTATCCATGCAATTGTAATATCTAGAATTTGCATTTTATCTGTTTAAATTAGGTTGATATGATAAACACACATATAGGTAGTTATTTGTGAAAACTTTGCGGCCTTCTAGACCACCCTTGCATTATGAATGATATGCATTGTTAACCAATTTGAGTCTTGCCTTTTCCTTTGTTTACTTAGCCTATTATAAGCCTTGACTTGAAAGATATAAATTTTTTCAATCTTCTTGGAGTTAGGTAGATAGATTTTAATTTTGGTATAAGATAATTATTAAGCTTGGGGTTGCTCTTGGAAGTTAGCAACATTTAAGTTTGGGGTTAGGGGTACTAGAGAATTTGGTCTAAGAAAAGAAAAAGAAAGAAAAATAAGATGTCAAAACATGGCATTTTAAATAAAAAAAGTGATGAAAAAGAAAATCAAAAGACCACAAGTTTGAAAAATCTCTAGTACCCAGTATGAAAGAAAGAGTGATATGAAAGGGATACGATAACAGAAGGACAAAAAGGTACATAACTCCAAGGTTTAAGCCAATTATCTAAAAACTATCCTACTCTGACATAAGTCATGTTACAACCGAAAAAGTCCTCAAATATGGTTGTTTAAATATGATCTAACTGATTTTATAGATAACTTACTAATTCACTGGTTTTTGCTCTTCTATGTTGATTGAGCGAACACCCTTGTAATTAGTGCATCATAGTGAGTAGAGAGACAGGTTAACTAGTGGAGCTGGAATAACATATCAAAAAAATGATCAAACACGCTGAAGCCTCTGGATTTTGCGCAACCATAACGTACCTATGTTTCCTCTAACGCGTCCGCGTTGTATTTGTTTACCTGACACGTTTTTCAATAGCTTTATAAGGAATATATATATATATATATATATATATATATATATATATATATATATATATATATATATATATATATATATATATATATATATAGAGAGAGAGAGAGAGAGAGAGAGAGAGAGAGAGAGAGAGAGAGAGAGAGATAATAGGGGTTCGACTACCAATACCATAAAATGACGTTTTAGAGAAATTTTGGAGCTTTTTAAGGTCATTGAAGCCATTGGATAACTTTTTTTTAGTGATTTTTCATTATCTTTGCATCTATAGGCTATTGGTATTGATTAATTTCAGCATAAGCAGCTAGATTCCTCTAGGTTAGGTCAAATTTGATGATGAACATATTTATATTTGATTGGGACATATGATCGAATGATGTTAATATAATTGCTCTGAATCTTTGTTATTATTCAGTTATTGATTACGTTCATTGCCTATTGTTTGTTACAAAATTCAATTTGATTTTGATAATAGTGATTACTGTCCCTAAGGCTAGTTATCTAACATACTTTAATTGTTTCATTCGCTAATTGACTAGGGATAGTATAATTAGGAATTGTGACTTAGGAATTAACGAGCTTTGTTGTCTAGTCTGACGTTACAATTAGCTTGAGGGATTAAGGAATTGACGTTTAGGTTAGTGAGCTACAAGCCAAAGGATTGGGTATAGTGGTAGAGTTAATCTGTCGTGTAACGTTGTATTTATTGCATATTCGTTAATGCATGTTTCATCAATCAAGTAGAAATAGGGGACTTAATAATAAAACCACTCTGCCTTTCTCATAATCATTCTAAAAACTTCTCTCTTTTGTTTTCGACCAAAACAACCTAAAAAAACCCACGTTTACTGTTTTTGATTACATCACATAACATACCTTGTTGTAAGTTCCCAATCCCTGTGGAGACAAATTTACTTTTATTACTTCGGTAACAACATTAGTACACTTGCTAGTAATATTGTCCATCACATTGCAATTCATAAAGTTTTCCTGACACGAAGGGCGTTAAATGATGTATTGCTTAAAGCGTAAATAACGTTGAGTACTTCATTAGGCCATGTTTGGCTGCTTTATTTACAAAGCATGTTGTGCTAAGATGTGCGTGCTTTATTGGTAAGATGTTGCTCCCATTTGATATGGTTGTGTGTCGGGTCATGTTTACGATCGGACGACGTGGGGCCGACTAGATGTGGTTGTGCTTTAAATCACACTTATAATAATATGGCATTAGACTAGATAAATGCAGTTATGCTTTGAATTGAACATGTAATTATTTTGCATGAGACCGACTAGATGGGGATATGCATTGAATCATATTCATAGGGATGAGGCATAAGACCAGTTAGATACGGCTATGCTTTGAACTGTGCTCCTCAACATAGAGGATCATTCCTCGGCCAAGGGTAAAAGATATATGTCCCTTCTCTGAGGTAAAAGCTCGGATCGAGGTGGACGTCTCTGGGCTCCACCACTCACGTCTCTTGGATTGGCTAGACCCAAAGGGGGTGCATCAGCTACACATAAATGCATGTAATCTTTGACTAGGGGTATTTGATTGTTGTAGTCAGGCGTGCAAAGCACTTCCGACAACACCCTTGGGGAATTGGTTGTTATAGTCAGATGTGCAAAGTGTATATGATAGCTCCCCTGAATTCTTTAGGCACGCTCGGTGTAACATCCTACTTCCCGACTCAATAATTAATTAAATAAAACATGTAAAACACATATATCCTCCAAGTATGTTGCTACTCAACAACAATCAAACTCATATTTGAACTGCATAATTTAAAATTTAAATCATTTGATAAGAAGCATAAATCATAAAAATACTTGGCATTAAAAACCTCAACGATATTATTAGTTTGAAAAGTGGTTCACATCAGATAAATAGAAAGATATGCAACATAAAATAAATAATAAAATATCATATTCCCCTCGTGTTACATATCAAAGCTACTCCAACTATAAGACACGATCGACAAGCAAGTAAAGAGGTACAACACTGTCATCTACCTCAAGATCCTACTCAGGTACCTGATTGTATGTATTCCAGAGGAGCACAAACGTAATAACATAGAAAGGAGGTGAGAATATATTCAAATAATAAACGGTGTACCAAAAAATTAGGATAGATTCACACACCACAAAGTCATACACATATCAATATGAACCTCAATATCATGTATTCACATCTCACGCACATCACAATTAGACTCATTTGCACAAGAGTAATCATCATTACACAAACATCTAATTTTCACAACCATTATGTAATGCAATGCAACATCGACTCGACTCATGCTTGTCACGGTTCCCGCTCTGAATCGGACTCACAACTCAACTCTATATGCATGCGGTACTGACTCAACATTTGGTTCTTCATACAAATCGGGTTACAATCATATGTGAACTCTAAGCCCCAATTCTGAGCTCCAAGCCCGCACTAGTCCCCACTCTGAACTAACAAACACGTCTCTTTCACAATAATGATAACATATGATGCATGTCATATAACAATGCAATGACAACAATACAACAATAAATACAACCTCACTTTGATTGTAAACAATCATACAACAATAACAACATAACAATTACTACATCCTCATTTTGACCGCAATCAATCATGCGGCAATAACAACAACAACAACATAGCAACAAGTACAACCTCACTTTGACTATAAACCATCACGCATCCAATGCATCACCAATAGTTCTCACTCGAACAACTCGTCTCATCAATCATCAACAAGCATGTTCAATAAATCACGTAATTAAACTTGCATTTCATAACAACAACCCCATATCAAAAACATAGCCGCACACAATACCCAAATCATGTTAAATCATCTCAACATTGATTCATCATTAAGCACATATAATAATTCACATAATTATTCATATATTCACACATTTAATATACATCAACACATCATTCAAACATATCAATTCATCTCACAAGTCACTACCATGATGTAGCTCTATGCATTAGCTTTCCAACACCTAAAATTGCACCTCAGTCTGAGTCTAAAAACTCAAGTTATGATAATTTGAGTTGCAAACAACAACTCAGTGATGCCATCCTCGTCAAGAGAACACAACAACTCGCTAGGTGAAGCTCGCATGACAAAGCTCATCGGGCGAGGTCGTCTAGTCCTGCAGCACCAGAAACACGATTTTTGACCCTGCAGCTGCTCTGTAACTCCAAATTCCACCCGAAAACACCCAAACAGTTCAAAATTGATACATACATATTTACAACATATTATCATGTTGATTATCATCGAGTTAACATGTTATTCCATCATTTAATCACCAAAATCAGTTTCATCATAAGGCACAAAAACTCCTCAATTTCAACACAAGTATTTCATTCATGAGTAATTTAACATGAACAACAAACCACACAACATCAAATAGGAATTTTATATGAATTCATGGCATACAAACAAAATCATGTTCATTTAACTCATCACACAATCAATCAAAAGAGAAATAAGAAAACCTTATTGGAGGTTAAGGGAAACCTCTCAATCCTTTCATGATTAGGACATGCTTAAATGAGTAATCTTCCCCCTTACCTTGTAAATCCAGCAAAAGCAAGCTCTCACGAATCTTTAAGGTTTTCTCCTCCAAACCCTAACTCTCCAAAACTCTTGTTCTCCATTCTCCTCTTTTTTCACGTTCACTGACAAGTGCTCTAAAAATTTATTTTCTATATAATTTTCTAATTATATAATAATTTAATTAGTTTCCTCATAAAAACATAATTCATCACAAATATCGACACCAACCAAACACGTCATAAATCACGTAAATAATTATTTAAAGAATTTAATCAATTAAATCAAATCAAATAAATAAATAGACGCTTAATTAAGTCGGAGTGTTACACTCGGTGCTGTGAGATATTGATTGTTGTAGTCGAACGTGCAAAGCATCTCAGACAACACCCTTAAATTTTTTATCTTGGGATTCAATTGCGTCGGTTGTACCTCAGTTTCCTCGTTACTATATATAATCACAAAGGAACGAAACATAACCGATCAGATTTTCCGCCTCTTATTTTCGTAGTTGACCTCCCCTTTGGTTAGTCATGTCTTAGCGTGCGGAGGTTCCTACTTTGAAACTGATAGGTGAGGGAGACCATACTAATTTCCTTAGTAGTGAATCTTTTAAAGAGAATTCAAAAGCTCATACATAAGAATGCCATGTTTCCTAAAACAATAAATATAATTTTTAAGAAGATCGATTTTATTATCCAAAAAGAGATAATGACTCAATTTACTATCCGTTTGACTGCTATCGAGATTATATATATTCGTCATTCATCTGGTCAAAGAAAACAATTATATGAAGAAGAAAAAAAGTTAACAAAAGTTTGAGAAAAAAAAACTTGTTATAATTATCACCTTAATTTTACATATATACAGACATTAAGATGCATATATTTTCTGTAAGTAACTGGAATGCAATTTCTAACATTCATGTGTTAGAAAATGTATTTTAAAATACAAACATTTTCCAGAATAATCCTTGCTATTTTGCTATTATATCAATATCAATATCAATATGTAGTACATCAGAAGAAGTCATTTATATCTCAAGAACAATATCTGCAAGCATAAAAAATATTAAAATGTAGTATTAGTTATATACAAAGAAATAGTAATGCATTGTCATAATTGTTACAAGTGATTTTTGTGATAGTAAATAAACAAAAGTTAGCTTCATAATTTTTTTAAAAATCTCTAAATGTTTTAAAACAAAATCATTTTTTAAAAATCCAAAACAAACTCATCATTAATTTCCTTTGCTAATAAATTATTAACTTCAATTTTGATTCTAACAACATTGATTAAAAGTTAAGAACTCACATTCGGAATCTGTGTTAATCCATTTGCATCTTTTCTCTACAATATTATTAGGATTAAACTTTTCATCTTCTTCGTTCTCATCAGAGTCATTGTCAGATTCTGAAATTGAATTATTCTTAATATACTTTTTTACAACCATGGTTGAACATGAATCATGTGGATGAATCTTTTTGTGAAGTATTGCCTTCAAAATCTGTAATCAAAATTCACAAGCAAACCAAAATTAATATAATTTCCAAAACAAGGATTATAAAGTAACTAAATTGTGTTAGAAAAAACATATAAAAATAACTTATGCTATGGTATAAGTTATTTTTATAAATTTCATTCAAAAATTTATTTTCATAAAACTAATTTACTTATATTGAATTTAAATACATATCGATTTGATCGCAATTATAAAAATTGAAATCAAGAGCTTTAATGATTTTTCAATTACCTTCTCCATTCTAGACTCTGATGAGAGATGATCTTTGCACAAAGGAATAGTAGATGGCAATCCATTTCCACAAACAAACATCTTCTTAAGAAGAAAAGAAAGTGATTTTTTTGAAACGTCATTCTTACTTTTATCCAAACAATCCCTTGATCCTCTATTGTATATTAAATTGTTGCTTGTATATAAATTGTTCTCTTCCAAATTTATTTTCACTTCATTCTCAAAATTTTCATCTTCTCCAAAACATAACTCCTTTGAACAATCTTTAAAGGAATTATATGAATCTTCTTCATCAATATTTTTATTATAATCTTCTTTCAAATTGTTATTAATATTCCCAAATGTTCCAATTGCAAGTACTAGTGCCTCATCCCAATCATTGATCAAGTCTTGTCTATAAGACTCACTCAACATATAATCTGTTGAAAAAAAAATATTAATAAAATCTATTTATATTAATAGATAAATATAAATAAATATTATCGTCGATAATAATATAATATATATTATAAAAATGCTTACGGGTAGTGGAAATTGAGTTTGGTTTCATTTTCTCATTTGTGCCACTAAACCTATTTTGCATCCATTTAAAAATCTGCAAATAAACATGTATATTGTAAATATAATAAAACTAATTGGCAATGAATAATAATAATAATGTGAAAATATGATAATTAAGGGGGAGTAAATGAATCATGCTTACCTTCATATTTTTTTGTGAAGTGGTTTTGGAGGATTATTTAGCAAGGTAGAAGAAAAGGAAAGTTATTAGAATGTGCATGCACAGAGCTCAGAAGTGAAGTACAGAAAATGATGAGCTGCAAATGACTTTAAATAGACCAACTCAATTAGTGGTTCAAGTTTTCAAATAGTGACTATACGAATCCCCTCGATTTCATTGTCTTGTCTATTTTTTTACATCTACTCTTCCTAACCATGCATAATTAATTTCTTTTTTTATTTATTCACTTGTCACCTCAACCACAAGATATTTTTTTTAATGGTGGTATGGAAATGTAAAAATACTTGGTGGTAGAAAAATAGAGTCTTTGGTGAAGTGTGGGGGTTTTCATAATCCGACAGCCTTAAAAAAAATATCGTTAATCAAATTAAATTAAATTAAAAATTATACTATCAAAATCATGTGGCTCGATTCAATTTTTAGTTTGTATTTTGTGAACTCAATCAAAGCATATATATATATATATATATATATATATATATATATATATATATATATATATATATATATATATATATATATATATATATATATATATATATATATATATATATATATATATATATATATATATATATATATGGAGTGTGTGGTATCCCTAAGTTAGTAGGAATGATCAAAAGTCTATTAGTTTTATAACGGTTAGGATTTACCTGCAGCGGCGAGAGATCATATTCGTGATGTTTATGGTGGTGAGAGAGGGTCATCTCACATGAGGTGAAAGATTATTTGTTTATGTGTTATGCAGGTTAAGTTATTATCACTCCTCTATCCTTCTAGAGAAGAGGAATATATAGAGGTATTTGGGCTTATGGTTCAAGGAGCCCTCAAGAAGTGATAACCGCTCCTCCTTGACTAGGGAAAACTATTGACCGCCTATTTCATTGGGAGTTGTGGGATGCTTCCACATATTCAGTTAAGGACTAGATAACGATACTGAAACACCCACATATAATATATATCTATAAAATATATTATACATAGTGTAATTGGTACCGATACACATAAGAGTCTATCGACAACATTATATATACATGTCCTAATTAAATAATAAACATAAATGACACATGATATACAAAGGTGTCTAAACAAAACTAAGATCTAAAAATAGAGTCCACATGATCCATTGTGGAAAAGTGTAATTCAAAAAGTCTGGTCATCAAAACATCATCAAGCAAGCTTATCCTTGCCTTTTACCTTGCACAAAATTACCTGAAACAACAACAATAATAGTGATGTGAGATGATAATCTCAATGAGTTCCCATATCTTATGGGTTCACTTGACTCTAAAGGGATCTCTTATCGATTCTTAACTTAAGCCATTTCACTTCGTTCTACTTGTGCACACTTAAACAATAGAATAAGGACTCAAACATCTAAGGGAATTTATGTTTCGTATCGAAAACACGTAACATTAGTTCACATAACTCAATGAATCTCTATTTGGGAATGCACAACAAAGTATCTTTTCCCGGTCGATCCTACGTCTAGGACAATGGATACGGTCACAGATCTCTACTTCCTCATAAATTTCTCCTCGGCCGATCCGAATCCATAGATTATGGACACGAGTCACGATTGCCCGCGCAACAAGGATTGTCTCCCCGCCCGATCTGAATCCACGAATTATGGTCACGGTTCAGGGACTTTCCCATAGCATGAAATAAATTTCCCTAACCAATCTAAATCTATGGAAATATTGACATGGGTCATAGTATCCACCAGATAATCATTCATCTTCCTGATTACTATTATATATAAGTCTCGAACTCGGGATACACACGAATATGGGTTATTCCCAAATACACGATTGATTCATTAATCACCAAATGATTAGTCTCATCAAACACCATGTAATCATATTACAATCACCATGGGTTGATATCATAAATAACAGGTGATTCTATCACAATCACAATATTAAAATGTGTTTCCATACAAACTATTTGAATCGCAACCATCATATCATTCTCCATCCATGCCTTCGACATTCTCGTATATGGGACGACTCACCTCTAGTGACTACTCGTTCACGGATGCACACTGAGACACCTCTTACATTCGAGTACCCAACCTAAGTTATTTACCATAATCGAAGTCATCTTTCTAATTCCATTCACCTAGATATAACTCTAGTTTACTCTCACTTATCATCATGGAACTTGCTGTATACATTAATCATTCAATTCATACACATCATAACATGATTCATGAAACACACAATAAGTTCATTACCATTAACCAAATAATATTTGGAACACAAATGCAGTTTCTCTTTATCAAAATTTAGAGCATTATACTAGTTTTCCAATGCATCCGACCTCGCATCAGTCGGAGTTACGATTCCCATTTTATGGGGGGAATATGGAAACAAAGTACTTTTCAAAACATCGGAACCCTTGCTAAGCGAGCTCCAGGCGAGGCGAGGCAGAAAGCTCAAAGTTGTATATTTCCTCTTCCTCACTTAGCGAGCTCAAAACAAGGCGTCCAAGCAGGCTCTCTGTTAGCGAGCTCCCAATGAGAGAATCCAAAATGTCATTTTCCTTCAAAAGTTCATGTCTCGATTAGCAAGACATGTCCTCACATAGCGATAATTGCATAACAACTTCTGCATTGGAACTGATACGCTTTCTTAGCGAGCAATTCCCTCTCCAAGCGAGAACTCCAAAAAAGAGCCAGTAAGAAAACATAACAAAGTGAGAAACAAGCATCAATCAACAACACATAACATCATGATGCACAATTCAATACCAATTATCATGGGTTTTCACATGCAAACATGTAAAACACAAGAACTTAATGCATCAACACTAATTTCATGCTCATAACAAAGCACACAAACCCTAATTCCCCTTTCATTAATTTTTCCCCACCAAAGCTATGTCTAACTAGGAACCCACCTTGAATCAAGGAGATGATAAGATATGGAGACACATTTTGATGATCCAAGCTCTTGACTCACTCTTCCAAGATTTTTTTCTTTTTCCTTTCTTCTTCTCTTTTTCTTCTTCTTTATATTCACTTCTTTTCTCAACTTATCTTCTTTCTCTTACTAACAAATGGTAAGTGATTGGTAAGAGTGAGGAGAGAAAATATCTTAAATTGAGATATTTCTTATAGTGAGCAATTGAAAAATTATAAATGTTACCAAAATATTCCTTCTTTCACAAATTAATAAAGGTAAATGGAATTGAATAATAATTAAACTCATATGAGTTCAATAATTACCCTATTTGTCCAAACTGATAAAGAGTAGAGCACTTAAGAGAACATGGGATATTACATCCCCCTTAAACAAAATTCATCATCAAATTTAAAAGATTTACCTGGAATATATAAGGGTAAGCTTCTCGCATCTCGAAATCTAACTCCTAAGTAGCTTCGCCCAGGTGCGATCCTTCCCAAAGAACCTTGACAAGAGGAATCTCTTTGTTCCCTAATATCTTAGTTGCATGATCCATAATTTGTCTGGGTTGAGGTTTGAATAAAACATTTTCTTCTATCTGAACGGTATCTGGAAGAATAGGCTAAAGAGAGTGGGGAATGAATCTTCTAAGTTGAGATATATAGAATACATCATGCAAACTAGAGAGTGAGAGTGGTAAGGCTAAAAGGTATGCTACTTCACCGATCCTTCCAATGATCTGATATGGTCCAACATACCTTGGACTCAACTTCAATGACTTGAAAGGTCCTTTCAATCTCAACCTTGGAGTAACTTTAAAAAATACATGGTCACCTTCTCCGAATTCCAACGGTCTCCATCTATTGTCCGTATAACTTTTATGTCGATCTTGTGCCTTCTTCATTTTCTCGTGTATCATCATTATCTTTTCAGTTGTCTCTTGGATAATTTCTAGTCCTAAAATTCCTTTATCACCAACCTCCTCCCAACAAAGGGGTGTTCGACATCTCCTTCCATAAAGAGATTCATACGGAGCCATACCAATGCTAGCATGATAACTATTATTGTATGCGTAATTCAATCAATGGTAAAAGATCTTTCCAATTTCCTCCACTTTCAAGCACACATGCCCTTAGCATATCTTTCAAAGTTTGAATTTTCCTCTCGGTCTGATCGTCCGTCTGAGGGTGAATAGACGTACTTAAACATAACTTCGAACCCATAACATTTTAGAGTGCTTCCCAAAATCTTGAAGTAAACTTCGAGTATCTATTTGATACGATACTAGAGGGAATACCATGCAACCTCACAATTTCCACAATAAATAATCTTGCAAGATGAATAGCTTTGTACATGGTTTTCGCGTCTAGGAAGTGAACTGACTTAGTTAATATATCCACAATTACCCAAATTGATTCGTAACCATCTTGAGTACACGGTAAACCTATAACAAAGTCCATGGAAATAATATCACATTTCCACTTCAGGACTTATAATGGTTGCAACAATCCACATGGTCTTTGGTGCTCAATTTTCACTTGTTGACATACTACACATTCAACTACATATTCAGTGATAGTATTCTTTATACCAAGCCACCAATAATCCTTTCACATGTCTTGATACATTTTAGTTGAACCTGGATGAATGGTAAACATACTTTTATGTGTCTATTCTAAGACCATCCTTTTCAACTCTATAACTTTTGGAAGATATACCCTTTGGTTAAACAAAAAAATCCCAATTGCGATCCGAGTAAAACCAGGTTGAGTTGACATTGCCTGCAACTCCTCATCCAACAATTAACTCTGACGAATCCTTTCCCTCAAATCAAAAGTAACATTCAAATTTCCCACCATCACACCATTCCGAGTCCATGCAAATTGGAGTCGAGATTCCAAAACGTTTCTAATAGATCATATTCCAACATCATCAATTTGGCTTTAAGTATTTCCTTCAGATTTAATGCATCTACCACCTTATTCTCTTTACCAGGATGGTAATTCAATTCAAAATCAAAGTCCTTCAAGTATTCCATCTATCTTTTATGCCGCATGTTTAACTCTTTCTGATCAAATAGGTACTTCAAGCTCTTGTGATTACTGAACATTTCAAAATGTACTCCGTATAAATAATGACGCCACACCTTCAAGTTAAACATAATAACTTATAACTCGAGATCATGCGTTGGATAGTTCTTTTCATGAGTATTCAGTTGTCAGTATACATATGCCACCACTTGACTGTTTTACATCAGAACTCTGCCTAACCCTTTTTTGGAGGCATCACAAAATACTTCATATGGTTTACCAGAATCTAGAATTATCAGCATAGGTGCGGTAGTTAACTTTTCCTTTAACTTGGAGAAACTTTGTTCACACTCTGAATCCCATCTAAAAGGAATTTCCTTCTGAGTGAGATAAATATATTTATCACCGGGGTTCACATCAATATCATAGTTTCATAGAAAATGATGAGATTCTTCGAAAATGCTAATTAAATATGCAATATGAATTGTTGAGATTATAAGTTTAAAAGTTTTGAGGAATGAGATTTGATTTGGAGGTTGATTTGAGTCAAGATCTAATATGGTTCTAATAAAAAAGAATATAACACTTGATTCGAGTTGAGAATAAATTTGATTCAAGTCAAGAGATTTTAAAATCTGCAACGACTATATTTGATTCGAGTCAAGGGATTATGTGAATAGAGTGACATACATATAACTGAAACGAGAAATACAAAATTTTGACTCAATCCAAATTGGCTTGTAACTTGAATCACAAGTTTAAGATTCTTTCTTGATTCAAGTCATGCCTTCCCCTAACTCGAATAAGCCAACATCAAAAGAAAATTAAAAATTAATTTTTAATTAAAAACTTAGATGCTAAAATAAATTTTAATGCAAAATTAAAATTTAATGAAAATAAAATTTTAATGCACTTGAAAATGATGCAATTTTTTTTAATGTAGATGAAAAATATTTTGATGCAGATGAAAAATATTCTATGAATGATCATGATGCAATGATATATATTATGCACATATAACACAACCAAATGATCACACATAAAAAATAAATTCTTACACATAACAATTAACATGTCAAACAACATTCATAATTAAGATAAATCAAGCACAACAATAATAGAATAAGGAATTAAAACAACCATACCAATTGCGATGATTTAGAATCTAACATGTTGAATAAGAAAAGTTACTAAATAAAAAAACTTATATAGAAAAAGAACAATAGGGTCAAATATAGTTGGATACATCTTCCTTCACTTTCCTTGAGGATCAATCAACAATAAACACTTGTCTTGTTTTAAGATTATCAAACATTCTTGCACTAGATATCAATAAAGTAATACATGTATCGACTTGGAGTTAGGTCATTAAGGGTTAGTACAATGATCTTTAGGTACCCAATTCATGACTCCACTTGGAAATTTTATGTTCCTAATTTGAAATTGGAGTCTTATATGACCTTTTTCACAATAGTTATGACACACAAATTTAGGAGAGTAATTTTTTCTATTCTTCCTAGTGATATATGAATTCTTTTTAAAACTTTGCCTTTTATCACTTGGACTCATAAAATCAATACTACGTGATTTATGAAGTTGTGTTAGTTATCCGTTTAAATTTTCAATTTCAAGCTTTAAACTAGGACATGAACCACACTCTACTACATCAACCTTTTCTATTAAAGTTTGAGAAATACACTTGGCCATTAACAAGAGGTGCATGATAATCTTTTATTGGTTCTAAAGAACTTTTAAGTTTTAAAATTTCTCCCTCAAGTTTCAAAATATTTTTCTTTTGAGAGTAATTTTTCTTAAATATTTTAGAGTATTATCATGCATTTCATGAAAAATCTAAGACAACTTAATATACGAAGTTGAAAAAATAGATGTCACATTGTCTTAGTTGTTTTACAATACGAAATCAAGAAATACACATTAGAGCTCAAGGAGGAAATTAGTATATTTTTAGCTTTCAAATCTTAAAAGTTTTTCTTATTCTCTTCATCATTCTAGAATTTGGGGGTGTTTATTAAATTCAGTGTCACCGATGATACTTTTTGGGACAAAAGAACCATCCTTAATAGCCACCCAAAACATTTTATCTACTAACACTAAGTGAACAAACATGTCCTCCCTTCAGTACACATAGTTTTCTCCCTTGAAAATGCATACTCTATTATACACCCCTCTGAGATCGTCCTTGCCAATATTCATAACTTTTAAAGTTGCAAGACATGATCAAAAGTCAGCTCTTGATGCTAATTGTTCAGTTGAATATGGGCATAAAATGGTTTAGAAAGAGGGGGAAGTTTTAATAGACCTTCCACAACAAAATTTGTTTCAACTTTTTCCCTCCATAATCAGAGTTTTAAAAATTACGCAAGAGCTCAAGTTTTGAAATGATGCGTAAGTGACTAATTGCACGATTTCCCTAATGAGGAGAAAATACAATGAAAATTAGAATAAATAAATTTCTAACAAACAATATGCCAATTAATCAATTTAGATTTGCAATGAGATATTTGAATACAATTTTATTAATTGAATTAAGAATTTAATGTTACAAGTTTGTACAAATATAATCATCAGAGAGAATGTTTAGTAGAAAAGATATAACACAAACCTATGCTTAAACATTAAAGCACTATCAATAGTAAACCTAACATAGAATTATAGAAAAGGGTAAATATCAAAGCTGAAAACTTAGAGCAAACTAATAAGAGATACAAATCTGAATCATGATTTTTCTTTTGTTGTACACAACTCACTAGGCTGCAAATCCTTCAAGATCTTCACTCGATCTTAAGATAACTACATTTTTAGAATCAAAACACTCCAATATTTTTTTTGTAGCAATCTTCACTTGATCCTACTGGAATTCTCTTGTTCAAGTCTTTAAACTAATGAAGGAGCTAAAAACTCCAAAGTTTCGTCCGTAACGATCTTCACCCGACCCTACCAAAATTCCATTTGAGAAGAAAATCTTTTTTTTCTTCATTGAATGTCAATATTCAGAATTCACAAATAAAATTTAATTCTTTAATCTAAAAGCACAAACAAACTTCATTAAAACATATGAAATCCCTATTGTACCTTACAACTACCATTATCACTCTACCGCTTAGAATTGAGCAACTACAACAATGGGTTTTTGTATAAAGGTTGAATGAAGATGGATCTTTCTTGAATAATCTCACACGCAAGTTGTTTATACTCAAGAAATTAACTCACTAAAGAATTCATTCTTCAAGGATGGTTTGAAAAAAAGTTTGTGTGATTGATATAACACTTTTTGGTTGTTCAAATATTTGAGAAAATGCGAAAAATATTTTTCAAAGATGAATGAATTTTGTAAAACTTAGTTCTTATTATATATATATATATATATATATATATATATATATATATATATATATATATATATATATATATATATATATAGATAGATAGAGAGAGAGAGAGAGAGAGAGAGAGAGAGAGAGAGAGAGAGAGAGAGAGAGAGAGAGAGAGAGAGAGAGAGAGAGAGAGAGAGAGAGAGAGAGAGAGAGAGAGAGAGAGAGAGAGAGAGAGAGAGAGAGAGAGAGAGAGAGAGAGAGAGAGAGAGAGAGAGAGAGAGAGAGAATTTTGCTTTCTATAAGTTCTAAACATAAGACACAAAATAGGTGAAAAGCTAGCAAAGTATTCGAGTCAAAATCCAATATTATGTTTTGAATCAAATGAAAAAGAGCCTTGAATCAAGATGATAAAATCAGGATTTGGCATATTTGATTTAAGTCATGACTTACATTTGTAATTTGAGTCAAGAAAAATTATGACTCAAGTCATGATTGCAAAATAGAATTCCAAAAGATTGAGTACATTAATGATTCAAGTCAAACATGACTATGTCTCGAGTTAAGGTGCATTTGACTCGAGTCAGGAAGGACCTTGAATCAAATCAAGCCTTTTAGATCCAAATTCCAAATTCTCTATTTACTCATGATGTAATACCCTGTATTTCCTTAAATACCCAAATTCCTATTAATTGAGATCAATTGAGTTTCTATATGCTCTAAAAGTTGTCAATTGGGATAAATAGAGTAAATAGTGAGTTCAGACTAACTTAATTAATATTAATTGAGACTGACCTTTTATTAATTGGGATATTTTGGTAACACCAATAATGGGTCAATGACTCTGGTAGAACAAATATTATGGTTAGTACCACTTAAGATATTTGTTTCTACCACTTACTAACCACACATTTCTCATGGCCACTTGCAACTAGTCTTGGACTCACTCACCACCACATGTTATTATCTTATACCATCTACCACATGCCAATTGCTTTCTCTATGTATCAGAAAGGTTAGTGGAGAAAAGGAGAAGCTCAAGAGAAGAAGAGAAAGTAAGCTAGTGAAGAAGAAGAAAGAGAAGGAATCTTGGAGAGAAGAAAAGCTTGGAACCAACACCATCATCTTCATCCTCATCTCATCTTCAACAACTTCTCCTCTTCCTTTCTTGAGGCGGGTTCTAGTTAGAAACCCTAGGATTTCTAGAGATTAGGGTTGTAGAATCATAGATAAACCATGAAAGTCCATGCTATATGATGAATATCTCCCTTGCTTTTGTTGATTTTCATGAACATGTGCTTTGATGTGTTCTTATGATTGTTGTGATTACATGATTTATTGTGGTTGTGCGTAAATGATTGGTTATTGTTATGACCTTGAAATCCTTGTGGTTATGAACTTGGAATCCTTGTTATATATGTGTATATGAACATGTAGTGTGATGGGTTTGTTGGAAGAATGAATGGGTGTTTTGTTGGAAATAGATTGCCGCACCTCAAAAAAATGAGAACACGACCTAGCGAAGCGCAATCGCACGCTCGCAATGATGGACTGAACAGAGCCGCCACCGAACTTTATTTATTCCTAAACAGGAAAGGGGAAATATCGATAAAACCCAAGAAAGAACGACAATGATTATGGTCGTCGCAACCAATATCAGGGTTCAGGAGTCGATTACGCAAGGGGAAGGTATTAGCACCCCTCACGTCCGTTGTACTCAACGGGAACCATTAGGTTAATTGTGCGCGTTAGTGTTAGCTTGAAATGTTAGGCTTCTCAAGTTATTATGAGGGAAAGAATAATAAGATCAAAAGAAAAGAGAAGATGTTTTTGGATTTTCGCAACAAAGGGGACTAAACCTAAGTTTTTTATTAATGGGCCTGACAAGATTTCACAATCCCGCTCCTACGTATCTCAATAGAGAACTCAGGGCTTACGTAGTTCTAGGTAGAAAAATATTTGTTTGTTGGTCGAGTTTAGCGAAAGCTATATTGTATTAATCGACGAAAACATTGTTTTACCCAAAACAAATGAGAAGTGGATGTGTACCGCACATCGAATGGATTTACAAATCAACATTCGGAAAAACGCCACTTATCTCAACTCAATAATTATGGACGAAGCATTGCTTCACATCACCTTAAGACAAGATGTCTTTCGTTTATGAAAAGGCTTTACCGATCAATCGCACGACGGCGAAAAAAGGAGTTTGATTGGTTGAATGTATTTTTGGGCTTGAAAGACGAGTATTTAGGACTTGCAAGATCTTACAACTTGGGTCTAATTCTCGGGACTACGTCTGGACCTTTCACCCAGGTAATCTTTTTCTTTCAATTTTATTGAGAAAATACATTTGAATATTTACAAATATTTTAAAGAGAAGACGAATACATAGGGCTTACAAACTCTTACAACTTGGGCCTAATATTCGGGATTACGATTGGATATTCCACCAAGGGTAATCTTTTTCTTCAGACGTTATTGAGAAAAATACGTTTGAATATTTACAAATATTTTGAAGAGAAGACGAATACATAGGACTTACAAGCTCTTACAACTTTGGTATAATATTCGGGATTATGACTGGATATTTCATCCAGGTAATCTTTTTCTTCCAACTTACTTATGAAAATGGTTTGAATACTTACAAGTGTTTTGGAGGGAAGACGAATACTTATGGCTTGCAAGCTCTTACAACTTGGGCCTAGCATTCGGGATTACGATTGGATATTTCGTCCAAGTAATCTTTTTCTTCCATTTTTTTATGAAAATGATTTGAATATTGGAGTATTTTGAAGAGAAGACGAATACATATGGCTTACAAGCTCTTACAACTTGGGCATAATATTCGGGATTACGATTGGATATTCCATCCAGGGTAATCTTTTTCTTCACATTTTAATTAAGAAAATGGTTTGAAATTAAATTAAAAATAATTAATGTACAAATGTTTGAAATTATTGAAAGTTAAGTTGATATTTCTTAAGAGCTCATTGTAAAAAGGCCCAAGAGTAAGCCATGTGACCGGAAACCAACCGAAATTGAAAGCAGCTGAATTTAACTCTAAGCTAACTTAGAGTGGATTCATATAAAAATCACTCTATAAGAAGTCGGGCAACTGAATATATGCGTCTAAATGATTTTCGAAAGCTAAATTGAATTTTAACATCGAGATCACAACACAATCAAAGCAAGACAATAATCAAGCATATTATTATTACTACAACAGTGTGGTAATATTTTTTTGCATCAATTCAAATTAATCAAAAAATATCAAGCTAAACACTACACACACATTTTATCCACAATACGAATACAAAATCGATAAAAAATTAAATTAAAAAAATGATATACATAAAACTAGAAATAAATAAATATAAGTGTGTGTATATAGAAAAAAACTGAAGTATATATATTATATATATATATATATATATATATATATATATATATATATATATATATATATATATATATATATATATATTAACCAACTACATGAATATATATATATTAAATTTGAAACATACACAAATATATATAGACCAGTAAGTATAAAAAAATCAATATATATGTATCAAAACAAATAATATATATGTATATACAAAAATTGAGATAAAACTAATATATAAAAATCTATATATGAAAATAATACTAATAAAAAGTAATACGGAAAATGTCAAATAAGAAAAAGAACAATGAGATTTGGTTTATCGGCGGCGGCGAGTTGTGAAGAGTAATGTTAACATACAAATTGAGGAGATTATCTTGGAAAGAAAAAGTATGGTCTGGAAATGAGAGAACATAAAATTTGAGGAAGAAATGTGTCTGAGCCACATGAATTTTAGGGTGAGAGAGAGTCCTTGTGATGTAGAGGTAGGTAGCTCATGAGAAGAAGATATTGTTTATTAAAATTCAAAATCAAAGAAACTTTCTATCATTTCTTAACTATTGTTTGAAAAGAAAATTTTCTAGAGTGAAAAGAAATCACTCCCTCGGGCACACCCTTGTTTTCCTTCTATTGATGTTGGTTTCAAATGAGAGATCTTAGAACCTTCATGCGCCGCCCTCCTCTTTCTCTTTTCTCAATGTTGTTATTTATATACAATGCATTAGGGTTCTAAATGTTACTACAATTTCCCATAATGCCCCTTAAGTTTTATTTATATGACAAAAATGACTTAAAACAAATTAAAACAAACAAAATCAAACATTTCAAAATAACCAGAATAATATTAAAGTGAGATTACAACTAATTTTATTTAATTATTTCGAACATTTCAACAAAAAGATAAAAATAAACGGACTCATAATGAATAAAAGTCGGGCGCAAAAGTGCTCGAAAAATTAAAATAAATGCACCAAAATGATCAGTGCGAAATAAACATATTGGAAAAATACAATGTTTCTTTTAATTTTGAAATAAATTTTGACCGGTTAAACAGACTCGAGCTGACCAAAAAGTGACCGAAAAATTAGCTGAAAAATAAATCGAGCATACCAGATTAAACTACGCAAAACATAGATTAATAAAACTGATGTCTGGAAGCTTGATTTTCAAATTTTTTGTCCACTGATTTGACACACATCCGTCAATTAATTCAACCGGTTTGCTTGTAGATCCGAAAAAATTATTTCGATTGATATTCTAGGCATTATGCGGTATGGAATGCATGGTATGTTATTTAGATGTGCAACAACTATGATGAATATATTGAATCGGGATTCAGGGTCAAAATCAGGGTGTGACATAGATTAACAGAGGAAATGGTGTTCTGTGAAGTGAAAATGTGAAAATATTTGAGGACCAATCGATTTGTCCCTGCAACCAATCGATTGCACAACCCTTTTGTTTTGCAGAAAATGAATTTTCTGCAGGACCAATCGATTGACAGTGTATTACAATCGATTGCACAAACTTTCTATTTTGGAACAGTGGAAAATTTTAGTGAGCCAATCGGTTGACACTGAGGATCTATCGATTGATCCTTTGCAAACTTTGAAAAACGGAAATGTGAGAGGAACCAATCGATTGGGCTTCCCCAACCAATCGATTGACTTATGTTAAAAACTTCAAAATCCATTTCTTAAGTGTTTTTAAGTGCATTCTTCCAACCATTAATCAATTGTGATGCTATGCTTATATTGAATACATGTTAATGGTGAAAATTACATAAGGAAACTAGTGAGTTAACCTAGGATTGGTGTTAGGGCATAAGCTAGGTTTATAACTTGGGTAACACTGGAAGACATTATTCATTCGTACGACGCTTATGTGGAGGTCGTGGACAAATTATTTCTATAATTGAGAAGGAGATGCATTGTATGGAACATGCCATGTTATTACTTGTGTACTATGGTGAATGAAGTCACTGTGATTAATGGATCTTGTTATGATTTGTGGAACCGATCATGTATTCAGAATGTGGGATTTTCTGTGATGGTGCACATCTCTATTTGGTATGCTTAGATGAGTAAGCATTGGGATGTGAGACTAATGATTCGTGCCTCAATTATGTTTGAGTCCCAACCATGGCAGACGTGGGGGAAAGGTGGACACCTAAGTGGGTTAGATTCCCATGCGGTGAAAGAGACCCTAAGTGGTTTGATTCCCATACGGGTGATAGTCACTTGAACTGGGGATTAAGCCTCATAGAGAACCCGATATCCACCGCGAAAATCGAATCATACGAACATGCATGAACCGGGCCTGGCTTAGAAGTAAGTCCGTTCGGGAATTGATGTTTTGTGATCTGAATAATGATTGTGGTTGAGTTGTGAGAACTCAGGTGCATGTTGCCATACATTACGAGTTAGTTTCCCCATCGCTTAAGTCTTTATTCCCTTGTTGACTTGAGTTGAATATTGATTAGAAAACCCTGTAGAGCCGAATAGACCCATAAGATAGGGAACCCACTGAGATTATTATCTCACCCCATATTATTGATTATTTTTCAGGTGGTTCTGAGCAGGCGAAGGGTAAGGGCAAAATATAGTGACGTCTTGCTTACCTGATGACTGGATGGCTTTTCCGCTCTATAGATATTTTTGGGATCATTGTTTAATGATCTAGCTCCTAGTAGTTTTCTTTTGGGCATGTATGTATGTGTACACCGTGCCGCTAGGTGCTTATGTATTTCATTACCAGTATTACACTATGTATAATATCTATTATAGACATATATTATATCTGCGTGTTACATTTGGTATCAGAGCAGGTCGTACCCTCGACCTAGCCATGAAATATTATAAGCATTTCTTTCTGCCTCATATGTGAGCTGTCATCATTGTCTTGGTGTTATATTCATAGTATAGTGCCCGATCAACTTAATACTATTTGTATGACATTAGAGATCATGGCTGGCAGACACAGAGGTCGCGGTAGACCCGGAACTCAGAATTCAGATTCGGAACCACCGAGTGGTAGTGAGGGTTTTCTATGGTCTCAGTTTGTGCAACCGATGTAGCAACCACGGAACCAATTCATGTAGCAGAGGATGCAACAGTTGTATGATGGTCAACAACCTCAAGTGACTCCACAAGAAGTTGCAGGTGGTGATTTCTGGTGTTTCTTTCGCATGAATCCTCTTGAGTTTCATGGTGGATTAAATCCTGTGGAGGCTTATGGGGGGACACCCAACCTAGAAAGAGCATTCCCTGACTGTGTAGGGGTGTAAAGACAATGTAGTGTGACATAGAATAATTTGAGAAAGATTCAAGAAGAGATTGATCAGTATGGAGTTGGCCAGATGAACCAGGGAGGAGCAAGTCATCAGTTTAGGCCTATATCTCGACCTTTCAAAAGAAGGCAAGTGCAACCTGCAAAACCTAACCATCCTCCTCAATGTCAAGTATGTAAGAAGTCTCATTTTGGAAGATATGCTGTAAGTGGAATTAGGTGTTTCACTTGTCAGAGGGAGGGACACATGTTTAGGGAATGTCCCTGGAATAAGAATCAGATGCAGGGGAGGAGCACTGGTCGAGTTTATACTTTGGATGCAAGGAAGGCTAAGAGCAACAATGCCTTAATTGTTGGTACGTGTCTCGTCAATAATCATCCTTGTTTTGTATTGTTTGATTGTGGGGCGACACACTCTTTTGTATCAACTCAGTGCATGAAGTGTCTTGGCTTGAAAGAAATTCCCTTGTCTCCTCCTATGGTGGTTACTACCGCCATAGATGATGTGGTTGAGATACCGTTGATTTGTGAAAATTGTTTGCTCCCGGTGAATGGTAGAGTTTTCCAGATTGATCTTAATCGTTTACCACTTAAGAAGGTTGATGTGGTTTTGGGGATGGATTGGCTCTCCGCCAATTCGGTGTTTATTGGTTGTGAAGAGAAGTTGATTATCATTCCATCTAGTGAAGCTACCCCAAAGGATGTATTAACTACTATCTTGGAAGGTACAATTGGCATGGTTAATTTCTTATTTGAGAATGAAAAGTCAGTTTTCTTGGTTCTTACCAAGGAATCTAGCGATAATCTGAGTGTTACACAAAGTCCTGTCGTTTGTGAATTTCTGGAAGTCTTCCCTGAGGATGTCACCTTTCTTCCTCCTGAAAGGGAAGTGGAAATCTCTATTGATCTGATACCTGGGACAACTCCAATCTCCGTTTCTCCATACCGCATGGCGCCAGTCGAGTTGAGAGAGTTGAAGGATCAATTGGAGGAGTTGTTAACCAAGCATTTCATCCGACCTAGTGTCTCACCATGGAGAGCTCTAGTGTTATTAGTAAATAAGAAGGATGGTAGTATGCGGTTGTGTATTGATTATCGCCAGTTGAATAAAGTTACCATTAAGAACAAGTATCCTCTGCCATGGATAAACGATTTGTTAGATCAGTTGAAAGGAGCTTGTGTGTTCTCAAAGATTGATTTACGATCGGGCTATCATCAAATAACAGTTAAGAGTTCGAATGTACCAAAGACCGCATTTAGAACCCGATATGGCCATTATGAGTTTCTTGTAATGCAGTTTGGTGTGACGAATGCCCCTGCTATTTTCATGGACTATATGAATCAAATATTCCAACCTTACTTGGACCAGTTCATGGTGATCTTTATTGATGACATTCTTATTTATTCTCATACTCCCCAGGAGCACGGAGAACACCTAAGAATTATTTTATCATTACTGCAAGAGAAGCAACTTTTTCCAAGTTAAGTAAGTGTGAATTTTGGATGAACGAAGTGAGGTTTCTTGGCCATGTAATATCTCAAGGAGGAGTATCAGTGGATCCCTCTAAAGTTGAAGCAATTATTAATTGGGAAAGACTGAAGAATGCTTCTGAAGTCAGAAGTTTCTTAGGTTTGGCAGGTTACTATCAAAGGTTTATAAAGGGGTTTTCGCAGATAGCATTACCAATGACTAGACTTACCCGGGAGGAAATTTCTTTTAAATGGGATTCAAAGTGTGAACAGAGTTTTATGAGTTTGAAGGAAAAGCTAACAACTGCTCCTGTTTTAGTCATTCCTGATCCTAGTAAGTCTTATGAAGTATTTTGTGATACCTTTAAGAAAGGATTAAGAGGGGTGTTAATGAAGAGTGGTCAGTTTGTAGCCTATGCCTCTCGTCAGTTGAAGCCTCATGAAGAGGACTATCCGACTCATGACCTTGAACTAGCTACTGTTGTTTTTTCCTTGAAGGTGTGGCAACATTACTTGTATGGGGTACATTTTGAGATGTTTAGTGATCACAAGAGTTTGAAATACTTATTTGACCAAAAAGAGTTAAACATGAGACAGAGGAGATGGATGGAGTATTTGAAGGATTTTGATTTTGAACTTAAGTATCACCCGGGGAAAGCGAATAAGGTTGAAAATGCCTTAAGTCGGAAAGAGATGCATAAAGTTGAGTTGATGATGTTAGAATACGCATTGTTGGAAAAGTTCCGAGATCTTAATCTTCAGTTTAGTTGGACGCATGATGGTGTGATAATGGGAATTTTGAATGTTATTTCTAACCTAAGGGAAGAGATCCGACAAGGACAAATGATAGATGAGAAGTTACAAGAGATGTCGACTCAACCAGGTTTCGCTCAATCACCGGATGGAGTCATTCTGTTTAATCAAAGGATTTATGTTCTGAATGATGCCGAGCTGAAAAGAAAAGTTTTGGAGGAAGCTCACAAGGGGGCGTTTACTATACATCCAGGTTCGACGAAGATGTATCAAGACTTGAAGAAGGACTATTGGTGGCCTGGAATGTAAAGGGATATTGCAGAGTATGTGTCGGAATGCATTGTATACTAGCAGGTAAATATCGAGCATCAGAAGCCTGGTGGTTTATTGCGACCTTTAGAGATTCCAATTTGGAAATGGGATAGCATTTCAATGGATTTTACAGTAGGGTTACCTCGAACCCAAGGCGGTTATGATTCAATTTGGGTGATTGTGGATTGGTTGACTAAGTCCGCGCACTTCTTGGGCGTAAAGACTACTTACAAGGCAAGTCATCTTGCACGGTTGTTCATTTCAGAAATTGTTAGGTTGCGTGGTGTTCCAACTAGTATTGTGTCCGATAGAGACCCAAAGTTTACTTCAAGATTTTGGAAAGCATTCCAGCAAGCTATGGGATCGAGATTGTGTTTAAGTACTTCTAATCATCCTCAAACGGATGGTCAGACTGAACGGAAGATACAGACACTGGAAAATATGTTAAGAGCTTGTGTACTTGAAAGTGGAGGAAATTGGAAGGAGATTTTACCATTTATTGAATTCGCATATAACAATAGTTATCATGCAAGCATCGAGATGACTCCTTATGAAGCCTTGTATGGACGGAAATGTAGGACACCTCTATGTTGGACAGAAGTTAGTAAAGAAAGGATCTTAGGACCGAAGATTATTCAAGAGACTACCGAAAAGATAAGGATGGTCAGTGATAAGATGAAGAAAGCGCAAGATCGCCAGAAGAGCTATGCAGATCACAGAAGAAGACCATTGGAATTTGATGAAGGTAATCATGTATTCTTGAAGGTGACTTCGAGGTTGAGACTGAAAGGACCGTTTAAGTCACGGAAGCTAAGTCTGAGATACATAGGGCCATACCAGATTATAGAGAGGATTGGAGAAGTAGCCTATACAGTAGCTTTACCACATTCTCTATCAGAAATGCATGACGTTTTTCACGTATCTCAACTCCGGAAGTTCATTCCAGATTCTCTTTAGCCTATTCTTCCAGATTTAATAGAAGTAGAAGCATATCTGACTTTCGAACCTCTACCAAGTCGCATTGCAAGACGAGAAGTTACGGTATTAAGGAATAAGGAGATTCCTCTTGTTAAGGTTCAGTGGGATGAATCACATCCGAGCGATGCTACCTGGGAACTGGAGACAGAAATGGGAGAAGCTTACCCTCATCTCTTCCAGGTAATATTTGAATTCGAGGACGAATTTTTATTTAAGGGGGGAGGATGTAATACCCCGTATTTCCTTAAATACCCATATTCCTATTAATTGAGATCAATTGAGTTCCTATGTGCTCTAAAAGTTGTCAATTGGGATAAATAGAGTAAATAGTGAGTTCATACTAACTTAATTAATATTAATTGGGAAATTTTGGTAACATTAATAATGGGTCAATGGCTCTGGTAGAACAAATATTATGGTTAGTACCACTTAAGATATTTGTTTCTACCTCTTACTAACCACACATTTCTCATGGCCACTTGCAACTAGTCTTGGACTCACTCACCACCACATGTTATTATCTTATACCACCTACTATATGCCAATTGCTTTCTCTATGTATTAGAAAGGTTAGTGGAGAAAAGAAGAAGCTCAAGAGAAGAAGAGAAAGCAAGCTAGTGAATAAGAAGAATGAGAAGGAAGATTGGAGAGAAGAAAAGCTTGGAACCAACACCATCCTTTTCATCCTCATCTCATCTTCAAAAACTTCTCCTCTTCCTTTCTTGAGGTGGGTTCTAGTTAGAAACCCTAGGATTTCTAGAGATTAGGGTTGTAGAATCATAGATAAATCATGAAAGTCCATGCTATATGATGAATATCTCCCTTGCTTTTGTTGATTTTCATGAACATGTGCTTTGATGTGTTCTTATGATTGTTGTGATTACATGATTTGTTGTGGTTGTGGGTAAATGATTGGTTGTGGTTATGACCTTGAAATCCTTGTGGTTATGAACTTGGAATCCTTGTTATATATGTGTATATGAACATGTAGTGTGATGTGTTTGATGGAAGAAGGAGTGGGTGTTTTGTTGGAAATGGATTAACAGAGGAAATGGTGTTCTGTGAAGTGAAAAAGTGAAAATGTGTGAGGACCAATCGATTGGTCCCTGCAACCAATCGATTGCACAACCCTTTCTTTTTTGCAGAAAATGAAATTTCTGCAGGACCAATTGATTGATAGTGTATTACAATCGATGACACAAACTTTCTGTTTTGGAACAGTGGAAAATTTTGGTGAGCCAATCGATTGACACTGAGGATCAATCGATTGATCCTTTGCAAACTTTGAAAAATAGAAATGTGAGAGGAACCAATCGATTGGGCTTCCCCAACCAATCGATTGACTTATGTTAAAAACTTCAAAATCCATTTCTTAAGTGTTTCTAAGTGCATTCTTCCAACCATTAATCAATTGTGATGCTATGCTTGTGTTGAATACATGTTAATGGTGAAAATTACATAAGGAAACTAGTGAGTTAACCTAGGATTAATGTTAGGCCATAAGCTAGGTTTATAACTTGGGTAACACTTGAAGATGGTATTCATTCGTACGACACTTATGTGGAGGTCGTGGATGAATGGTTGCTATAATTGAGAAGGAGACGCATTGTATGGAACATGCCATGTTATTGCTTGTGTACTATGGTGAATGAAGTCACCTGTGATTGATGGATCTTGTTATGATTTGTGGAACTGATCATGTATTCAGAATGTGGGATTTTCTGTGATGGTTCACATCTCTATTTGGTATGCTAAGATGAGTAAGGATTGGGATGTGATACCGATGATCCGTGCCTCAATTGGGTTTGAGTCCCAACCACAGCGGACGTGGGGAAAAGGTGGACACCTAAGTGGGTTAGATTCCCATGCGGTAAAAGAGACCCTAAGTGGGTTAGATTCCCATAGGAGTGACAATCGCTTGAACTGGGGATTAAGCCTCATAGAGGACCCGATATCCACCGCGAAAATAGAATCATACGAACATGCATGAACCGGGTCTGGCTTAGACGTAAGTACGTTCGGGAATTGATGTTTTGTGATCTGGATAATGATTGTGGTTGAGTTGTGAGAACTCAGGTGCATGTTGCCATACATTGCGAGTTAGTTTCCTCATCGCTTAAGTCTTCGTTCCCTTATTACTTGAGTTGAATATTGATTAGAAAACCCTGTAGAGATGAGTGGACCCATAAGATAGGGAACCCACTGAGATTATTATCTCACCCCATGTTGTTGATTATTTTTCAGGTGGTTCTGAGCAGGCGAAGGGTAATGGCAAGATAGAGTGATGTCTTGCTTACCTGATTACTGGATGGCTTTTCCGTTGTGTAGATATTTTTGGGATCATTGTTTAATGATATAGCTCCTAGTAGTTTTCTTTTGGGCATGTATGTATATGTACACCGTGCCGCTAGGCGCTTATGTATTTCAGTACCAGTATTACACTATGTATAATATATATTTTAGACATATATTATATGTGGGTGTTACACATGACTCAAGTCAGAAAAAGTTGTGACTTAAATCAAGTTTTAAAAAATTGTTTCAAGTATTCTAACTTGTAATCCAAGTTATACATAATTAACTTTTAATCAATTTTATCAAATAAAAATATCGAGTGTTTTCAACCTAAGTGAGAATTAGGTATAATTATGAGGTACATCAACTATAACAAAGGGTAAATTGAAAATATGACTAAACAATAAATCAAAATTACAATAAAACGATAAATTAAAAATATCTAAAATATGGCAAAACATCAAAATACATATGAAATGAAATTGTTACCGACAAAGAAATTTCAACTTATACTATGATATATAAGAAGCATTTGTCCAAGCTTCTTAATGATGTATTATGGGCCTACAAAACTGCTTTGAAAAATCCTTTAGGAATGCCCCAATTCAGGTTAATATATGGAAAATCTTACCATTTTCCCATTGAGCTGCAATGCAAGGCCTTTAGAGCCATTAAAACTAAATTTTAATTTGTAAGCATAGGGCAAGGTGAGAATTTACAATTGAATGAATTGGAGAAACATATGCTATTATTTTTTGAAAAAGCAAAGATATGTGTATAAGGAAAGGACTAGGAAATGAAATGACTTAAAAACTCGTAAAATAAAGTTAGTGGAAAGATTTACCTTCCAATCAATGCTTAAAAACACAAAAATCGTACAACACAATACCAATCCCTACATCAACTTTTAACCATACAATTGAGTCAAAAGATTTACCTTCCTTGTCGTATCCAACTTAAGTTACGTCATCTTCCTTTAATTCCTTGCTTTGATTTTGGTTAAACTCTTTGATCTCCATCTAATCTCATCTTTTTTCTTTTGCATGTACGATGGAGGCTTAAGCTCGAATGCTTAGAGTTTTAGTGTAAAACCCTAAGTATTGAATTTTTCAAAAGCTCTGGCGGGGTTTTAGATTTGCAGCAAGACAACCCTTAGGGTTTTTCTTTTTTTTTACTCCTCCCATTCTGATCATTTCTTAGGCTTTTATAAATTAAGGATTAGGTTTTTATTTTAATTCTGATTGTTTTTTAGGAAACTTAGAATTTGATTGATTATAATTAGAAATTAGTAAATGTAATAGCTTGTACTTGGTCCAAATTCTTTGTAACTTGTATTGTGAAATGTATTTGTGAATGAATTTGTGAATGAATTTGGCAAGTTTTGATTGAATTTAAAATTTAAATATTTTGATCGTTTCTGTTTTCCTTTTGCGCATAAATTAGGGTTTATGAGTTTGAAATGGGAATTGCGGATGGACCCGGATTATGGGTGTGATCTGGTGGTTGGTGGATTTGGGTCTGCCTGACCCAATTGGTTTGGACTTGGGTCATCGCTTGACCCAATAGACTTGGGATTTAGTCAGCCCCTTGACCAGTCCATTAACATACTAAATATAAAAAATTGATTAAAAATAATAAGACTAGACTAATTACCTCATTAAAAACTAATTAACTTAATTATAATCTAATGGATGCTCTTAATAATAATATTAATCGATATTCTAATCAAACTAATTAATAATTTAATAAATATTAACGTAATTAATAAAATGAAACTAAACTCTAGTTAATTATAAGTGAATCATTAATCATAAATTAGACCTCATTTTATTAGCAAAATCTACTAATAGTATAACTTTATAAACCCTAATTAATTCTACAAACAAAAAGGTTATTGGTTAATCAAGATGGATTATGAAAAAGTCAAAATGGTTCTCCTATGACTTTTTAGGTCATTGGGGCTTACCAGATGACTTATATCGGCTCTGAACCTGTTAGTGACCTAAACCTTAGGTTAGGAGAAAGGTGGTCAAAATTTGGGGTACGACGGAACCTATGTCACTTACCATGATTAAACTTGCCTAGAAACCTAATTACCCATTCTAACCATCTGATCACACCACCCATTCTCCAAATAACCTCTATGTCGTACCTCGAAAAATGAGAACATGAAGCTCCCGAAGCGCAATAGCAAACTCGTGGGATGGACTAACAGAGCCGCCACTGAACTTTATTTATTCCGAAAGAGGGAAAGGGAAAATATCGATAAAAACCCCAAAAGAACGACAATGATATTGGTCATCACAACCAAATCAGGGTTTGGGAGTCGATTACGCAAGTGGAAGGTATTAACACCCCTCACATCCATTGTACTCAATGGGAACCATTTGGTTAATTGTGCGTGTTAGTGTTAGCTTAGAAATGTTAGGCTTTTCGAGTTATTAAAAGGGAAAAAGAAAAGGAGAAAAAGGTTTATTTTTTATTAGGGTGTCTGACGAGACTTTGAACTTTTGCCCGCTAATTTCACGTACATTTGAGAATCAGTTCGATCAGTGTGTTTGTAAATTCGAAAGTTTAATCTTGTTGACATTTTAGGCATTATGCAAAAATAAGATGCATGTTATGCTATGCAAATGATGTAAATATCATGATGCATGTATCTATTTATTGAATGAGGGGTAAAATTGAGGTATGACACTCTCATATTATCTTTTCCTAACTATAAGTTAAAATTCATATTCTAATAAGTTATAAACAACCTCTCTATTTCCCCTAAAATCTCACAAACATTTGAAACTTCTCTCATCCATCTCCATCTTACTTCCCAAGCCTAAAAAATTCAACAAAACCTTAAAATATTTGAAACTAACATGGCTAGGAACAAAATGGCTACATAAAGTCCAAATCCAACATCGTAACTATCTGGCTCAAACTCTAGCGAGTATGAGATGCTGGTCAATAATGATGCTTCATTATGTTTCTACCCTATCTTTTTACTAAGACAAACCTTTAACATTGAAAGATCATATATATTCAATTTTGAGGAATACGACTATGGATTTTTGCAAGAGATAAGGAGAGTTATTACATGTCATGCTTGGAATAAGTTTTGTAAGAACGGGGTGATGTACAACTCCAAACTGGTCAAAAAGTTTATGTTAATCTGACCAACCCCACTCAAAAGAGGAAGGAACTGGTGATAGTAGAAATGGGATTCAATATTCTTAAGTTATAATCAACATGTAGTTTGGAATGGATGAGGCGGAAGCCACATATCAGAGATTGCTCAAAACTATTGACGATGATGATTTAAATACAATCATGGAATCTCTTTATGTAGACGGAACCTATTGGATTGAGAACACCAACGTGAATGGATGGACTATGTTGATGATGAATCTAAAGCCATTACCAAAGGTGTGGTACCCGTTTTTTAAACATTCAATCATCCCCACTGCATATAATAAAATTGTGAACAAGGAACACTTGGTGTTCCTATACTGTATCTCATACATGTAACTTATCCATATTAGAAAGATAATATGTCAACAAATCATCAACTACTCCCAAAGAAAGGAGGAAATGTTGTACTTTCCCTTTTTTATTATTACAATGTGAAAAAAGGAACCTAGTCCCCATCATGAATAATGATAAGATAGTTAAGCCAGCCGTTGGTTTTGACAAAAATGAAATTGAAAAAATGTTGAAAGTCTGTGGCAAAGTGTTAGAAAAAGGTGTGTCAGGACTCATCACCAACTTCAACCTCAAGAACAACAAATGATGAAGTTATGGATTTTCTTTGAAAAATGCGTAAGGATTGTCATGATTACTAGAGATGTGCTAAGGAGGCATATATTTGGAGAACAATGATCTACGTCCTCCAATTTAAGGGTGGAGACCTAAATAGGCCTCCCATCTTCACTAACTATATATTTGGATATGGGGAGGGGGTCTAAGCCTTTTAGATTCAATAATCATTGTTTATCTCACAATAGATTTTTTGAATTAGTTCACTCGACCTGAATTGGTACTGAGATCCATGGTTGGAAAGCATTTGTTATATTGGAGAGGTTAAAAGCTTTTAAAGTACTTCAAATAGTGTTGAGTATAATATTGAGGGGGGGGAGTAAAATTTACAAGTTTGGTATTTATTAACATACACTATTTCTACTATAAAAAGCTACATGGCCTACATAAGTTATCATTGCTCAACTATTTAAACATGTGATGTGTGTGTTTTCCGCTGTGAGGGGTATATGGTGCCCCATGTTCGATTTGATTTTTCCATTTCTCGAAATTTTATGTTTCGCCTTATCCACACATGTGCAACTTCCTCAAAGTGAGGTTCCTTCGTCTAGCTCTCTTTGATCAATGATGCTATAAACATGGAACACAAGTAAATTTCCCATTTGACAAGTCTAATAAGTATTGAATGATTATAACATTCCCATGACATCGGTAAATTTAAGAAATATTTGACTACCTTGTATTCTACTATATTTACACTTGTTTAACCTCGTATCGACTTGGGAAATATTGTCTAATCACAACTACAAAAAGTATATACAACGACACACATTTTACCACGATTAATGGAAGGTCTTCGGTGACATCTCTAAAATTAGGCGTCATCATTTTTATTTATTTTTTAAATAAAACTAGTTTACATATTACTACGGTTGGATAATGAAACCGTTGCGAAAGTTCCTAAAGTACATGGATTCGATTCTTAGCGTCATGTATTTTGTGTTTTCTTTAATTTTATAATGGAGCCTTTGATTTTTATTTTTTTAAAATTAAAAATAAATGTGATTTCACCGCGGTTGATTTGTGCAAATATGGTGATATCAGTGACCTTCTTTTATTTTTATTTTCACAGTGCCACCATTTTTTAATTAAATTTTAATCTAAAAATATTCCACAATTCACTACGGTTGTTAGAACCAACCGTTGTGATATATTTCCTCTTTACTTTTAAATTTTTTAATGGTTAAAAACAAGTTTTTTTTATAAAATTTAATTAAATAAATCAAATATCACTACGGTTGGTTCAAACAATCATGGTGAAATGTGTTATTCAGAAACATGTAACACAATTTAGCTTGTCTATGCAGTTTCCATTTTTTTCATTTCATCGATGAGAAACCATTAAATCCTAACACATTCAGAGCCATTTGAACTTATTTTTTCATATTCATTAATGAAATGAAACACACATGTCTCTTTTACTTATTCATCACGTTTCTGGTACGTAAACTATTCACCATGCATGTACAATGCATTTATGTTCTTGTTGTGGATGTTTTTGGTTGGGTTGTTGAAGTTGAATATTTATGGTTGTTGTTGTTCATGTTTACATTGTTGTTGTTATTTATGGTTGTTGTTATTCATGTTACCATGGAAAAAGTGACAAGTGAGGTAAATGAGTGTGACTCAGAGGGTTTAAATTGAAGTTTTGATGCATCATGAGTAGTTGGACACATTGCTAAATAAGGTCACTTATGTTGTTGTTGAACTTATGTTGTTGTTGAATGTTGTTGTTAGATGATATTGATGTTGAATGTTTTTGTTTTTGTTGTTGTTGTTGTTATTTATGTTGGTGTTGCTGAATGTGTATAAGACATATTGTTGTTGTTGTTGTTTATATGATGTTGTTGTTGAATTTGTATGAAACATATTGTTATGTTGTTGTTGATGAATGTGTATTAGACACATTTTTGTTATTATTGTTTGTATGTTGTTGTTGATGAATGTTGTTTTTGAATATAGATGGACTCTTCATCTAGCGACGAAACTCATACAAATAATTATCGTAACAATAAATCTCAAACTATAATGGAAAAACATAAAAGAAAACAAAGAGGTTCAATGGTGGCTAGATTAATAAAAGTCCACAACTCGGGTAACAAATTATCGATCAAGTTTAATCCCGTAACTTAGAGTTATATTATAAGTATTTTGATTGATGATTGGACCTAAGTACCATTTTTTTGAAAGAAAGCATATGAATAGACGTTACGGTATTAATTTGAATTTACATGATAGTATTTTCAATACTATTTTTTATAATTACTAATTCATACTTATTGATGTAACTGTAGTTGGATTTTGAGTTTACTCATGATGATAAGTTGAATAAAAAGTGGATCACTTATGCTGGTGAACGTTGGAGGGGTTTTAAGTTATAACTCATGTATAACTATGAAATATAATTATAATGACAACAAGGTTTGCAAAAAGTTTGTGAAGTCTAGTAGTTTTGATGATTTCTTGGTTAATAGTAATCTTATTTTTTGATAATTTTGTGCTTATGATTTATAGATAAAACCATACAAATTAATATTTTCACTATGTTTGTAACAAATTAAAAGTGAATCAGGAAAGTTAAACAAGGCAAAAAAAAAAAAACAAAACAAATACCCCCATAAATTGTCTCGTGGGGGATACAGGAAACTTGAGAAAAAATTGATTAATGAAAAAAGACAACAAATGGGAGATGAGGATCCATGAGTTGTGATCGTTTCCCATATCCACCATGATGACATGAGAAATGGATGAGGGCTCGATAAAGATCAATTGGAGAGTTCAGTCCAGATGCGCCACAAGCAGTCACTAAGAAAATTGTAAGTAGGATTTGCTATGCGTATGTGTAGCGGTGTATTCGTTACCATTGGAGATATTGACTAAATCCAAGGTAAATCATACAAAGTCGAGTCGCCACCGCACTTCTATTTATCCAAAGGAATGGTTAGAAAACGAACAAAAACCTAGAAAGTTTTACAAACAAAACTAGTAAAAGAAACAGAGATCTGGGTAAGGGGGTTGGTTATGCAATGGGAAAGTGTTAGGCACCCAAGGCATCCTAGGTACTCCTAGGGAGCCCTTTTCACGCTTGTTGCAAGTTATTGTTTATGAAAATTTATTTGTGCAAACATGATTGAAGAGATAAGAAAAGAATATATAAGTTTATTTACATTTTGTGTTTGGATGGATGAATCCATTGCCTACGTACCCTCTTATAAAAAGATTAGGATCAAAACCTCGTAGTTCGGGTAAAAAATTTCAAACAAATGAGTGGATTGATTGGTCCAAAAGCCTTAAGGTCTTTTGTTATCAAAGGGAGAAAACTCAACCTGAAAAACCACAAGTCCACCATGTGATGACAGCTTCAACATGCTAGTGAGGGGTTAACCCTATAATAAGCATGGAAGGCTTACAATCCAATCACTAAGGACAAAGGTGAGTATTACATCTACCACAAAGATAACTCAAACCTAATAGCAAAAGGTTATGAAAGATTTGATTAAGAAGTGATCATTGAAACCACAAAAGAAGCACATTTGAATGGGTTACATTTACCAATTAGAAGTATATACAAAATGGTCAAAGTTGACTTAAAGATTCAATTCAAAATGAGTATTATGAAAAGAAAGTTTGAAAATCAAAAGCCTAAGGCTTAGGTTTCTAATGTTGAAAACAAGTCAAATGTTTGCACAAAAATGTTTTTTTGGTTTGGGTTAGGATGGGGAAGGAAGGTTAAGTTCTAAAGAGAACAAAAGGAATGAGAGGTAAGGGATAAAACCACATTAGGAGTTCCTCTCTTGAGATCATATGTAGATGATCCAAGTAAGATTCCTTTGGAATAAACAAGCACAAAGCAAAAGCAATCAAAACAGTCTCATAAGAGAACCACAAATGAAAGGAAACAAGCTGCCAATATATGGACTTACACCCAACTCCTGTCAACAAAACGGAAACAGAATGCCAATATATGGACTTATATCCGACTCCAAACAGCAAAACGGAAACAGAATGCCAATATATGGACTTAGATCCGACTCCTAACAACAAAACGGAAACAAAATACCAATATATGGACTTAGATCCGACTCCAAACAAATAAACAAATATCAAAAGCAAACATGCAAAAGCAAACAATGCAATCATCATACACTATATACAAACAAGAGGCTTCAAACCAAGGGTGGGCTTTAGTCAAGAGGAGTCATATCAACCTCGACAAACAAGCCAAACTGTACAAGGGTAATTTGTAGCTCTTAACCACTAACATTGAAAGTTAGGGTGAAGCTGATCAAAGATGGAAATGAGGATGAGACCTCATGCTCTTAACCCTGGCCTGGGTGAGCTCAATGACTAAGAAAGCGTGGGGATCCAGAAAGTGGGATCCTATTCCACTTGACAGACACTGGACAAAGATCTTGGGTACATGTTCAAAAGCATAAGCACGTAGTGCGAGCATAAAGAACGACTCACTGAATAACGGGGGATTGGCTACTAATCCCTTTTATCTGTCAATTGCCTCAACTCTTGGAGGTCTTATCAAGTAACACATGCCTCATCTTGGAGGTCTTTGGCACAAATGTAAACAAACACAAACAGAGCCTCTTAAGGAGGACTTGCCAGCAAAATGCCTGCCAGAAAGGTGACATGACTTCCAGACTACATGGAGTAAGAGGATAACTACCTAAGTGGTGTATCAACCATAATCCAAAGCTCAAGCAAGAGCTAAAAGCAAGAAACTAATGCACCTGTACAAAAGCTAACCAGTTAATATTTCAGACAACCAATCAGAAAACAAACAGTGAAACCATCCAACTGTTACACAATTCAATGAACAATGGTCAAGCAATCAAATGAAGCAATGAGCTCAACACATCAACACAAACCCCTATAAAACACAAAGAAGTCAGAACACAATCCAATTTGCATCTCAAAAGGTGAGCAACTCAACCATTAAAGCTAAGTGTCCCAACCTGAAACACAAGTCAAGGTTAGTTCATGTACAAAACACTAGTACAAAGACTAGGTTCAAAACCAAACCAAATGATCAAAACAGAAGTTAATCTTTCACATATTTCAAGACCAAACATTCAATAAAGTGTCCTCAAAAGGACCAACATCAATTCACAAGGCAAATGGCTCAAATGATCAATGTAAAGCAAAGGCAAGCAAAGGTGCACAAAATGGACATCAAAATTAGAAAATCCAAATCAAAACAGAAATGCATCTAATGGCCTTGAGATTTTTTATGCAAGCTACTCATGTTATGAACAAGCAATGTGCAAAAAATCAAATCCAGAAGAGTTCATATGATAGATGAATAAAAATGCACAAATGCAATGCAAAACAATGTGACACAAATTGTCACATACATCTTCATGTGTCAAAAACAATGATAGCATATGATAAAAAAATAAAACCAGGGCTCAAAAATTCATATCATATGTCATTATCAAGCATACAAAAATTCAGATCAATTGGATCAACACATAGCATTTCACAAAGCAATGAATGCAACATATCAATTTAGCACAAGGTTCAATCAAAAATTCCAAAATAAAAATCCAGAAACAAACAATTCATGAAAATAATCCTATAAAAAACTAGACATTAAAACAAATCTATGAAAAAAAATTGGAGTTAATTTGGATCATTTTCCTATTTTTAATGATTTTTTCAAAACAAGCAAATTAATTGAATAATGCATGGAAAATGGAGGGAAAAGAAATATTTGAAATAAACTCAGGATATCCACAACCATCAGATCACGCACGCCAAACAATCAACGGACCACATTTGAAAGGTGAAACGCACCGTTTCACTTAATGATTCAGCATACACACTCAGCAATTCAACATTTCGCGTGGCATGGTCAAAGCACACAGTCCAATCATCCTCACACGCAGGCGCTCGCATGGCAGCCATAGTGGACAAACCCTAACATGACTCAGACGCCGGAGCTGTAGCTCCGGTCGTCTTCTCCGATTCGATTCCGGCGAGTCCAACAAGAATTTTTCCAGATTAAATCAAATGATACACCATTCGAACCAGCATTCAACAAGGATCTCAAATATCATACTCATTCATCCTAATTCCTCCTAACATGCACGGATCGAAGCAAAACATTTTCATAATCAAAACTTGATGTTCATCATACATGCTTATTTCTAAGCCAAATCAAGATCTAAACATATCAGCATGCTCAGCTAAGCAAGATCTACACAATTATCACAAGAAAACTGCAAAAGAAGAGGATCGATTTCAACCTACTTGAAATTGCAGTTCACTATTCACACGTGTTCAAGGTCTCTACAGCTCCAGATCTTCTTCCTTGAACCTCTATTGAAGCTTTGTGCACAAAGGATTGGATGAAAACACCTAGACCTGCTTCAATTTCAAGCTTCCATTTCCATGTTCATGCACTTGATCTGCTCGAAACTGGACTATATTCTTCAAACCAATGGTTGATTCTTACTCAATGATGCATGATAATCAAGAATATACAAAGAAATTTGGTGTTTGTGTGGAGAAAAGTGAAATTCGAAGAGAGAGAAAAATGGAGGGAAATGGAAAATTTGAGATCTGAATTCTGTTATTCTCCCAAATAAGATTAGGGTTTCAGCTTTTATATGGTTCACTAATGATGTTGCAATCTCAATTAGGCATTGGTTAATCAAGATTAGAGAAAAATAAGGCAATATGCAAAAAATGCAAATGTGAAGTTCATGCACATGCTACATATGAACAGTGCCCATGCAAGCTTGGAATTCACTTAAAATCCACCAATAATCAACATGGAATTGGTATTTTGCTCGTAGCTTAAGCCAATTTTGAATTATGAAATTTCCCTCGAAAATGAACACTTGAGGAATGATGATCATACACACTTTTCCATGCATGGCAAGGCTTCATTTGAAAATTATTGGTCATGGGAGTATTTTGCAAAAAGAATGGACCAAATTGGAGTTTTGTATCAAAAGTTATGTCACTTTGAACTTCCATGCACACCTTGTGATCATTTGACCATAACTTCTCAACCAATCATCAAATGGACATGAATTAGGACTTTTTGGAAATGGGAAACAAAGATCTACAACTTTCATGTTAACCAAAAATCCATTCGAAGCTTCTTTGATATTGATAAGTCAAGTTGAATGTGGACTAGAAACTTACCATTTTTGGAAACTTGAAATTACAGGTCACTTTTCATTTTTGGAAACTTTTGTCATGACTTCAAAGTATTCAAGATAGATGTTTAGAATGACACATGGACTTTTGTTAGATGCCCAAAAGTGCTTATTTGAGCTATCATATGTGGGCATCTTTCACTCTATTTCCTTGCTAAAATGTCGAAACCACCATTGTTTCAGATGAAATGCAATACAATGATAATCTATCTTGGTCCCTTTGATTTGTGTGCTATTATGCAGGAATTAGGCATGAAATAATAGAAAGTGAAGACACAAAGAATTTGGCAAAGGGACCAAATAAAACAAGAATTCATCAGCTTGCTCGCTAGGCGAGGGCTGTGGCGAAGCACTCGCTAGGCGAGTGTCTAGCGAGGGTCCAGCGAAATGCTCCAGGATTTTATAGTGGCAACATGACCAAACTCGCTAGGCGAGCTTCCAGCGAACGTTGCAGCGAACGCTTCCAGACTTGGTGAAAAGCGCAACCAGCACTCACTCGCTGGGCGAGGCTCTAGCGAGTTCCCAGCGAGCATTCCAGTAGCCAAACTCTCAACCTCGCTGGAGCGAGGGTTGAAGCGTGTCCTTCGCTAGGCGAAGGTTTTGTTCGCTAGGCGAACATGACAGTCTGAGATAGGCTGTTTCTCTGGGCGCAGGTGCCTCTGGTGCCTCAATTAGACACTCGCTAGGCGAGCCATTCTGCTCGCCTAGCGAGCAAGACAGCCCAGTACAGCTCTATAAGTAGCAAGTGCCACTTTTTGGAGCCATACCTAGTTTTTCCATACTTTTGCACTTTTTCTAGATATTTTTACAACATTGTTCTTAGAAGCTTTTGTGCCCTAAATTTCATTTCTCTTCATCTCTTAACCATCTTTTACAAAAAGAAGGTGGATTCCCATCCAATCTTGATTATTCGACTTGGATGTTGATCAACCTTCTTCCGAAACTTGCCGACCAAGCTACCATGAAAATGAGTAGCTAAGTCCTCCATTTGTCAAGGTTAGATGTAGATGATCATTAGCTTTGTGTGTAAATGTAAGGATCTTCATGTGTAAACTCTTTAATGGTGAATATATGATGAAAACTTTGTTCTTATTCAAAACTCTTTGTGTTGGTTTATGATCGAGATATGTTTACCAACTCTTAACCTAGGTTTTCATCCAATCTTGTTTGTTAGCTAGAGATAGTAATGAATGATTTTGTTCACCATAAGGTTGAACCAAAAAGTTGTCATTTTGATAGATTGTGTTAGAGATAAACAATGGATCAAAATGGGAAAACTCACAATGTGTGTTCGAGAGAAACACATTGGGAGGACTTTGTGAAATAATTTATCATCTAAAGGAGTTTATAAGATTGTTGACCGAACAAATACATGCAAAGTGATCGTTGAACCCTAACTTTGGCAATATTTCTCAAATATTCAAATCGAACTTTTACCGCATTGTATTACCTTTTTATGCAAGATAACGTGATTAAAACCAAAACCTCCTATGTTACTTAAGTTAAGATTAATTCAACCATCGAACGGCGGTGATATCTTACAATCCCTGTGGATACGATAACAAAAACCTGACACTTAAAATTACAACTAGCAACTTTGTTTGAACATGATTGAGGTGTTTAAATTCATCTCCCCAACCTCAAAGTCCTCAGTTGACTGCACAGTTGGCTATTTGGTCTTCAGATGACTTTGGAATGCCTTGATGAACTTGGGCCTTTACCACTTGAGGAAAATGCTTCAAAATGAAACCCTAGCTCATATAAGCTCAATATAATGATCATGTGGTCCTTATACCAAAGAAAATATCTCAATTCTTGTACAAAGGATGCTCTTGAAGTGCTTGACCTGTGATTGCCTCAGCTGCAAACAAAAATGTTAATGACATATTTTTGTGCTTTTGGTTAGTGATTAAAACAAGAAAAGCAATGATATACAATACAAGCATGCCTGGTGATCTCAAACCACTCACAAGGAGGTCCCACCCAAAGGGAAAGGAAGCCAAGGTGCTCAATGATCCTTGAGGCTATGCAATGCAAATGCTTATGATGCCATGATGGATCTTAGGGACAAAATTGGGGTCTTACAGATGCCCCTATTTAAGGTCATTCTAGCCGGAGAAGTGAAGGTTAAAATCTTTGTCTCGACGAGGTAGAATGGGCTTAAATAATAACAAAGAGACAAATTTTGGTCCCTAAGAGACCTCATGATGCAAATGTATGTATGCAAAACAAACAAATTCTTGTGGGGATATGTGTCCACAAAGAAGAAAAAACATTGGGAGAAAAGACAATCCATAAGAGTAATACACTCACTAAGGAACAGAGACTCTAAAGGGGACTCTCATGGGGATAGAAAAGAAAATGCGTGAGCAGGTCACGACTCAAAACTGGGGAATAAAGGACTGAAACTACGTGAGCAAGTCACGACTTGACACTGGAGAAAAGAGTTTCCAAAGGGAAAAAATCCATTGGAAAGACACGAACTGACTCAAAGATGCATGTATTGGGGAAAACGCCAACACAACAAAACTATCCACAAAAGGATACTTCGGATAAAAATTCGGACTCAGTACCCAGTACATATTATCCCATAATACCCATTAAACGATGATAAACCCCCCTTACCTGAGTTAATCCGGCAAATCTCTGAGCTTCAAGCTTTCCTTCCTCTCTTCAACCCTTGTTCTCTGGCTCTTTTTGCCCCTTTTTCCACTTTTCAGTCTCCTTTCCTTTTCACGTGAAAATAACCCTTTTACCAAATGGGACCTTTTCTAAATTCCAACTTTTATTCCAATAATAATAATAATAAAATAATCCAATAATATTAATTCCAATTATTTAATTAAATTAATAAATATATTATTAACTTAAATCAAATAATTATCTTATTTTATCGGGGTGTTACAACTCTCCCCCACTAAAAGAGTTTTCGTCCTCGAAAACATACCTCAAGTGAATAACTCAGGATAAGACTCCTTCATCTGACTCTCAAGTTCCCAAGTCACATTGCCACCTGCTGGTCCGCCCCAAGCTACCTTTACCAAAGCAATCTCTTTACCCCGCAACTGCTTCAACTCTCGATCCTCGATCCTCATAGGTGATGTTTCAACAGTCAGGTTATCTCTCACCTGTACATCATCTACTTGGACTACATGCGACGGATCATGAATGTACCTCCTCAACTGAGACACATGAAAAACCTCATGCAATTTTGCAAGTGACGGCGGTAAAGCGATACGATAGGCTACCTCTCCTATCCTCTCCAAAATCTGATAAGGACCAATAAATCGAGGTGTCAACTTCCTCGACTTCAAAGCTCGACCAACCCCAGTTATCGGAGTAACACGAAGAAACACATGATCTCCCTCTTGGAACTCAAGTGACTTCCTCCTCTTGTCGTGATAACTCTTCTGACGACTCTGAGCCATCCTCATCTTCTCTTGAATCATCTTAATCTTTTCCGTGGTTTGTTGAACAATCTCCGGTCCAACCACAACACCCTCACCGGATTCATACCAACATAAAGGCGTCCGACATCTCCTACCATACAAAGCTTCAAACGGTGCCATACCAATGCTCGAATGAAAACTATTGTTGTAGGTAAACTCAATCAAAGGTAAATAACAATCCCAAGCACCTCTTTTTTCCAAAACACAAGCTCTCAAAAGATCCTCTAGTGACTGAATCGTCCTCTCAGTCTGACCATCAGTCTGCGGATGATATGCAGAACTCAATCTCAGCTTAGTTCCCAGAGCCCTCTGCAAACCTTCCCAGAACTTCGATGTAAATCTAGGATCTCTGTCCGAAACAATACTCGACGGAATACCATGCAAACTTACAATCTTCTCAATATACAACTCGGTTAATCTCTCTAACGGATAATCCATTCTGATCGGAATGAAATGAGCCGATTTCGTCAATCTATCAACAATCACCCAAATGGCTTCAAAATTCTTATTTGTCCTCGGTAACCCAGAAACAAAATCCATACTGATACTATCCCACTTCCACTCTGGAATAACCAACGGTTGCATTAGCCCAGACGGCTTCTGATGCTCAATCTTCGACTTCTGACAAGTCAAACAAGAATAAACAAAACTCGCAATTTCTCTTTTCATTCCCAGCCACCAAAATAACTTTTTGAAATCATGATACATCTTCGTAGCTCCAGGATGAATACTTAAGCCACTACGATGTCCTTCCTCCAGGATACTCTTCTTAAGTTCGGTAACATCCGGAATACACACCCGATTACCAAATTTCAAAACACCATTCTCATCCACTCTGAATTCACCACCTTGACCTTGATTCACTAGAGTCAACTTATCAACCAAAAGCACATCGGATTTCTGACCCTCTCTGATCTCATCCAGAATACCACTCGTTAACTTCAACATTCCCAATTTAACACTATTGTGAGTACTCTCACACACCAAACTCAAGTCTCTAAACTGCTCAATTAAATCCAACTCCTTAATCATTAACATAGACATATGCAATGATTTCCGACTCAATGCATCAGCCACTACGTTTGCTTTACCCGGATGGTAATTCAAACCAAAGTCATAATCCTTCAAAAACTCTAACCATCTCCTCTGTCTCATATTCAGCTCTTTCTGATCAAACAAATACTTTAAACTCTTATGGTCACTGAAAACCTCAAATCTCGACCCGTACAAATAATGCCTCCATAACTTCAGAACAAATACCACAGCTGCCAATTCTAAATCGTGTGTCGGATAGTTCCTCTCATGCACCCTCAGTTGTCTCGAAGCATAAGCTATAACCTGCTTGTTCTACATCAACACACCACCTAAACCCAACAATGACGCATCACAGAAAACCTCAAATAGTTCTGACGGACTCGGTAATATCAGAATAGGAGCAGTAGTTAACCTTCTCTTTAACTCTTGGAAACCTTCTTCACATTTCGAGTCCCAAACAAACGCTTGCCCCTTTCTAGTCAACATCGTCAACGGTAACGCCAACTTAGAAAATCCTTCAATGAACTTCCTATAATAACCTGCAAGTCCAAGAAAACTTCTTATCTCAGAAACCGACTTCGGAGCTTCCCACTTAGATACCGCTTCTATCTTAGAAGGATCAACAGCAACACCACCTCTTGAAATCACATGTCCAAGAAAACTAACCTCTTCTAACCAAAATTCACACTTGGACAGTTTAGCAAATAACTTCTTTTCTCGTAGAACTCCTAACACCACTCTCAAATGCTCAGCATGCTCTTCTTCAGATTTCGAATACACCAAAATGTCATCAATAAACACCACAACAAACTTGTCTAGGTACGGATGGAAAATCCTATTCATATACTCCATAAATACTCCAGGCGCATTAGTCACACCAAAAGGCATTACAGAATACTCATAATGTCCATACCTTGTTCTGAAAGCAGTCTTCTGAATATCCTCAGTTTTCACACGTATCTGATGATAACCCGATCTCAAATCTATTTTGCTGAACACACTCGCACCAACCAACTGATCCATCAAATCATCAATCCTCGGCAAAGGATACCGATTCTTGATCGTTACTTTATTCAGTTGCCTGTGTCGCATCGCGCGAAAAACCGGCGGGAAAAGAAAGAAACAACAGAGCCGCCACCGTGCGTTATTTATCCCAAAAGAGGGAAAGGAAACGCTCAGAGTAAACCTGGGAAAGAACATGGTCTCGCGACCAAAGAGTATGGGTTCGGGAGTCGGTTATGCGAAGGGAAGGTATTAGCACCCCTACGCATCCGTAGTACTCTACGGGATCCACACACAAAAGGAAGGAAAATTGGTTGCTAAACACTGCTCAAACTCACACACACTGGCTGAAAGAGACAAAAGAAAATGACTGAAACTGACTCGGCAGGATACCGCATCCTGGGCCTACTTAGTCTATCAGGCATAGACATCAGAGTCGAAGTAGTTCGGACTGGGGAAACGACACATGCTCGCTAGGATATCGCATCCTATGCATACGTATCTTCTCGGACGAGAGAAGAATCAGAGCATTCGTAGCTCAGCTGACACGCACACAAACAAAACTAGGCCAAGGCAAACGTGGAGCCTGAATACCAATCACTGGACTTACATCAGCATCCGAACCAAAATACACTCAAGAAGGCAAACATGGAGCCTGAATGCCAACTGCTGGACTTACATCAGCATCCGAACCAAACACACGTACACTGGAACCCAAATGCCACTCGATGGACTTACATCAGCTTCCAAGCACACAACAACACAACAAGTTGATAGGGAGTCGGGGACTCAGCCTATAACTGTCAAACACACTCAAACAGACAGACAGCAAATGCTAAGGAGTCAAGGACTCGAGCCTAGCAAAGGTCAGACAACTCACACAAAAAAGAAAAAGGGCGCCCGGAGAGATCAGCTCAATCTCCTGCCTACATACTTCATCTGGTATGAAGATCAGGGCGATGTAGTTCCCCTACGCAGGGATAAAGGACTAGCCTAACCAGATAACAGAGGGAGACACAACTCTAGGGAGACTACGACTCGAGCCTAGATGTTGTCATGCGAAATCAACCCTAAGTTATGGTTTCTAGCTAAATGGCACAAGGGCCAACCTATCCTAAGTATGGCTCACACAGGAAGCAAGCCACACACACTTAACTTGCACAGGAAGCAAGCCAAGCAAAACCTAACTTGCACAGGAAGCAAGTCTAAACTAATCCTAACTTGCACAGGAAGCAAGTCAAACAATCCTATCTTGCACAGGAAGCAAGTCAAACAATCCTATCTTGCACAGGAAGCAAGTCAAACAATCCTACAAGCACAGATAGCACACGCTATACACAAACAAGTGGCTCAAACAAGGGTTAGGTTTTAGTCAAGGGGTCATATCAACCTCAACAAACAAACCTCTGGAACAGGGTGAATGTGCTCTTAACCTTGCCATTGAGGGGCTAAGGTGAAGCAGATGAAAGGTGAGTGAAGGTAAGACTTCACGGCTCTTATCCCTGGCCAGGGAGAGCTCAAGACAAGAATGTGTGGGTTCAGAAAGTGGGAACCCTTCTACACATTTGAAACTGACTCAACTGTGCAATTGCACAAGATCTTGGGTTTGTATCTGTAATGCATCAACACAGTGGTGTGCGCAAAGCAGATGACACACTGAATAGTGGGGGATAGATTGCATATCCCTACCTTCCACCAATTGCCTCTTCACTTAGGAGGTCTTTGACTCTATGCAAGGACAAAATTAAACAATCACAAATATTGCCTCTTAAGGAGGACTTCAGCCAGTTGCCTGGCCAAGTAACAGGCCAGGTCTTCCAGACTACATGAAGTAAAAGAGACATACCTCAATGCAAATTACTTATACAAGCAAAGCAAAGCAAAAAGTTCACAAAGAACTAAGCAACTAAAGCACCTGAAACAGTCAAGCAGATGTTAGTATACAACTTTAAACAAAACAAACAGAAACAGACAACAATAGTCCATTAGGGGCACATGGATGTGCAAGGCATGAGGCTTATGGCATGTGAGCCAGGCCACCTACAAAACAAAGAGGTTAGACAATGATACTTGAGCAAGCTCAGCCAAAGGAATTGGTCACAATGGCCATTTGATGGTCAACCTGAAATCACAAACTCAAAGGTGAGTAGCAGGACCACTAGGGCAAGCCTAGGGTCAAAAGTGAATGAGAAAGTCAAGACAGCAAGGGTCAAGTATCCAAAATCATATTCAAACCATTAGGAAACAAAACCAATTGGGTTCACATCCATATCAATCACTATCATCATTTCGTGAGCCATTTAGGTCAAAGCATGGCAAACAGAAGCTCATAGAAGTCAACAGCAAGACTTATCTCAAAAGCAATCTAAACATTTTCCAAAAATCATCAAATAAATCATGATCAAACCTAACACATAGCATGGTAAGCATGTCAAATTTTATCCCATTTGGGCAAGTTTAGGAGGTCAAAAAAACATTTAATCGGGACTTTGTCAAAATTAAATCGAGCATTGTGTGAAAAAAATTGCCCTAAGTGTCTAAGGGGACATGTTCCTACCCTAAGTTGGTTTCACACAAAAATCCCAGGTCTGAAAGATCAAAATAAACACATGAAACGCACAAGATGACATTTAATCAACAGAACTCATAAAATCGGGATAAATTCACAAAATGGTCTAAAAAGTCAACAAAGTCAAACATTCATGTTTTTTGGCATTTTCATGTTCACATATTTATTCCATGTTAAATAAAATAAAAATCCAAAGATGAAAATCAAAAATGGAAGTTTTAAAAGAAAACATTAAAAAAAAATGCCTTTTTCTTAAAAGGAAAAACACAAATGGGGAAGATGGGATTCGAACCCCTCCCCTTGGCATTTCAACTCAGCGCGCCCACCACTGGGCTGTGAGTCACTTGGTGACACAAGCTTGCTTCCAAGTCAAAATAAACAAAGCAATAATTTAAAATCTAAAATGCGCGCGCCCTGGCACCATCTTCATCCCCAAAATCAAATATGTTTTTTCAAACTTTAGCAACATATACCTTCCTCTATAGTGAACGAAATCAAATGAAATAAAAACCAATGTTCATCTATTTCATGTGCTTAAAACAACCATGGTCACGAAATTCAAAATGGTGCACTGTACACAAAGATACATCGTGGTGAACATAGAAACCCTAACTCCCTAGCAGCAAAACTCAAAACCACACACAAGCAAAATTGGATACAAATAGGCATTCAATCATGTTCAGGGGGTTGAATATAGCATTTCTCATTCACACATTAAGTCATGAAAAACCATTCTATCAAGCATTTCGAAAGCAAGTTGCTAACCTGAACAGGGCAATGTTGAATGTGATGTTGGAGGTGCTTTTAATGATGCTAGATGATCCCTTTAGCTCCTTTGATGCTCCAGGAATGTAATGCCATTGAGAGTTTGCCTTAAAACCTCCTCAACTGTTCTAGCCAATTCAAGTTGCAAGTGTGAAAACGTGAGATTTGGATATGATAATTTGATGATTACAGATGTGATTTTCTGCCTACAATAGCTTCTACTTGTTATATGGAAGGTGTTTGAATGGATGGTTTGCAAGGGACTTGGGGAAAATATGATTTTTGAAAATTTGGATTTTGGAGTAGAAAGTGAATTTTTGCAATGGTGAGCTTGTTCTATTGGTTTGTTAGCAGTTTTTTGGAAGAAAAGGCCAAGGATGTGTATGTGTATCAATGAAATTTTCTGGCTTGGTTGGTGTAATATGATGAAGATGATAGTGGAAAGGCAAATGGCTAGGTTTTATCCCTTTGTAGCAATGTGCTTTGTGTGGCTGCAATAGAAATGCCAAGCACAGTGGTTTTCAAAAATGAGAATGCCCTCTCAACTTGCCTAGGCCAAAAATGATTTTTGTGTGATGCTCTTGCTGCTACTGTCCTGGTTTTGATGACAGGAAAAGTGTAAAGTGGCCAAGTGATTTTGTTTTAGGATGAGTGATGAAAGGTTTATGCTGTGCTGCTAGCAAGCTTTTGAAACATGGCCAAAATGCAGTTAGGTGGTTTTAGAGATTAGAGGAAGTTGGTTAGGTTTTGTTGGTTTTGGACAGAAGAAGTGAGATGCACACTGAGAGTGAGTTGGAATGAGTGTGAAAGGGCAAGTTGCAAGGGTTTGTCTGCAGGATATTGACTTTTGATGCTGCAGGGTTATGTTGGTTAGGTCATGTTATGCTGGTTGTGGCAAGGCAATTGTGATGCAAAACAAGGGTTGTCACTTGGATGCTTTCTTGACAGAGAAAATCCAAAGCCAATAGCAAGCAAAGATCATGTTGGAAAGTGAGTGAAGGTTTGTTTGTGGTAATGGCCAGGTTTGAATTATTTAGGAACTTGGACAGACAATGCAAAGTGGCCAAGGGCAAGTTAGGTTTAGTGTTTTTTAAGGCTTTTAAGATGCAGGATGGCAGGGTGAGGTTCTTGACTGGTTTTTCATGGCCAGGTTAGTTTGTTGTGCTTGTAAGGTCTTGAGGATGCAGTGCCAAGGGTGTTTGCTGCAGAGTTTGGACAGATGAATCTTGGCCAAGAATGAAGTGTTTTTTCTTTAGAGAAAAGGAAAGTCTGTTGGTCTTGTGGTTTTTTGTGGCTGCTGTAGCAGGGTTTTGATTTTTAACAATTGCCAAGGTTTTGTTTTGCCTGCTGCAGTGTTGTGACAGAAAAATGCCAAGGGTTTTGTGGTTTGTTATGACAGGAAAGGGAATGCTAGGCAAGGCTAGGGAAGTTAACAAATTTTGAGGAATGGCCAAGGCAAGGTGAATGGTTGGCTTGCTGCTAGCAAGCTTGTTGGCAAGGCAAGGTTTTAACACACAAGGCAAGGCTCAAGTTTGGTTCTTTGTGAGTTTTGTTTGATAGCAAATGACAAATGTAAAGGATGAGGTTTTTGGAGTGAATGAAATTTGATGGTTGTGTAGGTTGGCAAGGCAGTGATGGATCTATTGCTGTTTCATGACAGAAAACAGGATGGTGGACTGCTGCTAGGTTGTTGTGACAGGCCAAAGGTTGTATTCTTTTTGTTGTAGCAGGTTTTGGCAAGGTTTGGTTTGACAAAAAAATGAGAGATTGGCAGGACTGTTGGTTCTGTTATGCTGGTTTTGAGGCAAGGCCAAGGGTGTGTGCAAGTTTGAGAATCACCATCAGAAAAAATGAAGAGCTGTTGTTGGTCTTATGACAGGAAAATTGAGGGTGGGAGTCTGCTGTTTTTTTGAAGTTGCTAATGTGGTTTGGACAGAAAACCTGGAATGTCCACAGCAAAGGTGAGCTAGGCTTTTTGTTGGTTTTAGAAAAATAGCCAGAGTGAGGCTTGAGAGAAAATGAGAGGACCAAGGGTTTTTTGCTGATTTTTCTGCTGTTGGCTGCTGTTTTTGTTATGTTGGCTAGTTGACAGGATTTCAGAATGATGAAATGGTAAAGGGAGACTTGGGAGAAAAAATGAGAGGACAGGTGTTTGGTCTTTAGGGTATTTTGTTAACTGTTTTAGAAATGCCAAGCAAACTGAAAATGCAAAAAGCAAAGCTGAATGCAGCTCTTGGATTTGTGAGTTTTGCAAGGCAGGTTTTTTTCTTCTTGAGTTTTGACAGCAAAAACACAAAATGGCCAGGTGAGTTATTTGGAAACTTATGACAGAAAATCAAAAATGCATAAGATGTGATCCTCTTTAGCATCCAAGAGCCAAAAGGTTTTTTTTTTGTTCTGTGTTCGATTGTGGCTGCAAAATGGTGTTTGCAATGTGACAGACAATCATGGCTTGGGTCTGCTATCAGCAGTACCAAGCAGGGCAAGGCTTATGCTTTTGGATGCTTTGACAGCCAATTGGAAATGCCACAGTAAGGTGAGATGTTTTGAGGATTGGTGAAGAGTGTTTTCTGTGGTCTTGTGCAGCCTTGTGTATCAAAAATGGCAGAAAAATGTGCCTCACCATGCTGCTAGGTCTGCTGTTGGACAGTACAAATTAAGGTGTGGAAGCATGGATGGATGATTGTAAAGTACTCATCTTCCAACTCTTAAGCAAGTGAGGCATGGCTATATGTACAATTGGTTATTTGGCTGCATAATGAGGCTCTAATGACAGAAGAAATGTTGCATAATTGCTGTCCTTTTGAGGTACAAGGCAAGGCATGGACAAGTATGGTGCATTTATACCTTTCTTGTAATTCAAGCAACCAAGTATAGATTCAAATGTGCTGCATAATTTGACTTTGCAAACACATTCTAAATGACATTTATGAGCTGTTCCAATTGGCCAAATGCTGAAAAAATGTTTGAGTCAAAAAGTCAACTCTTGGTCAAACTTACATTTAAATGAAAAAGGTCAAAATATGCCATTTTGATTGGTGAAGTTTTGGCCCATGAAATTTATATTTTTGGAAAGAGGGGATCAAATGTGACTTGTAGAAAAAAACCCCACCAAAATTGGCCAAACGGTTTGGGAGATATGGCCCTTTGAAGTTCAAGATTTTCTGAAATCGATTCGATCATAACTTGCCAACCACACATGGGAATTGAGAGTTCTAGGACTTTTTGGAAATGGGAGAACAAGATCTTCAACTTTCATGTTGGGCAAAAATTCATTTGAGGCTTGTATCATGATGTAAGTTTGAGGATCAAAACTTTCCATTTTTAGTAAGTTTCAGTTACAGGCCCAGTTTCCATTTTGGGAAATTTATGATCTGGCTTCAAATTCTTCCATGATGGTGTTTGGCATGATATATGATGACTATTTGGACATGAATGAACTCTCACAAACCAATTCCAATCATCAAATCACTGATTAAATGGACAGTTGACCAACAGTTGACTTTTAGGGTTTCTGACTGATTATGCATTGACTGATGAATTCCAAACCCTAATTCCTTGAGGACTTGACTTCAAATGATGTCCCAAGTTGCATGAACTCTTGATTATTGACCATGGTGCCCAAATTCCACAAGAATGACCACCATCCACTGCTTTGACTGACAGTTGACTTTTTAGGGTTTTTGACTGTCTGGGCATGAACTGCTGACCTCTGAGCCTTCAACCCTTGACCAAAATACCTCCAACAGACCTCCGAGCCATGTGAACTTGTTGGACAAACCCTAAGGCCTTGGTTCAATGAGAAATTCCTTTGCTTGCTTGGTTGACTGATCAGGAGATTAGTTTGACCTAATTCTTGATTGCTTGCTCTTGAGGCAACTGAGGGACAATGCAATGCTATGCAATGGACCATGATATGCCATGACCTAATGTGAAAATGTATGCATGATGATGGGTGCAAATTTGAGGTGCTACAGCTGCCCCTATTCAATCAGCTGGGAACCCGAATGGATGAGAGCAACGGCTGTCAGACTTTCAGGGTAAACAGGGATTGAATACCAAGAACCGAAGAATTTGCACAATACAGGGATCCACCAATGGAAACGTCCACTGGGATTTGATATTTATTGCTGGGTATATATATTTTTTGGTTTTCAAAGGGTATGGCCACATCCAGACATCACAACGATGACGAATGGGAATATAAATCACAACTAGATGCCAACGGACAACTAGGAAAAACTCGACGTTTACTAAGACCAACGGAGAGGTAACCAGACATTAATGAATGACTGGAAGGGATACAACCATACGTTAACGGACGAAATGGGAAAAACTCAACGTTTACCAAGACCAACGGAGAGGTAACCAGACATTAATGAATGACTGGAAGGGATACAACCATACGTCAACGGACGAAATGGGAAAAACTCAACGTTTACCAAGACCAACGGAGAGGTAACCAACTGGGGACGACCAGGAAAAACTCGACGTTTATCGAAACCAACGGAGAGGTAACCAACTGGGGACGACCAGGAAAAACTCGACGTTTATCGAAACCAACGGAGAGGTAACCAGACATTAATGAATGACTGGGGAGACTCGACCAGACATCAACGGATGAATGGGAGAAAACTCGACGTTTACAGACATCGGAAGATGATGTTTACAGACACCAAAAGGATCGACCAGACATTTACAGATGAATGGGAATACTCGACGTTTACAGACATCGAAAGATGATGTTTACAGACACCAAAAAGATCGACCAGACATTTACAGATGAATGGGAAGACTCGACGTTTACAGACATCGAAAGATGATGTTTACAGACACCAAAAAGATCGACCAGACATTTACAGATGAATGGGAGTACTCGACGTTTACAGACATCGAAAGATGATGTTTACAGACACCAAAAAGATCGACCAGACATTTACAGATGAATGGGAATAAGAGAAACACAACCAGACGTCGACGGATGACTGGGAAAAACTCGTCGTTTATCGAAACCAACGGAGAGGTAAGTCCACATGGGGAGGGTACAACTAGACATCACCGGATAACTAGGAAAAACTCGACGTTTATCGACACCAACGGAGAGGAGGATACTTCACTTGGGAAGGAGGACACAACCAAATCATCAACGGATGATCGGGAAAAACTCGACGTTTATCGACACCAACGGAGAGGAGAATACTTCGCTTGGGAGAGTGAACACAACCAAATCATCAACGGATGATCGGGAAAAACTCGACGTTTATCGACACCAACGGAGAGGAGGATACTTCACTTGGGAAGGAGGACACAACCAAATCATCAACGGATGATTGGGAAAAACTCGACGTTTATCGACACCAACGGAGAGGAGTAATCTTCACTAGGGAAGGGATAGCGACGTTACGAACATCGAAAGAGGATGTTTACCGACATCAAAAGAAGACCAGACACTTACGCATGACTGGAAATCACCGAAAGATGGTGTTTACCGACACCAAAGAAGACCAGACACGGGTGCTGACAGGGTATACTGACATTCTCAAGATGACAGGGCTAGGCTGAACACTTGCAGGGGGCCTCACTAGGGAGAAACAAACTTTCTTGTCACCAACAGGTGAGGAAATAAACCTCTGTGGGGATTATAAACACCAAATGTTGACTGGAGTAACTGTAGCCAATGCGTTGTACAGGTTGAACAAAAATCCGTTTCTGCAGGGAATACGGTTTGATGGGGTTTCGAACACATGAATGCATATGTTTGAATTTTTCTATGGCGTAATGCTCCATTTAGGAATGGAAATGCTACGCGATTTTTGAAGATGCGATGATTACTACATGCAAAATGCAAATGCACCCTGGCTAGGGAGCCAAAATGATCAGATACTCTGACTCCGTGGGGAGACTCCTCTTGGGGAAATATTCTGCGGGGAGCTCTGCTTGAGGAATGGTGAAGCAACTTCACACTCATGTTGAAGAATAGCACTGCTGCTGGGAAAAGGTAAACTCCGCTGGGGATACAAATATCAGTCTACTACAGAAACCCGTCCAATCCACTGGTAGGATGAACTCTGCTGGAGAAATAAATGCTATTCCATTAGGGACGACCCAACCAATCCATATGTAGGAGAACCACTGCTGGAGGAATAAATGCTATTCCATTAGGGACGACCCAACCAATCCATATGTAGGAGAACCACTGCTGGAGGTGTATTTCATGAGACCCGCTCCACTCGGGGAACTTGCTGAGGAAAAACCACACCATTCTGCTGAGGAGAACGATCCTAGTGGAGAGAACAACCATAGTGGCGAGAGTAACAACTCTGTCGAGGATGATGACACGTCATATCATACTGGAGATGAATTCCCACAAACCTGCTTGGGATAAGCACTCACAGCCATACTGGAGGTAACAGCATCACAAAACCAATTGTTGGGGAACACACCTACAGTCTACTGATAAACTCCACTAGGGGACTCCCGGGGAAAATAGCTGCCAGGCGCTCAGCGGGGATTCTCAACTGGGGAAATCTGCAAGCACAGGCCTGCTGGGGAGAAGCAATCCTTAACTCTGTTGGGGAAAGAAGGTATTGTCCACAGGTATCTCTGCAGGGGAAATAACTCTGATAGCTTCAATACCGGTTTGGGCCGGGACGTGATGACCTTCAGGCTTGCTGAGGAGACAACGATCTCGAATCTGCCAGGGAGATCACACTCTCAATCCTCCGGGGAGATACAGCTTGTTTGACAGGGATGTCGGTCGACTTGTTGAACACTGGTATCCATCATCCACCCATAGTGTCGACTTTCCACTTTTAAGAACTCTCAGACTCTTCTGGACTTTTCTGCTCCATCATCTTGTATTCCAAATCACGTCCGTACTCCACGGGGATCGAACTCCTGGTATTCATACAAACTTTTCGATCATCAGACTTTGAAGAGTCTTCTTTATTAATTTTCCAGGACCGTCGTAGTAATCCTTTACTGTCTTTTCACCGTTCGACTATTCCTTGCCCCTGATTTGGACTCTGAGGGGATCTCTTGTCAAAAAGGTTTCAAATCACCACTGACAAGTGAATGAATATATCCAACAGTACTTGCACAAGAGATCGTCAGATAAAAAACGTGCCCCAGGTATGCCCCATGATAAAGCTCAAACAGCACTCTCCTGGGGATGCCCCACAATAGAGCTAATAGGGACTTGGAGGGAGAAATGTTGCACTACTGGGGACATGAAGATGAACATCTTCAAACAACACTGCGTCGGGCAACTTCACTGAGGAGAGACCATATGAGGTTCTGCAGGACAAAGATACAGTCATGCTCGAGATACGAACAATTGTCTTACCTGTTGGCGATCATACCACCCCCGGGAGAGCACTGTGGGTCTCCTAAGTATCTTTCCGTCATTGTGAAGGTTCACTTTGTTTAAGAACAATTTTTTTTGAAAAATTTGTTTATTTTGAAAACAATGATACTTTATCAATTAAAACATGCAAAACGTTTGTTGAGTTGAAACAAATAAGAATGCAAATAATTGGATAAAAGCTCAAATTGATGTGATGGAATGGTAGTCTGCAAAGGGCGAGACTCCATGGATCTGTACAAGTTTGAAATCGGTGATATATATTGGAGAGGGCTACATTGAACATAATGACCTTTCCTCTACCATTCTGAATTTTCGATGTATTCAAAGTTTCAGTCGACGACGAATCGAGAATCCCTGACGGATGACAGATATAGAGCGCAGTCTTGTCAAGATGCAGTTACTTGCCAAATCCCTAATTTTTGCCTAGATTGCCCCAGTGTGAGGTGTTCAATCTAGCGGGATGCAAATTCTTTTTTTCAATGTCTCTAACTTTTGCCTGGATCGCCCTTTCGGGTTTTCAATCCACCGAGATGCTCCCTTTTGCCTAAGTCGCCCTTTGGGGTGTTCAACTTAGCGAGCTGTTTGCTTTTTTTCTTTGTTTTTAGGCGAAGTATTTCTTGACTGCATCGGGAATTCACAGGACGAGTGAACTTCTCCATCCATTGTTGTAAGTTCCGAACACTGCCTGAAAAGGCTCTCTTGAAGACATATGGACGTTCTTAGCTTGGAGTCCACTTGCCCCTGGAATCGGGCACGAAAGACAAGACTTTCTTGAGCACAGGGTCCCTCGGAACACACGAGGCTTGATCTTCTTGTCGAATGCTTTCTTCACTCTCTGCTGATATGACTGGCCATGACACATGGCAGTTGATCTCTTCTTTTCGATTGAATTCAGCATCAGTCAACTTGGGACTTTGAGGGTGCCGTTTTTCTTGTTTCTTTCTTTCTTTTTTCTTTCTTTTGATTTGGATTTCTTTTGATTTGGTTTTGCACCCTCCTCTTTCTTTTCTTTTTTTCTCTTCTTTTTTTTTTATAATGCCCCAGTTGGCTGTTCTGCTGATTCTCGAGATGCAGCTGAGTGATCTTCTTTTCTTGCTCAAGAGGTCGGGAAATCTCATCAGGAATCCCTTCAACATCATCTTCGTCCGCTTCGAATACAGGGAATTCAAAATTGGGAGATGACGTCCGATCACTATGTTCAATGGGTTTGAGAAACAACCTGCATAAAGATTTAGAGATGAAAAGCTTTTTGAAAAACAAACAAGACAATCGTTATGCAGATGAAAAGACTGCTTTTATTCCTGTTTTTAAAGGTTTTTTGTGATCACCAATTTCATGCAAAAAGCGAAAAGGGAAAACAAATGGAAAAACAAATGTTTAACATGAATTATTTGAATGAAAATATCATTGCACAAAATGTTGCCAACAATGTCATCACTTCTCCTTTTGGCATGGGAGAAGGGTTTTTAAACAAAGTGTTTATTACAAAGACTTATGAACAACTGTAGGCAAGCCCACAGTGACCCAATTGTGGCAGACACCACCAGGAATGGTGAAATTGTTCAAGTCCTCTGCGTCCTCTTCCAAGATAGCAGCATCCTCTTCTTCAGGTTGATCGTCATGGACGAATCCTCCACTCTTGAACAAATCTTGCTCATTAAGTGCCCCAGAACAGTAGCCAATACCAGCCCGGGATCGGTTAACCAGGAATAAATCCATCAACAGTACAAAGTCTGGCAAATATCTCTCTGAGTTCACAATTCTCTTGCTCAGGATGATCCATCCATCTGGCAGAGATGGCTCTGGTATAATACCGGCAAAGTGCGTCTTCAAAATAAATGAAGATCGCAGGGTCAGACCACAGGACAGGAGACCGGAACAGAACCTGCTGATGCAAATGATGCATGAAGTGTTTATGCATATGCTTGTTTTTATTTCAAAGGAACTCGAGGGTTTTATTTGCAAACTTTGAAATATTTAGCATTTTGATCATATATGAGAATATCTCCTCAGATATATCAGGTGAAAAAATTTTCCCGGTTTTTTCATGTTTTGCAATTTTTTGCAAATAAACTCCTTTGAGTTCCTTGAAAATTTTCTTTTTTGATTTTTTTTCTGATTTTTTCATTGCGTTTCCTTTGAAAAATAAATATGCTATGATGCAAATGATGCAGACTGGACTGGCTGGTTGTGCAAACTCTGACTAGGTCGAAGCTTCAGTCAAGATCAGAACATAAATCCAACTTATGGTCAAACTGATCACACTGTTGTCTGAACTAGAGTCACCAACAGAACCAAGTCACCAACAGAACCGAGTCACCAACGGTACCTGTAATGAATAACCCTTCCCCACTCACGGGTGTAGTCTAGGCCAGGGTAAAGCTGAGAGAAACGCAGCATAAATAACCTTTCGCAGAAATACTATCATATACACACCCGAAGTATGTAACGACAGTATCCCACCAGGGTCTGAACTGCTCGTGATATCAATGCTCCGCTAAGTGGCGCCATACCACCCGCTTCCCATGAATCACTCTATTCCTAATCATCCTAGATTTTCACTCATGGTCTGGGTATTGGACCTTTTACCTCAAGTAACTCCCACCCCAACAGAGAGAAACAGATAACCAGCAGATGAATATGAATAAATGCAAACATCAATGCACATAATAAATGCAAACAGTAAATGCAAATATATACAAATGAATGCAATAATAAAAAAAAACAGCACAAAGCAACCAAAACCCTAACCTAGAGAGCGCTAGGAGAGACTCGCTCAGGGAAGATGGACCAGCACAGGTCAACTTCTCTATATCCCCAGCAGAGTCGCCAGCTGTCGCATCGCGCGAAAAACCGGCGGGAAAAGAAAGAAACAACAGAGCCGCCACCGTGCGTTATTTATCCCAAAAGAGGGAAAGGAAACGCTCAGAGTAAACCTGGGAAAGAACATGGTCTCGCGACCAAAGAGTATGGGTTCGGGAGTCGGTTATGCGAAGGGAAGGTATTAGCACCCCTACGCATCCGTAGTACTCTACGGGATCCACACACAAAAGGAAGGAAAATTGGTTGCTAAACACTGCTCAAACTCACACACACTGGCTGAAAGAGACAAAAGAAAATGACTGAAACTGACTCGGCAGGATACCGCATCCTGGGCCTACTTAGTCTATCAGGCATAGACATCAGAGTCGAAGTAGTTCGGACTGGGGAAACGACACATGCTCGCTAGGATATCGCATCCTATGCATACGTATCTTCTCGGACGAGAGAAGAATCAGAGCATTCGTAGCTCGGCTGACACGCACACAAACAAAACTAGGCCAAGGCAAACGTGGAGCCTGAATGCCAATCACTGGACTTACATCAGCATCCGAACCAAAATACACTCAAGAAGGCAAACATGGAGCCTGAATGCCAACTGCTGGACTTACATCAGCATCCGAACCAAACACACGCACACTGGAACCCAAATGCCACTCGATGGACTTACATCAGCTTCCAAGCACACAACAACACAACAAGTTGATAGGGAGTCGGGGACTCAGCCTATAACTGTCAAACACACTCAAACAGACAGACAGCAAATGCTAAGGAGTCAAGGACTCGAGCCTAGCAAAGGTCAGACAACTCACACAAAAAAGAAAAAGGGCGCCCGGAGAGATCAGCTCAATCTCCTGCCTACATACTTCATCTGGTATGAAGATCAGGGCGATGTAGTTCCCCTACGCAGGGATAAAGGACTAGCCTAACCAGATAACAGAGGGAGACACAACTCTAGGGAGACTACGACTCGAGCCTAGATGTTGTCATGCGAAATCAACCCTAAGTTATGGTTTCTAGCTAAATGGCACAAGGGCCAACCTATCCTAAGTATGGCTCACACAGGAAGCAAGCCACACACACTTAACTTGCACAGGAAGCAAGCCAAGCAAAACCTAACTTGCACAGGAAGCAAGTCTAAACTAATCCTAACTTGCACAGGAAGCAAGTCAAACAATCCTATCTTGCACAGGAAGCAAGTCAAACAATCCTATCTTGCACAGGAAGCAAGTCAAACAATCCTACAAGCACAGATAGCACACGCTATACACAAACAAGTGGCTCAAACAAGGGTTAGGTTTTAGTCAAGGGGTCATATCAACCTCAACAAACAAACCTCTGGAACGGGGTGAATGTGCTCTTAACCTTGCCATTGAGGGGCTAAGGTGAAGCAGATGAAAGGTGAGTGAAGGTAAGACTTCACGGCTCTTATCCCTGGCCAGGGAGAGCTCAAGACAAGAATGTGTGGGTTCAGAAAGTGGGAACCCTTCTACACATTTGAAACTGACTCAACTGTGCAATTGCACAAGATCTTGGGTTTGTATCTGTAATGCATCAACATAGTGGTGTGCGCAAAGCAGATGACACACTGAATAGTGGGGGATAGATTGCATATCCCTACCTTCCACCAATTGCCTCTTCACTTAGGAGGTCTTTGACTCTATGCAAGGACAAAATTAAACAATCACAAACATTGCCTCTTAAGGAGGACTTCAGCCAGTTGCCTGGCCAAGTAACAGGCCAGGTCTTCCAGACTACATGAAGTAAAAGAGACATACCTCAATGCAAATTACTTATACAAGCAAAGCAAAGCAAAAAGTTCACAAAGAACTAAGCAACTAAAGCACCTGAAACAGTCAAGCAGATGTTAGTATACAACTTTAAACAAAACAAACAGAAACAGACAACAATAGTCCATTAGGGGCACATGGATGTGCAAGGCATGAGGCTTATGGCATGTGAGCCAGGCCACCTACAAAACAAAGAGGTTAGACAATGATACTTGAGCAAGCTCAGCCAAAGGAATTGGTCACAATGGCCATTTGATGGTCAACCTGAAATCACAAACTCAAAGGTGAGTAGCAGGACCACTAGGGCAAGCCTAGGGTCAAAAGTGAATGAGAAAGTCAAGACAGCAAGGGTCAAGTATCCAAAATCATATTCAAACCATTAGGAAACAAAACCAATTGGGTTCACATCCATATCAATCACTATCATCATTTCGTGAGCCATTTAGGTCAAAGCATGGCAAACAGAAGCTCATAGAAGTCAACAGCAAGACTTATCTCAAAAGCAATCTAAACATTTTCCAAAAATCATCAAATAAATCATGATCAAACCTAACACATAGCATGGTAAGCATGTCAAATTTTATCCCATTTGGGCAAGTTTAGGAGGTCAAAAAAAACATTTAATCGGGACTTTGTCAAAATTAAATCGAGCATTGTGTGAAAAAAATTGCCCTAAGTGTCTAAGGGGACATGTTCCTACCCTAAGTTGGTTTCACACAAAAATCCCAGGTCTGAAAGATCAAAATAAACACATGAAACGCACAAGATGACATTTAATCAACAGAACTCATAAAATCGGGATAAATTCACAAAATGGTCTAAAAAGTCAACAAAGTCAAACATTCATGTTTTTTGGCATTTTCATGTTCACATATTTATTCCATGTTAAATAAAATAAAAATCCAAAGATGAAAATCAAAAATGGAAGTTTTAAAAGAAAACATTAAAAAAAAATGCCTTTTTCTTAAAAGGAAAAACACAAATGGGGAAGATGGGATTCGAACCCCTCCCCTTGGCATTTCAACTCAGCGCGCCCACCACTGGGCTGTGAGTCACTTGGTGACACAAGCTTGCTTCCAAGTCAAAATAAACAAAGCAATAATTTAAAATCTAAAATGCGCGCGCCCTGGCACCATCTTCATCCCCAAAATCAAATATGTTTTTTCAAACTTTAGCAACATATACCTTCCTCTATAGTGAACGAAATCAAATGAAATAAAAACCAATGTTCATCTATTTCATGTGCTTAAAACAACCATGGTCACGAAATTCAAAATGGTGCACTGTACACAAAGATACATCGTGGTGAACATAGAAACCCTAACTCCCTAGCAGCAAAACTCAAAACCACACACAAGCAAAATTGGATACAAATAGGCATTCAATCATGTTCAGGGGGTTGAATATAGCATTTCTCATTCACACATTAAGTCATGAAAAACCATTCTATCAAGCATTTCGAAAGCAAGTTGCTAACCTGAACAGGGCAATGTTGAATGTGATGTTGGAGGTGCTTTTAATGATGCTAGATGATCCCTTTAGCTCCTTTGATGCTCCAGGAATGTAATGCCATTGAGAGTTTGCCTTAAAACCTCCTCAACTGTTCTAGCCAATTCAAGTTGCAAGTGTGAAAACGTGAGATTTGGATATGATAATTTGATGATTACAGATGTGATTTTCTGCCTACAATAGCTTCTACTTGTTATATGGAAGGTGTTTGAATGGATGGTTTGCAAGGGACTTGGGGAAAATATGATTTTTGAAAATTTGGATTTTGGAGTAGAAAGTGAATTTTTGCAATGGTGAGCTTGTTCTATTGGTTTGTTAGCAGTTTTTTGGAAGAAAAGGCCAAGGATGTGTATGTGTATCAATGAAATTTTCTGGCTTGGTTGGTGTAATATGATGAAGATGATAGTGGAAAGGCAAATGGCTAGGTTTTATCCCTTTGTAGCAATGTGCTTTGTGTGGCTGCAATAGAAATGCCAAGCACAGTGGTTTTCAAAAATGAGAATGCCCTCTCAACTTGCCTAGGCCAAAAATGATTTTTGTGTGATGCTCTTGCTGCTACTGTCCTGGTTTTGATGACAGGAAAAGTGTAAAGTGGCCAAGTGATTTTGTTTTAGGATGAGTGATGAAAGGTTTATGCTGTGCTGCTAGCAAGCTTTTGAAACATGGCCAAAATGCAGTTAGGTGGTTTTAGAGATTAGAGGAAGTTGGTTAGGTTTTGTTGGTTTTGGACAGAAGAAGTGAGATGCACACTGAGAGTGAGTTGGAATGAGTGTGAAAGGGCAAGTTGCAAGGGTTTGTCTGCAGGATATTGACTTTTGATGTTGCAGGGTTATGTTGGTTAGGTCATGTTATGCTGGTTGTGGCAAGGCAATTGTGATGCAAAACAAGGGTTGTCACTTGGATGCTTTCTTGACAGAGAAAATCCAAAGCCAATAGCAAGCAAAGATCATGTTGGAAAGTGAGTGAAGGTTTGTTTGTGGTAATGGCCAGGTTTGAATTATTTAGGAACTTGGACAGACAATGCAAAGTGGCCAAGGGCAAGTTAGGTTTAGTGTTTTTTAAGGCTTTTAAGATGCAGGATGGCAGGGTGAGGTTCTTGACTGGTTTTTCATGGCCAGGTTAGTTTGTTGTGCTTGTAAGGTCTTGAGGATGCAGTGCCAAGGGTGTTTGCTGCAGAGTTTGGACAGATGAATCTTGGCCAAGAATGAAGTGTTTTTTCTTTAGAGAAAAGGAAAGTCTGTTGGTCTTGTGGTTTTTTGTGGCTGCTGTAGCAGGGTTTTGATTTTTAACAATTGCCAAGGTTTTGTTTTGCCTGCTGCAGTGTTGTGACAGAAAAATGCCAAGGGTTTTGTGGTTTGTTATGACAGGAAAGGGAATGCTAGGCAAGGCTAGGGAAGTTAACAAATTTTGAGGAATGGCCAAGGCAAGGTGAATGGTTGGCTTGCTGCTAGCAAGCTTGTTGGCAAGGCAAGGTTTTAACACACAAGGCAAGGCTCAAGTTTGGTTCTTTGTGAGTTTTGTTTGATAGCAAATGACAAATGTAAAGGATGAGGTTTTTGGAGTGAATGAAATTTGATGGTTGTGTAGGTTGGCAAGGCAGTGATGGATCTATTGCTGTTTCATGACAGAAAACAGGATGGTGGACTGCTGCTAGGTTGTTGTGACAGGCCAAAGGTTGTATTCTTTTTGTTGTAGCAGGTTTTGGCAAGGTTTGGTTTGACAAAAAAATGAGAGATTGGCAGGACTGTTGGTTCTGTTATGCTGGTTTTGAGGCAAGGCCAAGGGTGTGTGCAAGTTTGAGAATCACCATCAGAAAAAATGAAGAGCTGTTGTTGGTCTTATGACAGGAAAATTGAGGGTGGGAGTCTGCTGTTTTTTTGAAGTTGCTAATGTGGTTTGGACAGAAAACCTGGAATGTCCACAGCAAAGGTGAGCTAGGCTTTTTGTTGGTTTTAGAAAAATAGCCAGAGTGAGGCTTGAGAGAAAATGAGAGGACCAAGGGTTTTTTGCTGATTTTTCTGCTGTTGGCTGCTGTTTTTGTTATGTTGGCTAGTTGACAGGATTTCAGAATGATGAAATGGTAAAGGGAGACTTGGGAGAAAAAATGAGAGGACAGGTGTTTGGTCTTTAGGGTATTTTGTTAACTGTTTTAGAAATGCCAAGCAAACTGAAAATGCAAAAAGCAAAGCTGAATGCAGCTCTTGGATTTGTGAGTTTTGCAAGGCAGGTTTTTTTCTTCTTGAGTTTTGACAGCAAAAACACAAAATGGCCAGGTGAGTTATTTGGAAACTTATGACAGAAAATCAAAAATGCATAAGATGTGATCCTCTTTAGCATCCAAGAGCCAAAAGGTTTTTTTTTTGTTCTGTGTTCGATTGTGGCTGCAAAATGGTGTTTGCAATGTGACAGACAATCATGGCTTGGGTCTGCTATCAGCAGTACCAAGCAGGGCAAGGCTTATGCTTTTGGATGCTTTGACAGCCAATTGGAAATGCCACAGTAAGGTGAGATGTTTTGAGGATTGGTGAAGAGTGTTTTCTGTGGTCTTGTGTATCAAAAATGGCAGAAAAATGTGCCTCACCATGCTGCTAGGTCTGCTGTTGGACAGTACAAATTAAGGTGTGGAAGCATGGATGGATGATTGTAAAGTACTCATCTTCCAACTCTTAAGCAAGTGAGGCATGGCTATATGTACAATTGGTTATTTGGCTGCATAATGAGGCTCTAATGACAGAAGAAATGTTGCATAATTGCTGTCCTTTTGAGGTACAAGGCAAGGCATGGACAAGTATGGTGCATTTGTACCTTTCTTGTAATTCAAGCAACCAAGTATAGATTCAAATGTGCTGCATAATTTGACTTTGCAAACACATTCTAAATGACATTTATGAGCTGTTCCAATTGGCCAAATGCTGAAAAAATGTTTGAGTCAAAAAGTCAACTCTTGGTCAAACTTACATTTAAATGAAAAAGGTCAAAATATGCCATTTTGATTGGTGAAGTTTTGGCCCATGAAATTTATATTTTTGGAAAGAGGGGATCAAATGTGACTTGTAGAAAAAAACCCCACCAAAATTGGCCAAACGGTTTGGGAGATATGGCCCTTTGAAGTTCAAGATTTTCTGAAATCGATTCGATCATAACTTGCCAACCACACATGGGAATTGAGAGTTCTAGGACTTTTTGGAAATGGGAGAACAAGATCTTCAACTTTCATGTTGGGCAAAAATTCATTTGAGGCTTGTATCATGATGTAAGTTTGAGGATCAAAACTTTCCATTTTTAGTAAGTTTCAGTTACAGGCCCAGTTTCCATTTTGGGAAATTTATGATCTGGCTTCAAATTCTTCCATGATGGTGTTTGGCATGATATATGATGACTATTTGGACATGAATGAACTCTCACAAACCAATTCCAATCATCAAATCACTGATTAAATGGACAGTTGACCAACAGTTGACTTTTAGGGTTTCTGACTGATTATGCATTGACTGATGAATTCCAAACCCTAATTCCTTGAGGACTTGACTTCAAATGATGTCCCAAGTTGCATGAACTCTTGATTATTGACCATGGTGCCCAAATTCCACAAGAATGACCACCATCCACTGCTTTGACTGACAGTTGACTTTTTAGGGTTTTTGACTGTCTGGGCATGAACTGCTGACCTCTGAGCCTTCAACCCTTGACCAAAATACCTCCAACAGACCTCCGAGCCATGTGAACTTGTTGGACAAACCCTAAGGCCTTGGTTCAATGAGAAATTCCTTTGCTTGCTTGGTTGACTGATCAGGAGATTAGTTTGACCTAATTCTTGATTGCTTGCTCTTGAGGCAACTGAGGGACAATGCAATGCTATGCAATGGACCATGATATGCCATGACCTAATGTGAAAATGTATGCATGATGATGGGTGCAAATTTGAGGTGCTACAGCCTGTAGTCCACACACAACCTCATAGTACCTTCTTTCTTCTTAACCAATAACACTGGTGCACCCCACGGTGACACACTCGGACGAATAAATTTCTTATCCAACAGATCTTCCAACTGACTCTTCAATTCAGTTAACTCAACAGCAGACATACGGTACGGAGCCATCGATATCGGCCTAGTACCAGGTACCAAATCAATCGAGAACTCAACTTCACGCTCTGGCGGTAATTCATTCACTTCTTCAGGAAACACATCAGGAAAATCACACACCACAGCTAGATCGCAAATCACCAGTTTATCTTTAGCCTCCAAAGTCGCTAACAGCATAAACAACTCTGCCCCATCTGCTACTGCCTCATTCACTTGCCTCGCTGATAGAAACAAACTCTTTCCTTCCTCACTCTCAGAAAAGATCACAGTCTTATCAAAACAGTTGATAGAAACTCGGTTAAACACCAACCAGTTCATACCCAAGATAACATCGATCTGCACTAGTGGAAGACACACTAGGTCCATCCCAAAGTCTCTACCAAAAATACTCAAAGGACAATTTAAACAAACTGAAGTAGTAGTCACTGAACCCTTCGCAGGAGTATCAATCACCATACTTCCAAGCATCTCAGATATTTCTAACTTAAGTTTCACAGCACAATCCAAAGATATAAAGCAATGAGTCGCACCTGTGTCAATAATAGCTACAAGAGGAAAGCCATTAATATAACACGTACCTCGGATCAAACGATCGTCTGCAAAAGTCTCGGAACCCGATAAAGCAAAGACCTTGCCTCCCGACTGGTTCTCTTTCTTCGGCTTAGGACACTGTGGGCTAATATGACCCACCTCTCCACAGTTGAAACAAGTCATAGTCTTCAACCGGCACTCTGCAGCCAAGTGACCACCTTTGCCACACTTGAAACACTTCTTCTCAACACTGGTACACTCATGGAAACGATGTCCAGCCTGACCACATCTGTAACACTTAGCAGGGGCACTGGAGTCTCCCCCACTAGGCCTCTTCATCCCACTCTGTCTCTGGAAACCTTTGCCAGCTGCATACGGTTTCCCACGATCATTCTGATTCTTGCCTTTCCTATCAACCCTTTGCTGATAGCTCTCTGCTCTAGCCTTGGAATCCTGTTCAAAAATCCTGCAACAGTCAACCAAATCAGAAAACACTCTAATCCGCTGATACCCAATAGCCTGCTTAATCTCGGGACGCAACCCGTTCTCAAACTTCACACATTTTGAAAATTCCCCAGTAGCCTCGTTATAGGGAGTATAATACTTTGACAGCTCTGTGAACTTAGCAGCATACTCAGTAACAGACCTGTTACCCTGTTTCAATTCCAAGAATTCTATCTCTTTCTTTCCTCTGACATCCTCTGGAAAGTACTTCCTCAGGAATCTCTCTCTGAACACCGCCCAAGTGATCTCAGCATTCCTAGCAGCTTCCAACTCAGTGCGGGTAGCAACCCACCAGTCATCTGCTTCTTCTGACAGCATATGCGTACCGAACCTGACCTTCTGGTTATCGGCACACTCAGTCACTCGGAAGATCCTCTCGATCTCCTTCAACCACTTCTGAGCACCATCTGGATCGTATGCTCCCTTGAACATTGGAGGATTGTTCTTCTGGAACTCACTCAGTTGACGAGCAGCTCCCATTCCCACAACATTCGGATTTCCTCCAAGTACTCCAGCTAGCATACCCAGAGCCTCAGCAATGGCAGCATCATCTCTACCTCTTCCAGCCATCTCTATTCTGAAAACCCAACAAGCTAAAACAATAAGTACTGATAGGGTTACACAACACCTATCCCGTACAGGGGAAACAAAATAATTACGACTCGACTCGACCGACTATGCTCTAATACCACTAATGTAACACCCTTCTAAAATACCCCAAATATTTAATTAAAATAGCAATGTATCAATCAGAGTAATTATGCCCTGAAGGGTGTCACACAATCATTTCACACCAATCATCAAAATATCCTGTCATGCTCATTTATTTAATTAAAATAAGACACTTTTGCATAATTCACAGCGGATACGAAATAACAACATTCAAATCATGTACTACATTACATGTAAAGTTGTTCTACAACCAAAGGAAAACATAGTAAAACATCTCATCCCGATGTTACATCTACCAGAGCATGACCCACTAAGGACTACACTAGACTCCCAGGACTAGCTTCTATTCAATCACTGCTCGTTACCTGAAAATATAGTTGTAAGGGTGAGTCCTTCAATCGATATAATAAGCATTATAAAATATCATGTAATGCTAAGTAATATAACACATATCATTACCCTAATCAGATTACACATATTCAGCAACGGCAATATCAACTCATAATCATCACCATCATCATACTCAAACTCAAAACAACCATAAAACACACGTATAATATTGGAATACATCCATTCATATTATACGCCATACACACATACGTTATGCAATGAGACTCCATGCATGCGGTACCGACTATTCGTGAACATATAGTTCAACCTCACCGACCAAATCCAGGTACGGCTACCAAGCTCACTAGTCCCATTCATTTGAGACCTAGTGACTCACATCACTAATTCCTCACCATGGGAATTAGCTACCACCCCAAGGGCTATGCTATGCACGCTAAATCACCTAGCATGCAAACATCAACAACAATTCACAATAACTCATCACTAATTCCTCACCATGGGAATTAGCTACCACCATAAAGGCCACAACATGCATGCTAATCACCTAGCAATGCTACATCATCAACAACAATTCAAGAATAGATATATGCTCACACTCTAAGCCATAAAACAGTCTATTCACCAATGCACACATAACTGATACATTCACAGCATCACGCATACTATCACACATCAGCAGTATTTTATCACATAAGCATATCATATCATGCCAAATAACAACCACAGTATTAGCACACTCTACTAATACCTATACTACTCAAAACAACGGGAAATGATCCCTAATATATCATACATCATCTGCATTACGTTACTCAGCTGAACAGTTAAAAACTGCACAACAACAGCTCAGGAAAATCACAATCCTGCCCATACGCGTATTGCCTAACCCCATACGCGTATGGCCCATCTCCTGACAAAATCCCATACGTGTAACACCATCTCATACGCGTATGCTACGCGTACCACTTCCCCATACGCGTACCAACAGAGACCAATCTACGTTCAAAACATCATCTTCCTCATCCATACGCGTATTGCCTAGTGCCATACGCGTACCAGACCATCTCATACGCGTATTGCCTAGTGCCATACGCGTATGACCAGAAACCAGATTTCCATATCTGCTATGGCTTTCTCTGCTACGAGATCTATCCAATTCAACCTTCTACAGTCCAATTTTACACAATAATCGTTCATATCATCTAACACGAATTATAACCTATTCGATCTCACAACTCCTAACACTATTGCATCTAATTCCTACGAATTTCCTCTCAATTGTAACCCAATTTCGTTCATCCAAAGAGTTCACAATTTCATCATAATCATCCAATTCAGAAGTAAATCAATGGGTTATCACTACCCAGTACATATTATCCCATAATACCCATTAAACGATGATAAACCCCCCTTACCTGAGTTAATCCGGCAAATCTCTGAGCTTCAAGCTTTCCTTCCTCTCTTCAACCCTTGTTCTCTGGATCTTTTTGCCCCTTTTTCCACTTTTCAGTCTCCTTTCCTTTTCACGTGAAAATAACCCTTTTACCAAATGGGACCTTTTCTAAATTCCAACTTTTATTCCAATAATAATAATAATAAAATAATCCAATAATATTAATTCCAATTATTTAATTAAATTAATAAATATATTATTAACTTAAATCAAATAATTATCTTATTTTATCGGGGTGTTACACTCACTCCTTAATCCTCCTCTTAATCACAATTACCAAACATGAGTTGGATTAGCATAATGTGTTTTCTAAGTGCAAGGGCAAAATGGTCCATTCCTAATTAAGCCATGTGACAGCAAGATGACAGCTCAAACAACTTCTATTTGGCATTTGGAGTGTGTTGGCATTGGTCTCATGTCAATTGGCCTTGTAAATCTCAAAATCACATGTTCACACCAAAAATGCAAAAGAAGTCACTTGAAATTTGACTTTTTGCCATGACCATTTTTGATGAATTTTGATCATACACCATTAAAGTGCATGTGAAATGGGGTTTGCTCACAAAAAGATCACCCAAATTGGACATTCCATGTGAAAGTTATGCCACTTTGATTTTAGGCATTTTTGGAAAATGAATGGATCATAACTTGTCAACCATACATGGGAATCTCAAGTTCTTGGACTTTTTAGAAAGGTGAGAACAAGATCTACAACTTTCATGTTGAACAAATTTTCATTTGAAGCTTTTTTGGACATGTAATTTTGTGGTGAAAAACTTTCCATTTTTGGAAACTTCCATTACAAGTCACTTTCTATCTTTGGCAACTTTTCTCCTGATTTTATTTTCTTCATTCTTGATGTTTGAAATGTCAAATGAAACTTGTTTCAACATGAATGAAGTATATCCATCTCTTTCCCACCTCCAAATCCATAAAATCAAGCACAGTTGACCACAGTTGACTTTTTCAGCTGATAGATGAATTTGGCAATGCACTGATCAAGCTGAGCCCCAATCTTCTGATGAAATGGCTCAAGGATGAAACCCTAGCCTCCATAAGCTCAATATAGTCACATGATGATCCCCATATCCATTGTAGACCCCATCTCCTTGCCATGCCCTGATTGGCCCAATGCAGATGATTAGGGTTGACCAGTGGTCAAAACCCTAACCCCAAGGTATCTGATCAATCTCTTGAACCTCTTGGATGACAACAAGACCATGATGATGATGATGTATCATTTCAACCAAGATGAAGCTCAATCTCCTTGAGAAATCAAAAACCCTAATTTGAACCACCATATCCTCAGATGATTAGTGATCCAATCCAATGAAACCCTAGCTTGCATCATGACCTCTTCATCTTCTGATCAAGACCTAGGAGGATGACTTGCACAATGTAACCATATGATATGCAATATGCAATGCCTAATGACCTAAAATGATATGCAACATGTTAAACTAGTCCCAAGAGAGGAGGGCAAATTTTGAGGTGTTACAGCGGGTCTCTCGGAGTAATCAACTTCCTCTCTATCAAAGAGGGATATAATTCTGCGTATGTCATCGGAATAGGATCAAAAGTGATCTTCTTCCTCTCATAACTCGTGATGGATTGATTACTGTTGCGAGGCTGGTAAGCCTGCTGTTGAGGACGATGCTGTTGCTGATATTGCTGAGATGATTATTGATTATTCTTATGCTACTGATATTGCTGATTATCTCTGAAAACAGGCGCTATATGAGCCACCTGGTGCTGATTACCGGCAGGACGCACGGTCTTCCTCTTCACAGAGGGTCTTCTGGATTTCACATGGGATGTCACAACATGTGCATCTCCATCTTTCTTCTTCGCAAACGCCCCATACCGTTTGGCAGAAGAGCCTTGTTCCTTGGTCAGACGTCCTTCTCTAACCCCTTCCTCTAGACGCATCCCCATGTTTACCATCTCGGTGAAGTCAGAAGGAGCGCTAGCAATCATCCGCTCATAATAGAATGAACTCAAGGTCTTCAAAAAGATCTTGGTCATTTCTTTCTCTTCTAGCGGAGGCACAATCTAAGCTGCCAACTCTCGCCACCTCTGGGCGTACTCTTTGAACGTTTCCTTGTCCTTCTGGGACATGGACCTTAGCTGATCTCTATCGGGAGCCATATCCACATTGTATTTGTATTGCTTGACGAAGGCCTCCCCAAGGTCATTGAAGGAACGGATGTTCGCACTATCAAGCCCCATATACCAACGCAGAGCAGCACCAGACAAACTGTCCTGAAAGTAATGGATGAGTAACTGGTCATTATCCGTCTGAGTTGACATCTTCCTGGCATACATGACCAGGTGGCTGAGAGAACAAGTATTCCCTTTGTATTTCTCAAAGTCAGGGACCTTGAATTTCACCGGAATCTTCACATTGGGAACCAAGCAAAGTTCGGCAGCAGACTTGCCAAACAAATCCTTTCCTCTAAGGGTCTTCAATTCCTTGCGCAGCTCAAGAAATTGGTCATTCATAGCGTCCATCTTCTCATGAACATCTGGGCCCTCAGACGGCTCAGAATGATAGATGGTGTCGTCTACCCTAGGCACGGTATGCACGATAGGAGGAGGAATAGCAAGGACCGAGCTAGATGCCGACATGGAAGCAAAAGTCGGAGTAGGGCCCTCAAGCATAAAACTGGGAGGCATCCCCCACGGAAACCCGGCTGGCATAGCTGTCGGAACAAAATGCGCATTGGCTACAGGCACAGTTGAGGAAACAATCTCAGAAATGACTGTCCTTTGGGGAGGAGTTGAAGGCGTTCGAGAAGACTGGCTCTGGGCAGCCAAGAACGATTCCATCAAAGCACTCAGTCTGGCGACTTCCTCCTTGAGTTCATGGTTCTCTTGCTCAAGATGATCCATCAATCTGGAAGAGTTGGCTCTGGTGTAGTACCGGTGAGTCAGCTTGTCTTCAAAATAAATGAAGAGCACAGAGTTAGACCACAAGACCAAAAGCTGGGAACAAAACCTGCTTATGCATATGATGCATGCAATGTTTGTGCATATGATTTTGTTTTTATTTCAAAGGAACTTTAGGGTTTTATTTGCAAATTTTGGAAATATTAAACATTTTATCGCATATGGAAATATCTCATCAAATATATCAGGAGAAAGAAGTACAACATTGTCAATCGTATTACAAGAGAAAAGGAAAATAATCATCCTATGGATCCCTAGGAACAACATCCAAAGCTCGGGACACAGGAAGATAAGATGCGCGAAGCCTCTTCACCTTTCTCTCGTACGCTGCCTCCATATCGGCCTTTTCCTTGGCGAGTCGGTCATACCTCCTTTTCCAAAACTTGGAAGACTGAGGAAGTAGAGAAGTCCATGCATCATTTGGATCATCAATCACCTGATGCTCGAGGAACTCAATCAGAGCATCCTTATCCTTAATCTGCTGAAGCAACTCTTCCCTTTCACGGATCCAGGCACGTGATAGGTCTTCGTCTCTCAACTCCTCTACTCCTTGGTTAGGGAGGGTTGAAGGCCCAGCCACAACCAAAGGTGTAGGTCTCGGATAATCATAAGGCATGAGATACTCAGATGCTCTCTTCCTTACCCAAGTAGTATAAGGCTCCAAAGCAATGCAATTCTTAAGACCCAACTCCTTCCTTCCTTTCTTATGCACCTTGCGCCAAGCGCGAACCATTCTTCCCTTCAAGCCTTGGGGATATTTACCCTCCTGAAAGAACACACCCTCTAACAGAATGTTATTAGGTTTATCCTTTAGGGGGAACCCAAGCTGACGACGTGCTAACACAGGGTTGTAGTTAATCCCACCACATGTACCAAGAAGAGGCACATTGGAGAATTCACCACAAGAGTCGATAATCTGCACACCATCATATACGCGGTTATACCAAGAGATATCATCATTAGTGAGAGACATAAGTCTCGTGGACCACCGTAGACATTCCTTGTTCTCTTTGAAGGCGACCGTCTGAGGTAAGTGAGAAATAAACCACTTATACAACAGAGGCAAACAACACACAATAGCACCACCACCCTTTGCATTCCTCATATGCAAAGAGAAATAGGTATCGCCCAACAGAGTCGGAACGGGATTAAGAGCAGAGAAGATCCTAATAGCGTTCACATCCACAAACTTATCGATGTTGGGGAACAATACCAACCCATAGATGAGAAGTACAAATATGGCTTCAAAGGCATCCTCACTCATGGCCTTCCCATAAACGGTAGCTTGGGCAATGAGGAACTCAGAAGGGAGACCTTGAATTCTACTTTTGGTAGTCATATGAGCACCAATCAGGGATTCATCTATGTGCAACATGTCATCTATCTCTCGAGAAGTAGGAATACTCTCCAAGCCACTGAACGACAACTGATCCAGAATAGGTATACCCACAAGATAAACATACTCCTCAAGGGTAGGCAAAAGCTGAAAGTCCAGAAAAGTGAAGCAACGGTACAGAGGATCATAAAACTGCACCAACACGCTCATCAACCCTTCATCCACCTGAGTAGTCAGAAGAGGAAGAAGCTTCCCAAAACGAGCCTTGAAACCCAAGGGATCTAATACATAGGATGTCAGATTCCTTAACTCTTTCAGGTCTGGCTGTCTGAAGCTGTACTTCTTTGTATGCCTTCTTTGTCTTTCCATGTCTGAAAATTTTGCAAATAAACCCCTTAAGTTCCTTGAAAATTTTCTTTTTATCTGATGATATGGATGCATATGAATGCATGAATGCATGAATGCAACAATCACACTCAAGGATCAAGCAAAGCACACCAGACAAAGGTCATGGGATGGCTCATATTATCCTTAATATCAATCATCCATTTTGGTGGATTATGGTTTACACCTTATCAACACCCAAGTTCCATTGATATTAAGGCCATATGAACGGATCAACCATGAATCAAGGGTTTGTTGCGAGTCACGAGCATGGAGTCTCGGTTAAGAACCACCCAAAGGGAGTGTACTAGGGTTTAAACCTGTCGATCATGTTCTACAAGAGGTTCCCATAGTCATCATCCCATCTTTCAAATATTATCGGAGAAACGAATACTCGTATTCCAACAATATTCTCAAGAGAGACTCTTATGAGTGTAGTATCGCGTAACAATTGCATCAAATCTTACATTTGAACTACTTCCGCACTACATCCTAAAAATAGGCCAAGATGGGTTTGGTAAACTAAGGTCCTTGGCTTCTAAGGTCTATATTGGAAAGAGTAATGTCGAACCACAACTTACTTGTGTGACATTATTGATCCCAACATGACCTCCACCAAGTGAATGGACTCGCAAGTCAACTTGCTAAGGAAAAACTCCACACAAGTCGACGAGACTACGCCATTCTCCTATCCTAAGTGCACTCGAGTTCGGGTATAGAACTCATCTCACAAAGATCACCAAGCACACAAGCAATTGATATATCAAGCAATTCAATCATTACAAACAATACAGTAATCCCAAATTGCACAAAAATATGTCATAAACAATATAATACAACAAGTGTGAAAAGTTGGCAAAACCCACTAGGGAGATCATTTTTCCCTCCCCAGCAGAGTTTCCACTTTTTTGTAACGGTGTATTCGTTACCATTGGAGATATTGACTAAATCCAAGGTAAATCATTCAAAGTCGAGTCGCCACCGCACTTCTATTTATCCAAAGGAATGGTTAGAAAGCGAACAAAAACCTAGAAAGTTTTACAAACAAAACTAGTAAAAGAAACAAAGATCTGGGTAAGGGGGTTGGTTATGCAATGGGAAGGTGTTAGGCACCCAAGGCATCCTAGGTACTCCTAGGGAGCCCTTTTCACGCTTGTTGCAAGTTATTGTTTATGAAAATTTATTTGTGCAAACATGATTGAAGAGATAAGAAAAGAATATACAAGTTTATTTACATTTTGTGTTTGGATGGATGAACCCATTGCCTACGTACCCTCTTATAAAAAGATTAGGATCAAAACCTCGTAGTTCGGGTAAAAAATTTCAAAACAAATGAGTGGATTGATTGGTCCAAAAGCCTTAAGGTCTTTTGTTATCAAAGGGAGAAAACTCAACCTGAAAAACCACAAGTCCACCATGTGATGACAGATTCAACATGCTAGTGAGGGGTTAACCCTATAATAAGCATAGAAGGCTTACAATCCAATCACTAAGGACAAAGGTGAGTATTACATCTACCACAAAGATAACTCAAACCTAATAGCAAAAGGTTATGAAAGATTTGATTAAGAAGTGATCATTGAAACCACAAAAGAAGCACATTTGAATGGGTTACATTTACCAATTAGAAGTATATACAAAATGGTCAAAGTTGACTTAAAGATTCAATTCAAAATGAGTATTATGAAAAGAAAGTTTGAAAAACAAAAGCCTAAGGCTTAGGTTTCTAATGTTGAAAACAAGTCAAATGTTTGCACAAAAATGTTTTTTTGGTTTGGGTTAGGATGGGGAAGGAAGGTTAAGTTCTAAAGAGAACAAAAGGAATGAGAGGTAAGGGATAAAACCACATTAGGAGTTCCTCTCTTGAGATCATATGTAGATGATCCAAGTAAGATTCCTTTGGAATAAACAAGCACAAAGCAAAAGCAATCAAAACAGTCTCATAAGAGAACCACAAGTGAAAGGAAACAAGCTGCCAATATATGGACTTACACCCAACTCCTGTCAACAAAACGGAAACAGAATGCCAATATATGGACTTATATCCGACTCCAAACAGCAAAACGGAAACAGAATGCCAATATATGGACTTAGATCCGACTCCTAACAACAAAACGGAAACAAAATACCAATATATGGACTTAGATCCGACTCCAAACAAATAAACAAATATCAAAAGCAAACATGCAAAAGCAAACAATGCAATCATCACACACTATATCCAAACAAGAGGCTTCAAACCAAGGGTGGGCTTTAGTCAAGAGGGGTCATATCAACCTCGCCAAACAAGCCAAACTGTACAAGGGTAATTTGTAGCTCTTAACCACTAACATTGAAAGTTAGGGTGAAGCTGATCAAAGATGGAAATGAGGATGAGACCTCATGCTCTTAACCCTGGCCTGGGTGAGCTCAATGACTAAGAAAGCGTGGGGATCCTATTCCACTTGACAGACACTGGACAAAGATCTTGGGTACATGTTCAAAAGCATCAGCATGTAGTGCGAGCATAAAGAACGACTCACTGAATAACGGGGGATTGGCTACTAATCCCTTTTATCTGTCAATTGCCTCAACTCTTGGAGGTCTTATCAAGTAACACATGCCTCATCTTGGAGGTCTTTGGCACAAATGTAAACAAACACAAACAGAGCCTCTTAAGGAGGACTTGCCAGCAAAATGCCTGCCAGAAAGGTGACATGACTTCTAGACTACATGGAGTAAGAGGATAACTACCTAAGTGGTGTATCAACCATAATCCAAAGCTCAAGCAAGAGCTAAAAGCAAGCAACTAATGCACCTGTACAAAAGCTAACCAGTTAATATTTCAGACAACCAATCAGAAAACAAACAGTGAAACCATCCAACTGTTACACAATTCAATGAACAATGGTCAAGCAATCAAATGAAGCAATGAGCTCAACACATCAACACAAACCCCTATAAAACACAAAGAAGTCAGAACACAATCCAATTTGCATCTCAAAAGGTGAGCAACTCAACCATTAAAGCTAAGTGTCCCAACCTGAAACACAAGTCAAGGTTAGTTCATGTACAAAACACTAGTACAAAGACTAGGTTCAAAACCAAACCAAATGATCAAAACAGAAGTTAATCTTTCACATATTGCAAGACCAAACATTCAATAAAGTGTCCTCAAAAGGACCAACATCAATTCACAAGGCAAATGGCTCAAATGATCAATGTAAAGCAAAGGCAAGCAAAGGTGCACAAAATGGACATCCAAATTAGAAAATCCAAATCAAAACAGAAATGTATCTAATGGCCTTGAGATTTTTTATGCAAGCTACTCATGTTATGAACAAGCAATGTGCAAAAAATCAAATCCAGAAGAGTTCATATGATAGATGAATAAAAATGCACAAATGCAATGCAAAACAATGTGACACAAATTGTCACATACATCTTCATGTGTCAAAAACAATGATAGCATATGATAAAAAAATAAAACCAGGGCTCAAAAATTCATATCATATGTGATTATCAAGCATACAGAAATTCAGATAAATTGGATCAACACATAGCATTTCACAAAGCAATGAATGCAGCATATCAATTTAGCACAAGGTTCAATCAAAAATTCCAAAATAAAAATCCAGAAACAAACAATTCATGAAAATAATCTTATAAAAAACTAGACATTAAAACAAATCTATGAAAAAAAATTGGAGTTAATTTGGATCATTTTCCTATTTTTAATGATTTTTTCAAAACAAGCAAATTAATTGAATAATGCATGGAAAATGGAGGGAAAAGAAATATTTGAAATAAACTCAGGATATCCACAACCATCAGATCACGCGCGCCAAACAATCAACGGACCACATTTGAAAGGTGAAACGCACCGTTTCACTTAATGATTCAGCATACACACTCAGCAATTCAACATTTCGCGTGGCATGGTCAAAGCACACAGTCCAATCATCCTCACACGCAGGCGCTCGCATGGCAGCCATAGTGGACAAACCCTAACATGACTCAGACGCCGGAGCTGTAGCTCCGGTCGTCTTCTCCGATTCGATTCCGACGAGTCCAACAAGAATTTTTCCAGATTACATCAAATGATACACCATTCGAACCAGCATTCAACAAGGATCTCAAATATCATACTCATTCATCCTAATTCCTCCTAACATGCACGGATCGAAGCAAAACATTTTCATAATCAAAACTTGATGTTCATCATACATGCTCATTTCTAAGCCAAATCAAGATCTAAACATATCAGCATGCTCAGCTAAGCAAGATCTACACAATTATCACAAGAAAACTGCAAAAGAAGAGGATCGATTTCAACCTACTTGAAATTGCAGTTCACTATTCACACGTGTTCAAGGTCTCTACAGCTCCAGATCTTCTTCCTTGAACCTCTATTGAAGCTTTGTGCACAAAGGATTGGATGAAAACACCTAGACCTGCTTCAATTTCAAGCTTCCATTTCCATGTTCGTGCACTTGATCTGCTCGAAACTGGACTGAATTCTTCAAACCAATGGTTGATTCTTACTCAATGATGCATGATAATCAAGAATATGCAAAGAACTTTGGTGTTTGTATGGAGAAAAGTGAATTTCGAAGAGAGAGAAAAATGGAGGGAAATGGAAAATTTGAGATCTGAATTCTATTATTCTCCCAAATGAGATTAGGGTTTCAGCTTTTATATGGTTCACTAATGATGCTGCAATCTCAATTAGGCATTGGTTAATCAAGATTAGAGAAAAATAAGGCAATATGCAAAAAATGAAAATGTGAAGCTCATGCACATGCTACACGTGAACAGTGCCCATGCAAGCTTGGAATTCACTTAAAATCCACCAATAATCAACATGGAATTGGTATTTTGCTTGTAGCTTAAGCCAATTTTGAATTATGAAATTTCCCTCCAAAATGAACACTTGAGGAATGATGATCATACACACTTTTTCCATGCATGGCAAGGCTTCATTTGAAAAGTATTGGTCATGAGGAGTATTTTGCAAAAAGAATGGACCAAATTGGAGTTTTGTATCAAAAGTTATGTCACTTTGAACTTCCATGCACACCTTGTGATCATTTGGCCATAACTTCTCAACCAATCATCAGATGGACATGAATTATGACTTTTTGGAAATGGGAAACAAAGATCTACAACTTTCATGTTCACCAAAAATCCATTTGAAGCTTCTTTGATATTGATAAGTCAAGTTGAATGTGGACTAGAAACTTGCCATTTTTGGAAACTTGAAATTACAGGTCACTTTCCATTTTTGGAAACTTTTGCCATGACTTCAAAGTATTCAAGATAGATGTTTAGAATGACACATGGACTTTGTTTGAACATGATTGAGGTGTTTAAATTCATCTCCCCAACCTCAAAGTCCTCAGTTGAGTGCACAATTGGCTATTTGGTCTTCAAATGACTTTGGAATGCCTTGATGAACTTGGGCCTTTACCACTTGAGGAAAATGCTTCAAAATGAAACCCTAGCTCATATAAGCTCAATATAATGATCATGTGGTCCTTATACCAAAGAAAATATCTTAATTCTTGTACAAAGGATGCTCTTGAAGTGCTTGACCTGTGATTGCCTCAGTTGCAAACAAAAATGTTAATGACATATTTTTGTGCTTTTGGTTAGTGATTAAAACAAGAAAAGCAATGATATACAATACAAGCATGCCTGGTGATCTCAAACCACTCACAAGGAGGTCCCACCCAAAGGGAAAGGAAGCCAAGATGCTCAATGATCCTTGAGGCTATGCAATGCAAATGCTTATGATGCCCTGAGGGATCTTAGGGACAAAATTGGGGTCTTACAGTATGATTTGTTATGTGTAATTTAAAACTCTTTGGTAACAATATATCTTATTCATGTTATGTAGGATTCGTTGATTGATATGTCTAGTCAAGGTTCATTTGTTCCACAACCACAACATGATATTTTAGTCGAAGCAATCAGGACAAAGGAGCATGGTGGTCGTGTAAGTAGTGTTGGAGAAGACATCAGCCTGGGATTGTGGTTTGGTACATAGAGAAAAAGCACACACATGCAAAAGAAAGAGAAGTACAAGATTGTTGAGAAGAAGTTAGCAAGTGAACGCAAAACGCAAAAGAAAGAGTTGGAAGATTTAGATGCATTGTACAATAAGAAGTTATAAGATGCGTTAGAAAGGAGAAGGAAATTCGCTGGAAAGAGATGACCGAGCTCGTTGAGGCATGTAAAAATAGTGTTTTATCTGGATAAATAGGATTTTTGTGTTTGGACTGAAATGTATGATGTATTGTGTTGCTTTTATTTATTTTGATACAAAGATTGAGTGGTATCGTCCAATTGTGTATAAATGATGATGATGAACAAATTCCTGTAAGAGTTGTTGTAGGTGGTGCGAGTAAATAAAGGAAGTTGTTCAACCATCCATACCGATATCCATAATGAGATATTGGTTTTTTCTGAACATTAAATTAACCAATTGGTATGTCATATTATGGATAAGAAAGATATAATTTCTCTTCAATTAGATCATGATCGAGGGTTAAAGATTTTATATGTCAATCCTAAAGATATAAGGGATTTTATGTTTGGAAATGAGTGGTTGAACATAGGGATATTACAGAGTTGGTGCACGTAAGTATATAATTAAATATCTCATTATGGTACATTCATCGTGTTTTTATAGAACTAATTTCTTACTTATTTTTTGCATTTTATTTAACCATTTAGGTACATTCATCGTGTTTGTATAAAATTAAATAAATAAGATATTTATGGATTCTTGGATCCATTTATTATTCGATTTACAAATAATTTTTTAAAAGTGATTGAAACATTCATATCATCACGGTTGAGTGAGGGGAATAAATAATGTTACTTAACGCCATTTATCGACGAGTGAGTAATTTTGAAATTGTGGGTTCTCTGTTATAGTTAGTTTCCATGTTTTACCAAATATGTACTAATTATATTTGTATTCATTCAGTGATCATTGACAGTTGATCATCATCTCTCTTCGGATGAATATGGTAGTTACCCTATGTTCCTTAGATAGACCACTTAAACTAAAGATGAGACATATTATTTTTACATAAGTTTATATTTATGAGTAGTATATACTTTTGTAGTAGTGTACTTAGCCTAACGTGTAATAAGTTTAAATCATTTTTAATGTATAGAATTGTGGAGCGGCACAATATGTTGAAAGGATTTAGAAATAAAAAACTTGCATTTTGTACGCCTTCGGTAAGTAGATTACTTGTGACATTCATTTATCTATAGTTACATACATGTGTGATTATATATTCATGAAATATTTAAATTTGTATACGAGAAAACAAAAAGGAGGATACGAGTGTGATTTTTTTTGGTCATGAAACACATGTTAAACATTGTCTCTGCCAGCATTGTTGATTCTTAGGATCAGGTGTATATATTTACAATAACATTTTAATGTTTAAGTTTGCTATTATTTCAAATCACGTGATCTTTATTTTTTTCACTTTTTATATAGATGTTTAACGACACTATATCATTCTCACAAGAAGACTTTAAAGACGTTCGTACACGTTGAGCGTTTTGCTTCAATGAGCTTTATAGGCAAGGTTAATCACACATGAATTTGTAATATAAGTTTGCTATATTTTTGTGTTTGATGTAAATAATATTTAGGTTCGTTACATTTTGGTATAACCATATTTTGTAATTATATATTTTTGGGTTTTATGTAAATATATTATCCATATTTTGATTACAAATATACGCATATTTGTTAGTTATGTTGTGGTAAAATATAGTTTATAAAATTCATGTACTTAAAAAAGAGTATATATATATATATATATATATATATATATATATATATATATATATATATATATATATATATATATATATATATATATATATATATATATATATATATATATTATCCATATTTTGATTACAAATATACGCATATTTGTTAGTTATGTTGTGGTAAAATATAGTTTATAAAATTCATGTACTTAAAAAAAGAGTATATATATATATATATATATATATATATATATATATATATATATATATTATCCATATTTTATTGATTACAAATATACGCATATTTGTTAGTTATGTTGTGGTAAAATATAGTTTATAAAATTCATGTACTTAAAAAAAGAGTATATATATATATATATATATATATATATATATATATATATATATATATATATATATATATATATATATATATATATATATATATATATATATATATATATATATATATATATATATATATATATATATAGAATAAATAAAAATTATTTAAAAAATAAATAAAGCATTTTATCCGATTGATTAAGACGACCATCGTCACAGGTAGAGCGGCAGTTATCGTATAATATATTATAATTGAAAATCGAACTCATGATCTTTATATATTTCATCAGAGATGTTTGATATAACCGTTGTGATAGATAATACATATTATAATTTATCACTACGATCATATGAACGATCATATGCCAGACGTGGTGAAAAACAACATTCTTATTATCACTCCTTCTTTATAAGAGTTTGTCAACCAAAATTATATATATTTTTTCAACCGTAATAAAAGGCCATTTAAGTAACAGTGAATGTAAAACCGTCTATTGGCTCTCGACTAATCCATTTATTTATACCACTTTCTAACTAAGTGAAAGGTTTGGACACAATTCTAAACGTTTAATTGAACTAATTGTGTGGAAAAGTAATACTCTAAATTGTTATTTTAATTCTTTTACAAATTGAGAGTAGAGCACATCTGTGGTGGGAGCCAATAGATTCCTGAAAAATCTCAACCTAATTGTTACTATCAGCTATAATAGATTATTATCCATGGGAATAGATGTTTGTATTTTTGTTGGTCGTTTGTGGTCTGAAAACATTGATTCATATCATGTGCCATTCTTTGCCCCGACAAGGTAACCCGTCTTATCTTGTTTAAACCTATCAAGTAAACTTTGCAAATGATGCATTGCATGCGTGCATTATTGTATGTTATTGCCAATAATATTGCTCATACTTTAATATTTGACCAATCTCGTGGGTATTAAGAACTTCAAGAAAATATGAAATTAATCAAACCTAAAGCAACATTAAAAGAGTGGAGATAAAGAAGAAATAGAAGGAAAAAAAAAAGATAATTTGTTTTGTGTGGCTCATTGACTTAAGTTTTGTATGGTTTTAAAATTTTCTTTTCTATTAGTTAGTTGTTTGCTTATATTCAATATTTCAGTTTGTGTCTATAATTCTATTCTTCTTGTAGCTTTTTTTTATTTAATTTTTTTAATAGTATATCAGTTATTATATGATCTGAATCGATCAAAAGACATAATTGACCGAGATTTAATCCATCTCAAGTCCATTATACTCGACTAAAATTATAAAAACAGTTCACATGTAATAAGAAGGTACACAATCTCGAATCTCTAATTTCATTATACTCATCTTAAATCTTGAACTAACTTGGACGTTGAAGTACTAACCATATAGATCCACCTCGTGTCGCAGTAATAGATCGGAACCACCGTTCAAAATCAATTGTTATTTAACTCTCATCGTTTCTGGTTCTTTCGTGAAGCTGGAACACTTATTTCTGGTTTTCAAACGGAACAATGGCGTTGTAATGTGGGAATCGACTTTTGATTCCTAAGATTTCCACGAGTTCAGATCTAATTTTTTATTCACCACTGCATAGCCTTCTTAGGTTACTAAATCCAAAACGCATTCAACTTCCAATTCCAACGATCTCTACGAATCACATTCATTTTTTTTGTTTCATTGCTCACAACTTCCTTAGGTCGCAGAATCGAGGGCATTTAAAAATGAGCATAGAGCTTCGACGTAGCCGATTCGGTTAGTCATTGTCTCCACTTCAAATCTTCACAATCGAGATCTTCGATTTCCTTGGGAACTACACATAAAAAAATGAAGAGCCTTGGATCTAGATCTAGGGTTGCACCAGGGTCTGAAGGCAATTTCCATAAAGGTTAGGCCCAAAAATCGCGGTCCTCCCTCCAACCTAACGTCATCTGTAATTCCTCCGATGTCGTACTAATTATAGCAACATTGGAGATACCACAAGTTCGTAGTTAATATCGGGCGTAAAATGGGTGACGGGACACCTATTATAGGTTCCAAAGAATCTTTGACCTACACCCAAAGCCCCACATGCTAGTTCCAATAACTGAAGAGGAGTCAGTCAGCTCAATTACATCTTTCGGGAGAGAGAGTAGTTGATTCCAGCAACAATCCATTGATGAATTACCCCGTCACTACTATCTTGGGGCAACACGCCAAGAAGAATAAAGATTCGAACTCGGAGACATCTAAAGTGACGGAGGTAGAAGGGGTTCGTCGACCATGTAATCAGAGAGAAGGCACCCCGTCACTCTGGGTTCTAGTTGAGAAGGGAATGAGAAAACCGTGACCTCAGGCTCCCCACAAGTATAATTGCCCCCAAAGGAAAGACTACACGGAAAAGGCAACCTTCATTCCTCAGAGGTTGGAAAAGTCGACCAACCAATAGACCCTGGCAGACAAATACAAGGCAAGGTACCTCAAACACCTACCGATCAAGGGAGAGGTTTCGAAGCAAGAAGTGAGTTTAGCTCGGAGACCTAGAGAAAGACAGCGACCGAAGACTCCGGACACCGCCCGACCACCCTGAGGTCACCATCGAGGATTATCCAGCCCGATGATTATTTATTTATTAGTAACGAATTCAATTCAATTAACATGAATATATATATATATATATATATATATATATATATATATGTGTGTGTGTGTGTGTGTGTGTGTGTGTGTGTGTGTGTGTGTGTGTGTGTGTGTGTGTGTGTGTGCTTCTTTGTCTCTTTGTGCTAGAAAGCTTGGAACAGGAGAAACAAAGATAAAGTGTATGAATATATTTTTTGATACAGGCTTAATGCACTTCTGTGATTCTGATAAAACTTAAGCGTATTCTGATCCAGTTGTGTATCTGATACGAACTTAATGCACCTATGTGATTGCGATACGACTTAAACACATCTCGTGTCCTATTGCGTATATGATACAAACTGAACACACTTTTGTGATTCTGATACGACTCAAATGCACACCTCACTTCTGAGGCTTGTTAAATGAAATCTTGTGTAGCTAACACACCCCTCCTCGGATCTAGCTAGTCCAGGGGCATAAGTGGCGGATCCTAGAGACATCCACCTCGATCTGAGCAAAGTCTTAGGTGTATGGACGAGGATCATATCCTTGGCCAGGAAACGGTCCTTTGTAACACGGAGCACAATTCGAAGTACGAATACATGGCCTCGACTTTGACGATGCTAGGTCTCGTCCCGGAGAATGCAAGCAATTTTCCAAAAACAACATACAAATCAGTACGCTATTACAATAAACACTTAATACAGAGGACGCATATTGCAACCAAAAATGACAACTTGCATTATTCAACGCACTAAGTTGCAAAATGTAATAGACTTACATAGGCACATTCTTCGTCTCATTACTATCAAATACATTATTTCTTACATAAAGCAAAGCAATAAAAGGCTCTAACGCCCCCAACAAATATTCCACCATCGCCGATAAACACCAATATTTAGATCAAAACTCCCAAGTGAATAAAAAATATGTAGGGTAGAATAACATGCTCCAGAATTACAACAATTCGTAAACAATAACATTGATAAAGCAAACTTGGCACAAAAATCTAAAGCAACAACACTTGAAACATCAAGGTAAAATATCTTATTAAATACTAAAAAGTTATTACACCCAAGGCTTAAAGGCATGGGAAACATCTTAGGAAATAAATAATACAAAGCAAAAGGAAAACATAAGTCGAGGCAATTGAAGTCAAGGCATCTGGACCACCTCCCTGGGTCACCCCAGAAGCAGACTTAAAAGGATCCAATACATTAGTAAAAATTATAGCACCGGGGAAGAACTTCCTTACCTACTCCACCACTCGCTCTCGAACTCCGAGAATGTACCGCATAGTTTTCTGAAGAGAATCACGAAGCGCCCTCCTCATGCCAGCCACTTCATCTTGGAAGGTTTTCAAGGCCCCAGTCACGTAAACATATGTTTTCCGGTTCTTGTACATCTGATGAGCCTTATCCTTAGCAGAGTTAGAAGCAACCGTATACCACTCTTATGCATCTTTGAGGGCATCTTTCAACTCAGTCACGCGAGCCACCAAAGAAGAAGGAGATCCATGTATATTCACTTCCTCTTAGAAAGAATTAACAACTTTAACCTCCTTCCACAACGTAACAAGCACCGTCTAAAGATAAGTGCACCTGAGCTCCAGAGTTTCATCCCTCACTTTCCAAATATCCCTCTCATTGAAAGGATTATCCGAGGCCAATACATCACCATGTCCAGCAGAGACAAGAGAAAAGAGAGAAGTATCTTTGAACATGTTGTAAGCAAGCTTATAGGCCATTTCCATCTCATCCCCCTCAGGAAGATTTTGGATGAAGGATAAATCTGACCTCGAGACAATAACATCAACCTCTTCAGGAGTGCGTGGAAGCCAGAAAGAGAAAGTATCCGGTATCTTTATAAAGGGAGTCACCTCCCCAAAAGCATCGTCCTTAGTGACACGAGTACGTTTCAAAGAGATCTCACCTCGGGGATATTGTTGTCCCTCTTCCTAATCCATCTTGGTCAAACCCGAAGGAGAAATTGGTTCCTCTACCATTAAAGTAGTTGCAACGTACACAAGATGTCCTACCTAGAACAGGAGCCGAAGATTTTATAGCCATGGTAGGGAACGGGGCCGGAGCATGAGCAATAGTCACCAAAGGAGTGGGAGCATAAGTACTAGTATTCACCATAGTCCAAATACCTTGGGAATTTGCAAGGCGGTATAACATATCCAGCGTGCTTATCTTATCCATGCTATCTGCAAAATGCAATTACACATGTAAAAAATAATAATTAAGATTACTCCCTCACCAAATATCTCTCTATCTTCTCCTCAAGATTAAATACGCTCAAGATATCATGAGTATCAATTCGCTTCTTCCTCAGTTTGGTAGGTGCACCTCACCATGACTGAACCCATCCTCATAGCCAAGTCCCTAAAACCAAGACTACATTTCCTCCTTCATTGTTACCTTATCCATAGAAAGAGAACCCGAGTGGGTACAATATGATCCAACACCCTGGTTAAAGTGGATGTTAGACCAGTACTTTAAATACGAAACCCGACAGTATTGAGGAGAGTTGGTGAAGATATAGGAAAAAGTAGAATGAGTTGTAGGGGTAAGGGGCTTCACCAAGAGAAGATGTCTCAAGAAATCGTCTCCGTCTAGAGTAAAGGAGCCAAACCAAGGAATGATTGGGTGAAGCTGAAGAAGCCCCTGGTTAGGAAAGTTATCTGGGGAGATGTGCCTCGGATGAAAAGATTGAAAAATAAGTTGAGAGATGGATTATGATATTCATATAAGACACACAGTTGAAAGACATTTATATATGCCTAAGACCCTAGATGAATTTGGGAATGAGCAACTTTTAAATACTTTAAGACGACTACCTCAAATGCAAAAAAAAGGCAGCAGAAGTCCTACTCTTGTAAATAAGCACTCATGAAACAGGACCATGCAGCCATCAAAAGAACCACATATCCTTTTCTCTCATAGCACAAGAAGGTCTAACCACTCAGAATGATTGCCAACCACAATGTCAGCAACTCTTAGGGGGGCTTAATGCTCAGAGCCGAGGACATGCCCGCTACTTTTTGATCTACCCAATCGTACATTGGCGCGCCCAAATGACATAGAAGATTTAAATGTTTCATCACCTCAGTGTCGCTAGGCTCGCAACCTATAGTCTACAGGCGAGTCCAAATAAAATCTCTAGCAAGGTCCTTCCTTTGAAAATTGACCCGTATTTCCTCTTCCGACAATGTAGGAGGGGACATAGGGACCTTAGTGAAATTTATTATTCCACCAACATTTGATATAAGTGTGTCTAACGACTTGGAAGAAGAAGTTTACTCCTCCAAAGAAGTCTCATACATCCCTTATGATCCATAATCATCAGACATGGGTATGATTTTTGGTCCTACGTGATCACTATTAAAGGGATGATGATGAGAATCATGGGACGATCTAAATGAAACTTTCATTTTAGAATCTCTCACTAAATCAATAGTGTTATCACTCATCCTAATTGAGGGAACAAGGAGATGTCATACCCCAAAATTTGCCTGTTAATTTTTATGATAAATTGATTCATGCATGACATTCATTTCACATTTGTATTCATTCATTAGTATACATTCTCATATAAATTATAAATTTTAATTTATTTATTATGTGATACAAATATAAAAAATAAGAATGATTTTGGTTATCTGTATGATATAAATAAATTATATATATATAAATAAAATAGTTTTAATTTAATGATAAATAAAAATAGATTTGAATTTTAATTGTATAATTAAAATTTTAAATTAATTTTATTTGTTAAAGCTCATTAAATTATAATAACTATTTTTTATAATTTAGTGACTCATGTTCCATTTATTCATTATTTATAAATAGTATTTATTTAGTAATTCACGTTTTTTACTTAATAAAATTTATTTATAAGAGTAACATTTTTTTTAAAAAAAGCCCATAAATTATAAAATAATTTTGGTTGATATAAGTAAGAATAGTTTTGATTTTTTTTAAATGATGAAAGTAAAAATAGAAATAGGTTTAAATTTTAATTCAATTATGTAACTAAAATTTAAATTAATTTTTATTTGTTAAAAGTCATTTAAATTATCCATTATTTATAATAATATTTGAATTTAATAAATATTTATTTATAATAATAGATATTTAAGACCAAATCCAAACCAAAAATATATAAATAATCATAGTATTATTTATCATATGATGGTTTTGTTTTATAAAAAATAATTTTGGCTCTAATTTAATAACAAATTTTTTAATTTTAATTGTGCAATTAAAGCTTTAAATTAATTTTATTTTTGGTTTATTATTAAATTGCATTTTATTATAATTTAGAAAAGTGAAGTTTGAATGAGTATTCCATGCCTCACGTGGAATTTGAACTTTTGAAATACCAGCCCATGCAAAATGTTAGAGCTAACTCTCCTAAATTATAGGGTGAGATCCTAAAGTATAGGAAGGGGTCCAAATATTTAGCAAGGTTAAACCCTAATCCACACCATTATAAATAGTTCATATGACTGCAGCAAAAGAGAAAAAAGAGGAGAGATACAGCAGAAGAAGATACACAAGGCAAGGCAGAAGCAAGAAGATTCACAGGCAGGGAAAAGAGAAGCAACCATAAAGCACTCATAGCCTGAATAAGAACAACACACATACAGTGAGCAAGCTAGAAGAATCAAATCCCCAATAAGTGTTTATTATAGAATTTGCATCCAGCATGATTACCTTGCAATACTCCTTAATTCATGCATGAATAATATTGGTTTAATATATATGTTGAGATGATGTATTCATGGTTTGGTGGATGTTGATATTGCTTTATTCAAGTATGCATCTGTTCTTGATATGTCATAGCATGTTGGAGAAATTATGTTTGCATGATTAAAGAATTATATCTGCCATTTAATTATTATTATATGAGTGTTGTTTCTAGCATGATTATGTTTATTTCACATGCTGTTATTACATAATAATGATGATGATGATATAATGGTGATAATATAAATCCTTGGTTGTCTTTAACATGTATGTGTAAGGTTTGTTTTATCATTATCACTTGCAGTAAAGAGAACTAGTACATGAGTAAAATAATATAAGCTTCTTGATTTGTGCATGGCTATTTTTATTATTGCATGATGATTACATATGATCTTATTTTATGTGTGTGGTTTGATATAAGATGAAGTTACAGGTTTATTGTATTCACATGAAAGAAACAGCATGAGAAAAAATAAAGTAGCTTGCCGTAAGAGAGAAAGTTGTAACATGCATGGTGGTGTTGTGTCAAAATGGAAAAATCCATATAGAATTAATATATATTTTAATGAAGACGAATAAATAACGAATGGACCAACATGGCTCGTTGGTAGCTCCCCCCTCACTGCAACGTAGAGGTCTTGGGTTCGGTAATTAAGATTTAGATATTTTATATCCCCTTTTAAATTATGTACCCCCCATCCCGAAGCCATGTAATAACGTAGTCTTATTTTCCGCACTTTAATTTTTCCATACCGTGAATATAACTGTCTAGATGTATGCTAACGAACTTAGATAAATTAATTCAAGATAATATATCATTTCCACACTTGCACCTCTAGGGTAACCCCCTCTTTGTTGCCTTACGATATTACGGTCATGTCCCGCGAATGTGGGGATACCCTTAGCAAAGACCCTTTCGATTAAATCATCATCATCCCTAAACAGATAAGTCATAGTCCCTTCGATCAAAAGGTCAATGTCCCTACAAGATAAATCATAGTCCCTCGAACGTTGCCTTCGAATATATGACCTTGTCCCTCGAACGTTGCCTTCGAATATATGACTTTGTCCCTCGATGACCCTTCGTTGTAGCCTACGATTAAATGATGATAATCCCTTCGAATGCTAAGGTATCCTTACAAATGTTGCCTTCAATGGCCAATCGACGACCCCACGGTTCCAAAGGATAAGACTACTTACTTCTCAATAGTAAGGACAATTTACCCTCCTAAGGATAGGAAATACCTATAAAGACCTTGGTTAGGTATAACTTTTAAATTGTTGCTCACAGCTTAAAATACTTTTCACACCTCACACTTTTCAAAACATCTTTTAGAAAATCACCACTTGGTATACATTCGCACCAGAACCATCGCCGAGTTATATTTTTCTAAACATCTTTCAAAATCAAACGAGATAAACACTTTGTATACATTCGTACAAGAATCATTACAAAGTTAAACTCTCATTTCAAAATATTTTCTAAACACACCACATTTCTCAAACACTTTCTCAAACAAGGAAAACATAAGTGAGTTAAGCAATTAAGAGCCCATAGATAACCATAGATACAAAGGGTGCTAACACCTTCCCTTTGTATAATGTACCTCCCGAACTCAAAATCTAGTCAAGGTCGTTCCTGTTCTTTTCCGCCTTTCCTTATTGGATAAAAGAAAAGTCGGTGGCGACTCTTGCTATCCGTAACATTGCTTTTCAAAGCAAAAACACAAAGTCAATTCACCGTATCACAGAACTGGCGACTCTGCTGGGGAATCTTAAAAAGAGAGATTACCTTAAAGATAAGATCACTTATGTTTTCGAATTGTTTCTTTGTCTGATTTACTTTTAAGGGATTTGGGTATTCTATGCTTGAGTGAAAGATCCTACACCCGGATCTAGTGTACCTTAGGTAAGTAGCAAGAGATCATCGCGACTGTCCGGCGTATACTGGAATGGTTAAAATGATGGCTACGGTTAATGTGACACTTTGGATGTCCTGATGTTCCTCATGTTTACTTGAGGAAAAATTTGGCGTTTGCGTGGTGTCATCAAAGCATTAACCAGACCTTTAGAACCCTAATTGACTCATCCTAGCCATTATAAAGTAGTGAGATAACTGACTTCGGTTCCGACTGGGGTTGGTTGATACTCGATACTACACTCTTTGAGATTGGACTTTAGGGAAATTTTGGTCAACCGCTTGGTGTTGCACTTAAGTGGACTTAAGGAAAGGTCAATGATTTGAGATCCTTCTAGAACCCGGTTACTATTCTAGGACAGGTTGAACCAACCAAACTTCAGTGGGGAGGGTACTTACCTATGGAACTCATGCAAGCCTTAAAACCTAAGAATGATTGCGGTGTGACTTGTTTATTCTTGTTACTTACTTGACATCATAATATCATAACATCATGACATCATGGCATTATACTAACCATTTCGAGGACTTAGGGATTTAACTTTGCTCTGTTTTGTAGGGCTATGGCTTCCATGAAAACCATCAGGATCAATTTTGTAACGACCACTCCTCAACTCAAGGATTTAGTGTCGGAACTTCCCGATCATGCTCAGTTCATCAAGAAACATGGTTATCTCCTCAATTTAGTTACCACCGGTTTCAAGGAAGATATGATGAGAGTTCAATTCCAGTTCTTTGATCCTAAACATCATTGCTTCACCTTCCCAGATTATCAGTTGGTACCCACATTAGAAGAATTTTCCAGGTTGCTTGGGATACCTATCCTTGATCAAACACCTTTCAGTGGTTTAGAAAAGATTCTGAGGTCTGAAGAGGTTGCCGCGGCTTTACACATGACAAAGTCCGACATTGAAACTAATTGGGTAACAAGAAGTGAAGTTAAGGGTTTACTTGCCAAATTTCTGATAAATAAGGCCCAAGAATTCCTAAAAGCTATGAGTGTCCATGCTTTCGAAGATGTTCCAGCATTACTAATCTATGGTTTGGTGGTATTTCCTAATCCAGATCAATTCATAGACATGAATGCTGTTAAGATATTTCTCACTCATAACCCTGTGCCCACCTTGCTTGGAGACATTTTGCATTCCCTTCACACTCGTACTATAAAAAGGCAAGGGACTCTCATGTGCTGCGTACCTTTATTATCTAGGTGGTTTATTTCGCACCTTCCTCAATCAGTCTTGAAGAATGAGCAAAATTTGAAATGGTCTCAAAGGATAATGTCGCTCTCCCATTCAGACATCCATTGGTGTCCCCAACCCAAAGAAAATGTTATCATCATTGATCGTTGTGGAGAATTCTCTAACGTGCCACTCCTGGGGATAAGAGGAGGTATTACTTATAATCCTGCTTTAGCCCTACGTCAGTTTGGTTATGCTCGAAGAGATGGTCCACATGAAATAATTATCCAAGGCACTGTGTTTGACTATGACAATGATTCTCAAGGTCTCCGTCAAAGGTTTGTACGAGCTTGGGGCATGGTGAAAAGAAGTACTTTAGGACAAAAAAACTCTATTCCTATGGAACCTTATCTCAGATGGGTACGCGCCAGAGCTCGTAAGCTTATCATTCCATATCTTGCAATCGGACCTTTGATTGTTGAACCAAAAGTTGAAGGAGGTATCCCTCAGATCATTCCTTATCCAGATATGCCTACCAATGTTGAAGAATTGAAGAAATCTTGGATCCAGTTGAGAGAGGAAAGGGATACTTTTGAAGCTCAGTTTTGTGCTGAAAGGAAGAAAGTATTAGAGCTCACCAGCCAGCTTAATAAGGAACGAAGTCTCAATGCATATCTCCGTCCAAAAAGAAGCCGTCCCTGGGAGACTCGAGCTTTCATTTTTTTCTTGTAATGAACATTGATTAAAGAAATTATTAATAAAAGTTCCCCGTTTTGGTGGTTTACGCAAAGTTAAATTCCAAAAGTCCTTGAAAACATTTCATACATTGCATAGCATAACATAACATTGCATAACAGGTACTCTAAAGGATCAATGTTCTCACGGTCTTCCTCTCAAACAGAAAAATGGCCCTCGAACAAACTGTCAAGGATCTCTAGGATCAGAATGCTCAATTCCAGGAGATGATCTTGAACTTATCCAAGGAGCAGGAGGAACTGAAGACTCTATTGCTCGAGAAGAAGAAAGACAAGAAATCTGTGAATTACATTAACCCGGGAAGAAGGTTTAAAGGACAGGATCCAGGAGTCAAGATTGGAATTCCGAAGGATAAAGAAGATGAGACAGAAAATGATTCGGAAGATGAGAATGCTGATCCCTTCAACCCTGAGGACGACTATGAAAATTATGAAAATGAACAGTACTCTTCGAAAGATGATAAGTATAAGTTGCTAGAAGAACGTATGCTAGCTATGGAGGGTCAGAAGGCGCCCGATCTGGATTTTGAAAGCTTAGGTCTGGTCTTTGATGTGGTCATTCCTCGCAAATTCAAGGTCCCCGCTTTCACTAAGTATGATGGTGCGTCTTGTCCTCAGATGCATCTGAGAGCTTATGTGAGAAAGATCCAGCCGTATACCACTGAAAGGAAGCTATGGATCCATTTCTTCCAAGAGAGTCTGTCTGGCACACAGTTAGAGTGGTATTATCAGCTCGAGAGCTCTAACATCCGTACCTGGACTGATTTAGCGACAACTTTCTACAAGCACTACCAGTATAATTCTGAATTAGCGCCTACTCGGCTACAGCTGTAGAATATGACTATGGGCTCTAAAGAAAGCTTCAAAGAATATGCCCACAAATGGAGAGACTTGGCTGGCAGAGTCAAACCCCCTATGACTGATCGAGAATTAGTGGACATGTTCATGGGTACACTGACTGGCCCATTCTACAGCCATCTATTGGGAAGTTCCTCATCGGGTTTCACTGAACTTATATTGACGGGTGAACATGTTGAAAGCGGCATTCGAAGTGGAAAGATACAGGCGGCTACCTCTGCAAGCACAAAAAATTCCTATCAGGGGAAGAATGAATCAAATGTTGTGTACGGTCAAAGGGGTCATAACAAGAAAAATCGTGACCATACTGTTGGAGCAGTTATGGTTGCAGCACCGCCATCTCAAAACTTCCAACACAGACAAGACAGGCCAAGAAGGCAGTTTACCAAGATCAATATGACTTTAGCACAAGCACTGCAGGGTATGCTAAAAGCAAATTTAATTACCCTCAGAGATCCTCCTGCAAATCCCAACACTACTTCTCCTTGTTATAATCCCAATGCCAGGTGTGCATATCACTCCGATAGCCCCAGGCATGATACAAACGATTGTTGGTTGTTGAAGAATAAGATTCAGGATATGATCGACGCTGGAGAAATTGAATTTGATCCTCCGTAGACTCCTAATGTCATCACTGCTCCTATGCCTAATCATGACAAGACTGTTAATGCTATGGATGACAATTCTCACATTACTAATGTAGCTGACTTAGCATTTCCTCTCCTGATCATCAAGAAGAATTTATTGCAAGCTGGTTTATTTCCAGGTTGTGCTGAAAATTGCGATCTCTGTATACTCCGACCCAATGATTGCTTGAAGTTGAGGAATGGTATTCAACGGCTGATGGATGATCGTACAATTCTCTTTGAAAAGATTCCTAAGGTGGAAAACCCTATTGAAGAAATATCTGTGATTGCTAGGTCCAAAGTTCCAGTGAAGATTACCGCTACTAGAGTGCCTGTGAAGATTACTGCTAGGCCCAAGGTAGCTCCCCTAATTATTATTGCACCTGGCCCAGTACCGTATTCCTCAAGCAAAGCCATTCCGTGGAATTATGGAGGTGATGTTTACATCCACGGCATAAAGCAAGATGATAATTCTGCTAATCCTAATGACATTGACATTGTTGGGACTAGTAAAATTACTCGAAGTGGAAGGATCTTCTCTCCAGAAATCTCACCTCCCGCCCCTGAAACTCGAGGAAAGGGACCAGTAATCAATCCTTCTCAGTCAAAGACACCAGTCGAAGTTACTACCGAAGATGTTGCCAAGCAGGAAATGAAAGAAATGTTGAAAATCATCCGTAAGAGTGATTTTGATGTGGTAGAACAGCTGGGGCATACTCCGTCTAAAATTTCGATGTTATCCTTGTTGTTATCTTCTGAATCTCATGCCAATGCGTTGATAAAATTCTTGAAGGCCGCTCATGTACCTCAGGAGACATCTGTCAATCAGTTAGAAAATTATGTTGCTAACTTGGCTGTTGATAATGGCATAGGATTTTCTGATGCTGACCTGACACCAGCAGGAAAGAATTACAATAAAGCTTTGCATATCTCCATTGAGTGTAAGGGGATCACCTTGTCTCACGTGTTGATCAACAATGGCTCTTCTTTGAATGTGCTACCGAAAGCTGTGCTCGATAAGCTTGACTGTAAAAGCATTGAACTGAAACCTAGTGACATTGTGGTGCGTGCTTACAATCGTGCGAAGAGTGTTGCCCATGGTGAAGTGGTTCTCCCTATCAAGATAGGACCTCAAGTCTTCAACACTACCTGTTACGTAATGAACATTCGTCCTGTCTATTCCTGCTTGCTGGGACACCCTTGGATCCATGGGGCAAGTGCTGTAGCTTCATCTCTCCATCAAAAGCTGAGGTATCCAATAGAGAGCAAGATTGTCACTGTGTATGGAGAAGAAGAGTATATTGTCAGTAGTGTGCATACCTTCAGATACATCGAGATGGATGGTGAATTCTTTGACACTTCTTCTCAGTCATTTGAAGTAGTTCCTCCGACCAGTCCTGTCCTTAAGCCAACTTCTCGTGTGCCCAAGGTTATTCGTGCTCCTCCTGCTATGATTTCTCTGAAAGATTCTCAAGCCGTGGTTGAAGATGGTGGTCGTACTGGCTGGGGTCAACTGATCGATGTACCGTACAAGTCTGATAAATTTGGCCTGGGGTTTAGCTCTGAAAAGATAGTCAAAGATCATATTAATGTTGTAGAAGATGCTGATAGCGATTGCGACTTGGATAGCTGGTTTTTCCCAACAATTGATGACGGACTCAATAATTGGAAGGCTGAAGACACTATCCCGATTTCCTTTAGTCAGGAGTAATTGTTATTGCTTATTTTAGTGTTTCAAATTTTGTAATTTTTATTATGAACAATTGAACTTCTTAAAGCATTGTGTCTATGCGCGGGGCACAATAGCTAATTTGTGAAGGGTTTTGTCATTTTCATAAGCATATTCACATTCAATAAATCAATGGACTTTTTGCATTCAAATATTGTGCTCTTTATCTTTCCTGTCATCTTTCAAATAAGCTATGTTTTCTTACACACACTCACGTAACAAATCGCAGATCCATATCCACTCTGGATCATGTTGATAATAATTCTGCTACTGTTAATTATGGCTTTCAAAATCCGATCTACCAAGCCGAGGATGGAAGTGAGGAATATTGCGAAGTGCCTGGAGAGCTTGCCAGACTGTTACTGCAAGAAGAAAAGACTATACAGCCGCATGAGGAATCAATTGAAATTGTAAATCTGGGTACTGAAGTAGGCAAGAAAGAAGTCAAAATAGGAGCAGGCTTGGAAAACAGTGTCAAAGAAAGATTGATTCAAATGTTACATGACTATGTAGAGATTTTTGCTTGGTCTTATGAAGACATGCCAGGACTGGATACTGATATAGTAGTACATCGTTTGCCGATGAAGGAAGATTGTCATCCTATTAAGCAAAAGGTTCATCGCATGCGTCCTGAAATGTCTGAGAAAATCAAAGCCGAGGTTATGAAACAATTTAATGCAGGTTTTCTAGCTGTTACTTCTTATCCTCAATGGGTTGCTAATGTGGTTCCAGTGCCAAAGAAGGATGGTAAGGTGCGAATGTGTATAGATTACAGAGATTTGAATAAAGCAAGTCCCAAAGATGACTTTCCACTTCCGCACATTGATGTTCTGGTAGATAACACCGCTCAACACAAGGTATTCTCATTCACGGATGGATTCTCAGGTTATAACCAGATTAAGATGGCACCTGAAGACATGGAGAAAACTACGTTTGTGACGCAATGGGGCACTTTCTGTTACAAAGTAATTCCATTCGGTTTAAAGAATGCAGGGGCAACATACCAGCGTGCTATGGTGGTTTTGTTCCATGATATGATCCATCATGAAATAGAGGTATATGTGGATGACATGATAGCCATATCTCATAATGAAGAAGAACATCTCGATCATTTATACAAACTGTTTGAGAGGTTGAAGAAATATAAGTTGAGATTGAACCCGAACAAATGCACCTTTGGAGTAAGATCCGGTAAACTCTTGGGCTTTATTGTCAGTGGTAAAGGAATTGAGGTTGACCCGGCTAAGGTGAGAGCTATTCAAGAAATGCCAGTTCCCCATACAGATAAAGAAGTCAGAGGTTTCTTGGGACGCTTGAATTACATTGCCCGATTTATCTCCCATTTGACTGCTACTTGCAAACCCATCTTCAAATTACTGAGGAAAAATCAAGAGATAATATGGAATGATGAATGTCAAGAAGCTTTTGACAAAATCAAGAAGTATCTCCAAGAACCTCCAATTCTGATGCCACCAGTTGAAGGAAGACCTCTAATCATGTATTTGACCGTGTTAGAAAATTCAATGGGGTGTGTGCTGGGGCAACATGACGAGTCTGGTCGAAAAGAGCATGCAATATACTACCTTAGCAAAAAGTTTACCGACTGTGAAACAAGATACTCACTGCTTGAGAAAACTTGCTGTGCTTTGGCTTGGGCTGCTCGCCGACTAAGACAGTATATGTTGAATCATACCACTTTATTGATTTCTAAGATGGATCCTGTCAAATATATATTTGAGAAACCTGCTCTCTCCGGAAGAATAACAAGATGGCACATGATTTTAACAGAATATGATATCCAGTATACTACCCAGAAAGCAATCAAAGGAAGCGTGTTAGCTGATCATTTGGCTCATCAAGCAGTTGATGATTACCAATCTATGAATTTTGAGTTCCCTGATGAGGATGTTATGCTTGTTACTGATTATGAAGAACCTGGACCGGAGGAAGGACCCGAACTGGGATCCCGATGGACTATGGTTTTTGATGGATCTTCTAATGCATTGGGCAATGGTGTTGGTGTTGTAATTATTTCTCCCAAGGGTTGCCATACGCCTTTCACTGCTAGACTATGTTTTGATTGTACCAATAATATGGCTGAGTATGAAGCATGTACTTTGGGACTCAGAGCTGCTATAGACCTGAGAATCAAGTTTTTGAGTGTGTACGGAGACTCAGCCTTAGTAATCAGTCAGATCAAAGGAGAATGGGACACTAAACATCCGAATCTCATCCCTTATCGAGAACGGGTGTTGACATTAATCCCATACTTTGAAGAGATTACATTCGAACATATTCCATGAGAAGAGAATCAGTTGGCAGACGCATTGGCTACCATGTCATCTATGTTCAGAGTCAGATGGGACAATGAAGCTCCCATGATCACCATTGAACGATTAGATGAACCAGCATATTGTTATGAACTTAATGCTGATGAAGTAGAAGAGAAACCTTGGTTCCACGAAGTAAAAAGATATTTAGAAACTCAGGAATACCCTGAAGGGGCATCCATCAATGACAGAAAATTTCTGAGGAGGTTCTCCGCTAAATTCTTTTTGAGTAATGGAGTATTATACAAACGTAATCATGATTCGACTTTGCTTCGCTGTGTGGATAAAAAGGAAGCAGAAAAGATTATGGAAGACATGCATGACGGTATTTTTGGGACTCATTCTAGTGGACATACGATGACCAAGAAGATTCTGAGATCAGGGTATTATTGGTCTACCATGGAAGCTGATTGCTACCATCACTCCAGAACTTGTCACAAGTGCCAGATCTATGCGGACAAAGTACATATACCTCCTGCTCCATTGAACGTGTTGACAGCCCCTTGGCCCTTTGCAATGTGGGGCATTGATATGATTGGAGAGATTAAACCTACTGCTTCTAATGGACATCGTTTCATTCTTGTTGCTATTGATTACTTTATGAAGTGGGTAGAGGCAACCTCATTTGCTTATGTCACCAAGAATGTGGTGGCACGGTTCATCAAGAATAGTCTTATTTGTCGGTATGGCATCCCTGAAAGAGTTATCACTGATAATGGTACTAATTTGAACAACAAGATGATTACTGAACTCTGCACGCAGTTCAAAATAAAACACCATAACTCTTCTCCGTACCGGCCAAAGATGAATGACGTCGTAGAAGCTGCTAATAAGAATATTAAGAAGATTATACAAAAGATGACAGTAACATACAAAGACTGGCATGAGATGTTGCCATTTGCTCTTCATGGTTATCGCACTTCAGTACGCACTTCGACAGGGGCAACTCCTTTCTCTTTAGTCTATGGAATGGAAGCCGTTTAACCAGTGGAAGTTCAGATTCCCTCTCTAAGAATTATGAAAGATGCAGGCTTAGATGAAGATGAATGGATTCAGACTCGACTCGATCAGATAAATTTGATTGATGAAAAGAGACTTGCGGTTGTTTGTCATGGACAGATATATCAGAAGCGCATGACCCAGGCATTTAATAAAAAAGTCAAGAGACAGGTGTATCAAATTGGCGACTTGGTGATAAAGCGTATCATTCTACCACAAGGTGATCCTAGAGGCAAATGGACTCCCACATACGAAGGGCCATTTGTAGTTAAGAAGGTGTTCTCTGGTGGAGCCATGATGCTTGCTATAATGGATGGCGAAGATTTCCCGCATCCCGTGAACGCGGACATAGTTAAAAAATACTACGCATAAAAGAGACCCGCTAGGTCGACATATCTAGGCAAAAGTAAGGGCATCCCGGCGAACCAAAAGGGTTCGGGCAAAAATTAGAGATAAACATATAAAAATATACACCCGGCAAGTCGAAAACCTGAAAAGGCGGCTTGGGCAAAAAAGGGTATCCTGGTGGACTGAAAACCTGAAAAGGCGGTCCAGGCAAAAATTAGGGATTAAAGCGTATGACTATGTCCCGTTCTCGGTCAGCTTCACCAAAGTCAAAGAGACTGAACAAGCCAATCACTTCTATCCGATAACAAGAGATGAGATGCTTGAAGACATAATAGCAGCAGTAGAATTAAAATCAATATGACTTTTTTTTCATAGCTGGTTTTTCTTTGCTTTCTTGACAATTTCCTCTTACTAGGATTTTTGTCTCCTTGTATTAAAATTGCTTGTTTATAGGCCCTCTTTCAAAATCAATACAATTTTATTTCCAAAAAGATACTTTTGTTTTACTTTCTTCGTTTTGTTTGCATAAACGTCCATTGATTTAATTCGAATTAATATATGCATTTGAATATGATTGATGTTTACCGAAAATACGTGCATAAAATAGAAATAGCAATTACTAAAAGACTTTAGGATCAAGGATAAGGTTTAACCATGCGTTCTAACAAATCCGGTTGCAAATCCTATTCCCCAGCAAAACCAGTTATTCCCAAAAGAAATTGGCACTACTAGACAGACTGGTCATCTCTTTTATCCCCAGTCAGATTCTGTTGAATATTTCTACCATCAGACAGAAATCAAATATCCCCAGCTAAGAAAGGGTCATCAATACAAACATCTCCAACCAGAATATCGGGATTTATTTTCCCATGGCAAAAATTTTCAGACGCATAATTCATTCATGCATCATTTCACAGCATATACATGCATGCAATGTTCGCATTTATTTTCAAGCGCATAAAACATCTCATGCATCATGACATGGCATGAGGCTAACTCTTTTTTTTCCAGGTTAATTATCCTCCTGATACAGTCAAAATAAAGATTCATTCAGACGGATATCTTTATCGATTACATTCAAGATTCAGATACATTTTTCAGATATAATCCATATGAATATTCATTCTGACAAGCATTCTGATATCCTCCTAATGATGGCATCTTTAAGCCCATCCCAGACATTTATTACAAATACAACATATACAAATATTATCAGATATAGCCTAACGTACGACTCATTCTGATTCAGCCTAACGTATGGTTCCTTCAACTGTTCCAATACGGTCTAGCGTACGACCCATTTGGATATTCATCCCCTCAGATACTACCTAGCATACGGTACATTATGAAATGTAGTCTAGCGTATGACTACCCCTTTTATCATCAGATACATCCTAATGGACGACTCATTCTACTACTCATATACGATCTAGCGTATGATCCATTCTGATCTTTTATCCTCAGATACAGCCTAATGGATGACTCATTCTGCAACTCAGATACGGTCTAGTGTACGACCTAGTCTGGCTCTTCTCATCAGATACTACCTAGCGTACGGTACATTCTGAAATGTAGTCTAGCGTACGACTACTTTTTATCGCCAGATACAGCCTAATGGACGGCTCATTCTACTACTCAGATACGATCTAGCGTACGATCCATTATGATCTTTATTTCTCCAGATACAACCTAACGGACGGCTCACTCTGCTACTCAGATACGGTCTAGCGTATGACCCATTCTGATCCTTATCTCATCAGGTTCAGCTCACCCTAATATCACCTAATGAATGACTCATTATATGGTCTAGCGTACGACCCAGTGTGACACCCATGTCTTCAGATATGGTCTAATGTACGACGCACTCTGAAGCTCTCATCATCAAACTTTCTGGATGGCATCTTTAAGCCCATCTCCATCAAGATTATCTTCTAATTAACAAGTGCAAATTTTTGGGGCATTCTAAGTGTTCAATAATCTTCCACCTCCAGATCACGAATGACGTACATACCATTCTAATTCTCTCGGTTTAAGAATATTGAACAGGGGCAACTGTCATACCCCAAAATTTGCCTGTTAATTTTTATGATAAATTGATTCATGCATGGCATTCATTTCACATTTGCATTCATTCATTAGCATACATTCTCATATAAATTATAAATTTTAATTTATTTATTATGTGATACAGATATAAAAAATAATAATGATTTTGGTTATCTGTATGATATAAATAAATTTTTTTTTTATATATATATATATATATATATATATATATATATATATATATATATATATATATATATATATATATATATATTATATATAAATAAAATAGTTTTAATTTAATGATAAATAAAAATAGATTTGCATTTTAATTGTATAATTAAAATTTTAAATTAATTTTATTTGTTAAAGCTCATTAAATTATAATAACTATTTTTTATAATTTAGTGACTCATGTTCCATTTATTCATTATTTATAAATAGTATTTATTTAGTAATTCACGTTTTTTACTTAATAAAATTTATTTATAAGAGTAACATTTTTTTAAAAAAAGCCCATAAATTATAAAATAATTTTGGTTGATATAAGTAAGAATAATTTTGATTTTTTTTAAATGATGAAAGTAAAAATAGAAATAGGTTTAAATTTTAATTCAATTATGTAACTAAAATTTAAATTAATTTTTATTTGTTAAAAGTCATTTAAATACTTTATTATTTATAATAATATTTGTATTTAATAAATATTGATTTATAATAATAGATATTTAAGACCAAATCCAAACCAAAAATATATAAATAATCATAGTATTATTTATCATATGATGGTTTTGTTTTATAAAAAATAATTTTGGCTCTAATTTAATAACAAAAATTTAAATTCTAATTGTGCAATTAAAGCTTTAAATTAATTTTATTTTTGGTTTATTATTAAATTGCATTTTATTATAATTTAGAAAAGTGAAGTTTGAATGAGTATTCCATGCCTCACGTGGAATTTGAACTTTTGACATACCAGCCCATGCAAAATGTTAGAGCTAACTCTCCTAAATTATAGGGTGAGATCCTAAAGTATAGGAAGGGATCCAAATATTTAGCAAGGTTAAACTCTAATCCACACCATTATAAATACTTCATATGGCTACAGCGAAAGAGAAAAAAGAGGAGAGATACAACAGAAGAAGATACACAAGGCAAGGCAGAAGCAAGAAGATTCACGGGCAAGGAAAAGAGAAGCAACCATAAAGCACTCATAGTCTGAATAAGAACAACACACATACAGTGAGCAAGCTAGAAGAATCAAATCCTCCATATAGAATTAATATATATTTTAATGAAGACGAATAAATAACAAATAGACTAACATGGCTCGTTGGTAGCTCTCCCCTCATTGCAACATAGAGGTCTTGGGTTCAAGCCCCCAGGACTTATTTTTTAACTTTTCAGTGTTTTACTATGTTTACTCCCTTTCCACTATAATTAATTCACCACTATTTTTCTATATTTTTTTTCCCTCTTTTCTTTTAAAATTTCTATCAATTTAGTCTAAGTTTTTCCATAAATTCATAAAAAAAAGTTTCTATTATTATAGACTAAAAATATTCTTAATTCATTCTTAAATTTAGTTTATTTATTTCATTTGTCATGAACTTTCTATGTAATAGATTTAATTAGGATTTTTTTTTTATTTCTTTCTTTTTAGTTTAATTAGGTTTTATTATTTTATATGCCCTTTTAATTTTGTACTCGTTAATTAAGATTTAGATATTTTATATCCCCTTTTAAATTATGTACCCCCATCCCGAAGCCATGTAATAACGTAGTCTTATTTTCCGCACTTTAATTTTTTCATACTGTGAATATAACTGTCTAAATGTATGCTAATAGGATTTCATGGAAAGATAAATAATCGAACTTAGATAAATTAATTCAAGATAATATATCATTTCCACACTTGCACCTCTAGGGTAACCCTCTCTTTGTTGCCTTACGATATTACGGTCATGTCCCGCGAATGTGGGGATACCCTTAGCAAAGACCCTTTCGATTAAATCATCATCATCCCTAAACAGATAAGTCATAGTCCCTTCGATCAAAAGGTCAATGTCTCTACAAGATAAATCATAGTCCCTCGAACGTTGCCTTCGAATATATGACCTTGTCCCTCGAACGTTGCCTTCGAATATATGACTTTGTCCCTCGATGACCCTTCGTTGTAGCCTACAATTAAATGATGATCGTCCCTTCGAATGCTAAGGTATCCTTACAAATGTTGCCTTCAATGGCCAATCGACGATCCCACGGTGTCCCTTTACATCCAAAGGATAAGACTACTTACTTCTCAATAGTAAGGACAGTTTACCCTCCTAAGGATAGGAAATACCTATAAAGACCTTGGTTAGGTATAACTCTTAAATGCTTGCTCACAGCTTAAAATACTTTTCACACCTCACACTTTTCAAAACATCTTTTAGAAAATCACCACTTGGTATACATTCGCACCAGAATCATCGCCGAGTTATATTTTTCTAAACATCTTTCAAAATCAAACGAGATAAACACTTTGTATACATTCGTACAAGAATCATTACAAAGTTAAACTCTCCTTTCAAAATATTTTCTAAACACACCATATTTCTCAAACACTTTCTCAAACAAGGAAAACATAAGTGAGTTAAGCAATTAAGAGCCCATGGATAACCATGGATACAAAGGGTGCTAACACCTTCCCTTTGTATAATGTACCTCCCGAACTCAAAATCTAGTCAAGGTCTTTCCTGTTCTTTTCCGCCTTTCCTTATTGGATAATAGAAAAGTCGGTGGAGACTCTTGCTATCCGCAACATTGCTTTTCAAAGCAAAAACACAAAGTCAGTTCACCGTATCACAGGAGCGCTGGAGGAATAACTTGAGTTAGAAGGATACTTGATAACATGAGATCGGTGAAGCAAGAGGAATGAAAAAAGTGAAAGATTTAAACGAAACCCTAAATCACTTCTAGCGATGTTCTAAAAAAAAGGGAAAAAAGATGTTTTTTATGGAAAATAACTGAAAGCTTGAGAGCTAAATGGATGTGAAAACTTTCAAATATTCAACTCACTCTATTAATAAACAATGGAAACTAAAGGACTGAGACCAACTATGAACAGAGACCACAAGATTAATGACTAGATTTCCACTCATGGATACACGCTAACTCAAGTGCACTTAAGTACTTTATGAACTGCGTCACACCCTAGCTGGTCACGTCATTGCACGTGTCAGGAATGTGTAATGAAACATCTCAATGATGGAACCACATTAAATGCGTTTATTCCCTATTATTTTTTCAAAATTAATCCCAAGCGATTCAATTATACTCCACACCAAACTACGACATAAAGTTCGATCAGTGATACTTAAAGTTTTCCCCAACCCCTTCGATGTCTGACAAAGCCTTGGGGGAAACTGTTATGAAACGGTCAAAATGTCCAATTGACTGAGACCCAATCCATCTCAAGCCCAATCAGCTCGATCCAAAATATAAAAATAATTCACATGCTATGAGAAGGTACATAATATTTAATCTCCAATTTCACTATACTCGAATCTTGAACTGGCTTGGGCGTTGGAGTGCTAACTATGCAAGTCCACCACGCGCCACCTAAAGGAAATCAAAACTACCGTTCATAATCCACATTTATTCCACTTTCATCGTTTTTGGTTCATTTGTGAAGCTAAAATATTCATTTCTAGTTCTCAAACGAAACACTATACAATAATAAATCTTATTTATAAAATATAAAATTATAATATTACAAATATGTTAATAATGGTGTTTGAGTTTTATTTATTAAAATATATTTAATAATTATAATTAATAAAATAATTAATTAAATTGAAATAATAAACAAAAATATATTAATAAAATATTATAAATATTGCATTAGTATTCTATATAAACAAATAATTTGAAGAAGAAAATTAAGGAGTATCTTTTAGGCTAATTGTGACTGTAATTTCTTAATTTAATTTATGATTTTATTTTTATGTTGATTCTTTAATTAATAAATGTTATCTTTAAGTGTTTTAAAAACATCTCAACTAATCAACTTACTCTTTTTTATTAAATTTTGTCTAAAAAGTGTTATGGTTTGTCGCTTGATATATATATATATATATATATATATATATATATATATATATATATATATATATATATATTATATATATATATATATATATATATATATATATATATATATATATATATATATATATATATATATATATATATATATAATCATGCAAAACTATTTCTTTGAGCCGAAGAGAAAAACTTACTGTTCGATCTCTTCGTTAAGGTAGCCATCTCTCTTGTTCTTTTGACCATGAATGCAAATACAGATCTTTGTAATAGGATTTTTTAATCGGATGGTGAAAACTCAAGGATTAAGTGGTCATAATCCAATTTTTATTTCTCTCAAAGATTTAAAAAGATGGATGGTTCTAGTGTTGGTGGATTTGCCAAAATTATTGCTACTTATTCAAATTGGGAAGAGCTAATCCCAAGTTACTTTTATGGAAACAAAAAAATTAAGTCTTGCGGATAAAGAGACTCATGTTAAAAGTTTTTAAATTTTTTCAAAAAGAAAAGAATAGTAAAAAGGATAAAGAGGTTATGGTTTTATTGACAATCTAGATCAAGATGAAAAATCGGTTGAAAGAAGCTTCTTTAATTTGTGTGAAATAAGAGATGTTTCTTATATTGCCTTCTTTAGTATGTTTTTTTTTTGGATTTTTAGATGTAGTTTTTGGTATTTCTTTCGCCATTTTTGTACAACTACATTCTATTGGATTCATTCATGTTTTCTCTTTATTATATATATAATTATTATTTACTTAAAAAAAAGATGATTCTTAAAAAAAAAAAATAGCTATTGATAATTATAAATAACAACTTAAAAAATATTTTAAGCTTGAAATTTCTAAAAGTTTATTTTGATCATGATAACTTTGTTAGAAATTTCGGAAAGATTAAAGGGATCCAGGATTGAATCGTGAACGCAACACTTTTCTTATAGTATTTCAAGCACTCTCGATTGTCTTAGAGTTCTGATGTAGGAATACCCAGGATAATTCAGCCTTATCGAGTTTGTGCAAGACCGGCGAAAACCCGAATGCAGCGAAGAGCGTCTGAAATTATTTAGAGGATTTTCGGATTTTGTGTGTTTTATTCTGAATCCGGATTTATGCTTTTATAGGCCATGTTGATATTGTTTCACAAGGTAGCGACCCTTGGTGAAGCAATGTCCTTTTCAACATTTGCATGGTTTCGCCTTTGCAACATCTCATGAAGAGTTACAATCTCCGAATTCAAAATTCAAAATTCAAAATTTAAAATTCATGAAGAGTTATCTCATGCATTTATTAGCATTAACTCACTTCCACCATTTATCATTTTGGAACGCACTTGTATTTAATAAATTACAACAAACTTTTTTGTGAAAGTTTAATTTGATGATTAGGGCAGTAATGAAAATTTTCAAAATTTTAGTTAAAATGATGAAGTTGACGATGGTAACGGAGATTTATGGAAAAAAGAAAATGAAAGAAGAAAACATATTTAAAAATAAAAGTGAAAATTCATTTTAATAAAAACTATTAAGTCCAAATTAATTTCTAGAAAAAAGAAAGATCATATTTAATTCCTTACAAATTTAAATTGGATCATATTAGTCCAAGAATCATTAAACTGTTTATAAACATGTTACATATATCGCTAACTTATCTACACGACATTAAAGGTGTTAGTTAACTGCTATCATGAAACTTTAATAGTAATTCTTAAGGGATAAGTTACTCCATCATTAGGAAAAACAAAGGAGTTGAGAGATTTTTCTTTTTTTCTTTTACAAAATAGAAAGAAAATGAATTAGGGTTTTTTCTTTAGTCTCACACTTTCATATTTTTTCATGTTTTGTTTTTTTCCCTCCCACATGGTGACATCCATTCGTATCTATTGAAATCAACTTTTGATGCCGACGGTGATGACAAATAATTCAATTGGAGAAGACGACATCCAACATACTGGAGACGGAGACAAAGATAAGTTTCTTTGTAATTATAACCTTAGCATCAATTAATTTACATACGACATACAACAAACTTGTATAGCAACAATAAAATCAAATCAAATTCATCTAAAATTAATTCAAAAACTTTATGATATGAAGAACTTTTGTCATTACTTTTTTCCGTCTTTAATCTTCTATGCCAAAGATAAAATAAGAGGAAACCTTATACAAATTTAAGTTATTTCATATGGATTCGATTTCGGCGAAGCATGATATTCTGAGAGTGTTGTCACCAACCAGTTATAAATACACATTTCTGCTTAACTAACTATGTAACATCTCTCTCTCTCTCTCTCTCTCTCTCTCTCTCTCTCTCTCTCTCTCTCTCTCTCTCTCTCTCTCTCTCTCTCTCTCTCTCTCTCTCTCTCTCTCTCTCTCTCTCTCTCTCTCTCTCTCTCTCTCTCTCTCTCTCTCTCTCTCTCTCTCTCTCTCTATATATATATATATATATATATATATATATATATATATATATATATATATATATATATATATATATATATATATATATATATATATATATATATATATATATATATATATATATATATATTAAGATTGCCTAATTTCAAAAATAAAGTAGCACAACAACTATAGTAAAGAAAATATTTATTTGTTTGTGTTGATGATTATGTTGTTCAACTGTGTTGATGTCCAGAAGCGTTTGTAAGTGATTCTGAAAGTGACTCCGATAGTGATGACTTTGAGTAAGACAGTTAAAGTGATGAAGACGATGATGTCAATAGAAACCAAAGAAATATTATTGAAAAGTTGGTTGAGTCAAATGAGGAAGATAATGACAAAGCTTCATTTGAAGCTACTGGATATGCATCATATTCTGAGCATATTAGTACTCCATAATGCATAGACAATAAGGGGAGTTCAAAGTTTAAATTTCCTGTTGTTAACTCTAATGTTATTTTTTGGTGAAGTTAGGATAGAAGACGGAATGAAATTTATAAAATTGGAGTATTTTAAGAATGTCGTGAAAGATATGAAAATTGCTCATGGAAGGGACATTAAGTGGAAAAAGAATGATAAGGTAATAGTTAGGGTTGTTTGTTGTGTTGAGGAATGTCCATGGGTTTCCTTTTGTTCATGGATTAACAGTACTTACTCATAATAGTGATACACCCAGGACTTACTCATACTGAGTATGGTTTACTAGGTTGGTTCCCCAAATGTATAACTTCTTTGACATCTCTACAGTTGATCAACTCTGTAATACACCTCCAAAAATTCCAATTTCAAAACTATCAATCTAACTTGCAATAACTTGTAACTTCATTCTCAACCCCACACATCCATAATGGTACACCAATGAGATTTGGGATATACTTAGTTCCAACAAGGTGTAAACATCATACTCCATGATCAACCAATCCAAACACTACTCGGAAATATGAACAATAACCTAACTTTCAATAAGCCATTCCTACTTTTTCCAACCAAATAATGTGCACTCAAGATGAACCTTTACATTCTCACACACTTATTGACCCGAATTCTCTTCCAAACCAAACATCCAACACACGCTTCATCATATGGAGGTTACTTATTTAGATGATTTGCAACTGACAATCCTTGTCGGCTACTTACGATTTCATACGACGTGGTCCGTTTCACATTCCACATTTAGTTATGTACGGAAGCTTGGCTTGCTCTCCGTTGCTTGCCACAGACTTGGAATCTCAGAGCACAAACTCATCTACTCTTATAAAATAATGTGATACTCCAAAACCACCTAAACACAAGACAATCAGTTATACACACCTTGACCAGATACTACTATCATGTGCTTCCTTAGCACCAAGGTATAACTCGCTATACTTCACCTTATAACCTAGACATCTTCGTACATGAACAATTATCGGTTGCATTCTCCTATCTTAGTATCAATGACATCTTAATGATCTCATTATGAATTTTTCCAAAATGTATCTCATTTCATTCATTGTATTGCAAGATTTACACTGCTCCTAAACCTTTTGCTTGCTTCTCTTCTAAGTTATATCTCTTAACTCCAGTTATAGAACCATTCAACTAAAGTTTCCTTGAATATGAAATACTTACTCTTTCTATCAACGCAAACCTCTTTCAACTAATCCTTAGGTAACTCAACATTTTCATAACGGTCTCTTACTAACACAAAATCTCTGGCGAACGATCTTGAACCCTCTAAGACTGGGTATACTTGGTTTACCTCCTACCCTTTGTCTTGTGCATACATGTTTCACTTGGAATAAGAAGTCATGTCCTCGAGCCTCTTCGTATGCTTCACCACTACCCTAGACCCTCAACAAAAATGTTGAATGTCAATATCTCCCGAGCCTTCAACTATTTGGAAAGTACCATTCCGAATATACTCCCTGAAGTACTTATGTTCTTCCAATATGCTCTAAGTGTCTTACGAGTTAAGACACCGACACACCACCTCGCCATCGAGTCTTGTGGCATACATGCGACAAAATCATAATTTCTCCCTCACTGTACAAAATTATATGTAATACTTGTTCCATACCAGTGAGTAAATATAGTTTTACTAACAAAATCACACATTTCTCAAAACTCCAACAAAATCATCCGATAGAAATACTTAGTCTCCGACTCCTCTTAGCAATATAAGATTTATTGAACTATGCGCCACCCTCACTTCCACATTACCTGAATCACAACTCTTATTTCGACTTTAACTGAGCTCACCAGTTCTCCTTACTTTATAAATCTTGACTTGAGTCTACTCTCAAATCACAAGCTCTACTAAACCTTCAGAGTCCTCTTGGCCACTCAACCATGATCCTACCTACCACACACATAGAATTAGGTTGATTAGACCCAATACTATATACTGTGATATTAAGAATCATATTAGCTAAACACACATATGAGGCATGAATTGATTTACTTATGATATTTAAGGTTGAGTTGAGAATCGACATGCTCTGATACCAATTGCAAAACTCCATATAATATACATCTAGAAAATACAGTATACGAGATATTAATTTGGTACTAATACAACATAAGTGCCTAGCAGCGCCATTATATACATGTCCATAAAATAAAATACAAAGTATGACACATGATTTACAATAGTGCCTAAATAAAAACTAAGATAAATGTGTAATATCTTCATTGTACACAATCCACAATGGAAGATCACGATAATCCAAATTCTTTTAAACATTAACAAATAACTTATCTTGCTATTATTCTATAAATAACACCTGAAAAACAACAATAATAGTGGGGTGAGATAATAATCTCACTGAGTTCCCCTGTCCTATGGGTTCACTCGGCTCTACAAGGTTTCTAATAGATTCCTAACTTAAGTCTTCATCCTTCGTTACTTGTGTATCACCCACACAATGTAATTAAGACTTAAGTATTTAAGGGATATTCTCAATGTATGACAAGAATCACTTTAGTTCACATAAATCGATAAATCACTATTCGGATTCATGAAACGTCGATCCTCGACCGAACCTACGTCTAGGGAAAGGCTCAGTTCATAGATGCTCATATGATTCCAATTTCATGTGGATATCGGGTTCTCCATATGACTCGAACCCACTTCAAGAACTGTCACTCGTATGGGACTCGAACCCAATTTGAGTATCTTTCACCGTATTGGACTCGAACCCACTTAGGTGTTCACCTTTTCCCCATGGCTCAACCATAGCTGGGACTCAAACCTATTTTGAGGCACAAATCATTGGTGCCACATCCCAATTTTCTACTTTAAATAAGTATCTCAAATGGGATGTGCACGATCAAGGGAAAACATCCAAATACGTGATTGGATTCCATGTCATTGTGATGGCTCTCATCAATCACTAGGTAATCATATTTACAAATTCTCATGTTATTTCATCAAATACTAGGTGATCATATTCACCATTTCTCATGTTACTTGTACATGTTCCATACAAAGTATATTGATTTATTAATCAAGTGAATATTCATCAGTGATACACACTAAGGTACCTTTGCGTCCAAACATCATCATATAACTCATTTCCATAGTCTAAGTTATCTTTATAATTTACTCACCTAGTTATACTCCTAGGTTTCCTCACTCATATTCACAAGGTTTTAATCATATTATTACATAATAAACACAAACAACAATTCATAATATAGTTAATAACATACATCATAATATGATCCATAAACATACATAACCAATTCATAACATACTCATCACAAGATTATACATGAAATACACCAAATGATTCCTCTTAATCTAATAATGATTCTAGGTTAAAACACCTTATTTCTCATAGAATATAGTTGATCAATGAAAATCTTATGCCCATATATCATAGAATAAGTTACAGGGTTGCTAAGATAGCTTAAAATCCTTAAATATATTATATTTTTGGGAGAAATAGGGGATGCAATCGATTGACTAGGGAGTGCAATCGATTGCAACAACTTCTTGAACACTCTGTTTATGCATTTTGGTTGAATTAATCGATTGACAAGGGACCGTAATCAATTGCTCTCTTTGTTTTAGGTCATTTTTCTCAATTTTTAGCAGGTGCAATTGATTGTCTGATAATGTCAATCGATTGACATCTGGAAAAATCAATTTTCTTGCATAATTTACTAAACCAGTTGATTCTCTTTATAATTTTTACAAACCTTTTCCTATCGAAATCATGTCAAGTCATACATTAAAATTAGTTCTTGAAATAAAAAAGTTAAACATCAAGAATCAACAACAATCAAACTTATTTTCATGATTCTAACACAACAACACAAAACATAGCTTCAAGAATCAAGAACATCAACTAAATAATCAACACCATGACATGCTTCCAACACAACAACATATCATGATTTTAACATCAATGAGTAGAGTTAAAACACATAAATCCTAAGTTGCTCAAAGGCTAAACTATCTAGGAGCCCACCTTAATAGATGAAGATGATGAAGAAATTGAGATGATTTGGTGGTGATGATGGTGATTTCATGGTTTTCTTCTTCTTTCTTTCTTCCCTTATTTTCTCTTCTCTTGTTTCTTCTATGCTCCTTCTTTCTATGTTTCTCTTCTTTTGTTATTAAGGAAAATTTGGTAAAAATATCTCTAATGATATTTTCTTAAGATTATTTCTTACTATTAAAGCAATTGATCATTTATTAATGTTATCAAAATGTTCATTCTTGTACTTATTAATAAATGTCAGTCTCTTTTAATAAGAATTGATTTCTTTTGAGTCTACTGATTACTCTATTTGTTCCAAATGATAACATTTAGAGCACTTAAGAATATATGGAATATTGCATTGTATTCATGTCATTGTAGTTATAACACATAAGGTTGAGAAGCCTGAGAATTATGTGTATAATGGCTCACAATGGAAGCTTTTAATGCTACTTGTGATCACTACATTCAAGCCGTCAACAACCAAGAATATTGGGAAATTATAGAGTATCCTAAGCCAGAACCACCAAAGCTAAAAGACCCATCGACAGACGAAAGAAGTATAAAAGGAAAGATGCAATTTCATAAGATATGACTGAGAGCGGAACACCCAAGATTAAAAGATATAAAGTGATCTGTTTAAAGTGTGGTGAAGTTAGTCATTATGAAAAGACATCCAAAGATGTTATATAATGTATCATTGAACATATGAGATTAATATGACCCAATTAAATATTGTAAGAGATTAAATAAGGTCTCTTTTTGTTAGAGACCAAAGTAGGTGTTAATTTGATCATTTGAAATTCAAAAATGGAATGATATTTTTTTCATGAATATTGTCTAGTATTTTATTTTTTATTTAAATTATGGAGACTGAATTGTCTCAAAAAGAAATAATGTATTGATCTAAATGTATTCTATTTTTGTAAATAATATAAATAACACACATGTCAGTTCAATTACGGTTCAAAAAGTAAGAAAAAACTACTTTGAAAAAAATATTAACATATAAACTAAAACGGCTCAGTTAAATTTTATAAGATATTAAATAAGAATGTTTTTCTCAAAAAATAATATGAATTTTGCGATTTTTGTGAAGGATTAAAATGAGTTTTCACTTACAGGTGTTTAATGTCACGTAAGAAAATCATTTGCCACAAATGTTGATCAATTGTGACCAATTATGCTAACTTAAATGTCACATAAGTCTAATTTAACAGACAAAAGTTGGCGTTGGCTGTTTCTTCCTAACCGAACAGACAAAAGTCCTCTGAATCTCACTCGATCGCCATCTCCTCCACTTCATTGGGCCATACCAAATCCAATTATTTGAACCATAAGTTTATTTTAATTTAATTCTACTTTTAAATACATATAATTAATTATGTAATAAACAATATATATGATTAATTAAAATTATTGTTTTTATAAAATGTAATATTAATTTAAAATGATTTGATATGCCAATGTGATATAATAAAATTCATTAGTTAGAAAAAATTTAAAAATTAATCCGTTTAACCCGTTTTCTTTTCAACATACATATATTTGTTTTTTCATTTGCAATAAAAAGTAAACATACCCTAAATTAAGGCTTTATGGCCGCCCATGAATTTTCGGCTATAATTCAACTATGGGTCCTGGACGGTCCAATGATGTCTTTTGTTTTCTTTCTATTTCAATTTATTAGCTTAATCAGGGGAATGCTCTTTTTATTTGGTGCGTCTCACATTTTTTAAAATATAAAAAATGTTATTTTCTGTGTTCAAAAATGTATTGTCAGACACAATCAAAATTATCAAAGTTTTTATGATTTTTGAAAGTTACCTTATTTTGATCTAATTTTTAATCTGGAAATACATCTCTAAATATTATTTGGGTGTATTCGAAGATGTATCTCTCAAATATCTCTTGTGAAGGTTCAAGAAACACAAGAAATAAAGGGTTTGAATTGGCTTTCAAGATTAAAATTTTTTCTCACCCAATAACACAAACAACAGATGATTAACAAAGATAAACGATACAAATATTTTTATCTTGATTCATTGTTAACTAAGTTACGTTCAGTCCACCCGCCAGAGTGTGATTCCGCCTTCAATAAGGACTTAATTTACTAATCAAATAATTGATTACAAACTCAAAGACAACTTGCCTAAAATTTCTTGAGAATTATGATTATACCCTAGTCTCTCAAGGAGCTTAACCAAAGGTTAATAATACAAGCTGTGTTTACAAAGTGCTTCTAAATAATAAGCAGATACACAAGTTATAATCAAAGATTACATTTAAGAAATATATTCAAGCAAGTTTTTTAAGTGTATGAACGTGAGGAACACTTCTTTTATTTTTTCTCGTTCACGTATGTTCTTTGCGTGCAATGTTTCCAAGTGTTGTAACATTTTCAAACTTCCAAGACCTCTTTATATAAAAGAAGAATATATATGTTGGAGGGTGAAGTTGGAATATCCTTAAATATCATAGTTGTAAGATGGTCACTTGTTTCTACAACAATAGAGTGACACTTGCATCAGATAGTGGGTGAGGATGGGACGTGAAGAACGACGTTGATAGAATAATACACTCATTTTCTTAATCTTCAGGGTAGTGGAAATGATATTTGTTTTTATACTGATGATACCTACCACATGTTCTTCTTTTAGTCGATGACTTTAGGTCATTAACTTCTAGTAAGAGATTTCTTATTAAAGTTGATGAAGCTTGAGCAGAGTTCAGAACCTATCTTCAAAATCTGGTGAAATGAGACTTCTAAGTCTATAGAGTTCAGAGTCTTGTAACTTCAAAGGCTTGAATTATCAGAGTTTTTATCATAGTCATTCTAGATGGTTTCTTTGCAGAAGTGTCGACTTGGTAATCCAGAAACTTGACTTCCATTTGAATATGCCTTTGATTATTCCTTTGGTTTATAGTGCCTCTTCAGTTCAGAGTTTGACTTGACCATACTTGACTTCTTCAGAGTCTGGTTTGCTCAGAATTGACTTTTTCAGAGTCTGGATCTGTTTTCTATAATCTCTGCACTTCTCAAAATAATTAGAGTGCACAAATTGTTCTCTATAAACATTAAGCTTTTTTTATCATCAAAACTCAAGTATAGTTGTAGAACCAAACTTGTTCCAACAATCTCCCCCTTTTTGATGATGACAAATCCATGTATTTTGATGAATAATTTTTACTTGGGTAATCATCTTTATAAAACATCAGAGTTAGATTTGTAAGCTTTCCCTGAGTTTTATGCTTATCAAAATTATTCTCAACTTCTTCAGAGTGAGGTTTGTAAGCTCCCCTTGAGATTGAGACTATAATTTTTTTGATAATCCAGAAAAATAGTCAGCATGATAAAAATGTTCATCTCGATAACATAACCATTTTATAGCTTGGTTTTTATCAAAGAGAAATCTGATTGCCTGGTTGATAAACTTATCAATAAAAATATGATTTCTTAGTTAATAAATCTCCAACAAACTAAAACATATGAATATAACATGATATAAGGATGTTTGGGATTTATCATGGGTTCAAGATATATCAAAATCATATTCTTTTTCTCCCTTTTTGTCATCAATAAAAAAGAATAACATGAAAATAGAATAAACTTTTTATAGATTGAAAAACAAAGTAAATTAGTCAGAGTTACACAAAAAATGAAACAAGATTTATGATGGGGGTGGAAGTCTAGATATGATGGTAGTCAACATGTTCTAAATCTGATAGTTGGTCTCATCCTAGCGGTCCAACCTGGTCCTTAATTCTTCATTCTCCTTCTTCATCTCACCCGAAGTCTTCAGAATCATAGAAGTAACTAACTCATAAGCAAGAGGTTTAAAAGATGCAATCCTAGAAGATGCTCTAACTTCATGCCGAGGAATTAAGTTATGTGCAGTCCCATAAGTTGCTCCAACTTCAAGCAAAAGAACTAAGTTTGTTTAGAAATAGGAATCCTATAAGTTGCTTCAACTATTTGCTGATTAGCTAAAATCTGAGCATAGGAAATTCCAGCTTCAATTTGAGATAAAACTTGTTCTTGTGCTAGGAGCGCCAAAATCTTAAACCTAACTAAGGACTCATAAGCATACTTCTTTATCTCTAGAATCAGATTCATTACTTTAGAGAATCTGGGTATAAAGTTTTCTAGAACAATCTCGTCAGAAAGTTTCTTGAGGAATTTAAAGCAGTAATTTGACCAGATCCTGTATTGATCCCATAATGCATTGCTTTTAGTAGGGTTGACACAAATTGTGAAAGCATGCCTCAAAAATCTTAAACTTTAAACTATTTTTAATTCTATATCAGTTAATACTTCATTAAATGAAGGTGCAGGAGGGGTATGTTTAGAATTATTTGTGGGGTTTCTCACCTCTTTACTTGTTTCTAAGTCAGACTCAAACTTAGAGGTGGATGAAGAAAGTTCAACTACAGATGGATCATTATTAGAGGAAATTTCTCTATCAATAGAGGAATCATTTGAAGAATATAATTCACCAAAAAGTGGGTCAAAGACATGTGTATCAATCTGATTGGATGGAGGGGGTGAGATGTTCATGGGTGTGGGTTCAAAATTGTTTGGATGACCAGATAACGTGTGTTCAAGTGAAGGTGGAGGTTGAGGTTGAGATGGAGATGTAGAATGTGAAGGAGAATAGCGATCCAAAATGCAGCGAATTTAATTTTTTTTCTCCTTTAGTGATCCTTACGAATGGGCATGATAAATGATAGAATCATTACCTCTTGTGGCGATCGAAACCTTTGATGCAGGTCTAAGGAGTAATCACGAACGCTGAATGGTGACAACGCCTCTACTCAGTCCACACAAACGAATTCCTTCAATCTCAGTGCTAGCTGCTACGAATGAAGGCTTTGACTGAGAGAGAGAGAAACAAAATTTTCATCTGAACCAATGCTTCTACACAAGGGTTCTATTAATAGAACCACTTGTGTGTGCTGTAAGCTAAAAAGCCCACTTAAGTGTATGTGGCCCATATCTTATGATATACCAAAATCACTTAAGCGCGTAGTACCTTACCATATTTTGTATTCTACTTAAGTGCACCGTACCTTATGATGTTCTATAATTCACTTAAGTGCACCGTACCTTACGATGTTTCTTATTTACTCTATCTCTCATCAATCCGTCCTTTTGTGTGTGACCCTGTAGGTTTTCGCGGCATTGGCAATTATATTAAATCACGTATTTAACATAATAAACAGTGAGCGGTATCTAGCAACACATCACTGCTACCCAAGACACGAAAATGTCATGTGATATGACAAATCCTTTTGTGATAATACTTGTGTCTACAATTATCCTTTTTCCCTTATGTCTATATTGAACACAAGGCATAAACCGTGTCATCCTTGTCCAGTTCAATATTGGACCATTAGACATTTATCCTGTTACGCAGGATGGGCAAATTCCATCTAGGTCACTCATGTCCCTCAACATGCTTCGTGGAGTATCCATCAACTGTCTTTATGGTCATCCAGTTACGAGCAACGTTTGACCAGCAATAAAGCACTCGACTCTACATCTAGGGTCCATAGTGGTTTCAGGTGGAAGGGTGGTATACACCACTATCACCATGAGAATAACTTATGACACTTTGCATAATATTTTATATAGTATTCTCATAGTGGGTCAATCCAGTATAAATATTACTCATAATATTCATACCTATGTTTAAGACTTGATAACTCCTTATCCATGATCCATGAGATTTGATCATCAGTCTATATATATAGTAGTCTTAATGATTTAATGTTATCCCACTTCACAACAAAGCTCGACTATAGATACTTTAAGAATAATGTCCTTATGTTTAATGAGATCTCATGATTAAGTCACACTTGATACATTAAACGAACTAGCTATTCTAGGGACTTTATTAAAAAACATAATAAATAAATAAAACCTTTTATTATTAATAAATAATTCGACACAAGTACCAAAAGTATTGGTCTCTAGGGATTACACCAACAAATTGTTGTTGGTTTGGTTCATTTATGGTTGTTAGTTCTTTAGTGGTTGATATATTTGTGGTTTCAGATTCTTTGGTGGTTTCAGGTTCATTTGTGGCTGTGGGTTCATTTATTGGTTTGGTAATGGTACCAAAAGGTTGGTTTTGAATGAGTGTGTTTGGAAAAATAATTGATTAAGAGTTAACATGAACATAATCGGGAATAATAGAAGTCTCAGTATTAGAAGACTTACTTTGATTCTGGTTGATGGGAACTTCAACTGATTTTTTCTCAGATTCCTTATTCAGTTGTCCATATTCTTCAGCATGAACAGAAGACCTCAGAACCCTTCTGGAGGTCTTAGACTTCTTTGGCTTCTTGGCTGGAGAAGGAAGAGGAGGATTAGAGGGTCATTCATTAGACTTTTTTACCCTTATTTTCTTCTTAAAAGTTACATCTGGAGGGACATCTGACATGTTGTCAATGACCACCATTAGGTCAATGCATGCCTCAAAGAAGTTTTTCATGTAATCCCTCAGAATTTCCCGGGGGGAGGGGGAGGGGGGGACAACTTAGTTAATATGGTGAAATCATCAATCTACACCCTTATAGTAGAAACAGATCCCCTGTCCAACACTATAGGGTCCACAACTTCCGAAATTATTAGCATGTTTTTCAAATTTTCCGTCTGTTGAAAGGCTTGCCAACATCCGTGTAGAGATCATCATGAAAGTTCATCTGTTCTAGCTTTGCCACCAACTTACTTTCAACCAAAATGTCATAAACCACTATACCCAAGGGAATCCACTTCCTAGGTTTTTGAACAATATAGAAATAGGGTTCATCTTAACTCCTTTGGACATATAATCACTACAAGAAAAAAATAGGATTTGCGACACATAGGTTGCAAAAATTTAATAGTAACCACCCTTTTTGCTCGTTATGACGGTTGTCATGGTAATTTTGGACAACCCCCTTGGTACAAAAGAAGTCACAATGGTTTTGGAACCACCTTCCCCCATACCACAGAAAACCCAGCCAAATAAAGGGGCCGCAACGGTTTTGGAACCACCCTCCCTAACAACTTGCAACATGAGTCACGACGGTTTTGGAACCGCTTTCCCCCATAGCACATAAAACCCATCCAAATAAAGGGGCCACGACGGTTTTGGAACCGCCCTCCCTGGCGGCATGCAACATGAGTCGTAAAAAAACCAAGGGTTGCGACGGTTAACAAATGAACTATTGTCCCCCATTTTAAATTTCCCACGAAAAACACATAACCACTTAAAACAAAACAAAAACGCTCTAAACGAGAAACCAAAACAAAAAACGCAGACGCAAAGCTCCACCGCTCTCCACCGAAAGAAACGAAAACCACCGCACTCAACCGAAAAACGCAAAGGAAAATGTTAGTATATCAAAACCCTAAAACCATTCTTCTTCTTTTGCATCTTTTTCACCTTCCAATATTCTTTCTCGATCTCTCTCTCGATGTGTGTATGTGAATCATGATCTTTCTTTATCTTTGTCTTTGTCGCTCTGGATATATATATATATATATATATATATATATATATATATATATATATATATATATATATATATATATATATATATATATGATGTTGTAACTCTAAGATTTTTCGTTTAAGAATTGAATGGGTATTTTGTGTGTTTATTTTTTCCTTCGGTTTACTTTAGGTTTATGATTTTTGTAGAGTTAGGGTTTCGTGAGAAATGAGAGAAGGGTTGAGATCTCGGACTCGGTTAGGGAAGGTTTCTGGTGAATGAAAGGTTGTTCAGAAGGAAAGGGTTTTTGTGAAGAATGCTAGTGATAGTTTAGTTTTTGGTGATGAAGGATATGAATGAATCCTTTGTAAATGATGTTAGGTTTAACTAGTAAGCAAAGTAACCGGTCTATAACATTAGATATATTATATCTCAATCAACCACAACATTTTGTTAGGTTTTAACGGGTAATTAACTCATTTTTATGCCGGTTCTTAGTTTTGAAAGTATATATAAATGTTAGATTGTATGTTACAGATATTGGAGCCATGATACACTTGTATCTACACATACTAGTTGTCATTTGTACCAGTAAATCAACAGTTATGATAATGAGTTGAATTTGTAACAACCTCCTTTATGAATGTTTTCAATAGTAATATAAAATTTCATATGCAAAATTCTTCCAATTCAGGCTTCACTCCACTAATCACATTCAACCATTTTTATAGAAGGAAACAAATAAATAATAATAAAACCTTCAGAAAGTTTCTTAATCAACAAAAGAAACTCTTTGATTTTTACATGTTTTACCAAAAACTGCTCTTAAAGTAATTGCACTTGTCTTGCATGTAATTTTTTCATAATACATGATCCAATGTTATTAGAAATATATTTTATTACTTCTTGTTCTCTAATTGATTTTTTTAATGGAAAAAATAATATTAAAAGAAAGCTCTTGTAAACATAATCTTCTTAGTTGTTTCCATTAGTTGCCACACGGGGCTGTCGTGATGTCGGTTCCACCGTAACACATGATGTCTGCAATAATTTGATGTGGTCTTTGGGCAAAAATGGAGTCATAGGATTTAAGAATCTCTTTTGTTCAGGTGAAAGAAATTACTATTGTTGATACTGCACAAATTTAAGGGTGAAGACGTATTAGATACTTTCGATTATAACATTAATGATGTTGTGTGGCTCTAGATCACTAGATTCTGAAGGAAAGGTACATTATTTCTGCTGCAAAGAAATGGAACCGTTGCCAATTGTTTCAAAGATTTTATAGATGGGATCTCACTTTGAAAGAAAATCTTTAAAATTATTCAAAATGCAAAGGTATTACGAAAAACGATTGGACTGTTTTTGTTTAATATAGGCGGAAAGAAAAAACACAGGTAATATTAGTGTTTTAGTCGTATAATTTTTTTAATATATAAGTAATGCATTATATCTTATCCATATTTATAACATGTATTTTTATTTATTACCAATGTAGAGAATAACAAAACAAAATGCCCAAAATAGAAGAAAATTGAAGACTCCGTATACATTTGGATCTAAGTTGCTTGCAAGGAAGTAACATGAGTTGGTATGTCTAAATCTATACATTGTTAATTGTATGTCTGATGGTACAAATAATTAATATTTGTTCTTATTTGTAGGAATCGAGAGATGGACGATCATATAGTAGAAGACAAATGTATATAGTTTCTCATAAAAAAGTATGACAGGTCTTTTGTCAATGAAGACGCTACAACAATAATGTACGTATAAGTTAATTCTTTTGAAATATTTGTTAGTCTCCTTAAGATATGAGAAAAAATCAAACCTTTTGGCATCTCTTAGAGGTGGGGAGAGCATGTCTGAAAACTGGTTAAATTAAGTTGAGAGTTGTGATTATTTTTTCAGTAACTACCTTGTCTTATGATACACTTAGTTTATGTTTAGACAATTTTGTTGTGTTCTACTAAGTAACATATGAACTAAATGAATGGTGTCCTGGTGATGATTTTAATTTGATGTATTATTATAAACATACAACAAAGTGGCGATTGTAATTGTATCAAACTCATTTCCAACACATTAACATTTTTCAACTTAAGATATACATTTTTCAATCATTTTCAAGTAACTGAAAGAGTAGCAACATAACATGTATTATTCTAGGAATGCATACACCAAGAGTAGTGATTCAGATATATAGTTATTTATGTATAGTAGTGATTCATATTAATGAAATCTAAATAAAAAATTGTATGCATATAGTTATCATCAATTTTATGTGATAAACCAGGTGAATTAGTGATTCAGATATATCCCCACTAAGCACATTAGTTATTTATGTATATAGTTATCATCAATTTTTGGTTTGTTATAAATTCACTTGATATTTACAATGAGAGTCTTTTACAATAGTATAGATTTTTATATGCAATATACTGGAACTTGTTACTAATATACATTATCCTTGTTATATAAACAATAGTTCAATTTGCTCTTTTGCATGTTCAGGACAAATTACAAGCTGTAATTAAGAATTTTGGGTCTGAAAAAGAGGCATTTCAAAAAGTATTTGAAAAAGAACATCCTGGATATATGTTCATAGTATGAGACTTGGAGTTACACCATCTTAGATTAATAAATCTACGAGATCGGCGTCGTCTTTTGAAGAAAATGAAAAAATAAAGGAAATGCAAGAAGAAATTAATACACTGAGAGAAAAGAATTCAAAAATTGATGAATTGGTGGAGGCAATCGCATTCTTAAAGGAAAGAGACAATGCTAAGAAAGAGGAAATTGAACTCTTAATACAAATGCAAAATTCTAGTGGAAAATATGTATAATACTTTGGTGCATTTAAAGTTAAAGCTCATTAGTATTATTTTAAAGAGTATTATTTTAATACTTTTTTTAGGGATTGAAATCATCCGTTGATGTTAAACGTTCTTCTAAGTCTAACTATCAAATTGCAAATAATGAATCATTAAGAAGGACAAATTAGATTTTGTTATGAATCAATTAGATTACGAACTTTCCTATGTATTTTTGACATTATGATGCTTATTATTATAAGATTAAGATTTTATATGTTTTTTGGTTTTTTGTATTACATGACATGATTATGGAATTCCCATTTTTTTTATATCATAATACTTATTTGATATTACATGTTTTTGATGGGAATTAATTTTACTATGTTAAAAAGTGATAGAAAATCAAATAAAAAGATAAAGAAATATTTAAAAAAATACCATAAATAAAAATATTTTAGTAGAAATAATTTAAAGAAAAAAAAATACTATATTTAAAAATATTTAGTAGATAATAATTAAAAAACAAAAAATATTATAAAAATAATAATACTATAGATAAAAATTAATAATGGCTTACACTGTTGCTAAAAGTAAAAATTAAATAATTATTAGTGCTTTAAACTATTACCAAATAAATTATACTTAAAATTTTTAAATCAAAATTACGACGGTTTGAACCGTCAGGATGTGACACCCACGACAGTTTAAAACCGTCGCAATTAACAATGAAAACAAAAATCAAAACGAAATTCTACTACAGTTGGTAACAGTCACAATATTCAAGTTACATCTGTTCCCTAACCGTCATGAGAGAGAACGACGGTTGGTATGGCGATTTTAACAATCGTCGCAATATAGCCTTGCGACACACTTTTTGGGATGGAGCTACAACCGCGTAACATGCCGATTGCGGCGGTTCTAGTCGTTGTAACCTGACAAAATGAACCGTCACAATTTGCCAATTTCTTTTGGGGCGAATAAAACATCTATTTCTGGTTAGAATTGATGTAGTCAGAAGAGTTTCCAACAAGATGATATTGAGTACACTCCAAAAGAATCTTAACCTGAATCCTCAACCTAGGTTGGAGATTCTTGACGCATGAACTCGTTCCTTCTTGAAAAATGGTAGCAACTACTTCATCCATTTCCCCCTTTTTTGAACATTTGATAATATGTCTTCCTAGAACCATCATGGTTAAGTAGCTTGGCTATGGATTTATCAGAGATTTGAAATTTCTGACCAAAAACGCTAGAGAAGATATGAACGTCTGTAGCCTATACATGAATCCAAAAATCTTTTACCAGTGCATGATACACCAGAACTTTCAACATGTTGAAGTAAACTTCCCATCTTCGAGTTGCAACACCGCTGGTGAGGTAAAACCCATTTATGTTTAAGTTTTCAAAATCCATAATTGACTCACAGAGAACTTCCAACTGTGTCACCGGAATGGATAATGAAATCTCAAGAATCCATTCACAAAGAACTTCCAACTGAGTCACTTTTGAGGTTGTTGTTGAAGTTGATCATGTTGTTGTTGTTGATTAACTATGGTTAGGGTTTTTAGGTTGCAGAGAGTTTTGAAGATGAAATATTTTAAGTGTGGGTAGTGAAGAATAGTTGTGTTGTATGTGATAAATGAGTGCATTGTGGGTTTAAATAGAGAAAGTAATAATTAATAAATTTTGAAAACACGCTAAAAAACAAGGGAGACAAATGAAATGATTTTCTCTTTACCCAAGAAATAGAGTATCTCAATGGATCACTTCAAATGTTCAGATGGCTTAATGTAGGACACATGTCTTACTTTAGAGCCTTATAAAAAACACTTGATTTCCACCATTAATTTCAAAAACTCAGAGTCCAGAAGACATAAAATTTCATATGGGTTATATCTTTGGACCTTCTGACCCATAGAATCTTCTAACTTCAGAGGGCTAGCTGGTTCAGAGCCAATTTATCTCAGAGTCATATTTTGACTCTCTAAAGGCTACACACATTTTAATTTGTTTTATTCTGGACAAAGTTCCATTTTCAAAATTTTCAATACAAATCTACCTTCAGCAAAGGGTTTTATGAAGATATCAACCCATTGTTGGTTTGTAGCTATAAGTTTTAAATTTATAACACCCTTCTGAACATAATCCCTTATAAAATGGTGTTTAACTTCAATGTGTTTCGCTATGGAGTGAAAAGTAGGATTCTTAGGTAAACAAATTGCAGAAGTATTATCACAGAGAATATGAATGTTACTCTCATAAAGTTGATAGTCTTCTAGATGACTTTTCATCCAAAGTATCTGAATGTTGCCTGCATATGCTATAATGTACTCAGCTTCTGCTATTGACAATGATATTATTGTTTGTCTATTGTTGGACCAAGAAATAATATTATCACTAAGAAACTGACAACTTCCATTAGTGCTCTTCCTTTCTAGTCTGTCTCCAGCATATTCAGCATCATAATAACCTACTAACTTGTATTCTTTGGATTTTCTATAAATTAAACCAAGGTTAGTAGTACCTTTCAGATATCAAAAGATCCTTTTAACAATTGTTAAGTGGAATTCTCTAGGATCTTATTGGAATCTAGCACATAAGCATACACTGAATAAAATATCAATAGTCAAGTATAAGAGAGAACCAATCATACCTCTATATACCTTTTGTTCTACCTATTTTCTTTCATCTTTCTCCATAATACATGTTGGATGCATCGAAGTCTTTGCTGGTTTTCACTTTGACAAGTCAAACTTCTTCATAAGTTCCCTTTTGTACTTGCTTTGATGGATGGATGTTCCTTTTGAATTTTGGTTGATTTGAATCCCAAGAAAGAACTTTATTCTCCCATCAGACTCATCTCAAATTCTTCCTGCATAAACTTAAAAAATTCCTTGTAAAAAGCAGTGTTAGTAGAACCAAAAATAATATCATCAACGTAAATTTTCAAAATTAAAATATAATTCTTGAATGACTTACAAAACAAAGTTGTATCAACCTTCCCTTTTGTAAAACCATTTTTCAAAATAAAATTGCATAATCTTTCATACCATGCTCTAGGAGCCTGTTTCAAACCATACAAAGATTTTTTTAGTTTGTAAACAAAATCTGGGGTTTTATGATTTTCAAAGTCAAGAGGTTGATGTACATAAACTTCCTCGGTAATGTAACCATTCAAAAATTCACTCTTAACATCCCTCTGATATAAAATGATGTTATGATTTACATCAAAAGATATTAGGATACGAATACACTCTAACCTAGCCACTGGTGAAAAGGTTTCAGTATAGCCATTCCTTCTTGTTGACTATAGCCTTGTGCAACGAGTTTGACTTTGTTTTGTACCACTTCTCCTTGCTCATTCAACTTATTTCTGAACACCCATTTAGTTCCAATCAGGGGTGTGCAAAAATATGGTTAACCAAATTATATTACTAAACTGAATTGTATTGCACCATAAAATAACTGAACCACTTGAATGATTAATGAACTGAATCATTTAAATCAAACAATTCAAATTCAGTTTAAAATCAGTTCATAACCAGTTTTCTTTTATAAATTGCTTTAATTATATAAATAAGTTTTTTATCAAAAGAAGAAAAATATTAAGAGTGAATAAAAATGAAAATTAAAAAATATATATAATTATGAAAAATAAAAATAAAATTATAAAGAATAGTATAATTTTTTTAGAAAAAAAAATTGAAAAAAAATATTTTGTATTCTATAAAAAAAATTGAAAAAAAATATTTTTTATTTATTAAAAAAATATAATTTAATTTGAAATAAAAAAAATATTTTTTCAGAAAAATAAAAAATTATTGTTTTTTGAAATAAAAAAATTCTGAAAAAATACTTTTTTTTTAAATAAAAATTTCAGAATAAAAAAATATTTGTAGTGAAATTTTCCCCCCCAAATTTTAAAATTTATTATTCTGAAATTTTTTATATAGAAAAAGAATATATTTTTTTATTCTGTATGTTTTATTTTTCCAAAAAAAAATTAGAAAAAATTTATTCTGGATTTTTTTTCTCGAAAAATTAAAATTAATTTTTTTTATTATTTTATGCCAGAAATTTAAAAAAAAACTTCGATTTTTTTTTCAAGAAAATAATTATTTTTTATTTTTAAAAAAGATATATTTTTAAAATAAATAATTTTAAATTAATTATTTTTTATAAACTTAAAAGAGAACAAATTATAAATTTGGTTTTTAATTGTAATTTTATTATAAACTAGTTTATAAACACAAATCAGTTATAAACTAGTTTTAAATTGAATTGAAACCATTTTAGCACTTTAGTGCATTTTTATTGAAATTGTTATTATAAACTGAACTGAACTATAAATGTGGTTTGGTTCAATGCAATTCATGAACCATGAACACCCCTAGTTCCAATAACATGAGTTCCTTTGGATCTTAGCACAATATCCAATACATCATTTTTGGAGAATTAATTTAACTCATCTTGCATTTCCAGAATCCAGTTTGTGTCCAGAAGTGCTTCATTAATGGAAGTAGGTTCTATCAAGGACACCAACCCCAAAAGCATTTCTTTAGATGGTTTAAATGAGGATATGGTTCTGATGAGTTATTTCTTATCTCTTAGAATTAATTCCTCAGGATGTGAAGATATTTGCCTTTGTTTTCTCAGAGGAATGGTGTGTCGAGCAACTTTGTGTTGAGAGTTTTAAGAGTTTTTCACTTAAGATTTCTTGCCTTCAGAGTCTGAGTATCTAATCTCCAAATCTGCAAACTCGTAAAATAGCTTTGACCTTTCAAGGTCAAGTTTATTATAAAACTTAATATGAATTGATTCATTGACAATTCTTGTTTCAGTGTTGTGCACTCTATAGCCTTTTGAACCTTCAGAGTATCCTAACATGATAATTTTTGTGATTTGGAATCAAACTTGTTAAAGTTCTCTTTAGTATTCAAAATAAAACATGTTCAACCAAAAGGATGAAAATATGAAACATTGGGTTTTCTGTTCTACCATAACTCATAGGGAGTTTTACCCATAATAGGTCTTATTGAGATTTTGTTCTAAATGTAACATGAAGTGTTGAGTGTTTCTGCATAGAAGTGTTTTGCAACATTAGTTTCATTGATCATGGTTCTGGCTATTTCTTGCAATGTGCAATTTTTGCTCTCTACAACTCCATTATTTTTGAGTTCTAGGGCAAGAGAGATAATGGGAAATGTCATTTTCATAACACAAAAATTTCTCAGTTTTTGTTTTCAAATTTTCCATCATGATCACTTCTGACTTCAACAATCTTAAAGTCTTTTTTCATTTTTCACTTAGGAGCATAAGGTAGCAACCAAGAATGTGACTCGTCCTTATGTTTTAGGAACTTTAACCAAGTCCACCTGTTGTAGTTATCAACAATGACTAAACCATAGTTTTTTTTACCATTGACATAGACTATTTTCACTGGCCCAAATAAGTCAATGTGTAAAAGGTCCAAGTCCTATATATCAAAACAACATTTTTAGCTTTGAAATAAGTTTTTGAAAACTTGCCTTTCTGACATACTTCACAAAAAGCATTTGAAGCAAACTTCATATTTGGAAGACCTCTGACTAAGTTCAGCTTTTTTAGCTTTGAGATTTAGTCTCATACTCTTTTCACATCCATATTATTCTACTTCCAATCCTTGTCCATAAAAACCCCACCCTATTTCTCGATCTAAATTTTTTAATGTACTAAAGTTTAAATCTTGAGTTGTCTAATTCCTTCTCCTTTTCACTTATCCACTTAGATTCTTGTAGGCACGTGAAATTGTCTTCCTCCTAACCATAATGCCCACTATTTGCATAGATTTTCCAATAATTATGCATATACTCCATGATCCAAAATAAATCATACTCTCATGAACTAATTTTTTTACCCACACATGTTCATAAAAATGAGGAAACCCTTGCTTATTTTTCATTACATCTAGGCGGAAATGCTCTGTCTCTTGTTATTTTGATAGTGTACTCGAGTCATAGAGAGTGATGCTTACAGGAAACGACCTATCATTCACATTATTTCATAGTTGATTTATGTCATAGAGATTTGACAAAATTTTATATTGGTCTTCGAAAATCTAACACAACCTTCTCATTTTATTCGGGCTTGCGGCCGACTATGCATAACAAAGCTAACATAGGCAGGATTTTTTAATGTATTTATCACATTAATAAAAGAAATTCTTTATAATTTTACTACAAATACATCTCCATGTGATACTTGTTTCTTTGCTAAAAAAAAGGCTCCCTTTTCATAAAATCATTAAATTTTCCTTAAAATATTTTGATATCATTCATATCCTTTCTATATCCCATATGCCTTAGAGCACAAGTATTTTCTAACTGTTGTTGATGATCACATCAAAAATTCTGGGTTTATCTCACGAAATCTCATCTCCCTAACATTTTTTTTTGGCCTATTCCTTCTTTCATTCTACCTTCATCATTGATAGATTACCTTTAAATTTTTTGAATTATAACTCTTCTTTTACTTTACAATATTAGTCTTGATTATCTCTCTACCAGAGTTTTTAAATATCTTATTTTTGCCTATAGTTTTAAGCATTACCGCACTAAACTTGATCCTAGATCTGGGAAATGTGTATACTTATGTTACAAACTAGGTGACAAATGACACATATTATATATGACCTTAAGAACAAACAAATCTTTTTATCTAGAGACACCTGCTTTTATGAAACAATATTTTCATACACTACAATTACACCTCCCAAAAACAACAATACTTTACCTCCCCAAACCATAACCGTAAAGAAAAACATAATTGAAAGGAAACTAAAAAAAAAAAGAAGCAAATAATTGGAGTGAGAAAAAATGTAATTAACTGAATTTAATTTGATATATTGTCCTATATAAATTTTCAATATAATAAAAGCTAACGTGTCATGTGGTGGAGTGACATACAAAACGTGTCAAGCCATTGTAAAGATCCCTTTGTTAACCGTAACATCATCATCATGCACATGTTGTTACACTTCTATGTTCCGACAAAGTACAATACACAAAAAACAGGTAATCGTAATCCATTGCCACACTCACATATCAATTGGTAACATTTGATGCAGAGTGGTTTCATTTCTGAGTTTGGATTGTGGAAGACAAGGTTGTCTTGTCAAATATAGGTACGTTTTGTCTTGTTTCGTGAATCTACTTTTCTATGTGTTGATATTCATTCTTTGATTAACGAAAGATGATGTTTTCTTGCATAGGAAAAGTTGTTATAAATGTTCGTGTACCTGCGAAAATTGTGAAGAACTTGGAGATAAAGATGCTTGAGGAATGGAATCAAATCATTTCTCAGAATATGAAGGGATATATAACAATATTCACCAACCTGCTCTTGTCATTGCTGGGTGTTCTGTTCTTGTAGCTCTTGTGCTCTCACTTTTTCTCATTTTTCAACATCTTATATCATATTCCAATCCTTCGGTACATTTTTCAACATCTTGTTTTCTATTTTTTGTTTTTTTGTTTTTCTTTTGTATGCCATTAATTGTGAAGATTGGCAATTCAAATTGTGTACAATTTAGTTAGTATTTTAAATTGCACTTTAAAATCAATGATCAAGCGTAGTCCTGAAACACAACACACTCAGACATAACACACGGACACACATGTAGATACTAACATTAATCTAAGAAAACTAAAGGGACCGTATATCACTACGGTTAGAAATTCATAAAAAATCTATGGAAAATTCTGCTGCACAATTGATAATCGAAGAAAGAAACAAAAGATGAAAATTAAAGAAGAAAGAGAAATAGGATTTTATCAAAGTAGGGGAAGAAGAAGAAGAGTTTTTGCAGAGTAACTTCTACTCACAAACTGTGATTCTTTATTCTTTTTGCAACGGTAAAATTCAAGTGTTTACAATAATAGGGATTACTTCCTATTTATAGATTTTGGGCTTGTTGCTTCTTAAGCAAGACCCAAAACTAACCTAACTAACTCAGTTAAACAAACAAATAACGTTAAGTCTAATATTATTGTAGAGATACTCTTTGACATTTTGACACCTAGGTGAATCGACACTTTCTTACTTCTGTCGAGCAACTTGCTTCGACACAAGGAGTACAATTCAACACACCACCTAATTCATTGTGTCTAAGCTATCTATATTCTATCATAAACCTTAACTTCGTGAATACTTCGACCTGCACTCTTTTCGTCATGATATCTGCAATCTGATTCTCAGTTTTGTAGTGTTTAAAGTTCGGCTTCGCTTCTGCCACTTGCTCTCGAAGATAATGGAACCTCATTTCGATGTGCTTGCTTCGTCCATGCGCTATCGAATTCTTCGTCAGATTGATAGCAGACATGTTGTCGATCTTCATGGTAATTGCTCCATGATTCTTCCCTGTAATCTCTTCGACCAGATTCACCATCCATGTTGCTTGACATGCACAAAGAGAAGCAACTATGTAATCTGCTTCACACGATGACATTGCTACTACTGGTTTCTTTCTTGAACTCCAAGCAACCGGTACACCACCTGACATAAACACATATCCAGCTGTGGATTTTCTATCCTCAGCATCACTACACCAACTTAAGTCGGTGTGTCCCACTAGTTTGCATTTTTTTCCTTCATCATCTGTAGGAAACAAAATGCCATAGTCGAGAGTTCCTTTGAGATACCTTAGTATCCTCTTCGTCGCTGTTAGGTGTGATACATTTGGCTTTTGCATGGATCTACTCACCATACCTACATTGTATGCTAGATCAGACCTTGTGTGACAAAGGTATCGAAGTGATCCAATGAGTCTTCTATACGGTGTTGGATTGACATCATCTTCATATGTGTCTTTCGAAAATTGCAATTTGGGATCAACTGGAGTCGAAGTTGGGTTGCAATCTTGTATCTCAAATCTTTTGAGTATTTCACCTGCATATCTTCTTTAGTGCATCATCAAGCCTCTACCACTCTTATAGAATTCGATGGCAGGGAAATATGAGAGATTCTCCAAGTCTGACATTTCAAACTCCTCACTTAGGTTATGTTTTAAATCTTCGATCTCCTTCTTGCAACTTCCTCTTATTAACACGTCATCGACATAGAGACATAGTATAATAAATTCACTATTGCTTCTTCTTACATATACTCCATGCTCAGTTGTGCACTTCAGAAATTCCTTTTCCCTTAGGAAACTGCCTATCTTCTTATTCCAAACTCTTGGAGCATGCTTAAGTCCATACAGGGCTTTATGCAGCCTGTATACCTTTCTTTCTTCGCCTTGTTTCACAAATCCAGTTGGTTGTGCAACATACATTTCTTCATATAAGGGACCATTTAGGAATGCACATTTCACATCCATTTGACATGTGTGTCGGTTGTTCATGTTTGCTAGACCAACAACCAACCTGATTGTTTCGATCCTAGCAACAGGTGAAAAAATTTCATCAAAGTCGATTCCTTCCTTCTGAAGAAATCCTTTTGCCACAAGTCTTGACTTGTGTCGAGTTACTTCACCTTTGGGATTAAACTTCACCTTGTATACCCACTTCACATCGATTGACTTCTTGCCTTGAGGCAATTCGACAAATGACCAGGTGTCGTTGTCTTCGATGGACTTCAGTTCCTCATTCATTGCTTTCACCCACTTTGAATCCTTCAATGCGTCAGTTGCATTGACTGGTTCGACATCTGCATAGAAAGCATAGTGTACCAGCTCACCTTCATCATCGACCACATCATCTGCTGTAATCACACATTCTTGCAACCTTGCAGACATGTGTCTTGTTCTTTAAGGTCTACTTGTGCTTACTTGACCTCTGACTTCTTCTTGTCGAACTTCTCTTTCGACTTCAATTGATGGTTCTTCACATAAGATTCTCACTGAATCCTTCTTGATATTTTCAATCCAATCCCATTCCTTAAGCTCATATATGATCACGTCCCTGCGGATCACTACTTGCTTGTTCATTGGATGGTACAACTTGTAACTTCTAATTGAATGATATCCTATTAGGATCATCTGACTCGACTTATCATCAAACTGATCTGGCACATGTCTATGTGTTATAGATCCAAATACCTTCAGATGACTTAAGTTAGGCTTGACACCAGACCAACATTCTTCTAGCGTAACTCCTTCTAGCTTCTTCATTGGACATCTGTTCAAAATATATGCAGTTGTCGACACTATTTCTCCCCATAATTCTTTGGGTAGATGCTTGACTTTCAACATACTTCTCACTATGTTCATGATGGTTCTATTCTTCCTTTCTGCCGTTCCATTCTTCTGTGGAATGTAGAGTGACATCACCTCATGCACAATCCTTTCTTTCTCACATAACTTGTCGAAGTCTTTCCACACATATTCTCTACCACCATCAGTCCTCAGAATCTGAGCTTTTCACCACTTTATCTTTCGACCATAGATTTAAACTTGACAAATACCTCAATCACTTCATTTTTCTTCTTGATCAGGTAACAATTTTGGACTGAAATCATCTATGAATGTGACAAAGTATCTGTTACCTCCAATCGAATCCACCTGGATAGGACCACACACATCAGAGTATATGACTTCAAGAATTGCCTTCAACTTGCTTCCTGCATCCTTGCTGAAGCTGTTCTTGTACTGCTTTGCCTACACACATTCTTCACACACTTCATTTGGAATGTCGATTTCTAGTAACCCTGGAACCATATTTCTTCTTTTCAGATCTCTGATGTCTTTTAAATTGAGGTGGCCAAGTTTATAGTTCCCTATCCATTCATCCATGCTAGCTGCAGTTGCAAGGCACTTGTGCTCCATCACATTAAGTTCAATCCTGAAGGTTCTATTCTGAGACATAGGTGCCTTCAAGATTAACCTTCCACCTGAGTCGAATTCTCTCATCATCTTGTCTTCGATCGACACTTTGTAGTTCTTTTCGACCAACTGCCCTATGTTGCGCAAAATACTTTTCATGTTTGGTATGTACAGTACATTGGAAATTACTAACCTTTTTCCATCTTTCCTCGTAATCAGAACATCACCAATACCTTCAGCTACTAGAGTATTGTCATTTACAAATTTTATCATGTTCTTGATTGAGGGTTTCATGTTGACAAACTAATCTTTCTTACCAGTCATGTGTGATGAGCATCCTAAGTCCAAGTACCATTGGTCCTGGAATCTTTCTTCATCTCTTGGTGTGACCATCAACAACATCTCTTCTTCTTCATGCTTTGTAAACTTTGCATCAGTTTCCTGATTCTTCTATTTTTCAAGACAATCACTTGAGTAGTGACCATACTTCTGACAATTGAAACACTGAATATGACTTTTGTTAGGTTTTCGACCGCCACCTCTTCCTCTACCTACAACACTATCTCTTTGGTTACTTTGGTATGGGAGTCTTCTTTGATTTGGCCAGCCTCCTTCTTGCTGATTTCGACCGGTCGAATTGTTGTAGTCTCATTTACCTTTGTTGTCGAGCCACTTCTCTTTGTCTTTGTTTTCTCTTATTGATTGCGTCTGCAAAGCCACATCACTCTTCGAATTGCCTGCATCTCTTTCAACCATTCTTTGTTCATGAGATTCAAGTGTCCCTTGAAGCTCTTCCTTTGTCAATGCTGACAAATCTTTCGACTCTTCTATGGCTACTACCACGTGGTCAAACTTTGGAGCCAATAACCTCAAGATCTTTGAAACAATTGATCTTGATGTCAACACTTCTCCACATACCTTAATTTGATTCACCAGTTTTGTAACCCTAGTGAAAAAATCAGTTATGCTTTCATTGTCTTCCATCTGAAACAATTCATATGTTCTTTTGTGAGTTTGTAACCTCACCTCTTTCACCTTCTCTCCGCCTCCTAACGATTTTTCAAGAATTTCTCATGCTTCTTTCGCTGATTCAACATCACTAACCTTTTCAAAATTATCAGAATCAACACATTTATGGATTATAAAGAGAGCTTTATAATCTTTCTTCTTCAATTCTTTATGTGCAGCTTTTTCTTCATCTGTCGCGTTTGTTGCAAGCGGTATCACTCCCTTCTTCACAAAATCCCAAAGATCTTGATAACAAAAGACAACATTTATCTGCTTGCACCAATTCCCGTAATTCTGATTCTTCAGAATTGGGAGACTCGCTGGAAAATGTCTGCTCGGATGATTCATCATGTTATGCTTCGAAGAATCGTTCAGTCAGTGCTGTAGATACCAGATGTTGCAAATTCACCAAAATCTATGGAGAATTCTGCTGCACAATTGATAATTAAAGAAAGAAATAAAAGATGAAATTTGGGGAAGAAAGAGAATTAGGGTTTTACCAAAGTAGGGGAAAAAGAAGAGTCTGCAGAGTAACTCTCTACTCACAAACTGCGATTCTTTATTTTTTTGCAACTGCAAAATTCAAATCTTTATAATAATAGGGGTTACTCCCTATTGATAGATTTTGGGTTTGCCCGCTTCTCAAGTATGACCTAAAACTAAACTAACTAACTCAGTTAAACAAACAAATAACGCTAAGTCTAACATCATTGTCGAGATACTCTTCGATATTTTAACACCTAGGTGATTCGACACTTTCTTCATTCTGTCGAGTAACCTACTTCGACACAAGAAATTACAATTCAACAATCACATGTGTCACTTGTGTTATGTATGACAAGTGACACAAGTAATTAGTGATTGTATAAGTAGTAGTGACTGTATAATTGGTGATTGAATAAGCAGTGATTGTATATGACCACATATGTCAGTGGCATATTTGTGTATGATAAGTGACATCAATAATTAGTAATTATATATAATTATGTGTGTCAGTGTTGTGTTTGTGTATGATAAATAACATCAATAAGTAGTGATTGTGTATAACCACATGTGTGAGTGTCGTGTTTGTGTATGATAAGTGACACCAATAAATAGTGACCGGATATAACCACATGTGTCATGTGTCGGTGTTTTGTTTGTGTGTGATAAGTGACATCAATAAGTAGTAAATGAATATAACCAGATGTGTATGTGTCTTGGTGACACCAATAAGTATTTGATAAGTTTGTGTCAATATAGTGTTTCTAACTAAATATAACTACATACGCTGAGTGTCGTGAGAAGGTAACAAATTATGTGTGCTATCTTGTTTTCCATTTTTTTTGTATGCCATGAATTGTGTATCTTTCTTTTGTATTCAATGTAGATGTGTTCAATGAAGATTGGTGATTGAAATTGTATACAATTTATTTAGTATTTTAAATTGTATTTGCCAACAATTAATATTGACTCTTTCATCATCATATTGTGAAATGCATTCAATTAAAGTCAATGAATAACTAGCGTAGTCTTCAGACACTAAAAACTAAAGTGTCTCCAAACATAACTACATATATTAATGTATTAGTGTCGTGTTTGAATAGATTAAGATTATCTGCGTGTTTGAGAAAACAAATAAAAGTAACAAATTATGTGTGCTTTTTCATATTCTAGTTAGTTACAACCTTGAAATTGAGATTCAACGAGATTGAAAAAACTTCAACTAACTTGAAATTGGTTTGCGTTCAGGAACAAAAATGGATTGTTGCTATTGTTTCTATGGTTCCAATCTATGCTACGGAGTCTGTAAGATTCTATTACTATAACAAACACATTTCCAATTTGATTTAAGCATCATTGGTTTAGTGGTTAATACTTGCAAGATTCTATTCTTCTCTATCATTACAGATTATTTCTTTATGGAATCCAAGATTATCTCTTCCTTGTGACATTTTAAGAAGCTACTATGAAGCCTTTGCTCTATACGCATTCGGAAGATATCTGATCGCTTGTCTTGGTAAGTTGTGTACCATGACTCCAGTGTCATACAAACATAGCTATATACCGCTCTGAATGTTAGAACTTTGAAAAATCTTAGGTGGTGAAGGAAGGGTTGTAGAACTACTCGAAGATGAATCCGAGGAAAATCTCGAAAAACCGTTGTTGCAAGATTCGGATGAGAACATTGACACTGAACGGAGATCGTTTTGCAACTTCTTTTGGCGACCGTGCAAGCTTGGAAAAGATGTTCTTGCTATTGAAAAATTTGGTCTTGTCCAATATGTAGGTGCTAAAACTTTCCTTAAAAAGGGTTCGTGATAACTAACTGTGAAGTCGATATAAGCCTAATTTCACTTAGATATAGTGCAGATGATCCTGAAGACTGTTTGTGCTTTCTTAGCATTTATACTTGAACTGTTTGGTGTTTATGGCGACGGGGAATTCCAATGGTACTACGGGTATGTTTCTTACACAAAACAAGAATAGGTGTTTGTGTCCGTTTCAGACACAGACACTGACACGGACACATCTTTTTTCAGAGGTGTTGGTGCTACTGAGTTAACGACTACTCATTTGTCAGGTATCCATATATAGCGGTTGTATTGAACTTCAGCCAGATGTGGGCGTTATACTGTCTTGTGCAGTTCTATAATGTTACTCATGACAGACTTCAACCGATAAAGCCACTTGCGAAGTTCATTAGCTTTAAGGCTATTGTGTTTGCTACTTGGTGGCAAGGTGTAGGCATTGTGCTATTGTGTACATTTCAAGTGCTACCGAATGACGGAAAACTACAAACCGGGCTGCAGGATTTCTTAATCTGTATAGAGGTGGTTTCCTCTTTATGAGACTTTTCGATTCCTTTTAGTGCAAGACTGGTACTAATTCATGTCCATGGTGGTGATGCAGATGGCTATTGCGGCTGTTGCTCATGTATTTGTATTTTCTGCAAAACCGTATCATTTTGTTCCCGCTTCTTCTGCGATTGGAAAAGTCACGGAGGAAAGAATAGAAGCAACGTTGGATATAGATGAAGAGGGAGAGAAGAAAGCAGCCGTGCTGAAAGAGTCGACGACTCAAGTTGAGGCTCCGAGAACAAGTGTCACCGAGAGCGTCCAGGATATAGTCGTTGAAGGCGGTCAACGCGTAAGTTGGTTACATTACCAATAGCAATAACATAAGTTATATTACTTGTGAGTTTTAATACTTAGGACCATCCTATTCATGAAACAAACAGGTTGTGAAGGATGTTGTAATGACGATAAATCAGGCGATAGGGCCGGTGGAAAAGGGAGTGACTGAAATTCAGAAGACTTTTCATCACAAAACAGTGGTTTCTTCAGATGAGGAGGGGGAAAAATCAGATGTAGAAATTGAGACAAATGTGACAGAAAGCCTCACAGAGAAAGGGAATGATATTGCAATGGTGTAATTATAAGAATGCAAGTAAAATGTCCTCCATATTCAAAAAATTGTTAGTAGTCTAACTTTATTTAAAAAATGCACAAATGATCTATAATATAATGTTATCTTCTATAATAACTCTTACCTTCATATCCAAAAATTGTCTAGTAGTCTAATTTTCATTAAAAACAATGCACAAATGACCTATAATATAATGTTATCTTCTATAATAGCTTTTGTGTTTTTTAAGACAAAAGTTTGGGAGGATGATTTGAAGTGCGAGAAAATGGAATAATCTTTATTACTTGGATAACAAAAGATTCAAATCCAAAAAATTTCATCAACAATTCGTTTTTTTACCATCAATAAAAACCAACGGAGAAAATGTTCTCTTATACCAATATGGGTTATCATTTGTTTATATTAAATATTTATTTTATATTTTATTTATAACAGTGAATGTTGAGAGTCTTGTTGTGAATTATGGGAGTTTATTAAACACAAACATATATTTTTTCAGTTAATAATAAAATGAGTATTTTTGTCTTTTATCTAGTTCATATATACGAGTGAAATCCATCTAATATTTCAAATATATTAAAATATATTAGGTGGATGTATGTTTGTAACCTTATGATGATGATTATACTCGGATTATTTGAATCTATTTGCTTAAAAAAAATCTAAAGTCAATTATGTGTTTCCTCAATTTATTTCTCCAAGATTAAAAATCAGTTTGGTGATATGAGCATCAAGAGGATTTGGTCTAAAAACAACAAAGATGACTTTAATCATAATCTTAATTTTTTATGACAAAATGAAGATATCGTTCATAAATCTTCTTGTTTTAAAACACCCTAACAAAATGACATTGCTGAAAGAAAAAATGGACCAAATATGTGTTACGATATTTCAAAATAAAATTTCTAAAAAATATCGGGATGAGACTATTTTAATTGAACCTTATCTCTTGAATTCAGTCTTCTAATGTCATTGCCTCCAAAACAAGTATTATTCTTGTTTTATCCTAATGTGTCCATCTAAATTCATATTATAGTATTATTCTTGTTTTATTCCAATGTGTCCATCTTTAGTAATGCCACTTCTAAAATATTTGAGTGTACATCATTCGTCCATATCCATAGTGATGTTAGAGTGAAATTTGATATTAGAGTCCTAAAGTATATTTTTATAAGATATTCTTTCATCTAAAAGGGTTATAAATACTCTCATCATTCTTTGTTTTTTGAGATGTTCTTTTCATTAAATAGAAAACTGAATTCATTCAAACTCATCTTCAAAGAGAGAGTGTAAGTAAGGAAGATGAGGAAGATGAGTCACTTTTATATCCTGACATTAATCTGATCTTTGAAAATTTGAAGATAAAGTGTGATGAATCAGTTATTGTGATAATAAATCTTCTAAGCGTAATTCATAATCCAATGCAACATATAATAAAATAAAAAATATTAAAATTGATAGATACTTCATTAAAAAAATAGTGTTCATATTTGCACTCAATATGGATCCTTCCAAAGCAACTTCTAATGAAAGGGCTAAACAAATTGTTTCTAAATTATGAATGATAAATATTCATTCACTAACTTAACTTAAGGAAGAGTGTTGTAAATAATTTATTTTATTGTTGTTACTAGTAATTTATATTGGACCTTTAGTACAACTCATTAAGTTAAAATACTCTACATAAAGATATTAATATTTGTATATTCAATATACCAAAATATTATATTCAGATTTTACAATTTTTTCAAAAAATACATCCATAGTGATGTTTTGGTTTCTTATGTGAAATAAGCACAAAGATCATTGTGAAGGGGAGGAGTGAAAATGTTTGAAAGAAGGGTGTTTCTTATTTTGACAGATATTACATTTGAAAAATGAAAATTAACTTCCTATTTTGCAAATTTAATATGGTGACCTAAACTCTCCACTTATTTGAGCTAGTTGAGGTAAGGGTTAAATTAGTTGGAGATCATAGATTCAATTCTTCGGAAAAGGAGAAAAAAATAATGCTAACAATTAACTACAATGAATTTACCATTAAAAAATAAATAAATATAATCATACAACAAACTTTGAGATTTCAACTTTCATTTCCAGAACAACATAAATCTGAACAACAGCTGAGACAGCTGTAGCATCCTAAACCAATACAAAGTTGAGAAAATGCAGTTGCACACTGGTTGTTCATTTTGCTACAGACCTGAATGCAGCACATGCAACAACAACAATGGTTGCAGAGGCTGCCACAACAAGCTGTGGCTGCCTTAACAAAGACTTCAGCCCCATCAGGCAATTTCGTTTCTTCTGCTCCTGGTGGAGTGTTCTCCTTAGTTGCAGTCAAGTTGCCGAAGCCTATACCTAACTTTGGAAGCAAAAGCATTCTCTCACCTTGGACATTTCCACCTTTGTTTTTTGACACCTTTTTGCCATGAATTTCAAATAACAGTTAGAAAAGTTTCTATCGTGAGTACGAGTTTTTCTAATTTGAAAAACAATATATGCAGTATCACATCATATGTAGTTCTTAAACTCAATATATCGATATCTGGTTTTTGATACATACTTTTGTTCCATCTGATTGCTTGGATTTCTTTAGATGATCAATCTCGAGAACTCCCATACTTGTATATTCCGACAAAAAGCCAGTTTGTAAGCTTAGTTTTGCAACCTGCCAATTAAAATGATGTGGCACAAAAAAAAATTAAATGGCTGAATATCCAATAGAGGGACCATTATAACTGGAATTAAAATTTTTCAACTTAAGGATGTGAATACCTTCTGTTCTAATTGTTTATTTTGAGTAAGCCATGCTTGAGAAGTAAGATAGTCTATTTGTTCTCTTGCAAAAACCTGTTAATGAAAAATATAGTGCAACAGAATTACAATGATGAAAGACAATTAGAACCTCTTAAGAAATTTAATTGAAATTTAAATATGCTATATAGTGTAGAGAATGTTACCCTTTCTATAGGCACGTCCTTAGCATTTTGTATCTTCAAGTTTATTACAAAATTACTGAAATCAGCCAAGACACCTTTTGCATTAAGAACTTCTGGAAAGCTTCCCTTGTATCTTCCAAACAAAACCAATGTGCAAGTTGACGAAAGATCTGGAATATGCGAAGGGTACACCTATTTAAACATTGCAAATAATGCCATTAGAGAGCTACAAGATCAAGGAAAGCTAGATAAAAAATGCAACACATACTACAGAAAATTAAATGCAACATCATATTTTAGTAAGTTTCTAAAGAAGGTACAAACAGAAAAAATCACGACAGATAATGTATGTGCAACACAAAAATCATTTCAAATCCTTCATGGGATTTGGAAACTGCAGAAATCAGTAAGCAGAAAAAAAAGTCACTATCCAGATAAGAGTAAAAAGTTTACCTCAACTTCATCCAGGTCATCGAGTATGTCCATTGTGATATTTGCAAGAACAAGAGATGAAGCTTTGTTAAATAGTTTTAGCATTTGAGGCTCAACCAAATCTGGAAATAAATAGTTGAAATAGATCAGTCACATTGGAAATACTTCTAATGTTTGTTTAATAACTAACTTTTTAAATTAGAAAGGGTGAAAAACATGCTAACTCACAGTCACACCTATTAGTCATGACCAATCAGAAATTTATCTAACTTCGTATCAAATAGTTATTGTTAGAATTGTAAATATTGCTCACAATTTTCTTTGGAAGCTAAACTAGAATTTTTGTTATATTAATTATGTAATGATTACAACTGAGATTGGTCATATTGATAGACCTTCTAATGACCAGTGCTAGCAGGTATCTAAGTTAAAATTGACTGACACATGTCAGTCAGTTTGCTAGGGTTGCGTTTCTGATCATTTTCAGAATCGAGTTTCTCAGAGATGGCAGAAAAAATGGTGTGCGAAGACAAAGAAGGTAGCATCAGCAACGGAGCAGGTGAGGGCATTGCGTGCTCTGCCTGAGTTTTGTGACGAGGTCACAAGATAATTACCAAGCCCCAATACCATGTTAGAATTGTGAATATTGCTCATTATTCTCTTGGAATCTAGGCTGAATTTATGTTATATTAAGTGTGGAATTATTACAACTGAGATTGATCTTATTTATAGACCTTCTGATGATCTATGCTAGCAGGTATCTAAGTCAAACCTTACTAGCACATGTCAGTCAGCTTGTTAGGGTCGTGATAACATTTCTAACTGTCTTTAACAGTTAGTTACATGGGTCTGCTAGTGTAGGGTAAGTCTACAGTAGACTCTCATGGGTTTGAGCTAGTTTAACCGAACCATTCCTTTAATAGCTATTCATCTCATGCAAATAAGAGACATAGAGGGGGTGTTATTTCTTCACAAGACGGCTATTGGTTTTTGGATAAGTTTCATGAAACTTGTATTGTATGCAAACTCGGTGTAAAGCATTTAGTTCATGGAGTAGCCAAGTTGACATAATCAGGTTCTCCATTTAGGATGCATAGATTATGCAAACAACCTCTTGTTTTGCTTTCTTTTTTTACAGGCAACCAGCTTTTGTTAGGCATATTTTATTGTCAATGGTCCTGTTTGAATTGACTTATTTGAGTTAATCTACTATCATAAGCACTCATGATATTTTAAGAGATTTTATGAACACTTATAAAAACATCTCATAGCTTTTATGAAAGTTGTTCGACTTTATTTTATTTTTTGTTATAGAATAGAAATAGCTTATACAAAAACACTTATATGATAAGCACTTATGCTACAAGAGTTTAATGAACTTGTTTATCCAAACAGGACCAATGCTAATGGACCAAAATTTCTCTAGAACCCAACATTGCAGCTAAGCTTATAACAAACACAAAAGATAAACAATGAAAATGATATTTACTTTTTTAAGTTTAAATTCAGAACTTGCCTACATCCAATGCTGCAACATGTTGGCCCCTACTAATCATAGCTAGCATCCGCAAGAAATAGTGATTGCAGAATGAACCTGGGATTGAATGAGGTTTTATGATTAGTATAAGTGAACGAAAAAACATATTTTACAATGGATGATATAGTTAGAATATAGTTAGAATATTAAAAATTCCAACTTGAGAATAATTCAATAATATTCAATTTTGATTTAGTTTTTATATATAAGAAAAGAGAAATGATACCTATGCCCAAAGTGTAAATTCGGGGGAATATTGATTCTCCTCTGATCCCATTCTTTATCATATCACAAGTTTGTCTCTCATCTTCAACGGTTCCATCTGTAACTAGGAATATAATTGGAACTGATCTTCGCGCATCAGATAGCATCTCTATTGCCTGAATAAAAGGAAGGATAAATATATAATACACCAACGCTCAACAAATAACTAAGAGAACTATCATGAACACCAATAATATATAGTAGCTTTTTAAGGGTAAATAAAGATGAAACATAACATTTGGTTCTATATGCATCAAGATAAGTCTACATTGATTTGTTAATTCAGTACTTGACATTTTGGTTCGGTAAGTAACCACTTCACAGTAAGTTGAATGAATGGTGATGATTAGGACCAAAAATCCATTTGTTACTAATCTAGTGTCGTCAATTGTGAGTATCGGAAAATAGTAGTTTGTTCAAATTTTGTTATGCTACAGTGCTATAGTGTCGCTATAGAGGTTACTTGACAACACTATCCTAAACAGCATATTGCAAAATAATAACAATTTGTTCAAATTCGGCTATGTTGTAGTGCTGCTATTGCCTGTATTACCGGTGTACTAAACAGACACTAATAACAATTTGTTTAGATTCTGCTATGCTAGAGTGTCATTATAAAATTTATCAAATAATATACATAGCAATAAACTAAAAGGACAATAGCTATTCAGTAAAACTTTTTTACATGTCGTGCATCCAATCAAATCACATAGTGTCATTTTGACAAATTAGTTCCTAAAATATCTACATAGCGTCATTTGAGTGAATGCACGTGTAAAAAGTTTTACACTCGGTGCATAACTACTAATCTCATAAACTAAACTCATATCCAAGAAAAAGGAAAATTTGCATGAATATATAAGTTACCATGTTTAATGGATGCAAAAGATTTGTATCACCCCCAGCAACAAAGTTTATGTTGATCCATTCAATGGCCCTTTCAACAGCATCGCTTGAAGCCAATTCCATTGAAGTTGAAAATTGATATACCTCTCCATTAAATGCTATAATACTAAATGAATCATCGGGATCGAGCTTAGAGAGAGCAGCTGATAATGCATTCTTAGTGTCATCAATTAGCTTTCCTCGCATGCTTCCACTTATGTCAATAACAAATACAATGTCTTTTCTGAAGACCTAGACAGATTGGATAAACTTCAAAACAAGTACTTAAGAAAAAATAAGTATTACAAAAATCATGCAAGAGAAAATGGGATATGCAGTTAGTATAAAATTGACCAATCAATCACAACTTGCCAGGAGAAAGGTACATGTAAAACATATCTCTAAAACAAATCGAACAAAAAGAGAATAACAAAGTATAGAGACTTTACTAACCTTCTTACTTTGAAGATTTCCAGGAGAAAGGTACATGCAAAACATTTCTCTCTGATCATCATCATCCACATATGCAGGTTGCAAAATAATTCCACCATTTGTTTGATTAGAAGAGACCTGTATTTACATAACATACCAATAAGTGAAGCTTTCCCACAAAAGCTGCAAATAACAATGATATTAAAAGCCCTCATTGAGTCTTACAGTATATGAGAAGTTAAAATCAAATTTTGACCAAGAGAGAACATCAGTGTCATGTGAGAAACCTATGCTCCCAGCATCGCGCCTTGCTTCCTGTGTAGTCAGGGAACAAAACCACATCATTATACGTACTTAATTGGTTATACTTGAAATTTCAACTGCAATCCAATAAAAAAATTGAACAACCAAATATGAACCTTCGTGGGATGACTTGTTGTCTTGCACATAATTTCACCACCGTTAACAGCATTCACGTTTAATTGTATCTTTTCTTTTTTAGCCATTCTCTTCCCAGCAGGGTTGACGAAATCAGGAAAGGTAAATGGCACATTCACAGAGAAAACATCATTGCAGCATGTTATCTTCTGGGACCAACTAATTTTAATTGATAAATTTGAACCACCATCTATCTGTTATAAACAAAATCAAAACAAGATTACATAACCAAATGGGTCCACCTATCAATAACCTTCACATCTATGAAGCATCGACACACTCGCACATGCATGAACACTAGAAACAACACTGATACTTAAACATCGATAATAATCATTGTTGTGTCAGTGTCACTGACACGTGTTGGACACCAAACATGCCTTTAATCCGAGGTGTCGTTGCTACATAGTTCAGAATACATAAACTATATAATACCTGTGGTATAGTCAAAGTAAACACATTAGACTTGAGAAAGCCTCCATCATGAGTCCTGACGACGTTCTCCTTACCACCAGTTTGATCTTCCAAATCAACCAGTTGAGTAGAATATGATTTCCTATGAACACTGACCTCCACACCTAGAATTGAACCCTGTTAGCCAAATGGTATCAGAACACAAAATCTGCAACATCTTTAAAAGTTAAAACATTATTCAAATGAAACAAGTTCTCGGAGTTACTAGGAAAAATTTATGAGTCAGTTGTCAAAAACATTTGTTCATGACTAATTTCACAGAATGTCAAAGAATTAACTTATTATTGACATACATTACAACTTTTAGCAGAAAATGAATATGCAGAAAAAGGAACAAACCTGAGGACCCATAGGAACAGCAACAACACAATCACAAGACCGACTCCCGGAAACACAATGCAGCCTCCACGATCCCGAAACCTCGACAACCGCCGTATTCAACCAACAATCAACCCTAAGATCAACAGCATTAATCATCTGAAGCGGAATCAAAGCAGGAGGATCGCACTTTCCATGCACGTGAGGTTGATAGCTAGGAACATCGGGATTATCAACAATGGCGGGATCGTGAATAACCGCGTAAACCATGGGTGACGTTGGAAGAAAAGCGATGTTGGATTTAAGCATTGAGGTCGGTGGTTTTGGTGCTGAAACTGCTCTGTCGTTGCCGAAGTATATTCGTTTGGATAATTTGAGTCCTTCTTCGACGGATTTGGAAAATTCTTCGGCCATTGTTGGGACGAGAGGAGAGCAAATTAGGAATCTGGTGGTTCCTTCTTTGGTTCTCCTTTTGTCTTAGGACACCATTGTTGTTGAAAGTTTTGAGTTTTTTTTTTCCTTTGGGATTTCTTGTGATTGAATGGTTAAAAATAGATGGTTTCTAAAATAATGGGTTGCTGGCTTTAAACAGAATAAGAGACGGCATGTCAAGTTGGTTTCATGATCAGGGGATGGAATGAAGGAATTCTTTTTCTTGAGTAGACCGTCAAGTGTTTTGGATTTGGACATTAATGTCCCAATCATTTGGGTTGGAATTTGTGTCTTGCTTAGTTGGTGTCAACCACGTGGAATTCTATTGGAATAAGATTTTGACCCATAAAAATCTAGGTAAATAAGATAAAAATTTCTCCACACACCTCTTGTGAGTCCTTTAGCATGGAATTTTAAAATTTTAATCTTTAAAATCAAACTAGTCCAATAAAAACAAAACAATTCATGAAAGAAGAAATAATAGAAAAATGAAGAAGAATTAGTGGAAGATTCATTAGACAACAATGAAGAAGAAACAATTGAAGACTCATTGAGCAACAATAGAGAGGAAATAGTGGAAGACTCTTCGGACAACAATGAAGAAGAAGGAGAAATATCAATATTGAATTTTGATTTAAATGAAGAGGCTGAATATGAATTTGATTTGAATAAATTTCCAGAAGAATGAAAAGAGTCATCACAAGCTGCTGATGAGTTTCGTCCCGTGATTAGAAAGATGCTAAAAAAATCTTTCCTAAATTTTATTAAAGTCTTTGTAATGTTTAAATCTATGATATAGAAAGAAGTTCTTCCTTCTTCATAAAAATCTTGTAGTACATTAACTTTTTTGTTGTACTTTTTTATTTTGAATACAAATGAACATGTTCTTGTTTTAGAGTTATTTTCGGTAATCTTTTTCTTATAATTTATTTGATTTTTTTTTCATTAAATATTTTTTATGACTTGGTTCAATATGGTTAAGTATCTATCATAATTTAGGAATGCTTTTAAGATATTCCTAAAATATTTTTTTTTCTTTTTTTATTATTTTGTTTAGGAATGTTTTTTATTATTTTGTTTTTTATAATTTGTTTTTAGGAATGTTTTTTATTATTTTGTTTTGTATGATATATAATTTTTTTTTGTTTTTATGTGAAGTACATAATCTATTATTGTGTCTAATTTTTAAAATAAATTTTTTTATTAATAATAATTTGTCATATGAAAGAAAAATATGCTAAAAAATTAAAAGAATGAAACTTATAAGTTGTGTTCTTGGTTTATAATTGTGTGCAAGTGACTACAACCCAGTCACAATGAGTATTACTCAGTGTTTAGGTACTTAAAAACTTCTTGTATTAAAATTGGATCACACTTCATTTGAACTGGTAATTGTCCTTCTCTTTCTAGTCTTTCCTTATTCAAATATGGAATTTTATATTTATTAGAACCATTGGCTTTCATGATCTTTATCATGCATAACTGCAATGTTATAAATATATGATTGGACTTCGCAGACGAAAAGTTTTCAAATGACTTCACCACCGCACAAACAAGTTCATAAATAGTTTTAGGGGACTCCTTGTGTTGTAATGATTGTATTGCACTGAAAAATCCAAGGTCTAAGACATTCAAATCAGGAGAATTTGCAGGCTGACACATCAAAAAAAATATCAAATCTATCTCGTGTGACTTCTTGAATGAACTCTTGATCATCATGATTAATATGAGTTCTTGCATTATCTTCTTGGATAAATATTGTACTAGTACCCAAATCATCTCTGAATCATTTTTCCTTTATAGCCGGTAACACTTTTTCAATAAGAAATGATCTTATGACATTTCTATTTACCGATGCTATTGCTTTTGTCTCTATTGTTCTTGCAACTCGGTTAACACTTGTCCTTTTAGCAGGTTCCTTGGTAACAAATGGAAAAATACCAATTTTACCTGAAAAAATCTCATTTCCTTACAAGTCAAATCTTGGTCGAGTAAGAGCAACTAAAAATATAACTTTGGCAATAAAATTTTTGCTTTTATATGTACGATGTGGTTCATCCTCCTCCGGTAGCAAATAAATAGTTCTCAGATTTCTTAGTCATATAAAACCACTTTTCATCAATATGAATAATATTGTACATACTTTTAAACATTGGATCATGTGGTATACCTTCGAGTATTGACAAACAAAACTTCAACCTAACTCTTTAAATTTCTTTTTTTAACCGTGGTTTTATGGCATTTGAGTGACGCCGTATAACTCCTGATTTTAAAAGCCTAAAAACAAAAGTTGGATTTGTTTTCAACGCAAAAGATAAAGATCAGATGTTTGTTCTTTGTCTCAAAGGAATTTGACTAATTTCCCTAATCTAAATTCTCTTACGTCCTTAATTTTTTGTCTTCCTATGGGACATATCATGTATTTCACTTTCATCTGCTCTTTTCCAAATATGTTGAATAGTTCTCCTAGAAACAGAAAATATGAAGCCACCACATTTGTAATTCCTCTATGTAATTTTTCATAAACACTTTTTTGTAGTAACTGGTGATAAATAGTTGTGCGTTCTTCATTGCTTAAAAATTTTAATTTTTTTCTTTCACTATATAGTTCATCTTCAATATTTTCTTCTCCATTTGGTACACCTTCAAAATTTTCTTCACTATTTAGTGCATCTTCGATATTTTCTTTCATATTTAGTACACCTTCAATATTTTTTTCACTGTTTGATGCATCTTCAATATTTTCTTCCATATTTAGTACACCTTCAATATTTTCTTCACTGTTTGATGTATCTTCAATATTCTCTTCATTATTTAATTCGTTATCTACAATATTTTTTATATTTGTAAAAAAAACTAGGAAAAAATTATATAAGTCGAGCAATATATTCTTAAAAAAATACTCCCTAAAAAAATAAATTATTAATATAAGTCGAGCAATTTATTTTTGAGGCTTTTTTCAAAAAAATCTAATCAAATACAACTTTTTTTTTTAGAAAAATCAAATATTTAATTATTTAAAATCACATGTTTTACAGTATGCCAAATCAAAACGGTTATCTTTGAAAATAAAAATAATATTAACGATAATCATTTTATTCATAAAAAATACATTAAAAATCATCCTACACAATAAATTATTCCATCAAGTTCATATTTATACTCATAAATATCTTTCAAAATTATTTATTTTTTATTATTCTTATCGGTTACCTATTTAATTGTCTTTTTTTTAAGTTACTCCTCTACCAATATGCAAAATCAAAATTGACTAACTTTAAAAACAAAAATAATAACTAAAACAAGAAATTTACGTTTGTTAATAATATTAATCGTTTTCTTCATAAAAAATTATCCTACTCAATAAATTATTCAATCAAATACATAAAAAAAAATATATTAAAAAAGCATCTTACACAATAAATCATCCTACACGATAAATTATTTCTTCAATGTAATTGGACAATCCACAAAAAGTAAAGAATCTTAACAATTAAATTACCAATATTATTGTTGGTTTCTTCAACTTCTTCTTCTTCAAATTCTACATTTAAATCTATATCACACAATGAAAATCTAGTAGTGTTTGAAGTCATATTTGATGAGTTCTAAATTTTGTAAACATACAATATAAAGGTATATATACACTTCAAGTATCCGTGATTTTAACTCTTTTTGGTGGGAAACATGAAATTTAGAGTATTAAAATTGGAGGGAAGTTTAATTTTAAGTGAATCATGAAATTTGGAGTAATAAAGTTGGGGGTGTTGAATTTTAAGTGTACCATGAAATAAGAAAAAAAAATGTATAGACTTTAATGTGAAAAAAAAGTTAAGGAAGATGGAGAAGCTATCGTGTCTGTGTAATAAGTGGAATCTAAGCATTAAATATGGAGTATCTGGGAAAGAGAAATGGTAGGCTGAATAATGAATAAGTAAGGGTAAATTAGGAAACAATGTCCCAATATTTGTTCTTTATTGATTGTCTTGGTTATAGAGATTTTTACTAAAATGACACATATAAAAGAACGGAGGGAGTACAAATTGAATCAAACCGAGTTAAGCCGCATTATATTACAACCCAAATTTCACTTAACTCACATCCAACCCAATTTTAAACATATTATGCCTTAACCTTACAAATATAAACGCTTTTCTCTTTCTCGCATTTAGGATTTCAGTGTCAACTTTCTCAAATCTTTCCTAGCAGGGATCACACATTCTTCGACGGACACTTTTTGTCTCTTCTTCTCTAATATCTCCTTTTTTGTGTTCTTTATTTTTTCCTCTATTTTTTTTTGTCTTATTTTAATGTTTTTGATATTATTTTATGGTATTGTTTTAAGTTTATTATTCCATTTTTGCCTAATATGATTTTTACATATTAAATGGGAAGTTATTGTCCAAATATGGTGAGTTTTGTTATTATTTGCTAGTGTATGAATGATTAAATACAAAATAATGTCGTCATTTATATGTGTATGTATGGCTCAATAATTTTTTTTGTAGAAAACCGAACCAAACTAACCAAGCCATATTTTTTTGGTTTTGTTTGGTTTAGTTTTATTTTTTAAAGTCAAGTGAACCAAATCAAACCACATTTTTTTTGTGTAAAGTACCTGAAATAAACACAAACTACCAGCATAACACTACAATACATGGTATGACACTAAAACGTACGCAAATTGAGTCAAAATGAACTATGTATTTTAGTGTTATCAACATCCTTGATCAAAAAAGTTTTGCCATTTTTCACTCTGACCTTGACATTTCACATTCCTTCAGCATTCAAATACTGATCATTAGCACAACTGATTTTCATCCTCTTTCTAGAATCAAACTTAATCAGTCATTGTTTGTTTCCAGTTAAGTGATTTGAGCAGCCAATGTTCATATACCATCAGTCTGTCAAATATCCACCATCAGAATCAGAAGCCATCAATAGCACAGGTTCATCATTATACTCTCTTCTAGCTATGTTTGCTTCTTTTGATTTCATTTCCTTGTTTGACCAACAGTCAACAACAAAGTGACCAAAGTTCTTATAATAGTAGCATTGAACCTTCTTCTTATCTAGCTTCTCCTTTCCCTTCTGATGTTTCTTCTCATCAGAGTTAGAGACTTCTGACTTATGATAACCACCACCATGTCTCTTCTTGGCCCCTGACCAAGATTGCATCTGATTCTTCTTACCATAAGATACTTTTAGAGACTGCTCTACCTCTCTTTTAGAGGTTCTTTCAGTCAGACACAACTCTTTGGCGTATATACTGCTTTGTAGCTCTTCAAATCTCATGGTGCTAAGATTCTTCGAATGTTCAATTGCTACTATAATGCAATCAAACTGAGGAATAAGTTATCTTAGTACCTTATCAATAATTACTTATTCATAAAGAGTCTATCCATAAGATTTTATCTCATTTGTGATCAGAATCACTCTAGAGATGTAATAAGGTACCTTCTCATTGTTTTTCATATTGAGATTCTCATACTACTTATGTAGAGACTGAAGTTTCACCTTCTTCACTAATGCATCATCTTCATAGCATCGTACCAGTGTGTCTCACACAGGCTTCGCCATCGTCGAATCAATGGTTATCTCAAACACATTTACATCCACACAGTGATGGATGTAGATCATAGCTTTCTGATCCTTCTCCCTCATCTCTCTATACGTGTTCTCTTGTGCTTCAGTTGCATTAGTTGCAACCGTTGTGTAACTTTCATTGACGAGATCAATAAAATCTTGATCTCCAAACAACACATGCATCTGGGTTATCCACGATTCCAATTCTTTCCATCAAAGACTGGAAGCTTTGTGTTCAAGATATCAGTTCCACCATTCATCTTCGATCTTGTGCATGAATTCACTCAAATCTCACCAAACACTCGTGTTTTCCAATCCCTCAGAATTAAGAAATGCGATTATGTTCTTATTCCAATCGTAAATTCAACGTGAATTCAATAAACAAAATCAATCACACACGACTCATGTACACTCGTGTTTCCATGTGAATCGAATCGGGGTTCTAGATACCAATTATTGGTGCGCAAGAAGGAGGAAGATAAAGATGATGAAGATGGAAGAGAGAGATAGAAAAGTTGTAACTAACTTTTAAATGAAAATGATTACAATAATCATGTTACAAAAGGTTCTAAGCTTTTGCTTATATACTCAAACCCAATCTAAATGTAATCTAAATGCAAAATCAAATTACACCTAAACAAAATTGAATTTGAATTTGGATTGCATTCTAACATATGCTTCATTTTCATTGACACACACATAACATAATTACTACATTTAAATTAACTCTTATTTAACTGCAGTTTACTACAATAAAGAAAAATTCAATATTTAGGATCAATGTCGATGTTATAGTGAATGATTTAAAAAACCAAATGGACTAACTAAATGGTCATCTAAACTATAGTGATACAATAAGTGCGGCCAATATTAAGTATCGAAGTCCGTCAATTGGCTCAGTTGGATGTGTATTATTCACCAACATGCAATTTCAAAACAATGAGGATGTGAGAACTTTTATTCCTTATATTTATTCAGTATTATTCTAAGAGATTGATCAAGTTAGACGTTTGATAGATACCCAAAAGTGCTTATTTGAGCCATCAATTAAGGGTATCTTTCACTCTATTTCCTTGCTAAATTGTCAAAATCACCTTTGTTTTAGATGAAATGCATTACATTGATAAACAAGCTTGGTGCCTTTGATTTGTGTGTTATTGTGCAGGAAGAAGGCATGAAATAATTGAAATTTAAGACACAAGAAAGTTGGCAAAGGAACCAAGGAAAACAAGCATTCATCAGCATGCTCGCTAGGCGAAGGCTGTGGCGAAGCCTGCTCGCTAGGCGAGCGCCCAGCGAAAAGCTCCAGTAAAATGTCAATAAATTCGCCAGGCGAGCTGATAGCGAAGGTGGTAGCGAGTTCGTTCAATTTTGGTGAAAAGCGCAGCCAGCACTCACTCGCTAGGCGAGGCTCTAGCGAGTCCCCAGCGAGCATTCCAGTAGCAAAACCTCTCAACCTCGCTGGGGCAAAGGTTGGAGCGTGTCCTTCGCTAGGCGAAGGTTTGTTCGCTAGGCGAACATGACAGTTCAACAGACCCTATTTCTCTGGGCGCAGGTGCCTTTGGTGCCACAATTTGACCCTCGCTAGGCGAGCCATTCTGCTCGCCTAGCGAGCATGACAGCCCAGCACAGGTCTATAAGTAGCAAGTGCCACTTTTGAGTGCCATACCTTAGTTTTACTTTATTTTTCCAGCTTTTGCTCTAGATATTTTTGACCTAGATTTCATTTCTCTTCATCTTGTAACCATCTTCTACAAAAAGAAGGTGGATTCCCATCCAATCTCGATTATCCGACTTGGATGTTGATCAACCTTCTTCCGAAACTTGCCGACCAAGCTACCATGAAAATGAGTAGCTAAGTCATCCATTTGTCAAGGTTAGATGTAGGTGATTACTAGCTTTGGGTGTAAATGTAAGGATCTTCATATGTAAACTCTTTAATGGTGAATATATGATGAAAACTTTGTTTCTATTTAAAACTCTTTGTGTTGGTTTATGATCGAGAGATGTTTACCAACTCTTGACCTAGGTTTTCATCCAATCTTGTTTGTTAGCTAGAGATAGTAATGAATGATTTTGTTCACCATAAGGTTGAACCAAAAAGTTGTCATTTTGATAGATTGTGTTCGAGAGAAACAATGGATCAAAATGGGAAAACTCACAATGTGTGTTCGAGAGAAACATATTGGGAGGACTTTGTGAAATGATTTATCATCTAAAGGAGTTTATAGGATTGTTGACCGAACAAATACATGCAAAGTAATCATTGAACCCTAACTTTGGCAATATTTCTCATTTATTCAAACCATAACTTTTACCGCAATTTATTACCTTTTTGTGCAAGATAACGTGACAACCAACCAAAACCTTATTGTTACTTAAGCTAAGATTAATACAACCATCGAACGGCGGTGATATCTTACAATCCCTGTGGATACGATAACAAAAACCCGACACGTAAATTTACAACCAACAAAATGGCACCGTTGCCGGGGATTGTAAATTGATATTGCGAGCATCGCAATGGTTGTTTAAGTTTTAGCTTGTTAATTTTTGACTTGTGCTTGTAATTTGTTTGGTTTAGTGTGCAGCTTACGTTTTATGCGAGGGCAAATCCCTGTGGACGAACTTCTTTTTGATCCTGAGATCGAGAGAACCGCAAGGAGGCTCAACAGCAAAACGAGACGTAGGAGGCAACAGGCTAGACAACGCCAAGAGCAAGGAGAAAGTTCTTCAACCACAAATCCACCACCATTCATACCAAACATGGAGCCACAACCACCACCACCTATTTCTACTCCATGCATCAATAGTCCAAGGAACACCGCTCAGTTTGCCAACCACACCGGAAGGCAAGCTGAGATGAAAACGGGAACTCTAAATCTATTATATGGAAGTCCATTCACCGGAATGGACCATGAAGACCCATTTGCTTTTCTCACAAAATTTTATGAGATAGCATTGGCTGCCGGAGTGGATCAGGCTCAGGAGCTTCCGTTGTTCAGACGATTATTTCCCCACGCTTTGCTCGGTAAAGCAAAGGATTGGTACCTAGATCAAACACCAGCCGTAATGACAGACTGGAACGTGTTAGAAGAGAAATTCATCGAAAGATTCTTCTCCCATAACCGGTTCATGGAATCCAAGACGGCCATCTCGGTGTTTTCACAAGGAACCAGTGAATCTTTGAATGAAGCGTGGGAAAGATTCAAGTCCATGCTTCGGAAATGTAAAGGGCATGGATTTGATGAATTGACTCAAATCCATATCTTCAAAAATGGACTTCAACCAAACTGCAAAACGTTGTTGGATGCTACCTCGGGTGGCTCTTTATTGTCAAAAAGTGTCGAAGAAGCCACGAACATTATAAATCGAATGGCTTTGAATGATCTTCAAAGTCAAAGTCGAGGAAACTCTTTGAAGAAGCCGGGAGTGCTTGAGCTAGGGACGAACGATGCCATCCTTGCCCAAAACAAGCTCATCTCACAACAAGTGGAACTCTTAACGCAACAAATCAAAGAGTTAAGAGAACCGTCAAAAGCTAAACAAATAGCTTGTTGTGAACTTTGTAAAGGTGAACATGACACTGGATTTTGTCCACCTCCCGGTTTTGACGAAGTAAACTACATGGCCAATCAACGGGACTATCAACCGAGACCACAACAACAACAACAACCTTATCAACCGCACCCTCAAAATCAACAACAACATTACCAAGGGAACCAAGGGTTCCAACCTAGAAGCAACTATTATCATAACCAAGGTTATGGAGGTGGTTCTTCTAGCCGTCAAAACCCTCCCCAAAATCCTTATCAACCTCAACCTCAACAACCGCCGGTCGTAACTTCTAAATTGGAAGAGACATTGACGCAATTCATGCAAATGTCAATGGCTAACCAAAAGAGCAATGACGCGGCCATAAAAAATCTCGAGACTCAAGTTGGGCAACTTGCTAAGCAACTCGCGGAACAACAAACCGGTCCTTCCTTTTCGGCAAACACGCAAACAAATCCTAATGCACATTGTAAGGCGATCATGACGAGAAGTGGGAGGGAGTTGGGTAGTGAGAATAAAAAAGTAGTTGAGAGTGAACAAAGAGAGAAAGAGAAAGAAATTGAGGAGGAAATATTGGAGGAAAATGTTGATGGTGAAGTAGGAGAGTGGAGTGAGGGTGAAGAAGTTGAAAAGAATAAAAATAATGGTGAAGTTGAAAAAGAAAAAGGTGTGGAGATGGGGAAAAATACAAGTGATGAGGTAATAAGGGAGGTAGTGAAAAAGCCTAGATGGAAGAGTGCTAGAGTTGCAAAGGGAAATGAGGTAGTGAGCGCTACCCCTATCCAAAACCTTCCTTATCCTCATGCTCCGTCCAAAAGGGAGAATGAACGGCATTACGCCCGGTTCATGGATATTTTTAAACAGTTACAAATCAACATTCTGTTTGCCGAAGCCTTGGAGCAAATGCCCAAGTATGCCAAATTCATGAAGGACATACTAACAAAAAAACGGAGGTATACGGAACCGGAGACCATCGTCCTTGATGCGAGCTGTAGTGCCATTATTCAAAGGACGCTTGTCATACCCCAAAATTTGCCCATTAATATTTCAAGACATTTTTTTCAGGGCACTCCGACTCCTTTTTATGACACTGATCTTAAGGGAACGAAGGCCCAGCTCACGAATGACCCAAACTGGCCTGTTCGCTACACGCTCGCCTAGTGATAACATGAAATTATATTTTAGGACTTAATTCAATTAAATTTTATCATTATTTATTTCAGTTCACTTTATGTTGTTAGATATTACGCGGTATTTTCTTCCTATTTGTCTCAGGTGGATTATTTGGAAGCACAAGTAAAAATGGAGGAAAAGAGGTGCAAAAAGGAGAGAAAAAGAATCAAATGCCAAAGCCCAGCCCAAAGCGCAAGACACAAATGTTGTGCCTGTGACGGACGTCACAGAGGGCGTGACGAGCGTCACGCAAAACAGCCTTGTGACGAACGTCACACACGGTGTGACGAACGTCACACCATCCCCCTACTTTTTGGGCGCAAGTAACGCCTCAGAGACTTGAAGAGACGTTGAGGAGTGTTGGGCCCTATATCCACGCCATGCAATTAGCCACGTTGAAGACCTTTTGGCAGCAGGCAGTTACTTAATGACACCAATATAAATAGCCACTTTGAAAACCTAAAGGGGGGGAAGCTTTTTCACATTTTTTCCTTTGCCGTTTTCGCTTTTGCATTTTTTCTTTTCCAGCAGCTTAGGCATTGTGTTTTACGGGTTCTACACTATTTCCCTTGCAATTCCCTATTTCCTTTTTAGCATTTAGTTAATTCTTTTCGCACAATAGTTTCTACAACGGAAACTATTGTGTACCTTTTCACCGGATCTAACCTTACGTTAGGATCTAGTTTATTTCTTTCGTTTTAATTTGTTGTTTAGTTGAAGAATTCAAGAATAAATCCTACCGGCTTGTGGTGGAGTGTTCAGGACTACTGTTTAACTTATTCCGAGTAACCCTAAAGGAAACCCTGAAGGAAAAGCCGGCGGCACCGCTCAATTCGATCCGATCGGCTAATTCGAGGTTGCAATTCAATTGCAAACAGGTTTGCGTTACTATCGCCGCTTTATGTTCCGAATTCACATGTGATACCATAATTGAATGCATAAATATATTTGAGGTTTTGCATGTGGACTTAATTATGCCTGGATACCTTGAATTGTTGTAATGGATGCCGTTGTTTTTTCGCTCTGTTTTGATCTTTGCCCATCTGACCTGTTTTATCATAACCATGCTCTGTTTACCTGATACTATTACTGCTTTGGTGCAACTCTTGATTGCATCCTGATTGGTATTCTAACCCGTTTGCTGAATTTTGTAAAGGCTCACATATCCCAGGAAAAGAGTGTTGTTTAGGCCTTCCACTTTATTTGTGGGATACCCTTATGAAGATCCACCCTAAATTGCTTAATTAATTTTAATGTATTAATTTTAATGTATTAATTTTAATGTATTGATTTTAATGTGGAGATTCATCCTAATCACCTAATTGACTTTAAAATATGACCTTTAAATATGTGATCTTGGACCTCTCTTTTGCCTTACGATATTACGGTATTACGGTCATGTCCCGCGAATGTGGGGATACCCTTAGTAAAGACCCCTCGATTAAATCATCATGTCCCTTTAAAATAAATCATAGTCCCTCGGATGTTGCCTTCGAATATATGATTTTGTCCCTCGATGACCCTTCGGTGTAGCCTACGGTTAAATGATGATCGTCCCTTCGAATGCTAAGGTATCCTTACAACTATTGCCTTCAATGACCTATCGATGACCCTACGATGACCCTTTTACATCCAAAGGATAAAACTACTTACTTCTCAATAGTAAGGACAGTTTTACCCTCACAAGGATAGGAAATGCCCATAACGACCTTAGGAAGGTATAACTCTCAATTACTGGATCATAACCTAAAACATTTTCCACCCTCACACTTTGCAAGTCCTAGAAAATCACCACTTGGTATACATTCATACTAGAATCATTACCAAGTTATATTTTTCTAAACTGTTTTCCAAAATCAAACGAGATAAATACTTTGTATACATTCATACGAGAATCATTACAAAGTTAAACTCTCTTTTCGAAACATTTTTAAACAATTCACCAACACTTTTCAGACAAAAATATAAGTGATCCAGCAATTAAGAGCCCATGGATAACCATGGATACAAAGGGTGCTAACACCTTCCCTTTGTATAATGTACCTCCCGAACCCAAAATCTTTTGAGGTCTTTCCTGTTCTTTTCCACCTTTCCTTATTGGATAAAAGAAAAGTCGGTGGCGACTCTTGCTATCCGCGACATTGCGATAAAAAGAAAAACACCCAAGTCAGTTCACCGTATGACAGAACTGGCGACTCTGCTGGGGAAGACTTTAAAAAGAGAGGTTACCTTAAAAACAAGATCACTTATTCCAAATTGTCTGATTTACTTTTAAGGGATTGCTTGGGTATTTTTGAGTGAAAGATCCTACACCCGGATCTAGTGTACCTTAGGTAAGTAGCAATAGATCATCGCGACTATCCGGCGTATACTGGAATGGTTAAAATGATGGCTACGGTTAATGTGACACTTTGGTTGTCCTGATGTTCCTCATGTTACTTGAGGAAAAATTTGGCTTCCGTGTGGTGTCATTAAAGCATTAACCAGACCTTTAGAACCCTAATTGACTCATCCTGGCCATTAGAAAGTAGTGAGATAACTGACTTCGGTTCCGACTGGGGTTGGTTGAGACTCGATACTACACTCTTTGAGATTGGACTTTAGGGAAGCTTCGGTCAACCACTTGGTGTTGCACTGAAGTGGACTTAAAGGAAGGTCGATGATCTGAGATCCTTTTAGAACCCGGTTACTATTCTAGGACAGGTTGAACCAACTAAACTTCAGTGGGGAGGGTACTTACCTATGGAACTCATGCAAGCCTTAAAACCTAGGAATGATTGTTGTGTGACTCGTTTGTGCTTGTTATTTTACTTAACATCATAACATCATAACATCATGGCATTGTACTAACCATTTCAAGGACTTAGGGATTTAACTTTGCTCTGTTTTGTATGAAAAAAAAACAAAAAAAAAACAAAAAAAAAACAAAAAAAAAAGTTTCCCTTTTCGGTAGTTTATGCAAAGTTAAATTCCAAAAGGCCTTGAAAACATTTCATGCATTGCATAGCATAACATAGCATAACAGGTACTCTAAAGGGATCAGTGTTCTCACGGTTTTCCTCCACACAGAAAAATGGACCTCGAACAAACTGTCAAGGATCTCCATGCTCAGAATGCTCAACTCCAGGAGATGATCTTGAACTTATCCAGGGGGCAGGAGGAACTGAAAGCTCTCTTGCTCGAGAAAAAGAAAGACAAGAAAGCTGTGAGTTACATTAACCCGGGAAGAAGGCTTAAAGGACAGGCTGCGGGAATCAAAATCAGAATTCCGAAGGATCAAGAAGAGGAAACAGAGACAGATTCAGAAGATGAGAATGCTGATCCTTTCAACCCTGAGGATGACGATGAAGATTACGAGAATGAACAGTACTCTCCAAAAGATGGCAAGTACAAGTTGCTGGAAGAACGCATGCTAGCTATGGAAGGTCAGAAGGCGCCCGGTCTGGATTTTGAAAGTTTGGGTCTAGTCTCCGATGTGATCATTCCTCGCAAATTCAAGGTCCCCGCTTTCACTCAGTATGATGGGGCATCTTGTCCTCAGATGCATCTGAGAGCTTACGTGAGAAAGATTCAGCCATATACCACTAATAAGAAGCTCTGGATCCATTTCTTCCAAGAGAGTCTGTCTGGCACACAATTGGAGTGGTATTATCAGCTCGAGAGCTCTGACATCCACACATGGACTGATTTAGCAACTGCTTTCTATAAACAGTACCAGTATAATTCTGAACTAGCGCCTACTCGGCTACAGTTGCAGAATATGACTATGGGATCTAAAGAAAGTTTCAAAGAATATGCTCAAAAGTGGAGAGATTTGGCTGGCAGAGTCAAACCCCCTATGACTGATCGAGAATTAGTGGACATGTTCATGAGCACACTGACTGGCCCATTCTACAGCCATCTATTGAGGAGTTCCTCATTGGGTTTCACTGAACTTATATTAACAGGTGAACATGTTGAAAGTGGCATTCGAAGTGGGAAGATACAGGCGACTATCTTTGATCCTCCGGAGACTCCTAATGGCATCACTGCCCCTCTGCCTAATCATGACGAGACTGTCAATGCTGTGGAAGATACTGATAACGATTATGACTTGGATAGCTGGATTTTCCCAACAATTGGTGACGGACCCAATAATTGGAAGGCTGAAGACACTATCCCGATTTCCTTTAGTCAAGAGTAATTGTTATTGCTATTTTAGTGCTTCAAAGCATTATGTCTATACCCGGGGCATAATAGCTAATTTTAAGGGTTTGTCATTTTCATAAGCATATTCATATTCAATAAATCAATGGACTTTTTGCATTCAAATATTGCGCTCTTTATCTTTCCTGTCATTTTTCAAGCAAGCTATGTTTTCTTGCACACACTCACGTAACAATTTTCCGATCCATATCCACTCTGGATCCTGTTGGTAATGACTCTGCTACTGTTCATTATGACTTTGAAAATCCGATCTACCAAGCCGAGGATGGAAGTGAGGAAGATTGTGAAGTCCCTAGAGAACTTGCCAGACTGGTACTACGAAAGACTATACAGCCGCATGAGGAATCAATTGAAATTGTAAATCTGGGTACTGAAATAAACAAGAGAGAAGTCAGAAGTTTCTTGGGGCACTCGAATTACATTGCCCGATTCATTCCACACTTGACTGCTACCTGCAAACCCATCTTCAAATTACTAAAAAAGAAAAATCAAGAGATGGTATGGAATGATGAATGACAAAATCAAGAAGTATCCCCAAGAACCTCCGGTTCCGATGCCACCAGTTGAAGGAAGACCTTTAATCACGTATTTGACCGTGTTAGAAAATTCAATAGGGTGTGCTGGGGCAACATGACGAGTCTGGTCGAAAAGAGCATGTCATACACTGCCTTAGCAAAAGGTACCGACTATGAAACAAGATACTCACAGCTCGAGAAAGCTTGCTGCGCTTTGGCTTAGGCTGCTCGCCGACTAAGACAGTATATGTTGAATCATACCACTTTATTGACTTCTAAGATGGATTCTATCAAATATCTATTTGAGAAACCTGCTGTCTCCTGAAAGAGTTATCACTGAACAACAAGATGATTACCGAACTCTACACGCAGTTCAAAATAAAACACCATAACTCTTCTCCGTACCGGCCAAAGGTGAACGATGCCGTGGAGGCTGCTAATAAGAATATCAAGAAGATCATACAAAAGATGACAGTAGCGTACAAAGACTGGCATGAGATGTTACCGTTTGCTCTTCATGGTGATCGCACTTCAGTACGCACTTCGACAGGGGCAACCCCTTTCTCTTTAGTCTATGGAATGGAAGCCGTTTTACCAGTGGAAGTTCAGATTCCCTCTCTAAGAATTGCGAAAGATGCAGGCTTAGATGAGGATGAATGGATTCAAACTCGACTCGATCAGATAAATCTGATTGATGAAAAGAGACTTGCGGCTGTTTGTCATGGGCAGATATGTCAGAAGCGCATGACCCAGGCATTTAACAAAAAGGTCAAGAGACGAGTGTACCAAATCGGCGACTTAGTTATCAAGTGTATCATTCTACCACAAGGTGATCCCAGGGGCAAATGGACTCCCACATACGAAGGGCCATTTGTAGGTATTCTCTGGTGGAGCCATGATACTTGCTACAATGGATGGCGAAGAGTTCCCGCATCCTGTGAACACTGACATAGTTAAAAAATACTACGCGTAAAAGAGACCCGCTAGGTCGACGTACCTAGGCAAAAGTAAGGGCATCCCGGCGAACCAAAAGGGTTCGGGCAAAAATTAGGGATAAACATATACAAATGTACACCCGGCAGGTCGAAAACCTGAAAAGGCGGTTTGGGCAAAAATGGGTATCCTGGTGGACTGAAAACCTGAAAAGGCGGTCCAGGCAAAAATTAGGGATTAAAGCGTATGACTATGTCCCGTTCTCTGTCACCTTCAACCAAGTTCAAGGGACTGAACAAGCCAATCACCTCTATCCGACAGCAGGAGATGAGATGCCTGAAGACATGATGACAGTAGTGGAATTAAAATCAATAGGACTTTTTCTGCATAGCTTTCTCTCTGTTTTCCTGACAATTTCCTCTTACTAGGATTTTTGTCTCCTTGTACACAAATTGCCTGTTTATAGGCCCTCTTTCAAAATCAATACAATCTTATCTCCAAAAAAAAAAGATGCTTTGGTTTTCATTTCCTCTGTTTTGTTTGCGTAAACGTCCATTGATTTAATTTGAATTGATATATGCATTTGAATATGGCTAATGTTTATCAAAAATACGTGCCTAAAATGGAAATTGCAATTACTACGAGACTTCAGGACCAAGGAGAAGGTCTAACCATGCTTTCCAATGAATCCGTTGCTAATTCGATTCCCCGGCAACGCCAATTATTCCCCAGAAGAGGTCGGCACCACCAGACAGATAGGTCATCTCTTCCATCCCCAGCCAGGCTCTGTTGAGTGTTTCCATCGTCAGACAGAAATCAAGTATCCCCCAGCCGAGGCAGGGTCATCAATACCAATGTCTCCGACCAGCAGACTGAGATTTATCTCCCCAGTAGTGTCCCCTGGAAGAATGTTTCAGACGCCTAATGCATTCATTACATCATTTCACATCACATACCTATATACAATTTTCATTCCGCATCATACACATTACATCCTTTCATATACATGCATACAATGCTCGCATTTATTCCAGACGCATAATTCACTCATCACATCATTTCACAGCACACGCATGCATACAACATTTGCATCTCATGCATCATGACATTGCATGAAACTAACTTTATTTTTCAGGCTAATTATCCTCCTGATCACATTCAAGGTTCGAATACAGCTCTCAGATATAATTCATCTGACGAACGTTCTGACATTCTCCCAATGGTGGCATCTCTAAGCCCACCTCAGATATTCGCTGCAAATACAACAAATATTATCAGATACAGCCTAACGTACGGTTCATTCTGATTCAGCCCAACATATGACTCCTTCAGCTCAGATACGATCTAACGTACGATCCATTCTGGCTTTTAGCAACTCCAATACGGTCTAACGTACGACCCGTTTGGACATTCAAATCCTCAGATGCTGCCTAGCGTACGGTATATTCCGGGGTGTAGTCTAGCATACGACTACTTTCTTCTTCAGATACAGCCTAACGTACGGCTCATTCTGCAACTCCAATACGGTCTAACGTACGACCCATTTGGACCTCCAGCTCAGATACGATCTAACGTACGATCCACTCTGATCTTCAACAACTCAGATAAGGTTTAATGCACGACCAAGTTAGACCTTTATCTCCTCAGATGCTACCTTCGGACAGGTACATTTCTGAATGGTAGTCTAGTATACGGCTACTCCTTTACTCAGATGCTACCTTCGGACAGGTACATTTCTGAATGGTAGTCTAGTATACGGCTACTCCTTTACTCAGATGCTACCTTCGGACAGGTACATTTCTGAATGGTAGTCTAATACACGACTACTCCCTTTAAAAGTAGACACAGCCTAATGGACGGCTCATTCTGCTCAGATATGGTTTAATGTACGACCAAGTTAGACCTTCATCTACTCAGATGCTACCTTCGGACAGGTACATTTCTGATCCCCTATCCCCAACAGTATATAGCACACGCTGACTCCCCAGCGAAGTCAACAGCATGATGGATGATTCATTATACGGTCTAGCGTATGACCCGGTATGACATCCATGTCTTCAGACATCGTCTAATGTACGACACAATCGGAAGCTCGTCATCAAACTTCCTGGATGGCATCTCTAAGCCCATCTCCATCAAGACTAGCTCCTAATAGACAAGCGCAAATTTTTGGGGCATTCTAGTGTTCAATAATCTTTCACCTCCAGACCACGAACGGCACATACCATTCTACTCTCTCGGTTCAAGAATATTGAACAGGGGCAGCTGTTTTACCCCAAAATTTTCCCATTAATATTTCAAGACATTTTTTTTCAGGGCACTCCGACTCCTTTTTATGACACTGATCTTAAGGGAACGAAGGCCCAGCTCACGAATGACCCAAACTGGCCTGTTCGCTACACGCTCGCCTAGTGATAACATGAAATTATATTTTAGGACTTAATTCAATTAAATTTTATCATTATTTATTTCAGTTCACTTTATGTTGTTAGATATTACGCGGTATTTTCTTCCTATTTGTCTCAGGTGGATTATTTGGAAGCACAAGTAAAAATGGAGGAAAAGAGGTGCAAAAAGGAGAGAAAAAGAACCAAATGCCAAAGCCCAGCCCAAAGCGCAAGACACAAATGCTGTGCCTGTGACGGACGTCACAGAGGGCGTGACGAGCGTCACGCAAAACAGCCTTGTGACGAACGTCACACCATCCCCCTACTTTTTGGGCGCAAGTAACGCCTCAGAGACTTGAAGAGACGTTGAGGAGTGTTGGGCCCTATATCCACGCCATGCAATTAGCCACGTTGAAGACCTTTTGGCAGCAGGCAGTTACTTAATGACACCAATATAAATAGCCACTTTGAAAACCTAAAGGGGGGGAAGCTTTTTCACATTTTTTCCTTTGCCGTTTTCGCTTTTGCATTTTTTCTTTTCCAGCAGCTTAGGCATTGTGTTTTACGGGTTCTACACTATTTCCCTTGCAATTCCCTATTTCCTTTTTAGCATTTAGTTAATTCTTTTCGCACAATAGTTTCTACAACGGAAACTATTGTGTACCTTTTCACCGGATCTAACCTTACGTTAGGATCTAGTTTATTTCTTTCGTTTTAATTTGTTGTTTAGTTGAAGAATTCAAGAATAAATCCTACCGGCTTGTGGTGGAGTGTTCAGGACTACTGTTTAACTTATTCCGAGTAACCCTAAAGGAAACCCTGAAGGAAAAGCCGGCGGCACCGCTCAATTCGATCCGATCGGCTAATTCGAGGTTGCAATTCAATTGCAAACAGGTTTGCGTTACTATCGCCGCTTTATGTTCCGAATTCACATGTGATACCATAATTGAATGCATAAATATATTTGAGGTTTTGCATGTGGACTTAATTATGCCTGGATACCTTGAATTGTTGTAATGGATGCCGTTGTTTTTTCGCTCTGTTTTGATCTTTGCCCATCTGACCTGTTTTATCATAACCATGCTCTGTTTACCTGATACTATTACTGCTTTGGTGCAACTCTTGATTGCATCCTGATTGGTATTCTAACCCGTTTGCTGAATTTTGTAAAGGCTCACATATCCCAGGAAAAGAGTGCTGTTTAGGCCTTCCACTTTATTTGTGGGATACCCTTATGAAGATCCACCCTAAATTGCTTAATTAATTTTAATGTATTAATTTTAATGTATTGATTTTAATGTGGAGATTCATCCTAATCACCTAATTGACTTTAAAATATGACCTTTAAATATGTGATCTTGGACCTCTCTTTTGCCTTACGATATTACGGTATTACGGTCATGTCCTGCGAATGTGGGGATACCCTTAGCAAAGACCCCTCGATTAAATCATCATGTCCCTTTAAAATAAATCATAGTCCCTCGGATGTTGCCTTCGAATATATGATTTTGTCCCTCGATGACCCTTCGGTGTAGCCTACGGTTAAATGATGATCGTCCCTTCGAATGCTAAGGTATCCTTACAACTGTTGCCTTCAATGACCTATCGATGACCCTACGATGACCCTTTTACATCCAAAGGATAAAACTACTTACTTCTCAATAGTAAGGACAGTTTTACCCTCACAAGGATAGGAAATGCCCATAACGACCTTAGGAAGGTATAACTCTCAATTACTGGATCATAACCTAAAACATTTTCCACCCTCACACTTTGCAAGTCCTAGAAAATCACCACTTGGTATACATTCATACTAGAATCATTACCAAGTTATATTTTTCTAAACTGTTTTCCAAAATCAAACGAGATAAATACTTTGTATACATTCATACGAGAATCATTACAAAGTTAAACTCTCTTTTCGAAACATTTTTAAACAATTCACCAACACTTTTCAGACAAAAATATAAGTGATCCAGCAATTAAGAGCCCATGGATAACCATGGATACAAAGGGTGCTAACACCTTCCCTTTGTATAATGTACCTCCCGAACCCAAAATCTTTTGAGGTCTTTCCTGTTCTTTTCCACCTTTCCTTATTGGATAAAAGAAAAGTCGGTGGCGACTCTTGCTATCCGCGACATTGTGATAAAAAGAAAAACACCCAAGTCAGTTCACCGTATGACAACGCTTCCTAAGAAAGAGGTTGATCCGGGAAGAGTTACATTGCCGGTTAAAATTGGTGACGTCTATGTCGGGAAAGGACTTATTGATTTGGGGTCAAGCATTAATCTTATACCTTTGTCAATTATCAAGAGACTTGGCAACATTGAGATTAAGTCCATCCGGATGACGTTGCAATTGGCGGATAAGTCGACGACCCATCCTCATGGCGTAGCCCAAGATGTTTTGGTGAAGGTCGACAAATTCTTTTTCCCGGTCGATTTTATTGTTATTGATATGGAGGAAGATGATGATGCTCCGCTCATCTTGGGCCGACCGTTCATGAAGACCGCGCGAATGATGATAGATGTTGATGACGGTTTAATGAAGGTGAGAGTTCAAAATGAGGAAGTGACATTCGATCTATTCGAGGCAATGAAGCATTCTAAAGATAGAAATGATAGCTTTCGTATCGATGTGATCGAAGACGCTATTATGGAGGTTTCAAAGCATATTCATGAGATATCTCCTATGGAGTTAGCTCTTGACGACTCATTGGAGGTTTTCACTGTTGAAGAAGAGCTAGCTCTTGAGGAATGCTTAAAGGAACTTGATAGTTTAGACGACATACAACCATGGGAAGTAGAGGAGGAAAACTTGAAAAAGGAGGTTATTGACGAAAAATCGCCAATTGAATTGAAAGTGCTACCCTCTACTTTGAAATATGTATTCCTCAATGAGACCGAGGCAAAGCCGGTCATCATAAGCAACCTTTTGACAAATGAAGAAGAAGCCCGTCTAATCATTGTGCTAAAAACAAATCAAGAAGCCATGGGTTGGACTCTTTCCGATCTAAAAGGAATTAGTCCATCCTATTGTATGCACAAGATTTTGATGGAGGAGGATTTTAAGCCGGTGGCTCAACCACAACGCCGCTTAAATCCTACCATGAAGGAGGTTGTTCGAAAGGAAGTGGTAAAGCTATTGGATGCGGGAATGATTTACCCGATCTCGGATAGTCCGTGGGTTAGTCATGTGCACGTTGTTCCGAAGAAGGGTGGAATTACCGTAATCCGGAATGACAAGGATGAATTGATCCCCACTAAAGTTGCAACGGGGTGGAGAATGTGTATTGATTATAGGAGGTTGAATACCGCGACTCGAAAGGACCATTTTCCACTCCCATTTATGGATCAAATGCTCGAAAGACTATCGGGCCAACAATACTATTGTTTTTTGGACGGCTACTCCGGGTACAACCAAATTGCGGTTGACCCGACCGATCATGAGAAGACGGCTTTCACGTGTCCGTTTGGAGTGTTCGCATACCGAAAAATGCCCTTTGGGCTGTGCAATGCACCGACGACCTTCCAACGATGTGTGCAAGCCATTTTTGCCGATCTAATAGAGAAAACAATGGAAGTCTTCATGGATGACTTCTCGGTATTTGGTGGGACGTTTAGTCTATGCTTGGTAAATTTGAAAACGGTGTTGGAAAGATGTGTGAAGACCAATTTGGTGCTTAATTGGGAGAAGTGTCACTTCATGGTGACCGAGGGGATCGTGCTAGGCCACAAAGTCTCTAGAAGGGGGCTTGAAGTGGATAGAGCTAAGGTTGAAGTGATTGAAAAATTACCCCCTCCGGTGAATGTGAAGGGCATCCGAAGCTTTTTGGGGCACGCCGGGTTCTATCGGCGCTTTATCAAGGACTTCTCAAAGGTGGCTAAGCCTTTGAGCAATTTGCTCGCCAAGGACCAGGTATTTCTCTTCACCGAAGATTGTTTGCAAGCTTTTGAGGCTTTAAAAGAAAAATTGGTTACCGCTCCAATAATAGTCGCTCCCGATTGGAATGAAAATTTTGAACTAATGTGTGATGCGAGTGACTATGCTGTTGGAGCGGTACTTGGCCAAAGAAAAGACAAAACTTTTCATGCGATACATTATGCGAGTAAGGTTCTTAACGAGGCTCAAATAAATTATGCCACAACGGAAAAAGAACTACTTGCAATAGTGTATGCGCTAGAAAAGTTTAGGTCTTATCTTATAGGGTCTAAAGTCGTTGTGTATACCGACCACGCGGCGATTAAATATCTGCTAACCAAACCGGATTCGAAGCAAAGGCTCATCCGTTGGATCCTCTTGTTACAAGAATTCGATGTAGAAATCAAAGACAAGAAGGGGTCGGAAAACTTGGTAGCGGATCATTTATCCCGCTTAGTGAATGTGGAGGTTACCGCGTCTGAAAAGGAAATCCGGGAAGAATTTCCTGATGAAAAACTGTTTAAAGTTCAAGTTAGGCCGTGGTTTGCAGACTTTGCAAACCACAAGGCTAGTGGTTTTGTGCCTTCCGACCTAACTTCGAACCAAAAAAGGAAGTTCCTTTCGGATGCGAAGTATTATGTTTGGGATGACCCATACTTGTTTAAGTTGGGTAGTGATAACCTATTAAGGAGATGCGTAACTGGAGATGAAGCCCAGAGCATCCTTTGGCATTGTCACAACTCGCCTTACGGCGGACATTATAATGGGGTTAGAACGGCCACTAAAATTCTTCAATCGGGATTTTATTGGCCCACTATTTTCAAAGACGCACATACCCATGCGCAAAGTTGTGACAGTTGCCAAAGAAGCGGTGGGATAGGTAAGAGAGATGAAATGCCTCTCCAAAATATCCAAGAAGTGGAAGTATTTGATTGTTGGGGCATAGATTTCGTAGGACCTTTCCCACCCTCTTATGGGAACGAGTACATGCTTGTTGCTGTCGATTATGTCTCTAAGTGGGTTGAGGCGATTGCCTCACCTCGGGCGGATGCGAAAACGGTGATAAATTTTTTAAAGAAAAACATATTTTCCCGTTTCGGAACCCCCCGAGTGTTGATAAGTGACGGAGGGTCACACTTTTGTAATGCACCTTTGGAAACTATTTTAAAACATTACGGTGTATCGCATAGGGTGACGACTCCGTATCACCCACAAGCTAATGGGCAAGCTGAGGTCTCTAATCGTGAGATTAAGAGAATCCTCGAAAAAAACCGTGTCTAATTCAAAAAAGGAGTGGTCCCAAAAATTGGACGAAGCATTATGGGCCTACCGTACGGCCTTTAAAGCTCCAATTGGCCTAACTCCCTTTCAATTGGTATTTGGTAAAACTTGCCATTTGCCGGTTGAATTGGAGCACAAGGCCTTGTGGGCCCTAAAGTTTTTAAATTTTGAAAATGAGTTGGCCGGTGACAAAAGGAAAGTGCAACTACTTGAGTTGGAGGAGATGCGCAATGCCGCATACCACTCAAGTTGGTTGTACAAGGAAAAGGCAAAAAAGTATCACGACAAGAAGCTCCGTAACAAAGAATTTGTGCCCGGACAATTGGTCCTATTGTTCAACTCCCGGTTGAAATTGTTTCCCGGGAAGTTAAAATCAAAATGGTCCGGGCCATTTCGGGTGAAAGAGGTGAAGGAGTACGGGGCTATTGTCATTGAAGACATAGACAAGAAAGATAGTTGGACCGTGAACGGCCAACGGTTGAAAGTTTATCTCGGCGGTCATGTGGATCGCGAGAGCTGTGCTCTACCGCTTGATGCTCCTCAGTGAGCATCACACCGTCGAGCTTAGACGACGTTAAACAAGCGCTTGTTGGGAGGCACCCCAACATTGTAAGTATTTACTGTTTTTTGTGTTGTGTGTGTTGGGTTTCCTAGTGCTAACCATGCTGTATGAACATGAACTGCTGCCTTTGAAAAGACATTTGTTGTCATGCTCGCCAGCTGCTCGCTAGGTGAGGCAGTAGCGAGCAAACTCGCCAGCTGCTCGCTAGGCGAAGCAGCAGCGAGCGCTGCATGACAGCACGTATTTAAAAACTCAGCAGGGGACTCATTTTTGCCCTAACACAACTTTGCTGTCTTGCAACCCTGCTGAGAACATTTTTTACAGAGCTCTCCACAATCTCTCATTTGCATCTCTCTCACTAACACTCTCTTCCTACTCGGTCGATTGCAAATCCTACTCACTTCACATTTTCAACCTATCACTGTAACTAAGGTTTGCCCTACTACATTTTTCTTTTTGTTTGAACTCTAAATTTCCAATTTGAATTGCAATTAGGATGAGTGGAGTATGGGAAACATTAGGTGTGCATGTGGTAATTTAGGTTTTGCAAATTGGGATTTTAGGTTTTAGAATTGGGGATTGTAGGTTTTGAATGCAAATATGTAATCCCCAATAGCATAGAACGGTTATTTACTTGATAAATCATTAGGTTCTGAGGTTGGAACCATTTGAGTATGGGTTTTGGGGGAGAATCTCTGAACATGCTGAAAAACCCCAAAACCCGTAAGGTTCGCTAGCACTCGCTAGGCGAACCTGAGGCGAGCGTTCGCTGCCACTTCGCTAGGCGAAACAGCAGCGAGCATGTCAGTCTTTTGAATATTGCTTTGATGTCTAATCTGTTTGTTTGGTCTGTGTTGTTTCCTCTCATATTGTGCAGATGGAGTCAAGGTCTTGAGCGTCTAAGAAAAGAAAGGGAGCGACTTCTTCACGGACTGTGCCTATCCAGTTTGATAATGACAAATTTGTCGGCCCGAAGCAGGCCGCCAGATACATTTCTCTGGAGAAGCGGAAAATTCTTCCAGAGAAGCGATTCCTAATCAACCCACAGGGCACGAACAGAAATTTTGCCGGGTTGATTGACGCGAAGAAATGGGATCGGTTGATTAATCCTTTGGAACATTATGACATAGCAATAGTGCGGGAATTTTATGCTAACGCACTGCCCGATGACGACGAGCCCTTTACTTGGGTATCTAGAGTGACCGGGCGTCCAATTGCATTTGATCGGGATGCCATCAACCGAATCCTTGGGGAACCGCTCCAGCTGGGAGCTGAAGAGAGGGACGCATGCCATACTGATTTACGGCTTCACCGTGATGTTCCAGCAATTTCTGCCGCCCTGCTTTTACCAGGGAAGTCTGTTGAGCTGAACCCATCTGGGGTTCCAATGAGGTATCACCGGGAGGACATGACTCCCATGGCTCAACTGATACTGCTCTTGGTTTTGACCAACATCCAGCCAAAGTCCCACACCTCTACAGTGCCGATCCCAGTGGCACATTTGGTCCATTCTATCCTCACCAACGTCGAGATCGATGTCACGAGGATCATCGCAAATGAGCTGAAGTCCGTGATCGAGAGCGGGCTAAAGTCGGGGGCTCGTGTTAATTGTCCCCTAGCTTTCCCGTGTTTGATCATGAGTTTGTGCATTCAGGCAAGGGTGAGACTTCCGTCTCGGGGTCAGGTAAGGATCCCGTCACCTATCGATGACCGGTATGTGGCCAAATATTGTAGAGCGAAGAATGCTAGAGGCAGTGCTGCTGCAGAAAGTACCCGGGCTTCTGATGGTCCTGGTACTTCTACTCCTAGACTTGATCCATACGTCCAAGCTGTGTGTAATTACAGTTTGGAATGGATGGCGGCATCCCAGAGAGCCATGTTAGATATGCACGACTCTATGCAGCGGTTGCAGCTGCAAGGAAGTGGTGCTCATGCTTTGATGACGCGTGAGCAGTTTCTGCTTAACGCCAACTGGCCTGTGGACACACCAGTGTATAGTGAGGGGGTGGGCGCTGATGCAGCTGATGATGATGATGATGATGTTGATGATGAGGCTACCGGTTCTGATGCCGGTAGCGAGGAGGAGTCCTGAGCCCTTAGAGGGTTAAGTTTTTGTACTTTTCAGTTTTCATGTTTATTTCTATTTGTATTTTCGGATTTTGTATCTTGACTTTGGTGTTGTACGATTGGGGTGTTTTGTCCCCCATGGACAAATTTATATTTTCAGTTAATGTTATTTATTTATGTTTTTAATTTTGTTTGTTTAATAAATTTTTGGGTGATTAAGTGGCAAACCTTCTAGATTGGTTGCTCCTCAAGAAGTACCAAATGAAGGTGCATCCGAGCTTGGATGGCAATGATAAGAATAAACAAGTGAATGAAGTTAAGGTACATGGTTACCTCTGGCTAGAATTTTAGAATGCATTAGGAACTTTACTCTTTTTGGTAAATTGAATATTGTCTTTTTGCAACATAATTGAATGAATGTTTCATCTAGAACTTAAAACCACAAATTGTGAGGAAACCTCCATTGTACACTTAAATGCTGGATTCTAATAAGTTTTGTTGATTCATGTGATTCATGCTTTGTCTTTTATTATTGTGAAATTGTGGAAGCAATTAGAAATGATCAAGGCACTTGTTTTCTTTTGAGCACAACTACATCCAAAAACAACTTACCTGTGAGCAGAGAGAGTATTTGTTAAACCCTTTGAGCTTAAACAGTTGAATCTCGGCTTGAAATAAAGCGAGATCTCAAAAATCTTTTTTTTACAACCCGGAAAATCTTGATTATTGTTCTTTTTCCGTAAAAAGTTAAGAGCATTCACTTAGGGTGAGGAAGAAATAAGTTGGGGAGAACGAAAAAGAATCGGTAAGTACCACAACTCTTGAAAAAGAAAAGAAAAACCGAGCAAGCATAAAAAAATATATGTATAGAAAATATAGAAAAGAAACATCTGTTTTGTATATTTGATGTGAAAGAAAAGAACAAAAATAGAAAGAATGAAAATGAATGCTTGCTTGGAAGAAAAATAGTGAAAAATAAAAATTAAGTTGTGGAATATGTGTTGTGAAGGTTTCAAATAAGAAACAAATGAAACAAAGTCGAGATGTGTGAATAATACTGTGAATGTCTCTTTTGCATCGGCACTTTCGTTTCAATGGCCTTAGAAATGACCCTTGTTTGTTAACCTAACCAAGCTTCAACCGAAAAGCCCTTAGTGATCTTTATGCTTCCACAGTACCATTTATAATTGTTAGACATTGTATGAATCTATTTGATTTCTTCATTGTTTGTTAGAGAGTGAGATTATTCCCGCGGTTGCAAACGCGTAAAATCTTCATTCCTTATTCGAAGAGGAGAGATAGGATGATTCATTCAGAATAGTATTGTTGTAGATAGATAAATATTTTGCATTGCTATTTAAGTTTTAGTTCTTGTGTATTATTTTATTCGAACCGTTGGAAACTTGTATATGCTGATTTCGCTTGTGTTTGAGCCGTTTATCCAACTTCGGAGAAACCATTTTCTTAAAGCAAATCCTCTTGTCCTTCAAGAGGCATACTTTGCTTGAGGACAAGCAAGAATCTAGTTGGGGAGAGTTGTTAGATACCCAAAAGTGCTTATTTGAGTCATCAATTAAGGGTATCTTTCACTCTATTTCCTTGCTAAATTGTCAAAATCACCTTTGTTTTAGATGAAATGCATTACATTGATAAACAAGCTTGGTGCCTTTGATTTGTGTGTTATTGTGCAGGAAGAAGGCATGAAATAATTGAAATTTAAGACACAAGAAAGTTGGCAAAGGAACCAAGGAAAACAAGCATTCATCAGCATGCTCGCTAGGCGAAGGCTGTGGCGAAGCCTGCTCGCTAGGCGAGCGCCCAGCGAAAAGCTCCAGTAAAATGTCAATAAATTCGCCAGGCGAGCTGATAGCGAAGGTGGTAGCGAGTTCGTTCAGTTTTGGTGAAAAGCGCAGCCAGCACTCACTCGCTAGGCGAGGCTCTAGCGAGTCCCCAGCGAGCATTCCAGTAGCAAAACCTCTCAACCTCGCTGGGGCAAAGGTTGGAGCGTGTCCTTCGCTAGGCGAACATGACAGTTCAACATACCCTATTTCTCTGGGCGCAGGTGCCTTTGGTGCCACAATTTGACCCTCGCTAGGCGAGCCATTCTGCTCGCCTAGCGAGCATGACAGCCCAGCACAGGTCTATAAGTAGCAAGTGCCACTTTTGAGTGCCATACCTTAGTTTTACTTTATTTTTCCAGCTTTTGCTCTAGATATTTTTGACCTAGATTTAATTTCTCTTCATCTTGTAACCATCTTCTACAAAAAGAAGGTGGATTCCCATCCAATCTCGATTATCCGACTTGGATGTTGATCAACCTTCTTCCGAAACTTGCCGACCAAGCTACCATGAAAATGAGTAGCTAAGTCATCCATTTGTCAAGGTTAGATGTAGGTGATTACTAGCTTTGGGTGTAAATGTAAGGATCTTCATATGTAAACTCTTTAATGGTGAATATATGATGAAAACTTTGTTTCTATTTAAAACTCTTTGTGTTGGTTTATGATCGAGAGATGTTTACCAACTCTTGACCTAGGTTTTCATCCAATCTTGTTTGTTAGCTAGAGATAGTAATGAATGATTTTGTTCACCATAAGGTTGAACCAAAAAGTTGTCATTTTGATAGATTGTGTTCGAGAGAAACAATGGATCAAAATGGGAAAACTCACAATGTGTGTTCGAGAGAAACATATTGGGAGGACTTTGTGAAATGATTTATCATCTAAAGGAGTTTATAGGATTGTTGACCGAACAAATACATGCAAAGTAATCATTGAACCCTAACTTTGGCAATATTTCTCATTTATTCAAACCATAACTTTTACCGCAATTTATTACCTTTTTGTGCAAGATAACGTGACAACCAACCAAAACCTTATTGTTACTTAAGCTAAGATTAATACAACCATCGAACGGCGGTGATATCTTACAATCCCTGTGGATACGATAACAAAAACCCGACACGTAAATTTACAACCAACAAAATGGCGCCGTTGCTGGGGATTGTAAATTGATATTGCGAGCATCGCAATGGTTGTTTAAGTTTTAGCTTGTTAATTTTTGACTTGTGCTTGTAATTTGTTTGGTTTAGTGTGCAGCTTACGTTTTATGCGAGGGCAAATCCCTGTGGACGAACTTCTTTTTGATCCTGAGATCGAGAGAACCGCAAGGAGGCTCAACAGTAAAACGAGACGTAGGAGGCAACACAAAAAAAGTATTTAATGAGTGACAAACCAAAAACATAGCTAAACATTTCTAAAAAAATAATAAAATTTGAAAAACAACAATTTCATTTGTGTGATTATTTCGGAGGAAGGAGAGTGTTGGAGAAAGAAGAGAGGTGTAAGATATATATGGATCGTGTTGAATATAAATTTCAAAAAAGGTTACTCTGCCACTAGAAAATAAATTTTTTTATTGTAGGGGTAAAACATTTAATTATCACCCCAGTTGTATCAAACACATCCACATTTAGAGCATTTTTACCATTGTATTCTTAATCAAATACCATAATTTTTTAAATGTACTTGTTTTTACCAAAAAATTTAAGTTTGTAACCGAAATTTTTGAAAGTTGCATTTTTTTTACCGCAATAAAGGCATAGGTACCGTGAATTTGGAATTTCCGATATAGACATGCCAAAACTTTTAAAAAAACTAGTAAAGGACCCGTGCGTTCGCACGGGTCGCGCAAGTGCAATAATTTATTTTTAAAAAATTAAAATATAATATATATATATATATATATATATATATATATATATATATATATATATATATATATATATATATATATATATATATATATATATAATTGGATCAACGTACACAAATTTATTGCATAAGAGTTTTTTTTAATGTAATGGATGTTAAATGATCAATAAATGGGTTCAAAAAATTTCCACAAATAACTTTTTCCAGTTTGGGACATAATAAAGTAAAACATTATTAATTTATAGTAATATAATTTGCTTAATTTTTTTGTATACTATATTAAGGAAATAATCAAAAAATATAATACAAAAATATTTTTACAATTTATTGGTATATTGATATATAATAAACATTCCATTGTTAATGTTATGAATAAACATTCCATTTATCATTGAGATTTTGGACATAAGAAATAAAAATATATTTATTTAGTAATTGATGAAATTTTCCAATCTGTTACTAATTTGAGGTATAAAAGCGCAAATATTAACCTTCATAATAAATGATTATTTAACCAAAATACATAAACCATGTAAAAGAAATACCAGAACCTCATTTGTTTTAAAATATAGTAATGAATACTACCAAATGTTGAAATTAATTGCAATTGATACAGTAAGGTTTAATGCAACAAAAGATATTGAAACAAAAGGTTCACAATTTTAGTTAAAATTGTGAGAAATAAGTCCAGCAACAAAAATGATTTAACTTCGTACAATTCTTTGGTCCTTAAAAAACTGGGTTTATACAAAACCTGCCCGCAACCTTTTAGGAAGTGATGATTCATTACCCTGTAAAAAACAATTACATCCATATAAACAAATGTTAAAACATAATGTATATTTTATACAACTCATTCAATAAAATTCTAATAATAAACAACGACATTTCTTGATATAATATAACTAATGAAAAACTTACGTTCTATAAGTTTTCAAAAACTTCTTTGAACACGACGTTTGTTGTAGAATTCAATGGATGGTTATCCTTGTCATGGATTAATATCTTAAGCCCTTTTTTGCTTTTGACCCTTGATATTGCAACATATAGGTGACCATGACTAAATACACTTCTAGGCAAATACAATCCAACATAATCCAATGACTCACCTTGAGATTTGTTAATTGTCATAGCATAACATATAGTTATGGGAAATTGCCTTCTAGTCATTTTGAATGGCCACGGAGATTGTGTTGGAGTCATATCCATTCTTGGAATATAGATAACCCCTCCAATATTCTTTCCAGATATAATCTTTGCCTCGATAACGTGGTTTTCCAATCTTGGAACTATAAGCCTTATTCCATTGCAGAGACCTTCAGGTTGATCAATGTTTCGAAGCAACATAATAGGGGTCCCAATCTTCAATTTAATCTTGTGGTTAGGTAGACCGAAAGTTGTAAGTGTATTCAAAAATTCCGGGGTCAAAACATCAAAAGCTTCATTTCCTTCACCGTCAAAAGTGTCTACAGAATCTGAACTTAAATATTCCTTTTCTTCACCTTTGGGAAAATTTTTGAAATTTTATTATTATAAATCTATGTTAGTACATATAAATATATGAATGTATCTATAAATATGTTTACAATGGATAACGCATACCTGGTATGAATCCCAAAACGTATTGATTTATGATGTCAACCGTTTCAATTGTTCCTGCCAATATAACTCTTGATTGCAAAAATTCTGGATTCTTGTAATTGTTAAGAAAATTCGGATATGTTTCACTAACAATGGCTTCTAGTGGATCATCATAGTTAGAAATTAAGAAATCATTTGGAATAGGAATATCCGTGTAACCATCGTTAGGTTGTTCCAATTTCCCATCGTCAACTTTTAATATCCAATTAGAAAACAATTCTAATTCAGATGTACTTGAAGTATTGTCGGCTTGTTGGAGTCGCATGTTCTTTGTAAGCTTCAGCACAACACAATGATCCCAGATGTATGATGAATTTATTGTAGAATGTATTATATTTGAACGGCTGCCCCTTGATATAACTGGTAATATTTGCCGAAAATCTCCACCAAATACAATTACTTTCCCTCCGAATAATTTGTCAGAACAATTGGAACGCCCCATTATGTCTTTAAGGGTTTTATCAAACGCTTCAAAACAAAATTTGTGTGCCATTGGAGCTTCATCCCAAATTATCAACTTTGCCATTTTTAGTAGCTCTGCACGATCACTACCTTTGTCGATATTACATGTAGAAGACTCCATTGTAGGTATTGGAATCTTGAACATTGAATGAGCCGTTCGACCTCCTGGAAGTAGTAGTGAAGCTATGCCCGATGAAGCAACAGTTAAACAAATTTGTTTCTTTGATCTTATGTAGGAAGCTAGAGTTCTCCACATGTAGGTTTTCCCTGTGCCACCGTATCCATACAAAAAAAATACGCCTCCTTGTTGATTGTTTACTGCTTCCATTATTCGCTTGAATACACCTCTTTGCTCATCTAATTTAAAAAAAAATACATAGCAAACATGCAGTGAATAAATTAATTATACATTAAAAAAATTGTAAGATAAAATCATACTTTAAAAGTTAACTTTATAAAATTATGACAAAACTTACAAACATTTAACATATTTACCTGTAAGATTTAAGAACAAATTATTGTATTCTTGCAATTGTTCGGCTGGATTGTAACTCCGCTCTTCGTATATGAGCTTATTTCCCAACTACTCAACCACATATCCACTTGGATAAGGCATTCCAGCAAATTCCTTTAGACTTCGGCTCTTCCTTTGAAGATTTCGTTCAATCTCAATTAATGTTAAATTCATTATCTCTTCATCCGACAACCTCAAACCTTTATACAATAGTAATTATAAGTGTAAACTATAAAACAAATTTACTTTTAAGAATCAAACAAATAAATATAATAAAAATTCACAATATAGGAAAAATAATACCTCTATTGTTTGCAATTCGCTGTTGAGCATATAGTATTCCATCAGCTAAGAGATGACATGTTTTACTCCATACATGTCTTGGCCTGTTAATGCTGCCTGATAATAACATGTGAACAAATAGTAATCTCAAATATTGACCTGAACCCCAATGATTTGCCTCTTTAATAGCTGCAATGAATTCTCTATCATTGCCGATAAAACCCATAGCAAAACAGGCATCCCGGAAAGTATCATATTTTACGTTATTCACTGTTTTTATATCATTATAACTGCGGGGGCCTTTGACATGTGTGAGCATCAATCTAAGATAGTACAATTCGCCAGTTGTTGGAGGAACCCATATAAGCCTACCAATTGTGTAACCTTTTTGACGGGGTTTCCATTCTCTTTTTTTCTTAACATAAACAAATTTTGAAACAAATTTGTTGTAAGTTAAATTTTGTGCTTCAGGATACTTGCAATTTGCTTCGAACCATGATGTAAACATCGATTCAGTTACACTTGGTTTTTCCAGAACTGTATTGATACGATCAAAATCAGTGTAATATACCGAATTTTGACCTTCACAATGAAAGTACAATCTCTCAACAGCTGGTTTTCTACCATGGATTGGAAAGGAAAATATCCTCCAAGATGCTTCACTCGGAGAAACGTACCTACAAATAATATAATGAAAGGCAATGGATTTAAAATTAATAGAATGATTATTGTAGACAGAATATATAAATTTTATTATAACACATATAGTCAAAACAATGTACATATAAAATTTTCTACACCATGCATGTAAAGAAAAATTGCACACTTTTAGTTGAAATAGATAAATTGCATGACATCATATTTCAAGTGATATATTAGAAACGTACCTACAATCAATATACTGTTTGATCTCATCAATATTATGCGGCTGGTTGGAAGTTCCATCATCATTCGGTACAATGGCAGCGGTGATTCTGTCGTAACCTTTGTTGATGTACTTGAATAAGTACTTAATCGATGTACTTTGATTGCACCATTCCATGTTTATGTGAGCTTGGTACTTTGTCAACAACTTTGCATTGTATGGAACAACATTCCAGTTATCGACTTGAATTCCATTCTTAAGAACTGTATGTCCATTGTCCCTTCTTCTATATATCGGAAACCCATCTTGATCAACAATTGTTTCGGGCTGAAACTGTTTTGGAAAATATTTAGAACATTTTCCATCTTTCATGCACGGTGAAGATCGATTTGCAAATCCACACGGGCCATGAATCATGTGAGTTTTAACCAAATTATACAACTCTTCATTGGTATCTTGGTCAGGTATTTCAGCTGAAATAATGCGATCAATATCACTTGGAGTTGGATATTTGTTAGATGGATGGAGGAAAATTAAGATGTGAGCATGTGGTAATCCTCTCTTTTGAAACTCAATTGTATACATATCTATAAAAATAAATATATAAAATATATACAATAGTCAGCACACGAATGATCAATTTGAAAATAACAATACGATCAATTGAATATGGAATAAGTTACTCATATGCAAGAACTTTCCCCAATAGACTTTTCTTTGTGAGATCAGACAAAAACTCATCAAATTTCATTTTAAAGACTCTTGAAATGATGTCAGGACGATCTGATGCTTTTAGATGAACAGAACCAAGCAAACGCTGAATTTCAGGCTAGTTGGGGTTACATGTGAATGTAATGAAAAGATCTGGAAATCCGACATAGCTGCATATTGCCATTCCGTCAAAGTATAGTTGATCCATATATCTACGACTACCAACGTATGAAGAAAGTTGCAACAACAATAAAATAACGGTAATATTTTTTAGTAGTATAAATAGGTAATTTATTTTATCACATTTTTCACTCACATCTAGTCTAAATTTGACCAATTTATTTTATTTAATTTTAATTTTTTTGTGTACACATTTCATTTGAAAATGAACCTCAATCAACATAACACATGCTCCAATTTTATGCAAAATGATGGAAGTCCTCTTTGTATCCCAAATCAACAAAACACCCCATATTTTGGAAATCCACCTCTTATTCCAAATCCACGCCATAATTCAAGATTTCAAAATTCTCTTTTTATCCCAAATCTATAAAATAATTCACCCATTGGAAATTACTCATATCATACATCACCTTACCCAATGAAAAACTCTCTTTTAATGTATTTTGATATATTTGAATCAATTTTTTAATTATATTTTATATAATATATAGTTGAATCAATTTTTATGTTGTGTTCCCAAGGAGATTTTCGGCGTGCAAGTAATAGGAAAAGGCATTTTTTTATGTTGTCGAGGCAAATTTATTAAATTGTAAAATGGTAGAGTTAGTTAAAATGGTATAATATTGTCAGTGGTTTTGGAATAGTGGTTTTGGAATATTTTGAGTTATTAAGTGGGTAAATGAGATTAATAATGATGATAATAAATATTAATAAATAACAATAATAATAATAATAATATCAATTTATTCAATTAAATAAAACCCTAATTTTCATCAAACCGTTTCATATTACTTCTCCCTCTTTTCATATTCTCGGTTTGACATCTCAGAAAGACCACTTAAAAAATTAGTATATTTATTATTAAAAAAATTCATTTTGTCATTTAAAGAAAATCAAGTAACGATAATATTTGGCAAAAAAACTACAATAATAATTAATTTGATTTCAGAATATTGATTTCATTTTGGAATGATAAGATTGCAACAACAATAAAATAACGGTAATATTTATTATTAAAAAAAAATCATTTTGTCATTTAAAGAAAATCAAGCAATGATAATATTTGGCAAAAAAACTACAATAATAACTAATTTGATTTCAGGATATTGATTTCATTTTGGAATGATAAGATTGCAACAACAATAAAATAACAGTAATATTTTTTAGTATAAATAGGTAATTTATTTTATCACATTTTTCACTCACATCTAGTCTAAATTTGACCAATTTATTTTATTTAATTTTAATTTTTTTGTGTACACATTTCATTTGAAAATGAACCTCAATCAACATAACACATGCTCCAATTTTATGCAAAATGATGGAAGTCCTCTTTGTATCCCAAATCAACAAAACACCCCATATTTTGGAAATCCACCTCTTATTCCAAATCCACACCATAATTCAAGATTTCAAAATTCTCTTTTTATCCCAAATCCATAAAATAATTCACCCATTGGAAATTACTCATATCATACATCACCTTACCCAATGAAAAACTCTCTTTTAATGTATTTTGATATATTTGAATCAATTTTTTAATTATATTTTATATAACATATAGTTGAATCAATTTTTATGTTGTGTTCCCAAGGAGATTTTCGGCGTGCAAGTAATAGGAAGAAGCGTTTTTTTATGTTGTCGAGGCAAATTTATTAAATTGTAAAATTGTAGAGTTAGTTAAAATGGTATAATATTGTCAGTGGTTTTGGAAATCAACAAAACACCCCATATTTTGGAAATCCACCTCTTATTCCAAATCCACACCATAATTCAAGATTTCAAAATTCTCTTTTTATCCCAAATCCATAAAATAATTCACCCATTGAAAATTACTCATATCATACATCACCTTACCCAATGAAAAACTCTCTTTTAATGTATTTTGATATATTTGAATCAATTTTTTAATTATATTTTATATAATATATAGTTGAATCAATTTTTATGTTGTGTTCCCAAGGAGATTTTCGGCGTGCAAGTAATAGAAAAAGGCGTTTTTTTATGTTGTCGAGGCAAATTTATTAAATTGTAAAATGGTAGAGTTAGTTAAAATGGTATAATATTGTCAGTGGTTTTGGAAATCAACAAAACACCCCATATTTTGGAAATCCACCTCTTATTCCAAATCCACATCATAATTCAAGATTTCAAAATTCTCTTTTTATCCCAAATCCATAAAATAATTCACCCATTGGAAATTACTCATATCATACATCACCTTACCCAATGAAAAACTCTCTTTTAATGTATTTTGATATATTTGAATCAATTTTTTAATTATATTTTATATAATATATAGTTGAATTAATTTTTATGTTGTCGAGGCAAATTTATTAAATTGTAAAATGGTAGAGTTAGTTAGAGTATTAAATACAGTTTAGTACGAAATTACTTATAGGAACATGAAATTAGTTGTATTATGGATTGTAATTAGGGTAATTAAGTAATTATGGTGGTAATTAACTTTTATATATTAAAAGTAGATTGGTAGAGACATGTAATATTTTACCGAAAGTTGTACAATTTCCAAGATTTACAACTATATTTACCGGTAGGCATGACAACAGGGCGTGTCGGAGACGATTTTTAGCCCCCCACCCCCCAAAACCCAAACCCGAATCCCCAAACAGTCCCTGTTCCCCGCCCCAAACCCAAACGGGGATGGAGAATCAAAACTCAAACGAGTTCGGGTTGGATTCGGGTATCCCCGTCTCGCCACCATTTAGTGAAATCAATTTTTTTAATAGAAATATTTATTTTGTCCAAAATAAAATTACATTACAAATAATAAAATAAAACAACCTAAAAAAATTTCATTCATATATTTAAAATATTTTAAATAATAAATTCAAATTAAAATATCAAAGCATTAACCACATATTTAATATTCTAAATTATCAAAAATAAATAATAATGTACATAATAAAATAAACGGGACGGGTTCGGGTGGGTACTAGTGTCCCCATTACCCGACTCGTCCCCATATTTTATAATTGGGAAAAACTCAAACCCAATCAAAGTGGGTTTTCTCCGTCAACTTTGGGGCGGGTTCAGGTGGGTACCCGCGAGTACGGGTTATGTTGTCATGCCTATTTAACGGAAATTGTGAAATTTCTGAGAATTATCACAAAATTGCGGAAATTGAGGAATTTATGGTATTTGCCACAAAATTTTGGAAATTGTGAAATTTTCGATATTTGCCACGGAATCTGGAAATTGAGAAATTTCTGGTATTTAGTGGGTGAAACTTGTTCATGTTTTTCCTGCATAACTGATTCGATAAAAAAACTACCTGATAAAATATATACATGTAATAAAAATTGTGCTACATACGAGAATACAAAACAAATTAGGATGACTTTTTAACTTCATCTTCTCAGTGCCTAATGCATCCTGGATATGTTGATTCCCATGTTTTTACACCTTCAGTATAGTACTGTCTCCAATGGTCAGTGACGGACAACAATGGACAATCAGGTTTCAATTTTACCTGATCCCAATGATTGTTATTGACAAAACCAACATCAATGATTTTATGCATGCTCGTATACATAGGTGAAGCTAAGGTAAAAGGGGAAAATGTGATGTTAAGTCTCTTTGACAGGGAGACAAATACAACAATGTATCTACAAGCAATAGGATAACCCATATCAGGAATCCTCGTCCATTTATCAATACCTTGCATACCTAAGTGTTCTACTCGTAACACATTCTTAACTATAGAAACTGTGTCATAGAACAAATTCGAAAACAATTGAGGGTGTTGATGAACTTGAGTATCTAAATGCGTACGAATCAAAGGCCATGACTTTTCGCCCCATCCAAGTAAAGTTGCAATAACCCAAAAACCACAATTTCCATCGTCACCGACATCAACAATGTCATTAATGTATGGATGTAAGGAATCAAGAAACTGAAACAAGTAAACATCTCTCGAAAATGCAGTGAACGGTTGACTTCTAGCTGTTTTTGTGCATGATCTCTTTGTAGTCTAACTCCTCTATGAGCCCTCACCATACTCCCACTATGAAGGATCATGATACACATCACTCTCTTCACCCTTTCTGCTCTTCTTAACCCCTCATTTTTGGCTTGTACTTCACCAGTGGTAGTGTCATACGGTGAACTGACTTGGGGTGTTTTGCTTTTTATCGCAATGTCGCAGATAGCAAGAGTCGCCACCGACTTTTCTTTTATCCAATAAGGAAAGGTGGAAAAGAACAGGAAAGACCTCAATAGATTTTGGGTTCGGGAGGTACATTATACAAAGGGAAGGTGTTAGCACCCTTTGTATCCATGGTTATCCATGGGCTCTTAATTACTGGATCACTTATATTTTTGTCTGAAAAGTGTCGGTGAATTGCTTAAAAAATGTTTGAAAGAGAGTTTAACTTTGTAATGATTCTCGTATGAATGTATACAAAGTATTTATCTCATTTGATTTTGAAAATGGTTTAGAAAAATATAACTCGGTAATGATTCTAGTATGAATGTGTACCAAGTGGTGATTTTCTAGGATTTGTAAAGTGTGAGGGGTGGAAAATGTTTTAGGTTAGGATCCAGTAATTGAGAGTTATACCTTCCTAAGGTCGTTCCGGGCATTTCCTATCCTTATGAGGGTAAAACTGTCCTTACTATTGAGAAGTAAGTAGTTTTATCCTTTGGATGTAAAGGGACATCGTAGGGTCATCGATTGGTCATTGAAGGCAACAGTTGTAAGGATACCTTAGCATTCGAAGGGACGATCATCATTTAACCGTAGGCTACACCGAAGGGTCATCGAGGGACACTATCGTATTTTCGAAGGCAACATCCGAGGGACTATGATTTATTTTATGATGATTTAATCGAAGGGCCATTGCTAAGTGTATCCCCACATTCGCGGGGCATGACCGTTATACCGTAATATCATAAGGCAAAAGAGAGGTCCAAGATCACATATTTAAAGGCCGCATTTTAAAGTTAATTAGGTGATTATGATGAATCTCCACATTAAAGTCAATACATTAAAAATGATACATTAAAATTAATACATTAAAATTAATTATTAAAATTAACACATTAAAATTAATTAAGCAATTTAGGGTGAGCCTCCACAAGGGTATCCCACAAATAAAGTGGAAGACCTAACGGCAATCTTTTCCTGGGACATGTGAACCTTGGCAAAATTCAGCAAACGGGTTAGCATACCAAATCCGGGTGCAATCGAGGATTACACCGTGAAAGAAAAACAGCAGCAAGAAAACAGTGTATAATTAACATAGAATCGACCAGATATGCATAAGACATAACAAACAAAATATTGGCGGCTGCCCTTGTTCGCCTCTGCTTCGCCTAGCGAAGGTCTAGCGAACACTCGCTGCGTGCTCGCTTAGCGATGTGCTAGCGAGCGGCTGCGGGTTTTGAATTTCAGAACAGTATGACTTCAACCTGCGGCATGGCTTATGGCATCCAACACATAATTATATGGTTCAGCATTCACAATATCCAGGCACACTTAAATTCACATGCAAAACCTCAAATATGTTTATGAATTCAATTATATTATCACATGCAAGTTAAGAACATAAAGCGGTATCACATGCAAATTAAGAAAATAACACGATAATAGTAATGCAAACCTGTTTGCAATCGAATTGCAACCTTGAATTGGCGAGCCGGATTGAGTTGGGCGGCGGTAGCTTCGGGGCGGGGAAGCGGCCTTCAGGGTTTCTTCACTCGGAACTCTCTAAAGTAGCCTCTAGGGTTTCCGTGCCAGGGTTTCCGTCCGTCTTCCTCTGTTTTTCGTCCTCCTTTTCATTACTGAAGTGCTGGTATTTATAATGCCCTTTTTCATGACCTAATGGGCTCAGAATGAAGCCCGAAATTTTTGTTGTCTGTCAGCCTCGCTAGGCGAGCTGGTAGCGAACGTTTGCTTCGCTAGGCGAGCTGGTAGCGAACGTTCGCTAGGCGAGCTGGTAGCGAACGCGTAGCGAACAGGCCAGTTTGGGCCATTTTCTGGATTGGGCCATTCGTGAGCTGGGCCTTCGTTCCTTTGAGATCAGTGTCATAAAAATGATTCGGAATGCCTTTGAAAAATGTCTTGAAATATTAATGGGCAAATTTTGGGGTATGACAGGTAGACACATATATTTTTTTGGATATATGAGTTAGTTCCCTAACCTTTTTCTTCAACACCTTCTGCCATACAATATCCAAAGTACTGAAATATGTCTTACACTCTTCACACTCTGCTTCTAAATCCATTTGTGTACCAGTTTCTTCATGAATGACATCATGCTCTTCAATGTGTAATTCCTTTCAAAAAATCATGAATTGGTTCTAAAGGAACAAGATTGTCTTATATTTGGAAATCAACAAGTTGACACACACACGGTAACCCATGTGTTGTTCTAATGAAGCAACCACAATCATTTTGGCTTGCACCAATAAATTTTATCCTTTCTAGTTCCTTTTCAATGTGTTGTATACATTGTCTTGTAACAAAATTGTGCAAGCTGGTATAGAATAGAGTGTTATACTGATGTTCAATGTTGACAATACTTTTTTGATACGAGACCCTAATTGAACCTAGTCGCAACTTTAAGATGGTGTTCACAACATCCTAACTTCGGCATAACTCTCCCCAGCTTGTAGTCAACATGTTTTCTAGTCTTTAACGAGCAGACTCCATCCTAAAAATCATAGTTAGAAATATATGTTAAATTATGTTTAGTAATATAATAACATCAAAATGACGTTTGTGTGCCTGTTTGTTGTTGTGTTCCCTAAATGAGTGACTTTGCTTGTCAAAGTAGCAACAAACCTTTTTTTATAAGGTGTCAACCATGTTTCACTCGTATACTTAAAAAATAAAGGAATATCATCACAAACAGTCTCAAACTGTTTCAAGTGTTCGACAAACTCAGATTCTCTATTAGCATATATGATTTTCTTCCATAGATCCATGACATGTTCTTGTCTTTCTGATTTAACATACTCTTTACATTTCATACTAACGTTTTTTGAAATATGGAATGAACACAACAAATGAGTTAAATTTGGAAACACAACTTATATGGCATTCATCAACGCAAGTTCCCGGTCCGTCACCACAGTCTTCGATAGCAAATTCTCAGAAGAGAACAACTCTTTGAGCTTATCTAGTGCTCATTTGAAGTTATCCTCCCTTTCATGTTCCAAATAGAAAAAGCCTACCGATAACGTCAACTTTGTTGACGTAACACCAACAATCTCACGCAGTGGTAGCCGATACATGTATGATCACGATGCACATGATAAAAAATCTAATAAACTAAAGTATGTCGAAAGATATAAAAATCAACAGCTGACCTTTACCTATTTGTCTTGTATGTACAATCAAAAATCAACACCAAATGAAACATGTTCAACAACTTCACTGAATCAGGATGTGTCCAAAAGATATCAACAATAACATTTGAGTCTTTCCTATTTCTAGTCCAGCACGTGTATTTTTCTCTATGAATAAGACTCAACAACATTTACATTTCCGTCAATGGACGTCTCTTGCACGCATTGTGTGTAGCTCTAGCTTTATACATCCGGGTTACACTTGTGAGATTTTCTTAATCTTTGTCTTTCAAAGCAGCAATTATGCACCTTGGAGCCATGTTGTACTTCGTCATGTCATTCACAAATTGTCTTTCATGATCTTTTAGACGATCCAATATGTTATGGCCTTCTAAATCCTTAGATGATTTATGATTGTGCAACCTGCACCTAACTATCACCTTCCAACTGACACCACCTGACACAAAACTCAACAAAAAATGACATTTAACTAACATACTATAAATGTCCTATGAGGATTTATTGCCTTCAGATGCATTCTTTCTTTTATAGTTTCTTCCTTTCTCACAACCCATAATCAATTTATATTTTCAACCACGCTTCTCATTTGCAGTATCAGAATGAACAATCACAACAATAATACCATGTTATTTACCAATAGTACGTGCTCATGATAATACTTAAGATCGAGACTCAAATATCTGTCATTTACAACATATAAAAAGTATACCATCAATATGATATAGAGATAAGAAAACATTTAAATTAAATTTGTTACGTATAAAACATATTGCGTCAGTGGTGAACAACTGCGTAAAGTCAATACAGGAATCTGTAGAAGACTCCTTCGACTCTGGACCACATAAGTAAAACATTTTTCTGCACAACTATTGAAAATTGAGTATGGGCAAAATTTCGATAAACCGTAAAATTTAAAATTTTCGAAAGTTTTAGTAATTTTCTCGAAATTTCAATAATTTCCGATATGGGTTTGGTATTTTTCAGAAAAATACCGAAATTTTTAAAATTTCTGATACTTTTTCATCGGAAAATTTCAAATTTCCGATAAAAAGGCTTGATTTTTAAAAAATACAAAAAAAAATGCGTATTGAAAATTTCGTTTTTAAATTATTATTAAAAGTGACAAATTTTAAAAAAATAAAATTAATTAGTAAATAATAATAAAAACAGTTTCAAAAATATGAGAATATGGGTGTCAAGTACAATTGGGAATGACAAATTAAATAGCTCAGCTATTGTGTTCGAGAACAAAAATTCAACCAACAATTTTCATGAATCAATTTTTATATATCGCCTTTTCCTAGCTTCTCTCTTCATCTCTTCATGACAGAATCCTTCCTCACTTGCTTTGGTAACACTCAATCTGGATTTGCAGAAGACCACTTCATCAAGTGCAACTAACTCCTTTAATTCACCCAATATTAGAGACTACCTCTCAGATAATATAACTCCCTTTCCTTTATCTCAACCCAAGAAATCCTTTCCTTTAACATTTCAAATCCTTATCATTTTATATCAGCACTACATGCTTTATTAAACTCCACTGCATAGCTTCTGTTACTCATGTAACTATATGATATTATATATTAAATGAATTTCAAATGAATGTAGGAAACTATATATTTTCATTCATGTATTGATTTTGCTGTGAGGTGAATTTAGAATTGTTATCACCAATAATCCAGACAAGAGCAACTCCCGTCTTTAAAATGATGAAACCGATTTCGATCTCTAACTATAATATCTCTTCCATACACCGCCGATATTAGCTTCGTAAACGCATGACAATCGCCACAAACTCGAAGGTTCTTGATAATTCTTATAGCTGAAGTCGAAGGGGACGCTATAAGAGCAAACGCTATGGCTAGTCTTTCACTATGGTAAGAAAGTACACCTTCCTTATCTTCTTCTTCTACATCAAACAAAACCTCTGATGTTCTCGCATTGTGACCGTATTCTTGTAGTCTTCGATTAATCTCCGTGATCTTCAAATATATTTCTTTTGAAAACGGATGAGTTTTGTCACCTGTAAGAAACTCGTGCATGGCACCATTTATCTCCACTAGGCTAAAACCCGGCAACTTGTTAACACCGTGATGTTTCATCAACATCCTCACTCTCTTCACATCGTTCCACCTAGCAACGTTAGCGTACATATTCGACAAAAGAACATAGTTTCCGCTAGTTTCTGGTTCCAACTCTATTAACTTTCTGAGAGAAACTTCTCCCATATCTAAATTTCCATGAAGTCTTGCTGCACCAAGTAAAGACCTCCAAATTACCGCATTTGGTTTCATCGGCATATCTCGTAACCAATCCTCCGCTTCCTTTAACCGCCCAGCTCGACCCAGAAGATCAATCAGACATCCGTAATGCTCGAGTTTCGGTTCTACCCCATGAACCTCCTTCATGGAATTGAAAATCTCCAACCCTTCTTCCACTAATCCAACATGAGAGCATGCAAACATCGTAACCACAAATGTCGCATCATCTGGAACTAAACCCTTTAATTTCATCTTTCTATAAAGCTCAAGCGCTTGATTCCCGTAACCATGAATAGCAAAACCCCCAATCATTGCATTATAACAAAACGTATCCCTATCTCTATCAGACATTTTATCAAACATCTGGCATGCAAGATTCAAACACCCGCATTTCGAATACATATCAAGCAATGCAGTTCCAACAAACCTATTCACCATAAGCTTATTCCTTAACACAAAACAATGAACCCAAAAACCTTGACTAAGAGCACCTAAACTAGAACATACACTAATCAATGCAACAATTGTAACTTCATTAGCTCTTACTTTAGCCACTTGCATATCATGAAACAAACACAAAGCTTCCAAGGAAAATTCAGCATCATCAAAACTATTTGCATAAGCACCCAAAATAATATTCCATGTAGCCAAATCAGGTTGATCAATTTGATCAAAAAGATATCTAGAAACACACAATTTCCCATATTTAGCATAGAAATTAAGCAAAGAGCCTTGAACAAAAAGATCAAAGGGTGGTTGAAGAAACTTCAAAACATGGGTGTGAAGTAACAAACCATATTGAAACCATGATGGGTTAGAACAACAAGCCTTGAAAAGTGAGGGAAAAGTGAAACCATTAGGTTTAAGATTTTTGTGTGTGAGAATTTTACTATAAAGTGAAAATGCTAAATGGATTTTATTTTCACTATTTTGATGATTAATCAATGATGAAATGAGAGTATTGTAGAGGAAAATTGTTGGGTTTGGGATGTAATTGAAGATGGTGAAAGCATAGGTTAAATCAAATTTAGAGGAAATGTTAATGAGGTGACTAAGGCAATATGTTTGAAGTGAAAGACCAGTTGTTATGATTTGGGCATGGATTTGTTTAAGGTTGTTAAGGTTGTTGCATTTTTGTTGTAGTGTTTGGAGTGTTGGGTGGTTAAATATGTGGTTTTTGGGTTTCATAATAACATTTCCGACACTTCCCGGCAATGAGTTTTGAAGATGGTGGTGGTGAGTTTTGAGTAATTTTCAAAGCGATGCTGAGGAAAAAGAGGGCGAGGAGTTATAACAAAATAAACTGGTTTGGATAAGGTTTATGAATATCAAACTGGTGCGAATTATAAACCGGTTTAAAACCAAACCAAAACCGAATGGAGACTGGTTTGTGAAATAACTAGTTTTTTTTACTATGCTACCTAATAATATTGATCACTCTCTCAAATATTATTTAGGGTTAATACCTACTCCCTCAATCATATGGGTCATTTTTTAAAATTAAAATTGATAAATTTCTCCAATATTTAAAGATTCTTTCACTTTTGATATTTCTTAGATCAACTCATCAAAAAAAAATGATGTGACGCGACATGATAGAAATTTTGGTTCTATTCTGCCTCATTTTAGTATTGTCTTGGTGATCCACAACATCATTAGAACCAACGGTGATACCTTGCTAGAACACTTCTTCCATATAGAAATTTGACAATGAGTCAAGAAATGAAGATCTAAGTTCACAAAGAGGTTTGAGGAAAGAGGAAATTATAAGAATCTCGAAAATAAACCTACCAGTGATCGTGGTAATTTCCACCGTTGAGGAAATATTTTACGAGATGTCCCATGGGAAATAGACTTCTAACTGCAACTTTCGATCCAAAGCAATTGAACGACCAAATCTTCGTCGATCGAATCCAAATATAGAGGATAACATATACCCTTTGGACATCAGTAACTTTATGACCCACTTTAACGGGACAACAAATATCACATGGACAAAAATTAATGAACTCCTTTTATTCTATCTGACTTCAATTAGTTTCTCAGAATCAAAATCTTCTTTTTCTTCATTCCAACACAAACACAAACACAAAATTAGTATCTTCCATAACAAACAATTATAATCAAAACCAATACCAAAAAAACAAAAAAAAAATCGAAATATTACAGATTAAGTCACCTTTTAATATCTCTCTCAACCTCCAAAATCATTGCTTTGATGAAAAAAACGTGAAAAATATTGAATTTTTACATAAAAAATAACCCTAATCGACATTGAAAATGACATGCAAGAGATATAAAGTTAAAAAGTCCATCCTTTGATGTTGTTGTTGACAAACAAATGCGTTAAACCATTTGAATAACCGGAAAAACAAAATCAAAATGCATTAAAACAACACCTCAATTCAAAACCAAAACATTCAGAAACATCAAAAAGTTTAAAAATGGAAGAATAAAAAACATTACACATACTAAACCTTGAAAAACATTTTTAAAAAACTATAACAAATTTGAGAAAAGAAATCAAATAAAAAAGGAGAATTTATCATAGTTTAAATATAAGATGCTATTGTCTGTTATTGCCTCTAGATCTAAAATCTCATCTATAATCTTTCATAGATCTCAAGAAAAAAATTGAAGAGAAACAAAAACAGGAGCTTGAATTTTTGAAACATCAAAAGTAGAAATTAAGTTATAATGGAAGAATCATACTTTACTCATCATACTTTGCATCATCTACCTCTTATTTTGCATCATACTTTATTCATCATTGGTGTGAATCCATTAAAAAACAAAGAATCCTAGATGAAGAAAAAAGATTGAAAAGTCAAGAATAAAGAAAACAAAAACAAACTTATTGGAACCAAGTGAGGTATTGAGAAGTAGATGATAGGGCCCCAAGAAGAAGAAGTTGATGATGGAAAATGAGAGAATCAAGACTGCAGAAATCATACCACACATTTCTTAAAAAAACTCAAGAGAAACTCACGAAATTCTAATCGATAAATTTTTATATCTCTGAGAAAACACAAATATTCAATTGATGAACCAAACATACAAATATATTGTTATATTAAAAAAAAAATCAACAACAATCTAACAACTAAGATACAAACATGCAAACACTGGATGATATAAAAAGTGAAGTAAAATATATAAGAGGTACTTCTATATTGTTGTTTCTTCTTCCTTGAAAAAAACAATGAGATACAAATGTATTCTTCTTCTAGTTAGATAAAAAATTGATGCAAAGTCTTAGAATCACTTTCAATCACAAGTTTTTTTACTCAATTATTTACTGCCATCTCATTAAAGTTGTATTTACAAACTCATTATATCACAAGTACAAATATAAAGAATGAACCCTAAATGAATGATAATTAAAATTTAATCAAACAGGTGCTTTAAGGTGTTTTTTTTTTAATTCAAATTAATTTTTTTAAAAAAATTGTTTTTGGACAAGATATTCATATAATAGATATCAATCAAGATTACAATAGCAAACCCAACTAAAAAAAACCATTGCAAAAAACAAAACATCAAACACATTTAAAAATTATCGAAATCAAGACTCCTTAAAAAAAATTAGAGGTCTGTTTATTTAAACTTTAAAAAAATATACTTTTTTTTATATGAAAATAATTTTATAAAAATTGTTTTAGAAAACATTAAAAGTTATTTTAAACTTATTTTTTATAAATTAAAAGAATAATTTGACATCAAATAACATAGATATGTATTATTAAAGATTAAAACATAATTAAAATCACAATCTAAAAAAAGAGTTTATAAAAAACTATTAAAAATATCTAGTATAATATTTAAAAAAAAAACTATTTTCATTTTTCATTTTTTTGTTTTTAATTCTTTTGTAAAACTATTAAAACTAAAGTAAACTATAAAAAACATTTTTACCTAAGCCAAGATTGGTTAAAGTCATAGAAAATTCTTGACTACTTTCCTTTATCAACCTCCACAATACACAATACACAGGGTTAGCAGATGTTGTTGGAAATCCCCCAAAATCTATGGAGAATTTCAATTAATCTTGATGAACACATAGCAATGAAAAGAAAGAATAATGGAGAAAGAAAGAGTGTAAAGAACGATGAAGGAGAAGAAGAATTAAAATTCTGCAGAATTTCTCTCTGTCCATAAACTGTGAAATTCTGCAGAATTTCTCTTTGCCCACAAACTATGGGAAACTTATTATTCACTTTGCAACTGCAAAATACTGTTAATAGAATGTTATGAATGTTCTATTCACCTCATTACAAAAATAAGGGTTACTCCCTCTATTTATAGATTTAGATTAACTTGGACCTCAAGTCAAAGTCCAAAACTATAAAAGCTCAAAATAGCTAACACTACTAAAATAGGCATAAGTCGAAATCATGTGTGAAACAACATGTTTCGACACACTAACACAACTCAACACACTAGGTGGTTCAACACTTCCTCACTCTGTCGAGCAACTTACTTCGACAGAAGGAATTATAATTCAACAGGTGCAGCAGGTGTTGTAGCTCTGGATTAGGCCCACATATTTTTTTTTACTAAATATATATTTTACACCTATTTTGTTTAAAGTAGGTGTTAAATTTTAATGTTTTTAAAATCAATTTTACATCTGTTTGTTTTTAAAAATAGGTGCAAAATATAATTTTATTTTTAAAATCTATAATTTTTATACCGATTTTTTAAAACTTCCATATAAACTTATATTTTTTAAAATTTATTTTTTAAATTAGATTTACACAGATAATTTAATTGGAATAATATATTTTGTGAATTAAAATTACTACAATTTCTTTATTTCCAAAGACACTTAACACAAACAAATAAATACTAGAAAAAGTTTGTCATATCCCAACCGTCACTTATATTAACAACAAATAAAACCATTAGTATATATAACATTATCGATGAAAATTTAATGGACTAGTTGCATAGATATCATATACCTCCAATCAGATAAATTTGCCAATAACTTTTTTCTTACTATTTATTTTGACCTATTACTATAAGAAAAGGTACAAGTTTAAAAAAATCATTTTCAATTATTTAATGTTGTAATTTTAAATTTTGTCTTACTATCATTTTTGCATGCCACCACAAGAAAACGTACCAGTTAAAATATCATTTTCAAATATTACTTAAAAAATTATTTCAAGTATTTTAATGTTTTATCAATTCTCTTTATTGAAGTGTTGCTCTCTTTAACGTGGAAGCTAGGTCTTGCATTTGTGAGAACAGATTGATGGGAAGTTGAGAAGTTCTTCGCATCTAACAGGCATATTACTATTTTGGAAATGTTTTCGGTATTGGCATATTTAGGGCATGTTTGAAACACTTTTCAATTTTAATTCTTAAAATTTATTTTTTAAATCTATTTTAAAAAACTATTTTTAAGAAGAAAATTAATAAAAAACTTGTTTGATAAACTAATTTTTAAAAATTGTTTTTAAAATATGAAAATGAAAAAACTTTTTTGATAATCTAATCTTTTAATAGTATTTTAAGAAGAGAATAAAAATGCATATTTTGTCATTTATTTTTAAAATCTATTTTATTGTATAAAATATTACAAACTTAAGAAAATTAATTGATATTTGGTCGAATACAAATAATTGGGTTAAATCAATTTTTAATTTTACAAATCACATAACACTTGTTTGTAATAATAATAAGAAAAAAAGTAAAAAATGGGATTTCACGTTTAATAGAAAAAAAATCATATAGTGAACATAATTAAGAAATACAAAAAAAAATTAAGTAAAATAAATAAACATATTTGGAAAGGTTACTTATACATAAAAAGAGCATAAATAAAAGAAATAACATACTCTTTCAAATATTTTTTCTATTTTATTTTTAAAATATAAAAATTATTAAAGTTACATTAATGTCATTAATGAAAATTATAAATTTTTATGTTTTTTCTTCAAGTTTTATAATACTAAAAACTACAAAGTAAGAAGCAAAACACAACTAAACTGTTTCACTTTTTTGCTTTTTAAAAACTGAAAAATAGAAAAGAGTTTTTAAAAACACTTTTACAAAACATTATATTCAAACAAGTTTTTAAATTTTAAATTTTCAAAAACTAAAAAAGAGTTTTTAAGATGCATTTCAAACAAGCCCTTAGTTTCTGTTCCCTTTGTCTTGCCCTCTTCCTTCAATCGGCCATAAACCACCTGTAGTTAAATCAAGACCTTGCCCTAAAGAATGAAACATCGTTTTTTGTTGTTGTTGCATTTGTCTACACAGCAGTAATTAATGCTTTGGACTGTTTCAGGTATATATCAGTTTTCCCTAATACCCTTCCCCTTGTAATCTTATATCTATATTGAACAAAAATTTGTCTATCAAATGCTCAAAGATAAGTTTTGTCAAACTTTTGGTTAGAATATCCGTAGTTTGCTGACTTGAAGTCACAAGAGATAGACATATGATTTCAGCATCTAACTTCTCATTTATGAAGTGTCGATCAATCTCAATATGTTTGGTTATGTCATGTTGAACTAAGTTATGAGTTATGTTAATAGCATCTTTACTGTCAGATTACAATTTCAATGCAAGCTCAATTTTCATCTTAAGTTCTTCTAGGACTCTAAGGATCTATAATCCTTCATAAATACCTTGAGACATAGCTCTAAATTGGGCTTCTGAACTACTTCTTGCTACAACTCCTTATTTCTTTCTCCTCCATGTCACAAGATTACCCAAAATATAGGTATAATATCTAGAAGTTGATCATCTATCCATGACTGAACCTGCCCAATCAGCATCGGTGAAGATAGACACATTTCTTTCATTAGTCTTCTTAAAAAATAAGTCTTTTTCAGGACTTCTCTTCAAATATCTCAGTATCCTATAGACTGCCTCAAGATGTTCTTCGAAAAGAGAATGCATAAACTGACTTACTACAATAATTGAGAAAGCAATATCATATCGAATGTGTGACAAATAAATCAATTTTCCAACCAATTTCTGATAACTTCTAGTATCAACAGGAACATTACCTTCTCCCAAAGTTTAGCATAAGGAACCATAGGAGTATCTGCACGATGACATCCACTCATTCCTGTTTCTTTCAATAAGTCTAGAATGTATTTCTACTATGAAACAACAATACCATTCTTTGATTGAGCATCCTCCATACCTAGAAAATATTTCATGAATCTCAAGTCCTTGATTTCAAAGTCTACTGTCAATTTCTCTTTTACTCTTGTCATTTCCACTATATCGTCTCTAGTAATGACAATATCATCAACATAAATAATCAGGGCAACAACTTTCCCATCGTTGGAGAACTTTGTGAACAAGGTGTGGTCAGCCTATCCTTGGATGCACCCTTGTTTTTTCATGCAATGAGTAAAATTTTCAAACCAAGCTCAAAGGGCCCTGCTTTAATCCATACAATGACTTTTTTAGTTTGCATACATTTAATCCAAATTTGTTTTCAAAGCCAGAAGGAATGTTCATATATACTTCTTCTTCTATATCGTCATTAAGAAATGCATTCTTCACATCTAGTTAATGTATGGGCAATCCAGGTTAACAGCAAGAGATAAACGAATTCTGACAATGTTCAATTTTGCAACATGAGTAAATATCTCTAAGTAGTCTATTCCATATGTCTGAGTAGAGTCTTTAGCCACCAAGCGAGCCTTGTACCTTTCAATTGGTCCATCTAAATTATACTTCATAGTAAACACCCATTTTCATCCAACTGTCTTGTGATCTGATAGTGTCGTAACACTCCAAGTTTTTTTATTTTTAAGGGCTTTTATCTACTCAAGTACATATTCCCTCCACTTTGGAATTTCCAGAGCAACTTGTACATTTTTCAAAATTTCTACACTAGACAATTTTGAGGCAGACATAGATAAAGACAAATTTGAATAGGATATAAAATTGGACATGGAGTGTTTAGTGCAAGATCTAACATGTTTTTTAATAGCAACATGGTCATCTATATCAGGATACAAAATAAAACTCTCAAAAATAGAGATAGACTTATCTTTCTCATTAACTTTGATGTACAATCCCATTTTTTAGAAAAAATTCATCCAGGATTGTGATAAAATATTATTTGTCACTATCACTTCTAAAGACTTGGATATTTGTTTGAAATTGGTTCTGCACCATGGAAAAAATTCTATACATCTTGACAAACATCTGATTTTCCCTTTAACAAGTACACCTAACATACCCTGTTATGGTCATCTATAAATGTGACAAACCATTTTTTTGAGAGAGAGTGTACTTGTAAGGTTAGGGCCCTAAACATCAATGTGAATAACAGAAAAAGATTTTGATGATTTTTAAGGTTGCATTGAAATTGGGAACGATGATACTTTGCAAACTCACATGTTTCACATTTAAATGAAGAAAAGTTCTTATTATGAAATAACTTAGGAAACAAGTGTTTTAAGTAACGAAAATTAGGATGACCTAATCTTAAATGTCATACCATAATATTGTCATCTTTATTATTCAAGACAAAAAAGACGCAAAACATGAACTTATTGTTTTTAAAGGTAGTTGTGATGCAAATCCAATGTCAAGGTAGTAGAGTCTTCCAGTCTCCTTAGCAGTGCCAATCATCTTCCTCGAGTTCAAATCTTTGGAAAATTTTAGTTTGACAATTTATATTTTGGGATAATTTATTTACGGACATCAAATTACATATAAGTTTGGAACATGAAGGACATTTTTAAATGTTAACGTTGGAGACAACACAACTGACATTTTACATGCAATGGTTGAAAAGGAGCCATATGCAATTTTTATTTTTTGATTACCTGCACATGGACTATATAAAGAGAACAAAGTAGATTCACATGTCATGTGACTAAAGGAACCTAAATCTATTATTCAAGTATGACCGAGACTGACACTAATAAATGTAGAATTACCTTTTGTTGCTATAGAGCAAGAAAGGGTTGGAGACTCGAGGAGTTTGTATAATCAGTCTAGTTGTTCCGTAGTGAGTAGAAGCTAAGTCAAAGAGGATTGCTGCCCTTGATCAGAATTACTAGCCTGAAATGCACGATCATATTTTTTCTTCTAGTTAGGAGATTCTCCTTTGAGCTTCTAACAAGTTTCATGCTTATGTCATTCGCACTTGCAGTGATCACACCAAGGAATTTTGTATCACATTTTTCCCTCGTCAAGTTTCCTAGTAGCCAGAGCTAAGTCTTCAAGTTCAAAGCTTCATGGTGTCTTGCCCATCAGAATTCCTTGTCGTGCCTCCCCTTTTCTTATTTCTGCAAAACTTTCACAAAAAATTGGCAATGGTATTTTCCCCAAAACTCTACCTCTTACCTCATCGAGGTCTTTATTGAGTCAAACAAGAAATATGAATACACGATCATTTTCTCGCCTCAAGAGAAATAGAGTCGTTTGCGCCTTTCTCACCTTATTTTTCACCATCTTCCCACTCTTTCTCATGAATGAAGGAATTGGAAAAAGTGAAATTCAACTTCAAGTCTCAATTTATAAATGCTAAAGGTGTCGAGATCAAAGAAAATAATTTTATATAAGATAAAAGAATCACATTCAACGGCCAAGATGAAGATTCGATTTTGTAACGATGCTCAAGTAGAACCAAGTGCATCACCTTCCCACCATAGATTTGTAAGACTATGTTTAGATATTCCCCCAAAGAAACGTTTCGAGTACACTATGGGTCTTAAATGCACTTGTTACCAATGTCAACAACTCCCACTCATTGCCACAAAAGTGCCTCATCCCTTCCTAGGGCGGGCTTCTCAAATGATCTACTACCTAAACGAAACACACTTTTGGACTGGTCTAAAATACTTATGCAGCAACACTCTCCACTTCATTACTAAAAGTAAATACTTGGGGAAAGATTTTTGGATTAGTCAAAAACTCAATAAGATCGACTCAATCAAGAGGCTTAATTAAGTTAAGGTGCTCCACTAGCTGGCATAGAAAGTGGACCTCTGATTTGGAAAATCGCATGAGAGAATGACTCTCGCTTTCGTCTTTGTTATTGATGTTCATACAATGATTCTTCTCAATCCAAGTCGGATCAAGAAAGGTAAGTCTAATCGTCACCACTATATAAGTGTGACTCTACGTCTCCCTCAAGTATTCACTCACTCACAATAGTAACACTTCTATTTCTCAATTACTGACTTTAACGTTGGAGTGATAACCTTGCAGATAACCCTTTTTTATTCACTTGAGACTAAAACCACTGCATCATAAGTCACTCCATAATGAACATCTTTAACCTCTCAATTATTTTGTTATAATACGAAATAATAATAAAGTAATAGTAAAGTAATAATAATAATAATAATAATAATAATTATTATTATTATTATTATTGTTAAACTTTATTTTTTTAAGATAGAAAAAATTGGTCATTATTGTCAAAGATAAAACTTTTTTTCAATATATTATAAAAGTAAATAGTAAGGTAGCACATATGACATAATTCATATGGTTATATTTTGAAAACAATTTTTTTCATTTAAATAAAGGTACTTTATTAAAGAAGAAAAAAGGAAAAACAAAAAAGAACGAGGACATAAAACTCAACCTAACAAAAAGTTAAGTAAAAAAATACTTAGATAATGTCTAATATATATCTAAAAAATATTTCTAAAACATAAATAGAGTGAATTCCACCGAATATGATAATCAAAATAAAAATTAATATTCTAATCTTTCTGCACATGCATTTTTTTTTATGAAAATGTGAGATATATTAAATTTAAAGGAGTTTATTGTATGTGTAATTTTTTCTTCCATTTAATTAAAATATGTCATAAGATAATATTCAAGTTAGAAAATGCATGAATGATCAATATTAAGTCACTTTCCGGCCAAAGATTTCTTTAATTCTTTTCATTATCATATTTGATAACAAATATGATTTTATACAATTTAGCTTGAAAGGAAGTGCAAACTCCATCCTTAGCTGAGAAAGCTTCTAAGAATGTTCTTAAACTATCTCTAAATATGTCACCACAAATTAATATTAAGAATGTTCTTAAACTATCTCTAAATATGTCACCACAAATTGATATTCTAGAATTTTCTCTTTGTGTTACACTCAATTCAATTATGATTAAGAAAATACCAATTAATTTTTATGATTCTAGATGCGAGAGAAGATCGATATTTGATGTCAAAACATTTAATAAAGATAAATTCATAAAGTAAAGATTACATGTGGCCCTTGAAAAATGTGTCCCTTGAAAAAAAAAATAGATATCATTTCTTATGTGTCATGTTTTTCAAATGAAAAATGTTATTATGATGTACATCAAATACTATTTACCGTATTTATGCGGTGAACAATAATTTTTTTATAAATAAAAAAATAATATTTATAACAAATTAATTTTATAATGTGATTAATTAATTTTATTATTGAATTAATCACAAAAATAAGAGAAAAAAGGATATGCACCGATAGTGTAAATTAATTTTACATTGACAACTAATCACCACCATGTATTAGGTTGATATTTTTAAGTTTGTGACATGGTTGAATGATGAATCATTATTATATGATAGTGTAAAACTATTTTACATTGTCAATGCACTACATTTAATCTCAAAAAATATAGATTATCAACCACATATTTTTCTTATAATTTATTAACCAAATTTACTACTTCATTAATCAATAAAATATATATCATTAACTAAATTCAGACATTAAAATATAAAAATATAATAATCAATTTTTACACTCTATTAACTAAGTTTTGATATTAAGTTATGAAATATATGAAATAAAGCAAATAAGATTGATTAATAGAGGGTAAAGATTGATTATTATATTTCATATTTTAATGTATGGACTTAGTTAATGTTATGTAATTTATTTGTTAATGAAATAATAAATTTGACTAATAAATTATAAGTATAAGTAAAATATGTGGGTAATAACCGAAATTTTTGTGATTAATATCATCATAAAATTGATTAATGAAAGATTTAATATTTGTGTTATAAAAATAATTTTTTTCATTATTTTTTTTAATTTTTTAAAAATATATTGTTCATTGTATAAATATGATGAATATTATTTAATGTAAATATTGGATTAGGAGTTAGTGTAAAAATAGCATTATTTTTTCCAAATAACTATTATGATAAAAAAGATGATCAGATTCTAAATTTTAGTAATATTTAAAAACACTTATACAATAATGAGTAATATTATTTGAATATTTAAAAGTTAATTTCATATACATTGTACAAAACTATATTACTTAAAATTATTAATTTCACATACATTACTTAACTAAAATCTATTATTATTTGGATTCTCATTATTTAACTTTTTGCCATTGTCATGTTGAATTAACATTTTTCAGAATAAAAGCTATAAAAATTTATAATAAAATAAAATAATATTTTAGTAATCTATGCTGTTTCATTTTAAAAAAGTTATAAATAGAGATTCAACATAGTAACATATTATCAAAGAGTGAAACAACATTAACAGAAAAGAAAAAATTATGGCAAGGAGTGAGATGAAAAATGTTATGATTATGACAATGATCCTGTTCATTTTGGCACAAGCTAGTTATTCTCTTCCAGCTCCTGGGTCTACCGATAGTATTGAGTTATTGATTAATTTTGTCTATACACAAATTTGATATTTTGTCATTTAATATATCTAAAAAATATAGTATTTATTGAAAAAATATAATAGTAAAATATAATAGTAATATTGATTTAATTAATATGTTTTCTTATACAATTTTTATATGTAACAATCAATAAATCACAAATCATAATATGTATTGAGTTTATGGACAGTGTCAATGCTATCGAATTAATACTTGAATACTTGTAGAAAATATGTAATAGTTAATAAATGGAGGAAAATATGTTTAATTTACCAACATTCTCTCTAATTCTAACCTTTATTGTCATTTGGCTATTCTTTTTCACTTTTGAATTTTAGTTTTGAATTTGATCTCTGTTTTAATTTTAATTTTTTTTATAATTAATCATCAAATTATTTAATTTAATTTAATTTTCTATTTTAGTCTTTTAACTAAAAAACATTAAAAATTAGTATTTTAACTTTATCTATGTTTTTTATTTGGTCTCTTCCGTCAATTTTTGAAGAAAAAAATGTTAAATTCAGATGACGTGACAACAGAATAATTGGTACAAATCTTATTCGGCATGTGTAATTAAAAATAGATATACTATTTAAACCGCGAGAGTTTTGTTTTCGAAGGTTAAAACAAAACTCTCACAGTTTAAACAAAGTATCAGTTTTTAATTACATATGTTGACTTAAATTGTACCAATGACCTTGTTGTTACACCATATCATCAAATAGGATAACGGAAGTGAAGTTAATAGATTAACTTATAATATTTTTTAATTAAGAGACTAAAACGGAATATTAAATAAAGTTAAAGTACTAAAACATATATTAAGCCGTTTTTTTAGTTAAAACACTTTTTTCATAGATTTGTTTACCTCATTTCAATTGTAATTTGATGGGTGTTATTCGCAAATGCATTCAACAATCAGTTATAGTATAAAAAAAGTCAAACCCATTGAAAATAATATCAACCTATTATGGTATATTGTCGCTTTGTAAATCTAAGGATATCAGAAAATGTCTTGTTTGAGAACGAATCTAAATTAACTAGTTTGAGAATTAAACGGAGATCATAATGTAATTTTCGGGTACCATCGGGATTCAGATAAAATTATGCATTTCGTTTGGTTTTAAAATTGTTTTCGGAGGAATAACTAATTTAAAAATACTACTCACTTTCGCGCAGCCCGTGTTATATTACGGAACCGTAGTTGTTTGTTGTCGCTTCGCAAGTTACAATTTTGAAACACTTTTTGAAAATCGATAAGTCCTAATTAATTAAAAAAATGTTGTCGTTGTTTTTAGAAATTAAAAATTCAAATTTTATGATTGGAAACCGCTTTCATACTTTCGTGTTGAAATCAATATTTGAGTGCTTTCGCTTTCGCGCAAAAGTTTTCAACTTTTTGAAATAAAATTTAGAATCAAAAGATTAAATTAATATTAAAAATTAGTGCTACTATATTTTACCAGGTCCCGTCGAATATGATTACGAGAAACATACTATTATTTGAATATGATGACGAGAAACATACTATTATTTAATATATATATATATATATATATATATATATATATATATATATATATATATATATATATATATATATATATATATATATATATATATAAAACCTTGACAGACAAAAATATATATATGTTTATGAGTCATTAAGCATACACATATAAATGAAATCAATACGTATAGTAACAACTAAAACTGACATGTATGCATAAAATAGAGCAGTGCAATAAATAATAATAAAATTAATACAAATTAAAACTGAAAATTAATAGTAATAATAATGAAAAGCAATAAAGACAATAACAGCAGAAATAATAATAATTTAAAATTAAAGAAAAAATAAAGGCTCCTAAATAAAATAGAACCTGAAAATAAAAACTGAAATAAAATTGAACTCTGAAATTGAAATTACAAATAAATCCAAAAGATTGTTGTAAGATTTTAGCCAAGTAAACACAGTAAATTCCTAACTCTAAGATGCCGTAGTCCTTCAATGTGAGAAATTACCACTTTTATAATAGTAAAATTTCTGTCTAAAATTAAATACTCTAAAATTTGGATGATGAAAACTTAAGACTTATTATTATTTATAGAGCTGGAATCGGATGAAAAGAGTCTGAAATCATGTAGGGAGAATGAGAGAGTTATCAGCTGAAGTGAGAGAGGATTGGGTCTGGAAGTTGCTATTTTTTTGGCCTCCAAGTCCAGGGCGGACGTCAAGGCCTCATGGAGAATGCCATGAGTGCAAATAAGGTAGAACGTGGGTTACGCCATGCCCAACCTCCATCAGCAGAGCCCATGAATCAGCCATCTTCGTGCATGTAACGGGTTACGGTAACCGATTACACATGCTTCACATTGCCTTCTCTGTAGTCCAGAACACCTGTTATCGGGGTGGTAACAGGTTACGGTAACCGGTTGTTTTGTTGCCCAGAATTCCAATTCGCGTGGTGTTAACCGGTTATCAGACCCAACATATTTTCATTATTCAGTAGCATTTTATTTTTGAATAAATTCACAAATAATTCATTTCCATTTGATCAAAATCCAAATTCCCCAATTTCATTCCTAATCTACCTTTGATCAGACTCTATAAATCAGAATTCATTCTCCATAATTCATTTTTCTCTTGAACCTTAATCATTCAAAAAAAAATCCTCTCACTCCATCTTCTCTAAAAAAAAACCTACACTAAAGCTCTCTCACCATTGGAGCAGGCTTCACATTGAGTTAAACCTCTTACATTGTACGCTCCTCAAAATTCATAAAATCAACATCAAGAACAACAATTCAATTAAACATTTTCAGAGCCAAATCATTGAAGAGTAGAAGTAGAAGATCAAAGAAGCATGCATTTGTTTTCTTCATCTTTATCACCTTCAAATTCCAGCATGTTCCAAGATAATCCTCCGTCTTGCAGGTAGGCGATTTTTCTATCCTTCTGTGTGCTGAACTTTTGTTACCACAATGTAGTTTATGCATTGAAGAATCAAAGCCCCAAGGTTTGGTGGCTTGATTCTCCTCTATCTCCATTTAATTTCACTTTTTGTGCTTGGGGTTCTTGACTTTAATGCTCCAATTTTCAGATTTGGTTAAGTCTTGATTAGAATAGATGAGAGATTAGGATAGAGGAGGTTGAGAGGAGTAGAATAGTGGTGTTATTTCTTGATTCCGACCAATTTTGTCACCTCCGACGCGGTGGTGTCGGAGCTCCAGTGGTGGTTGGTTCTTGGCATGGAACTTTGCACATGAGGTATAGAGATATCGATGGAGCACGGTGCTGCATTTTTTTTCTTCTCTTATTATTATTCGTATGCTATTATTTTTATCTTGATTTTACTTTTTTCATCTTTACTAACAATTTAATTTAATTTAATTCTTAATGCAAATTAACATCTAACTATTGACTTTTAATTATTTTTATTTTCAACTTTTATTCATTTTTTTATTAATCTTCATCATCTCAAATCATTCACGGATGAATATCCTTCGGTTGATTCAATCTTTTTCAATTCAAACATGTTGATAAATGGTCAATTGATCATTTTTTGCACATTGAGTTGATGATAAGTTACTTGTGGAGAAGCATATGTTTGGGTCATTTGATTTGTTGATAGATGATCACTAGGTGGTTGTTTTTTAACATTTAACTTCTAACCTTTATAGGTTAAGTCTTGATTAGAATAGATGAGAGATTAGGATAGAGGAGGTTGAGAGGAGTAGAATAGTGGTGTTATTTCTTGATTCCGACCAATTTTGTCACCTCCGACGCGGTGGTGTCGGAGCTCCAGTGGTGGTTGGTTCTTGGCATGGAACTTTGCACATGAGGTATAGAGATATCGATGGAGCACGGTGCTGCATTTTTTTTCTTCTCTTATTATTATTCGTATGCTATTATTTTTATCTTGATTTTACTTTTTTCATCTTTACTAACAATTTAATTTAATTTAATTCTTAATGCAAATTAACATCTAACTATTGACTTTTAATTATTTTTATTTTCAACTTTTATTCATTTTTTTATTAATCTTCATCATCTCAAATCATTCACGGATGAATATCCTTCGGTTGATTCAATCTTTTTCAATTCAAACATGTTGATAAATGGTCAATTGATCATTTTTTGCACATTGAGTTGATGATAAGTTACTTGTGGAGAAGCATATGTTTGGGTCATTTGATTTGTTGATAGATGATCACTAGGTGGTTGTTTTTTAACATTTAACTTCTAACCTTTATATTATGTAATGCTAACTTCTAACTCCTAATATTTAAATTTGTGCAATTTAAATTCTTGCAATTTAGCATCCATATCATTTCATCTTCTTTCATTTCTTTTGTTCTTTATGACATCTAATCTAAAATGAACAAAAACATGATAAAAATGGAAAAGGCCAAAAAGACTTAATTAATATTCATCGAGACCTAAGCTTGGAGTATTATGGACGTAATAGAATTTGTGTATGACCTAAACTTGACATGGAGTGAGACTTAGAGAACTTGTTAGTACCCTTGCTTGGAATTGGACTATTGTAATTGACCCACGCACAATTTGGAGTTTCTTTGGACTTGTAATCTTTCATTGCGAGAATGACTTTCACTCATGACACTACCCTAGTGAGATATGTGAATCCCATTATCCACTTGTTAGCTTATGACACAATGCACACACAAGGTTTTCTTTTGGGCTACCTTATAACGAAATCCTTTATTTCTCGCAATATCCCTTGTATTTTTCATGCATCCCTCTCCCCACTTTGGTGTACTTTTTTCCTCGTTTTCCTTTATTTTGTTGTTTCTTGTTAGCCAACCTCAGAAGGTAGGATTGTCACCACATTCAAAACAATAAACAAAACCTTGATCCAATGACAAGCGACCTTTTTTCAATCAAAACTAAAAAATTAATAAAAATATGATTAGGATTGCGCACTCTGTATAGTCGTGTAATTCAGATCAACCACTTTTTTCACAAAAAACCTAAAAACAACATCAACTCATCAAACTATATTTTTGCGTCTTAGGGCATCACTCCGAAAATCCTTTTTCAAGGTATAAAATAACCCAACAAACAAGCATTTTTTACCACGAACTACAGAGCTCTGATTTCTCACTTCAACAAGTGAGCATACGTAGGCACGAGGGTCCAAATCCTTGACGAGCACACTAATAAAAAACTTACTTTCACTCCGTAAACCTTTAGAAAATAAGCATTAAGATAACGTCACCCAATCAAGTGAATGACAATCTAGATTGTTCCCATCAAGTACGATGGAAGTGACGGATATTAATACTTTCACCTTGTATAACCGACTTCTGAATCCATTCATGGCTGCGATGACCATTATTTATGGGATTTCTAGATATTTTGCATTTTATTTGGAATAAATAAAATTCAATGGCGACTCTGTATTTTTCACGTAGCGACAGAGGGTTTCTGGAAAACTAGGTTGAAGGTATGAAGGTTCTGATAAAGATTCACCAGAAACTTGGGTTTTTAGGGTGTCCCTAGGTGGCGTTATGGCGGTCAAGAGGATGGTTTATGGGTGTTGTATAAAGGTGGTGGTCTCGCAAGAGTTCCGATGAGGGTTTAGCGGTGGCTCCATTGATGGAAACGATTTCCGACCGGTGGTGGGGGAAGAGAGACGAGAGAGTTGGGAAATGGCAAGAGAAGAGAGAGAATGAATGAGGAAAAATGAAGATTTTCTGAAAGAAATGCCTTAAGTTTTCCCCTTTCATATGAATCTGATCAAGACACGTGGCCTAGATGATGCCTCTTGATTAGATGAATCTGACTCATCCCATATGTGTATGCCTACCATATTCTCATTCTGACTCTAAATCTCAACCATTTGTTTCGTTTACTTCCCTTAGTACTTACATCCAACGTATGAGGTTCAATCTGTCCAGACCCCTTAGATCAATCCAACGATGTGTATTTAGAGTTAACCTTTTGACTCTTCTCCAACCCTTATCTCAACGCCTAGGCCTTAACACCTTTGCGCGTTTATATTTTTGCTTTCTGCACACCCTCAATTACTGACCCCAAAACGATTACACCTCCAGTATATTTTTTTTACAATTTTGTTTATCTTTATTTTAATAGCTTGATTTTTTTAATTTTAATTTAGTTATTAATTAATTAATTCTTTAGGTTGTTATTGGGCTTTTATTAGGGTATTTTAGTTTAATTAATTTGTAATAAAATCATAAAAAAACCAAAAATATATTTTTTTATATTTAAGTCAAATATTCAAAATGACAAAAATATTTCTTTCTCTAATTTAAATTTATTTTTCCATTAAATCAAAAAACAAAAAAAGATAAAAAACATTTAACCAATCAAATCATTTTTCACTAACTTAACGAAAACCAAACTTTTTTCCAAAAAGAAACAGTTTGATCCCTTAAAAGCGAACTAGAAACAAGCATAAAACCAACATTGTGCAAGGTATCATAGGTTTATCACTCGAAGGTGACCCAACATCGTTCCATTAAACAATTAACAAAACAACTGTGAATTATGCAGATTCTGATTCCTCATCACTTGATGAGAATACGTAGGCACAAAGTTGCGAAACTTTGGCGAGCCCCTTAACATAAAACTTAACTTTTCCCATCATAAACCTTGTAAATATCCCTTCCTTTGTAAATAGCATAAATAGATAAACTTAAACATAGCAAACAAGCCTTAACATAGTACCCTAGAGTTAGAGAAGGTTCCCATTGAGTACAATGGAGGTGAGGGGTGTTAGTACCTTCCCCTCACTTAATCGAATGCCGAACCATAACGGCTTATCTTTACTTTTTAGGGTTTTCTCATTATTTCTATTGTTACTTAGGAACGAATAAAGGATGGTGGAGACTCTGTGATTTTTCCCGCCGTGACACATTCATTATATACTCATTACATGTAGAACCAAGGACGACATTCAGAAAGAGTGCTTGTTGCATGGACTAAAAATAAAAACAAAAAATTACAAACATATTCGACTGAGAATCATCACCATTTCTATTAAGCAATGAAGAAACCCCATGACACAATCAACAAGAGCTTGAGCAAATTGGCTTTTCTCCTTTCGTTTTCCAACTTCAACTTCATCTTTTGTTTTTTCCTAATCTCAAGCTCATTAACAATGATACTTAAATCCTTCACAACCTCTGAGTAATTGCATCCACTTAAATTTCTAGATTCATTAGACGTGTTTCGTTCAAGTTCATCATCCCATATAAACAACTTGCAACTTGACATTAACCTAGAATTTTGACATTTCCAATATCTCTTGTTTAGGGTATTTAAGTGAGTTTGAGATGAACAATTCCATTGATCTATTGCAACCACATAATGGAATTTGAATTGGATTACAATTAGATATTGAGCAAGAAGCCATGAAGAAGAATGTTGCATCTCTCCTTTTAATAACCCACATGTTGCATTCCCACGTGTAATAATATGTGTCATGATAAAAATTTAAAAACAAAAGTCAACCCAACACCGTTATCCACATAGACTTTTTTTAATAGAACTTTGACGTTAATGACTAACACCAATAAGGACTTCAACCAAAAAAAAAATAGGAATCAAAACCAAAACCTTGCCAATTTACTAGGATCAAAAAACTATTTAAGCTTACTATATTATTATTGATTGAATAATATCAATCAGAAAACCATTTTGATAATAATAATAATAATAATAATAATAATAATAATAATAATAATAATAATAATAATAATAATAATAATAATAATAATAATAATAATAATAATAATAATAACTTTACCTTTTTTGTTGACAAAAAAAAATATGACTATCTAAAATAAAAATATATTCTAATATAAAAGTATTTTATAAAGTAAACAACATATCAATGTAAGATATCAAAGATGACATAATTTATAGAAGACGTTTTTATACTTAATAATATTATTTGAATATTTAAAATTAATTATGCATATATTGTATAAAACTATAACATTTATAATTATTAATTTAATGCCAATATAAATTAATAATTAAAAAAATTATAAATAATAATTTAAGTTGAATAAACAATCTCTATTTATAATTAAATAAATTCACATCATAGTCAATATAAAAAGATTTTATCTTTATTGCAAGTCAATATATACATATTAATGATATTAAAACAATACTCCCTCTGTTTTTTATTATAAATTATTTTTAATTTTTCATATTTATTAAAAAATGTAATAATTATGATATGAAAAAGATAAATTACGAAAGATTTTATAAAATTATTCTTTATTAATGATATTGAAAAGATAAATTGATATAATTGAAATAAGAGAAAATAATAAATATTTAAGGATATAATAGGACAAATAACATTAATAATTTATTGATATTATAAAACGACTTATATTGTGGTATAAATATTTTTTTTAAACGACTTATAATAAAAAACGGAGATAATATTATAAAGACTTGTATTAAAGATAAAAACTTTTTTTAATTAATTATATCTGAATTATTTAATTAAAAATAGAGATTTTTTTTCAACCTAAAGTACTGTCCACTCGAATAAAAAACACAAGATATATACCAAGAGCAAAACAGTATTTACATAAAGAAAAAAATATGGCAAGAAGTGAGATGAAAAATGTTGTTATGATGATTATCACAATGATTATGTTGGTTTTTGTTGAAGCTAATCATTCTCTTCCACCTCAGGCTACAGAAAATGGAATCGGTGACATTACTTGTCTTGTCAAGTGTGGTTTACAATGTGCACCTCAGTTGGGAAATACAGTCCAATATGGAATATGTATGGCTCTGTGTGAATTGTTATGCAGTAAAAAGCCATCGCAAGCTGCATATGTTTGTACTAGAAGCTGTACTTACTCCAAACTCAATAATATTAATACTGGTATGCTCTTAGTTTACCTCTTCATTCTTATCATTGTTATATTTGACTTTAATATGATAGTGATGGAAGAGAATTATTGATATTAAATTCATCTTATAAAATACTAGTACTATTGAATTTATTAATTATATCTCATACATATTTTTTATATTTTATTTTTTCAGATGCTCGTGATGTCAACGCAATTGTCGATTTATGTTTGAAAACTTGCTAGAATATATGTAACAATCAATAAATCAAAAAGTATGAATTTTGTCTATCGACTTTGTAACTTTGTCAATACAGTCGTTAATTTGAACTTAAAAACTTGTATTGGAATAATATGTAGCAATCAATAAATCAAACTCTTCTCTGTTATTTTTCTTTTCTGAATTTTAGTTTTAAATTTTTCCATGAATTTTATCTTTAATTAATATTTTGTTTTAGTATAAATTTTTCTATATTATCTTTTTATAAAATTTATGTAAAATTATATTAAAGATTCTTTAAGTTATTTTTATGTAACAAGTTAATCCTTTTAATTTTCTTTTTAATAATTTGATCATTTGAGTTATTAAGCGGTTGTATCATTATCTTTTTTAATAGAGTGAATGTGATAATTATAAATGTAATTATTTTTAATGGTATAAAATGATAAAGTGTAACAAAAAATATAACAAATATATATTTAAATATTTAAAATGTAAAAAAAAATTATTATAAAAAATAATTTAAATGAACAATCTATTATAAAAAAAATAATTTAAAAATCTCTAATATAATTTTATCTAAAACTTATGAAAATAAGTCTATTTCTTTCGATGATTGAAATTTCATTTTTTCATGTGTTCTTACATTCTATTCTAACGTGACATTGAGTTGATTTAATAAGACTAAATGTCACTTTACACTAATTACTCATAAATAAAATTTATTTTTTTATTAAATCGATAAAAAAATATATATTCATAATATAAAATATTTTTACATTATCAATCAATTATAAATTTATATTAATTATATATTTAATTTTAAAATATTAATATGACAGATAGTATGTTATAATTCTATTAGATTATAATATAAAATTAATTTACATTTAAAGTATACTAACTTCTATCTTTAAAGAAAAAGTTAGTTAATTATTAGTGACAAAATATTTTAGATCCAATGCGTTAAGTTGTCAGACTAGTAGAAAATGTTTGCCATTGAAATTCTAATCACTATCAATTTTTTTTTCTTTTCTATCTTTCTGAATATTTTTATTACTTTCTTTATTATCTTCCTACATTCTCTTTGTTAAGATTTTAAAATCTCTTCAGTTTTAAATTTTTGGTCAAAACTTTCCTATATTTCTTTATCTAATATCCCTTTTTTATTGCTCAAACAAAACAATTTTAAAAAAATTGTTAACTATTAAAATTTTAGTCACTATTTAAAATATTATTATTTTATTTCCATTTTTCATTTAATTCTATATTAAGTTTTATTTCTTCTCAACTTTTTACTTTCTTTTTATTAGCTTCTTATCCAATAAAATATATTTTTAACTTAAATAACTTTTTTATCTCAATTGGTAAGTTAATGAGTTTTTGATATATTGTTTTTGTCTGAGTTCTTATATTTTACATTTTTGTTGGTTTTAATTCTTAAAAATAAAACTCGAAAGAATCCTGTAAATTTTAACTTTAAGGATTAAAGTAAAATAAAAAAAGTGAGATATAGAAACTCAGACAAAAAAAATTAACTTACATGAACCAACAAACTATTTTAACCTTTAATTTTTTTAAAATGACTTTTTTTTCTCTAAATCTTAAACTTTGTCATCATACATTTAAAAGAGAAAAGAATAAGGTTTATCTATTCTCTCCTTTTTTTTTTTCCTGATATGGCCAATTTTAAAAACTTTCTAGAACTTTTTTTTCTAAAATTGAAAACAATACTAGAATAATCTTTCTTATAATTTACTTATATTAAAAATATCTTAGTCTATAGAATTGACTCCGCCTTTGAGGATTTTCAAGTCAAAAATATTTGAAAGAGATAGTGAGTGTGGGAAAAAATCTCAAGGAAGTTGGACATCTGAGAAAGATGACATGGATAGGTTAGAGAGAGTGAAAAAAGACATGTTGAGTTTGTACTATTGGAAGAAACCATTTAGAGATCTAGAAAAGAGGTTTTCGTCGAAGCAGTTTCCCATGCAGTGTTAAACTACATTATGAGTTGCTATAAAATTCCTGATGGCATATGTCATGATATTAAACCATTTTTAGCCAAATTCCAATGGGGTATAAGGATGAGAAAAGAAAGATGCATTAAATGCCCTAGGGATCGATTATCAAAATATAATAAAAAGGATGAATGAGATTCAAAGATTTTAAAGAATTCAACAAGACAGTCTTCGGAAAATATTTTTGAAAATCTGCTAATTCCCGCTCAAGAATTTCACCAAAGCTTGATGAATTCCGTACAAAATTTTGATGAACAAAAATCAATATTTCTGATTGATTACTCGTCTTGTCCTTCACTCTTCACTCGAGTGAATCAACCACACTTTGGTTGCAAGATTTTACTGCACAATCGATAATGGAAGAAGAAAGAAAAAAGATAAAATTGAAGAAAGAAGAAATTAGGGTTTAAGAAAAATAGGGAAAAAAAAGATTTTCTGCAGAGCTTCTCTCTGCTTCCAAACTGGAGTTTTATTCTTTACAACTGCAAGTTATTACAATGATACGGGTTACTCATTATTTATAGATTTGAGCTTGCTTACTCCTTAAGCAAAACCTAAAACACCTAATTCTGGTAACACTACAAATTTAGACCTAAGTCGAAATTTCTGTCGAGGTACACTACTTCGACGTTTCGATATTTACACAGTTTGACACTTCCTTGCTTCTATCGAGAAACCTAGTTTGACACAAGGAATTACAATTTAAAACATCACCTAATTCGTTGTGTCTAAGCTATTTATATTCATCATAGATCTTAACTTCTTAAACACTTTGACATGCACTCCTTTTGTCATGATGTCTGCAATCTGATTCTCAGTTTTGTACTGTTCCAAGTTTAGCTTCCCATGTGCCACTTGCTCTTTAAAATAGTGGAACCTGATTTCGATGTGCTTGCTTCGTCCATGCGCTATCATATTCCTCTCCAGATTGATAACAGACATGTTGTCGATCTTCATGGTAATTACTCCATGATTTTTCCCTGTAACTTCTTCGACCAAATTCACCATACATGTTGCTTGACATGCACAAAGAGAAGCAACTATGTATTCTACTTCACACGATGATAGTGATACTACTGGTTCTTTTCTCGAACTCCAAGCAACTGATGCACCACCTAGCATAAACACATAGCAATCTATGGATTTTTTATCCTCAACATCACTACACTAACTTAAGTTGGTGTATCCCACTAAATTGAATTCTTTTCCTTCATCATTTGCAGGAAACAAAATTCCATAGTCGATATTTCCTTTCAGATACCTTAGTATCCTCTTCGTTACTGCTAAGTGTGATACCTTTAGCTTCTACATCAATCTACTCCTCATACATAAATTATATGCTAGATCAGGCCTTATGTGACAAATGTATCGAGGTGATCCAATGATTCTTCTATACTCTGTTAGATCGACATCATCTTCATATGTGTCTTTCGACAGTTTCAATCTGGACTCAACTGGAGTCGAAGTTCGGTTGCAATCTTACATCTCAAATCTCTTGAGTATTTCACATGCATATCTTTTTTGCTACATCAGCAACCCTCTACTGCTCTTGTAGAATTCGGCGCCAAGGAAATATGAGAGATTTCCCAAGTCTAACATTTCAAACTCCAGACTTAGGTTATGTTTGAAGTCTTCAGTCTCCTTCTTGCAACTTCCTGTTATCAACAGGTCATTGACATAAAGATAGAGTATAAGCAATTCACTATTGCTTCTTCTTGCATACAGTTCATGCTCAGTTGTGCGCTTAACAAATTCCTTCTCCCTTAGAAATCTATTTATCTTCTTATTCCAAGCTCTTTGAGCTTGCTTAAGTCCATACAAGCCTTTATGCAACCTGTATATCTTGCTTTTGTCGCCATGTTTCACAAACCCAACTGGTTGTGCAACATAAACTTCTTCATCTAAGGGGTCATTCAGGAATGCACATTTCACATCCATCTGACATATGTTTTAGTTGTTCATGTTTGATAGACCAACAACCAACATGATTGTTTCGATCCTAGCAAGAGGTGCAAAAACTTCATCGAAGTCGATTCCTTCTTTCTAAAAAAATCCTTTCGCCACAAGCCTTGCCCTGTGTCGAGTTACTTCTCCTTTGGTATTCAACTTCACCTTGTATAACCATTTCACATCGATTGCCTTCTTTCTTTGAGGCAATTTTACAAGTGACCAAGTGTTATTGACTTTGATGGACTCCAGTTCCTCATTCATTGCTTTCACCCATTTCAAATCCTTCAATGCCTCAACTGCATTGACCGGTTCGAGATCTGCATAGAAAACATAATGTACCATCTCACCTTCGTCATCGACCATATCATCTGAAGTAATCATACATTCTTGCAATATTGCAGGCATGTGTCTTGTCCTTTGAGGTCTGCTTGTGCTTGCTTGACCTATGACTTATTCTTATTGAACTTCTCTTTTGACTTCACTTTCTAGTTCTTCATATAAGATTCTCATTGAATCCTTATTTATCTTTCCATTCCAATCTCATTCCTTAAGCTCATTTATGATCACGTCCTTGTTTATCACTACTTGATTCTTCACTGGGTCGAATAACTTGTAACCTCCAGAGAAATGATATCCTATTAGAATCATTTGACTCGACTTGTCATCAAATTTTCTTATAAATTGATCTAGCACATGTCTATATGTTACAGATCCAAATACTTTCAGATGACTCAAGCTAGGCTTGATACCAGACCAACATTCTTCTGGCGTGATTCCATCTAGCTTTTTTCGTCGGACATCTATTCAGAATATATGTTGTTATCGACACAACTTCTCCCCATAATTATTTGGGTAGATTCTTTCCTTTCAACATACTTATCACCATATTCATGATGGTTATATTCTTCCTTTCTGCAGTTTCATTCTGCTGTGGAGTGTATGGTGGCACCACCTCATGCATAATCCCCTCATTCTCATATAGCATGTCAAATTATTTTGACACATGTTCTCCACCCCCATCACTCCTCATGATCTTGAGCTTTTGACCATTTTGTCTTTTGACCATATATTTAAACTTGACAAATACCTCGATCACTTCACTTTTCTTCTTGATTAGGTAGGTCCATAATTTTCAACTGAAATCTGAAGGAAAATTGCGATCCAAAATGCAACGGAAATTAAAAAATTTCCTTTAGTGATCCTTACAAATGGGCATGATCAGTGATGGAAACCGTTACCTCTTGTGGCGATTGAAACCTTTGATACAAATCTAAGGAGTGATCACGAGCGTTGAGTGGTGACAACGCCTCTACTCAGTCCACACGAACGGATTCCTTCAGTCTTAATGTTAGTTGCTATGAATGAAGGATTTGAGTGAGTGAGTGAGAGAGAGAGAGAGAGAACAAAATTTCATCAAGTGAAATGCTTTTGCACAAGGGTTCTATTTATAGAACCACTTATGTGGGTTGCAAGCTAAAAAGTCCACTTAAGTGTATGTGACACATATCTTATGGTATACCAAAAATCACTTAAGCGCGTGGTACCTTACCATATTTCGTATTCTACTTAAGTGCATCGTACCTTACGATGTTCTATAATTCACTTAAATGCATTGTATCTGTCTGTGTTCCTTATTTGCTTTGTCTCTCATCAATCTGTCCTTTTGTATGTGACCTTTTAGGTTTTCGCGATATTGACAATTATATTAAATCACGTATTTAACATAATAAACAGTGAGTGGTCAAATATTCAAAATGACAAAAATATTTCTTTCTCTAATTTAAATTTATTTTTCCATTAAATAAAAAACATTTAACCAATCAAATCATTTTTCACTAACTTAACAAAAGCCAAACTTTTTTTCCAAAAAGGAATAGTTCGATCCCTTAAATGCAAACTAGAAACAAGCATAAAACCTCCATTGTGAAAGGTATCATAGGTTTATCGCTCGAAGGTGACCCAACATCGTTCCATTAAACAATTAACCAAACAACTGCGAACTACTCAGACTCTGATTCATCGTCACTTGATGAGAATACGTAGTTGTTAGATGCCCAAAAGTGCTTATTTGAGCTATCATATGTGGGCATCTTTCACTCTATTTCCTTGCTAAATTGTCAAAACCACCTTTGTTTTACATGAAATGCATTACATTGATAAACGATCTTGGTACCTTTGATTTGTGTGTTATTGTGCAGGAAGAAGGCATGAAATAATTGAAAATGAAGACACAAGAAAGTTGGCAAAGGAACCAAAGAAAACAAGCATTCATCAGCCTGCTCGCTAGGCGAGCTGCTAGCGAAAAGCTCCAGTAAAATATCAATAAATTCGCTAGGCGAGCTGCTAGCGAAGGTGGTAGCGAGTTCGTTCAGTTTTGGTGAAAAGCGCAGCCAGCACTCACTCGCTAGGCGAGGCTCTAGCGAGTTCCCAGCGAGCATTCCAGTAGCCAAACCTCTCAACCTCGCTGGAGCGAGGGTTGAAGCGTGACCTTCGCTAGGCGAAGGTTCTGTTCGCTAGGCGAACATGACAGTCTGAGTAGGCTGTTTCTCTGGGCGCAGGGGCCTCTGGTGCCTCAATTAGACCCTCGCTAGGCGAGAAATTCTGCTCGCCTAGCGAGCATGACAGCCCAGTACAGCTCTATAAGTAGCAAGTGTCACTTTTGAGAGCCATACCTTAGTTTTACCTAATTTTTCCACTTTTGTACTTTCTTAGAGATATTTTACAGCATTGTTCTTGGGAGATTTTATGCCCTAGATTTCATTTCTCTTCATCTTGTAACCATCTTCTACAAAAAGAAGGTGGATTCCCATCCAATCTCGATTATCCGACTTGGATGTTGATCAACCTTCTTCCGAAACTTGCCGACCAAGCTACCATGAAAATGAGTAGCTAAGTCATCCATTTGTCAAGGTTAGATGTAGGTGATTACTATCTTTGTGTGTAAATGTAAGGATCTTCATGTGTAAACTCTTTAATGGTGAATATATGATGAAAACTTTGTTTATATTTAAAACTCTTTGTGTTGGTTTATGATCGAGAGATGTTTACCAACTCTTGACCTAGGTTTTCATCCAATCTTGTTTGTTAGCTAGAGATAGTAATGAATGATTTTGTTCACCATAAGGTTGAACCAAAAAGTTGTCATTTTGATAGATTGTGTTCGAGAGAAACAATGGATCAAAATGGGAAAACTCACAATGTGTGTTCGAGAGAAACATATTGGGAGGACTTTGTGAAATGATTTATCATCTAAAGGAGTTTATATGATTGTTGACCGAACAAATACATGCAAAGTGATCATCGAACCCTAACTTTGGCAATATTTCTCATTTATTCAAACCATAACTTTTACCGCAATTTATTACCTTTTTGTGCAAGATAACGTGACAACCAACCAAAACCTTATTGTTACTTAAGCTAAGATTAATACAACCATCGAACGGCGGTGATATCTTACAATCCCTGTGGATACGATAACAAAAACCCGACACGTAAATTTACAACTAACAAAATGGCGCCGTTGCCGGGGATTGTAAATTGATATTGCGAGCATCGCAATGGTTGTTTAAGTTTAGCTTGTGAATTTTTGACTTGTGCTTGTAATCTGTTTGGTTTAGTGTGCAGCTTACGTTTTATGCGAGGGAAAATCCCTGTGGACGAACTTCTTTTTGATCCCGAGATCGAGAGAACCGCAAGGAGGCTCAATAGCAAAACGAGACGTAGGAGGCAACAGGCTAGACAACGCCAAGAGCAAGGAGAAAGTTCTTCGACCACAAATCCATCACCATTCATACCAAACATGGAGCAACCACCACCACCACCTATTTCTACTCCATGCATAAATAGTCCAAGGAACACCGCTCAGTTTGCCAACCACACAGGAAAGCAAGCTGAGATGAAAACGGGAACTCTAAATTTATTATATGGAAGTCCATTCACCGGAATGGACCATGAAGACCCATTTGCTTTTCTCACAAAATTTTATGAGATAGCATTGGCTGCCGGAGTGGATCAGGCTCAGGAGCTTCCGTTGTTCAGACGATTATTTCCCCACGCTTTGCTCGGTAAAGCAAAGAATTGGTACCTAGATCAAACACCAGCCGTAATGACAGACTGGAACGTGTTAGAAGAGAAATTCATCGAAAGATTCTTCTCCCATAACCGGTTCATGGAATCCAAGACGGCCATCTCGGTGTTTTCACAAGGAACCAGTGAATCTTTGAATGAAGCGTGGGAAAGATTCAAGTCCATGCTTCGGAAATGTAAAGGGCATGGATTTGATGAATTGACTCAAATCCATATCTTCAAAAATGGACTTCAACCAAACTGCAAAACGTTGTTGGATGCTACCTCGGGTGGCTCTTTATTGTCAAAAAGTGTCGAAGAAGCCACGAACATTATAAATCGAATGGCTTTAAATGATCTTCAGAGTCAAAGTCGAGGAAACTCTTTGAAGAAGTCGGGAGTGCTTGAGCTAGGGACGAACGATGCCATCCTTGCCTGTCGCATCCTGCGAAAAATCAACCGGCGAGCCTAAAAATAAAAACACACAGAGCCGCCACTAAACGTTATTTATCCCAAGACAGGGAAAGGAAACGCTCAGAGAAACCTGGAAAGACATGGTCTCTCGACCAGAGAGAAAAGGTTCGGGAGTCGGTTACGCGAGGGGAAGGTATTAGCACCCCTCACGTCCTAGGTACTCCTAGGGATCCACGTCCTAGAATAAAGAAAAGGTTGCTAAACATCACACACACACACGGGGAACACAGGTGGGGTTAAGAGGAACGAGCTCGATAAGGTATCGCACCTTATGCCTACATATCTTGTCTGGAACAAGAATCAGAGCCACTGTAGTTCGGCTTACGCACGCCAAACAACACAAAACATACAAACAAGCAAGGGTGGCAAACATGGAGCCCGACAACCACTGGATGGAATTACGTCGGCATCCGAACCAAAACACACTCAAAAGGGCAAACGTGGAGCCCGACTGCCAATCACTGGGCTTACGTCAGCATCCGAACCCAAACATATAATCAGATAACAAGTAAACACACGCAAAAAAGAAAAAGGTTGCCCGGAGAGGTCTCGTACGACCCCCTGCCTACATACCCCGTCTGGAACGAGGATCAGGGCGATGTAGTTCCCCTGAAAGGGACTGAATTGCTAACCAGAAACCGGGGAAAGACACACGACTAGGGAGCTGAGACTCGAGCCTAATGTTGTCATGCATCGCTTACCCTAAGTTCAGTTTTCTATCCTACTTGCGTAAGCAAACTAACCTAACCAGGAAAGAAGCTAGCACACAAGCATACAATCATATATCAACATTAAATGAGAACAGGCATCTCAAACAAACATGTCAATCAGATATCCACATAGCACCCACTATAACCAAACAAGGGGGCTCAATCAATCAGGTTTGACTGCCTAAGCAAGTCGTCTGTACAGGCTATGTTTGCTCTTAACCTTGCCATTACGAGGCTAAGGTGAAGCAGATGAAAGGATGAAGTGAGGATCAGACCTCACAGCTCTTATCCCTAACCAGGGAGAGCTGACAAATGAGCATGGGTCCAGAATGGGGGAACCCTCCTATACTCGATGACTCTGACACAACAGATCTTGGGCTTTTGATCTCAATGCTACAACCATGTAATGGGAGCAAGGAGAAGACTCAACTGAATAGTGGGGGACAGGCTGCTTGTCCCTACCTTCCACCAATTGCCTTACTTGAAGGGCTTTTCCTGCTTGGCTTAAAAATAAACATACACAAGCATTGCCTCTTAAGGAGGACTTCAGACAATTTGCCCGGCCCGGTAACAGCCGGGTCTCCAGACTACATGAAGTTTTAAGAAGTTACCTCAATGAAAATTGCTTATGCAAAGCAAAGCAAAGCAATAGTTCACAAGGAACTGAGCAACTAAAGTACCTGGAAACAATCAAACTCAGTCAGTACTCAAGCAGACAAACTGTAAACAACAAACAATTAACCAGTCAAACTATACAACACAAAGCAAGCTCAAGGCTTAAGCCCAAGCTTCAACACCTGCAAAACAATGTTATGTTAGTGTACAAACATCCACAACATCAATTAAAATGGATTTGGACCATTATCCATGTGCATTGCTTTTTAATCCTGAAAAATCAAGCAAACATTAGCAACTAGACCACTAGGCCAAGCCTAGGGTCCAAAAGCAAGAAAAAAATTTAAACAGCAAGGTATTCATCAACCAATCTCAAATTAACATCAAACAAGAGCAAACATCATTGGTCTCATGTTTATATCATCCATCATGTTCAATTCATGCACAAAACAATCCCTATTGGTCCATATGGAGCATCAAACACACAAACAGAAGTATTGCATTCAAAACCACGTCAAAACACATCCAAAAATTCTCAAATTAATTACACCTAAACAGGGATCAATCAAGGTCTACCATGTCAAATTTGAGCTTAATTGGGCAACTGGAACCATGTCAATGAAAATCAACAAAAACAGACACAATTTCATGCTTCAATTCACACCATCAATGCATACATCCACATCAAAAATTCATATCTCATTGAAAACAAAAAAGAAATGGATGAGACCAAAACAGGGAGGTCCTATCATGTGTCTATTACAAGCATGTCAAATTTCATGATTATCCAGTACCACATGAGCATTTCCCAATCATTCTACCAACCTATGTCACATGAGCTTGCATAAATGATCACCAGAGATGAAAAATAGCAATCAATTTGAAAATGCCACATAAAATTCCACAAAAATTCACATAGCATCTTGACATGTTAATCAACCATCATGCAAAATTTCACATTAATCCAACAAGTATAGGTCACTCAAAAAAATCCAGCAAGTTGACATAATGAGGTGTGACACAAATTGTCACACCTAAGTTCCAGAATTTGCTGCTCATTGACCAGGTATCAAAAATTCATGAAATTTATATGGAAATAAACATCATCCAGTCAAGAATCATCACAAAAATTTTCAAGAATTTATTTAACACTATGAGCATTTCATGAACCAAATGGTAAAATGTATCAATTATGAACATGTGTGAACAAACCCTAAGAAAAATGATTTTTCTACCGAGCACAACTTTGACCAATAGGTCAAAAAAATCCTACACAAGTCAACAAAGTCATAGAAAAAATCCTCACAATTTTCTGAATTTTTTACTATTTTTTATGAATTTTTTAAGGTCATGGTAATTTTTTAAGAATTAAATGAATTAATTAAAAATCACAGTGGCAGTATTGTAAATAAAACAGGCGCGGGAGGGAAACCTCCAGTTTGAATTTTCAAATGATTTTTCGGATCAAACACCCCTATTTGCCCAGAAAATTCGTCTTCTCCACTCAACCACTCAAGAACACTCAAATTTCAAAACATCACCAAAATGGACAAGCGAATAACCACTCGAACCGTCTCACCAAGCACATTCCAAATATCAACTCAATTTGTCCTAATTGTTCCTATATCAACCGAATCGAATCACTTAGGGTTTGTGTTCATAACTTCAAACTTAGATTTCTCAAGCTACAGTTAATCATTTGCAAAACTAATTACATCACCATGATCTACATAGCAAGCTCTATAAAACGCATATGAACATCGAGCAAAACATGATAATCGAATTTCTTTCAAACCTGGAATGGCCGTGTATGTTCGTGCAGCTTCGAGCCTCACTTCCACAAAACAGATGAAGAAAAGCTATGGTGAAGACGATTGATGCATCCAAATCCACGTGCCTCGGCTTCTATCGCTCAAAATCCGATTTCACCATTGATGGAGCTTCTTGGAACAGCCATGATTCGAAGCTTGATTGATGATGAGAAGCAAAAACAGTCCTAGCACATGATGATACAAGTTCAAAGCAAAAAGAATTTCGAGATTTGGTTCAAGATTGAGGAAGATTGAAGGATTTGAGGGTTTAGTGTTCTTGATGAAAATTGAGAGAATGTGAGAGGTTTTTGATCTGAATTTTTGGTGAATGATTTTCTGTTATGATTAGGAAGTGTTTTAGAATTTATATGGATGCTTAATCCTCCACTAATCCACTTAATTAACCAAATTAGCATGTTAAGTGAAATTGGTTATTTTGCAAATAAGGGCAAAAATGTAATTTCCATGTACAGCTCATTGCCAGCTGTTTTGACAGCTCATGCAAACTCCAAATGTCATATGTGAACCATAGAAACTTGTCCCATGCTCATTGGTGTTGTATTTCTCAAATTCACATATGTGTGGTAATTGTCCAATTTTCCCCATTTCACTTTTCAAGCCAAATCTCAATTTAAAAGGCCTAGGCATGAAATGAATATTCAAACACACTCCAAATGCCATTCCTGAGGTGTTGGAAAAAGTCCCATTCAAAAATTCCAATTATTTTGACATTTGGACAATTTTGCCCCTGGTCCAATTCAGCTGTCCAGTTGAAAAGTGACTTTTTGCCTTGGCCATTTTTGGGAAAATCCAATGATGCACCCTCAAAGTACATGTCAAATGGAGTTTGTGCATATAAAGAACTTGCAATTTGGACAAAGTATGTGGTAGTTATGGCCTCTTGATTACGGGTCTTTTCTGAAATTCACTGAGCCATATTTTGCAAACCACACATTGGATTTTCAAGTTCTTGGACTTTTTGGAAAGGTGAGAACAAGATCTACAACTTTCATGTTGAACAATTTTTCATTTGAAGCTTCCTTGGACATCTGTTTTTGAGGTCAAAAACTTTCCATTTTTGGAAACTTCAGTTACAGGTCAATTGCTATTTTTGGCAGTTTTTGTCCTGACCTGATTTTCTTCATTCTCAAGCTTTGCAATGTCATTTAACACTTAATCCAACATGAATGAAGTGTCTTCAACTCATTTTCACCTCCAAATCCATCAGATCATGTACAGTTGACCACAGTTGACTTTTCCATCTGATAGATGAATTTGGCAATGCATTGATCAATTTAAGCCCCAATCTCCAACTGAAATGGCTCAAGGGTGACACCCTAGCCTCAATAAGCACAATATAATCACAAAATGAACCCCATAACCATCACAGACCTCATCTCCTGATCCAGCCCTGATTGGCCCAATGCAACTGATTAGGGTTGACCAGTGGTCAAAACCCTAATCTCAAGGAATCTTCTTCAATCTTCTGATGACACCCAATCATGATGATGATGATGTATCATTGCAAACAAGATGAAGACCAATACCCTTGGAGAATCATGAAACCCTAATTCACAGCCCAATCCTCAGATGGCCATGATCAGTCAATAAACCCTAGGCTTGCACCTTTGAACTTCCTCATCTCCTGATCAAGACTTGGGAAGATGGCTTGCACTATGTAACCACATGCTATGCAATATGAGATGCCTAATGTCCTAAAATGATATGCAAATATGTTAATGCTAGTCCCAAGAGAGGAGGGCAAATTTTGAGGTGTTACAGCTGCCCCTATTCAATCCACTGTGAACCTGTCGATACGAAATAGCCTCGGATTTCGGATGATCAGGATGAAGAGTGATTGAATACCAAGAACAGACGAACAATTTGCACTCTGATGGGATAATAATTAACAACGCCTGTCAGCATCGGCGAAGAAAAACTCGAAAAACCGACGACCTGGATGCCAAAATAAATGGTAACGCAGGGATAACCATGGTCTGATCACCACACATCCACTCGGGATTATCATTCTTTTCTTTTTTATTTTCTTGAACCCCGAAAATTTTCTCTTCTTCTACCTGGTCCGAAAACCACTTCGGTCTGAACTCCGAAAAACTGGCCTGAATACCATAAGTGCTTCAACCTGATAGTCGGAAACTTCACTAATCACCACTCTAAGGGCAACACGTCAGAGGGTACACCTTCAACCAGACACTGACTGATGACTGGGAAGAAACTCGACGTTTACTGAACATCGGACGATGATGTTTACTGACACCAAAAAAAGCTCGACCAGACATTAACCAATGACCGGGAGGAAACTCGATGTTTACAGGCACCGAACAATGATGTTGACATGACATCAAACAATGATGCGGACAGACATCAAACAATGATGCGGACAGACATCAAACAATGATGCGGACAGACATCAAACAATGATGCGGACAGACATCAAACAATGATGCGGACAGACATCAAACAATGATGCAGACAGACATCAAACAATGATGCGGACAGACATCAAACAATGATGCGGACAGACATCAAACAATGATGCGGACAGACATCAAACAATGATGCGGACAGACATCAAACAATGATGCGGACAGACATCAAACAATGATGCGGACAGACATCAAACAATGATGCGGACAGACATCAAACAATGATGCGGACAGACATCAAACAATGATGCAGACAGACATCAAACAATGATGCAGACAGACATCAAACAATGATGCGGACAGACATCAAACAATGATGCGGACAGACATCAAACAATGATGCGGACAGACATCAAACAATGATGCGGACAGACATCAAACAATGATGCGGACAGACATCAAACAATGATGCAGACAGACATCAAACAATGATGCGGACAGACATCAAACAATGATGCGGACAGACATCAAACAATGATGCGGACAGACATCAAACAATGATGCGGACAGACATCAAACAATGATGCGGACAGACATCAAACAATGATGCGGACAGACATCAAACAATGATGCGGACAGACATCAAACAATGATCGACCAAACACTTACTGATGTCTGGGAAGAAACGGTGGTTCCAAACTCACAATGCTGAACTCCTCGGAGCATCGTCTTCGCTGTCAGACAAAACCAAACCTCAAGCGGTAATCACGGCTTGAATCGCGTTGATCGCGTAACGACTTCTGACTGTATCCCCATCTCTGTCCGACGGGAACATTTCCTCCAATATCGCACTACTGGGGAACATTGCTGATCTGACGTTGTGATGCTAATCTCCTCAGAGTAACATCTTCACCTTTGGTGAACCCCAAATCTTCAAGCGGTAACCACAGTTTGGGTTGCGTTGAATACATCCCTTTTCCATCTCCGTCCGACAGAAGGAGTCTTCTCCAGTGTCGTACCACTGGGACAATACCTGTGATCCAATCATGAGGCTATACTACTCGGAGTAACACTTTCATTTTCTGGCAAAATACCTCTCAAACAGTAACCACGGCTTGAGACTAGCTGACGTTTGCAATGATGCATGCTTGATTTCTTCTGCGTAATGCTCCATAATTATGGAAATGCTACGTGATTATTTATTTTTCTATGCAATATGCAATGCTTATTCTACATGATGAATGCATAAAAATATCCCCCTCAAGGGAATTTTCTGGGGAAAACGAGACTCTCTGCTGAGGAACTCGCCACTGCTCCGATTTCCACCCTGCCGGGGATAGCACTGCTGCTAGGAAATAGACAACCCTTGCTGGGGATACAGATCCTTTGCACCCAACCCTCTCGAGGACATGCTGGGGAATACCTCCTTTGCACCCCACCCTCTCGAGGACATGCTGGGGATACAGATCCTTCACTGCACTCTGTGGGAATACCACAGTCTTTGACTTGCTGGGGATATAGATCCCAACTCTGCTTTGGGAATCCTCACAGATACTCCCGCTGGGGAAATGAGCAATCTTCAACCTGCTGGGGAATACCATCCAGACCCTGCTAGGGGAACGACAACTACTCCGCTGGGGAGGACCCAATCAATCCACATGTAGGATACCCTCGGCTGGGGATGCAGATATTCGTCTGCTACGGAAACTCGTTCAATCCACTGGTAGAATGAACACTGTTGGAGAGATATGTCATTGAAAAAACCCGCTCCACTCGGGGAACTAGCTGGGGAAATAAGAAAAGTTGGCACAACACCTGTCGACTCATCGAACCAAGGTATCCACCTCCTAATCTCGCACCAGCTTTCCACTTTTGAGAACTCCCAGACTCGTCTGGACCTTTTCTGCTCCATCATCTTGCATTCCAAGTCGCTCCGCGCTCGACGAGAGACGTACTCCTGGGATTATACAGAAATTTCAATTTTCCGACTTTGAAGAGTCTTCTTGATTAATTTCAATGGTCGTCGGGCGTCTCTCGTCGTCTCTTCGTCGCCCTTCTTCGTGCACTCGCCCCTGATCGGGCTCTGCGGGGAATTACATACTTTCAAATCTTCCGACTTTGAAGAGTCTTCTTGATTACCATCAAGGATCGTCGTGCGCCGCAACGTCACTTCGTCGTTCTTTCATTCATTCGTTCCTGAACGAACTCTCCGGGGATTTGTTTCAAAGCTTCCACATCACAACCTGCAAGTGAGTGAAAAACATCTAACAGTTCCTGCAAAACAGATCGTTAGATAAAACCGTGCCCCAGGCGTGTCAAGATCTCAACACTTGGGTCACTCATCCTTCCAAATAAGATTTCAAGCTTTCAATCTTATAAACATGCATTGGAAGGAAACCTGTATGTTTTAAAATGCAAAATTCTTTATCAAAAATTTCTGGATGTTTTTGCAATCAAAGCGGTAATGAAAAACAAAAACAAAATTATTTGACTGAATATGCATTTTATTGATTGGAAAAGTGTGTGGCTCAAATGAGCAATACAAAAGGAAGCAATTCCTGAAAAGAGGTAATTGCGCACAAAAGGAAAAATCTATCCTAATGGCAATGTGAAACCCATGATCTCATCGAGTTCCAACTCGGTTACACCCCATATGTCCTCAGACTCTCCATGCTTTCTGCCTTCTGAACAAGACGTTTCTGATTGATCCCTACCGGGTATTATCCATGATGCCTTAACCAAAGCGCAAACGATCATGCAGGACGCAGTTGTTCGTTTCAATCCCTCTTTTGCCTGGACCGCCCTTTCGGGTTTTCAGTCCACCGGGATACCCCTTTTTTGCCCAAGTCGCCTTTTCAGGTTTTCGACTTGCCGGGTGTACAATTTTTCATCTATATCCCTAATTTTTGCCCGAACCTTTCTTTCTGTTTTTTTTGGTTCGCCGGGATGCCCTTTTTTGCCTGGACTATTTTGTTCTTTTCGTCCAGCGGGTCTATTATACGAAGTATTTTTTAACTGCGTCCGCATTCACAGGGGATGGAAACTCCTCACCATCCATGGTCGTTAGCAACAAGGCTCCTCCAGAGAAAACCTTCTTGACCACGAATGGACCTTCATAATTCGGTGTTCATTTGCCCCTTCGATCGTTTTGAGGAGGAAGGATCCTTTTCAACACCATATCACCCACGTGATATACCCGAGGTCGCACCTTCTTGTCAAAAGCACGCTTCATCCTCTGCTGGTATAACTGCCCATGACAGATGGCTGCTAGCCTCTTCTCTTCAATCAAGCTCTCTGAGTGAGAAAGGCGTTTGCCCCAGTTGATGTACGTACCGCGGTACGGTACCCAGGATACCAGCTTCGTACTCTACCACCATCGTTGGTCCTTCAGACATTATCCGTGCAACAAAAGCTTATTCACCTTAACCTCCCCATCAGACATCAGAATCCGTTCGGATTCAGGGTCAGGCCCCTCCTCCGGGATCGGTCACTCTCAATCTTTCGATTTGAGTACCTCGAGATGTCCTCATCAGGGAACTCAAACCTCATCGGTTGATAATCCTCAATGGGTTGCAGAGAGATGTAATCAGACAATACACCCCTTGATTGCTTTCTGAGAGTATCCCAAATCAGTCAACATCATTTTACTCCTCTCACAACCCGTCCGGTCAATGTTGGATTCTCAAACCCATACTCGATCGGATCCATCTCGGAAATCCACAAAGTGGCATGAATCAGCATACACTGTCTCAGTCGGCGAGCAGCCTATGCCAAAGTACAGCCAGTTTTCTCGATCAGTGAATGTACTGTTTCACAGTCGATCAACTTTTTGCTAAGGTAAATTGCATGCTCTTTTCGACAAGACTCGCCATGCTGACCCAATACACCCCATAGACCCCTCGAAGGCCGTCAAGCACCGATTTGACAATTGCTCTTTCCCCAGAAGATATCAGAATCAGAGGTTCCTGCAATTTATTCTTTTATTTTTTCCAATGCCCCTTTGGCACACATTATTTCACCTGACCGTTTGATCTTTTTTTTTTCTTTCAACATCTTGAATATGGGTTCCTACGTGGCTGTTAGATGAGATATGAACCATGACAGGTAGTTCAATCTATCTATGAAACCACGAACCTCTTTTCTTTATCCTCGGTTCAGGCGTTTTTTTTTTTTTTTTTTTTTTTTTTTTTTTTTTTTTAAGCAGGATGAACCTCGATTCCTCTTTTCCACTTATGATGAACCCCAACATCTTACCGGATCGCACTCTGATAGTGCACTTGCTTGAATTCAACCTCAGTTTGAATTGTCTTAACTGGTTAACCGACTTGCCCCGGTCTGCCAGATGCCCCTCTCTGACTGGGACTTTGCTATCATGTCATAGCATCTGATTCCATGATGAATCATATCATGAAACAAAGTCACCCTGATACGCGACATCGGCGCCCTGCTTCTCAAGAGGACAGTCTTCTCTCCGTGGTAGCTTGTGAGCAACGATATCGGTGTTCGACCCTGGCGTATCCTGACACGACCAAGCGAAAATATCCACATGCTCTTTTAACAGGGCTACCATTCTGCTTTCAACTTGCCTCTGAAACGGCCCGGATTTTCATCTCCTTCCTGACCTCGGCGGTGCGTGGAATAACAATCTCAACCCGCTCCTCGGGCGGCTGAATCACCTTCTCCTCTTGTTTTAGCAATCTGGTTAATTCCAGCAGATCACAGTCTTCTTCGTCTTCTTCTTCAGCAAGATAGATCGGTTTGTCGAAGTCATATGAGGGGTAACCAAATTGTTATCAACGAGATCCGGAAACTTGTTTTTGAAGTCGGAACGAGACAAAACAAAAAGATAAAAAATGAAAATAAACATTGCCATTTTTATTTGTTTTTAAACTGCAAAATAAATGAAAAACAGGGAACACCGTTTTTTGACTGAAAAACATCCATTTATTAATGATGCAGAAATGCAAATTTAAACATGAGGTGGCCCTTACAATGGACCATTGCGTGTCGGGCAACACGTATGGCTTTCATGCAAATAAACTGAAAACAAGAAATAATACTCTTCCAGACGAGTAACAATGTTGATCTTTCAAACCCTCCAGTTCAGGATTTGTTGCCCTGGTGCACACGGTTTTACCCAACCATTCAGCTTGCAGTCACTGTTGGTCTCTCCACCCACTGCACAGGTGTAATCTGCATCTTCAGCAATTGCACTCACCGTCGCTTGACCATGTACCGGCATGGGATTAGCATTAACATTCGGTGATGGCGCAAAATTGATAGCCTTGGAGTCCACCAGATCTTGGACGACATTCTTGAATGCTCTACAACCCTCAATGTTATGCCCCTGCGTACCAGAATGAAATTCACACTTGGCATTCTCATCGTAATCGGGAGGCCACTGATCTGTTCTTATCGGAACCGTCGCCCTCGGCTGGACCAACCCCAAATCCCTCAACTTTTTGAACAGCACGGCATATGACACGGGCGGCTTGTCGAAGTGACGATCAACTCCTTTCCCTTTCACCTGGTACCCGGCTCTCGATTGCGGTGGCTGACGTTGCTGTCTGGCTGACTGATTACCAACAGGGATGTTTACCGCAGCAGCATGCTGATAATAACGACCCCCACTATATCCTCTTTGCTCATACACAGCACTCGAGTCACCCTCATTCTTGCGCTGACCGTTCCCGAATGGTTTCTTTGATCCCGATGACGAAGCATTACCACCCTGGATCTTCCCCATTTTCAGCCAACTTTCAATTCGCTCACCCGCCACCACAATATCAGCAAAGTTGGTGACGGGACAACCCACCATTCTCTCGGCAAAGACCCCTTGCAAAGTACCCATAAAGAGATCAGACATCTCCCGATCCACCAAAGGAGGTTGCACTCTGGCAGCCAACTCCCTCCATCTTTGAGCATACTCTTTAAACCCTTCAGTATTCTTCTGAGACATACCCTGCAGCTGGGTACGACTCGGGGCCATATCAGCATTGAACCGATACTGTTTAAAGAAAGCATCTCCCAGATCTTGCCAACCCTCGATGTCAGCAGATTTCAGCTTGGTGTACCACTCCAGAGATCCTCCAGACAGACTGTCCTGGAAGAAGTACATCCACAGCTTCTGATCCGTCGTGTAGGCAGAAATCTTACGTACGAAAGCTTGGAGGTGAGTTTCCGGGCAGGAACTCCCATTGTATTTGTCAAAGGCCGGCGCTTTGAATTTCTGTGGGATCACGATCCCCTCAACTAGCCCCATGTTGGACATATTGACAAATCCCGGAGTAGCATGGCTTTCCAGAGCCCTTACCTTCTCTGCCAGCAACTGGATCTCTTTGCTCTGTGGCTGGGTATTGTATTGCCAAAATGGCTCGTTGTGCATTGAGAATTGATCGGCTTCTCGGTCTTCCTCTCGGTCCTCATCAAAACCGAAGAATGGAGATAACAGGCCGTCTTTCAGATTTTGCCCCTGACCGGGCCCAGGTTGACCACCAGCACCAAAACCTCCAGCAGGGTTGTTCACCATACCCACAGTTTCTCTTTTTCCACCATCACGAGACCCCTGCCCCTGGTTGGAGACACCATCCAGGTTAACACCGCTGTTCGCCGCTGAAGCCCGCTCGAGCTTTTCAACTTTATCAGCCAGAGCTTTCTGACCAACTGCAAAACCCTGCATGATGTTGATCAGTTCGCTCATCTTGTCTTTCAGCTCGAGGATATCGGCGTTTGGGAGTTCCATGAGTCTGGGTGTATTTCTTCTGGTGAAATATCTGTGAGGTCGAGTTGAGTGCAAGGGTACAGTTCTACGAGCACGAGCAATGGTTCCTGAAACAGACAAGCACGTTAGAACCCGACACCTGCAAAACAGCAAACAGGTTAATATGCATGAATGCAACGTCCCTCCATATGAGGAACACTTTGTCTCTTGATTTTGGTTTCATCGAGACAAATAATATTTCATCAATAACATTCTGGCATCCGAATGTCTCTCAACCAGATTCTCAATCCATAATATTCCCCATATGGCTAGACTCAGGTTTGATGCAGATGAATGCAAGATGTGATGATGCAGATGTATGAGTGCACTGGGCCATCCTCCAAGTCCTCTGATCATTTGCACTGAATCTGGATTCTGAACTGATCATAAACATCTGAGGAATAAACAACCACAATTCTGACCCACGGGTTCCGAAATAAACGGAAGACAGATACATCATCATCATCATCATCAGTCTCTGAGCAGACACATCACCACCATCTGAATCGGCCCGGGGAATCCTGAAATAAACGGATCCCCACTGATAAATATCTCGGCCCGGGGAATCCTGAAATAAACGGATCCCCGCTGATAAATCACGGACAACACTCCGGCGTCACAGCGATAATAACCATAAATCCGACTTATAAATAGGTCTCTGAATCACAGAACCAAAAGTCACCATCTGAGTCCATCTGATTATGCATCTGAATGAATCACCCTCCCCTCACAGGTAATTTCTAATCGGGTCACCCTAAGGCGGATAATAGTCTCGACAATCGGGCGGAGATACTCAATGGGTTTGCCCTTTCGGGTGTGCCATTGTAGCTCTCTTAAAATCGTCTGAACCAAAGATCCGGGAATGATCGGTCACCAGAGTCAATAGCTCAGAAGCAGTAACTAAGCCACCGTGAAATGTTCCACAATGGAAAGCACTATCGACTGAACCTCGTCCGGCTTGTGGTATGTCACGTCGCAACATCATGCCCAACCGACATGTGAGGTACGCGAGACCCACACTAATCCTAGGTGTACACTCGGGCCTGGGTTTTAGCCCCACTCAGAACACCCACCCCAAACAACAGAACCACCTGCAGAGGAAGATGGCAACATGACAGTAATGATGCATGCACATATTTAATGCAAATATAAACAAGGGTTAGTATAATAAATGCAATAAATAAACAACACAAGCAACCAAACCCATCCTAAAGCGCTAGGAGAGACTCGCTTAGGGACCATGGACCAGCATAGGTCAACATGTTAGGAGTCCCCAGCAGAGTCGCCAGCTGTCGCATCCTGCGAAAAATCAACCGGCGAGCCTAAAAATAAAAACACACAGAGCCGCCACTAAACGTTATTTATCCCAAGACAGGGAAAGGAAACGCTCAGAAACCTGGAAAGACATGGTCTCGCGACCAGAGAGAAAAGGTTCGGGAGTCGGTTACGCGAGGGGAAGGTATTAGCACCCCTCACGTCCTAGGTACTCCTAGGGATCCACGTCCTAGAATAAAGAAAAGGTTGCTAAACATCACACACACACACGGGGAACGCAGGTGGGGTTAAGAGGAACGAGCTCGATAAGGTATCGCACCTTATGCCTACATATCTTGTCTGGAACAAGAATCAGAGCCACTGTAGTTCGGCTTACGCACGCCAAACAACACAAAACATACAAACAAGCAAGGGTGGCAAACATGGAGCCCGACAACCACTGGATGGAATTACGTCGGCATCCGAACCAAAACACACTCAAAAGGGCAAACGTGGAGCCCGACTGCCAATCACTGGGCTTACGTCAGCATCCGAACCCAAACATATAATCAGATAACAAGTAAACACACGCAAAAAAGAAAAAGGTTGCCCGGAGAGGTCTCGTACGACCCCCTGCCTACATACCCCGTCTGGAACGAGGATCAGGGCGATGTAGTTCCCCTGAAAGGGACTGAATTGCTAACCAGAAACCGGGGAAAGACACACGACTAGGGAGCTGAGACTCGAGCCTAATGTTGTCATGCATCGCTTACCCTAAGTTCAGTTTTCTATCCTACTTGCGTAAGCAAACTAACCTAACCAGGAAAGAAGCTAGCACACAAGCATACAATCATATATCAACATTAAATGAGAACAGGCATCTCAAACAAACATGTCAATCAGATATCCACATAGCACCCACTATAACCAAACAAGGGGGCTCAATCAATCAGGTTTGACTGCCTAAGCAAGTCGTCTGTACAGGCTATGTTTGCTCTTAACCTTGCCATTACGAGGCTAAGGTGAAGCAGATGAAAGGATGAAGTGAGGATCAGACCTCACAGCTCTTATCCCTAACCAGGGAGAGCTGACAAATGAGCATGGGTCCAGAATGGGGGAACCCTCCTATACTCGATGACTCTGACACAACAGATCTTGGGCTTTTGATCTCAATGCTACAACCATGTAATGGGAGCAAGGAGAAGACTCAACTGAATAGTGGGGGACAGGCTGCTTGTCCCTACCTTCCACCAATTGCCTTACTTGAAGGGCTTTTCCTGCTTGGCTTAAAAATAAACATACACAAGCATTGCCTCTTAAGGAGGACTTCAGACAATTTGCCCGGCCCGGTAACAGCCGGGTCTCCAGACTACATGAAGTTTTAAGAAGTTACCTCAATGAAAATTGCTTATGCAAAGCAAAGCAAAGCAATAGTTCACAAGGAACTGAGCAACTAAAGTACCTGGAAACAATCAAACTCAGTCAGTACTCAAGCAGACAAACTGTAAACAACAAACAATTAACCAGTCAAACTATACAACACAAAGCAAGCTCAAGGCTTAAGCCCAAGCTTCAACACCTGCAAAACAATGTTATGTTAGTGTACAAACATCCACAACATCAATTAAAATGGATTTGGACCATTATCCATGTGCATTGCTTTTTAATCCTGAAAAATCAAGCAAACATTAGCAACTAGACCACTAGGCCAAGCCTAGGGTCCAAAAGCAAGAAAAAAATTTAAACAGCAAGGTATTCATCAACCAATCTCAAATTAACATCAAACAAGAGCAAACATCATTGGTCTCATGTTTATATCATCCATCATGTTCAATTCATGCACAAAACAATCCCTATTGGTCCATATGGAGCATCAAACACACAAACAGAAGTATTGCATTCAAAACCACGTCAAAACACATCCAAAAATTCTCAAATTAATTACACCTAAACAGGGATCAATCAAGGTCTACCATGTCAAATTTGAGCTTAATTGGGCAACTGGAACCATGTCAATGAAAATCAACAAAAACAGACACAATTTCATGCTTCAATTCACACCATCAATGCATACATCCACATCAAAAATTCATATCTCATTGAAAACAAAAAAGAAATGGATGAGACCAAAACAGGGAGGTCCTATCATGTGTCTATTACAAGCATGTCAAATTTCATGATTATCCAGTACCACATGAGCATTTCCCAATCATTCTACCAACCTATGTCACATGAGCTTGCATAAATGATCACCAGAGATGAAAAATAGCAATCAATTTGAAAATGCCACATAAAATTCCACAAAAATTCACATAGCATCTTGACATGTTAATCAACCATCATGCAAAATTTCACATTAATCCAACAAGTATAGGTCACTCAAAAAAATCCAGCAAGTTGACATAATGAGGTGTGACACAAATTGTCACACCTAAGTTCCAGAATTTGCTGCTCATTGACCAGGTATCAAAAATTCATGAAATTTATATGGAAATAAACATCATCCAGTCAAGAATCATCACAAAAATTTTCAAGAATTTATTTAACACTATGAGCATTTCATGAACCAAATGGTAAAATGTATCAATTATGAACATGTGTGAACAAACCCTAAGAAAAATGATTTTTCTACCGAGCACAACTTTGACCAATAGGTCAAAAAAATCCTACACAAGTCAACAAAGTCATAGAAAAAATCCTCACAATTTTCTGAATTTTTTACTATTTTTTATGAATTTTTTAAGGTCATGGTAATTTTTTAAGAATTAAATGAATTAATTAAAAATCACAGTGGCAGTATTGTAAATAAAACAGGCGCGGGAGGGAAACCTCCAGTTTGAATTTTCAAATGATTTTTCGGATCAAACACCCCTATTTGCCCAGAAAATTCGTCTTCTCCACTCAACCACTCAAGAACACTCAAATTTCAAAACATCACCAAAATGGACAAGCGAATAACCACTCGAACCGTCTCACCAAGCACATTCCAAATATCAACTCAATTTGTCCTAATTGTTCCTATATCAACCGAATCGAATCACTTAGGGTTTGTGTTCATAACTTCAAACTTAGATTTCTCAAGCTACAGTTAATCATTTGCAAAACTAATTACATCACCATGATCTACATAGCAAGCTCTATAAAACGCATATGAACATCGAGCAAAACATGATAATCGAATTTCTTTCAAACCTGGAATGGCCGTGTATGTTCGTGCAGCTTCGAGCCTCACTTCCACAAAACAGATGAAGAAAAGCTATGGTGAAGACGATTGATGCATCCAAATCCACGTGCCTCGGCTTCTATCGCTCAAAATCCGATTTCACCATTGATGGAGCTTCTTGGAACAGCCATGATTCGAAGCTTGATTGATGATGAGAAGCAAAAACAGTCCTAGCACATGATGATACAAGTTCAAAGCAAAAAGAATTTCGAGATTTGGTTCAAGATTGAGGAAGATTGAAGGATTTGAGGGTTTAGTGTTCTTGATGAAAATTGAGAGAATGTGAGAGGTTTTTGATCTGAATTTTTGGTGAATGATTTTCTGTTATGATTAGGAAGTGTTTTAGAATTTATATGGATGCTTAATCCTCCACTAATCCACTTAATTAACCAAATTAGCATGTTAAGTGAAATTGGTTATTTTGCAAATAAGGGCAAAAATGTAATTTCCATGTACAGCTCATTGCCAGCTGTTTTGACAGCTCATGCAAACTCCAAATGTCATATGTGAACCATAGAAACTTGTCCCATGCTCATTGGTGTTGTATTTCTCAAATTCACATATGTGTGGTAATTGTCCAATTTTCCCCATTTCACTTTTCAAGCCAAATCTCAATTTAAAAGGCCTAGGCATGAAATGAATATTCAAACACACTCCAAATGCCATTCCTGAGGTGTTGGAAAAAGTCCCATTCAAAAATTCCAATTATTTTGACATTTGGACAATTTTGCCCCTGGTCCAATTCAGCTGTCCAGTTGAAAAGTGACTTTTTGCCTTGGCCATTTTTGGGAAAATCCAATGATGCACCCTCAAAGTACATGTCAAATGGAGTTTGTGCATATAAAGAACTTGCAATTTGGACAAAGTATGTGGTAGTTATGGCCTCTTGATTACGGGTCTTTTCTGAAATTCACTGAGCCATATTTTGCAAACCACACATTGGATTTTCAAGTTCTTGGACTTTTTGGAAAGGTGAGAACAAGATCTACAACTTTCATGTTGAACAATTTTTCATTTGAAGCTTCCTTGGACATCTGTTTTTGAGGTCAAAAACTTTCCATTTTTGGAAACTTCAGTTACAGGTCAATTGCTATTTTTGGCAGTTTTTGTCCTGACCTGATTTTCTTCATTCTCAAGCTTTGCAATGTCATTTAACACTTAATCCAACATGAATGAAGTGTCTTCAACTCATTTTCACCTCCAAATCCATCAGATCATGTACAGTTGACCACAGTTGACTTTTCCATCTGATAGATGAATTTGGCAATGCATTGATCAATTTAAGCCCCAATCTCCAACTGAAATGGCTCAAGGGTGACACCCTAGCCTCAATAAGCACAATATAATCACAAAATGAACCCCATAACCATCACAGACCTCATCTCCTGATCCAGCCCTGATTGGCCCAATGCAACTGATTAGGGTTGACCAGTGGTCAAAACCCTAATCTCAAGGAATCTTCTTCAATCTTCTGATGACACCCAATCATGATGATGATGATGTATCATTGCAAACAAGATGAAGACCAATACCCTTGGAGAATCATGAAACCCTAATTCACAGCCCAATCCTCAGATGGCCATGATCAGTCAATAAACCCTAGGCTTGCACCTTTGAACTTCCTCATCTCCTGATCAAGACTTGGGAAGATGGCTTGCACTATGTAACCACATGCTATGCAATATGAGATGCCTAATGTCCTAAAATGATATGCAAATATGTTAATGCTAGTCCCAAGAGAGGAGGGCAAATTTTGAGGTGTTACATTGCCCAAAACAAGCTCATCTCACAACAAGTGGAACTCTTAACGCAACAAATTAAAGAGTTAAGAGAACCGTCAAAAGCTAAACAAATAGCTTGTTGTGAACTTTGTAAAGGTGAACATGACACCGGATTTTGTCCACCTCCCGGTTTTGACGAAGTAAACTACATGGCCAATCAACGGGACTATCAACCGAGACAACAACAACAACAACAACAACAACAACCTTATCAACCGCACACTCAAAATCAACAACAATTCCAAGGGAACCAAGGGTTCCAACCTAGAAGCAACTATTATCATAACCAAGGTTATGGAGGTGGTTCTTCTAGCCGTCAAAACCCTCCCCAAAATCCTTATCAACCTCAATCTCAACAACCGCCGGTCGTAACTTCTAAATTGGAAGAGACATTGACGCAATTCATGCAAATGTCAATGGCTAACCAAAAGAGCAATGACGCGGCCATAAAAAATCTCGAGACTCAAGTTGGGCAACTTGCTAAGCAACTCGCGGAACAACAAACCGGTCCTTCCTTTTCGGCAAACACGCAAACAAATCCTAATGCACATTGTAAGGCGATCATGACGAGAAGTGGGAGGGAGTTGGGTAGTGAGAATAAAAAAAGAGTCGAGAGTGAACAAAGAGAGGAAGAGAAAGAAATTGAGGAGGAAATATTGGAGGAAAATGTTGATGGTGAAGTAGGAGAGTGGAGTGAGGGTGAAGAAGTTGAAAAGAATAAAAATAATGGTGAAGTTGAAAAGAAAAAAGTGTGGAGATTGAGAAAAATACAAGTGATGAGGTAATAAGGGAGGTAGTAAAAAAGCCTAGATGGAAGAGTGCTAGAGTTGCAAAGGGAAAGGAGGTAGTGAGCGCTACTCCAATCCAAAACCTTCCTTATCCTCATGCCCCGTCCAAAAGGGAGAATGAACGGCATTACGCCCGGTTCATGGATATTTTTAAACAGTTGCAAATCAACATTCCGTTTGCCGAAGCCTTGGAGCAAATGCCCAAGTATGCCAAATTCATGAAGGACATACTAACAAAAAAGCGGAGGTATACGGAACCGGAGACCATCGTCCTTGATGCGAGCTGTAGTGCCATTATTCAAAGGACGCTTCCTAAGAAAGAGGTTGATCCGGGAAGAGTTACATTGCCGGTTAAAATTGGTGACGTCTATGTCGGGAAAGGACTTATTGACTTGGGGTCAAGCATTAATCTTATACCTTTGTCAATTATCAAGAGACTTGGCAACATTGAGATTAAGTCCATCCGAATGACGTTGCAATTGGCGGATAAGTCGACGACCCATCCTCATGGCGTAGCCCAAGATGTTTTGGTGAAGGTCGACAAATTCTTTTTCCCGGTCGATTTTATTGTTATTGATATGGAGGAAGATGATGATGCTCCGCTCATCTTGGGCCGACCGTTCATGAAGACCGCGCGAATGATGATAGATGTTGATGACGGTTTAATGAAGGTGAGAGTTCAAAATGAGGAAGTTACATTCGATCTATTCGAGGCAATGAAGCATTCAAAAGATAGAAATGATAGCTTTCGCATCGATGTGATCGAAGACGCTATTATGGAGGTTTCAAAGCATATTCATGAGATATCTCCTATGGAGTTAGCTCTTGACGACTCATTGGAGGTTTTCACTGTTGAAGAAGAGCTAGCTCTTGAGGAATGCTTAAAGGAACTTGATAGTTTAGACGACCTACAACCATGGGAAGTAGAGGAGGAAAACTTGAAAAAGGAGGTTATTGACGAAAAAGCGCCAACTGAATTGAAAGTGCTACCCTCTACTTTGAAATATGTATTCCTAGATGAGACCGAGGCAAAGCCGGTCATCATAAGCAACCTTTTGACAAATGAAGAAGAAGCCCGTCTAATCATTGTGCTAAAAACAAATCAAGAAGCCATGGGTTGGACTCTTTCCGATCTAAAAGGAATTAGTCCATCCTATTGTATGCACAAGATTTTGATGGAGGAGGATTTTAAGCCGGTGGCCCAACCACAACGCCGCTTAAATCCTACCATGAAGGAGGTTGTTCGAAAGGAAGTGGTAAAGCTATTGGATGCGGGAATGATTTACCCGATCTCGGATAGTCCGTGGGTTAGTCCTGTGCACGTTGTTCCGAAGAAGGGGGGGATTACCGTAATCCGGAATGACAAGGATGAATTGATCCCCACTAAAGTTGCAACGGGGTGGAGAATGTGTATTGATTATAGGCGGTTGAATACCGCGACTCGAAAGGACCATTTTCCACTCCCATTTATGGATCAAATGCTCGAAAGACTATCGGGCCAACAATACTATTGTTTTTTGGACGGCTACTCCGGGTACAACCAAATTGCGGTTGACCCGGCCGATCATGAGAAGACGACTTTCACGTGTCCGTTTGGAGTGTTCGCATACCGAAAAATGCCCTTTGGGCTGTGCAATGCACCGGCGACTTTCCAACGATGTGTGCAAGCCATTTTTGCTGATCTGATAGAGAAAACAATGGAAGTCTTCATGGATGACTTCTCGGTATTTGGTGGGTCTTTTAGTCAATGCTTGGTGAACTTGAAAACGGTGTTGGAGAGATGTGTGAAGACCAATTTGGTGCTTAATTGGGAGAAGTGTCACTTCATGGTGACCGAGGGGATCGTGCTAGGCCACAAAGTCTCTAGAAGGGGGCTTGAAGTGGATAGAGCTAAGGTTGAAGTGATAGAAAAATTACCTCCTCCGGTGAATGTGAAGGGCATCCGTAGCTTTTTGGGGCACGCCGGGTTCTATCGGCGCTTTATCAAGGACTTCTCAAAGGTGGCTAAGCCTTTGAGCAATTTGCTCGCTAAGGACCAGGTATTTCTCTTGACCGATGATTGTTTGCAAGCTTTCGAAACTTTAAAAGAAAAATTGGTTACCGCTCCAATAATAGTCGCTCCCAATTGGAATGAAAATTTTGAACTAATGTGTGATGCGAGCGACTACGCAGTTGGAGCGGTGCTTGGCCAAAGAAAAGACAAAAATTTTCATGCGATACATTATGCGAGTAAGGTTCTTAACGAGGCTCAAATAAACTATGCCACCACGGAAAAAGAACTACTTGCAATAGTGTATGCGCTAGAAAAGTTTAGGTCTTATCTTATAGGGTCCAAAGTCGTAGTGTATACCGACCACGCGGCGATTAAATATCTGCTAACCAAACCGGATTCGAAGCAAAGGCTCATCCGTTGGATCCTCTTGTTACAAGAATTTGATGTGGAAATAAAAGACAAGAAGGGGTCGGAAAACTTGGTAGCGGATCATTTATCCCGCTTAGTGAATGTGGAGGTTACCGCGTCTGAAAAGGAAATCCGGGAAGAATTTCCTGATGAAAAACTGTTTAAAGTTCAAGTTAGGCCGTGGTTTACAGACTTTGCGAACCACAAGGCTAGTGGTTTTATGCCTTCCGACCTAACTTCGAACCAAAAAAGGAAGTTCCTTTCGGATGCGAAGTATTATGTTTGGGATGACCCATACTTGTTTAAGTTGGGTAGTGATAACCTATTAAGGAGATGCGTTACTGGCGATGAAGCGCAGAGCATCCTTTGGCATTGTCACAACTCGCCTTACGGCGGACACTATAATGGGGGTAGAACGGCCACTAAAATTCTTCAATCGGGATTTTATTGGCCCACTATTTTCAAAGACGCACATACCCATGCGCAAAGTTGTGACAGTTGCCAGAGAAGCGGAGGGATTGGTAAGAGAGATGAGATGCCTCTCCAAAATATCCAAGAAGTCGAAGTATTCGATTGTTGGGGCATAGATTTAGTAGGACCATTCCCAGCCTCTTATGGGAACGAGTACATGCTTGTCGCAGTCGATTATGTCTCTAAGTGGGTTGAGGCGATTGCCTCACCTCGGGCGGATGCGAAAACAGTGATAAATTTTTTGAAGAAAAACATATTTTCCCGTTTCGGAACCCCCCGAGTGTTGATAAGTGACGGAGGGTCACACTTTTGTAATGCACCTTTGGAAACTATTTTAAAACATTACGGTGTATCGCATAGGGTGACGACTCCGTATCACCCACAGGCTAACGGGCAAGCTGAGGTCTCTAATCGTGAGATTAAGAGAATCCTCGAAAAAACCGTGTCTAATTCAAAAAAGGAGTGGTCCCAAAAATTGGACGAAGCATTATGGGCCTACCGTACGGCCTTTAAAGCTCCAATTGGCCTAACTCCCTTTCAATTGGTATTTGGTAAAACTTGCCACTTGCCGGTTGAATTGGAGCACAAAGCCTTGTGGGCCCTAAAATTTTTAAATTTCGAAAATGAGTTGGCCGGTGACAAAAGGAAGGTGCAACTACTTGAGTTGGAAGAGATGCGCAATGCGGCATACCACTCAAGTTGGTTGTACAAGGAAAAGGCAAAAAAGTACCACGACAAGAAGCTCCGAAGCAAAGAATTTGTGCCCGGACAGTTGGTCCTATTGTTCAACTCCCGGTTGAAATTGTTTCCCGGGAAGTTGAAATCAAAATGGTCCGGGCCATTTCGGGTGAAAGAGGTGAAGGAGTACGGGGCTATTGTCATCGAAGACATGGACAAGAAAGATAGTTGGACCGTGAATGGCCAACGATTGAAAGTTTATCTCGGCGGTCATGTGGATCGCGAGAGCTGTGCAATTCCGCTTGATGCTCCTCTGTGAGCATCACACCGTCGAGCTTAGCCGACGTTAAACAAGCGCTAGTTGGGAGGCACCCCAACATTGTAAGTATTTACTGTTTTTTGTGTTGTGTTGTGTTGGGTTTCCTAGTGCTAAAACCTTGCTGCATGAACCTGAAATGCTGCCTTTGAAAAGGCTATTGCTGTCATGCTCGCCTGCTGCTCGCTAGGCGAGGCAGTAGCGAGCTGATTCGCTAGCTGCTCGCTAGGCGAAGCAGCAGCGAGCGCTGCATGACAACACTTATTTAAAATCTCAGCAGGGCACTCATTTTTGCCCTAACACAACTTTGCTGTTTTGCAACCCTGCTGAGAAAATTTTTACAGAGCTCTCCACACTCTCTCATTTGCATCACTCTCACTAACACTCCATCTCTATTCGGTCCATTGCAAACCCTGCTCACTTCATTTCAATCAAATCACGTAACTAAGGTTTGCCCTACTACATTTTATTTTTGTTTGAACTTTATATTTCCAATTTGAATGTCAATTAGGATGAGTTGTGGTATGGGAAACCTTGGGTTTGCATGTGGGATTTTCGGTTTTGCAAATTGGGATTTTAGGTTTTGGAATTGGGGATTTTAGGTTTTGAATGTAAATATGTAATCCCCAATAGCATAGAACGGTTATTTAATTGATAAATCATTAGGTTCTGATGTTGGAACCATTAGAGTATGGGTTTTGGGAAATATTCTTTGAACATGCTGAAAACCCCCAAAACCCATAAGGTTCGCTAGCACTCGCTAGGCGACCCTGGGGCGAGCGTTCGCTGCCACTTCGCTAGGCGAAACAGCAGCGAGCATGACAGTCTTTTGAAAAATGGTTTTGCTGTCTAATCTGTTTGGTGTGTGCTGTTTCCTTTTATATTTTGCAGATGGAATCAAGGTCTGGAGCGTCAAAGAAAAGAAAGGGAGCGACTACTTCCCGGACTGTACCTATCCAATTTGATAACGACAAATTTGTCGGCCCGAAGCAGGCCGCAAGGTACATTTCTCTGGAGAAACGGAAAATTCTTCCGGAGAAGCGATTCCTCATCAACCCTCAGGGAACGAACAGAACTTTTGCCGGGTTGATTGACACAAAGAAATGGGATCGGTTGATTAATCCCCTGGAGCATTATGACATAGCAACAATGCGTGAATTTTATGCAAACGCACTGCCTGATGATGACGAGCCCTTTACTTGGGTATCTAAAGTGGCCGGGCGTCCAATTGCATTTGATCGGGATGCTATCAACCGAGTCCTTGGGGAACCGCTCCAGCTGGGAGCTGAAGAGAGGGACACATACCATACTGATTTACGGCTTCACCAGGATGTTGAAGCCATTTCTGCCGCCCTGCTATTACCAGGGAAATCTGTTGAGCTGAACCCATCTGGGGTTCCAATGAGGTATCACAGGGAGGACATGACTCCCATAGCTCAACTGATACTGCTTTTGGTTTTAACAAACATCCAGCCAAAGTCCCACACCTCTACAGTGCCGATCCCAGTGGCACATTTGGTCCATTCTATCCTCACCAACGTCCAGATCGATGTGGCGAGGATCATCGCTAATGAGCTTAAGTCCGTGATCGAGAGCGGGCTAAAGTCGGGGGCTCGTGTGAATTGTCCCTTAGCTTTCCCGTGCTTGATCATGAGTTTGTGCATTCAGGCAAGGGTGAGACTTCCGTCTCGGGGTCAGGTAAGGATCCCGCCACCTATCGATGACCGGTACGTGGCCAAATATTGTAGAGCGAAGAATGCCAGAGGCAGTGCAGCTACAGAGAGTACCCGGGCTTCTGATGGTCCTGGTACTTCTACTTCTGGACTTGATCCCTACCTGAGAGCTGTGTGCGATTACAGTTTTGAATGGATGGCGGCATCCCAGAGAGCCATGTTAGATATGCACGACTCTATGCAGCGGTTACAGCTGCAGGGGAGTGGTGCTCATGCCTTGATGACGCGTGAGCAGTTTCTGCTTAACGCCAACTGGCCTGTGGACAGGCCTGTGTATGGTGAGGGGGTGGGCGCTGGTGCGTCTTCAGGTGTTGCTGCTGATGATGATGATGATGCTGAGGATGATGAGGCTACCGGTTCTGAAGCCGGTAGCGAAGAGGATTCTGAGCCCTTAGAGGGTTAAGTTTTTGTATTTTTCATTTTTATGTTTATTTCTATTGTAGTTTCGGATTCTGTATTTTGAGTTTGGTTTTGTACTGTTGGGGTGTTTTGTCCCCCATGAACAATTTAAATTTTCAGTAATGTTATTTATTTATGTTTTTAATTTTGTTTGTTTAATAAATTTTTGGTTGGTTAAGTGGCAAACCTTCTAGATTGGTTGCTCCTCAAAGAAGTACCCAATGAAGGTGCATCCGAGCTTGGATGGCAATGATAAGAATAAACAAGTGAATGAGGCTAAGGTACATGGTTACCTTCGGCTAGAATGATAGAATGCATTAGGAACTTTACTCTTTTTGGTAAATTGAATATTGTCTTTTTGCAACATAATTGAATGAATGTTTCATCTAGAACTTAAAACCACAAATTGTGAGGAAACCTCCATTGTACACTTAAATGCTGGATTCTAATAACTTTTGTTGATTCATTTGATTCATGCTTTGTCTTTTATTATTGTGAATATGTGGAAGCAATTAGAAATGATCAAGGCACTTGTTTTTTATCGAGCACAACTACATCCAAAAACAACTTACCTGTGAGCAGAGAGAGTATTTGTTAACCCCGTTGAGCTTAAACAGTTGAATCTCAGCTTGAAATAAAGCGAGATTTCAAAAATCTTTTTTTTACAACCCGGAAAATCTTGATTATTGTTCTTTTGTCGTAAAAAGTTACGAGCATTCACTTAGGGTGAGTAAGAAATAAGTTGGGGAGAATCGGTAAGTACCACAACTCTTGAAAAAAATAAAAGAAAAACCGAGCAAGCATTGAAAATAAAAATATAGAAAAGAAACATCTGTTTTGTAAATATGATGTGAAAGAAAAGAACAAAAATAGAAAGAATGAAAATGAATGCTTGCTTGGAAGAAAAATAGTGAAAAATAAAAATTGAGTTGTGGAATATGAGTTGTGAAGGTTTCAAATAAGAAACAAATGAAACAAAGTCGAGATGTGTGAATAATATACTGTGAATGTCTCTTTTGCATCGGCACTTTCGTTTCAATGGCCTTAGAAATGACCCTTGTTTGTTAACCTAACCAAGCTTCAACCGAAAAGCCCTTAGTGATCTTTATGCTTCCACATTACCATTTATGATTGTTAGACATTGTATGAATCTATTTGATTTCTTCATTGTTTGTTAGAGAGTGAGATTATTCCCGCGGTTGCAAACGCGTAAATTCTTCATTCGTTATTCGAAGAGGAGAGATAGGGTGATTCATTCAGAATAATATTGTTGTAGATAGATAAATATTTCGCATAAGCTATTAAGTTTTAGTTCTTATGTATTATTTTATTCGAACCGTTGGAAACTTGTATATGCTGATTCGCTTGTGTTTGAGCCGTTTTATCCAACTTCGGAGAAACCTTTTTCTTAAGGCAAATCCTCTTGTCCTTCAAGGGGCATACTTTGCTTGAGGACAAGCAAGAATCTAGTTGGGGAGAGTTGTTAGATGCCCAAAAGTGCTTATTTGAGCTATCATATGTGGGCATCTTTCACTCTATTTCCTTGCTAAATTGTCAAAACCACCTTTGTTTTACATGAAATGCATTACATTGATAAACGATCTTGGTACCTTTGATTTGTGTGTTATTGTGCAGGAAGAAGGCATGAAATAATTGAAAATGAAGACACAAGAAAGTTGGCAAAGGAACCAAAGAAAACAAGCATTCATCAGCCTGCTCGCTAGGCGAGCTGCTAGCGAAAAGCTCCAGTAAAATATCAATAAATTCGCTAGGCGAGCTGCTAGCGAAGGTGGTAGCGAGTTCGTTCAGTTTTGGTGAAAAGCGCAGCCAGCACTCACTCGCTAGGCGAGGCTCTAGCGAGTTCCCAGCGAGCATTCCAGTAGCCAAACCTCTCAACCTCGCTGGAGCGAGGGTTGAAGCGTGACCTTCGCTAGGCGAAGGTTCTGTTCGCTAGGCGAACATGACAGTCTGAGTAGGCTGTTTCTCTGGGCGCAGGGGCCTCTGGTGCCTCAATTAGACCCTCGCTAGGCGAGAAATTCTGCTCGCCTAGCGAGCATGACAGCCCAGTACAACTCTATAAGTAGCAAGTGCCACTTTTGAGAGCCATACCTTAGTTTTACCTAATTTTTCCACTTTTGTACTTTCTTAGAGATATTTTACAGCATTGTTCTTGGGAGATTTTATGCCCTAGATTTCATTTCTCTTCATCTTGTAACCATCTTCTACAAAAAGAAGGTGGATTCCCATCCAATCTCGATTATCCGACTTGGATGTTGATCAACCTTCTTCCGAAACTTGCCGACCAAGCTACCATGAAAATGAGTAGCTAAGTCATCCATTTGTCAAGGTTAGATGTAGGTGATTACTAGCTTTGTGTGTAAATGTAAGGATCTTCATGTGTAAACTCTTTAATGGTGAATATATGATGAAAACTGTTTCTATTTAAAACTCTTTGTGTTGGCTTATGATCGAGAGATGTTTACCAACTCTTGACCTAGGTTTTCATCCAATCTTGTTTGTTAGCTAGAGATAGTAATGAATGATTTTGTTCACCATAAGGTTGAACCAAAAAGTTGTCATTTTGATAAATTGTGTTCGAGAGAAACAATGGATCAAAATGGGAAAACTCACAATGTGTGTTCGAGAGAAACATATTGGGAGGACTTTGTGAAATGATTTATCATCTAAAGGAGTTTATATGATTGTTGACCGAACAAATACATGCAAAGTGATCATCGAACCCTAACTTTGGCAATATTTCTCATTTATTCAAACCATAACTTTTACCGCAATTTATTACCTTTTTGTGCAAGATAACGTGACAACCAACCAAAACCTTATTGTTACTTAAGCTAAGATTAATACAACCATCGAACGGCGGTGATATCTTACAATTCCCGTGGATACGATAACAAAAACCCGACACGTAAATTTATAACTAACAGTAGGCACAAAGTTGAGAAACTTTAGCGAGTCCCTTAACATAAAACTTAACGTTTCCCATCATAAACCTTGTAAATATCCCTTCCTTTGTAAATAACATAAATAGATAAACTTAAACATATCAAACAAGCCTTAACATAGTACCCTAGAGTTAGAGAAGGTTCCCATTGAGTATAATGGAGGTGATGGGTGCTAGTACTTTCCCCTCACTTAATCGAATGTCTAACCATAACGTCTTATCTTTACTTTTTAGGGTTTTCTCATTATTTCTAGTGTTCCTTAAGAACGAATAAAGGATGGTGGAGACTCTGTGATTTTTCCCGCCGCGACACATTCATTATATAATCATACATGTAGAACCAAGGACGACATTCAGAAAGAGTGCTTGTTGCATGGAGTAAAAATAAAAACAAAAAATTACAGACATATTTGATTGAGAATCACCACCATTTCTCTTAAGCAATGAAGAAACTCCATGACACAATCAACAACAGCTTGAGCAAATTGGCTTTTCTCCTTCCGTTTTCCAACTTCAACTTCATCTTTTGTTTTTTTCCTAACCTCAAACTCCTTAGCAATGCTACTTAAATCCTTCACAGCCTCTTAGAAATTGCATCCACTTAAATTTCTGGATTCATCTGATGTGTTATAATAATAATAATAATAATAATAATAATAATAATAACTTTACCTTTTTTGTTGACAAAAAAAAATATGACCATTGTCTAAGATAAAATATATTCTAATATATTATAAAAGTATTTTATAAAGTAAACAACATATCAAAGTAAGATATCAAATATGATATAATTTATAGAAGACGCTTTTATATTTAATAATATTATTTGAATATTTAAAATTAATTATGCATATATTGTATAAAAATATAACATTTATAATTATAGATTTAATGTCGTATTACTAATTAAAAAAAATTATAAATAATGAGTTAAGTTGAATAAACAATCTCTATATATAATTTAATAAATTCACATAGTCAATTTAAAAAGACTTTATCTTTATTGCAAGTCAATATATACATATTAATATATATTAAAATAATATTATAAAGACTTACATTAAAGATAAAGTCTTTTTTAATTAACCATGTCTGAATTATTTAATTATAAATAGAGAGTTTTTGTTCAACCTAAAGTATTGTCCACTCGAATCAAACACAACATATACACCAAGAGCAAAACAGTATTTACATAAAGAAAGAAATATGGCAAAAAGTGAGATGAAAAATGTTGTTATGATGATTATCACAATGATTATGTTGGTTTCTGCTGAAGCTAATCATTCTCTTCCACCTCAAGCTACAGAAAATGGAATCGATGACATTACTTGTCTTGTCAAATGTGGTTTAGAATGTGCACCTAAGTTGGGAAATAAAATCAAATATGGAATGTGTATGGCTCTATGTGAATTGTTATGCAGTAAACATCCATCGCAAGATGCATATGTTTGTACTAGAAGCTGTACTTACTCCAAACTCAATAATATTAATACCGGTATGCTCTTAGTTTACCTTTTCATTCTTATAATTGATATATTTGATTTTAATATAATAGTATGGAAGAGAGTTATTGATATTAAATTCATCTTATAAAATACTAGTAGTATTGAATTTATTAATTATATCTCATACATATTTTTTATATTTTATTTTTTCAGATGCTCGTGATGTCAACGGAATCGTCGATTCATGTTTGAAAACTTGTTAGAATATATGTAACAGTCAATAAATCAAAAAGTATGAATTTTGTCTATCGACTTTGTGACTTTGTCAATGCAATCGTTAATTCGTATTTAAAAGTTTATATTGGAATAATATGTAGCAATCAATAAATTAAACTCTTCACTTTTACATTTTTTTAATTCTTTATTTTCATGTAACAAGTTAATTCTTTTAATTTTTTTTTAATGATTCAGTCATTTAAGTTGTTAAATGCATGTATCGTTATTATTTTTAACAGAGTAAATGTGATAATTATAGATGTAATTATTTTTAGTGGTAAAAAATGATAAAATATAATAAAAAAACATAACAGACACATATTTTAAACGTTTAAAATGTAAACAAATATTTAAATTATTATAAAAATAACTTAAATGAGCACTTTATTATAAAAATAATAATTTAAAGAATCTAATGTAATTTTATCTAAAACTTATAAAAATAAGTCTCATTTTTTTCAATAGTTGAATGATTAATTGTTTATGTGCTCTTACATTCTAATGTTGATTTAATAAGATTAAATGTCATTTTACATTATTTCATAAACAAAATTTAATTTTTCATCAACCCGATAAAAAAAATTAAAAAAAAAAATTATAGATTGACAGTATAAAATATTCTTATATATACGAATGTATATCCTACTAAATCATAAATTTAATTTTTAAAATACTTATATAATATAATAGAATGTTATAATTTTATTGAACTATTCATCTTTAAAAAGATTCCAATGAGTTAAGTTATCAGACTAGTAGAAAATGTGTGCCATTGAAATTCTAATCACTATCAAAAATATTATTTTATTTTTCTTCTCTATCTTTCTGAATATCTTTATTACTTTCTTTATTATCTTCATACTTTCTCTTTGTTAAGATTTTTAAAATAGTTTTAAATTTTTGGTCAAAACTTTCCTATATTTTTTTTGTCTAATATTCCTTTTTTATTTCAAACAAAAAAATTTAAAAAAATTGTTAACCATTAAGATTTTAGTCACTATTAAAATATTATGAACTTAATTGAAATACACTAACAGTATAAAGATATTTTACACTATCAGTTAATCATAACCATTGATTTGCTAGAGAAGTTTGACTTTCATTATAATTACAGGTAAAATAATACAAACGGGTGATTGTGATATATTGACAGTGTAAAAAAATTTACACTGACAATGTATAACAATTAATCTCAAATATTATTATTTTATTTCTATTTCTCATTTAATTCTGTATTAAGTTTTATTTCTTCTCAACTTTTTACACTCTTTTTATTAGCTTCTTATTCAATATAATATATTTTTGGATTAAATAATCTTTTAATTTATGTAAATTAGTGAATGTTTATTTTGATTTTTATATATTTTTTGTCTGAATTCTTATATGTCATTTTTGTTTGATTTTAATCCCTAAAGATAAAATACGTAGAAAAATCTGAAGAAAATCTACGGTTTTTCTTGCATATTTTAACTTTAAGGATTAAAATAAAAGAAAAATTACAAAGACCAAAATCATAAATTCATTAATTTATATGACTAACATACTATTTTAACCTTTAATTTCTAAAAAAATGATTTTTTTTTCTAAATCTTAAACTTTGTCATCATATATTTAAAAGAGAAAAGAATAAGGTTTATCTATTCTCTCCTTTTTTTCTTTCATATTATGCATGCCCAAATTTTAAAAACTTTCTAGAAATATTTTTTTCTAAAATTGAAAATAATACTAGAATAGTCTTTCCTATAATTTACTCTTATATTAAAAATATCTTAGTCTATAGAATTGACACCGCCTTTGAAGATTTTCAAGTCAAAAATATTTGAAAAGAGATAGTGAGTGTGGAAAAAATCTAAAAGAAGTTGGACATCTAAGAAAGATGAGAGGGATAGGTTAGAGAGTGTGAAAAAAGACATGTTGAGTTGGTACTATTGGAAGAAACCATTTAGAGATCGAGAAAAGAGGTTTTCATTGAAGCAGTTTCTCATGCAGTGTTAAACTACATTATGAGTTGCTATAAAATTTCTGATGACATATGTCATGAATATTGAACCATTTTTAGCCAAATTCCAATGGAGTCTAAGGATAAGAAAAGAAAGATGCATTGAATGCCCTGGGGATCAGTTATCAGAATATATTTAAAATGGGGAATGGGATTCAAAGGTTTAAAGAATTCAACAAGGCAATCACTACGCCAAAAAAGACTTTTAACAGCGCATCTTAGACAGCGCTTTTAAAAGAAAGCGCTGTCTAATGTTAAAATTAAAATAAAACACGGAAAATCTTCCCAAAAAATAATGAAAGCGCTGTCTAAGGGGGGGTCTTAGACAGCGCTTGCTAAAAGCGCTGTCTAAGACCCCCCCTTAGACAGCGCTTTTAGAAAGCGCTTTTTAATATAGACCTTAGACAGCGCTTTTGATAAAGCGCTGTCTAAAGTCTTTAAATTAAAAAAAAAATTAAAAACCAAAAGCGCTGTCTAAGGTGGGGTTTAGAAAGCGCTTTTGGAAAGCGCTGTCTAAGGCATACCTTAGAAAGCGCTTTCCACAAAAGCGCTGTCTAAGGTCTAATAAAAATAAAATTTCAGACCTTAGCGCTTTCGTTCTCTGTTCATTTGTTTTCCCTCTTCTTCACTCACGCAGCCGTAACCTTCTTCTCCTCAGTCTCCAACAGCCATAACCTTCTTCTCCAAAACACGACATCACGCATATCACCCTATTTTCCTTCAACTTCCGAAAACCCTAGTTTCCGCCTTCAAGGGTCCCTCCGCCGTCACCCAAACAATCGACCGCCGCACTCGCCTCTCACCTCCGAACCTCCACCGTTTCCGCCACCGCACTCCTCATCTCAACAATCTCAACCGTGCTGATATTCCCAAAATTTTTTGTGTGTACTGTATTCTTGATTTTTTTTACACTGTTCCTGTTTTACCTGCAATGTTCCATTGCTTACTGTATCATTTAATATCATTATATATTGTTCAGGCCAACGCCAAGGCAAAGTTTGACGAAACTGTTGAAGCACATATAAAACCGGGCATCGATTCCAAGCGAACAGAACTGGTATGTTTCAAGATACTTCTTTTTCTTTTTTATTGTTTTTCTTGTGTTTGTGTGTTTTTTCTGAGCTAGGGTGATTCTATGAGTACCATGTAAATTTTAAAGCGCATATTCAATGAACAGAACTGGTGTGTTTGACTTGTGGACTTAAGTTCTTTAGGTTTGGCATATTCAATGAACTACATCCTATCTTCATTGATACTCTCAAAACTTGAGAGTCATATGCCCTTTGAAGACTAAATTGTGTTAGGAGAGTTAGATTAGTAGTCAAAACAGTTAGGAAAATGTGTTATGAAAAATGTTAGTTAATAAGCTGTTAGTAATTAGAGGTGACATGAGTTAGAAGTCCATTGATCATGTTAGTTGAGGTTAGTATGGAAGTTAGAAATCATTATTGTGTTGATGGACGTTGCAATGATATGCTAAAGTTAATCATGCTTTGAAATCAATTTGAATGTTCATTGAAACTACTATGGAATATGGTTGGTTTATTGATTTTGAATGTTCATGTTTCCTTAGTGATTATACTTGAAGATTGAATAGGTAGTTTTTTTTCTTTTTAACTGTGAAAGTGTTGTTCATCTCACTTTCATTCTAAAGGAACAAGATTTCTCCCATAAAATGATTGAACGAACTCTAATATAGTTATAGGTATAGTTATAGGTATAGTTATAGGTATATTGTAATAGAAAAAGTTTGATTCTTGTAATATAAAAAATGAAAGTGATGAGGTAATTAAAGTTGGTATATTGGCGTATCGGATACGTTATTGAAGTTTATATTAACATTGGTTATGTATAGGTTTTTGAAGTTTAAAATGAATTAAAGCTTATAATTGTTAGGATATTCAAAGATACTACCTTAGTTATGTATTTTCGTCTAGATTAATTGTTTACTTTAATAAGTAGGAAAACCATGGATAAAACATGGATCTGTGCCGATCGAATGACCAAAGAGTACGAGAGTGGGGTTTTGGAATTCGTTAAGTATGCTGTTCAACACGCTGAAAACCCCAGACGAATGCATTGTCCTTGCTTGCGTTGTTGTTATATTGGTAAGGTTGACGCACATGGATTGAAATCGCATTTGCTGAGGCATGGAATTGATCAAAGTTATCAGTGTTGGATATTTCATGGTGAGAAAATTAACAAGAATGTTGAATCGAGTGGAAAAAGTAATACGACCTATGCTTCATACGACAAAGACACGGAAACATACGATTGTGATCGAGTTGAAGAGATTGTAGAAGCACTGGAAGAAGATCTTCATGATTGTCCTGAAATGTTTGAGAGGATGGTAAGCGATGCAGAGAAACCGTTGTACAAAGGTTGCACTAAATTCTCAAGACTTTCTGCGGTATTAAAGTTGTACAACTTAAAGGCGGGCAATGGATGGTCGGATAAAAGTTTCACAGAGTTGTTGGCCCTTATGAGAGAAATGCTACCGGATGATAATGTTCTTCCTAATCGAACCTATGAGGCAAAAAAAATGTTGTGCTCTATTGGCATGAGCTATGATAAGATACATGCTTGTCCTAACGATTGCATTTTGTTTCGTAACGAATATGCAATGTTAACTGAGTGCCCTAAATGCGGTTTGTCTCGATATAAGAAAAGATTATCTCCCGCAAAAGTCTTATGGTATTTTCCGATAATTCCGAGATTTAGGCGCATGTTTCGTAGTGAAACCGATGCAAGACATCTTACTTGGCATGCAGATGAAAGAATTATTGATGGAATGTATCGCCATCCGGCTGATTCACCACAGTGGTCGAAGATTGATAATGATTATCCTGAGTTTGGATTAGAAGCAAGAAACCTTCGATTGACATTATCTACTGATGGAATGAACCCACATGGTCTTCAAAGTATCTCACATACCACATGGCCTGTGATTCTGATGATTTATAACCTACCTCCGTGGCTATGTATGAAGCGTAAGTACATGATGTTATCTATGTTAATCTCTGGGCCTAAACAACCAGGGAATGACATAGACGTATACTTGACACCTCTGATCGAAGATTTAAAGATTTTGTGGGAGAACGGTGTGGAGGTTTATGATGGATATAGGAAAGAAAGTTTCAATTTGAGGGCGATGTTGTTTGGCACAATTAATGATTTTCCAGCATACGGGAATCTATCTGGGTATAGCATTAAAGGTCAACGTGCGTGTCCTGTTTGTGAAGACGGAACCGATACGATTCGATTGGAACTTTGCCAGAAGAATGTGTTTCTCGGTCATCGTAGATTCTTACATTCTAAACATCACTACCGTGGGTGGAGAAAAGCATTCAATGGAGACACCGAACATCGTAGAGCTCCACCCGCATTGTCAGGTGAACAAGTTTTTGAAAAGGTGAAAGATGTGCGTACTGAGTTTGGCAAGCCTTTTGCACATAAGATTGTGAAAGGTGGGTGGAAGAAAAGGTCGATATTTTTTGAATTGCCATATTGGAAGTCTTTGTACGTGAGACATTTTCTCGATGTTATGCATATTGAAAAAAACGTATTTGAAAGTGTTATCGGTACATTACTCAATATAAAAGGCAAGTCTAAGGATGGCCTTAAAGCAAGGGAGGACATGTTAAAAATGGGAATGAGAACTGAATTAGCACCCGTGAAGAAAGGAAGACGAACATATCTACCACCTGCTGCTTTTACTTTATCTAGAAAGGAGAAAAAAATTTTGTGTAAGTCTCTGAGTGAAGTTAAGGTTCCAGAAGGATACTCATCTGATATCAGAAGACTTGTTTCTATGAAAGACCTCAAGTTGAAGAATTTGAAGACACATGATTGCCATGTTATAATGGAACATTTTCTACCGATAGGTATACGTTCTATTTTGCCAGAAAAAGTAAGAAGTGCCATAACTAAATTGTGTTTTTTCTTTAGGTCAATTTGTAGTAAGGTGATCGATCCCGAGATCTTACCAACACTACAAAAAGAGATTGTAATTACCTTGTGTGAGCTTGAAATGTATTTTCCTCCGTCTTTTTTTGACATAATGGTTCATTTAGTTGTTCATCTTGTGAAAGAGACACAGTTGTGTGGACCAGCTTATATGAGATGGATGTACCCTGCTGAACGGTATATGAAAATATTAAAAGGGTACGTGAAATCCCGAAGTCGACCAGAGGGTTGTATTGTTGAACGATACATTGTTGAAGAAGCTGTTGAGTTTTGTACTGAATATTTGTCTAACGTTCAATCGATTGGACTCCCCAGAGCTCAGATTTTCGACAAAATGGAAGGTAAAAAATTAATTGGGAATAAAATTGTGACAATATCAAGGGATGAACGGGATCAAGTTCATTTGTATGTTCTGCACAATAATAATGAGGTTGAGCCATATGTTGAAATGCACAAGGACGTACTCCGAAGGTTAAATCCGAACAGAAATGAAAATTGGATAGTTATAGAGCATAATCAAAGTTTCATACAATGGTTGAAGGATCATATTTATTTGAAGCGCTCTTCAGATCCTTCTTCGGTAACAGAAATGTTGAGATGTTTGGCATATGGTCCAAGTTTGCATGTGTTTTCTCATAGCGCATATTCAATTAATGGATACACATTTTATACCAAAGAACAAGATGATAAGAGTACTATGCAAAATAGTGGTGTCACCGTGCTAGCTGAAGCAATGCATATATCAAGTATGAAGGACTTAAACCCCAAATATGCAAAATTGTCATATTTTGGAGTTATTGAGCACATTTGGGTGTTTGATTACGAGAAGTTTCAGATTCCCATCTTTGGTTGCAAGTGGGTGAATAGTAGTGGCATACGAATGGATAAGTCTGGATTTTTGCAAGTTGATCTTACTAGGGTGGGGTACAAAGATGAACCTTTTATTCTAGCATCTCAAGCTAAACAAGTGTTCTATGTGAATGACCCGAAGAGTACAAAATGGTCTATAGTGCTTTTCTCTAACAAAGTGACTGATGATAGCGGTGTCGATCAATGTGATATTGATGTTGAGAATGAGTCATGCATTAGACGGAATGAGTTGAATAGAAATGATGAAGTTGAGGATCTTATACCGGATGAGTCATATATAAGAAACGATCATAATGAGGGAATTTGGATCAATTCATCCGTACGCATTGCTAAGAAACAAGTGATTAATATTCCAACAAAGAAAAGAAAGAGATGTTAGTGACTTAGGTAAATTATCCATGGTTTCTTTATTTTTTTTTTCATTTGTTTTGATTATAAGTTATATGTGATAATGCATGATTTCATTATATTTTTGTTTTCAATTGCTTTGATTATAAGTTATATCTGATAATGCATGATTTCTTTATTTTTTTGTTTTCAATTGCTTTGATTATAAGTTATATTTGATATTTGATGGTTTCCTTGGTTTATTACAGGTTAGACATGGCTGATGACCAACATGAGGAAGTTAGTAAAGTATCCACGGAAGAAGAAATTCGAAGAGGCATCACAGTAATGCGAAGGGTGGTCCAAGGAAGATCTCGAGGCATCATACTAGATGTCTCTTGGAACAACCAGGGACAACTTATAGAACCTAATGGGCATACCTTAACTAGTTTCATCGGTGCACTAGTAAGGAATGAAATTCCCATTACATGTGATGATTGGAGAAATAAAGAGTTGAAAGAGTCCAAAGAAAAAATTTGGAGTGAGATAAAGGTACAATCATTTGGCCCTTAATTATACGGTATCAATTATGTTTTTTCAATTACCGATACTAACTATCAATCTGTATGTTTTTCTTAGCGATGTTTTAACATCGAAGAAGAAAGAAGAGGGTTTTGTATGAAATTGGCCGGAAAGCTTCTTAGAGGGTTTCAGACATTTTTATCATCCAAGTTCCTTAAGGATGCGGATGGTAATTTTGTGGATGCGGAGCTTCCTAGAAAATATGAAAGTTTGATATCGGCTGAAGAATGGGAAGCTTTCAAATCCAAAAGACAAGACCCGACTTTTCAAAGAATAAGTGCTACAAATCGGGAAAGAGCATCAAGTCCCGCATATCCGTACCGAAAAGGACGTGTCGGATATGGACGCTTAGAACAATCCATGGTAAGTATTTATAAATTGCGAAAACAAATTTGTTCATCATATATTAGTTTTATCTGATCAAATTGTATGACTTAATGTGTAGCTGCAGAAGGAGGAAAGTTCAGAAACATCTCTTCCTGCACATGTTTTGTGGAAGGAAGCCCGTGTGGGCAAATCAGGAGGCTTATTCAGAAGAGGTAATCTCTTTTAGATAGAATGTTCAAAAGAATGTATTATCCTAGGAACACCTTTCTATAAGCCTCTATGGGATATCAACTAAGCTATGCATGAAGAAGAATCTTTAGTGCCAAAAATTTGATGGAAAAAGGAGTGAGATGGAGAATTGGTATTGGGCTAAAAATGAAGATATGGGAGGACTTTTGGCTTTTTAATCAAACAGACTTCAAGGTGAAAATTTGTATGCATGAGGATACAAACTATGTATCAATTTTGATAGATGCATACAATAAACAATGGGATAGAGACTTGATCTATTCTAATTTCAATCAGTTTCAACCACTTTGTGGAGATTATGGACATATAGAAATGATTGTGTTTAATTTGAAGTAATTAAAACCCATCCATTTATGTGGTTTGCTATATAAATCTTTTGTATGTAACACTTTTGTGAGATGGGTTATGTTAATCAAACTAATACTGTCTGAAACAATAACAACGAGGGTGAATTGGTTTGTTTTGATACTTGTAGAATTTTTGTTGATGTTGGATGTTTTTTTAAATTATTATACATGATAGGGTTTGGTTGCTTTAGACCAAACCAACTTTGTTGTCCTTTCAGCTTGTTGAAGAGAACAGATAGGCATAGACCCTACTCTAGCTGAAACATTAGAGGTTAGATGGGGTTTAAAAATGGCTAAACATCTTAACCAGAGCAATGTCACTATTACACCTTCTAGTCACTATTACAAGTAAATTTCACTTTTTGATATATTTGACTGGTAATGTATCTAGTCCATATATGAATTAGATATATTAAGAGTTAAATGTATCAAAAAAGTCAAATTTACTTATAATAGTGACTAGAGAATGCATCTCTGATGCAGAAATGATGGTTAAATGTGTGGACTAAAAAGCTGTCAAGATTTAGTGTCCAGTATGAAAGGATCTCAAGTTATTTATGTTAATCGTAGATTTGATTTTGTAGTTCATAGTTTAGTTAAGTTTTCATAAGTTATTGGTTTTAGAGCTTGGCTGGGGCATATGTCCCAATTAAACAAAACAATAGTGTTGTTTCTCTTTTGGTTTCTGCTTATTAATGAAATCATTTGATGTCAAAAAAATCTTAGTAATGTATTTATTCATCATCATATCAAGTGAAGTTTGGTCTTGAAATTTCAAGTGTCATTGGTGTTAGACGATAGTACCAATCTAGAAGGGGGGTTGAATAGATCAGTATTTAAAATTTAGCGCTATTGAAAATTTATTTTCAAAGGTTGCGAAAGCTCCCTAGATCACAATCGTCTAAACGGTCCGTTAATGGAAATATCAGATATGCGTGAAACCAAATGGAATAACTAAGATCGAGATAATCAACCACTATCTTAATCAATCGTTTAATTACCCCAATCCTTGATATAGTTACCACTAGTGATGAGTTAACACAATAAGAGAATAAGTAAAATATTGATAGACTTGTGTGAGATTAATTTTATCAAACACTTGGTGCGCACTCCATACCAAATCTCAATTTCACTCAAATTGAATGTGCAGAATTTTACTTAGTTGCAATCAAAGTGATTGCACCAATTTATTGAACAGCTTCTATGCACAAAAATTAAGCGAGATTAATTTTACTATTAGTTTCACACAAGACTCAATTTCTGCAGAATTTAAAGAGTTAAGAGAAAGAGAGAATAACATCAGATTTGTTTAGGCAGTTCCCCTTTCGTCTTCGCTTAGGGAACGTCTGCCCCCAATTCTAAATCTAGAATCGAGATATTTATTATTAAGTTGCAAAGTTTATACAAGAGAAGAAATGATCACCACCAACCAACCCCAAGTGCTGTTGCAGATCCTATTCACTTCTCTCCCATTGATTCTAGTTGAACCAAGTCCTTCAAGCATTCCGAACAAACCTCTGGTTGTAGCTACCTTATTGCAAGAACTCCACATTCTCCAAAACTCTAGCTCGGCTGATTTCGATCGGATGTGCGTGAAACCTCCGATTGTAGCTACCTTATTGTAAGAACTCCACGTTCTCCAAAATTCTAGCTCGGCTGACTTCAACCACAAGACGCTTGAACCCTAACCTTCCTTCATAATCCTCTGGTTACCGTTACTTGTTTGAACAAACCCACCGTTCTTTAAAGCTTTCACTCGGCTGAATCTACAAATCAAAGATTAGTGCAAAAAAACCCAAATCTTGGAGGACAAAACCCCAATGGTTTTATTCAAGAAAAACCAACTCAAAGCCTCTACCCAAACTAAGATTACACAATCCTATTTGAATGTTATCACCACAGTAATGCACAATGATCAACAAAAATTATTATGTGTAGTTGTTGAGAAATGCAATGAAGAATGAAGATGAAGAGGACTTTAGTGTATATCTTTCATTTTTCTTGTTAGTTGTTGAAGAAGAGACTCTAGAATATATATATATATATATATATATATATATATATATATATATATATATATATATATATATATAATGCATGGACCAAATAACAGGCATAACATAATTATTTTGTAAAATTACAAAGCAGAAAATTGAGTTCAAACAACGACCACTCGACCTGTTCACACAGGTCACTCGACCTGTTCAGACCCGAGGTAAAACTACTCAAGTGAAGCAGGCGATGAGTCGACTCAAATAGGGGATGAGTCGACTCAAACATGGTTTTTCCATAGTTGAGTCGACCTATGACTCGACCTTTTCAGACCCGTGGCTATATGGTTCAAATAAAAATAGGCAATGAGGTGACTCATTCTGTTTTCCCAAGATTGAGTCGACCTATGACTCGACCTGTTCAGACCTGAGAGTTACGCTCCAAGTCATGAGTCGACTCACAGTTCTTAAACTGTCAAAAATGAGTTTTTGAGATGCATTTTAGTCAATTCAGACCAATCTCTTATGAACCTAAGGTACCAACGATGATCAAGTGCATTATTCACATTCATGATATATGCTCATATATGCATGGACACATTGAACTTATACTTTGAGCATGTTAGAGGATGAATGCATTCTATGATATGATGACACCGTCCAAAGTATACATTATGAGCAACTAAAAAGGTTTGACATCATTAAAATAAGGACTAGGAATCTTTGCCCTCACATACTCCCCCTTTTTGATGATGGCAAACCGTGACACAATCACTTACTTTGATAGACATCCTCCCCCTGATTTTATGCATGCCTTAAAAAGTTCTACTATTATAAATCTGCTAAATCTGCTATTGTGTCTCCATTGCTTCTCCCCCTTTGACAACATAAAAAAGAAACAATGATACGGTCAACGGAAAACAAAGATATTCATAAGCACTTAGTCAATTACTTTGCACCAGATAGACATTAACAACCATGCACATAATATGAAGTCAATGTAAGAATTATAAGCATAAATATTACACGGAGCAAAAGAAAATAAGTAAATAACATTGCCATAATTGTTTAACATAAACTTTAAGATAAATAAGTAAGTACAATAACATGCAAACATAGAGAAATGGAAATGCACTGAATGAATCAATCATTTAAGGTCGTCTCCCCCGTGACAGGTCATTTCTGCCTCTATAACCAGAAGGTTGACGTGAAGGTCTGTCTTCTCCATAGAGGTCAGTGAATTCAATGACGTTCCGGTTAAGCGTATTGAAGGATCCTGAGATAGAGCGATGAGTAGCATCAATTTGTTGCATAACTGTGGAGGCAAATGAATCGAAGTTATCACTGTGGGTTTGGGTCTGATTCCTTAAGTCTGAGAAACGTTCCTCTTGGAGAGAAGAAAAAGATGCAAAGTTGTCACTTTAAATCTGAATCCGATCCTGCAAGGCCGTAAATCTCTCCTCTTGAAGTGTAGAAAATTTTTGCTAATGTATTTGCATGTTTCTCAACATTTCCATCACTTCAGAATTTTCAGATTGAGAAGAAGGTGTAGGCATATAGGATGATCGGTTGCTGGTCCAACCGGTGTGTTGCCATGCTCCCCAATATTGGTTATCAGATGGATTTTGTCCAGGAGTAGCACCTATCCAATCACCGTGGTCAGTGACTTATTGATCATGCTCCATAGGTTGAGAGTCGTCATCATTATTCTCTTCCTCGTCTTCATCATCTTCATTATATTCATCATCATCATCATCATCTTGCAAATGCTGAATATTAGAGCTTGGAACTAGTTTACGGGTCTTGTATATTCACGTTGTAGGATCCCAAGTGTAGCCCATCAAACTTAATGTTTTTTGACAAAACTCTTGATTTGTAGTCACATAGTTATATTGAATTCCTTGAACTGAAACTTTAGCTCTATTTAGGATACTTTGAATAAATGAAGGACAGCAGAGAGCAGTGCCTTGACCTGACTCCTTTAGAGCAAAGATCTTGCTTGCAACGTAGTGCGACCAATTTACTTTCAGCTTGTGTTTCAACACATAAACCAGGTGTACTTCGGCCTTGTCCACTCTGGAGTAAACTCCCTATTTAGGATGGAGAATATTCGTCACAACCCAGTGTAAAATCCTTTCAACAGGCTTCAAATATCTCGTAGTCATATTGGTAGGGAACAAATTACTCTCAATAACATTTACAGAAAATGGTTTCTTCAACATTGAGTTTAAGGCACTCATAAACTCATAGTCTGGGGCAAACACAGTGTCGGTAATCTTGAGATCATTAAGAGACGATAGTAGAGAAATTTCAAACAGAGACTTCCAAACATCATCATACACTTCAATAACCTTATTACCAATATTGCATGCAAACTTATAACCCTCAAATTTTCCAACAACGCCAGTATAAAATAGTTTCACTAAATCTTCATTACACTTAGTGTTACAGTCTAAAAACAAATCAATTCCTTGAAAATTTACCCGCTCAATAATTTCTGGAATGCACATGCGTCCAGTCACTAATAGTGAGTATATGTACTGCTTTACAATAGTTCACTTTTTGAACTTCTTTTCAAAGGTTTCAGCAAGATCATCAGAGAGTAAGGATAAAGCGGTTACCAGAATATTCGATCGAGGTTGTACAGTCCTAGTGTGAGAGGAGGATCCCCTTGTAGTTCTTTTTCCAGAGGTTCTTGAAGCCATTTGAATGTTGTTTGTAAGGAGATTTTAGGGTTTGTGTGAGGAAGATAGTGAGAGAGGGAGGAGAAGAACAAATGATTTTATTATGCAATTGAAAAGAGGTACCTTGAAAAGTGAGTCGACCTGTTATAACGCAGATGAGTTGACTATGGGTAGCAAAGAGTCGACTCATGGGTCGACCAATTGGGACCCGTAATTAATGCAACTATGAAATGGGAAGCGAAGAGTCGACTCGTAGATGTAATGAGTCTAAACATCCATGTTTGAAACCTCAAATGAATGGAATATGGGTAGCAGCGAGTCGACACATGGGTCGACCTGTTGGGACCCAAGGGTAATACAAAGATGGAATTCACAGCAATGAGTCGACCTGTTTACAACGATGAGTCGACTCATAGGTCGACCTGTTGGGACTCGTGTTAATGATTAGAAGCTATAAGACCCCAATTTTGACCCTAAGACCCCTCATGTTATCTCATCATATGCATTAGCATTGGGATCACACCTTGGCATCCTCCTTACCCCTCATTCATTGGGTTTGCATTGGGAGAGATCACCAACCACATTTGATTGAATCATACTTTGTTTTTCATTATTCACTAACCAAAATGTCAAAAAATATGCCAATGTATAGTTTATTTGCTTTTGTAGGAAGTGTGTATGCTCACATATGCTCCATCAAGCTCATATTTAGGGTTTAAGACCCTCAATGAAAGGAGCTCAATCAATAATTAGTTCACATTGACTCTAAGTATCATATATAGATCCCAATGTTCTTAACATGTTATTTTGATCAAGAAATCATCAAGAGTTTGAAGTTTGTTTGCCTTGGAAACCCTAATTCATCTGGGTATCTTGTGTGAGTTCTTCAACAAGTTTCTTCAACAACTCATCAAATATTTCAAGTTATACTTCATATTACATCATCTTATGCATATATGATCCTCCATGAGTCCCAAAAGTCAATAGAATATCAAGCTAGCAAGTTGGTACATGGTGGTTGACTAGAGAAAGTCAACTGATCAAAACTGGGGTTCCCTAGACCCTATCTCCTACACTTTTTTCATATGAAAATGATTCCAAGAGAAACATTACTAGAAATGACATTCCAAACAACTTTAATGTTTAAGTAGGGAGCTGGTTTTGCTTGGAAATTCATTTTTTATGGTGAAAGATTATAGGTCATTTTGTTTGAACCCTAGTTTGGAGGTCAACTTCCCAAGACTGTAACTTGCTCAATTTTTATGATATGAAATCCATTAAAATTTATCAAATTCAATATGCCTACTTAAACTTTTATGTTTGAAGGAAGTTCAAATTCAACTTGCAAATGCATATGCCAAGGAGGAACATTATAGGTCATTTTGGGCCAATGCCATTGAACAAGTGATTTTCCTCAACTTCTAAAATGCATAACTCATTCATGCCAAGTCCAAATAAGGTCAAATATGTGACCAAATTGAATAGGTTTAAAATATATACAACTTTGATGAAAGAACGTTTCTCATTTGAAGTCCATAGAAAAAATTATTCAAGGTGGAAGAAGTGAACATTTGACTTGGGACTTAGAAAATTTTCAAATATGTTTGATTTCCCAAACTTCCACCTCAAAATTCACCATGATCAAAGCTTCAAATGAAAAAGTGTTCAACATGAAAGTTGTTTCCCTTTATCTCACCTTTCCAAAAAGTCCAAAATCATCTTATTTGGCCAAAGTATGAAGGACTTGCACATGGGTGTAATTTAAGGGACCATTTGGATAATTTCAACTTCCATTTTTCATACCCATTTGCATGGACTTCTAACATGATTTCAGCATGATGAACATTGAACTATGGATCAGATTACATCATCTCATAGGCCTAGTGCACGCCCATGCAAGAGAGAAATTCAAATTTTTCCAAAATTGGAAGTGTGCAAATATCAATCCCATATCCTATAAATAGAAGTGCATTGTGATCATAACTTCATTAACACCTTGCCCAAGCTTTACTAGACTGATTCAAACCCCAATTACCATAGAATTTCTAAAGGTTTCTCTTGAAATCGAGCTTGAACTTCATCTTCTGTTTGGAAGTTCAAACTCTAGAAATTCACTTCCCTTTTCATCTCAATTGACTTTTGCAAGCAAGAGGAAGAGAAAGAAATCAAATCCAAATCAAGATCAAGTGGAATTAGATCATCTCGAAGGTAATTTTCCAGAAACTTCTTCTCTTCGATTCTCCCTCAATTATTCACCATTCTTTGTGATTTTTGGTTGTATTAAGTCCTATCAATTTAGGCAAGAAGATTGAGTTGCTTTGAGGTCAAATCAGAGCAACTCAGTTCATGATCCTCAAAATTCAAATCCATGTATCTTTTTATATACTTGGAATTGGACAAAATTGAGGACAGATTCGAACTCCTGAGCATTTTTTCTTTAAATCCATGTCTTGCTTTTTCATTTTGGTGATGGTTGATAGTGTACCAGTCTGGTGAGGTCCACCGGAGAAGAAGACCGGAGCTCTGGCTCCGGTGATGAGTTGTCATGCATCTCAGCCATATGATCCATTTGAATTGTTTTAATCTTGGACGTTGCTTTTGATTACCACGCGTGTGTTTCAGTTGACCAAGGCACATATGGAACACACATTTCACACCATTTGATCTGCCACCTCAATTAATGAGGGAGATCAGATGGTTCTCATTTTTTTTGAATTTCTGATTATTTCATTTAATTGCTTATTTTTAATTAATTCAGATTAATTTCATTATTAATCCAAAAAATATGGGACTTTCACCAAAAAAATTCAAATATTTTCCTCTTTCATTTTCTAAATTAAAATTATTTTTTGGATTAGTTTTGATATTTTTCATGATTTAATTTCTTTTTTTCATATTTATAATTGTTTATAAATACTTATGACTTTTCAAAAAATATGATTTTTTTTGTCTAAGGTCCTTTGACCTTATTTGACATAGGATAAATCTCTTGGCCATTTATTTGGTGTTTTGAAGAGGTTTTAGGTTTTTCATCAAACATAATTTAATTTAAATGTATTTTAATTTGATTTTTAATTGATTAATTGTGTAGAAATAATGTTGAGCCATTTTTATTGACTTGTGAAGTTTGACTTTGTGTTTGGGCCTTGGTCAAGGTTGATTTGACTTTTGTTAGATTAAAATCATTGGATTCAGGGGATTGATGAAATGTATACTTCATCTCGCAAAATGAATGAATGGTTTTAATTTGATAAAATTCCTCCCATGACCAATTTGTGTTTCTCTCATCTCCCCTCCCTCTTCATCTTAAATCCCATTATATCCCATTCCTCTCATTGACCAATGAAATCTCAATATCCAAAGGCTAATTGGTTCATCAATAACTTTGTGTTAGATGAACCAATACAAGTATGGATGAGATTAGGTCCATCCTTTGATCATTTTCTTTGTGTGTGTGGTATGTTTTAGGAGTATGGCTCATTATACCGTGTCTCTAACATGCATTAATATCAAATTTATATTGCCCGATCTCAGATAGTTTTGACTTCTACATAAGTCCAATTACGATTGCTTAACATAGCTCTAAATTTTAACCCAAAAGCATATCATTCTAGTAAGTGAGATTGTAAGTCTCCCCCCTTTCATGGTATTGTATGGAAACTTGACCTTTTTTCCTTCCTTTGGAAGATGTCTTGGTTCAAGGGTCCATGCTTGTGAATAGAGGGTGGAGTGTTCTCCAAAGAATGATTTAATCAATTGAAAATCAAAGCTTCACTAACATCTAATCAACTAACAATTTGACTAACTTTTATTATTATTGCTTTTAATTTCAAGCCATTTACCTTATGCCATTTAAATTCAAGTTATTTACCATTTCACTTGCCATTTACATATCATTTAACTTGTTTATGTTTATGCCATTTTTACGTTGCTGACTTGAGCCATCTATTATGATTGTGTATATTTGTTTGTGTATCTTGTTTGTGCTTGTGGTCTTAGGACCTTAAAATACCTAATAAACAAAAAAAAACCTAAAAAATGTTTGTGTGGACTGTTGGATTTGATCCGAGCCTTGGACTTAGAATTAGGCAGCATTCCTTATGCAAAAGGACTTGGTCAATGCCAACATTTCTGAAACCAAGTTATTGAATTGAGCTTTCATCTGATGCAAGTATTAAGATCCACATGAGTTCATCTGCTACATGGTCTTGATGCAAATGTTACTTTGAACCCGTGTCTAATGCCTTATTCTTAGCCAATCAAGGAGTATGTCATCTAATACATGGAAAGATTAAGAAGAAGGTTGTGAAGTTGCTTGCTTGGATGTGACTATCTTTATTTGATGTCTTTATCTTAATATTGCTACTTGCTTATTGATATTGCTTAATTTAAAGTCCAAAGGAAAAGTGGGTTTCTATATGACATTCTTGTTTGTTGGATTGCATCCCATTGGTCAGATCTTTTCAACTCTTAACTTTTAATTTTTGCTTAGGATTAGTCTCTTCATCTCCTCCCATTTCTTAAATTTCAAATCTCTCCCCCTTTTCAAAATCTTATTTGTTTGTGATTTCTAAACTTATACTTGATTGCAAATTAGAAACCTTGGCCTTATGCCATTGCATTTTTAAACTCGTTTCATAAATCAAACTTGTAAATGAATCTAACCATATTAACTTAAAATTTCAAAAGACAAAAAGAACTAACACTCATGCAAACTCTTTTGGGCCCTTTGTGCCTCTTTTTAAATTTAAATTTTGTTAAAAGCAATCCAGTCATTTTGAAATTGGTACCACGAACTACGAGGTTTTAATCCCAAATTTTTATGTTGGTACGTAGGCATAAGTCCGAAGGTCTTGTCAAACACAAAAATATAATTAATGAATTCTTTTCTCATCCCCACACTCTATTTATTGCGAACATCTTTTATACCAAAAACACATACACACATAGATAAGGGCTCCCTAGGAGTACCTAGGACACTTTGGGTGCTAACACCTTCCCTCTGTGTAACCAACCTCCTTACTTGTAATCTCTGGCATTTTATTAGTTTTGATTTGAAAACTTCTTATCTATGGGTTTTGTTCGTACTTTTCTATTTTCCTTTGGAAACAATAAAAGCGTGGTGACGACTCTGGTTTTATTGACGTTAAGTTTATCCATGGCTTAATGGTCATGAATTTACCGCTACATAAGCCATGTGAAAGAAAAATGCTCCTAATGATAAATGCATGTTAAATATGATACCTAAGCAAGTTCAAGCATAATTCAAGCAAATAAAAGGATCAAATTTAGATCAAACCATAAAATGAACGTCAAGAATTACATAGAACATGTATATACATATATAATTGATCAAGATAGTTCAAATAGATAGGAACGATATTACCTCCAATTATGATAGACGACGAGTGCCCTCACATAGCCTGCACTTATAAATCAAGGAATAGACAAGCATATATATAAAGCAAGCATCATATATAAATTTAAAAGTGATCTGAGATATCGAGAACACCAAGTTCCCTACGGATGTGGAAGAAAGGCTATGTCGCAAGTGGTTTTGTGAAAATATCGGCAAGTTGATTTTTGCTATCAACGTGCTCGAAGATAACATCACCTTTCTCAACATGATCCTAAGGAAGTGATGCCGAATTTCAATATGTTTAGTACGTGAATATAGTATAGGATTTTTGGTTAAATTGATAGCACTTGTGTTGTCACAAAAAATGGGAATACGTTCAAGTTGAACATTGAAGTCGAGTAATTGTTGTTTTAGCCACAAAATTTGAGCACAACAATTACCGGCTGCAACGTATTCCACCTCGGCCGTTGATAAAGCAACTGAAACTTGCTTTTTGTTGTGCCAACTCACTAAGGAATTTGAATAAAAATGATAAGTACCACTAGTGTTTTTCCTATCCGATTTGCAACCGACAAAGTCGGAATCAGAGTAGCCAACCAACGAGTAATCACTTCCCTTAGAAAACCAAATCCCATACTTTTAAGTACCACAGAGGTATCTAAGTATGCGATTAACGACCTTTAAATGTGACTCTTTGGCACATGATTGATACCTAACACACATACATACACTAACATAATATTTGGTCGAGATGCAGTAACATAGAGGAGGGAACCGATCATACCTCTATACCTTTTTATATCTACGACTTTACCACTTTCATCCTGATCCACATTAATCACAGTAGGCATTTGTGTGTCGATTACTTTGGAGTTTTCCATATCGAAGCACTTGAGTAACTTATTGCAATACTTCGCTTGGCTCACAAAAAAAGTCTTGTCTTCAAGTTATTTGATTTGAAGTTCGAGGAAGTAATTTAGCTCCTCCATCATGCTCATTTCAAATTCTCCCTGCATCAACTTAGAGAATTCCTTGACCAAATTTATGTTAGTAGATCCAAAAATAATGTCATCTACATAGACTTGAACTAAAATAGAGTGTTTTCCTTTAAAGTTTAATAAAAAGGGTTGTATCAACCTTCCCTCTTGAAAATCCTTGTTCTAGTAGAAATTTTCTAATGCATTCATACCATGCCCTAGGGGCTTGTTTGAGATTGTACAAAGCACGCTTATGCTTATAAACATAGTTAGGATGCTCATAGTTTTCAAAATTGGGAGGTTGAGATACATAAACCTCTTCATTAATGTAACCGTTTAGGAAAACGCTCTTAACATCCATTTGAAATAATTTGAAATTTTGAGAACAAGCATAGGCAAGCAAAATGCGTATAGCCTCGAGTCGGGCGATCAGAGCATAAGTTTCCTCATAGTCGATGTCTTCCTCTTGGTTATACCCTTGAGCAACAAGACGAGCCTTGTTACGAGTTATAACTCTGTTTTCATGTAACTTGTTCTTAAACACCCATTTAGTACCGATTACTCGATGGTCTCGCGGATGGGGAACAAGATCTCACACCTCATTTCTTTTGAACTGATTAAGTTCCTCTTGCATTGCTAAAAACCAATGTTCATCGAGTAATGCGTCTTTGGAGTTTTTAGGCTCAATTTGAAAGCGAAATGATAACAAAAGTTACTTATCTTTGACCGTGTGGTAACTCCCTTTGAGATATCTCCTAGAATATTATCGATGGGATGATCCTTGGAAGATTTACATTCCAAAGGAAGATCATTGTTATTAATCGAATGAACCTCCTCTTTCTTTTTAGATATGTGATCCGACTCCTCCTCATCTTTTTTCGAATGAGGTTCAACACTATTTTCTTTTTGATCTTTTATTATGTCTTCTGAAGGAACACCTACACCATCAACAATAATACCTTCTCCGACAATTTTCAGATAAGATTCATTAAAGGAAACATGCACGGATTCTTCAATGATAAGTAACCTTTTGTTGTATACTCTATATGCTTTACTAGACTGAGAGTATCTGAGGAAGATACCTTCATCGGGCTTTGAGTCAAATTTACCAAGGTTTTCTTTACCATTATTTAATACAAAGCATTTACATACTAAGACATGAGGATGTGAAACATTAGGCTTCCTTACCTTTAGCAATTCATAAGGAGTTTTATTTAGAATAGGACAAATGAGTATCCTATTCAATACATAACAAGCCGTATTTATGGAATCTGCCCAAAAATATTTAGGAAGGCCATTTTCATTGATCATAGTCCTTCCATTCTCTTCTAAAACTCGGTTTTTACGTTCCACTACTCCATTTTATTGTTGAGTTCTTGGAGCAGAAAAATTATGATTAATGCCGTTTGTTTCACAAAATTCCTCAAAGAGATGGTTTTCAAATTCACCTCTGTGATCACTTTGGATAGTAACTATGCTAGTATTCAATTTGTTTTGAGAATCTTGGCAAACTTTTCAAAAGTTGAAAAAGTATCACTTTTACTTGCTAAGAAGATGGTCCAACAAAATCTAGAGTAGTCATCTACTATAATAAAACCATAGTAGTTTTCACCTAGACTTTTAATTTTAGATGGCTCAAAAAGGTCCATATGGAGAAGTGTTGGTGTAAGCCCTAGAGGCCAATATTTTTTGGTACTTGTATCGAATTATTTATTAATAATAAAAGGCATTTTCTTTATTATGGTTGATTAATAAAGTCCCTAGAATAGATAGTCCGTTTAATGTATTAAGTGTGACTTAATCATGAGAACACATTAAACATAAGGACACTATTCTTAAAGTACCCGTAGTCGAGCTTTAATGTGAAGTGGGATAACATTAAAGCATTAAGACTATTATGTTTGTAGACTGATGATCACATCTCATGGATCATGGATAAAGAGTTATCAAGTCTTAAACATAGGTATGAATATTAGGAGTAATATTTATACCGGATTGACCCGCTATGAGAATACTATATAGAAAGTTATGCAAAGTGTCATAAGTTATTCTCATGGTGATAATAGTGTATACCACTCTTCAACCTGAAAACACTATGGATCCTAGATGTAGAGTTGAGTGCTTTATTGCTGATCCAACGTTGTCCGTAACTGGATAACCATAAAGACAGTTGATGGGTACTCCACGAAGCATGCTGAGGGACATGAGTGTCCTAGATGGAATTTGCCAATCCTGCGTAACAGGATAAATGTCTATGGGCCCAATATTGAACTGGACAAGGGTGACACGGTCTATACCTTGTGTTCAATATAGACATAAGGGCAAAGGGGTAATTATACACATAATTATTATCACAGGAGGTTTTGTCAGATCACATGACATTTTCGTGACTTGGGTAGCAGTGATGTGTTGCTAGATACCGCTCACTGTTTATTATGTTAAATGCGTGATTTAATATAATTGCCAACGTCGCGAAAACCTATAGGGTCACACACAAAGGACAGATTGATGAGAGATAGAATAATTAAGGAACATCGTAAGGTACGGTACACTTAAGTGGAAACGAAATATGGTAAGGTACCAAATACTTAAGTGATTTTGGCATATTATGAGATATGGGCAAAATACACTTAAGTGGGCTTTTTGGCTTGAAGCCCACACAAGTGGTTCTATAAATAGAACCCCTTGGGTAGAAGCACTCCACTCCACTCAGACAGAAATTCAAGTAGAGACTTGGAATTTTGTTTCCCTCTTTCTCTCACTCAAAGCCTTCATTCATAACAGCTAGCACTGCGATTGAAGGAATCCGTTCGTGTGGACTGAGTAGAGACGTTGTCATCGTTCAACGTTCGTGATCACCCCGTGGATCTGTATCAAAGGTTTTGATCATTATCAGAGATCTGCCCCAAAGGTTTGAATCGCCACAAGAGGTAACGATTCTATCACTGATCATGCCCATTCGTAAGGATCACTAAATGGATAAATTTTTAAATTCCGCTGCGCCTTGGATGGCTATTCTCCAACAATGGTATCAGAGCCACTTACGAAACCATGAATCTGATATCTGTTTTTGTTATGTAATAATATGATTAAAACAGAATGAATCATAAATTAAATTGAGATCGATCAAGTTACATATATGTGATATATGTAACCCTGATGCAAAATACATTATATATGATATAATGTTCTTGTTTCGTTCATTCAAAACCTCGATGATTGTTTTCCTTTGAGCGATCAATGGTCGTTTGCTTCTTGATCCGACATTAGTATGGTGAAGCAATGACGTGTTGATCAATCATACTGAATTAACAATCGAGACGTGTTTGACGGTCTGAAATTGGTGCATTAGGGTTAGTGACGGCACAAGGGTTGTGTTGTCAGAGAGTTATGCGATTGGGGTTTGATTACACAAGAGTTGTGTGTTCTAAACACTTTTCCGAACAGTGTTAACCGATTAACGCGTATGGTTAACCGGTTAACGCAATACGAAATAAATTTTTTCAATTTTGGAACAGTGTTAACCGGTTAACGCTTATGGTTAACCGGTTAACGGAATGCGAATTAAAAATTTTGAAATTTTCAAACAGTGTTAACCGGTTAACGCATTTGGTTAACCGGTTAACGCAAGGCGGAAAACAGTTTTCCAAAACATTTTCAAACAGTGTTAACCGGTTAACACATTTGGTTAACCGGTTAACGCAAGGCAGAAAACAATTTTTTCAGATTTCAAAACAGTGTTAACCGGTTAACGCATATGGTTAACCGGTTAACGCAAGGAAATTTTCACCCATTCGGCTAACTCAGTGCTTTAAAAGTGTCAAGTGTTGATACGAAAAGCGACATCGATTTTAAATGAATTGTTCATTAAAATGTGATGGTCGGTCGTCGAAATTTAATTTGATTTTAATTAATTAAAGGAATTAATTATAATAATAATAAAGTGTTTATTATTGTCTTGTGGTGATCGGTTATGGCCCTAGTTTTCCTTTGTTTTGTTTTGGGTTTTTAAAATACGACCTGCGTGTCGTGCCTCTCTCTTAATCTCCCAAATGTAACTTCTTTTCTCATCTCACTCCCTCGTATGTAAAACGAGTTTCTTTCATGTAATGTAATGATATGAAGAAAGCAAAGAAGTCAATGCCAAAGGAGGACAACCTTGAAGGTCTTGCTTGGAGAAGCTTAGATCGTTATAGGTTAGCTTAGGTTCTCTCATTGGCTTGGGAGAACAATTGCGCTAGGGGCCATAACTGTTTCATTTTGTTTGTATGTATGTTGATGCATGTGAATGTATGTTGATGCATGTGAGAGACGGTTTATATGATAAACAAGCCGGTGAGATCAGATAAATTGCAATTCCCTCAAAATAAATATTAAGTTTTAAGCTTTCCAAGTTTTAACACTCATCAAGACTAGTATCGAATAATGTAGGTTTTGCCTACGCGAGGTGCATGTTCTATATTAGTAAGGTGCGATGGGATAATTGTAATATCCAACTGTTAAAACAATGGGTCAAACTTAACTAAACAAATTATAATAAGATTATATATATGTTTAGAAGCAAGAGTTGGGAATGATCCATATGATGGATTGGAATAAGGAGTTATTCACCCAATTGAAATTTTCGAGAGTTGTATGAGATACAATTGGAAGGAGTTCCTATCTAAATAACCTAGTTTTGTGTAATCCGCCTACGCGTACTTAGAACGAAGTGAAATATGGATCTCGACCCACTAGAAAATCTTCCAACGGGATTTTCCGAATCAAATAATGAGGGTCATTTGTTTTGAGTAAAATAGTGGGAGCATATTTAATTAAAGGCCTAATTGAATATGTCAATGATACTTATATTTTCATTAATCCTTATGTAGATTACCATGACAGCAAACACCTCTAACAACATCCTGCGATCAATCCTTGATAAGGAAAAATTGTCTGGGACAAATTTTCTGGATTGGCACCGAAACCTGAGGATTGTCCTCAAACATGATAAAAAGCTGTATGTCTTGGAGACACCTGTTCCTGAAGAGGAACCTCCTAGTTCTGCACCTAAGGCAGAAAGAGATGCTTATAAGAAGCATGTCGATGATGCCAATGAAACTGCTTGTCTCATGCTGGCTACCATGAACTCAGAATTGCAAAAGCAACATGAGAACATGTCAGCGTTCGATATGATCGAACACCTGAAGTTGCTCTATCAAGAGCAAGCAAGGCATGAGAGGTTTGAAGTTTCAAAAGCCCTTTTTCAAAGCAAGTTAGTTGAGGGAGCCCCTGTAGGTCCCCATGTACTCAAGATGATTGGGTATGTGGAAAACCTTGAGAGATTGGGTTTTCCCCTCGGAAAGGAACTTGCAACTAATTTGATCTTGCAATCGTTGCCAGATAGTTTCAGTCAATTTGTCCTAAATTTTAATATGATTGATATGGACAAATCTCTTCCTGAACTGCTCGCCATGTTAAGAACTGCCGAGCAGAATCTGAAGTCAAAAGGGAAGTCCATTCTGATGATCGGAAATGGAAAGAGACAGAACAAAAGGCCCACTAAGCAGAGTGATAAGGGGAAGGGCAAGGAAGTTGCCAATCCCAGACCCACTGCTGCTTTGAAGCCTAGTGGAGGCATAGCAAAAGAAGGCACCTGCTTCCATTGCGGTAAGACCGGACACTGGAAGAGGAACTGCCCAAAGTACCTGGAAGATAAGAAGAATGGAGTAGAGACTTCAACTTCAGGTATTTTTGTTATTAATTTATCCACTTCTACATCATGAGTATTAGATACTGGATGCGGTTCTCACATTTGTACAAATGTGCAGGAACTAAAAAGGAGTAGAGACTTGGCAAAAGGTGAAGTCGACCTACGAGTTGGCTATGGAGCAAAGGTTGCTGCTTTAGCCGTAGGAACTTTTGTATTGACTTTACCTAGTGGTTTAATAATTCAGTTAGAGAACTGTTATTATGTACCTGTAATTAGCAGGAATATTATTTCCATTGCTTGTTTGGACAAGTTTGGTTTTTCATTTATAATAAAGAACAATTGTTGCTCAACTTATTTGAATGATATATTCTATGCTACTGCACAAATGAACAATGGACTGTATGTCCTTGATCTTAAAATGCCTATTAATAACATTAATAAAAAGGGGTGAAACCTAACGAGTTAAAACCAACTAGGTAATAATATTAAAACTCTTCGATCAGATCGAAGTAATGAGTATTTAATCCTAGAGTTTGATGACCATCTGAAAGAGTGTGGGATCCTATCCCAACTTACTCCTCCTGGAACATCCCAATGGAAGGGTGTATCTGAGAGAAGAAATCGAACCCTGTTGGACATGGTCCGATTCATGATGAGTCACACCAATCTTCCAAACTCCTTTTGAGGACATACACCATTGACATCAGCTTACACACTTAACCGTGTTCCATCCAAAAGGTTGAAAAGACACCATATGAGATATGGAGTGGTAAGAGACCACATATGTCTTACATGAAGATTTGGGGTTGCGAAGTTTATGTGAAACGACAAATTTCAACTAAGCTTGAGCCCAAAATCTGACAAATGCTTATTTGTGGGGTATCCTAAAGAAACAAGAGGATATTATTTCTACAATCCTTCTGAGGGCAAAGTGTTTGTCGCTCGAACTTGAGTTTTCCTAGAAAGGGATTTTATTTCCAAAGGAATAAGTGGGAGGAAAGTAGAACTTGAAGAAATTCAAGAATCACAAAGCATCGATACACCTGTGGAGGAATTAGAGCAGGAAACACAAGTAGTTGTGTAAGAGCAACCTGCTCAAGTAGAACAAGACCAACGTAGGTCAGGCAGGATACGTCACCTACCTGAGATATATGGATATCTGATCAAGGTGATGTATTACTCATGGATCAAGATGAGTCTGTGACCTACTCATGGAATCTCCGCCTTGATGAAACAGTAAAACTGTATGGATTCATCAAGAACGAAGATGAGTCTTGTGTCTACAAGAAGGTTAGTGGGAGCATGATCGAATTCCTGGTATTACATGTAGATGACATATTTCTCATTGGAATCGATATCCCTACCCTGCAACAAGTAAAGTCTTGGTTGGGGAAATGCTTTTCTATGAAGGACCTGGGTGAAGCAGCCTATCAGAATCTATAAAGATAAATCATGAAATGCTTGGCCTAAGTCAGAGTACATAGACAAAGTGATGAGACGCTTTAATATGAATGATTCCAATCTGGTTATGTGTTTTGCTTAAATGGTGGCACTGTGAGCTTGAAAAGTTCAACACAAGATGCAGTTGCTGATTCTACAACTGAGGCCGAGTATATTGCTGCCTTAAGTGCAGCAAAGGAAGCTGTTTGGATCAATAAACTTGGCATAGTCCCTAGCATTGTGGATCCCATTGGTCTCTATTATGATAACAATGGTGTTATCGCACAAGCTAAGGAGCCTAGATCTCACCAACGATCCAAACACATACTTAGGCGTTATGCGAAAATATGTAAAGTACCTACATTTGACAATGTCGCTGACCCACTGACAAAGCCTCTTGCGCAGCAGAAGCATGATGGCCATACTAGATCAATGGGCATACGGGGTATGCATGATTGGCTCTAGTGCTAGTGGGAGATTGTTGGTGTAAGCCCTAGAGGCCAATATTTTTTGGTAATTGTATCGAATTATTTATTAATAATAAAAGGCATTTTCTTTATTATGGTTGATTAATAAAGTCCCTAGAATAGATAGTCCGTTTAATGTATTAAGTGTGACTTAATCATGAGAACACATTAAACATAAGGACACTATTCTTAAAGTATCCGTAGTCGAGCTTTAATGTGAAGTGGGATAACATTAAAGCATTAAGACTATTATGTTTGTAGACTGATGATCACATCTCATGGATCATGGATAAAGAGTTATCAAGTCTTAAACATAGGTATGAATATTAGGAGTAATATTTATACCGGATTGACCCGCTATGAGAATACTATATAGAAAGTTATGCAAAGTGTCATAAGTTATTCTCATGGTGATAATAGTGTATACCACTCTTCGACCTGAAAACACTATGGATCCTAGATGTAGAGTTGAGTGCTTTATTGTTGATCCAACGTTGTCCGTAACTGGATAACCATAAAGACAGTTGATGGGTACTCCACGAAGCATGCTGAGGGACATGAGTGTCCTAGATGGAATTTGCCAATCCTGCGTAACAGGATAAATTTCTATGGGCCCAATATTGAACTGGACAAGGGTGACACGGTCTATACCTTGTGTTCAATATAGACATAAGGGCAAAGGGGTAATTATACACATAATTATTATCACAGGAGGTTTTGTCATATCACATGACATTTTCGTGACTTGGATAGCAGTGATGTGTTGCTAGATACCGCTCACTGTTTATTATGTTAAATGCGTGATTTAATATAATTGCCAACGTCGCGAAAACCTATAGGGTCACACACAAAGGACGGATTGATGAGAGATAGAATAATTAAGGAACATCGTAAGATACGGTACACTTAAGTGGAAACGAAATATGGTAAGGTACCAAATACTTAAGTGATTTTGGCATATTATGAGATATGGGCAAAATACACTTAAGTGGGCTTTTTGGATTGAAGCCCACACAAGTGGTTCTATAAATAGAACCCCTTGGGTAGAAGCACTCCACTCCACTCAGACAGAAATTCAAGTAGAGACTTGGAATTTTGTTTCCCTCTTTCTCTCACTCAAAGCCTTCATTCATAACAGCTAGCACTGCGATTGAAGGAATCCGTTCGTGTGGACTGAGTAGAGACGTTGTCATCGTTCAACGTTCGTGATCGCCCCGTGGATCTGTATCAAAGGTTTTGATCATTATCAGAGATCTGCCCCAAAGGTTTGAATCGCCACAAGAGGTAACGATTCTATCACTGATCATGCCCATTCGTAAGGATCACTAAATGGAGAAATTTTTAAATTCCGCTGCGCCTTGGATGGCTATTCTCCAACAAGAAGTTCAAGGGGTCTCGTTGTGGAAACAATATTTTTAGATTTAAAAGAGATCCTTGTTTTCTTTCCCATTTGGCACACATCATATAGGCGATCTTTTGAAAATTTGATTTTGGGAAGACCAACTACTAGATCTTTTGCAATAACTTTATTTAGCAAGTCAAAGTTGACATGTGCTAATCTCTTATGCCAAAGCCAAGAGTCTTCACTCATGGATACAAGACATTTAGCACTGGTCAAAGATACTTCATTCAAGTTAAGCATGTATGCATTATTTATCCTCCATCCCTTAAGGACATCATTCTTTTTATCATTATGTTCAATCATGCAACAATCTTTTGAAAATGATACTTTATATCCTTTGTCACATAATTGGGTAATACTAATGAGATTGTGCTTAAGGCCTTCAACTAAAAGGATGACTGAGATAGTAGTAGATGAGGGATTACCTACACTAACTTTTCCGAGTATAGCTCCCTTGTTATTATCACCGTAGGTTACAAACCCTTTCTTCTTAGCCACAAAGTCAAAGAATAAGGAAATGTCACCCGTCATGTGTCTTGAGCATCCACTATCGAGAAACCATGTTCTCTTTGTATCCTCAAGGCATTCCACCTACAAATTAAACAAGGGAAGGAGGTACCCAATTTTCATTGGGTCCTAGTGTATGAGTGAAACTTTGGTTGCATTTGGGCAACCATTGAAAAATGCCTTTAGGGACCAAAAATCTCCTAAATCGGCATTTAGCAATAGTATGTCCCCTCTTGCAATAATATAGACAAATTTGGTTCGGATGAGAGTTGCTTTTGCTAACTTGATCCTTTACAACATAAGTGTACTTTTGATAAGGATTATTCATGTTACTTCTAAAATGTGATTGATCAATAGCAAAGGTAACTTTAGGTTGTAAAGCCTTGTCTAACTTAGCTTGAAGAGTTCTAACCTCTCTTTGCCAAATGTGACATGTTTCACATCCATACCATCTAAGCCAAAATCCCTTATCATTTTCAGTTTTGCCTTTAGTAGCCTCTATCATAGATTTCTTAAGAGTTTCTAATTCCTTTTCGGAATCAGAACCCTTCTTTTCTAAATAACAGAAAATTTTCTTATTTGAGGCAAAGCGTTTAAAAGCTTCCTTGGCCTCATTGTGTAGAGTACTAAAGGCTTTTTGCAAATCAAAATAAGACATTTTATCAACATGATCATATTTAGAATGACTTACATTCTTTTTCTTCTTTTGATGAGCCATAAGATAAAGGTTGACATTTTCTTCTTCATCACTTGAGTTATCATCGCTTGAGGACTCACTATCGCTCTCTCATGTAATGTATGCTCTTCTAGCTTTGCTAGATTTGTTGTGACGTTTTTCTCTTCCTCTCGATTTGGGAATTTTGACTTAGTTGTCTTGCCTTCCTCTCAATTCGGGAATTTTGATCGTCTTCTATAGTTGACAAGATTTTTATCCGAATGTTGAACTTCATTCTTTCTAAGGTATCGGTTATACCTCCTTACAAACAACCCCATGTCTTCATTCGAATCTTTATCATCATCACTTGATTCACTCTCACACGTATCATTGGTGGATGACTTAGATCTCGAAGCCTTTAAAGAGATAGACTTCCTTTCAGTGTCCTTAGCTTTCTCCTTCTTTTCCTTGTTTTGACTCTTCTCATGTTTCTCAAGGTTCATGAGCTCTTGCTCATGCTCTAGAAGCTTACCAAACAATGTTGTCATGTCCAATGTTCTTAGATCATTGGCTTCCTTAATGGCGGTGACCTTTGGTTGCCAATCCCTGTTAAGACATCTTAAGATTTTGTTAGTAGCAACATCATTAGGGGTAGTTCTATCAAGAGCATTTAACCGATTGATTAGATGAGAAAATAGCTTTTGTATATCGGCAATGGTTTCACCATCCTTTATATGAAAAAGGTCAAATTCTTGAGTTAAAGTGTTGATTCTAGCTAGTTTAACATCATTGGTTCCCTCATGGGTAATTTGCAATGAGTTCCACATAGCTTTAGCACTAGTACAATGGGAAACCCTATAATACGCATCAACACCTAAGGTGGCGATGAGCATATTTCTGGATTTCCAATCATAGCTATACTTTTTCTCATTTTCTTCATTGAATTGTGCTTCAGGTTTAGGTATAACAACACCATTCCCGTTGGTCTTGGTTATTTCCATAAGACCGTCTTGGATGACTTTCCATACCTTCCTATCAATCGAGTTGATATGGATACGCATATAATCTTTCCAATAACTGTAGTTTTCACCAGTAAAAATAGGCGCTCTTTTGTACGCTCCTTTAGGATCGTTACTCATTTTCTAAAAAGTTATATGTGAAGCACTAGATGAACTGGTGCTCGTGATACCACTTGTTAGACGATAGTACCGATCTAGAAGGGGGGTTGAATAGATCTGTATTTAAAATTTAGTGCTTTTTAAATTTGTTTCCAAAGGTTGTGAAATCTCCCTAGATCACAATCGTCTAAACTATTCGTTAATGGAAAGATCGGATATGCGTGAAACCAAATGGAATAACTAAGATCGAGATAATCAACCACTATCTTTATCAATCGATTAATTATCCCAATCCTTGATATAGTTACCATTAATGATGAGTTAACACAATAAGAGAACAAGTAAAATATTGATAGACTTGTGTGAGAATAATTTTATCAAACACTTGGTGTTCACTCCACACCAAGTCTCAATTTCACTCAAATTGAATGTGCAGAATTTTACTTAGTTGCAATCAAAGTGATTGCACCAATTTATCGAACAACTTCTATGCACAACAATTAAGGGAGATTAATTTTACTATTAGTTTCACACAAGACTCAATTTCTGCAGAATTTAAAGAGTTAAGAGAAAGAGAGAACAACACCCGATTTGTTTAGGCAGTTCCTCTTTCGTCCTTGTTTAGGGTACGTTTGCCCCCAATTCTAAATCTAGAATTGAGATATTTATTATTAAGTTGCAAAGATTATACAAGAGAAGAAATGATCACCACCAACCAACCTCAAGTGTTGTTGCAGATCATATTCACTTCTCTCCCATTGATTCTAGATGAACAAAGTCCTTCAAGCGTTCCAAACAAACCTCCGGTTGTAGCTACCTTATTGCAAGTACTCCACTTTCTCCAAAACTCTAGCTCGGCTGATTTTGATCAGATGTGCGTGAAACCTCCGATTGTAGCTACCTTATTGCAAGAACATCACGTTCTCCAAAATTCTAGCTCGGCTGACTTCAATCGCAAGATGCTTGAACCCTAACCTTGCTTCACAATCCTCCAGTTACTATTACTTGTTTGAACGAACCCACCATTCTTCAAAACTTTCACTCGGGTGAATCTATGAAATAAAGAGTAGTGCAACCCCCCCCCCCCCCCCCCAATTATTGGAGGACAAAACCTCAATGGTTTTATTCAAAAAAAACTCACTCAAAGCCTCTACCCAAACTAAGATTACACAATCCTATTTGGAAGTTATCACCACAACAATGCACAATGATCAACAAAAATCGTTATGTGTAGTTGTTGAGAAATGCAATGAAGAATGAAGATGAAGAGAACTTTAGTGTATATCTTTCACTTTTCTTGTTAGTTGTTGAAGAAGAGACTCTAGAATATATATATATATATATATATATATATATATATATATATATATATATATATATATATATATATATATATATATATATATATATATATATATATATATATATATATATATATATATATATATATATATATATATATATATATATATATATATATATATATATATATATATATATATATATATATGATGCATGGACCAAGTAACAGGCATAACAGAATTATTTTGCAAAATTACACAGCAGAAAATTAAGTTCAAATAGTGATCACTCGACCTGTTTAGACCCGAGGCAAAACTACTCAACTGAAGCAGGCGATGAGTCGACTTAAACAGGGGATGATTCGACTCAAACAGGGTTTCTCTAGAGTTGAGTCAATATATGACTTGACCTGTTCAGACCCGTGGCTACATGGTTTAAATGAAAATAGGAAATGAGTCGATGCAACATGTGGATGAGTCGACTCATTCAGTTTTCCCAGGATTCAGTCGATCTATGACTCGACTTGTTCAGACCCGAGAGTTACACTCTAAGTTATGAGTCGACTCACAGTTCTTAAACTATCAAAAATGAGTTTTTAAGATGTATTTTGGTCAATTAAAACCAATCTCTTATGAACCTAAGGTACCAACAATGATCAAGTGCATTATTCACATCTATGATATATGCTTCTATATGCATGGACACATTGAACTTATACTTTGAGCATGTTAGAGGATGAATGCATTATATGATATGATGACATTGTCCAAAGTACACATTATGAGCAACTAAAAAGGTTTGACATCATTAAAATAAGGACTAGGAAATTTTGCCCTCACAATTGGAGAATCGAGAAAATAGTGCATTTTCAATATAAAAAAATTTATCTTCTTCCTCACATCTGTGTGTTGTTAGCCTGGTTTTACTATCATGTAATTCAGTTGATTAACTTGATTAACTCATTGACTGAGCACGTGATAGGAAGGATCAAGGCAGAGTCTCCACAAGAAAACATAAGACGGGAAGTGACGTGGACTCAAATAGTAGAAGTCAGTTAAGTAGGAGCACATGCAGACTTGGATAGGTCCGCAGACGTAGTGTAGTCGACAATCTCGGTCTCTACAGCATGAGTCAAAGAACCGAAACTTCATGATTCTTACCAAAATAAAGTGAACCTTTCATATGCTCTATATAAGAGATGAATTAATTGGAAAGGAGAAGAGTTCGAGAGATCCATCGAGGGAGTCTAGTGAAGAAACTTGTTTCTAAATCGTTTGTGATTCCTTTCAAAGATTAATCTTAACCACAAATAGGAAATTGAAAACATGTTGGATAAAGGAAAAGTTGGCAAGTGATTAAAACAGAGAGACCAGACTTTTCTGGTTAATCTAGTATGTTGTAAATACCAGAATGAACGCTGAAGTGGATTCTAACTCTATTCAATTGTATGTTGTAAATACCTGCAAGGCCGTAAATCTCTCCTCTTGAAGTGTAGAAAATTTTTGCTAATGTATTTGCATGTTTCTCAACATTTCCATCACTTCAGAATTTTCAGATTGAGAAGAAGGTGTAGGCATATAGGATGATCGGTTGCTGGTCCAACCGGTGTGTTGCCATGCTCCCCAATATTGGTTATCAGATGGATTTTGTCCAGGAGTAGCACCTATCCAATCACCGTGGTCAGTGACTTATTGATCATGCTCCATAGGTTGAGAGTCGTCATCATTATTCTCTTCCTCGTCTTCATCATCTTCATTATATTCATCATCATCATCATCTTGCAAATGCTGAATATTAGAGCTTGGAACTAGTTTACGGGTCTTGTATATTCACGTTGTAGGATCCCAAGTGTAGCCCATCAAACTTAATGTTTTTTGACAAAACTCTTGATTTGTAGTCACATAGTTATATTGAATTCCTTGAACTGAAACTTTAGCTCTATTTAGGATACTTTGAATAAATGAAGGATAGCAGAGAGCAGTGCCTTGACCTGACTCCTTTAGAGCAAAGATCTTGCTTGCAACGTAGTGCGACCAATTTACTTTCAGCTTGTGTTTCAACACATAAACCAGGTGTACTTCGGCCTTGTCCACTCTGGAGTAAACTCCTTGTTTAGGATGAAGAATATTCGTCACAACCCAGTGTAAAATCCTTTCAACAGGCTTCAAATGTCTCGTAGTCATATTGGTAGGGAACAAATTACTCTCAATAACATTTACAGAAAATGGTTTCTTCAACATTGAGTTTAAGGCACTCATAAACTCATAGTCTGGGGCAAACACAGTGTCGGTAATCTTGAGATCATTAGGAGACGATAGTAGAGAAATTTCAAACAGAGACTTCCAAACATCATCATACACTTCAATAACCTTATTACCAATATTGCATGCAAACTTATAACCCTCAAATTTTCCAACAATGCTAGTATAAAACAGTTTCACTAAATCTTCATTACACTTAGTGTTACAGTCTAAAAATAAATCAATTCCTTGAAAATTTACCCGCTCAATAATTTCTGGAATGCGCATGCGTCCAGTCACTAATAGTGAGTATATGTACTGCTTTACAATAGTTCACTTTTTGAACTTCTTTTCAAAGGTTTCAGCAAGATCATCAGAGAGTAAGGATAAAGCGGTTACCAGAATATTCGATCGAGGTTGTACAGTCCTAGTGTGAGAGGAGGATCCCCTTGTAGTTCTTTTTCCAGAGGTTCTTGAAGCCATTTGAATGTTGTTTGTAAGGAGATTTTAGGGTTTGTGTGAGGAAGATAGTGAGAGAGGGAGGAGAAGAACAAATGATTTTATTATGCAATTGAAAAGAGGTACCTTGAAAAGTGAGTCGACCTGTTATAACGCAAATGAGTTGACTATGGGTAGCAAAGAGTCGACTCATGGGTCGACCAATTGGGACCCGTAATTAATGCAACTATGAAATGGGAAGCGAAGAGTCGACTCGTAGATGTAATGAGTCTAAACATCCATGTTTGAAACCTCAAATGAATGGAATATGGGTAGCAGCGAGTCGACACATGGGTCGACCTGTTGGGACCCAAGGGTAATACAAAGATGGAATTCACAGCAATGAGTCGACACATGGGTCGACCTGTTTACAACGATGAGTCGACTCATAGGTCGACCAGTTGGGACCCGTGTTAATGATTAGAAGCTATAAGACCCCAATTTTTGTTGGTGTAAGCCCTAGAGGCCAATACTTTTGGTACTTGTATCGAATTATTTATTAATAATAAAAGGCATTTTCTTTATTATGGTTGATTAATAAAGTCCCTGGAATAGATAGTCCGTTTAATGTATTAAGTGTGACTTAATCATGAGAACACATTAAACATAAGGACACTATTCTTAAAGTATCCGTAGTCGAGCTTTAGTGTGAAGTGGGATAACATTAAAGCATTAAGACTATTATGTTTGTAGACTGATGATCACATCTCATGCATCATGGATAAAGAGTTATCAAGTCTTAAACATAGGTATGAATATTAGGAGTAATATTTATACCGGATTGACCCGCTATGAGAATACTATATAGAAATTTATGCAAAGTGTCATAAGTTATTCTCATGGTGATAATAGTGTATACCACACTTCGACCTGAAACCACTATGGATCCTAGATGTGGAGTCGAGTGCTTTATTGCTGATCCAACATTGTCCGTAACTGGATAACCATAAAGACAGTTGATGGGTACTCCACAAAGCATGCTGAGGGACATGAGTGTCCTAGGTGGAATTTGCCCATCCTGCGTAACAGGATAAATGTCTATGGGCCCAATATTGAACTGGACAAGGGTGACACGGTCTATACCTTGTGTTCAATATAGACATAAGGGCAAAGGAGTAATTATACACATAATTATTATCACAGGAGGTTTTGTCAGATCACATGACATTTTCGTGACTTGGGTAGCAGTGATGTGTTGCTAGATACCGCGCACTGTTTATTATGTTAAATGTGTGATTTAATATAATTGCCAACGTCACGAAAACCTACAGGGTCACACACAAAGGACGGATTGATGAGAGATAGAGTAACTAAGGAATATCGTAAGGTACGGTGCACTTAAGTGGAATACGAAATATGGTAAGTGAAATTCTGGTGTAGTCAGATTTCAGATGTTCTATTCCAAGTCATGACATCTGATCTAACATTGTAACTAATACAGCAAGATAGTTATTAACCACTGTACTAATATGCACACGTTCACAGATGTCACGACATCTCATTCTATGTGACCCTAGAATGGATGAACACCTGGTTCTGTGCATCAGGAAGAAAGACTCAACAGAGATCAATCCTAGCACTCACTTCTGTTGTTTTCTTATACAGTTATCAGCATGATGTCGTACTGTTGATTTTGGACATCATTTGTTACATTGTTCCAGTGTGTTTGTCTTTTACTTGTATTTCCTGAATTAAAGGTTGAACACGTTAATCTAATTTCCACTTATTAGATTGCTAACAAATAGGCTATTTGTTAGGTTCATTAATTGTAGGTTAGTAGTTGGTTTTCTGGATTTTAGCTCAGCTGTTGAATCCCTGAAGAATAGCCTGAGAAAAATACTGAACCAGAAAAACCAATCATCCTACACTTTAGCACCTGCTGTTGGGAATGAATGTCACAACATTCAGTTCGACATCCAGAACATATGCTGATTCTGTTATGTTCCTGGAAAGGACTGTGCCAAGTTTGCAGTACTGTAAAAGATCAACTAGTCTCTACTTCAGTATCAGCCTTCAGTATCAACTGTCAAAACATCCAGTTTGACAGTTTCACAATGGTCCTTCGGCCAGGTCTGTTATCCTTGGAAGGAACAGACTTAAGTAAACACTGAACTGAAACTAACCTGCTTATTATTCAGTATACGCTGTCATTGATGAATGTTACAACATTCTGATTGACATTCACACAGAAGGCTATATACCATGTCTGTTATCATCTTGATAAGCTGACTGGAAAACCAACTGAGTTATGACAGTAATAAGAACACATGCAGAAGGAAAACAAACACAGGAAATTGTTAACCCAGTTCAGTCCAACATGACCTACATCTGGGGGCTACCAAGCCAGGAAGAAGATCCACTATCAGCAGTATTAATTCAGAGTTAAACTCCCCCGTTTACAACTCTTCACTTAATCCCTACCCAATGCAATCTATACCTAGGAACTCCTAGATAGAAACCTCTAGTTTCCATTCCTATCACTACAAATACAATGTAATGTTAACACACCTTGAATTGCTTCACAGCTTCATTCAAGAACAAAATCACTCTTGCCTACAGGCTTTGAGTTACACATACTCTCAGCTTTGACCACTGAGAAACACATGGTAACCTTCCCACAGATTGGGAGGTTTACCTCACACACACCCCTAAATTTTCATTCTAAGAGGCTTACAACAACTAGGTTACAATGTGCTATTTATAACCTAATCACCCAACTGGATTTGGGCCTTCAGAAATCGCAGCAAACTTGTTCTTTGCTGTTACAAATTCAGCAGAAAAATTCTGCTACAAACAAGGTCTTCAATCCTAAAATCTCTCCATATATATCTCCTTACTTTGAGCCTATATATCTTCTGATTGAGTCTTCAAGACCTCCACATGGGAGTTAGGATATTCACCAAATATCCTTACTAATCCCAGAATAAATACTGAATTAATTAATTCAGTTTTCTACACATGTACGATGTCACATGCATGATGTCGTGACATCGTACATGACATGTTGGTCCAGATGTTGAACTTCTTCGACCCAACATATTAAAACAACAGAGATGATTACATTATTTGTTTTACAAAATTAATGCCAATCTTAAGGAATTAACAATCTCCCCCTTTGGAAAATTTTAGCTAAAACAAATAAACAATACACTGGACAAAACATCCCAATTTGGGAATGCTCTTCATCTCTTAACTCAGATCACAAGACACAAGTGGTATACCCAGTTGGTGGATTTTGTGCCTGACACCAACTTCTGTTTGCTGCCACAGTTAGCTTGCTTCTGGTACATTCTCAACCCCAGGACTGTATTTCTCTCCCCCTTTTTAGCTAAACATTTGTAAAGGCACCCCTCACAAAACCAGATCCAGGCGCAGCTTGCCCAAACCTTAACATACCCCATGATTCTGAGGGAATGTAGTGTTTCTCTTGTGAGAAGAAGAGGGCTATTACATCCTCTAAATAGTCCAGCCCGTGCTTAGGAATTAACGGTAGGAATTAATGCTTGGTCAAGATTCATTAATTTTTGCTGAGAAACAGTCAGAGAATCACCAACAAAATCTCAGCCTATCTTTGAATACCTTTTATAGCTCTTGACTTTTTCTTTTCCAAAACAGCAGTTCCAGTGCATGGAGACTATTCCATATATGCAGTCAGACACGTTGCACGCGATGTTTTAACATTCCACGCGGCTTGTTCCTACATTCTGCCAGTATTCAACATTTCCCAAGACCCCTTTCAAACCTCCAGTAGAGACTTGACATCTGGCACTGCTATAGCCAAATTCCCACTCTTCAGCAGATGGTTACTCCCCCTATACCACACAGCTGTATCCATCAGGCTTATTCTAATTAGACACATCACCTTCATAATTCCTACTGACTTTAAGATTCAGAAGGAATTAGCAGCATTGTCCAGGGCAATGTCATGACATCCGGTCAGACATTCTTCTGCTCACTCAGCCTTGACATACATCACAGCATCCTGATAACTGACAAGGTTCCATACCTAGTTATCTGAGTACACAAAGACCACAAGCTTGATAATTACTTGCAGCTTCAAAGACAGAACTCCCCCTGTCATGGACACCCTACTCTCCTCTTGACACTTGGAGGTCACACATGAGCATATCCAACACCCCAAAGTTGGACCTTCACATACTTCCTGATTCAAAGAGAATCCAGACCACTTGATGAATGGAAAACATAAGACGCATCTTCATGTCTTCAAGAGCACACCCTCTGTTCAACCCTCTTAGCTGAACACATTCACACTCTGTGTCAATCTCTCTTCTAACCAGAACAGAAGACCACTTCACAAGATGTTCTAACATCAGCTGGGACATCCTTCATAACAAGACAAGGCACACCATCTGATAGTCTTCAGATATCACTGAGTCACCGGGTTGATCAAGAAGAACCCAGACATACATTGGGACATATACATTTTCATCCCATTACAAGAGATAATCTTCCATAGATGGCCCAGAACTCCTACCACAAGCTCCAAGGGATGAATAGAAAGCACCTCCTTTTGTCTTCAACTTAATACTTTTCTGCTCAAAAGTAATTTGTCTCAGACTTTCCTCAAGAATAATCAGATGCCATATGTTGATTATCTTGATTCTTCGAACTCACTTCTGAGGTAGACCCCCTGCCACTGGTTGATTACCTCCTTCATGAATCCTCATATGAAAAAGTCAAATGCCACCTTTTGACCTCTCCAAGTTTATCAGACTTCTCCCAAAGATATTCTGACCTTCCAAGTGAGATTTGAACTTCAAGCCTATTGAAGTGTCCAATCTACAACCCTGCCGACCCTTCTATCTCAAGTTGATGCGCCGCTTCACCAACTAAGAATCTAATGTTGAACCAAATGTCACAACATTGTGTTTTGACATCCAGCTGTTGAATTCAGCTCCTTCTTCTGCCACTTGAAAGAGCTTCCTCCCTTCACAGAACACGAGTTCAATGTTCTCATAGACTTGATTGTGGGACCAAGTTTGAGTAAACAACCTCCATCCTGCAGGTTTGCAGTTAAGTCATCCAAGTTCACACCTTGATGAATTCCTGCTTCTTCTCCAAAGACATCAGACACTCTGGTGCATGAGTCTTCAGAAGGACCAGTTAGCAACTAACCCTTCAGCTATACCAAGGATTCTACTTCCTAAAGCACGACTGTTTCCACGATGTTAAGAAAGCTGCCACTTGTTCTTAACTTCATAGTGTGCATTAGCCAATGCACTTACTTACCTAGATCAGGAATAGGCTGATCCAAGTAACCACCATCAAGACTCTGATGTCTTCTTCTTCTTGTACATACCAAGGCTGAACATGTTTCTTGCCAGGAAACCTTTTCAGAGATCATATGCTTTTGCTGCCACCAAAGAGATAGACCATAAGCCAATGTACTATCCTTCCTGTGATTCTGCACAGGGTCTTGAAGAAGAGATGTTCCAACATCTTTAAGGACATCAGATATCTTGAGCTCCAAGGATAATCAATTAAATACTTGTACTTGGCACAAGCTGACATTGATTTTAAATCCTTTCCCAATATTCCTTTCAGATACTTCCACCATAAGACTACTTTGAACATACTCTTCTAGTGTCAACATCTTCTGCTTGCAAGCACTTCAACAGTTTTGAAAATCTTCTCAGATTAAATTCACCCTTAGGAATGAGAGGGATGAATTCTTCCTTGCAAGTGTGTCACACAGCCACCAGATCCCATGTGACACAGGTCAACAGCCAACAAAGACTTTAGGCTGACCAAATGAGAGGAGGTTAACCAAAACTCCCCCTCAAATTAACAATCATGGAAGCTTCACGCCAATATCCATGCATTGTACAGACATGTCTCAACATGACATACACCATCCCTACCGGTGACACCTAACTCTATGAGTTATACCTATACATACTCCAATCACCCCAATCAGACTTCAGCTGACCATAAGTACTAGTGAAAGACATCAACACGAGTCCATAGTAGATATGCATCGCCAGAGCACACTACCTCAACCAACCTCTGAATCTTCATATTCTCACTCCTTGAAAGAACTGCCACTTCTGAACGTGGTGTTTGAACAACAAGATTCATGGTTCCAATCCTCTTAAATGATATAGTAATCAGGTTACCCCAATATTGAATTCTAATATTCAGGGGACTTGTCTTTCACCACTTCATAGTACTTCAGGGAACAACTATCCCACCCTGATCAATCTACAGGAGTAAGACAACCAGCAGGAAATTGCACAATGTCACACTTCAACCAGCTCCACTTCTAGAGATCAGACTTCTATGAGTGACCTTCTTGACCATACACCCGGTTGACCCTGCCCTTGTCAACTGAGCACACACAGATGTCTTCTCTTCCAGGTCAGGAGTAGGTTCCAAACAAGGGTATCCATTTGTTTGACACCTAAAAACATTTGTTCTTCAACCAACATCTGCATACTTGTTGAACACCATGTTCTAACATCACATAGAACATTGGTTCCACCTCCTTGGAACAAACCCTCCTTGAGAGTCTTCAAGGTCTTCATATACACTACCCAAGAGTGTAAAAGAATTAGTGATCAGGTGATTCTTACCATCCTGACGTGAGAACATCATGATGAGTGGACTTGAGTGGACTCACGTGTCTTTGACATCTTCAGAGGTTATGATGAAGTCTTGAATACAACAGCCTTTCATCCACATGAGGGGAAACTACATCAGAGTTTGAGTTTCGCCAGGTATTATGCAGCGGAAATCATAATACAACTCAACCAATGAATACACACTTCATCAGATCAGCCTCCAAGAGCATGCCAAGTTTGAATATGATTCAATACTTGCACAGTTGTCCCACACAAAGGTCCATAGCCAACCTCCAGAGACAGGTACACACCATTCCTGTCATGAACAGTCCATCCACCTACTTCAAGGGACCATTCAGGGAGAATACAGAACCTCCCACAGGTTCCAACATAACTTCTTGCAGGATACCAGAAAGTATCACCCATGGATCTCATCCAGAAGCAGAACAGGATGCCTGCTCTGATACCATTTGAAATTCTGGTGTAGTCAGATTTTAGATGTTCTATTCCAAGTCATGACATCTGATCTAACATTGTAACTAATACAGCAAGATAGTTATTAACCACTGTACTAATATGCACACGTTCACAGATGTCACGACATCTCATTCTATGTCACCCTAGAATGGATGAACACCTGGTTCTGTGCATCAGGAAGAAAGACTCAACAGAGATCAATCCTAGCACTCACTTCTGTTGTTTTCTTATACAGTTATCAGCATGATGTCGTACTGTTGATTTTGGACATCATTTGTTACATTGTTTCAGTGTGTTTGTCTTTTACTTGTATTTCCTGAATTAAAGGTTGAACACGTTAATCTAATTTCCACTTATTAGATTGCTAACAAATAGGCTATTTGTTAGGTTCATTAATTGTAGGTTAGTAGTTGGTTTTCTGGATTTTAGCTCAGCTGTTGAATCCCTGAAGAATAGCCTGAGAAAAATACTGAACTAGAAAAACCAATCATCCTACACTTTAGCACCTGCTGTTGGGAATGAATGTCACAACATTCAGTTCGACATCCAGAACATATGCTGATTCTGTTATGTTCCTGGAAAGGATTGTGCCAAGTTTGCAGTACTGTAAAAGACCAACTAGTCTCTACTTCAGTATCAGCCTTCAGTATCAACTGTCAAAACATCCAGTTTGACAGTTTCACAATGGTCCTTCGGCCAGGTCTGTTATCCTTGGAAGGAACAGACTTAAGTAAACACTGAACTGAAACTAACCTGCTTATTATTCAGTATACGCTGTCACTGATGAATGTTACAACATTCTGATTGACATTCACACAGAAGGCTATATACCATGTCTGTTATCATCTTGATAAGCTGACTGGAAAACCAGCTGAGTTATGACAGTAATAAGAACACATGCAGAAGGAAAACAAACACAGGAAATTGTTAACCCAGTTCAGTCCAACATGACCTACATCTGGGGGCTACCAAGCCAGGAAGAAGATCCACTATCAGCAGTATTAATTCAGAGTTAAACTCCCCCGTTTACAACTCTTCACTTAATCCCTACCCAATGCAATCTATACCTAGGAACTCCTAGATAGAAACCTTTAGTTTCCATTCCTATCGCTACAAATACAATGTAATGTTAACACACCTTGAACTTGCTTCACAGCTTCATTCAAGAACAAAATCACTCTTGCCTACAGGCTTTGAGTTACACATACTCTCAGCTTTGACCACTGAGAAACACATGGTAACCTTCCCACAGATTGGGAGGTTTACCTCACACACACCCCTAAATTTTCATTCTAAGAGGCTTACAACAACTAGGTTACAATGTGCTATTTATAACCTAATCACCCAACTGAATTTGGGCCTTCAGAAATCGCAGCAAACTTGTTCTTTGCTTTTACAAATTCAGCAGAAAAATTCTGCTACAAACAAGGTCTTCAATCCTAAAATCTCTCCATATATATCTCCTTACTTTGAGCCTATATATCTTCTGATTGAGTCTTCAAGACCTCCACATGGGAGTTAGGATATTCACCAAATATCCTTACTAATCCCAGAATAAATACTGAATTAATTAATTCAGTTTTCTACACATGTACGATGTCACAGGCATGATGTCGTGCCATCGTACATGACATGTTGGTCCAGATGTTGAACTTCTTCAACCCAACATATTAAAACAACAGAGATGATTACATTATTTGTTTTACAAAATTAATGCCAATCCTAAGGAATTAACAATCTCCCCCTTTGGCAAATTTTAGCTAAAACAAATAAACAATACACTGGACAAAACATCCCAATTTGGGAATGCTCTTCATCTCTGTCATTGGCTCCACCACCACAAACACCAAAGTTGGTGTACATGAGGAAGAAGAGGTACACGGATCAGTTGTACCAGAACCCTTCCCCTCAACAGGAGAGCTTCCTGAAGAGTATGTGTCATACGGTGAACTGACTTGGGGTATTTTGCTTTTTATCGCAATGTCGCGGATAGCAAGAGTCGCCACCGACTTTTCTTTTATCCAATAAGGAAAGGTGGAAAAGAACAGGAAATACCTCAATAGATTTTGGGTTCGGGAGGTACATTATACAAAGGGAAGGTATTAGCACCCTTTGCATCCATGGTTATCCATGGGCTCTTAATTGCTGGATCACTTATATTTTTGTCTGAAAAGTGTTGGTGAATTGTTTAAAAATGTTTCGAAAAGAGAGTTTAACTTTGTAATGATTCTCGTATGAATGTATACAAAGTATTTATCTCGTTTGATTTTGAACAAACAGTTTAGAAAGATATAACTTGGTAATGATTCTAGTATGAATGTATACCAAGTGGTGACTTTCTAGGACTTGCAAAGTGTGAGGGGTGGAAAATGTTTTAGGTTATGATCCAGTAATTGAGAGTTATACCTTCCTAAGGTCGTTATGGGCATTTCCTATCCTTATGAGGGTAAAACTGTCCTTACTATTGAGAAGTAAGTAGTTTTATCCTTTGGATGTAAAAGGGTCATGGTAGGGTCATCGATAGGTCATTGAAGGCAACAGTTGTAAGGATACCTTAGCATTCGAAGGGACGATCATCATTTAACCGTAGGCTACACCGAAGGGTCATTGAGGGACAAAATCATATATTCGAAGGCAACATCCGAGGGACTATGATTTATTTTAAAGGGACATGATGATTTAATTGAAGGGTCTTTGCTAAGGGTATCCCCACATTCGCGGGACATGACCGTAATACCGTAATATCGTAAGGCAATAAAGAGGTCCAAGATCACATATTTAAAGGTCATATTTTAAAGCCAATTAGGTGATTATGATGAATCTCCACATTAAAATCAATACATTAAAATTAATACATTAAAATTAATTAATCAATTTAGGGTGGATCTTCATAAGGGTATCCCACAAATAAAGTGGAAGGCCTAAACAACACTCTTTTCCTGGGATATGTGAACCTTTACAAAATTCAGCAAACGGGTTAGAATACCAATCAGGGTGCAATCGAGGATTACACCGCAAAAGAAAATACAGCAGCATGAATGTCAGGCAAAACAGTGCATAATTAACATAGAATAGATCAGGTTACGCATAGGACATAACAAATATCAACGGCTGTCCCGTTCGCCTCTGCCTCGCCTAGCGAGGTCCTAGCGAATGCTCGCTACATGCTCGCTTGGCGATGTGCTAGCGAGCGGCTGCGCGTTTTGAATTTCAGAACAGTATGATCTCAGCATGCTGCATGCCTTATTGCATTCAATTACAGAAATAATATGGTCAAACACTCAGGATATTCAGGCGTACTGGAATTCACATGCAAAGTCTAATTACATATCCCAAAATTCAATCATGATGCATTATGTATTTAGAGATTTACAAATTGGAAGCATAAAACAATAATGATACACAAACCTGTTTGCAATGGAGTGGTAATGCTGAATTGGCAAGTCACTTTTGGTATCGGGTTGAGTTGGGCGGCGGTAACTTCGGTGCGGATGAGCGGCCGTCAGGGTTTCTTCACTCCGACTTCTCTGGGCTACTCTCCGGGGTTGCTATGCCAGGGTTTCCGGCCGTCTCCGTCTCGGTTTTTCGTTCTCCTTTTCGTTCTGGAGTTGGGGTATTTATAATACTCCTTTGATGACCTAATGGGCTCAGAATGAAGCCCGAAATTTTCTGTTGTCTGTCAGCTTCGCTAGGCGAGTGTGTAGCGAACGTGTAGCGAACGTTCGCTAGGCGAGCGTGTAGCGAACGTGTAGCGAACAGGCCAGTTTGGGCCATTTTCTGGATTGGGCCATTCGTGAGCTGGGCCTTTGTTCCTTTAAGATCAGTGTCATAAAAATGAGTCGGAGTGCCCTGAAAAATGCCTTGAAATACTAATGGGCAAATTTTGGGGTATGACAGCTGCCCCTGTTCGATATTCTTGAACCGAGAGAGTCAGAATGGTATGTACTCCATTCGTGGTCTGGAGGTGGAAGATTATTGAACACTTAGAATGCCCCAAAAATTTGCACTTGTCAAGTAGTTAGTCTTGATGGAGATGGGCTTAAAGATGCCATCTAGGAAGTTTGATGATGAGAGCTTCAGAGTACGTCGTACGTTAGAAGATATCTGAAGTCATGGGTGTCACTGGGTCATACGCTAGACCGTATAGTGAGTCATTCATTAGGCCGTCGACTTCACTGGGGAGTTAGAATGGGTCATACACCGCTGGGGATAACAGATCAGAATGGATCATACGCTAGATCGTATCTGAGTTGCAGAATGGGCCGTCCGTTAGGCTGCATCTGACGAAAAGTAGTCGTACGCTAGACTACACCTCGGAATGTACCGTATGCTAGGTAGTATCTGAGGAAAGAACATCCAAATGGGTCGTATGCTAGACCGTATCGGACTTGTTGGAGGAGTCGTATGCTGTGCCGAATCAGGATGAGATAAGAATCCGAATGAGTCATACACTGCTGGGGATAAAGGATCAGAATGGATCGTACGCTAGATCGTATCTGAGTTGCGGAACGAGCCGTCCGTTAGGCTGTATCGTTACTGGGGGTGAAGGATCAGAATGGATCGTATGCTAGATCGTATCTGAGTTGTAGACTGAGCCGTCCGTTAGGCTGTACCTGATGATGAAGGGGGTAGTCATACGCCAAACTACACTTCAGAATGTACCGTACGCTAGGTAGCATTTGAGGCCTTGAAGGTCCAAATGGGTCGTATGCTAGACTGTATTGGAGTTGCTGAAGGTCGGAATGGATCGTACGTTAGATCGCATCTGAGTTGAAAGAGTCATATGTTGAGCTGAATCAGAATGAACCGTACGCTAGGCTATATCTGATAGTATTTGTATATGTTGTATTTGCAATAAATGTCTGGGATGGGCTTATAGATGCCATCGTTAGGAGGATGTCAGAATGAATGTTGACATGGCGTATATCTGAAAGATGTAGTTGAATCCTGAACGTAATTGATGAGGATGTCCGTCTGAATGGACCTTTGTTTTGACTGTATCAGGGGAATAATTAACCTGAAAAATAAAGTTAGCTTCATGCCATGTCATGATGCATGAGATGTTTTATGCTGCGAACGATGTATGCATGCGTATGCTGTGAAATGATGTAATGAACGAATTATGCATCTGAAAAGTTCTTCCTGAGGACTCTACTGGGGAAAACAAATCTCAATCTTCTGGTTGGGAGATACTGGTATCGATGACCCTTTCTTAGCTGGGGATGCTTGATTTCTGTTTGATGGTAGAAATGTTCAACATAAGCCTGGCTGGGGGTGGAAGAGATGACCCATTTGTCTAGTAATGCCACTCTCTTCTGGGAATGACTGGCTTTGCTGGGGGATAGGATTAGCAACGGATTCATTGGAAAGCATGATTAGACCTTCTCCTTGATCCTGAAGTCTAGTAGTAATCGCTATTTCTATTTTATGCACGCATTTTTGGTAAACATCGATCATATCCAAATGCATATATTAATTCGAATTAAATCAATGGACGCTTATGCAAACAAAACAGAGAAAGTAAAACAAAAGCATTTTTTTTTGAAACTAAAATTATATTGATTTCGAAAGAGGGCCTATAAACAAGCAATTTGTGTACAAGGAGACAGAAATCCTAGTAAGAGGAAATTGTCAAGAAAACAAAGAGAAAGCTATGCCGAAAACGTCCTATTGACTTTAATTCCACTACTGCCATTATGTCTTCAAGCCTCTCATCTCCTGCTGTCGGATAGAAGTGATTAGCTTGTTCAGTCCTTTGAACTTGGATGAAGCTGTCTGAGAACGGGACATAGTCATACGCTTTGATCCCTAATTTTTGCCTGGACCGCCTTTTCAGGTTTTCAATCCACCAGGATACCCCTTTTTGCCCAAGCCGCCTTTTCAGGTTTTCGACTTGCCGGGTGTACATTTTTTTATGTTTATCCCTAAATTTTGCCCGAACCCTTTTGGTTCGCCGGGATGCCCTTACTTTTGCCTAGGTACGTCGACCTAGCAGGTCTCTTTTATGCGTAGTATTTTTTGACTATGTCTGCGTTCACGGGATGCGGGAAGTCTTCGCCGTCCATTGTAGCTAGTATCATGGCTCCACCAGAGAATATCTTCTTAACTACAAATGGCCCTTCGTATGTGGGAGTCCATTTGCCTCAAGGATCACCTTGTGGTAGAGTGATGCACTTTACCACCAAATCACCAATATGGTACACCTGTCTCCTGACTCTTTTGTTAAATGCCTGGGTCATGCGCTTCTGATATATCTGTCCATGACAAACAGCCGCAAGTCTCTTCTCATCGATCAAGTTTATCTGGTCGAGTCGAGTCTGAATCCATTCATCTTCATCTAAGCCCGCCTCTTTCATGATTCTTAGAGAGGGAATCTGGACTTCCACTAGTAAAACGGCTTCCATTCCGTAGACTAAAGAAAAAGGAGTTGCTCCTGTCGAAGTGCGTACTGAAGTGCGATAGCCATGAAGAGCAAACGATAACATCTCATGCCAGTCTTTGTACGTCACCGTCATCTTTTGTATGATTTTCTTGATATTCTTATTAGCAGCTTCCACGGCGCCGTTCATCTTTGGCCGGTACGGAGAAGAGTTATGGTGTCGTATCTTGAACTGCGTACAGAGTTCAGTAATCATCTTGTTGTTCAAGTTAGTACCATTGTCAGTGATAATTCTTTCAGGGATTCCGTATCGGCAGATGAGATTATTTTTGATGAATCGTGCCACCACATTCTTGGTGACAGAAGCAAATGAGGCGGCCTCTACCCACTTTGTAAAGTAATCAATAGCGACAAGGATGAAGCGATGTCCATTAGAAGCAGTAGGTTTAATCTCCCCAATCATATCAATGCCCCACATTGCAAAGGGCCAAGGTGCGGTCAACACGTTCAATGGAGCAGGAGGTGCATGTACTTTATCCGCATATATCTGGCACTTGTGACAGGTTCTGGAGTGATGGTGGCAATCAGCTTCCATGGTAGACCAATAATACCCTGATCTCAGAATCTTCTTGGCCATCGTATGTCCACTAGCATGAGTCCCAAAAATGCCGTCGTGCATATCTTCCATGATCTTTTCTGCTTCCTTTCTATCCACACAGCGAAGCAGAGTCGAATCATGATTACGTTTGTATAATACTCCATTACTCAGAAAGAATTTAGCAGAGAACTTCCTCAGGAATTTTCTATCATTGATAGATGCCTCCTCAGGGTACTCCTGAGTTTCTAAATATCTTTTTACTTCGTGGAACTAAGGTTTCTCTTCCACTTCATCAGTATTAAGCTCATAACAATGTGCTGGTTCATCCAATCGCTCAATGGTGATCATGGGAGCTTCATTGTCCCATCTGACTCTGAACATAGATGACATGGTAGCCAATGCGTCTGCCAACTGATTCTCTTCTCGTGGGATATGTTCGAATGTAATCTCTCCAAAGTATGGGATTAGTGACAACACCTTCTCTCGATAAGGGATGAGATTCGGATGCTTAGTGTCCCATTCTCCTTTGATCTGACTGATTACTAATGCTGAGTCTCCGTACACACTCAAAAACTTGACCCGCCGGTCTATAGCAGCCTTGAGTCCCAAAATACATGCTTCATACTCAGCCATATTATTGGTACAATGAAAACATAGTCTAGCAGTGAAAGGCGTATGGTAACCCTCGGGAGAAATGATTACCACACCAACACCATTGCCCAATGCATTAGAAGACCCATCGAAAACCATAGTCCATCGGGATCCTAGTTCGGGTCCTTCATCCGGTCCAGGTTCTTCATAATCAGTAACAAGCATGACATCCTCATCTGGGAACTCAAAATTCATAGATTGGTAATCATCCACTGCTTGATGAGCCAAATGATCGGCTAGCACGCTTCCTTTGATTGCTTTCTGGGTAGTATACTGGATGTCGTACTCTGTTAGAATCATCTGCCATCTTGCTATTCTTCCGGAGAGAGCGGGTTTCTCAAATATGTATTTGATAGGATCCATCTTAGAAATCAATAAAGTGGTATGATTCAACATGTATTGTCTTAGTCGGCGAGCAGCCCAGGCCAAAGCACAGCAAGTTCTCTCGAGCAGTGAGTATCTTGTTTCACAGTCGGTAAACTTTTTGCTAAGGTAGTATATGGCATGCTCTTTTCGACCAGACTCGTCATGTTGTCCCAACACGCACCCCATTGAATTTTCTAACACGGTTAAATACATGATTAGAGGTCTTCCTTCAACTGGTGGCATCAGAATTGGAGGTTCTTGAAGATACTTCTTGATTTTGTCAAAAGCTTCTTGACATTCCTCATTCCATATCATCTCTTGATTTTTCCTCAGTAGCTTGAAGAGGGGTTTGCAGGTGGCGGTCAAATGGGAGATAAATCGGGCAATGTAATTCAAGCGTCCCAAGAAACCTCTGACTTCTTTATCTATACTGGGAACTGGCATTCCTTGAATAGCTCTCACCTTGGCCGGGTCAACCTCAATCCCTTTACCACTGACAATAAAGCCCAGGAGTTTGCCGGACCTTACCCCGAAGGTGCATTTGTTCGGGTTCAACCTCAACTTGTATTTCTTCAACCTCTCGAACAGTTTGTATAAATGATCGAGATGTTCCTCTTCAGTATGAGATCTGGCTATCATGTCATCCACATATACTTCTATTTCATGATGGATCATATCATGGAACAAAACCACCATAGCACGCTGGTACGTTGCCCCTGCATTCTTTAAACCAAATGGCATTACTTTATAACAGAACGTGCCCCATTGCGTCACAAACGTAGTTTTCTCCATGTCCTCAGGCGCCATCTTAATCTGGTTGTAACCTGAGAATCCATCCATGAATGAGAACACCTTGTGTTGAGCGGTGTTATCTACCAGAACATCAATGTGCGGGAGTGGAAAGTCATCCTTGGGACTCGCTTTATTTAGGTCTCGGTAATCTACACACATTCGCACCTTACCATCCTTCTTTGGCACTGGTACCACATTAGCAACCCATTGAGGATAAGAAGTAACAGCCAGAAACCCTGCATCAAATTGTTTCATCACCTCGGCTTTGATTTTCTCAGACATTTCAGGACGCATGCGACGAACCTTTTGCTTAACAGGACGACATTCTTCCCTCGTTGGCAGTCGATGCACTACTATATCGGTATCCAGTCCTGGCATGTCTTCATAAGACCAAGCAAAAATCTCTACATAGTCATGCAACATCTGAATCAACCTTCTCTTGACACTGTTTTCCAAGCCTGCTCCTATTTTGACTTCTTTCTTGTTTACTTCTTTTCGAGCAAAAGAGCCTTCAGTTCCTCCTGCCCCTTGGATAAGCTTAGCATCATCTCCTTGAATTGAGCATTCTGAGTCTGGAGATCTTTGACAGTTTGTTCGAGACCCATTTTTCTGTTTGTAAGGAAGACCGTGAGAACATTGAACTTGTAGAATACCTGTTATGCAGTGTTATGTTATGTTATGCAATGCATGAAATGTTTTCAAGGACTTTTGGAATTTAACTTTGCGTAAATCACCAACAAGAGAGAAATGTTTATTGCTAATTTCTTTGATCAATGTTCATTACAAAAGGAATAATAATAAAGATACAATGAAAGCTCAAGTCTCCCAAGGGCGACTTCTTTTTGGGCGAAGATACGCATTGAGTCTTCGTTCCTCATTAAGCTGACGGGTAAGTTCTAACACTTTCTTCCTTTCTGCGACGAACTGAGTCTCGAAAGTATCCCTTTCTTCTCTTAACTGGATCCAGGATCTTTTTAGTTCCTCAACGTTGGTAGGCATATCTGGATAAGGAATGATCTGAGGAGCACCTCCTTCAGCTTCAGGTTTGACAATCTGAGGTCCGGTTGCAAGATATGGCATGACAAGTTCACGAGCTCTGGCGCGTACCCATCTGAGATAAGGTTCCATAGGAATAGAATTTTTCTGTCCTAACGTACCTCTCTTCACCATGCCCCAAGCTCGTACAAATCTTTGACGGAGGCCTTGGGAATCGTTGTCATAGTCGAACATGATGCCTTCGATGATCATTTCATGTGGACCATCTCTTCGAGCACAACCAAACTGTCGCAGAGCTAAAGCAGGATTATAAGTAATACCTCCTCTTCTTCCTAGGAGTGGTACATTAGGGAACTCGCCACAACGGTCAATGATGGTAACATTTTCCTTGAACTGAGGACACCAACAGATGTCTGGGTGGGAGAGCGACATTATCCTTTGAGACCATTTCAAATTCTGCTCGTTCTTCAAGACTGATTGAGGAGGGTGCGAAATAAACCACCTAGACAACAAAGGTATGCAGCACATGAGAGTCCCTTGCTTCTTCATGGTACGAGTGTGGAGGGAATGCAAAATGTCTCCCAGCAAGGTAGGTACAGGGTTATGAGTGAGAAATATCTTAATAGCATTCATGTCTATGAATTGGTCTGGATTAGGGAATAACACTAAGCCATAGATTAGCAACGCCAGGATGTCTTCGAAAGCACGGACATTCATAACTTTTAAGAATTCTCGGGCCTTATTTGTCAGGAATTTGGCAAGTAAACCCTTAACTCCACTCCTTGTTACCCAATTAGCTTCAATGTCGGACTTCGTCATGTGTAAAGCTGCGACAACTTCTTCAGACTTCGGAACCTTTTCTAAACCACTGAACGGTAGTTGATCAAGGATAGGTATCCCAAGCAGTCTGGAGAATTCTTCCAATGTGGGTACCAACTGATAATCTGGGAATGTGAAGCAATGATGTTTAGGGTCGAAGAACTGGAATAAAACTCTCATCATATCTTCTTTGAACCCAGTGGTAACTAAATTGAGAAGAGAACCATGTCTCTTGATGAACTGCGCATGATCGGAAAGTTCTGACACTAAATTCTTCAGTTGAGGAGAGATTGCTACAAAATTGATCCGGATGGTCTTCCTGGGAGCCATAGCCTTACAAAACAGAGCAAAGTTAAATCCCTAAGTCCTTGAAATGGTTAGTACAATGTTATGATGTCATGATGTTATGATGTTATGAGGTTAAATAAATAACAAGCACAAGCAAGTCACACAACCATCATTCCTAGGTTTTAAGGCTTGCATGAGTTCCATAGGTAAGTACTCTCCCCACTGAAGTTTAGTTGGTTCAGCCTGTCCTAGAATAGTAACCGGGTTCTAAAAGGATCTCCAATCATTGACCTTCCTTCAAGTCCACTTCAGTGCAACACCAAGTGGTTGACCGAAGCTTCCCTAAAGTCCAATCTCAAAGAGTGTAGTATCGAGTCTCAACCAACCCCAGTCGGAACCGAAGTCAGTTATCTCACTACTTTCTAATGGCCAGGATGAGTCAATTAGGGTTCTAAAGGTCTGGTTAATGCTTTAATGACACCACGCGGAAGCCAAAATTTTCCTCAAGTGAACATGAGGAACATCAGGACATCCAAAGTGTCACATTAACCGTAGCCATCATTTTAACCATTCCAGTATACGCCGGATAGTCGCGATGATCTATTGCTACTTACCTAAGGTACACTAGATCCGGGTGTAGGATCTTTCCCTCAAAAATACCCAAGCAATCCCTTAAAAGTAAATCAGACAATTTGGAATAAGTGATCTTGTTTTTAAGGTAACCTCTCTTTTTAAAGTTTTCCCCAGCAGAGTCGCCAGTTCTGTCATACGGTGAACTGACTTGGGGTATTTTGCTTTTTATCGCAATGTCGCGGATAGCAAGAGTCGCCACCGACTTTTCTTTTATCCAATAAGGAAAGGTGGAAAAGAACAGGAAAGACCTCAATAGATTTTGGGTTCGGGAGGTACATTATACAAAGGGAAGGTATTAGCACCCTTTGTATCCATGGTTATCCATGGGCTCTTAATTGCTGGATCACTTATATTTTTGTCTGAAAAGTGTTGGTGAATTGTTTAAAAATGTTTCGAAAAGAGAGTTTAACTTTGTAATGATTCTCGTATGAATGTATACAAAGTATTTATCTCGTTTGATTTTGAACAAACAGTTTAGAAAGATATAACTTGGTAATGATTCTAGTATGAATGTATACCAAGTGGTGACTTTCTAGGACTTGCAAAGTGTGAGGGGTGGAAAATGTTTTAGGTTATGATCCAGTAATTGAGAGTTATACCTTCCTAAGGTCGTTATGGGCATTTCCTATCCTTATGAGGGTAAAATTGTCCTTACTATTGAGAAGTAAGTAGTTTTATCCTTTGGATGTAAAAGGGTCATGGTAGGGTCATCGATAGGTCATTGAAGGCAACAGTTGTAAGGATACCTTAGCATTCGAAGGGACGATCATCATTTAACCGTAGGCTACACCGAAGGGTCATCGAGGGACAAAATCATATATTCGAAGGCAACATCCGAGGGACTATGATTTATTTTAAAGGGACATGATGATTTAATCGAAGGGTCTTTGCTAAGGGTATCCCCACATTCGCGGGACATGACCGTAATACCGTAATATCGTAAGGCAATAAAGAGGTCCAAGATCACATATTTAAAGGTCATATTTTAAAGCCAATTAGGTGATTAGAATGAATCTCCACATTAAAATCAATACATTAAAATTAATACATTAAAATTAATTAATCAATTTAGGGTGGATCTTCATAAGGGTATCCCACAAATAAAGTGGAAGGCCTAAATAGCACTCTTTTCCTGGGATATGTGAACCTTTACAAAATTCAGCAAACGGGTTAGAATACCAATCAGGGTGCAATCGAGGATTACACCGCAAAAGAAAATACAGCAGCATGAATGTCAGGCAAAACAGTGCATAATTAACATAGAATAGATCAGGTTACGCATAGGACATAACAAATATCAACGGTTGTCCCGTTCGCCTCTGCCTCGCCTAGCGAGGTCCTAGCGAATGCTCGCTACATGCTCGCTTGGCGATGTGCTAGCGAGCGGCTGCGGGTTTTGAATTTCAGAACAGTATGATCTCAGCATGTTGCATGCCTTATTGCATTCAATTACAGAAATAATATGGTCAAACACTCAGGATATTCAGGCGTACTGGAATTCACATGCAAAGTCTAATTACATATCCCAAAATTCAATCATGATGCATTATGTATTTAGAGATTTACAAATTGGAAGCATAAAACAATAATGATACACAAACCTGTTTGTAATGGAGTGGTAATGCTGAATTGGCAAGTCACTTTTGGTATCGGGTTGAGTTGGGCGGCGGTAACTTCGGTGCGGATGAGCGGCCGTCAGGGTTTCTTCACTCCGACTTCTCTGGGCTACTCTCCGGGGTTGCTATGCTAGGGTTTCCGGCCGTCTCCGTCTCGGTTTTTCGTTCTCCTTTTCGTTCTGGAGTTGGGGTATTTATAATACTCCTTTGATGACCTAATGGGCTCAGAATGAAGCCCGAAATTTTCTGTTGTCTGTCAGCTTCGCTAGGCGAGCGTGTAGCGAACGTGTAGCGAACGTTCGCTAGGCGAGCGTGTAGCGAACAGGCCAGTTTGGGCCATTTTCTGGATTGGGCCATTCGTGAGCTGGGCCTTTGTTCCTTTAAGATCAGTGTCATAAAAATGAGTCGGAGCGCCCTGAAAAATGCCTTGAAATACTAATGGGCAAATTTTGGGGTATGACAGTATGTAATGCTGAGTACATAGATAATGTAACTCAGATCACAAGCCACAACTGTCCTCTTAACTCAGATCACAAGACACAAGTGGTATACCCAGTTGGTGGATTTTGTGCCTGACACCAACTTCTGTTTGCTGCCACAGTTAGCTTGCTTCTGGTACATTCTCAACCCCAGGACTGTATTTCTCTCCCCCTTTTTAGCTAAACATTTGTAAAGGCACCCCTCACAAAACCAGATCCAGGCGCAGCTTGCCCAAACCTTAACATACCCCATGATTATGAGGGAATTGAGTGTTTCTCTTGTGAGAAGAAGAGGGCTATTACATCCTCTAAATAGTCCAGCCCGTGCTTAGGAATTAACGGTAGGAATTAATGCTTGGTCAAGATTCATTAATTTTTGCTGAGAAACAGTCAGAGAATCACCAACAAAATCTCAGCCTATCTTTGAATACCTTTTATAGCTCTTGACTGTTTCTTTTCCAAAACAGCAGTTCCAGTGCATGGAGACTATTCCATATATGCAGTCAGACACGTTGCACGCGATGTTTTAACATTCCATGCGGCTTGTTCCTACATTCTGCCAGTATTCAACATTTCCCAAGACCCCTTTCAAACCTCCAGTAGAGACTTGACATCTGGCACTGCTATAGCCAAATTCCCACTCTTCAGCAGATGGTTACTCCCCCTATACCACACAGCTGTATCCATCAGGCTTATTCTAATTAGACACATCACCTTCATAATTCCTACTGACTTTAAGATTCAGAAGGAATTAGCAGCATTGTCCAGGGCAATGTCATGACATCCGGTCAGACATTCTTCTGCTCACTCATCCTTGACATACATCACAGTATCCTGATAACTGACAAGGTGCCATACCTAGTTATCTGAGTACACAAAGACCACAAGCTTGATAATTACTTGCAGCTTCAAAGACAGAACTCCCCCTGTCATGGACACCCTACTCTCCTCTTGACACTTGGAGGTCACACATGAGCATATCCAACACCCCAAAGTTGGACCTTCACATACTTCCTGATTCAAAGAGAATCCAGACCACTTGATGAATGGAAAACATAAGACGCATCTTCATGTCTTCAAGAGCACACCCTCTGTTCAACCCTCTTAGCTGAACACATTCACACTCTGTGTCAATCTCTCTTCTAACCAGAACAGAAGACCACTTCACAAGATGTTCTAACATCAGCTGGGACATCCTTCATAACAAGACAAGGCACACCATCTGATAGTCTTCAGATATCACTGAGTCACCGGGTTGATCAAGAAGAACCCAGACATACATTGGGACATATACATTTTCATCCCATTACAAGAGATAATCTTCCATAGATGGCCCAGAACTCCTACCACAAGCTCCAAGGGATGAATAGAAAGCACCTCCTTTTGTCTTCAACTTAATACTTTTCTGCTCAAAAGTAATTTGTCTCAGACTTTCCTCAAGAATAATCAGCTGCCATATGTTGATTATCTTGATTCTTCGAACTCACTTCTGAGGTAGACCCCCTGCCACTGGTTGATTACCTCCTTCATGAATCCTCATATGAAAAAGTCAAATGCCACCTTTTGACCTCTCCAAGTTTATCAGACTTCTCCCAAAGATATTCTGACCTTCCAAGTGAGATTTGAACTTCAAGCCTATTGAAGTGTCCAATCTACAACCCTGCCGACCCTTCTATCTCAAGTTGATGCGCCGCTTCACCAACTAAGAATCTAATGTTGAACCAAATGTCACAACATTGTGTTTTGACATCCAGCTGTTGAATTCAGCTCCTTCTTCTGCCACTTGAAAGAGCTTCCTCCCTTCACAGAACACGAGTTCAATGTTCTCATAGACTTGATTGTGGGACCAAGTTTGAGTAAACAACCTCCATCCTGCAGGTTTGCAGTTAAGTCATCCAAGTTCACACCTTGATGAATTCCTGCTTCTTCTCCAAAGACATCAGACACTCTGGTGCATGAGTCTTCAGAAGGACCAGTTAGCAACTAACCCTTCAGCTATACCAAGGATTCTACTTCCTAAAGCACGACTGTTTCCATGATGTTAAGAAAGTTGCCACTTGTTCTTAACTTCATAGTGTGCATTAGCCAATGCACTTACTTACCTAGATCAGGAATAGGCTGATCCAAGTAACCACCATCAAGACTCTGATGTCTTCTTCTTCTTGTACATACCAAGGCTGAACATGTTTCTTGCCAGGAAACCTTTTCAGAGATCATATGCTTTTGCTGCCACCAAAGAGATAGACCATAAGCCAATGTACTATCCTTCCTGTGATTCTGCACAGGGTCTTGAAGAAGAGATGTTCCAACATCTTTAAGGACATCAGATATCTTGAGCTCCAAGGATAATCAATTAAATACTTGTACTTGGCACAAGCTGACATTGATTTTAAATCCTTTCCCAATATTCCTTTCAGATACTTCCACCATAAGACTACTTTGAACATACTCTTCTAGTGTCAACATCTTCTGCTTGCAAGCACTTCAACAGTTTTGAAAATCTTCTCAGATTAAATTCACCCTTAGGAATGAGAGGGATGAATTCTTCCTTGCAAGTGTGTCACACAGCCACCAGATCCCATGTGACACAGGTCAACAGCCAACAAAGACTTTAGGCTGACCAAATGAGAGGAGGTTAACCAAAACTCCCCCTCAAATTAACAATCATGGAAGCTTCACGCCAATATCCATGCATTGTACAGACATGTCTCAACATGACATACACCATCCCTACCGGTGACACCTAACTCTATGAGTTATACCTATACATACTCCAATCACCCCAATCAGACTTCAGCTGACCATAAGTACTAGTGAAAGACATCAACACGAGTCCATAGTAGATATGCATCGCCAGAGCACACTACCTCAACCAACCTCTGAATCTTCATATTCTCACTCCTTGAAAGAACTGCCACTTCTGAACGTGGTGTTTGAACAACAAGATTCATGGTTCCAATCCTCTTAAATGATATAGTAATCAGGTTACCCCAATATTGACTTCTAATATTCAGGGGACTTGTCTTTCACCACTTCATAGTACTTCAGGGAACAACTATCCCACCCTGATCAATCTACAGGAGTAAGACAACCAGCAGGAAATTGCACAATGTCACACTTCAACCAGCTCCACTTCTAGAGATCAGACTTCTATGAGTGACCTTCTTGACCATACACCCGGTTGACCCTGCCCTTGTCAACTGAGCACACACAGATGTCTTCTCTTCCAGGTCAGGAGTAGGTTCCAAACAAGGGTATCCATTTGTTTGACACCTAAAAACATCTGTTCTTCAACCAGCATCTGCATACTTGTTGAACACCATGTTCTAACATCACATAGAACATTGGTTCCACCTCCTTGGAACAAACCCTCCTTGAGAGTCTTCAATGTCTTCATATACACTACCCAAGAGTGTAAAAGAATCAGTGATCAGGTGATTCTTACCATCCTGACGTAAGAACATCATGATGAGTGGACTTGAGTGGACTCACGTGTCTTTGACATCTTCAGAGGTTATGATGAAGTCTTGAATACAGCAGCCTTTCATCCACATGAGGGGAAACTACATCAGAGTTTGAGTTTTGCCAGGTATTATGCAGCGAAAATCATAATACAACTCAACCAATGAACACACACTTCATCAGATCAGCCTCCAAGAGCATGCCAAGTTTGAATATGATTCAATACTTGCACAGTTGTCCCACACAAAGGTCCATAGCCAACCTCCAGAAACAGGTACACACCATTCCTGTCATGAATAGTCCATCCACCTACTTCAAGGGACCATTCAGGGAGAATACAGAACCTCCCACAGGTTCCAACATAACTTCTTGCAGGATACCAAAAAGTATCACCCAGGGATCTCATCCAGAAGCAGAACAGGATGCCTGCTCTGATACCATTTGAAATTCTGGTGTAGTCAGATTTTAGATGTTCTATTCCAAGTCATGACATCTGATCTAACATTGTAACTAATACAGCAAGATAGTTATTAACCACTGTACTAATATGCACACGTTCACAGATGTCACGACATCTCATTCTATGTCACCCTAGAATGGATGAACACCTGGTTCTGTGCATCAGGAAGAAAGACTCAACAGAGATCAATCCTAGCACTCACTTCTGTTGTTTTCTTATACAGTTATCAGCATGATGTCGTACTGTTGATTTTGGACATCATTTGTTACATTGTTCCAGTGTGTTTGTCTTTTACTTGTATTTCCTGAATTAAAGGTTGAACACGTTAATCTAATTTCCACTTATTAGATTGCTAACAAATAGGCTATTTGTTAGGTTCATTAATTGTAGGTTAGTAGTTGGTTTTCTGGATTTTAGCTCAGCTGTTGAATCCCTGAAGAATAGCCTGAGAAAAATACTGAACCAGAAAAACCAATCATCCTACACTTTAGCACCTGCTGTTGGGAATGAATGTCACAACATTCAGTTCGACATCCAGAACATATGCTGATTCTGTTATGTTCCTGGAAAGGACTGTGCCAAGTTTGCAGTACTGTAAAAGACCAACTAGTCTCTACTTCAGTATCAGCCTTTAGTATCAACTGTCAAAACATCCAGTTTGACAGTTTCACAATGGTCCTTCGGCCAGGTCTGTTATCCTTGGAAGGAACAGACTTAAGTAAACACTGAACTGAAACTAACCTGCTTATTATTCAGTATACGCTGTCACTGATGAATGTTACAACATTCTGATTGACATTCACACAGAATGCTATATACCATGTCTGTTATCATCTTGATAAGCTGACTAGAAAACCAGCTGAGTTATGACAGTAATAAGAACACATGCAGAAGGAAAACAAACACAGGAAATTGTTAACCCAGTTCAGTCCAACATGACCTACATCTGGGGGCTACCAAGCCAGGAAGAAGATCCACTATCAGCAGTATTAATTCAGAGTTAAACTCCCCCGTTTACAACTCTTCACTTAATCCCTACCCAATGCAATCTATACCTAGGAACTCCTAGATAGAAACCTTTAGTTTCCATTCCTATCACTACAAATACAATGTAATGTTAACACACCTTGAACTTGCTTCACAGCTTCATTCAAGAACAAAATCACTCTTGCCTACAGGCTTTGAGTTACACATACTCTCAGCTTTGACCACTGAGAAACACATGGTAACCTTCCCACAGATTGGGAGGTTTACCTCACACACACCCCTAAATTTTCATTCTAAGAGGCTTACAACAACTAGGTTACAATGTGCTATTTATAACCTAATCACCCAACTGAATTTGGGCCTTCAGAAATCGCAGCAAACTTGTTCTTTGCTTTTACAAATTCAGCAGAAAAATTCTGCTACAAACAAGGTCTTCAATCCTAAAATCTCTCCATATATATCTCCTTACTTTGAGCCTATATATCTTCTGATTGAGTCTTCAAGACCTCCACATGGGAGTTAGGATTTTCACCAAATATCCTTACTAATCCCAGAATAAATACTGAATTAATTAATTCAGTTTTCTACACATGTACGATGTCACAGGCATGATGTCGTGACATCGTACATGACATGTTGGTCCAGATGTTGAACTTCTTCAACCCAACATATTAAAACAACAGAGATGATTACATTATTTGTTTTACAAAATTAATGTCAATCCTAAGGAATTAACAGTAAGGTACCAAATACTTAAGTGATTTTGGCATATTATGAGATATGGGCCAAAATACACTTAAGTGGGCCTTTTAGCTTGAAGCCCACACAAGTAGTTCTATAAATAGAACCCCTTGGGTAGAAGCATTGTCACTCCACTCAGACTGAAATTCAAGTAGAGACGTTGTCATCGTTCAACGTTCATGATCGCCCCGTGGATCTGTATCCAAGGTTTTGATCGTTACAAGGGATCTGCACCAAAGGTTTGAATCGCCACAAGAGGTAACGATTCTATCACTGATCATGCCCATTCGTAAGGATCACTAAATGGAGAAATTTTTAAATTCCGCTGCGCCTTGGATGGCAATTCTCCTTCAGTGGTATCAGAGCCACTTACGAAACCATGAATCTGATAGTTGGTTTTGTTCTGTAATAATATGATTAAAGACAGAATGAATCAAAGATTAAAATTGAGATCGATCAAGTTACATATATATGATATATGTAATCCTGATGCAAAATACATTATATATGATATAGTGTTCTCGTTTCGTTCATTCAAACACTCAATGATTGTTTTCCTTTGAGCGATCAATGGTCGTTTGCTTCTTGATCCGACATTATTATGGTGAAGCAATGACGTGTTGATCAATCATACTGAATTAACAATCGAGATGTGTTTGACGGTCTGAAATTGGTGCATCAGGGTTAGTGACGGCACAAGGGTTGTGTTGTCAGAGAGTTATGTGATTGGGGTTTGAATGCACAAGAATTGTGCTCTCTAAACACTTTTTGGAACAGTGTTAACCGGTTAACGCATATGGTTAACCGGTTAACAAAATACGAAATAAAATTTTGAGTTTTTTCAACAGTGTTAACCGGTTAACGCATTTGGTTAACCGATTAACGCAAGGCGGAAAACAGTTTTCCAAGACATTTTAAAACAGTGTTAACCGGTTAACGCATTTTGTTAACCGGTTAACACAAGGCAGAAAACAATTTTTTTCAGATTTCAAACAGTGTTAACCGGTTAACGCATATGGTTAACCGGTTAACGCAAGGAAAAATTCACCCGTTCGGCTAACTCAGTGCTCTAAAAGTATCAAGTGTTGATACGAAAAGCGACATCGATTTTAAATGAATTGTTCATTAAAATGTGGTGATCAGTCGTCGAGATTTAATTTGATTTTAATTAATTAAAGGAATTAATAATAATAATAATAAAGTGTTTATTATTGTCTTGTGGTGATCGGTTATGGCCTTAGTCTTCCTTTATTTTGTTTTGGGTTTTAAAATACGACCTGCGTGTCGTGCCTCTCTCTTAATCTCCCAAATGTAACTTCTTTTCTCATCTCACTCCCTCGCATGTAAAACGAGTTTCTTTCATGTAATGTAATGATATGAAGAAAGCAAAGAAGTCAGTGCCAAAGGAGGACAACCTTGAAGATCTTGCTTGGAGAAGCTTAGATCGTTGTAGGTTAGCTTAGGTTCTCTCATTGGCTTGGGAGAACAATTGCGTTAGGGGCCATAACTGTTTCATTATGTATGTATGTATGTTGATGCATGTGAATGTATGTTGATGCATGTGAGAGACGGTTTATATGATAAACAAGCCGGTGAGATCAGAAAAATTACAATTCCCTCAAATTAAATATTAAGTTTATGCTTTCCAAGTTTTAACACTCATCAAGACTAGTAATGGATAATGTAGGTTTCGCCTACGCGAGGTGCATGATCTATATATTAGTAAGGTGCGATGGGATAATTGTAATATCCAACTGTTAAAACAATGGGTCAAACTTAACTAAACAAATTATGAGAATATTATACATGTTTGCTTTCCAAGTTTTAGCACTCATCAAGACTGGTATCGAATAATGTAGGTTTCGCCTACGCGAGGTGCATGTTTTGTATTAGTTAAGGTGCGATGGGATAATTGTAATATCCAACTGCTAAAACGATGAGTCAAACTTAATTATAATTTTCTTATATATGTTTAGAAGCAAGAGTTGGGAATAATCCATATGATGGATTGGAATAAGGAGTTATTCACCCAACTGAAATTTTCGAGAGTTGTATGAGATACAACTGGAAGGAGTTCCTACCTAAATAACCTAGTTTTGTGTAATCCGCCTACGCGGACTTAGAACGAAGTGAAATATGGATCTCGACCCACTAGAAAATCTTCCAACGGGATTTTCCGAATCAAATGATGAGGGTCATCTGTTTTGAATAAAATAGTGGAAGCATGTTTAATTAAAGGCCTAATTAAATATGTCAATGATACTTATATTTTCATTAATCCTTATGTAGATTACCATGACAACAAACACCTCTAATAACATCTTGCGATCAATCCTTGACAAAGAAAAATTGTCTGGGACAAATTTTCTTGATTGGTACCAAAACCTGAGGATTGTCCTCAAACATGATAAAGGGAAAGGCAAGGAAGTTGCCAAACCCAAACCCACTAGTGCTGCTTTAAAGCCTAGTGGAGGCATAGAAAAAGAAGGCACCTGCTTCCATTGCGGTAAGACCGGACATTGGAAGAGGAACTGCCCAAAGTACCTGGAAGATAGGAAGTATGGAGTAGAGACTCCAACTTCAGGTATTTTTGTTATTAATTTATCTACTTCTGCATCATGGGTATTAGATACTGGATGCGGTTCTCACATTTGTACAAATGTGCATGGACTAAAAAGGAGTAGATATTTGGCAAAAGGTGAAGTCGACCTACGGGTTGGCAATGGAGCAAAGGTTGCTGCCTTAGCCGTAGGAACTTATGAATTGACTTTACCTAGTGGTTTAATAATTCAGTTAGAGAACTGTTATTATGTACCAGCAATTAGCAGGAATATTATTTCCATTTCTTGTTTGGACAAGTTCGGTTTTTCATTCATAATAAAGAACAATTGTTGTTCAATTTATTTGAATGATATATTCTATGCTACTGCTCAAATGAACAATGGATTATATGTCCTTGATCTTGAAGTGCCAGTTTATAACATTAATACTAAAAGGATGAAACCTAATGAGTTAAATCCAACTTACCTTTGGCATTATCGATTAGGCCACATAAATGAGAAACGCATTTCCAAACTCCATAAAGATGGACTGTTGGACTCTTTTGATTATGAATCATATGAGACATGCAGATCTTGTTTAATTGGAAAGATGACAAAGTCTTCATTCACAGGAAAAGGTGAAAGAGCTAATGATCTTTTGGCCCTCATACATACTGATGTATGTGGTCCACTGAACATACCAGCCAGAGGAGGTTTTCAGTACTTCATCACATTCACTGATGATTTCAGTAGATATGGTTATGTGTATTTAATGAAACACAAATCAGAGTCCTTTGAAAAGTTCAAAGAATTCAAGAATGAAGTACAAAAACCAACTAGGTAAGAATATTAAAGCTCTCCGATCAGATCGAGGTGGTGAATATTTAAGCCTAGAGTTTGATGACCATCTGAAAGAGTGTGGGATCCTATCCCAACTCACTCCTCCTGGAACACCCCAATGGAATGGTGTGTCTGAGAGAAGAAATCGAACCCTGTTGGACATGGTCCGATCCATGATGAGTCACGCCGATCTTCCAAACTCCTTTTGGGGACATGCACTATTGACAGCAGCTTACACACTTAACCGTGTTCCATCCAAAAAGGTTGATAAGATACCATATGAGATATGGAGTGGTAAGAAACCACATATGTCTTACATGAAGATTTGGGGTTGCGAAGTTTATGTGAAACAACAAACTTCAACTAAGCTTGAGCCCAAATCTGACAAATGCTTATTTGTGGGGTATCCTAAAGAAACAAGAGGGTATTACTTCTGCAATCTTTCTGAGGGCAAAGTGTTTGTCGCTCGAACTGGAGTTTTCCTGGAAAGGGATTTTATTTCCAAAGGAACCAGTGGGAGGAAAGTAGAGCTTGAAGAAATTCAAAAATCACAAAGCATCGATACACCTATGGAGGAATTAGAGCAGGAAACACAAGTAGTTGTGTAAGAGCAACCTGCTCAAGTAGAACAAGACCAACGTAGGTCAGGCAGGATACGTCACCTACCTGTGATATATGGATATCTGATCAAGGTGATGTATTACTCATGGATCAAGATGAGCATGTGACCTACTCATGGAATCTTCGTTTTGATGAAACGGTAAAACAATATGGATTCATCAAGAACGAAGATGAGCCTTGTGTCTACAAGAAGGTTAGTGGGAGCATGATCGTGTTCCTGGTGTTATATGTAGATGACATATTACTCATTGGAAACGATGTCCCTACCCTGCAACAAGTAAAGACTTGGTTGGGGAAATGCTTTTCTATGAAGGACCTAGGTGAAACAGCCTATATATTAGGAATCAAAATCTATAGAGATAGATCACAAAACTGCTTGGCCTAAGTCAGAGTACATACATAGACAAAGTGCTGAGACGCTTTAATATGCATGATTCCATGAAAGGGATCGCATGAATAAGATTCCATATGCATCTGCAATAGGATCTATCATGTATGCCATGTTATGTACTCGACCAGATGTCTCGTATGCTTTAAGTGCAGCGAGTAGGTACCAATCTGATCCTGATGATGGCCATTGGGTAGCTGTCAAGAATATCCTTAAGTACTTGAGAAGGACTACGGACTCATTCTTGATCCATGGAGGTCAGAAAGAGTTGGCTGTAATTGGTTACACCGATGCTAGCTTCCAGACAGATAAGGATGACTTTAGATCGCAATCTGGTTATGTGTTTTGCTTAAATGGTGGCGTTGTGAGCTTGAAAAGTTCAAAGCAAGATACAGTTACTGATTCTACAACCAAGGCCGAGTATATTGTTGCCTCAAGTGAAGCAAAGGAAGCTGTTTGGATCAGGAAGTTCATTAGTGAACTTGGCATAGTCTCTAGCGTTGTGGATCCCATTCGTCTCTATTGTGATAACAATGGTGCTATCGCACAAGCTAAGGAGCCTAGATCTCACCAACGATCCAAACACATACTTAGGCGTTATCATCTCATTCGAGAGATAATAGATAGAGGAGATGTGAAAATATGTAAAGTATCTACACTTGACAATATTGTTGACCCACTGACAAAGCCTCTTGCGCAGCAGAAGCATGATGGCCATACTAGATCAATGGGCATAAGGGGTATGCCTGATTGGCTCTAGTGCTAGTGGGAGATTGTTGGTGTAAGCCCTAGAGGCCAATACTTTTGGTACTTGTATCGAATTATTTATTAATAATAAAAGGCATTTTCTTTATTATGGTTGATTAATAAAGTCCCTGGAATAGATAGTCCATTTAATGTATTAAGTGTGACTTAATCATGAGAACACATTAAACATAAGGACACTATTCTTAAAGTATCCGTAGTCGAGCTTTAGTGTGAAGTGGGATAACATTAAAGCATTAAGACTATTATGTTTGTAGACTGATGATCACATCTCATGGATCATGGATAAAGAGTTATCAAGTCTTAAACATAGGTATGAATATTAGGAGTAATATTTCTACCGGATTGACCCGCTATGAGAATACTATATAGAAAGTTATGCAAAGTGTCATAAGTTATTCTCATGGTGATAATAGTGTATACCACTCTTCGACCTGAAACCACTATGGATCCTAGATGTGGAGTCGAGTGCTTTATTGCTGATCCAACGTTGTCCGTAACTGGATAACCATAAAGACAGTTGATGGGTACTCCATAAAGCATGCTGAGGGACATGAGTGTCCTAGATGGAATTTGCCCATCCTGCGTAACAGGATAAATGTCTATGGGCCCAATATTGAACTGGACAAGGGTGACACGGTCTATACCTTGTGTTCAATATAGACATAAGGGCAAAGGAGTAATTATACACATAATTATTATCACAGGAGGTTTTGTCAGATCACATGACATTTTCGTGACTTGGGTAGCAGTGATGTGTTGCTAGATACCGCTCACTGTTTATTATGTTAAATGTGTGATTTAATATAATTGCCAACGTCACGAAAACCTACAGGGTCACACACAAAGGACGGATTGATGAGAGATAGAGTAACTAAGGAACATCGTAAGGTACGGTGCACTTAAGTGGAATACGAAATGTGGTAAGGTACCAAATACTTAAGTGATTTTGGCATATTATGAGATATGGGCCAAAATACACTTAAGTGGGCCTTTTAGCTTGAAGCCCACACAAGTGGTTCTATAAATAGAACCCCTTGGGTAGAAGCATTGTCACTCCACTCAGACTGAAATTCAAGTAGAGACTTGGAATTTCGTTTCCCTCTCTCTCTCTCACTCAAAGCCTTCATTCATAACAGCTAGCACTGCGATTGAAGGAATCCGTTCGTGTGGACTGAGTAGAGACGTTGTCATCGTTCAACGTTCGTGATCGCCCTGTGGATCTGTATCCAAGGTTTTGATCGTTACAAGGGATCTGCACCAAAGGTTTGAATCGCCACAAGAGGTAACGATTCTATCACTGATCATGCCCATTCGTAAGGATCACTAAATGGAGAAAATTTTAAATTCCGCTGCGCCTTGGATGGCAATTCTGGAATGCGCATGCGTCCAGTCACTAATAGTGAGTATACGTACTGCTTTACAATAGTTCACTTTTTGAACTTCTTTTCAAAGGTTTCAGCAAGATCATCAGAGAGTAAGGATAAAGCGGTTACCAGAATATTCGATCGAGGTTGTACAGTCCTAGTGTGAGAGGAGGATCCCCTTGTAGTTCTTTTTCCAGAGGTTCTTGAAGTCATTTGAATGTTGTTTGTAAGGAGATTTTAGGGTTTGTGTGAGGAAGATAGTGAGAGAGGGAGGAGAAGACCAAATGATTTTATTATGCAATTGAAAAGAGGTACCTTGAAAAGTGAGTCGACCTGTTATAACGCAGATGAGTTGACTATGGGTAGCAAAGAGTCGACTCATGGGTCGACCAATTGGGACCCGTAATTAATGCAACTATGAAATGGGAAGCGAAGAGTCGACTCGTAGATGTAATGAGTCTAAACATCCATGTTTGAAACCTCAAATGAATGGAATATGGGTAGCAGCGAGTCGACACATGGGTCGACCTGTTGGGACCCAAGGGTAATACAAAGATGGAATTCACAACAACGAGTCGACACATGGGTCGACCTGTTTACAACGATGAGTCGACTCATAGGTCAACCTGTTGGGACTCGTGTTAATGATTAGAAGCTATAAGACCCCAATTTTGACCCTAAGACCCCTCATGTTATCTCATCATATGCATTAGCATTGGGATCACACCTTGGCATCCTCCTTACCCCTCATTCATTGGGTTTGCATTGGGAGAGATCACCAACCACATTTGATTGTATCATACTTTGTTTTTCATTATTCACTAACCAAAATGTCAAAAAATATGCCAATGTATAGTTTATTTGCTTTTGTAGGAAGTGTGTATGCTCACATATGCTCCATCAAGCTCATATTTAGGGTTTAAGACCCTCAATGCAAGGAGTTCAATCAATAATTAGTTCACATTGACTCTAAGTATCATATATAGATCCCAATGTTCTTAACATGTTATTTTGATCAAGAAATCATCAAGAGTTTGAAGTTTGTTTGCCTTGGAAACCCTAATTCATCTGGGTATCTTGTGTGAGTTCTTCAACAAGTTTCTTCAACAACTCATCAAATATTTCAAGGTATACTTCATATTACATCATCTTATGCATATATGATCCTCCATGAGTCCCAAAAGTCAATAGAATATCAAGCTAGAAAGTTGGTACATGGTGGTTGACTAGAGAAAGTCAACTGATCAAAACTGGGGTTCCCTAGACCCTATCTCCTACACTTTTTTCATATGAAAATGATTCCAAGAGAAACATTACTATAAATGACATTCCAAACAACTTTAATGTTTAAGTAGGGAGCTGGTTTTGCTTGGAAATTCATTTTTTATGGTGAAAGATTATAGGTCATTTTGTTTGAACCCTAGTTTGGAGGTCAACTTCCCAAGACTGTAACTTGCTCAATTTTTATGATATGAAATCCATTAAAATTTATCAAATTCAATATGCCTACTTAAACTTTTATGTTTGAAGGAAGTTCAAATTCAACTTGCAAATGCATATGCCAAGGAGGAACATTATAGGTCATTTTGGGCCAATGTCATTGAACAAGTGATTTTCCTCAACTTCTAAAATGCATAACTCATTCATGCCAAGTCCAAATAAGGTCAAATATGTGACCAAATTGAATAGGTTTAAAAGATATACAACTTTGATGAAAGAACGTTTCTCATTTGAAGTCCATAGAAAAAATTATTCAAGGTGGAAGAAGTGAACATTTGACTTGGGACTTAGAAAATTTTCAAATATGTTTGATTTCCCAAACTTCCACCTCAAAATTCATCATGATCAAAGCTTCAAATGAAAAAGTGTTCAACATGAAAGTTGTTTCCCTTTATCTCACCTTTCCAAAAAGTCCAAAATCATCTTATTTGGCCAAAGTATGAGGGACTTGCACATGGGTGTAATTTAAGGGACCATTTGGATAATTTCAACTTCCATTTTTCATACCCATTTACATGGACTTCTAACATGATTTCAGCATGATGAACATTGAACTATGGATCAGATTACATCATCTCATAGGCCTAGTGCACGCCCATGCAAGAGAGAAATTCAAATTTTTCCAAAATTGGAAGTGTGCAAATATCAATCCCATATCCTATAAATAGAAGTGCATTGTGATCATAACTTCATTAACACCTTGCCCAAGCTTTACTAGACTGATTCAAACCCCCATTACCATAGAATTTCTAAAGGTTTCTCTTGAAATCGAGCTTGAACTTCATCTTCTGTTTGGAAGTTCAAACTCTAGAAATTCACTTCCCTTTTCATCTCAATTGACTTTTGCAAGCAAGAGGAAGAGAAAGAAATCAAATCCAAATCAAGATCAAGAGGAATTAGATCATCTCGAAGGTAATTTTCCAGAAACTTCTTCTCTTCGATTCTCCCTCAATTATTCACCATTCTTTGTGATTTTTGGTTGTATTAAGTCCTATCAATATAGGCAAGAAGATTGAGTTGCTTTGAGGTCAAATCAGAGCAACTCAGTTCATGATCCTCAAAATTCAAATCCATGTATCTTTTTATATACTTGGAATTGGACAAAATTGAGGACAGATTCGAACTCCTGAGCATTTTTTCTTTAAATCCATGTCTTGCTTTTTCATTTTGGTGATGATTGATAGTGTACCAGTCTGGTGAGGTCCACCGGAGAAGAAGACCGGAGCTCTGGCTCCGGTGATGAGTTGTCATGCATCTCAGCCATATGATCCATTTGAATTGTTTTAATCTTGGACGTTGCTTTTGATTACCACGCGTGTGTTTCAGTTGACCAAGGCACATATGGAACACACATTTCACACCATCTGATCTGCCACCTCAATTAATGAGGGAGATCAGACGGTTCTCATTTTTTTTGAATTTCTGATTATTTCATTTAATTGCTTATTTTTAATTAATTCATATTAGTTTCCTCTTTCATTTCCTAAATTAAAATTATTTTTTGGATTAGTTTTGATATTTTTCATGATTTAATTTCTTTTTTTCATATTTATAATTGTTTATAAATACTTATGACTTTTCAAAAAATATGATTTTTTTTGTCTAAGGTCCTTTGACCTTATTTGACATAGGATAAATCTCTTGGCCATTTATTTGGTGTTTTGAAGAGGTTTTAGGTTTTTCATCAAACATAATTTAATTTAAATGTATTTTAATTTGATTTTTAATTGATTAATTGTGTAGAAATAATGTTGAGCCATTTTTATTGACTTGTGAAGTTTGACTTTGTGTTTGGGCCTTGGTCAAGGTTGATTTGACTTTTGTTAGATTAAAATCATTGGATTCAGGGGATTGATGAAATGTATACTTCATCTCGCAAAATGAATGAATGGTTTTAATTTGATAAAATTCCTCCCATGACCAATTTGTGTTTCTCTCATCTCCCCTCCCTCTTCATCTTAAATCCCATTATATCCCATTCCTCTCATTGACCAATGAAATCTCAATATCCAAAGGCTAATTGGTTCATCAATAACTTTGTGTTAGATGAACCAATACAAGTATGGATGAGATTAGGTCCATCCTTTGATCATTTTCTTTGTGTGTGTGGTATGTTTTAGGAGTATGGCTCATTATACCGTGTCTCTAACATGCATTAATATCAAATTTATATTGCCCGATCTCAGATAGTTGTGACTTCTATATAAGTCCAATTACGATTGCTTAACATAGCTCTAAATTTTAACCCAAAAGCATATCATTATAGTAAGTGAGATTGTAAGTCTCCCCCCTTTCATGGTATTGTATGGGAACTTGACCTTTTTTCCTTCCTTTGGAAGATGTCTTGGTTCAAGGGTCCATGCTTGTGAATAGAGGGTGGAGTGTTCTCCAAAGAATGATTTAATCAATTGAAAATCAAAGCTTCACTAACATCTAATCAACTAACAATTTGACTAACTTTTATTATTATTGCTTTTAATTTCAAGTCATTTACCTTATGCCATTTAAATTCAAGTTATTTACCATTTCACTTGCCATTTACATATCATTTAACTTGTTTATGTTTATGCCATTTTTACGTTGCTCACTTGAGCCATCTATTATGATTGTGTATATTTGTTTGTGTATCTTGTTTGTGCTTGTGGTCTTAGGACCTTAAAATACCTAATAAACAAAAAAAAACCTAAAAAATGTTTGTGTGGACTGTTGGATTTGGTCCGAGCCTTGGACTTAGAATTAGGCAGCATTCCTTATGCAAAAGGACTTGGTCAATGCCAACATTTCTGAAACCAAGTTATTGAATTGAGCTTTCATCTGATGCAAGTATTAAGATCCACATGAGTTCATCTGCTACATGGTCTTGATGCAAATGTTACTTTGAACCCGTGTCTAATGCCTTATTCTTAGCCAATCAAGGAGTATGTCATCTAATACATGGAAAGATTAAGAAGAAGGTTGTGAAGTTGCTTGCTTGGATGTGACTATCTTTATTTGATGTATTTATCTTAATATTGCTACTTGCTTATTGATATTGCTTAATTTAAAGTCCAAAGGAAAAGTGGGTTTCTATATGACATTCTTGTTTGTTGGATTGCATCTCATTGGTCAGATCTTTTCAACTCTTAACTTTTAATTTTTGCTTAGGATTAGTCTCTTCATCTCCTCCCATTTCTTAAATTTAAAATTTCTCCCCCTTTTCAAAATCTTATTTGTTTGTGATTTCTAAACTTATACTTGATTGCAAATTAGAAACCTTGGCCTTATGCCATTGCATTTTTAAACTCGTTTCATAAATCAAACTTGTAAATGAATCTAACCATATTAACTTAAAATTTCAAAAGACAAAAAGAACTAACACTCATGCAAACTCTTTTGGGCCCTTTGTGCCTCTTTTTAAATTTAAATTTTGTTAAAAGCAATCCAGTCATTTTGAAATTGGTACCACGAACTACGAGGTTTTGATCCCAAATTTTTATGTTGGTACGTAGGCATAAGTCCGAAGGTCTTGTCAAACACAAAAATATAATTAATGAATTCTTTTCTAATCCCCACACTCTATTTATTGCGAACATCTTTTATACCAAAAACACATACACACATAGATAAGGGCTCCCTAGGAGTACCTAGGACACTTTGGGTGCTAACACCTTCCCTCTGTGTAACCAACCTCCTTACTTGTAATCTCTGGCATTTTATTAGTTTTGATTTGAAAACTTCTTATCTATGGGTTTTGTTCGTACTTTTCTATTTTCCTTTGGAAACAATAAAAGCGTGGTGACGACTCTGGTTTTATTGACGTTAAGTTTATCCATGGCTTAATGGTCATGAATTTACCGCTACATAAGCCATGTGAAAGAAAAATGCTCCTAATGATAAATGCATGTTAAATATGATACCTAAGCAAGTTCAAGCATAATTCAAGCAAAGAAAAGGATCTAATTTAAATCAAACCATAAAATGAACGTCAAGAATTACACAGAACACGTATATACATATATAATTAATCAAGATAGTTCAAATAGATAGGAACGATATTACCTCCAATTATGATAGACGACGAGTGCCCTCACATAGCCTGCACTTGTAAATCAAGGAATAGACAAGCATATATATAAAGCAAGCATCATATATAAATTTAAAAGCGATCTGAGATATCGAGAACACCAAGTTCCCTACGGATGTGGAAGAAAGGCTATGTCGCAAGTGGTTTTGTGAAAATATCGGCAAGTTGATTTTTGCTATCAACGTGCTCGAAGATAACATCACCTTTCTCAACATGATCCTAAGGAAGTGATGCCGAATTTCAATATGTTTAGTACGTGAATATAGTATAGGATTTTTGGTTAAATTGATAGCACTTGTGTTGTCACAAAAAATGGGAATACGTTCAAGTTGAACATTGAAGTCGAGTAATTGTTGTTTTAGCCACAAAATTTGAGCACAACAATTACCGGCTGCAACGTATTCCACCTCGGCCGTTGATAAAGCAACTGAAACTTGCTTTTTGTTGTGCCAACTCACTAAGGAATTTGAATAAAAATGATAAGTACCACTAGTGTTTTTCCTATCCGATTTGCAACCGACAAAGTCGGAATCAGAGTAGCCAACCAACGAGTAATCACTTCCCTTAGAAAACCAAATCCCATACTTTTAAGTACCACAGAGGTATCTAAGTATGCGATTAACGACCTTTAAATGTGACTCTTTGGCACATGATTGATACCTAACACACATACATACACTAACATAATATTTGGTCGAGATGCAGTAACATAGAGGAGGGAACCGATCATACCTCTATACCTTTTTATATCTACGACTTTACCACTTTCATCCTGATCCACATTAATCACAGTAGGCATTTGTGTGTCGATTACTTTGGAGTTTTCCATATCAAAGCACTTGAGTAACTTATTGCAATACTTCGCTTGGCTCACAAAAAAAGTCCTGTCTTCAAGTTATTTGATTTGAAGTTCGAGGAAGTAATTTAGCTCCTCCATCATGCTCATTTCAAATTCTCCCTGCATCAACTTAGAGAATTCCTTGACCAAATTTATGTTAGTAGATCCAAAAATAATGTCATCTACATAGACTTGAACTAAAATAGAGTGTTTTCCTTTAAAGTTTAATAAAAAGGGTTGTATCAACCTTCCCTCTTGAAAATCCTTGTTCTAGTAGAAATTTTCTAATGCATTCATACCATGCCCTAGGGGCTTGTTTGAGATTGTACAAAGCACGCTTAGGCTTATAAACATAGTTAGGATGCTCATAGTTTTCAAAATTGGGAGGTTGAGATACATAAACATCTTCATTAATGTAACCGTTTAGGAAAACGCTCTTAACATCCATTTGAAATAATTTGAAATTTTGAGAACAAGCATAGGCAAGCAAAATGCGTATAGCCTCGAGTCGGGCGATCAGAGCATAAGTTTCCTCATAGTCGATGTCTTCCTCTTGGTTATACCCTTGAGCAACAAGACGAGCCTTGTTACGAGTTATAACTCTGTTTTCATGTAACTTGTTCTTAAACACCCATTTAGTACCGATTACTCGATGGTCTCGCGGAGGGGGAACAAGATCTCACACCTCATTTCTTTTGAACTGATTAAGTTCCTCTTGCATTGCTAAAAACCAATGTTCATCGAGTAATGCGTCTTAGGAGTTTTTAGGCTCAATTTGAAAGCGAAATGATAACAAAAGTTACTTATCTTTGACCGTGTGGTAACTCCCTTTGAGATATCTCCTAGAATATTATCGATGGGATGATCCTTGGAAGATTTACATTCCAAAGGAAGATCATTGTTATTAATCGAATGAACCTCCTCTTTCTTTTTAGATATGTGATCCGACTCCTCCTCATCTTTTTTCGAATGAGGTTCAACACTATTTTCTTTTTGATCTTTTATTATGTCTTTTGAAGGAACACCTACACCATCAACAATAATACCTTCTCCGACAATTTTCAGATAAGATTCATTAAAGGAAACATGCACGGATTCTTCAATGATAAGTAACCTTTTGTTGTATACTCTATATGCTTTACTAGACTGAGAGTATCTGAGGAAGATACCTTCATCGGGCTTTGAGTCAAATTTACCAAGGTTTTCTTTACCATTATTTAATACAAAGCATTTACATACTAAGACATGAAGATGTGAAACATTAGGCTTCCTTACCTTTAGCAATTCATAAGGAGTTTTATTTAGAATAGGACAAATGAGTATCCTATTCAATACATAACAAGCCGTATTTATGGAATCTGCCCAAAAATATTTAGGAAGGCCATTTTCATTGATCATAGTCCTTCCATTCTCTTCTAAAACTCGATTTTTACGTTCCACTACTCCATTTTATTGTTGAGTTCTTGGAGCAGAAAAATTATGATTAATGTCGTTTGTTTCAAAAAATTCCTCAAAGAGATGGTTTTCAAATTCACCTCTGTGATCACTTTGGATAGTAACTATGCTAGTATTCAATTTGTTTTGAGAATCTTGGCAAACTTTTCAAAAGTTGAAAAAGTATCACTTTTACTTGCTAAGAAGATGGTCCAACAAAATCTAGAGTAGTCATCTACTATAATAAAACCATAGTAGTTTTCACCTAGACTTTTAATTTTAGATGGCTCAAAAAGGTCCATATGGAGAAGTTCAAGGGGTCTCGTTGTGGAAACAATATTTTTAGATTTAAAAGAGATCCTTGTTTTCTTTCCCATTTGGCACACATCATATAGGCGATCTTTTGAAAATTTGATTTTGGGAAGACCAACTACTAGATCTTTTGCAATAACTTTATTTAGCAAGTCAAAGTTGACATGCGCTAATCTCTTATGCCAAAGCCAAGAGTCTTCACTCATGGATATAAGACATTTAGCACTGGTCAAAGATACTTCATTCAAGTTAAGCATGTATGCATTATTTATCCTCCATCCCTTAAGGACATCATTCTTTTTATCATTATGTTCAATCATGCAACAATCTTTTGAAAATGATACTTTATATCCTTTGTCACATAATTGGGTAATACTAATGAGATTGTGCTTAAGGCCTTCAACTAAAAGGATGACTGAGATAGTAGTAGATGAGGGATTACCTACACTAACTTTTCCGAGTATAGCTCCCTTGTTATTATCACCGTAGGTTACAAACCCTTTCTTCTTAGCCACAAAGTCAAAGAATAAGGAAATGTCACCCGTCATGTGTCTTGAGCATCCACTATCGAGAAACCATGTTCTCTTTGTATCCTCAAGGCATTCCACCTACAAATTAAACAAGGGAAAGAGGTACCCAATTTTCATTGGGTCCTAGTGTATGAGTGAAACTTTGGTTGCATTTGGGCAACCATTGAAAAATGCCTTTAGGGACCAAAAATCTCCTAAATCGGCATTTAGCAATAGTATGTCCCCTCTTGCAATAATATAGACAAATTTGGTTCGGATGAGAGTTGCTTTTGCTAACTTGATCCTTTACAACATAAGTGTACTTTTGATAAGGATTATTCATGTTACTTCTAAAATGTGATTGATCAATAGCAAAGGTAACTTTAGGTTGTAAAGCCTTGTCTAACTTAGCTTGAAGAGTTCTAACCTCTCTTTGCCAAATGTGACATGTTTCACATCCATACCATCTAAGCCAAAATCCCTTATCATTTTCAGTTTTGCCTTTAGTAGCCTCTATCATAGATTTCTTAAGAGTTTCTAATTCCTTTTCGGAATCAGAACCCTTCTTTTCTAAATAACAGAAAATTTTCTTATTTGAGGCTAAGCGTTTAAAAGCTTCCTTGGCCTCATTGTGTAGAGTACTAAAGGCTTTTTGCAAATCAAAATAAGACATTTTATCAACATGATCATATTTAGAATGACTTACATTCTTTTTCTTCTTTTGATGAGCCATAAGACAAAGGTTGACATTTTCTTCTTCATCACTTGAGTTATCATCGCTTGAGGACTCACTATCGCTCTCTCATGTAATGTATGCTCTTCTAGCTTTGCTAGATTTGTTGTGACGTTTTTCTCTTCCTCTCGATTTGGGAATTTTGACTTAGTTGTCTTGCCTTCCTCTCAATTCGGGAATTTTGATCGTCTTCTATAGTTGACAAGATTTTTATCCGAATGTTGAACTTCATTCTTTCTAAGGTATCGGTTATACCTCCTTACAAACAACCCCATGTCTTCATTCGAATCTTTATCATCATCACTTGATTCACTCTCACACGTATCATTGGTGGATGACTTAGATCTCGAAGCCTTTAAAGAGATAGACTTCCTTTCAGTGTCCTTAGCTTTCTCCTTCTTTTCCTTGTTTTGACTCTTCTCATGTTTCTCAAGGTTCATGAGCTCTTGCTCATGCTCTAGAAGCTTACCAAACAATGTTGTCATGTCCAATGTTCTTAGATCATTGGCTTCCTTAATGGCGGTGACCTTTGGTTGCCAATCCCTGTTAAGACATCTTAAGATTTTGTTAGTAGCAACATCATTAGGGGTAGTTCTATCAAGAGCATTTAACCGATTGATTAGATGAGAAAATAGCTTTTGTATATCGGCAATGGTTTCACCATCCTTTATATGAAAAAGGTCAAATTCTTGAGTTAAAGTGTTGATTCTAGCTAGTTTAACATCATTGGTTCCCTCATGGGTAATTTGCAATGAGTTCCACATAGCTTTAGCACTAGTACAATGGGAAACCCTATAATACGCATCAACACCTAAGGTGGCGATGAGCATATTTCTGGATTTCCAATCATAGCTATACTTTTTCTCATTTTCTTCATTGAATTGTGCTTCAGGTTTAGGTATAACAACACCATTCCCGTTGGTCTTGGTTATTTCCATAAGACCGTCTTGGATGACTTTCCATACCTTCCTATCAATCGAGTTGATATGGATACGCATATAATCTTTCCAATAACTGTAGTTTTCACCAGTAAAAATAGGCGCTCTTTTGTACGCTCCTTTAGGATCGTTACTCATTTTCTAAAAAGTTATATGTGAAGCACTAGATGAACTGGTGCTCGTGATACCACTTGTTAGACGATAGTACCGATCTAGAAGGGGGGTTGAATAGATCTGTATTTAAAATTTAGTGCTTTTTAAATTTGTTTCCAAAGGTTGTGAAATCTCCCTAGATCACAATCGTCTAAACTATTCGTTAATGGAAAGATCGGATATGCGTGAAACCAAATGGAATAACTAAGATCGAGATAATCAACCACTATCTTTATCAATCGATTAATTATCCCAATCCTTGATATAGTTACCATTAATGATGAGTTAACACAATAAGAGAACAAGTAAAATATTGATAGACTTGTGTGAGAATAATTTTATCAAACACTTGGTGTTCACTCCACACCAAGTCTCAATTTCACTCAAATTGAATGTGCAGAATTTTACTTAGTTGCAATCAAAGTGATTGCACCAATTTATCGAACAACTTCTATGCACAACAATTAAGGGAGATTAATTTTACTATTAGTTTCACACAAGACTCAATTTCTGCAGAATTTAAAGAGTTAAGAGAAAGAGAGAACAACACCAGATTTGTTTAGGCAGTTCCTCTTTCGTCCTTGCTTAGGGTACGTTTGCCCCCAATTCTAAATCTAGAATTGAGATATTTATTATTAAGTTGCAAAGATTATACAAGAGAAGAAATGATCACCACCAACCAACCTCAAGTGTTGTTGCAGATCATATTCACTTCTCTCCCATTGATTCTAGATGAACAAAGTCCTTCAAGCGTTCCAAACAAACCTCCGGTTGTAGCTACCTTATTGCAAGTACTCCACTTTCTCCAAAACTCTAGCTCGGCTGATTTTGATCAGATGTGCGTGAAACCTCTGATTGTAGCTACCTTATTGCAAGAACATCATGTTCTCCAAAATTCTAGCTCGGCTGACTTCAATCGCAAGATGCTTGAACCCTAACCTTGCTTCACAATCCTCCAGTTACTGTTACTTGTTTGAACGAACCCACCATTCTTCAAAACTTTCACTCGGGTGAATCTATGAAACAAAGAGTAGTGCAACCCCCCCCCCCCAATTATTGGAGGACAAAACCTCAATGGTTTTATTCAAAAAAAACTCACTCAAAGCCTCTACCCAAACTAAGATTACACAATCCTATTTGGAAGTTATCACCACAATAATGCACAATGATCAACAAAAATCGTTATGTGTAGTTGTTGAGAAATGCAATGAAGAATGAAGATGAAGAGAACTTTAGTGTATATCTTTCACTTTTCTTGTTAGTTGTTGAAGAAGAGACTCTAGAATATATATATATATATATATATATATATATATATATATATATATATATATATATATATATATATATATATATATATATATGATGCATGGACCAAGTAACAGGCATAACAGAATTATTTTGCAAAATTACACAGCAGAAAATTAAGTTCAAATAGTGATCACTCGACCTGTTTAGACCCGAGGCAAAACTACTCAACTGAAGCAGGCGATGAGTCGACTTAAACAGGGGATGATTCGACTTAAACGGGGTTTCTCTAGAGTTGAGTCAATATATGACTTGACCTGTTCAGACCCGTGGCTACATGGCTTAAATGAAAATAGGAAATGAGTCGATGCAACATGTGGATGAGTCGACTCATTCAGTTTTCCCAGGATTCAGTCGATCTATGACTCGACTTGTTCAGACCCGAGAGTTACACTCTAAGTTATGAGTCGACTCACAGTTCTTAAACTATCAAAAATGAGTTTTTAAGATGTATTTTGGTCAATTAAAACCAATCTCTTATGAACCTAAGGTACCAACAATGATCAAGTGCATTATTCACATCTATGATATATGCTCCTATATGCATGGACACATTGAACTTATACTTTGAGCATGTTAGAGGATGAATGCATTATATGATATGATGACATTGTCCAAAGTACACATTATGAGCAACTAAAAAGGTTTGACATCATTAAAATAAGGACTAGGAAATTTTGCCCTCACAATTGGAGAATCGAGAAAATGGTGCATTTTCAATATAAAAAAATTTATCTTCTTCCTCACATGTGTGTGTTGTTAGCCTGGTTTTACTATCATGTAATTCAGTTGATTAACTTGATCAACTCATTGACTGAGCACGTGATAGGAAGGATCAAGGCAGAGTCTCCACGAGAAAACATAAGACGGGAAGTGACGTGGACTCAAATAGTAGAAGATAGTTAAGTAGGAGCACATGCAGACTTGGATAGGTCCGCAGACGTGTGTAGTCGACAATCTCGGTCTCTACAGCATGAGTCAAAGAACCGAAACTTCATGATTCTTACCAAAATAAAGTGAACCTTTCATATGCTCTGTATAAGAGATGAATTAATTGGAAAGGAGAAGAGTTCGAGAGATCCATCGAGGGAGTCTAGTGAAGAAACTAGGTTCTAAATCGTTTGTGATTCCTTTCAAAGATTAATCTTAACCACAAATAGGAAATTGAAAACATGTTGGATAAAGGAAAAGTTGGCAAGTGATTAAAACAGAGAGACCAGACTTTTCTGGTTAATCTAGTATGTTGTAAATACCAGAATCAACGCTGAAGTGGATTCTAACTCTATTCAATTGTATCGTGTTGATGACGATGACCTTGTAAAGGATCATCAGAATTATGGACGTTGTGTCTCCTACATTGTGTATGACCAGAGACAGGCGTAAGTATCACTTGGTACTAGTATGATTAAGTGTTATGTAATACTAGACTTGGTGAGTGAGATCTTAAGAGTTTGTCAATCATCTTATAATGTTATACTTACTATTGGAGTATCGAAAATCGAGTACTGACAGGGAAAACTGAGTGTGAGGTCCTGTTTAGGCAAATCATGTGTACTAAGTTAGTGGAATTGGCGATTGTATCCCCTTATTTATTCTAGTCTGACTAAGTCCTAGAATTACGCTAGGTGGAAGTTGAGAGAATGAATGTACAAGGTGCCATGGACTATATTCCATGATAGTTTTGATTCATCTAACCCTGAGTAAGCCGTAGAATTACCCTAGGCGTTAGTTGATTAAGTAGATAGAGACTAATGGATATTTCATTGTATTAACATGATGATCATAAACCCTAATGTTAGACTTGAGCCATGGTATAAATAATTGTAAAATATGTTTTGGAATCTTGTATGTGAGTATTGTGTGGGTGATCACATGCATAACATGGCGATGGGAATTTGGTATCATAAGGCCAAGCCTTGCTTGGTGGTGTCCAAAATGGGTGAACTTTAAATGTGTGGCACTCATAGGAATTGGTATTCCTAAGGAGTGGGACTACAAAGACTTGAGAGGCAGTGACCTCAGAGGAGACCTGTCCATTTATCCCACTATCGTGACGATATGATACAAGTGGAGATCATTGTACGAAGTTGGACAATATCATTATTATGCATGGGGAACGTGAGTAGTCCTTTTCAGCCAAGTGCAAGATTGTAATACTCCTGATCCCAATGTATGATTATGGTTATATGCTCATGAGACACATACTACAGTTCCTATTGTTAGAACAAGATTTTGATTCTGCAATATATCTCTAAGTTTTGATGATAACAAAGAATGAAACAATTTTGGTACCCTAATAAAATTCTCTAAGTGTGCAGGACTATAAGGTAAACTAAATCTTATGAAATAACATCAGACATCAAACAAAGTCCAGAACAGTTGATTCAGAAATGAAGAAATCATATCTGACTTCGAACATAAAGGCATCTTATAGAATAAGATACAAAATTTGTCATTGAAGTTCATCTGAAGACTCTGAAGATTTTTACATCAGAAGACATTATATCTGAAGAACAGTTAAGCTGAATCTAAAGACTACTCACAAACAACTATCTGAAACATACAAGCGCCTCTTAAAGACTCTGATCTTCACTCACTCTGATTGATGCAATCAAAATCAGAAACTTAACAAAGAAGTATTCTAAGTATGGTCTGAATCTTTATATGGACAGTATTGACTACACTCCAAGACTGCTATGGAAAGGACAAGAAAATTAATGTCATAAAGTCCCATTATTGACAAGATATCACCATCAATATTCAATCTAACGGTATCATATCCAAGCACTATAAAAAGACCTCACTACCATCATACCAAAATACGAAGCTATCACACAAGAATTCTACTATACACCTTGAATCGTATACTAAATTCTTTTCATTGTATAGTTCAGTTATCACACACGAGTTGTTGCTTATAGTGTAATCATTGATCATCTATTTTAATTATGTTCATATTACTTATCTAGAAGCATCAAACACACTCTTGTAATTCTCAATAGTTATTATATTTCCTCAAGTGACTTGTGAAGTCTGTATACTTGAGAGGGATAAGAGATTGTTGAACTTTTAGACGATTGTTGTAATCTTTCTAGATCATTGGATTAAGTCCTTATTGAAGGTGAAATCACCTTGACCGGGTGGACTGGAGTAACTTTGATTTTCAAGCGAACCAGGATAAACTTCTATGTTGTTTGTTATTACATTTGTGTGTGCAGCATTGCTAAAAGTTTTTATTTTCAATGAAAACAATTCAAACCCCATTTTCTTGTTTTTCTATACCTTCACCTATGAGGTAGAATATGACAGTCATTGATCCATGTGTCGTGATCAAAAAATTAAGAACTACATGTGGCGTCCATTACCTATGAGTTATAGGGGATATGTGTTTTCACCCTAGCTCCTTTCCATATGTAGGGGACCAGACATGAATTAGCTCTTGTGTAGGTAACAGTAGGATAGATCAGACCTCGATGCTATACTTATGGGGAGACTTTGGATGGTCATAGTCATGTGAGCGATGTCAGAGTTAGGCATTGTGGACGTTTCCTTGTTTCGTCGGGGCATTAGTGAATCCCTCTGTGTAGATACTGATAACGTAAAAACATATCGTATATTTGGCTTCATATGCATTGCTTTTTACTTGATTAACGCTTATTATTATGCAGTATTTTATATTTATTGCAGGTATTTATCGAATGAAAGGTGTACAAGCAAGCAAAGTGGAAAATAGCAAAAGGAAAGAAAAAGAGAAGAAAATGGAGAAATATAGAGAGTATGGGGCCCACCACACCAAATGGGCATGTGGCGCCCATCACTTGGATATGTGGCGCCCGCCACATGACCTAAAGGGAGTGGTGGCACCCGCCACAAAGCAAGGAAATGGTGGTGCCCATCCCTCAAAAGGTGGCGCTCTCCGCGGAGATCAAACTAGGGTTGTGGCAACCGCCACAACCCGGTCTTCCCTACTTTCTCTCCATTATTTTAGCCACGATTCCATCACCTTTTCGCTACAATCTAAGGAAGTGGAAAATATATAAAGGAGGGTCGTTTCTCCTTTGAAGACATGCTTTTTTTTTAGTCAGATTCTTTTTGGTTAGTTTTCTTAGGCAGTTTTCTTACTTTATAAAAGCAATAGATTCTCCACATCGGGGACTATTGCAACTTATTGTTTACGCATTTGAATTCGATTATAACATTGTACGCGATTGCTAAAGCTTGCCGACATTATTTAATTTGAAGAATCAGGATTCAGTTCAAGTTCTCAATTCATAGTCCAAGTTTTATTTTAATTGCCATTTTACTTATATATGCCTTATTGTATGTTTGATTTTCTGAATACCATGTCTGTTACCGAATCCATGTCCGGCTAAAACCCTAGGTATCAATATGTAAAGACCGTCGAAACGACGAAATTCGTAAATAATTGGTGTTGCCTTTTATAAAAATTATTTTTTCGGTTTTAGTTTCTTATTTTAGTCAAAACTGTTTTTCGTACGAGAGTACAAAACAATCAAAGGTTACGGTCAACAAGAACGAGATTTTGAGATTTTGACCAGATAGCTGAAACTAGGCATTAATCCTAAACACAGCGAGAGCGTTTTAGGATTAATTAGACTTTATTCATATTCAAAAATTACTTTTAAATTCAAAATGAGACCGCGAGAGCCAATCATTCGGGCTTAAGAGTATGGTCAGAGTCAATAAAACGAGAGTGTGAGACTAAGTTCTTTTTATAAATAATTTCTACTGAAGAATATTTTGACCAATAAGATTACACCAACTATCTATCGAACCCCCGAAGTTTGATACATTACATACCGATATCCCTTTATCAAATATCTCTATTAATCTTCTATTTACGTTATAGTTATTTCTCTTCATTCCTCCAATCTTAGAACGATCATCAGCCTTAGATTTACATAGTAACATTAGATAACGATACATTCGATTATTAGTCCTTATGGGTTCGATAATCTTTAACACTACGCGATATAACTGTGCACTTGCAGTCACGATTCCTATAGACTTACTAAGACGCGATCAAGTTTTTGGCTTCGTTGCCGGGGAATGAATTTAGTCGATATCGTAACTCCAGTGTTGCCCAGTATAGACTAAGGCAAACAATTCTATTTCCCTTTCTATTTTGTCGAGTGTATGCCAAGTACTAGCTCTCAAGGCGAGAAATTAAAGCTACCGTTTGACGAACCTGAGCATTATCTAAGATTAGAACGCCGGATACGAGACTTGATACGAGAACATCGTATCAAGCTAAATCTTCCTGGTCCTAATATCCCTATTCCTGAACCAATTATTCGACCAGAGATGGCCGAAGGACCGCAAAGTCGTCCTCTTAAGTACTATGCAATCCCTTTGTAGGATGAACCACATAACAACATCGTAGCCCCTGCCATCGAGGCCAATAATTTCGAGCTAAAACCTTCGTTGTTGTCAGCCGTACAGCAAAACCAATTTTCAGGTAGTCCCACGGAGGACCCGAACCTACATTTGTTAGTGTTTTTGCAATATGTAGACACTATGAAAGCAAATGGTGTCAGCCCCGAAGCTATAAGACTACGTGTTTTCCCATTCTCATTAAGAGATAGAGCTAGAGCTTGGCTCCAGTCTCTACCATCCGACTATGTCACTACGTGGAACGAGTTGATGAAAGTTTTCTTAGCACGATACTTCCCACCTAGTAAGATGGCTATGCTAAGAGCCCAAATAAATGGGCTTAAATAAAAAGATAATGAATCAATTTTTGAAGCTTGGGAGAGATACAAAGACATGATGAGGCTTTGTCCACATCACGGTCTAGAAGAATGGTTGATCATCCATACCTTTTACAGCGGTCTCTTGTACAACACAAGATTGACAATAGACGCTGCTGCAGGTGGCACATTGGTGGATAAACCCTACAATAAGGCCTATCAACTTATCGAAAGTATAACCCAAAATCATTACCAATGGGGAAGCGAAAGAATCTCCGTAGAGAAACCTCCAACGAAAGGCGGTATGTACGAATTAAGGTAGACGCTCTTACTCAAAAGATAAACAACTTGACCATAACACCCACAACCATCGTGGTTGCCGTAGCACTAAACTGCGAGATATACAGAGTTCCGGGGCATGCTGCCCCAAAATGTCAACTCTTGACAGGAACCTCCATAGACCAAGTGAACTATGCTCAAGGAAACCCTTACTCAAACACCTATAACCCAGGTTGGAAGAACCATCCTAACTTTAATGCATTGTATGCACCTAACCAAGCACCTGCTGTACCACCAGGATATCATAAAGCTGCCACATATACTCAAAATGCTCCTAGGAAGTCAAACCTAGAAATAATGATGGAAAAATTCATAGCTACCCAAGCCCAAACAAATAAGGATTTCCTAAATCAAAACATACACACTAGTGAGCAAATCAAGCAATTAGCATTAGGACAATTCTATATTCCTACTGATTTTATAATCATGGATATAAAAGAGGATTCCAACATCCCTATCATATTAGGAAGACCATTTCTAGCTACAACTAGAGCCATTATAGATGTTAAGAAAGCCAAGCTAACCTTTGAAGTTGGTGAGGAAAAAGTCGAATTCATTTTGACGCAATTCTTAAAGGCACCAGCTATAGATGATACATGTTATCTACAAGATGTCATCGGTGAATGTATAAGAGAAATGGAGAACAAACAAACATCATATTCTGAAATACTGAAAATGTCAAGGCCTCCTACTTTTGAAGATGAAAATCAGAGTGAGGAATACCGAGATGATAGCCTAAGAGAATGCCTAGCACTAACGCCCGATCATACGCCTTGCCCAAAGAAACCAGCCCTAGAACTTAAGACGCTACCCAAAAATCTAAGGTATGAATTTTTAGACACTGAACTCAAGCGACCTATAATAGTCAATGCAAACTTAGGGCAGATAGAAATCGAAAGACTTCTACACGTTTTAAGAAAATATCCAACTACTCTATGCTACAATATCTCAGATCTAAAAGGAATAAGCCCTTCCATATGCATGCATCGCATAATGCTAGAGGAAGACAGTAAGACCTCTAGAGAACATCAAAGAAGGATAAGGCATGGCAACAGGGCGGGTAGGGGATGATTTTTACCTCCCCTAAACCCAAACCCGAATCCCCAAACAATCCTCGTTCCCCGCCCCAAACCCAAACGGGGATGGAGAATCAAAACCCAAACCCGTCCCAAACGGGTTCGGGTTGGATTCGGGTATCCCCGCCCTGCCACCATTCATTTAGTGAAATCTATTTTTTTAATAGAAATATTTATTTATTCCAAAATAAAATTACATTAGAAATAATAAAATAAAACAATCTAAAAAAATTTCATACATACATTTCAAATATTTTAAATATTAAATTCAAAATAAAATATCAAAACATTAAACACATATTTAATATTCTAAATTATCAAAACTAAATAATAATATACATAATGAAATAAACGCGGCGGGTTCGGGTTCGGGGTGGGTACTAGTGTCCCTATTACCCGACCCGTCCCCGTATTTTATAATCGGGGAAAACCCAAACCCGAACCCAGTCAAAGCAGGTTTTCCCCGTCAATTTCGGGGCGGGTTTGTGTGGGTACCCACGGGTATGGGTTATGTTGTCATGCCTCATAAATCCCATTCTGAGTGATGTAGTAAAGAAAGAAGTGCAAAAGCTGTTAGAAGCAGGTATTATCTACCTGATATCCGATAGTCAATGGGTCATCCCAGTACATGTCGTACCGAAAAAGGGACGCGTCACAGTTGTTAATAATGAAAAAGGAGAATCTATAGCACAAAGAGTGGTTACTAGAAGTAGAATGTGCATTGATTATAGAAAATTAAACAAAGCCACTCGGAAGGATCATTTTCCTTTATTGTTTGTCGATCAAATGCTTGAACGATTGGCTAAGCATTCTCACTTATGTTACTTAGACGGTTATTCAGGATTTTTCCAAATTCCTATTCATCCTGACGACCAAGAGAAAATGACCTTCACATGTCCCTATGGTACATTCGCCTACCGACGAATGCCATTCGGACTGTGTAACGCTCCCACAACATTCCAAAGATGCATGATGTCAATTTTCGCTGATTTTATAGATGATATCATGGAAGTCTTCATGGACGATTTCTCTGTATGCAGACAAAGCTTTGAAGGATGTTTATCGAATCTTGAAATGGTACTTAAAAGATGCGTAAAAGTGAACCTCGTGCTAAACTGGGAAAAATGCCATTTCATGGTCCGACAAGGGATCGTACTCGGACACATGGTATCCGATAAGGGGATTGAAGTCGACAAGGCTAAAATAGAAGTTATAGAAAACCTTCAGCCTCCGGAAACCGTAAGAGAAATACGAAGCTTCTTAGGACATGCCGGTTTCTACCGGTGATTCATTAAAGATTTCTCAAAAATCACCAAACCACTGATTGGCTTATTGATGAAAGATGTCGAATTCATATTTGATGACAAATGCCTAGCGGCGTTTGAACAACTGAAAATAGCTCTTATTACCGGACCTATCATGCAACCGCCCAATTGGAGATTACCTTTTGAAATCATGTATGACGTTAGTGACTATGTTGTAGGCGCAGTTTTAGGACAGGGAAGGGATAAGAAACATCATGCAATATACTATTGATCGGAAAAATAGCAAGTGTACTATTTTTACCGATGTAGTAATAAGGAGTTTTATTTCCAAGTATCGATCTCAGGGATTGCGTAGGAAATACTTATTTTAATTTGATTCTATCAGAACAAAAAGATAATGGTTTGGTTGTTTTGGAATTTATAAGAGTAAACACAAAAATAGTAAAAATAATTGATTAAGATAAAAGATGCTAGGGTGAGTGGTTGATTTAACCAATTATGAATTCAGTCAAGATTTCCTTAATACATATGAAACATTCAATCACCTAACCTCAGAATGTTCTTACTTAAGTCCTTAAGGAAGAAACTATTAAACTACCAATTCTTACTCAAATGTCCATTCAATTAATCATTGGTTTTAATCATACACAATATCAAGGTTTACGGTGATTTACGCAAGTTACTAGTCCTAGATGATGCATTCATAAACCCGATTGTGTGAAAACCCTAACAATCACAATCCTGTTATTGAAAGTCGTAGATCAATTTGTATTTGTCTGATACAAAAGCATAATAACATCACACAATTGAATTGAAATAAGTAACATAGTAATCAAGAAATCATTTGTTCAAATTCATAACATGCGATAACATCAGGACCACCCCCCTAGCATCAGGGGGTTTAGCCTCTCATAGTACTCAAAGAATTCATAATGTAAAGATTAGACATTACAAAGAATTAGGAGATTTTGATCTTCAATGGTTGATGCCCTTGAATCTCGCCGTCTTCGAATCCTTCGTATTAGCTATCTTCTCCAATGCAATGTTTTCTTTCGTCCGTCAAAAAGTGCCTTCTTCTTTATCTTCCAAGCCTTCTTATAGCTTCAGATGAATCTCTTCCAAGCAAAAGGTCCAAACTACCCTTAATGAGCAGAATCGGTTCACAAAGCAAAAGTTAGGGTTTCCAAGTTGCGCCCAATCAACACGGCCGTGTGCCACCACACGGGTGGCCGTGTTGTTCTCCATAATAATTATTTTCAACACAAGCTACAGAGGCAACAACACGGGCCTTCTTCCTCCACACGGGTGCCCGTGTTAATGCACTGTTTTAAACAACACGGTCGTGTGTCACCACACGGGTGCCCGTGTTGATCTCTGTTTTTCTCCTCTCATTTTGCTCTGCCTGATCAACAACATGGGCAGTGTTGTGGCACACGGGTGCCCGTGTTGACCTGCTGTTTCTTCATATTTTTGCCTTTCTGAGTATCCATAGCTTCACCATTATTGCTTTTAAACCTGTGCAATGGCCTGTAACAATGACACTACCAAACAAAGCATAAACGATATCTTTTTGACATAAACTTGTAATCGAATGCAATGCGATACCAAACCAACAAAACATGATAAATGACTCCGAAGAAACTAAAAACAAACATAAATCTTACCAAAGTGATGAAAATACGTCGGATTAACGGTGGGAATTCAATGGAAATGGTGACCGATCACAACCCCAAACTTGTCTCATTGCTTGTCCTCAAGTGATGTATTGAGTCCAAACAAAGGTCACCCCCGAATTCATTTTCCACAATGCAGCCTAGTCTTCACCATTTGTGTTCTTCCTTTCCAATCGAGTTTCAGGTCTCTCCGATTCAGGCAGTTTACCATATTTCCTCATCAGAAACCTCTTCACCTGCAAGCTTTTCACACACTCACAATATCTCTCAGGGTTAGGTGTGTACACTCACAGCACAGTATGCAATACCAAACTCTTAACTTTAAATACATTCTAATGTCACTACCATAGCAGATTCCACACACTTTTCGAGGTCTTTTTGGGTTGTAACGGGGCTTGGGTATGGTGGGATAAACAAAAAATTGGATAACAAAGGGTTTTGAACTCGGTAGTCATGTTGTGTGATTTTTCTTTCTCTTTTTCTCGTGCATCACGTATACTCTAGGGGTTAATTTCACTCTTTTGACTCTTTTTCTACTCAAATTTTTCGAGCATTTTATATGTGTTAGAGTCTTAAGTCTCAGCAAGTGCATTTTTCTCTTTTGTTTTTCTTTTCTCTTTTTTTTTCTTTTTTTTTTCTTTTACAGCACATACATACTCTTTTTCTTTTTGTATGATCTCTTATTATGCATTTGCCTTCTCTTTCAAGATTTCCACCCCAAACTTAGTTTTTATTGCACACCTTGCAATTCACACAATCATACCGAGTTATGGAAAAAATTGAATGATTAAAAGTTAACAGGGGGTTTATGATGAATAATGCTTAATAGTTAACAGGGGGTTTATGATGAATAAAATGGCTAAGGCTCAACGGGGTTCACGAAGGGAAACATATAGATAGGGATGGTTAGAAAGGCCCTGGCTAAACAAACAACTTGCCTCAGTGTGTGTTGTCATGTTGTGACGTGTCAACAGAACATATGCAAAATCAGAGTGATAAAGTCATACCTGGCTGAACTCTCATGCTGATATTTAGTGTTTGGCTTTTTGTGATCTCACCATGTTGGTTAGCTTGCAAGCTCTGAAGTCTCCTCGTGTTATGTGGTTCTTTTCTGACTTGGTCTTTCCATACCGCTCTCTTGGTCCGGTGTCCCCAAATTGTGTCCGACTTCTTTTCTCAAGGTTGCATCAACTTCCGGGGTGCCTTATCAGCCTAAGTTTGAGGGGTGTCATTCATCTACTACCATTGATCCCGGGCTCGTCCAACCGTTTCTCATCACTCTATACACACAGTAGGTCCAAAAGAACAGAAAACAAACAAAACAAACAAACATACTAATATAACGATAACATAACAAAAACAAAACAAATTGCAAGAAAATAAAAACATGAAAGGAGAAAACCCCCCCACACTTGAACTAAACATTGACCTCAATGTTTAAATTCAAACACGAAGGGGACTTATAGTGATCACTGTGGTGGAGGAGGCGGGGGATCGTGCGGGAAATGCAACATCAGACGTTGCATCATGGCCTGCATGTCATCCATGACTGTCCCTTGTCGGAACAGTTCCACACTCTGTCTATCTAATTCCGCACCTTGTCTGGTCTGCTCGGTGCAGAGAGTTCCCATCTCCGTCTGGATCCAACCCCACTGGTCCTAAGACATAAAAGAGGAGCCTTCATCATGTAGGCTCGAATCATGTGGGGGTGGCATACCGTGGGTAGCTGGCCTCTCATCTTCTTCCATGTCCTCACCTGAAAGGTCATGGTCAAACTGCGCATCTTCCCCTACAGCTTGGGCTGAACCTGTGTACAACCAGTTAGCAGCATTGGCAATGCTAATGAACCCAGGTGCTGGTAGTGCGAGCACTTCCACATTGTGAATCATCAGAGCGTAATGAGTCGGCCTGATGGCAATCATTTGCTGATTGACTAGCGTGTGCATGTCAATCTTAGTCTTGCCCATTACTGCAGTCTCTTCCATCAATAGTTGATCATACCCAAAGTGGCCCGCAATCTGCGTGATCATACCACCTACAGAAATATCCCCAGTAGTTGCATGGCCAACCTGTTTCAAATGATTGGCGGCGAAAGCCGCTGCATTGATTCGCTCATTGTGGGCCATGCAATACAGAAAAAATAACTCTCTCTTAGCAGCAACCCCGGTACTATCACCCCGTCCGAACAAGGTGTATGCTAACCCTTTTTGTGCATACCTGAAGCACGGGTTATGAATTCCAGAAGCTTTTCCCGAGCTAGGGTTATATCCAATTTTACCTGTAATAGCCTGCCAGAAATCAATCGTAGAAAAAGTGTCCGGAGGGGTTCCGGGTGTAATACCCCAAAATTTACCCTTCATTTTTCCCGAAAAAAAAAAAACGAAAAAAAAAAAAAATTTAATTAATTAATTAAATAAATAAAATAAATAAATAAAATATAACAAATTATTTTGGACTTGGGTCTCCCTCATTTGAGCTCATTACCCACGAAAATCAGTCTATAAATACTGAAGTTTCAGTAGAGGAAAACACACTTGGAGTTACACTGGGAGATTCACTGGAGAAAGAAGGAAGAGAAGCAAAACCCTGAGGAAAAGATAGTGAGAGAAAAGCCAACAGAGTTCAGAGCAACCTCCAAACCCTGAAAGGAACTCAACTTGTAAACCTCACGGGCGCAACTCAATCAAGCTCTCCAATCAGGTTTGCCCTATATCCATCATCTTTATGCCTTTTATTTGAATGCTCTAAATGTATGAGGTATTATGGGTGAATTTGATACCTTTTTGTGAGCCTTTTGTGAATTTTGATGGAATATTCATATGGTTACATTTTGATTTAGGGGCAACTCTGGGTTACCCTATTTTGTTTATTCTAACCTGTCTTGTGTTTCCATGGCATTGTTTTCTCTTGATTTCATCCTGCTGCTCTAACCCTTTGTCGAGTTTTGTGAGGGCTCACATGGCTTTCGCAGAGACACTCGCGTGGTTTCCCACTTTATTTGTGGGATACCCCCTAGAGTTTTATTCTGATTATTCGTGTTGACTGATTTCCTTTAACGGTCCAGCTGGAGACATTTCAGGGTTTCTTGCCCCTTTAACTGCTATAGCTTCGGATCTTTATCTGTGTGGTAATTTTTTCCCTTTCTCATACTTTATCGCTTTCTTAGCTGGAAGACCTCGATAGAAGGCAATGTTTGAGCCCCTTGGTGGCATTTTACTTTGAGATACATGTTTTGTATTTTGTATTCATATCCCTGCAGGTAGCGCGGTTCCTTCGTCAAGGACTGCCTGTTTGCCCTCGAGCATCCCAAACCCTAAAACCCAAAGCAACACGTTTACTCCTTCTACTACAGGCGAGTAAGTCTCCGAAGGTCGAGCATCCGGTAGATTGCGTAGTGACGTCGTTCGTCCAAAACCCAATCCATAACCCCGTAGTTAGCCGAACTACGGCTTGCTCTGATTCTCATTCCAGATGAGATACGTAGGCATAAGACGCGATGTCTTAGCGAGCACACATCCCCCCAACTCATAGGTCAGCCGAGCTACGAAGACTCTGATTCTCATATTCAGATGAGATACGTATGCAGTGGATGCGACATCCGCGCGAGTCATTTCTCTTAACCTTTTTAGTAAATAAACACGTTAGGTAAACCCACACCCTTTAGACAAAAACTACAAAAGTGGATCCCGTAGAGTACTACGGATGCGTAGGGGTGCTAATACCTTCCCTTCGCATAACCGACTCCCGAACCCAAGATTTGGTTGCGAGACCCCGTCTTGTCCTTTCCTTTTTCAGGTTTACTTCGAGCGTTTCCTTTCCCTCCCTTGGGATAAATAACGCACTGTGGCGACTCTTCTGTCATTCTCTTTCGCCGGTTGTTTTTTTCGCGCACTGTATTTTTCAGGTTGCGACAGCTGGCGACTCTGCTGGGGATTTTAAGAAGTTGACCTCTTGCTGGTCCATCTTCCCTAAGCGAGTCCCTCCTAGCTTTTGTAGTTTGTTTGTTTATTGGGTGTTCATGCTTTTGTACAGTTATTTATTTACCTGCTTTACCTTATTACATTGTGTACATATCATTGTTGTATCTGTTTCTGTTGGCTGGCTGCTTGGTGATCTTTGTGAGATGAGTTCTATACCCGAACTCGAGTGCACTTAAGATAGGAGAATGGCATAGTCCTGTCAACTTGTGTGGAGTATTCCTTAGCGAGTTGACTTGCAAGCCCATTCACTTGGTGGAGGTCATGTTGAGATCAATAATGTCACATAAGTAAGTTGTGGTTAGACATTACTTGTTCCAATATAGACCTAAGAAGCCAAGGACCTTAGTTTACCTAACCCATCTTGGCCTATTCGTAGGACGTAGTGCGAAAGTCGTTCAAATGTAAGATTTGATACGATTGTTACGCGATACTACACTCATAAGAGTCTCTCTTGAGAATATTGTTGGAATACGAGTAGTCGTTCCTCTAATAATATCCGAAAGATGGGATTATGACTATGGGAACCTTTTTGTAGAACATGTTTGGCAGGTTTAAACCTTAGTACACTCCTTTTGGGTGGTTCTTAACCTAAACTCCATGCTCGTGACTTGCGACAAACCCTTGATTCATGGTTGATCCGATCAGGTATCCTTAATATCAATGAAACTCGGGTGTTGATAAGGTGTAAACCATAATCCGCCAAAATGGGTGGTTGATATTAAGGATAACATGATCCATCCCATGACCTTTGTTTGGTGTACTCTTAATTTCTCTCCAGACAGTGCAACCTGACAGATGTTCAAGCAGATACAGCAATCCTGATTGACATGCCACTGCATTGCATTCACATCGTTGCATCACATTATTTTGCATTCATAATCATTCACACATGTTTATCCATTTCTGTGGGGTTTATATCTTCCACTTGATTCTAGTTGGAATTTTCTTGGTTCTCATCAACGGCTTAGTCTTTTCTTACACTGTTTATCAAATGTGAGACTGGAATCAAGGGGGTAGAATACTTTTGGAATTGATAAACATGTCATTGCATTTGCATATTCATTAGCATGTCTTGCATAACAGGTACTGCCGCAGGGGTGACCATTCCAGCTGTAGCACCACTACAACAACAACAATCACAACGTCAACCAGCTCAGTATCAACAGCAGCAACAACCGGGTAACAGACCCGCTTATCAACAGAGGCAAAGGATGATGGACCGGCGTTTCGACACCCTTCCAATGTCGTACGCTCAGTTGCTTTCTAGTCTTCAACAACTACAACTTGTGCAATTGCGCAATGTTGCTCCTCCTGTTGGTAGACTTCCGGTGGGTTACGACGCCAACGCTAGGTGTAGCTTCCACTCTGGGGCACCTGGCCACAATATTGAGAACTGCAAAGCTTTTAAGCACGTAGTTCAAGACCTCATAGATTCAAAGGCCATCGACCTTGCACCAGCTCCGAATGTCGTCAACAATCCCATGCCCCAGCATGGTGGTGCGAACGTTAACATGATAGAGGGAAAAGCCAAGTCCATTAAGGATGTGTTGAAGCTTAAGACTCCATTGTCGGATGTCAAAGGATGCTTGCTGAAGGCCGACGTTTTCCCCGGTTGTGGGAAGGGTTGTTTGGATTGTGCCACTCAGAGTGGAGGTTGTTTGAAGTTACAGCAGGGTATCCAGGCCTTGCTCGACAAAGGTATCCTCCAGGTTGAAGATTTGTCTGTCCAAGAGTCTGTGAAAGAGGTTAAAGCGGGTGCCTCTATCTCATCCTTTAAGCAGGCACGGGCCGTGGTGGATTCAGGTGTTGCTCCCGGTTGGGGGCGTCTGTTGGAATTACCAGTGAAAGAAGATAAGTTCGGGATTGGGTATCAGCCAGTTTTGACTTCTACAACACCTCAAGGGCCGATCACTTTCTCCAGTGCTGGCATCATTCAGTATGGTCAAGTCTCTGCAGTCAACGAAGAAGATAGGGATAGTGATTATGACATTGACAACTGGGTGCGTCCGAGGATCCCGGGTGAAGTCATCAACAATTGGTCTTCTGAAGAGATTATCCAAGTCACTCTTCTTGAAGAGTAATTTTCTTTGTTTATTCATGCATATCCAAGTCTTACGTTTCGCCCAGGGCGTAATGACTCATTGTAGGGCCCATCTATGTGACACTTGCATTTTTTATCATAAATAAAGGACGTATTTTTGCATTCAAATATTTCGTTCCCTGTCTTTCTATTTTTGCAGTTTTTCAAAATAAAAAAATGGCAATGTTTTGTTTAGTTTTCACTTCTTGTTCACACTCATAAGCACATACCATCACTCATGCAGATGCACGTTGTCATACGGTGAACTGGACTTTTTGTTTTTTAATCGCGATGTCGCGGTTAGCAAGAGTCGCCACCGACTTTTCTTTTATCCCATAAGGAAAGGTGGAAAAGAACAGGAAAGACCTTAATTTAGATTCTTAGGTTCGGGAGGTACTTTATACAAAGGGAAGGTATTAGCACCCTTTATATCCATGGTTATCCATGGGCTCTTAATTGCTCAATCATTTATGTTTTCTAGTTTGAAAAAGGTGGTTGAGAAATGTGTGAAGGATGTTTTGAAAAGGGAGAATTTAACTTTGTAATGATTCTTGCATGAATGTATACAAAGTGGTTATCTCGTTTAGTGTTTTGAAAGTAGTTTAGAGAAATATAACTCGGCAATGATCCTAGTACGGATGTATGCTAAGTGGTGGTTTTCCAAAAGGACGTTTGAAAGGTGTGAGGTGTGAAAAGTATTTTTTAGGTTATGAATGAGCAATTAAGGTTATACCTGTCTGAGGTCTTTCCGGGCATTTCCTATCCTTATGAGGGTAAAACTGTCCTTACTATTGAGAAGTAAGTAGTTTATCCTTTGGATGTTAAAGGGTCATCGTAGGGTCATCGATTGGTCATTGAAGGCAACAGTTGTGAGGATACCTTAGCATTCGAAGGGACTATCATCATTTAACCGTAGGCTACACCGAAGGGTCATCGAGGGACAAAATCGTATTTCCAAAGGCAACATCCGAGGGACCATGATTTATTTTATGATGATTTAATCGAAGGGCCATTGCTAAGTGTATCCCCACATTCGCGGGACATGACCGTATTACGTAATCGTGGGGTAATAAAGAGAGGTCCGGTATGGTTTATTTAAAGTCCATATTTTAAGTTCATTAGGTAATTATGATGATTCCGCATTAAATCGATACATTAAAATCAATATATTAAGAATCAATACATTAAAATTGGTTAGGCAATCAATATGAATTTTCACGTTAAAGTGAAATAATTTAGAATCCATCTCCATGAAAGTCTTCCACACATAAAGTGGAGTACCTAGCCAGCCACTTCCTTGAGAATATGCGAGCTTTAACACAAATTAAACACACGGGTGAGAATACCAAGTTAAAGTGCAATTGAAAATTGCACTACAGAATGAACACAATAGTCACAAGGCCAAATAATGCATGATTACAATAAGACAAACATAAAACGAAACATGAGAACAGCTACTGGTACGTTCGCCTCTACTTCGCCTAGCGAAGGCTTAGCGAATATTCGCTCCAGGCTCGCTTAGCGATGTGCTAGCGAGCGGCCACAGATTTTAAATTTTGGCAATCGTACCGTCTCCAGAACCTTGAATTATGACATTAAATTACAGGCACAGCATGGATAGCATTCATGATGTTCAAGCATACTTAAATTTGCATGTGAAATCAGGTTACATATCAAAATTTAATCATGATGCATTATGTAGGTAACGGTTATCAATTGGAAGCATATAACAGCGATAATACGCAAACCTGTTTGCAATTGCTATGTTGAACTGATCACTCTAGGTATCGGATTGAGCTGGGCGGTGGTAGCTTCGAGGCGGGTGAGCGGCCTTCAGGGTTTCCGTCTTCCGAATTCTCTGGATCAGCAGGGTTTCTGTGTTTCTCCCTCTGGGTCTGTGTGTTATTTTCGTGGCTGAGGAGCTGGTATTTATAGTAGTAGTGGTGGTGACCTAATGGGCTTAAAATGAGGTCCAAAACTTCAGATTTTCGCAAGCTTCGCTAGGCGAAGGAATTGCTCGCCTAGCGAGCAAGCTAGTTCTGGGCTTTTTCCTGGATCTGATGCTTCGCTGGGCGAGTGTCATGATGAAATGTTCGCTAGGCGAAGGGACTGCTCGCCTAGCGAGCAAGCTATTTTGGGCCGCCTTTGGATTGGGCCTGTTGTGAGCTGGGCTTTTGTCCATTTGATATCAGTGCCTTGCAGAGCAAGTCAGAGGGTCTTGAGGAATACTTTGAAATATCGACGGGCAAATTTTGGGGTATGACAGCTGCCCCTGTTCAATATTCTTGAACCGAGAGAGTAGAATGGTATGTGCCGTTCGTGGTCTGGAGGTGAAAGATTATTGAACACTAGAATGCCCCAAAAATTTGCGCCTATCCATTAGTCTTGATGGGGATGGGCTTAGAGATGCCATCCAGGAAGTTTGATGACGAGCTTCCGATTGTGTCGTACATTAGACGATGTCTGAAGACATGGATGTCATACTGGGTCATACGCTAGACCGTATAATGAATCATCCATCATGCTGTTGCCTTCGCTGGGGAGTCGGCGTGTGCTATATACTGCTGGGGATGAGGGATCAGAAATGTACCTGTCCGAAGGTAGCATCTGAGTAACAGAATGCGCCGTTCGTTAGGCTGAATCTGCTTTAAAAGGGAGTAGTCGTATACTAGACTACCATTCAGAAATGAACCTGTCCGAAGGTAGCATCTGAGTAACAGAATGAGCCGTCCGTTAGGCTGTACCTGCTTTAAAGGGAGTAGTCGCATACTAGACTACCATTCAGAAATGTACCTGTCCGAAGGTAGCATCTGAGGGGATCAAGGTCTAACTTGGTCGTACATTAAACCATATCTGAGCAGAATGAGCCGTCCGTTAGGCTGAATCTGCTGAAAAGGGAGTAGTCGTATACTAGACTACCATTCAGAAATGTACCTGTCCGAAGGTAGCATCTGAGGAGATGAAAGTTTAACTTGGTCGTACATTAAACCATATCTGAGCAGAATGAGCCGTCCGTTAGGCTGAATCTGCTGAAAAGGGAGTAGTCGTATACTAGACTACCATTCAGAAATGTACATGTCCGAAGGTAGCATCTGAGGAGATGAAAGTTTAACTTGGTCGTACATTAAACCATATCTGAGCAGAATGAGCCGTCCGTTAGGCTGAATCTGGTGAAAAGGGAGTAGTCGTATACTAAACTACCATTCAGAAATGTACCTGTCCGAAGGTAGCATCTGAGTAAGGGAGTAGCCATATAGTAGACCACCATTCAGAAATGTACCTGTCCGAAGGTAGCATCTGAATAAGGGAGTAGCCGTATACTAGACTACCATTCAGAAATGTACCTGTCCGAAGGTAGCATCTGAGGAGATAAAGGTCTAACTTGGTCGTACATTAAACCTTACTTGAGTTGTTGAAGATCAGAGTGGATCGTACGTTAGATCGTATCTGAGCTGGAGGTCCAAATGGGTCGTACGTTAGACCGTATTGGAGTTGCAGAATGAGCCGTACGTTAGGCTGTATCTGAAGAAGAAAGTAGTCGTACGCTAGACTACACCCCGGAATATACCGTACGCTAGGCAGCATCCGAGGATTTGAAGATCCAAATGGGTCGTACGTTAGACCGTATTGGAGTTGCTAAAAGCCAGAATGGATCGTACGTTAGATCGTATCTGAGCTGAAGGAGTCATATGTTGGGCTGAATCAGAATGAACCGTATGTTAGGCTGTATCTGATAATATTTGTTGTATTTGCAGTGAATATCTGGGGTGGGCTTAGAGATGCCACCATTGGGAAGATGTCAGAACCTTCGTCAGATGGATTATATCTGAGAGCTGTATTCGGATCTTGAATGCGATCAGAAGGATAATCAGCCTGAAAAATAAAGTTAGTTTCATGCAATGTCATGATGCATGCGTGTGCCGTGATATGATGTGATGGATGAATTATGCGTCCGGAATAAATGAGGGCATTGTATGCATGTATATGTTATGAAATGATGCGGAATGAAAATTGTATGTAGGTGTGTAATATGAAATGATGTAATGAATGCATTAGGCGTCTGAACATTCTTCTAGGGAACACTACTGGGGAGATAAATCTCAGTCTGCCGGTCGGAGACATTGGTATTGATGACCCTGTCTCGGCTGGGGGATGCTTGATTTCTGTCTGACGGTGAAAACACTCCACAGAGCCTGGCTGGGGATGGAAAAGATGACCCATTTGTCTAGTAATGCCACTCTCTTCTGGGGAATAATTGGCGTTGCCGGGGAATCGAATTAGCAACGGATCCATTGGAAAGCATGGTTAGACCTTCTCCTTGGTCCTGAAGTCTCGTAGTAATTGCAATTTCCATTTTAGGCATGTATTTTTGATAAACATTGATCATATTCAAATGCATATATCAATTCAAATTAAATCAATGGACGTTTATGCAAACAAAACAGAAAAGTAAAATAACAACATTTTTCCCGAAATGAAGTGGTATTGATTTTGAAAGAGGGCCTATAAACAGGCAATTGGTGTACAAGGAGACAAAAATCCTAGTAAGAGGAAATTGTCAAGAAAACAAAGAGAAAGCTATGCAGAAAAAGTCCTATTGATTCTAATTCCACTACTGTCATCATGTCTTCAGGTATCTCATCTCCTGCTGTCGGATAGAGGCGATTGGCTTGTTCAGTCCCTTGAACTTGGTTGAAGCTGACAGAAAACGGGACATAGTCATACGCTTTAATCCCTAATTTTTGCCTGGACCGCCTTTTCAGGTTTTCAGTCCACCGGGATACCCCTTTTTGCCCAAGTCGCCTTTTCAGGTTTTCGACTTGCCGGGTGCACGTCTTTATATGTTCATCCCTAATTTTTGCCCGAACCCTTTTGGTTCGCCGGGATGCCCTTACTTTTGCCTAGGTACGTCGATGCGGGTCTCTGTTATGCGTAGTATTTTTTAACTATGTCCGCGTTCACAGGATGCGGGAAGTCTTCGCCATCCATTGTAGCAAGTATCATGGCTCCACCGGAGAATACCTTCTTAACCACAAATGGCCCTTCGTATCTGGGAGTCCACTTGCCTCTGGGATCACCCTGTGGTAGCATGATACGCTTTATCACCAAGTCGCCAATTTGATACCTCTGTATCTTGACTCTTTTGTTAAATGCCTGAGTCATGCGCTTCTGATACATCTGCCCGTGACAAACAGCCGCAAGTCTCTTCTCATCAATCAAATTTATCTGATCGAGTCGAGTCTGAATCCATTCGTCCTCGCCTAAACCCGCCTCTTTCATGATCCTTAGAGAGGGAATCTGAACTTCCACTGGTAAAACGGCTTCCGTTCCGTAGACTAAAGAGAAAGGAGTTGCCCCTGTCGAAGTGCGTACTGAAGTGCGATAACCGTGGAGGGCAAACGGTAACATCTCATGCCAGTCTTTGTACGTTACTGTCATCTTTTGTATGATCTTCTTGATGTTCTTATTAGCAGCCTCTACGGCGCCATTCATCTTTGGCCGGTACGGGGAAGAGTTATGGTGTTTAATTTTGAACTGCGTGCAGAGTTCAATGATCATCTTGTTGTTCAAATTAGTACCATTGTCAGTGATAATCCTTTCAGGGATGCCGTATCGACAAATAAGGCTATTCTTGACGAAACGTGCCACCACATTCTTGGTGACAGAAGCGAATGAGGCTGCCTCTACCCACTTGGTGAAGTAATCAATAGCGACGAGAATGAAGCGATGTCCATTAGAAGCCGTGGGTTTAATCTCTCCAATCATATCGATGCCCCACATTGCAAAGGGCCAAGGCGCTGTTAACACGTTCAATGGAGCAGGAGGCATATGTACTTTGTCCGCATAGATCTGACACTTATGACAGGTTCTGGAATGATGGTGGCAATCAGCTTCCATGGTAGACCAATAATACCCTGATCTCAGAATCTTCTTGGCCATTGTATGTCCATTAGAATGAGTCCCAAAAATACCGTCATGCATGTCTTCCATAATCTTTTCTGCTTCCTTTTTATCCACACAGCGAAGCAGAGTCGAGTCATGATTACGTTTGTATAACACTCCCTTACTCAGAAAGAATTTAGCGGAGAACTTCCTCATGAATTTCCTGTCATTGATGGATGCCCCTTCAGGGTATTCCTGAGCTTCTAAATATCTTTTTACGTCGTGGAACCAAGGTTTTTCCCGTACTCCCTCAGTGTTAAGTTCATAACAGTATGCCGGTTCATCTAGTCGCTCAATGGTAATCCTGGGGGCTTCCCCGTCCCATCTGACTCTGAACATAGATGACATGGTAGCTAATGCGTCTGCCAACTGATTCTCTTCTCGTGGAATATGTTCAAATGTAATCTCTTCAAAGTATGGGATTAATGTCATTACCTGCTCTCGATAAGGGATGAAATTTGGATGTTTAGTATCCCATTCTCCTTTGATCTGACTGATTACCAAGGCCGGATCTCCGTATACGCTCAAAAACTTGATTCGCCAATCTATAGCAGCTTTGAGTCCAAAAATACATGCTTCATACTCAGCCATATTATTGGTACAATGAAAACATAGTCTAGCTGTGAAAGGCGTATGGTAACCCTCGGGAGAAATGAGTACAACCCCAACACCATGGCCCAATGCATTAGAAGATCCATCAAAGACCATAGTCCATCGGGATCCCCATTCGGGTCCTTCATCTGGTTTAGGTTTTCCATTATCAGTAACAAGCATGACATCCTCATCTGGGAACTCAAAATTCATAGATTGGTAATCGTCCACCGCTTGATGAGCCAAATGATCAGCTAGCACGCTTCCTTTGATTGCTTTCTGGGTAGTATACTGGATATCGTATTCCGTTAAGATCATCTGCCATCTCGCTATTCTTCCGGAGAGGGCAGGCTTCTCGAACATGTATTTGATGGGATCCATCCTAGAAATCAACAAAGTGGTATGATTCAACATATACTGTCTTAGTCGGCGAGCAGCCCAGGCCAAAGCACAGCAAGTTCTCTCGAGCAGTGAGTATCTTGTTTCACAGTCGGTAAACTTTTTGCTCAGGTAGTATATGGCATGCTCTTTTCGACCAGACTCGTCATGTTGCCCCAATACACACCCCATTGAACTTTCTAACACGGTCAAATACATGATTAGAGGTCTTCCTTCGACTGGTGGTATCAGAATTGGAGGTTCCTGGAGATATTTCTTGATTTTGTCAAAGGCTTCTTGGCATTCGTCATTCCATATCATCTCTTGATTCTTCCTCAGTAATTTGAAGAGGGGTCTACAGGCAGCGGTCAAGTGGGAGATAAATCGGGCAATGTAGTTCAAGCGTCCCAAGAAACCTCTGACCTCTTTCTCCGTACGGGGAACTGGCATTTCTTGAATAGCCTTCACTTTAGCCGGGTCAACCTCAATTCCTTTACCACTGACAATAAAACCCAAGAGTTTACCGGATCTTACTCTAAAAGTGCATTTGTTCGGGTTCAATCTCAACTTGTATTTCTTCAACCTCTCAAACAGTTTGTATAAATGATCGAGATGTTCCTCTTCAGTATGAGATCTAGCTATCATGTCATCCACATATACTTCTATCTCACGATGAATCATATCATGGAACAAAACCACCATAGCACGCTGGTACGTTGCCCCGGCGTTCTTTAGACCGAATGGCATTACTTTGTAACAGAAAGTGCCCCATTGCGTCACAAACGTAGTTTTCTCCATGTCCTCAGGTGCCATCTTAATCTGGTTATAACCCGAGAATCCATCCATGAAGGAGAACACTTTGTGTTGAGCGGTATTGTCCACCAGAGCATCGATGTGTGGGAGTGGAAAGTCGTCTTTGGGACTTGCTTTATTCAGGTCTCGGTAATCTACGCACATTCGCACCTTACCATCCTTCTTTGGCACTGGCACCACATTAGCAACCCATTGAGGATAAGAAGTAACGGCTAGAAAACCGGCATTGAATTGTTTCATAACCTCGGCTTTGATTTTCTCAGACATTTCAGGACGCATGCGGCGAACCTTTTGCTTGACAGGACGGCAGTCTTCCTTCGTAGGCAGCCGATGCACTACTATGTCAGTATCCAATCCTGGCATGTCTTCATAAGACCAGGCGAAAACCTCTACATAGTCATGTAACATCCGAATCAGTCTTTCTTTGACACTGTTTTCCAATCCTGCTCCTATTCTGACTTCTTTTCTATCTACTTCAGTACCTAGATTTACGACTTCGAGTGACTCTTCATGCGGCTGTATAGTCCTTTCCTCTTGCAGTAATAGTCTGGCAAGCTCTCCAGGGACTTCGCAATCTTCCTCACTTCCATCTTCGGCTTGGTAGATTGGATTTTCAAAGTCATAATGAGCAGTAGCGGAATTATTATCAATAGGATCCAGAGTGGATACGGATCTGCAATTTGTTACGTGAGTGTGTGTAAGAAAGCATAGCTTGTTTGAAAGACGACAGGAAAGATAAAGAGCGCAATATTTGAATGCGAAAAAGTCCATTGATTTATTGAATACGAATATGCTTATGAAATGACAAAACCCTTAACAAATTAGCTATTGTGCCCCGGGCATAGACACAATGCTTGGAGAAGTTCAATTGAAAAATTAAAAATTTGCAATACTAAATGGACAATAACAATTACTCCTGACTAAAGGAAATCGGGATAGTGTCTTCAGCCTTCCAATTATTGAGTCTGTCACCAATTGTTGGGAAAATCCAGCTATCCAGGTCGCAATCATTGTCAGCATCTTCTACAGCATTGATTTGATCTTTGACCATCTTTTCAGAGCTAAATCCCAGACCAGATTTATCAGACTTGTAGGGTATGTTGATCAGTTGACCCCAGCCAGTACAACCACCATCTTCCACCACAGCTTGAGCGTCCTTCAGGGAGACCATGGCAGGAGGAGCTCGAATAACCTCGGGCACAAGGGGAGTTGGCTTAAGGACAGGACTAGGCGGAGGAACCACTTCAAATGACTGGGACGGAGTCTCGAAGAATTCACCATCCATCTCAACGTATCTGAAGGTATGCACACTACTGACAATGTATTCTTCTTCCCCACACACAGTGACGATCTTACCCTCTATTGGATACCTCAGCTTTTGATGGAGAGACGAAGCTACAGCACCTGCCTCATGAATCCAAGGGCGTCCCAGTAAGCAGGAGTAGGCAGGATGAATGTTCATTACATAAAAGGTAGTGTTGAAGACTTGAGGTCCTATCTTGATAGGGAGAACAACTTCGCCGTGGACAACACTCTTTGCACCATCGTAAGCCCGCACCACAATGTCACTAGGCTTCAGTTCAACGCTCTTGCAGTCAAGTTTATCGAGCACGGCTTTCGGTAGCACATTCAAAGAAGAGCCATTATCGATCAACACATGAGACAAGGTGATCCCTTTACACTCAATAGAAATATGCAGGGCTTTATTGTGATTCTTCCCTGCCGGTGTCAGGTCAGCATTGGAAAAACCTAGGCCATCGTCAACAGTCAGGTTAGCAACATAGTTTTCAAACTGATCGACGGAGGTCTCCTGAGGTACATGGGCAGTCTTCAGGAATTTTGTCAAGGCATTGGCATGAGATTCAGAAGATAACAGCAAGGACAACATCGAGATCTTAGACGGGGTATGCCCCAACTGTTCTACCACATCAAAATCACTCTTGCGGATGATTTTCAGCACTTCTTCCATTTCTCGTTTGGCAACGTCTTCAGTAGTAGCTTCGATCGGTGCCTCTGACGGGGAAGGGTTGACCGGTTCCTTTCCTCGGTTTTCGGGAACTGGAGGTGAGATCTCTGGAGAGAAGATCCTTCCGCTTCGAGTAACTTTACTAGTCCCAACAATGTCATTAGGATTAGCAGAATCACCAACTTGCTTTACGCCATGGATGTAAACATCACCTCCATAGTTCCACGGAATGGCTTTGCTTGAAGAATACGGTACTGGGCCAGGGGCAGTGATGATTAGAGGAGCTACCCTGGGCTCAGCAATAATCTTCACAGGTATTCTGGGAGCAGTAATCTTCACTGGAACCTTGGACCTCGCAATCACAGATACTTCTTCAATAGGGTTTTCCGTCTTAGAAACCCTTTCAAAGAGAATTGTACGATCGTCCATCAGCCGTTGAATACCATTCTTCAATTTCAAACAGTCCTTGGGCCAGAGTATGCAAAGATTGCAATCTTCAGTACAACCTGGAAATAAACCAGCTTGCAATAAATTCCTCTTTATGATCGGGAGAGGAGATGTTAAGTCCGCCACAGCAGTGATGAGAGAATCATCATCGAGAGCATTAACAGCCTTGTCATGATTAGGCATAGGAGCAGTGATGACATTAGGAGTCTCCGGAGGCTCGAACTCAATTTCCCCAACGTCGATCATGTCCTGAATCTTATTCTTCAACAGCCAACAATCGTTTGTATCATGCCCGGGGCTATCGGAGTGATATGCACACCTGGCATTGGGATTATAACGAGGCGAAGCAGTGTTGACATTTGCAGGAGGACCTCTGAGAGTGATTAAATTTACCTTCAGCATGCTTTGCAGTGCTTGTGCTAAAGTCATATTGAGCTTGGTAAACTGCCTTCTTGGTCTGTCTTGTCTTTGCTGGAAGTTTTGAGCTGGCGGGGCTGCGATTGTCACTGCTCCAACGGCATGGTCACCATTTTTCTTACTATGGTTCTTTTGACCATACACAGCATTCGATTCATTCTTCCCATGGTAGGACTTTTTACTGCTTGTAGAAGTAGCCGCCTGTAACTTTCCACTTCGAATGCCGCTCTCCACCCGTTCACCTGTCAGTATAAGTTCAGTGAAACCTGATGAAGAACTCCCCAGTAAGTGGCTGTAGAATGGGCCAGTCAGGGTACCCATGAACATGTCTACTAATTCTCGGTCCGTCATAGGGGGTTTGACCCTGCCGGCCAAATCTCTCCATTTCTGAGCATACTCTTTGAAGCTTTCTTTAGATCCCATGGCCATATTCTGCAACTGTAGCCGAGTAGGTGCTAATTCAGAATTGTACTGGTACTGCTTATAGAAAGTTGTTGCTAAATCAGTCCAGGTGCGGATGTCAGAGCTCTCGAGCTGATAATACCATTCCAACTGTGTGCCAGACAGGCTCTCTTGGAAGAAATGAATCCACAGCTTCCTATCAGTGGTATGCGGCTGAATCTTTCTCACATAAGCCCTTAGATGCATCTGAGGACAAGACGCACCATCGTACTTAGTGAAAGTGGGGATTTTGAATTTGCGGGGAATGGTCACATCGGAGACCAGACCCAAACTTTCGAAATCCAGACCAGGTGTCTTCTGACCCTCCATGGCTAGCATGCGTTCCTCCAGCAATTTATACTTATCATCCCTTGGAGAGTATTGTTCATTTTCATACTCTTCATCGTCATCCTCAGGGTTAGAGAAATCAGCATTCTCCTCCTCTGAATCATTTTCCGCCCCCTCTTCTAGGCCATTCGGGATTCCAAATTTGATTCCCGTAGCCTGTCCTTTACGCCTTCTGCCCGGGTTAATGAAGCTCACAGCTTTCTTGTCTTTCTTCTTTTCGACCAAAAGAGCCTTCAGTTCCTCCTGCCCCTTGGATAAGCTTAGCATCATCTCCTTGAATTGAGCATTCTGAGTCTGGAGATCTTTGACAGTTTGTTCGAGATCCATTTTTCTGTTTAAGAGGCAGACCGTGAGAATATGGTCCTTTAGAATACCTGTTATGCAATGTTATGTTATGCTATGCAATGTATGAAATGTTTTCAAGGACTTTTGAAATTTAACTTTGCGTAAATCACCAATAAGAGAGAAATGTTTATTGCTAACTTTTTTTGATCAATGTTCATTACAAAAGGAACAATAATAAAATACAATGAAAGCTCAAGTCTCCCAGGGGCGACTTCTTTTTGGGCGAAGATATGCATTGAGTCTTCGTTCCTCATTAAGCTGACTGGTGAGCTCTAGTACTTTCTTCCTTTCTGCATTGAACTGAGCTTCGAAAGTATCTCTCTCCTCCCTCAACTGGGTCCAGGATCTTTTCAATTCCTCAACATCAGTAGGCATATCTGGATAAGGAATGATCTGGGAAGTACCTCCTTCGACCTCTGATTCAACAATCAATGGTCCGACTGCAAGATATGGCATGACAAGTTCACGAGCTCTGGCGCGTACCCATCTAAGATAAGGCTCCATAGGAATAGAATTTTTCTTTCCTAAATTGCTTCTTTTCACCATGCCCCAAGCTCGTACAAACTTTTGACGGAGATTTTGAGGGTCATTGTTATAGTCGAACACTGTACCTTGAACAATCATTTCATGTGGACCATCCCTTCGAGCATACCCAAACTGACGTAGGGCTAAGGCAGGATTATAAGTAATACCTCCTCTTATCCCCATGAGTGGTACATTAGGGAATTCTCCACAACGGTCGATGATGATAACATTTTCTCTGAGGTTAGAACACCACCGGATGTCTGAATGAGAGAGTGCCATTATCCTTTGAGACCATTTCAGATTTTGATCATTCTTCAAGACTGATTGAGGAAGGTGCGAAATAAACCACCTAGACAGTAAAGGTATGCAGCACATGAGAGTCCCTTGCCTTTTCATAGTACGAGTGTGAAGGGAATGCAAGATGTCTCCAAGCAAGGTAGGCACAGGGTTATGAGTGAGGAATATCTTAATAGCATTCACGTCTATGAATTGGTCCGGATTAGGGAATAGCACCAAACCATAGATTAGCAATGCTAGAGCGTCTTCAAAAGCATGGACATTCATAACTTTTAGGAATTCTCGGGCCTTACCTACCAGAAATTTGGCAAGTAAGCCCTTAACTCCACTCCTTGTTACCCAGTTGGTCTCAATGTCAGACTTCGTCATGTGTAGAGCTGCGGCAACTTCTTCAGACTTTGGCATCTTTTCCAGACCACTGAAAGGTATTTGATCAAGGATAGGTATCCCAAGCAGCTTGGAAAACTCTTCTAATGTGGGTACCAACTGATAATCTGGGAAAGTGAAGCAATGATGCTTAGGATCGAAGAACTGGAATAGGACTCTCATCATATCTTCTTTGAAACCAGTGGTAACCAAATTGAGGAGATGACCATGTTTCTTGTTGAACTGAGCATGATCGGGGAGTTCTGACACCAAATCCTTGAGTTGAGGAGAGATCGTTACAAGATTGATCCGGATAGTCTTCCTGGAAGCCATAACCTGTTCAACAGAGCAAAGCTAAATTCCTAAGTCCTTGAAATGGTTAGTATGATGCCATGATGTTATGATGTTATGATGTTATGCAAACACAAGCATGTCACACAACAATTATTCCTAGGTTTTAAGGCTTGCATGAGTTCCATAGGTGAATACCCTCCCCACTGAAGTTTGGTTGGTTCAACCTGTCCTAGAATAGTAACCGGGTTCTAGAAGGATCTCCAATCATCGACCTTTCTTTAAGTCCACTTCAGTGCAACATCAAGTGATTGACCGAAGCTTCCCTAAAGTCCAATCTCAAAGAGTGTAGCATCGAGTATCAACCAACCTCAGTCGGAACCGAAATCAGTTATCTCACTACTTTCTAATGGCTAGGATAAGTCAATTAGGGTTCTAAAGGTCTGGTTAATGCTTTGATGACACCACGCGAATGCCAAATTTCTCCTCAAGTGAACATGAGGAACATCAGGACATCCAAAGTGTCACATTAACCGTAGCTATCATTTTAACCATTCCAGTATACGCCGGATAGTCGCGATGATCTATTGCTACTTACCTAAGGTACACTAGATCCGGGTGTAGGATCTTTCACTCAACAATTCCCTTAAACGAAAGAACAATTAGGAAAACATAAATGATTTTTTTTTAAGGTGGACCTCTCTTTGTATTCCCCAGCAGAGTCGCCAGTTCTGTCATACGGTGAACTGGACTTTTTGTTTTTTAATCGCGATGTCGCGGTTAGCAAGAGTCGCTACCGACTTTTCTTTTATCCCATAAGGAAAGGTGGAAAAGAACAGGAAAGACCTTAATTTAGATTCTTAGGTTCGGGAGGTACTTTATACAAAGGGAAGGTATTAGCACCCTTTATATCCATGGTTATCCATGGGCTCTTAATTGCTCAATCATTTATGTTTTCTAGTTTGAAAAAGGTGGTTGAGAAATGTGTGAAGGATGTTTTGAAAAGGGAGAATTTAACTTTGTAATGATTCTTGCATGAATGTATACAAAGTGGTTATCTCGTTTAGTGTTTTGAAAGTAGTTTAGAGAAATATAACTCGGCAATGATCCTAGTACGGATGTATGCTAAGTGGTGGTTTTCCAAAAGGACGTTTGAAAGGTGTGAGGTGTGAAAAGTATTTTTTAGGTTATGAATGAGCAATTAAGGTTATACCTGTCCGAGGTCTTTCCGGGCATTTCCTATCCTTATGAGGGTAAAACTGTCCTTACTATTGAGAAGTAAGTAGTTTATCCTTTGGATGTTAAAGGGTCATCGTAGGGTCATCGATTTGTCATTGAAGGCAACAGTTGTGAGGATACCTTAGCATTCGAAGGGACTATCATCATTTAACCGTAGGCTACACCGAAGGGTCATCGAGGGACAAAATCGTATTTCCGAAGGCAACATCCGAGGGACCATGATTTATTTTATGATGATTTAATCGAAGGGCCATTGCTAAGTGTATCCCCACATTTGCGGGACATGACCGTATTACGTAATCGTGGGGTAATAAAGAGAGGTCCGGTATGGTTTATTTAAAGTCCATATTTTAAGTTCATTAGGTAATTATGATGATTCCGCATTAAATCGATACATTAAAATCAATACATTAAGAATCAATACATTAAAATTGGTTAGGCAATCAATATGAATTTTCACGTTAAAGTGAAATAATTTAGAATCCATCTCCATGAAAGTCTTCCACACATAAAGTGGAGTACCTAGCCAGCCACTTCCTTGAGAATATGCGAGCTTTAACACAAATTAAACACACGGGTGAGAATACCAAGTTAAAGTGCAATTGAAAATTGCACTACAGAATGAACACAATAGTCACAAGGCCAAATAATGCATGATTACAATAAGACAAACATAAAACGAAACATGAGAACAGCTACTGGTACGTTCGCCTCTACTTCGCCTAGCGAAGGCTTAGCGAATATTCGCTCCAGGCTCGCTTAGCGATGTGCTAGCGAGCGGCCACAGATTTTAAATTTTGGCAATCGTACCGTCTCCAGAACCTTGAATTATGACATTAAATTACAGGCACAGCATGGATAGCATTCATGATGTTCAAGCATACTTAAATTTGCATGTGAAATCAGGTTACATATCAAAATTTAATCATGATGCATTATGTAGGTAACGGTTATCAATTGGAAGCATATAACAGCGATAATACGCAAACCTGTTTGCAATTGCTATGTTGAACTGATCACTCTAGGTATCGGATTGAGCTGGGCGGTGGTAGCTTCGAGGCGGGTGAGCGGCCTTCAGGGTTTCCGTCTTCCGAATTCTCTGGATCAGCAGGGTTTCTGTGTTTCTCCCTCTGGGTCTGTGTGTTATTTTCGTGGCTGAGGAGCTGGTATTTATAGTAGTAGTGGTGGTGACCTAATGGGCTTAAAATGAGGTCCAAAACTTCAGATTTTCGCAAGCTTCGCTAGGCGAAGGAATTGCTCGCCTAGCGAGCAAGCTAGTTCTGGGCTTTTTCCTGGATCTGATGCTTCGCTGGGCGAGTGTCATGATGAAATGTTCGCTAGGCGAAGGGACTGCTCGCCTAGCGAGCAAGCTATTTTGGGCCGCCTTTGGATTGGGCCTGTTGTGAGCTGGGCTTTTGTCCATTTGATATCAGTGCCTTGCAGAGCAAGTCAGAGGGTCTTGAGGAATACTTTGAAATATCGACAGGCAAATTTTGGGGTATGACACACGTCACCAGATCCTATTGATAACGGTTCTGCTATGGCTCGCTTCGACTTTGAAAATCCAATCTTTCAAGTTGAAGAAGAGGATGATGAAGACTGTGAACTCCCCGAAGAGCTTACCAGGTTATTAAAACAAGAGGAAAGGGTTATTCAACCGCATCAAGAGTCCGTTGAAGTGATTAATCTCGGCACCGAGGACGCCAAGAGAGAAATCAAGATAGGGGCTGCTTTGGGAGATGATGTGAAGAAAGGGCTGATTGAATTGCTGCAAGAATATGTTGACATCTTCGCCTGGTCTTATCAGGACATGCCTGGGCTGGACACAGACATCGTGGTGCACCGCTTGCCTCTCAAAGAAGGTTGTCCTCCGGTCAAGCAGAAGCTCAGAAGAACAAGACCAGAGATGGCTGTTAAGATAAAGGAAGAAGTACAAAAGCAGTTGGATGCAGGGTTTCTAGCGGTCACCAATTATCCGCCATGGGTTGCAAACATCGTCCCAGTACCTAAGAAGGACGGAAAGGTACGGATGTGTGTCGACTACCAGTATCTGAACAGAGCTAGCCCTAAAGATGATTTCCCATTACCTCACATCGACGTTTTGGTGGATAATACAGCTCAGTTCTCGGTATTCTCCTTCATGGATGGCTTTTCTGGCTATAACCAAATCAAGATGGCACCAGAAGACATGGAAAAGACAACTTTCATAACCCCATGGGGCACCTTCTGCTACAAGGTGATGCCGTTTGGTCTGAAAAATGCCGGAGCAACATATCAGCGAGCAATGGTGACTCTGTTCCATGATATGATTCATCATGAAATCGAGGTTTATGTGGACGATATGATTGCCAAATCTCAGACAGAAGAAGAACATTTGTTGAATTTGCAGAAACTGTTTGAGCGTTTGAGGAAATTCAAACTGAGACTTAATCCGAATAAGTGCACTTTCGGGGTGAGATCGGGAAAATTGCTGGGTTTTATTGTTAGCGGAAAAGGGATTGAGGTGGATCCTGACAAAGTAAAAGCAATACAGGAAATGCCAGAGCCAAGAACAGAGAAGCAAGTCCGTAGTTTCTTAGGGAGGTTGAACTACATTTCAAGGTTCATCTCTCACCTAACAACCACGTGTGAGCCAATTTTTAAATTGTTGAGGAAACATCAGGCTATCAGGTGGAATGAAGATTGTCAAAGGGCTTTCGAGAAGATAAAAGAGTATCTACAGAAACCTCCGATCCTTATACCTCCAGTTCCTGGGAGACCGTAGATAATGTACCTATCAGTGACCGAGAACTCGATGGGGTGTGTATTGGGACAGCATGACGAGTCTGGTCGAAAAGAGAATGCCATATACTACCTTAGCAAAAAGTTTACCGATTGTGAAATCAAATATTCGCAGCTTGAGAAAACTTGTTGTGCTTTGGCCTGGGCTGCTCGCCGACTGAGACAGTATATGTTGAACCATACTACCTTGTTGATTTCTAAGATGGATCCAGTGAAATACATATTCGAGAAGCCAGCTCTCACCGGAAGGGTCGCTCGTTGGCAAATGATTTTAACAGAGTACGATATTCAGTACACGTCATAGAAGGCCATCAAAGGGAGTATTCTGTCAGACTACCTTGCCGAGCAACCGATTGATGATTATGAGCCGATGAAGTTTGAATTCCCTGATGAAGACATCATGTTCCTCAAGATGAAAGACTGTGAAGAGCCAGTTGTTGAGGAGGGACCTGATCCGAACGAAAAGTGGACTTTGTTGTTTGATGGGGCTGTCAACGCTAGAGGGAGTGGAATTGGTGCTGTCATTACAACTCCGAAAGGAGCCCACATACCTTTCACCGCTCGTTTGACTTTTGAGTGCACAAATAATGAAGCTGAGTACGAGGCCTGTATTTTGGGCATTGAGCAAGCCATTGATCTGAGAATCAAGACTCTGGACATCTTCGGAGATTCAGCTCTGGTGATTAATCAAGTGAATGGTGATTGGAATACTCTCCAGCCCACTCTGGTCCCCTACAGAGATTACACGAGAAGACTGTTGACTTTCTTCACAACAGTAAAATTGTATCATATACCTCGTGATGAGAACCAGATGGCAGACGCACTTGCTACTCTATCCTCCATGATCAAGGTAATTCGTTGGAACCATGCTCCCAGGATCGATGTGATGCGCCTTGACAGGGCCGCGTATGTGTTTGTTGCTGAACTGGTAGTCGATGACAAGCCCTGGTATCACGATATCAAGTGCTTTATGAAGAATCAAGAGTACCCTGCAGGGGCATCCAACAATGACAGAAAGACTTTGAGAAGATTGGCAGGCAGTTTCTTCTTGAACAAAGACGATGTGCTGTATAAGAGGAACTTCGACATGGTTTTGCTCAGATGCGTGGACAGGCACGAGGCGGACATGTTAATGCAGGAAGTTCATGAAGGTTCCTTCGGTACTCATGCCGGCGGACATGCAATGGCTAAGAAATTGTTGAGAGCGGGTTATTATTGGATGACCATGGAATCAGATTGTTTCAAGTATGCTCGGAAGTGTCATAAGTGCCAGATTTATGCTGATAAGGTGCATGTACCGCCGAATCCTCTGAATGTGATGTCTTCGCCGTGGTCGTTTGCCATGTGGGGCATTGACATGATTGGAAAGATTGAGCCGACTGCTTCCAATGGGCATCGCTTCATCCTTGTTGCCATCGACTATTTCACCAAGTGGGTCGAGGCAGCGTCGTTCGCGAATGTCACCAGACATGTGGTTGCCCGTTTCATCAAGAAAGAAATCATTTGTCGCTATGGGATTCCCGAAAGAATCATTACTGATAATGGTTCTAATCTCAACAACAAAATGATGAAGGAGTTGTGTCAGAACTTCAACATTCAGCATCACAACTCTTCCCCTTACCGCCCTAAGATGAACGGCGCTGTTGAGGCGGCAAATAAGAACATAAAGAAGATTGTGCAGAAGATGGTCGTCACGTACAGAGATTGGCATGAGATGCTACCTTTCGCCTTGCATGGGTACCGTACTTCAGTATGTACATCGACCGGGGCAACCCCTTACTCCCTTGTGTATGGTATGGAAGCAGTCCTACCTGTTGAAGTGGAGATTCCTTCCCTAAGAGTCTTGTTGGATGTCAAGCTAGACGGAGCTGAATGGATTCGGACAAGGTTCAATGAGTTGAGTCTTATCGAAGAGAAGCGAATGGAAGCCATTTGTCATGGGCAGTTGTATCAGAGTCGGATGAAGAGAGCCTTTGATCAGAAAGTGCGTCCTCGTTGTTTCCAAATCGGAGATTTAGTTTTGAAAAGGATCCTTCCTCCTCAGACAGATCGCAGGGGCAAGTGGACTCCTAACTATGATGGACCGTATATCGTCACCAAGGTTTTTGATGGTGGGGCTTTAATGCTTGCAACTATGGATGGTGAAAACTTCACTTCCCCTGTGAACTCAGACGCAGTTAAAAAATACTTCGCATAAAATAGACCCGCTGGACAGTAAAAAGAATAGTCCAGGCAAAAAATGGGCATCCCGGCGAACCAAGAAAATGAAAAGGTTCGGGCAAAAATTAGGGATTAAAAATGAAAAGATCGTACACCCGGTAAGTTGAAAACCTGAAAAGGCAACTTAGGCAAAAATGGGTATCCCGGTGGATCGAAAACCCGAAAAGGGCGATCCAGGCAAAAGTTAGGGATTAAGCGAATGACTGCGTTCTGAGTTAGTTCTGAATCTCATCTCATGTCGATGACTGGAAATTTTCGAAAGGTAGGAAACAGTCCAATCACCTTTTCAGAAGGCTGATCATTTGGAGGATCTTGAAGACGAGCAAGTCATAGCAGAATTGGAACCCAATAGAAATCCATTTCACATTGCCATTAGATTAATTTCTGTTTTTATCTTTTGTGCGATTACCTCTTTCCAGGGATTGCTTCCTGATGTAAATGCCTATTTAGAGGCCATTCAATCAATAAAATCATGTTATTCAGTATATCTCTGTTTTCATTTTCATTTTACTGTTTTGTTTGCAAAAATGACGTCCGAATTTTTGATAAACATTGCATCATGACACATAAGGGCTTTACAAGTACATGCTTAATAAACATTTAAAATTGCTGTAAATTTTAAGTGCTTTGGATCGTCTATTCAGAACAGATACCCTCAGGGCATTTCCTTAAAATCTCCTGCAGATGATCGTGAATATCTTCCCCAGTGAAGTCGCCAACAGACGAATTCAGTGTCTTGACCCTGCAGAGCTGATCAGAGTGTTGGATTCTTCAATCCCCAGCAGTTTCTCACCACCGTACTTCCCCAAGCGTTTGTTTCAAGACATACACTCCCCAGTAGAGTTGACAGTGTCAGACTATATATCCCCAACAGAGTTGACAGTGCCAGACTATATCTTCCCAGCAGAAGTGGCTGCTCCTTAGAGTTCGATGCCAGATCGATAATCCCAATGCCAGATCCATGGTTTCTTTCCTTAAAGCAGAACCTCGGTACCGTATCAGTGTTTGCTCCCCCTGCTGAGTCATCTCTCGCAAATCGTGGTTGCCAGAACCATTGTAGCTTTCCTCAGCAACAGGCTTCCAATGCCATTCTTTCCCCGATCAGAGTCTCGGTATGGCCAGAACACCGCATGGCTAGTCATCTCCCCACAGAGTTCTTTGCGCTGTGCATCTCCAACAGCCTTGCCAGGGTCCAGAAGATGGTGATCATTTCTCCAGCAGATCCCTTGCCTCAGCTTGGCATTCTACCCAGCATTTCGCATCCCTACATGTAGAATCATATTGCATTGCATCTTTCCAAATCGCGTAGCATTTCCATTTTCATGGAGCATTACGCCATTGAAAAATTCAAACATACGCATGTAAGCATAAAACATTCTCGGTATCCCAAGTGATAAGCTAGAAGTTGTTTCCAGTACTCAGACTGAAGATTGTTCATGACTTACCTTTGTTATCCCTAGCAAGTGTCATTGGCCCATGCGCCGCCTCTATTATCATTCCCTATTTCTGCCAATGCTGACAGGCATGAAGTTTTCCGATGTTCAGATCGAAGAAGTTTCCGACGTTCAGGTCGATGCAACTTATGGCATTCAGGCCAGTTTCCCGGTATCCAGACCGAAGTGGCATTCAGACCAGTTTTCCGGTATCCAGACCGAAGTGGCATTCAGGCCAGTTTTCCCGGTATCCAGACCGAAGTGGCATTCAGACCAGTTTTCCGGTATCCAGACCGAAGTGGCATTCAGGCCAGTTTTCCGGTATCCAGACCGAAGTGGCATTCAGGCCAGTGTTCCGATGTTCAAATCGAAGAAGTTTCTGACGTTCAGGTTGATGCAACTTGTGGCATTCAGGCCAGTTTTCCGGTATTCAGATCGAAGTGGCATTCAGGCCAATTTTCCGATATTCAGATCGAAGTGGCATTCAGGCCAATTTTCCGATGTTCAGATCGAAGAAGGTTCCGACGTTCAGGTCGATGCGACTTGTGGCATTCAGGCCCATTTTCCGATGTTCAGATCGAAATCCTTTCCAGTATTCAGACTGATGAGCGGCATTCAAGCCATGGTTATTTCTGTGTTACCATTTATTTTGGTATCCAGTTTAACATTCTTTTTCGATATTCAAACTGACTCTCACCGTACCAGACGAATTCTTCTTTCAAGACCACCTCTTTGCTGATTCTGACAGACATTGTTACTTCACTTCACTTCAGTGCAAATTTTTGGGCTTTTATTGTATTCAATCCCTTGATACCTCGAAAGTACGAAAGCAACTGCCATCTTCTTTCCGGGTCTCCAGTTGATTGAATAGGGGCAGCTGTAATACCCCCAAATTTACCCTTCATTTTTCCCGAAAAAAAAAAAAAAAAAAAAAAAAAAACGAAAAAAAAATAATAATAATTTAATTAATTAATTAATTAATTAATTAATTAATTAATTAAATAAATAAAATATAACAAATTATTTTGGACTTGGGTCTCCCTCATTTGAGCCCATTACCCACGAAAATCAGTCTATAAATACTGAAGTTTCAGTAGAGGAAAACACACTTGGAGTTACACTTGGAGTTACACTGGGAGATTCACTGGAGAAAGAAGGAAGAGAAGCAAAACCCTGAGGAAAAGATAGTGAGAGAAAAGCCAACAGAGTTCAGAGCAACCTCCAAACCCTAAAAGGAACTCAACTTGTAAACCTCACGGGCGCAACTCAATCAAGCTCTCCAATCAGGTTTGCCCTATATCCATCATCTTTATGCCTTTTATTTGAATGCTCTAAATGTATGAGGTATTATGGGTGAATTTGATACCTTTTTGTGAGCCTTTTGTGAATTTTGATGGAATTATTCATGTGGTTACATTTTGATTTAGGGGCAACTCTGGGTTACCCTATTTTGTTTATTCTAACCTGTCTTGTGTTTCCATGGCATTGTTTTCTCTTGATTTCATCCTGCTGCTCTAACCCTTTGTCGAGTTTTGTGAGGGCTCACATGGCTTTCGCAGAGACACTCGCGTGGTTTCCCACTTTATTTGTGGGATACCCCCTAGAGTTTTATTCTGATTATTCGTGTTGACTGATTTCCTTTGACGGTCCAGCTGGAGACATTTCAGGGTTTCTTGCCCCTTTAACTGCTATAGCTTCGGATCTTTATCCGTGTGGTAATTTTTTCCCTTTATCGCTTTCTTAGCTGGAAGACCTCGATAGGAGGCAATGTTTGAGCCCCTTGGTGGCATTTTACTTTGAGATACATGTTTTGTATTTTGTATTCATATCCCTGCAGGTAGCGCGGTTCCTTCGTCAAGGACTGCCTGTTTGCCCTCGAGCATCCCAAACCCTAAAACCCAAAGCAACACGTTTACTCCTTCTACTACAGGCGAGTAAGTCTCCGAAGGTCGAGCATCCGGTAGATTGCGTAGTGACGTCGTTCGTCCAAAACCCAATCCATAACCCCGTAGTTAGCCGAACTACGGCTTGCTCTGATTCTCATTCCAGATGAGATACGTAGGCATAAGACGCGATGTCTTAGCGAGCACACATCCCCCCAACTCATAGGTCAGCCGAGCTACGAAGACTCTGATTCTCATATTCATATGAGATACGTATGCAGTGGATGCGACATCCGCGCGAGTCATTTCTCTTAACCTTTTTAGTAAATAAACACGTTAGGTAAACCCACACCCTTTAGACAAAAACTACAAAAGTGGATCCCGTAGAGTACTACGGATGCGTAGGGGTGCTAATACCTTCCCTTCGCATAACCGACTCCCGAACCCAAGATTTGGTTGCGAGACCCCGTCTTGTCCTTTCCTTTTTCAGGTTTACTTCGAGCGTTTCCTTTCCCTCCCTTGGGATAAATAACGCACGGTGGCGACTCTTCTGTCATTCTCTTTCGCCGGTTGTTTTTTTCGCGCACTGTATTTTTCAGGTTGCGACACCGGGTCCAGATACCGAGAGTCTCAGAATACTCCCAAGTTCCTCAACAGATAATTCGTGATCTTCATCAAACAAGCGGAAAGTAATTTGCCCATAAAATTCCATCTCCGAACCTGTCCACCTTCTCCTCATCTTGAACTCAACCGTACTCAAGAATTCAAGGGTGATACAAGCGAAGGTCGGTGCTTCGAATTGCATGAATTCCAACATACCGATGTTGTGAAACATACGGTACACCTCTTCTTTTAAACCTAACTCATCCAGTGTAGCATCACACATATATCGAGTCGGAATGAGCTTACGTTTAGTGAGAATCACATACCTCTCTTGATGATTTGGTTGGTCAAGCAAAATGCCATGAGGATTCGTAGAGCGTCTAACCCGTTGTTTTGGTCGAGAAGACGTGGCTACCTCCTTCTCCTTGCTTGTACGCTTTGGGGGCATAATGGTACCTGGAAAAAAATTCTCAAAATCCAAAGAACAGGTTAGTGAAAACTGCAACCGTCACTGTGTAGAGGACGGCGAGAGGAACGATTTTTGTGAAGGTGAGATGAGGTTAAAGTGAGTGGAGCTATGAGAAAAGTGAAGCTTAATTTGATGGAGGCTAGGTTAACAATGGAGGAAGAGGGAGAGAGAGGTTTCCAAAATCAGAAAAAGTGAGAATAAGTGGTGGGGAAGAGACGTAATAGCAAGTGGGGCCCAACATTGAAAATACCCAAAATCACAAAATTTAAAAAATTGGTCCGTTACAAACAACACGGTCGTGTTCCTGCACACGGGCGCCCGTGTTAATTCACTATTTTAATTAACACGGGCGTGTGTCACCACACGGGTGCCCGTGTTAATCCTCTATTTTGATTAACACGGTCGTGTGTCACCACACGGGTGTAACACCTCAAAATTTGCCCTCCTCTTCTTGGGACTGGTTTGGCACATTGCATTGCATATTTTAGGGCATTAGGCATTGCATTTTTGCATATCATCTAAAAACAAAAAAGTCATCCTCCAAAGTCTTTTCAGAATATGGAGAGGTTGCATGATTCAAGCCTGAGGGTTTCCATGGATTGATGATCAACCATCTGAGGGTGTGCACTTCAATTAGGGTTTCCTGATCCTTCAAAGGTTTTGAGCATTATCTTGTTTGCAAGGATATATTACCATCATCATGGTTCTATCATCATCAAGGGCTTCATTGTTCATGCTCAAGTTCCTCTGGATTAGGGTTTTGACCTCTGGTCAACCCTAATCAGTGTCATTCTTTCAGCCAGGTTTTTCAAGGAGAAGAGGTATTCTATTGAGATGGAAATCACATGATCATTATATTGAGCTTACATGAGCTAGGGTTTCATTTCTGAGCCATTTCCTCAAGTGGTAGAGGCTCAAGCTGATCAGAGCATGTCAAGGTCATCTGAGGACCTATACAGTCAACTATGCAGTCAACTGAGGGCTATGAGGTGGGGAAATGATTTTCAACACTTCAATCATGTTCAAAAGAGGTTCATTTGTCATTTCAAACATCTATCTTGAGGATTTTGAAGTCAGGGCAAAAGTTTCCAAAAATGGAAAGTGACCTGTAATTGAAAGTTTCCAAAAATGGCAAGTTTTTGGTCCACCTTTAACTTGACTTTTCAACATCAAAGAAGTTTCAAATGGAATTTTGGTGAACATGAAAGTTGAATATCTTTCTCTCCTCTTTTCAAAAAGTCCAAGATCATGTCCATCTGATGAATGGTTAAGGAGTTATGCTCAAATGATCATAAAGTGTACATGGAATTTCAACATGGCATAACTTTTGTTTCAAAACTCCAAATTGGTCTACTCTTTTTGCAAAATGTTTGTCTTGACCAATATTTTCCAAAACAACCATTGCCTTGCTTGGAAAAATCTCATGTGATAACTTGTTCATTCATGTACATTTTGGAGGGAAAAGTGATAATACAAAATTGGTTGATGCTACCAACAAAATACCACTTCCATTGTGTTTATTAGATGATTTTAAGTGGATTTGGATGCTTGCATGGTACTGTTCACGTATGGGAAGGCCATGCTAAGCACACTTGTGTATTTTGCATCACACCTCTCGTTTCCTTAATCTCATTTAACCAAGCCTAATTGTGATTAGCATGGTGATTAACACATAGTATATAAGCTAAATCATAACAGAATTTGCTCATAATCACAATTCTAGATCTAGAATCCATTTTTCCCTCCAAAACTCTCTCTCCTTGGATTTCAAATTTTCTTCACACAACCACAAGATTTCTTCATAGATCCATCATCCTCATGGAATTTGGAGCAGGAATCATCCATTATTCGTGGCAATTGAGTTGGTTTTGAAGCTGTTCAAGCACATGAACATGTCAATGGAAGTTTGAAATTCAACAAGATTCAGGTGGATTCAAGTGCTTCTTTATACACAAAGCTTCAAGATCCAAGTATTGGAGCAAATCTGGATCATTTGGAAGCCTGAATACGCGTGAATAGTGCACTGCCATTCCAAGTAAGTGGAAATTCGACCAGCTTATTTCTCCAATTCATTGCCATGAACATGTAGAGCTTGCTTCACTGATCATTCTGATATGCTTAGATTTAATTTTGGTCAAGTATTGATCAAGTTATGATGAATTAAAGTTTGAGTGTTAGAAATGTTTTTGATCGATCCAGAAAATACATGATGAATTAGGTTTAGATATTATGAGATTCGTGATCTACGTTGCAAGACGATTCCAACCATGTATATATCATAAAATTCTGGAAAATTCGCTTGTGGCTCCGCCGTGTACACGGCCGGAGAAGACGGTGGAAACCACCGCGCTCCACCGTCTGGTTTGGCTAGGGTTTCTCCTGCTTAAACGCTGTGTTTTGCGCTTCATGGATCAAGAGCGCACGAGTTCGAACCTTGCCATGCGTTGTTTTATTTCCTTTTGTTTTCTTTTATTGAAACGATGCGTTTTGATGGCGCTTAGGACCACATGTACCTGCGTTCGAATCCTGGCGAAGGTGTTTTTGGAATTTCTTTTTTGAGCGCCTTGTTTACCTTACAAACCTGTGTTCGAGTCCAGGCTTTTGCTTGTTTAGCTAATTAATTTCTGAGCGCATATTTTAACCTTGTGAACGTGAGTTCAATCCCTGGCTGTTACACATTGTGAATTTCCATTCAAATTTGTTTCCCTCCTATTTTCATGCATAATCTATTTTATTTCATTCAACTTTATAAAATCATAAAAAATAGTAGGATAATCCAATTTGATCCTAGTTTTTTTTCATGTTCTTGTTTAAATGTCTGGTATTTTTTGATGTTTATTTCAGGATTTTTGCACTTCTGGATTTTTAATGATGATTTTTTGTTTGCACATGATGCCATGTTGACATGTTGGATTCACTATTTTGTAATATGCTCATGATTTGTCCAATTGGCTTGAAATTTGACATGCTTGTTCCTAACATGTGACTGGATTTTTGAGAATTGGTTTGGCATTTTTATCTTGTTCTACCACTGCTTTGGACACATGAACATTTGGTGTGACAATTTGTGTCACAATTTGTATGATGCATTTGTACATTTTCATTCATATGCCATTTGATCTCTTCTGTAGTTGATTTTTTGTATGATGATCATTCTTAATATGATAAGCTTGTATAAAAAATTTCATGATCATTGGATTCATTTCTGTTTTAATGTGAATTTTCTATTCTTGATGTCCAATTTTGATCACATTGTTTGCCTTTGCCTTATCTTGATTTAATTGATGGCTTTGCTTAATGATTTGGCTTTGGTCCTTTTGAGGCTTTATTTTTGTATGATTGATTGTGCTTCATATGAAATGTTGAGTTCTGTTTTGGTAATTTGCCTTGCCTTTGACCCTAGTCTTTACACTAGTGGTTTGTACTCACCAATTGTGTTTGTGTTTCAGGTATTTAGCACTAATGATTGGTGTGGCCTCATCATTTGAGATGCCATTTGCTTTGTTTGCTAACCTTTGTTGTGTTGTAGGTCCCTTGATGTGATGAAATCACTTGAGTGATTGCATTTGAGACTTACCTTGTGTATAACTGTTGGATGTTCCATTGTGTTGTCTGTTTGGTTTTTCTTGATGTAAATATTAACTATTTGGCTTTTGTACAGGTACATTAGTCGCTTTTAGCTCTTGCTTGAGCTTTACTTTGGAGTGTGGTTGGTACACCATTGAGGTAGTTTAGCCTTCTAACTCCATGTAGTCTGGAAGCCCTGTCGCTTTTTTGGCAGGCGTTTGGCTGAAGTCCTCCTTAAGAGGCAATGACTGTGTTTGTTTATATTTGTGCCAAAGACCTCCTTGTTGAGGCATGTTACTTGTTAAGTCCTCCTAAGTGAAGAGGCAATTGACAGATAGAAGGGATTAGCAATCAATCCCCTGTTAATCGTTGAGTCGTTCATTATGCTCGCACTACGTGCTGACGCTCTTGAACCTAACCCAAGATCCTTGTATAGAGTCGGTCAAGTGGAACAGGGTCCCTCTTTCTGGACCCCCACGCTTTCCTTGATTGGAGCTCACCCAGGCCAGGGTTAAGAGCCATGAGGTCTAATCCTCATTACCTTTCATCTGCTCAACCTGACGGTCAATGTCAGTGGTTAAGAGCTTCAAACACCCATACAGTTTTGGCTTGTTTGTCGAGGTTGATATGACCCCTTGACTAAAGCCCAACCATTTTGTCTGAGCCTCTTGTTTGTATATAGAGTGTGATGATTTCTTGTGTGTTTGCTTTTCATACATGTCTATTTGTTGTTTGTTTGACTTGCTTCCTGTGCGAGTTAGGTTCTGATTAGATACCTCAACCTAGGGCTATTGTGGATTGCATGACAACTATTAGGCTCGAGTCAGTCTCCCTTTTAGTTCGTTATTCCCTGGGTATCTGGTTAAAAAAGTTCTCCCCTGTTAAGGGGAACTAAGTCACCCTGATTCTCATACCAGATGAGATACGTAGGCAGGAGATCGTGCGAGATCTCTCCGGGCACCCTTTTTCTTTTTCAACCTATTGGTTTCTTTTGACGTCTCAGCGTCTCTTCTTGTTTGTTTGACAACTATTAGGTCCGAGTTCCAGACTCCCTATTAGTTTGTTGTCACCCTTTTTCTTTTCTGTATGTGTTTTGCTTGACAGCTATTAGGTCCGAGTTCCTGACTCCCTTTTAGTCTGTGCGTTCAACCTCTTTGTTTCTTCTGACGGCTCAGTGTCTTCTTGGTGTTTGTGTGAAAACTACTAGGCTCGAGTTCCAGACTCCCTTTTAGTTTGTCAATTGAAGAGCCTCTTTCGTTGGTGTTCGTTGCTTAGCGATTGTTTGTTCGTTGGAGTCGGATGTAAGTCCAGCTATTGGCATTCCGTTTCCTTGTTTGCTTTTGTTTGGAGTCGGATATAAGTCCAGCTATTGGCATTCCGTTTCCTTATTGAGTTTCTTTTGACGTCTCAGCGTCTCTGTGTTATGTTTTGTTTCGGCGTGCGTTAGCCGAACTACGGTAGCTCTGATTCTCATTCCAGATGAGATACGTAGGCATAGGATGCGATATCCTAGCGAGCACGCCTCCCGTTTCCCTTTCCCCCGGACTACGTCGACTCTGATGTTTGTTTCTGACAAACTACGTAGGCCCAGGATGCGACATCCTGCCGAGTCCGCTTCCTCCATCTTCTTTCGCCTGTTTATTATTCCAGTGTGTGCATTCTTTGAGCAGTTTATCAGCAACCTATTCCTATTCTTTTGAGCGTGGATCCCGTCGAGTACGGCGGACGTGAGGGGTGTTAATACCTTCCCCTTGCGTAACCGACTCCCGTACCTTGCAATCTCTGGTCGTAAGACCGTTCCTTTCCCATTTCTTAGGTTAGTCCAGCGCTTCCTTTCCGTCATAGGATGAATAGCGTCGGTGGCGGCTCTGTAAACTTGTTTTTTCCGCCGGTTGTTTTTCGCGTTGCGACAGCTGGCGACTCTGCTGGGGATCTTTAGTTGACCTCTTGCTGGTCCATCTTCCCTAAGCGAGTCAATCCTAGCGCTCTCTAGGATAGTTTTGGTTGCTTTTACTGCTTTATTTATTGCATTTATGATTATTATACTGTGATTGTATATATTTGCATATATGTTTGCATGCATCATATTATCATTATGCTGGATTCTGGACAGGTTTGGTTCCTTTGATTTGGGGTGGGTGTTCTGAGTGGGGCTAAAACCCAGGCCCGAGTATACACCTAGGATTAGCGTGGTCTCACGTTTCCTCACATGTTGGACCAGCATGTTGTTGCGACGTGACATACCACAAGCCGGACGAGGTTCTTTGGAGAAAGCCCTTCCGGGTGGAGTATTCCACTTTGGTTGGGTTGCCTCTTCTGAGCTGTTGACTTCGGTGACCGTTCTTTCCTGGATCTTTGGTTTAGATGATCTTATGAGAGCTGCAACGGCACACCCGAAAGGGCAAACCCGTTAAGTATCTTGTCCAATTGTCGAGACCATTATCCGCCTTAGGATGACCTTATTAGAATTCACCTGTGAAGGGAGGGTTTGATTCCTGCAGATGCATGTTCTGATGGTGACTAATGGTTCAGTTCTTGATCTGGGTCCTATTTATGAGTGGGATTTATGGATATTTATTTCTGACACGCCGGAGTTCTGTCCGTGGTATTTATCAGCGGGTTCCGTTTATTTCGGATCCCCGGGTTGAATTTGAGGGTACTTGTTCAGAGGATCTGGTTGTTATCTGTTCAGAGGATTTTCTGTGATGATGGTGATATATCCTCAGGTTCCGTTTATTTCGGAACTCCAAAGTTGGATTTATGGTTACTCGGTCCCTCAGATGGTTGTGATCAGTTCAGAGACCGGAATTTCCGTACAGTGGATGTTCAGATGACTTGGAGGATGGCACTGTGACTTGCATTCATGCATCTGCATCATTCCCATTTTGCATTCATACGCATCTAACTCATGTCTATCCATACTCAGGGTACATTCTCGATTGAGATTCTGGTTGAGAGACATCCTGATGTCAGAATGTTATTGTCAAATTATTATCCATCTCGATGAAGCCAGAGTCAAAGGACAGAATGTTCCTCATACGGATAGACATTGCATTCATGCGTGAGTCATAATAATCTGTCTTCTGTTTTGCAGGTGTCGGTTTCTAATGTGTTTGGTTGTTTCAGGAATCATTGCTCGCGCACGTAGAATCATTCCTTTGCACGTAGCACGTTCGCACAGATACTTTACTAGACGCAACAAATCCAAACTGATGGATCCGCCCAACGCAGATATTCTCGAGCTGAAAGAGAAGATGGGAGAGCTGATCAACGTTATGCAAGGGTTCGCCTTGGGGTAGAAGGCACTTGTTGAGAAAGTGGAAAAGCTCGAGCGGGCTTCGGCTGCCAATAGTGGCAATAATCTAGAGGGTGTTTCTAACAACGGTCTCGGTGGTTCTATGGATGGTGGTGATCCCAGAAGGAAGACTACTGTTGGTGTAGTGATCAACAACGGTGGAGGTTTTGGTTTCGTTGCAGGCGGTGGACCAGGTCCTATGGGCAATAATTTGAAGGATAATCAGTTTCCTCCTTTCTTTGGGGCTGAGGAGGATAGAGAGGAAGACCAGTTCTCTGTGCTAAATGAGCAATTTGGTCAGTACGGTGTTCCGCCGCCAAACAAGGAGATTCAGGTGCTAGCAGAGAAGATCAGGGCTCTGGAAAGCCATGCTAGTCCTAGGGCTATCAACATGACAAACATGGGGCTGGTTGAGGGGATTGTGATCCCACAAAAGTTTAAAGTGCCCACGTTTGACAAATACAATGGGAGTTCTTGCCCGGAAACTCATCTCCAGGCTTTTGTCCGGAAAATTTCTGCCTATACTATGGATCAGAAGCTATGGATGTACTTCTTCCAAGATAGTTTGTCTGGTGGGTCTCTTGAATGGTATACCAAGCTGAGATCATCGGACATCAAGAGCTGGCAGGACTTGGGGGATGCTTTCTTTAAACAGTACCAATTCAATGCTGACATGGCTCCTAGCCGTACCCAGCTGCAGGGTATGTCTCAGAAGCCAAATGAAGGGTTTAAAGAATACGCACAGAGGTGGAGGGAGTTGGCTTCCAGAGTTCAACCTCTGTTGGTGGACCGAGAGATGTCCGATCTGTTTATGGGTACCCTGCAAGGGACTTTCGCTGAGAGGATGGTGGGTTGTCCTGTCACTGGTTTTACAGACATCGTGGTGGCTGGAGAAAGAATTGAAAGCTGGCTGAAGATGGGAAAGATACATGGAAGTGCTTCGTCTTCTGGGTCGAAGAAGCCCTTTGGTAACGGTCAGCGTAAGAATGAGGGTGAATCGAGTGATGTGTATGCCCAGAGAGGACACGGTAGGGATCGTTACTACCAGCACACTGCTGCGGTAACAATTCCTACTGGTAATCAATCGGTACAACAACAACATCAGCCACCTTAGCGAAGAGCACAGAGAGCGGGGTACCAAGTGAGAGGAAAGGGGACTGACCGTCAGTTTGATAGGCCACCCGTGACATATGCTTTTCTGTTTAAGAAGTTGATGGATCTTGGGTTGGTTCAGCCGAGGACGATGGCTCCGGTAAGACCAGATCAGAGGCCTGCTAACTATGATGAGAACGCCAAGTGTGAATTCCATTCTGGTACACCAGGGCATAACATTGAGGGTTGTAGAGCTTTTAAGCATGTTGTCCAAGACTTGGTAGACTCCAAGGCCATCAATTTTGCACCATCGCCGAATGTTAATGCTAATCCCATGCCGGCGCATGGTCAGGTGATGGTGGGTGTAGTTGCTGAGGATTCAGATCGCATCTGTGCGGTGGGTGAAGAGATCGACAGTGACTGCGAGTTGGATTCGTGGATAAAACCGTGCGTACCAGGAATGGAGATCCAGAACTGGAAGGCCGAAAAGATCATCACTGTCACTCTACATGAAGAGTAATATTTCTGTTTTTCAATTCTGTCTGCATGAAAACCATACGTTTTGCCCGAAACGTAATGGTTCATTGTAAGGGCCACCTCATGTGTTTCATTTTGCAATGTTTGCATCATCAATAAAAGGATGTTTTTCATTAAAAAGAGGTGTTCCCTGTTTTTCATTTATTTTTGCAGTTTAAAACAAAAATGAAAATGGCAATGTTTGTTTTCATCTTTCTTTTAATTTGCTTCGCTCCGGTTCTAAAGCAATGCATGAATCAACATTCATGCAAATGCGATCATTCTCCGGATCTCATTGATAACAATTCTGTTACACCCTCATATGACTTCGACAATCCGATCTATCATGCCGAAGAAGAAGGCGAAGAAGATTGTGAACTGCCGGAAGAATTAGCCAGGTTGTTGAAACAAGAGGAGAGGGTGATTCAACCGCACGAGGAGCGAGTTGAGATTGTGAATCTGGGTACCGAAGAGGTCAGAAAGGAAGTGAAAGTTGGGGTCGCTTTGGAGGTGAGTGTCAAGAGCAGAATGGTAGCACTGTTGAAAGAGTATGTTGATATCTTCTCCTGGTCTTATCAGGATATGCCAGGGTTGGATACCGATATCGTTGTGCACAAGTTACCATTGAGAGCAGATTGTCCTCCAGCGAAGCAGAAGTTGCGCAGAACTCGACCCGAGATGGCCATGAAAATCAAAGAGGAGGTGCAGAAGCAGTTGGATGCTGGTTTCCTAGCTGTCACTAATTATCCGCCTTGGGTCGCGAACATTGTGCCGGTCCCGAAGAAGGATGGGAAGGTGAGAATGTGTGTGGACTACCGGGATCTGAACAGAGCTAGCCCGAAGGATGATTTACCATTACCTCACATCGATGTGTTGGTAGACAATACAGCTCAATTCTCGGTGTTTTCCTTCATGGATGGCTTTTCTAGCTATAACCAAATTAAAATGTCGCCAGATGATATGGAGAAAACAACGTTCATCACACCGTGGGGCACTTTTTGCTATAAGGTGATGCCATTCGTTGTTTTGTAATATGCTCATGATTTGTCCAATTGGCTTGAAATTTGACATGCTTGTTCCTAACATGTGACTGGATTTTTGAGAATTGGTTTGGCATTTTTATCTTGTTCTACCACTGCTTTGGACACATGAACATTTGGTGTGACAATTTGTGTCACAATTTATATGGTGCATTTGTACATTTTCATTCATATACCATTTGATCTCTTATGGAGTTGATTTTTTGTATGATGATCATTCTTAATATGATAAGCTTGTATAAAAAATTTCATGATCATTGGATTCATTTCTGTTTTAATGTGAATTTTCTATTCTTGATGTCCAATTTTTTGATCACATTGTTTGCCTTTGCCTTATCTTGATTTAATTGATGGCTTTGCTTAATGATTCGGATTTGGTCCTTTTGAGGCTTTCTTTTTGTATGATTGATTGTGCTTCATATGAAATGTTGACTTCTGTTTTGGTAATTTGCCTTGCCTTTGACCCTAGTCTTTGCACTAGTGGTTTGTACTCACCAATTGTGTTTGTGTTTCAGGTATTTAGCACTAATGATTGGTGTGGCCTCATCATTTGAGATGCCATTTGCTTTGTTTACTAACCTTTGTTGTGTTGTAGGTCCCTTGATGTGATGAACTCACTTGAGTGATTGCATTTGAGACTTACCTTGTGTATAACTGTTGGATGTTCCATTGTGTTGTCTGTTTGGTTTTTCTGGATGTAAATATTAACTGTTTGGCTTTTGTACAGGTACATTAGTCGCTTTTAGCTCTTGCTTGAGCTTTACTTTGGAGTGTGGTTGGTACACCATTGAGGTAGTTTAGCCTTCTAACTCCATGTAGTCTGGAAGCCCTGTCGCTTTTTTGGCAGGCATTTGGCTGAAGTCCTCCTTAAGAGGCAATGACTGTGTTTGTTTATATTTGTGCCAAAGACCTCCTTGTTGAGGCATGTTACTTGTTAAGTCCTCCTAAGTGAAGAGGCAATTGACAGATAGAAGGGATTAGCAATTAATCCCCTGTTAATCGTTGAGTCGTTCATTATGCTCGCACTACGTGCTGACGCTCTTGAACCTAACCCAAGATCCTTGTATAGAGTCGGTCAAGTGGAACAGGGTCCCTCTTTCTGGACCCCCACGCTTTCCTTGATTGGAGCTCACCCAGGCCAGGGTTAAGAGCCATGAGGTCTAATCCTCATTACCTTTCATCTGCTCAACCTGACGGTCAATGTCAGTGGTTAAGAGCTTCAGACACCCATATAGTTTTGGCTTGTTTGTCGAGGTTGATATGACCCCTTGACTAAAGCCCAACCATTTTGTCTGAGCCTCTTGTTTGTATATAGAGTGTGATGATTTCTTGTGTGTTTGCTTTTCATACATGTCTATTTGTTGTTTGTTTGACTTGCTTCCTGTGCGAGTTAGGTTCTGATTAGATACCTCAACCTAGGGCTATTGTGGATTGCATGACAACTATTAGGCTCGAGTCAGTCTCCCTTTTAGTTCGTTATTCCCTGGGTCTCTGGTTAGGAAAGTTTCTCCCCTGTTAAGGGGAACTACGTTGCCCTGATTCTCATACCATATGAGATACGTAGGCAGGAGATCGTGCGAGATCTCTCCGGGCACCCTTTTTCTTTTTCAACCTGTTGGTTTCTTTTGACGTCTCAGCGTCTCTTCTTGTTTGTTTGACAACTATTAGGTCCGAGTTCCAGACTCCCTATTAGTTTGTTGTCACCCTTTTTCTTTTCTGTATGTGTTTTGCTTGATAGCTATTAGGTCCGAGTTCCCGACTCCCTTTTAGTCTGTGTGTTCAACCTCTTTGTTTCTTCTGACGTCTCAGCGTCTTCTTGGTGTTTGTGTGACAACTACTAGGCTCGAGTTCCAGACTCCCTTTTAGTTTGTCAATTGAAGAGCCTCTTTCGTTGGTGTTCGCTGGTTAGCGATTGTTTGTTTGTTGGAGTCGGATGTAAGTCCAGTTATTGGCATTCTGTTTCCTTGTTTGCTTTTGTTTGGAGTCAGATATAAGTCCAGCTATTGGCATTCCGTTTCCTTGTTGAGTTTCTTTTGACGTCTCAGCGTCTCTGTGTTGTGTTTTGTTTCGGCGTGCGTTAGCCGAACTACGGTAACTCTGATTCTCATTCCAGATGAGATACGTAGGCATAGGATGCGATATCCTAGCAAGCACGCCTCCCGTTTCCCTTTCCCCCGAACTACGTCGACTCTGATGTTTGTTTCTGAAAAACTACCTAGGCCCAGGATGCGACATCCTGCCGAGTCCGCTTCCTCCATCTTCTTTCGCCTGTTTATTATTCCAGTGTGTGCATTCTTTGAGCAGTTTATCAGCAACCTTTTCCTATTCTTTTGAGCGTGGATCCCGTCGAGTACGGCGGATGTGAGGGGTGCTAATACCTTCCCCTTGCATAACTGACTCCCGTACCTTGCAATATCTGGTCGTAAGACCATTCCTTTCCCATTTCTTAGGTTAGTCCAGCGCTTCCTTTCCGTCATAGGATGAATAGAGTCGGTGGCGGCTCTGTAAACTTGTTTTTTCCGCCGGTTGTTTTTCGCGTTGCGACAACGAGCGCCCGTGTTAATCCACTATTTTGATTAACACGGCCGTGTGTCACCACACGGGTGGCCGTGTGGATGCCCAGTATTCCTCAATTTCTGAATTCTGCAATGCTTCGTAGGTCTGGCATCCTTTCGCTGAGAAGTGATTATGACTATACTCTTCAAGTTCCACTCCTTACCTGCAACAACGTTTCACATCCACACAGAAAAGAAAAAAAAAATAAGTTAACAAACGAACACGTGGGTTGCCTCCCACGAAGCGCTTCATTTAACGTCGCCTGGCTCGACGGTTGTCCACCTCATTAGGCGAGGCGCATATGGTCAATCAATCCAGGTTGTTGGCCTCTGTAATAGGGCTTCAGCCTCTGGCCATTCACCTTGAATATATCTCCATTGTTTTGGTTCTTAATCTCTATTGCTCCGTGGGGAAAAACCTTATGCACGACAAATGGCCCGGACCATCTTGATTTTAATTTCCCAGGAAACAACTTGAGCCTCGAATTGAACAACAATACCAGTTGTCCTTCCCAGAAATTTTTCCTGATGATTCTCTGATCATGCCACTTCCGTGTTTGCTCCTTGTACATCTTTGCATTCTCATATGCCTGATTACGAAATTCTTCTAACTCGTGAAGTTGAAGAATTCGGGATTCACCGGCTTTTGCAAGATCACAATTTAAGAACTTGGATGCCCAAAAGGCTTTGTGCTCTAATTCCAGAGGAAGATGACAAGCCTTACCATAAATCAGCTGATACGGAGACATGCCAATTGGTGTTTTGAAAGCGGTTCGGTATGCCCATAACGCGTCATCTAATTTGATTGCCCAATCTTTTCGTGAAGCACTCACTGTCTTTTCCAAAATCTTTTTAATTTGCCGATTAGACACTTCAACTTGCCCACTCGTTTGGGGATGATATGGTGTGGAAATCTTGTGCTTCACATTATATTTCTTCAATAAGTTCTCCATGAGCTTATTCAAGAAATGTGTTCCTTCATCACTGATAAGTTCTCTAGGCACACCAAACCTTGAGAAGATGTTTTGTTTAAGGAAGTTTACCACTGCTCTCGCGTCATTAGAAGGGAGGGCTACGGCTTCCACCTATTTGGAGACATAGTCCACAGCCACCAGAATATAATTTTTTCCAAATGAGGGTGGAAATGACCTCATAAAGTCTATCCCCCAAACATCAAATAACTCCACTTTAAGCATGCCCTTTTGAGGCATCTGATTCCTCCTAGAAATATTTCCTGTCCGCTGGCATCTGTCACATTCCTTCATAACCACTTGGGCATCCTTAAACAACGTGGGCCAGTACAACCCTGATTGGAGGACTTTTGCGGCTGTCCTGTCTCCACTAAAGTGTCCCCCATAATCGGAGTCATGACATGCCTTTAAGACTTCATTTTGTTCTTCCTCAGGGACACATCGACGAATTAGTCCGTCTACCCCTTTCTTATACAAGAATGGTTCGTCCCACAAATAAAACCTGCAATCATGAAGAAACTTTTTCTTTTTATTATAATCAAAGTCATCAGGAATTATACCACCCACCAGGTAGCTTGCGTAGTCAGCAAACCAAGGAACACCCACCACCGCGAGGATTCTTTCATCTATAAACTCGTCCTTTATGGGATGTTTCTCTTCCGTCTCTTCAATCGGAGACATTCGAGATAGGTGGTCAGCAACAGTGTTTTCACACCCCTTTTTGTCTCGAATTTCAAGGTCAAATTCTTGCAACAGCAAGATCCATCTGAGCAGCCTTGGCTTCGAGTCCTGTTTAGAAAAAAGATATTTCAACGCAGCATGGTCAGTATAAACAACTACCTTTGTTCCCAACAAGTATTGCCGAAATTTGTCAAAGGCATAAACCACAGCCAGTAACTCCTTCTCTGTGGTTGCATAATTCATCTGGGCTGGATTCAACACATGGCTAGCATAGTAGATGACGTGGAGGCGTTTGTCTTTTCTTTGCCCCAAGACTGCCCCTACTGCTATATTGCTCGCAGCACACATTATCTCAAAGGGTAGAGACCAGTCAGGCGAGATCACTATAGGAGCAGACACCAATTTATTTTTCAGAGTCTCGAAGGCTTCGTTGCACTTTTTATCAAACAGAAACGGAGTATCCTTCACAAGCAGGCTAGTCAAAGGTTTTGCGATCTTGGAGAAATCTTTTATGAACCTACGATAGAATCCTGCATGTCCCAAGAAACTCCGTATACCTTTCTCATTCACAGGGTGAGGGAGATTGGCGATTACTTCCACTTTTGCCTTGTCAACTTCTATCCCTTGATGGGAGATTTTATTACCTAGTACTATCCCTTCTCTCACCATGAAGTGACACTTTTCCCAAATCAGAATTAGATTGGTTTGTTGACATCTGTCCAGCACAAGTGAAAGATTATACAAACAATTTTTGAAAGAAGATCCAAAAACCGAAAAATCATCCATAAACACCTCCATATGCTTCTCAAGCATATCGGAAAATATGGATGTCATGCACCTCTGAAATGTCGCAGGTGCGTTGCATAAACCAAATGGCATTCTTCTATAAGCAAAGATTCCATACGGGCATGTGAACGCTGTTTTTTCTTGATCCTCAGGTGCCACAGCAATTTGGTTGTACCCTGAGTACCCATCCAGAAAACAGTAGAAATCATGACCTGCCAATCTTTCCAACATCTGATCGATAAAAGGTAAAGGAAAATGATCCTTCCTTGTAGCAATGTTTAGTCTTCTATAGTCTATGCAAACTCTCCAACCTGTAACAGTACGGGTGGGGATCAACTCATTTTTCTCATTTTTTATCATAGTTGTCCCTCCCTTCTTTGGTACACATGAATTGGGCTCACCCACGAACTGTCAGATATTGGGTAAATTAACCCCGCATCTAAAAGTTTCACAACCTCCTTGCGAACAACTTCTTTCATAGCTGGATTCAGTCTTCTTTGAGGTTGGACGACCGGTTTCTGATTATCCTCCATCAAAATCTTGTGCATACACATCGTCGGGCTGATTCCTTTCAAATCGTCCATCGCCCACCCAATAGCACCCTTGTATTTCTTTAGGACTTTGATTAGCTCTCCTTCTTGGGTCTCTCTCAACCCTGAATTGATGATTGCTGGACATTTTTCCTCATTGTCAAGAAAGACATATTTGAGATGTTCTGGTAATTGTTTCAACTCTATCCCCTTTTTTATATCCTGTTTTGATTCTGAAGATGTTTTAGGTCGAAGCTCCTCCCACCGTTGCGGTCGGGAACGAACCCAAGGCGGTTGTTCCTTTAACATCGCTACCACTTCGGATTCTTTCTCATCAATTCCTTCAGTACCCTCAACAATAGATAAACTCAAAACTCTCTCCAAAGGAAGCTTGGGTGATGTAATCTGCATAGATTGAGCAAAAAATGTATCTAACACTTCAATACTTTTACTCGCCCCTTCGTCATCCTTGAATTTCATAGTATCCCTCACATTGATTTTGAGCTTTTCATCATAAACTTTTAGGGTCATGGTTCCTTCCTCAATATCTATCATGCATCTTCCAATTTCCAGGAAAGGTCTTCCCAATATGAGAGGAATCTCCTCATCTTCCGGCATCTCGAGTATCACAAAATCCACCGGGAATACAAATTTATCAATCTTCACCAGAACATCTGTTGCTATACCATAGGGTCTCTTCATAGAATGATCTGCAAACTGCAGTGTCATGCGAGTATCCTGCACCTCCCCTAACTCAAGTTTTTTGTAAATCGAGAGGGGCATTAGACTCACACTTGCTCCCAAATCGATCAGTGCCTTTTTGAATGATTTATCTCCAATGGTACAAGGAATAGTGACTGCACCTCTATCTTTTTTCTTCATCAAAATTTTTAAGCCCTGCAAAATAGCACTACAAGTTTCAGTTAGCATGACTGGCTCACTGTCGATCGACCTTTTCTTTGATATGATATCTTTCATGAATTTGGCGTAGATCGGCATCTGTTCCAGAGCTTCAGCAAAAGGTATGTTGATCTCGAGCTTCTTGAATAATTCTAAGAATTTCTCAAAAAAAAAATCATGGAGATCTTTCTTCTTTGTTCTTGTCGAAAAAGGAAGAATGATATTTGGTTTTTGTTTCTCTTGCTGGCTTGTCGGCTTGACCACTACTTCTTCAGTTTGTTTTGGCCCTTCTCTAATCTCCAAGTCAACTTCCAACAATCCATCTTCTTCAACCTGTTCGTCAACTTGTGGTTCCTTAGCCTTTCCTTTTCTGGTGACCACAGCTTTAATGTGACTTTGATCACGGGGATTAACGATTGTCCCACTAGGAAGCGTGCCAGGTGCATGGGAGTTTGAAGCTAACTGTTGGGCAATTTGACCCATCTAAATTTCAAGATTTTTTATGGATGTTGTAGTGTTCTTCTGATTATTTCGAGTCTCCTCTTGGAATTGGATGTTGTGAACTGCCATCTTTTCAATTGCGATCTCCCAATCTGCCTTCTTAGGTACCTGTTGTTGCTGCTGCTGATATTGATTTTGATATTGACCCTGTGCCTGCTGTTGCACGTTCCCTCTTTGATCTTTCCATGCAAAGTTGGGATGATTCTTCCACCCCGGATTGTATGTGTTGGAGTAGGGATTGTTCTGCTTTAAAAAATTTATATCTTCGATCTGTTGCGGTGTCGCAAAGCAATGAACAGTATTGTGTGGTCCATTGCAAATGTCACACACTTCACTTGGTGCTTGTTGCACTTGAGCCACTTTCTGAGCACCTATGTTTAGTGCTTTCAACCTTTTCTCTACCTCCACAGCAACAGCTTCTTCAATTTTGACCTGTTTGTTTGTTTCAAGCTTCAAGTCAATAATTGCATATTTGCTTAATACCCTGTCATATAACTCTAAATGCTCGTTCGAGGCAATAGCTTCAATTATCTTCTTCATACCGGTGGCTGTTGCAAAGTTGGCTGAGCCACCAGCTGCTGAATCAAGGATTTGTCTCGTTTGAATTCGAAGACCATTGACAAACATTTGCATTTGTTCAGTTTCATCCATGTTGTGAGTAGGACAAGCCACTAGGATTCTCTTGAATCGTTTGTAGGCATCTCTCAGTGACTCACCCTCCTTCTGTTTGAAGTTTAGGATCTCATATCTTTTCCGCAATGACACGGATGCGGGAAAATACTCCTGCAAGAATGTTGTTTCCATGTGCTCCCATGTAGTGATACTACCAGCAAGTAAGGAATAGAACCACTCTTCAGCCTCTTCTGCTAAAGTGAATGGGAACATCCGAAGTCGGACTGCTTCTTCGCTATGTCCAGGCATTTTCAGTGTTGTGCTCATGGTTAAAAATCTTTGCAGGTGCTTGTTGGCATCTTCATTCACTCTTCCAGAGAAGGACCGTCTTTCGAGTTGATTAATGGTGTTGGGATGTAGCTGAAATTGTTCCACATTAACTGGTTAGTTGAAAATTGTCATACGACCACCCGGGGTGTTGGTTCCACCATAGTCACCGAGGAGTCTCTCTGGTGGTGGTGGATTAGCAGCCATGATTTCAGGAACTGTTTCCGCGTCTGAATCGGAATTCTCTGAGTGCACTGAAACATCTTCTCCCTCTGCTTCCTCTGCTAATTCCAGTTTCTTTCTCTTAGCTTGTCTTAGTCTAGCGCGAAGAGTTCTTTCTGGATCTGCGTCAAAAGGAAAATCCGATGAGGCCTTACCTCGCATAAACAAGTTAGACAAAGATTAGAATTGAATAACAAAATTGTCACAGATAAAATTTTGGTTGACGAGCAACAAAATTTCAATAGAATAAAAATTAAAATATGTATTTTGGCAATCCCCGGCAACGGCGCCAAAAACTTGATCGGAAAAATAGCAAGTGTACTATTTTTACCGATGGAGTAATAAGGAGTTTTATTTCCAAGTATCGATCTCAGGGATGGCGTAGGAAATACTTATTTTAATTTGATTCTATCAGAACAAAAAGATAATGGTTTGGTTGTTTTGGAATTTATAAGAGTAAACACAAAAATAGTAAAAATAATTGATTAAGATAAAAGATGCTAGGGTGAGTGGTTGATTTAACCAGTTATGAATTCAGTCAAGATTTCCTTAATACATATGAAACATTCAATCACCTAACCTCAGAATGTTCTTACTTAAGTCCTTAAGGAAGAAACTATTAAACTACCAATTCTTACTCAAATGTCCATTCAATTAATCATTGGTTTTAATCATACACAATATCAAGGTTTACGGTGATTTACGAAAGTTACTAGTCCTAGATGATGCGTTCATAAACCCAATTGTGTGAAAATCCTAACAATCACAATCCTGTTATTGAAAGTCGTAGATCAATTTATATTTGTCCTATACAAAAGCATAATAACATCACACAATTGAATTAAAATAAGTAACATAGTAATCAAGAAATCATTTGTTCAAATTCATAACATGCGATAACATCAGGACTACCCCCCTAGCATCAGGGGGTTTAGCCTCTCATAGTACTCAAATAATTCATAATGTAAAGATTAGACATTACAAAGAATTAGGAGATTTTGATCTTCAATGGTTGATGCCCTTGAATCTCGCCGTCTTCGAATCCTTCGTATTAGCTATCTTCTCCAATGCAATGTTTTCTTTCGTCCGTCAAAAAGTGCCTTCTTCTTTCTCTTCCAAGCCTTCTTATAGCTTCAGATGAATCTCTTCCAAGCAAAAGGTCCAAACTACCCTTAATGAGCAGAATCGGTTCATAAAGCAAAAGTTAGGGTTTCCAAGTTGCGCCCAATCAACACGGCCGTGTGCCACCACACGGGTGGCCGTGTTGTTCTCCATAATAATTATTTTCAACACAAGCTACAGAGGCAACAACACGGGCCGTGTTCCTCCACACGGGTGCCCGTGTTAATGCATTGTTTTAAACAACACGGTCGTGTGTCACCACAAGGGTGCCCGTGTTGATCTCTATTTTTCTCCTCTCATTTTGCTCTGCCTGATCAACAACATGGGCAGTGTTGTGGCACACGGGTGCCCGTGCTGACCTGCTGTTTCTTCATATTTTTGCCTTTCTGAGTATCCATAGCTTCACCATTATTGCTTTTAAACCTGTGCAATGGCCTGTAACAATGACACTACCAAACGAGGCATAAACGAGATCTTTTTGACATAAACTTGTAATCGAATGCAATGCGATACCAAACCAACAAAACATGATAAATGACTCCGAAGCAACTAAAAACAAACATAAATCTTACCAAAGTGATGAAAATACGTCGGATTAACGGTGGGAATTCAATGGAAATGGTGACCGATCAACTATGCAAGCAAAACCCTAGACCCTGCACAGATGAACTACGCCACCACAGAAAATGAACTTTTAGTCGTAGTGTTCGCTCTGGATAAATTCCATTCCTACCTAGTAGGAGCAAAGATAATTATCTATACCGACCATGCTACAATTAGGTACATGTTAAATAAAAAGGACGCCAAACCAAGACTCCTAAGGTGGATCTTACTATTACAAGAGTTTGACCTAAAAATCAAGGATAAGAGGGGCACTGAAAACGTCGTGGTCGATCACTTGTCAAGAATGGAAGGTATTGAACCTGAACGAGTGCCTATAAATGACAATTTCCCTTACAAAAGACTCATAGCCCAACTGGAAAGCAATACAGCTAAATATGCATTAACCCATAAGGATACCAAAACAAACGAGGTAGTGGAAGCAATTTACACTAAAACCACACTGCCATGGTACGCTGATTTCATCAACTACTTAGTAGTTGGGGTGCTTCCACCAGACTTGACTTACCAACAAAAGAAAAAATTCTTCCACGATCTTAAACATTACTATTTGGATGAGCCTATGCTTTTCAAGAGAGGCGCCGACAGCATTTTCCGTCGATGTGTCCCTGAAGATGAGGTAGAAAATGTAATCTCCCACTGTCATTCTGCTCCCTATGGAAGACATGCAAGCACCTCGAAGACTTGCGCTAAGATCTTGAAAGCCGACCTCTTTTGTCCCACTTTATAGAAAGATGTCCACATCGTGATCATCAATTGTGACTGGTGTCAACGCACTGGCAACACATCTAGACACGACAAAATGCCACTTAAAGGCATTTTGGAAGTAGAAGTCTTTGATGTTTGGGGAATCGATTTTGTGGGACCATTACCATCTTCTTTTGGTGACAAGTATATCCTTGTTACGGCCGATTACATATCAAAATGGATTAAGGCCATAGCCTCTCCAATGAATGATATACGAGTGGTAATTAGACTCTTTAAGCGTATAATCTTCCCTAGATTCGGCGTACCGAGACTTATCATCAGTGATGGTGGCTCCCATTTCATTTCAACGATTTTTGAAAAGTTATTACTGAAATATGGAGTCCGGCACCGTGTAGCAACACCATATCACCCACAAACAAGTGGGTAAGTAGAGGTCTCGAACCGAGAAATCAAACAAATCTTAGAAAAGACTATTGCCACCTCTAGGAAATATTGGTCATCAAAATTACACAAATCCCTGTGGGCATATAGGACAACTTATAAGACCCCAATAGGAACCACACCTTTTAAGATAGTTTATGGAAAATCATGTCATCTGCTGGTAGAATTAGAACATAAAGCATATTGGGCCACTAAGACCCTTAATCTCAATTATACTGCCGCAGGCGAAAAAAGAATTTTAGATATCCATGAACTAGAAAAACTTAGACTAGACGCGTATGAGAATTCCTGGATCTATAAAGAAAGAACTAAGAAATGGCACGACAATAGCATATCAAGGAAAGAGTTTAAGGAAGGCGACAAAGTACTTATGTTTAACTCCCGCCTCAGACTCTTTCCCGGAAAACTTCGTTCTAGGTGGTCCGGTCCCTTCGAAATTACCAACGTCTTTCCAAATGGAGCGATAGAGATAAAGGGAAAAACGAGTGAACCATTTATAGTAAACGCCCAGCGTTTGAAACATTACCACAACATTGACAACAATGATTTCATCGTGAATCTAAAGCTTGCAGAGTTGCCCGCTCATTCACAAGAATAACATTTATTCTATTTCTGTCGAGCTTACGACAATAAACAAAGCGCTTGGTGGGAGACAACCCACACTCTATTTTTAACTTTTAATTCAATTATCTAAATTTCTGATTATTACTACTGCTTATTTTTCATTCTTTCTTTCTTTCTTATTTTTCATAAAGCCAATCGACATCTTTCTTTATTATTGACCATTACTAACTTAATGTTGTTATCTACTTGATTTTATCTAGCTACTGGCCATCACAATGCAACAAGTAGATTACATGGATATAGTCTTCAGAGGCAGAGCTCAAAGGAGATGTTTTGAGGCTCTAGCTCAGAGAGAAATGGCACTAACCTTCTACCCAGATGGACGCACTATGACCAAATTAGGTATAAGAGACAATGTTATATTCCTAATTAACTAACTAGGTTGGGACACCTTTGCTATCAAAAGAAAATTTAGTTCCTACAGTAGGTTGACTTTAGAATTCCTAAGCTCCCTAGTTTACCTGCCAAACCATGGTATGGGATTTAACAAAGGCCTCATGACCTTTAGGTTGTTCGATAATGACTACCACTATACCCATAGAGAAATAGTTGAACTCCTAGGATGCCCTAATGGTCCTGATACCTTTACCATTACCCAGGAAGACATGCTTATATACCTTGAATTAGATCACTTTTGGGGTAGCATCACAGGAAACGACCATCCTGAGTCGGATCTTATGCATTCCGGGAACATCCATAACCCTGTCATTCGTTACTTTCATAAGATCCTAGATCACACCTTATTTAGAAAGGAACAGAACAGAACCTTCATATCCAAAGACGAACTCTTTATAATGTATTATACATCACAGGCCCGACCTGTTAACGCCACTACATTCATGATAGCTAATTTGGACCGTATAACACAGGATAACCATGGACCAATCTTAGTGGGGAGCTTAGTGACCATGATAGCAAATGCCATCAGACTGAGACAACCACTTATCAGACTCAACCCTTTAGGTGGGATACAACCGATGAATATCAGATTTTGTTTCAACACCGATATCATTAGGAACCTAGGTCCGAATGTGTTTGAATTTCTAATTAACCACCAAGTAGTACACCTGTTTACCCTGCCAGACCATAGGACGAGTGTACATGATAGGAACAACTGGCTCTATGATTTGTATGGACCACCAGATGCACCGCCTTCTGCTCCAGAGACACCCAAAATCTACGACCACTATGACATTTTTCTCTCTGATGCTGAATCACACGCCCCAGTTATACCTGTTGCACCTCTCACCGATCATACTGCTTCCATCGAAGCTGTTCAGACAGACGTCGCCAAACTAAGAGACAAGCTGAGCACCTTGCGCGTGGAATTCCATGCTTTATGGATGTAGTGACAGAGAACCTGAATCACATTTACCAATACTTCTACTCGTTTGCTCCTCCTACCAGTAACCGTCGTAATGGCTAATTTATTTGAATATTATCGATTTACTGACATTTATTTTATTTTCTTGTTTGTAATTTTAATGTTGATTTTACACATTGGGAATTTACTTATCTACTTCGTTTCTTTTTATTCCAGTAGACGAATTATATCATCTTTTCCTGTCCACCTCATTCTTTTATTTTTCAATTTTGTGTTTTAATGTCATCTTACCATATCTTGTTTCTCATTCCTACCTATATATTATGTTGGTTTTCTTCTACCTAATTATACAACCACTATTTAATGTCGATCAATTAAAATTCAAATGGAAATTTGTGGTCAACACTATAAAGAGTTCCACACATGGGAATAAACCACACTGCATGTGGCGTCTGCCACACACAGGTTGTGGCGCCCATGTGAAGACTGTGGCGCCCGCCACAAGTCCCTAGTGGCGCCCACCACAAGCATAAAAAGTGGCATCAGCCACTATATTACCATTCACATGCATTATGCTATACTAATGTCATATGATCCCTTTTCAATGCCCCATCCCTTGCATGCTGGACACTCAATAAAAGCTCTTCAACCACTCTCACATCCTTTGACCACGACATTGAAGACCTTAAATAAAATTTATTTCATTCATCAATTCTCAACCACAACCATCTCTATATAAACCACCAACATAATCCCACAAAACCACACATCTCATAAGGATAATTCTCCCATCTCTTACTATATTCTCACTACATTACACAAGAAGTGTCAAATTCATCATGGCACAGATGAGGGAATACAAAATAGTGTTCAGAAACACCGAGCCAGATGAATTACAGGAAGAGACTTACACGGTTCTAAGCGCAAGAAAAATCAAATCAACAAGGTATGCCGATGAGCCCTGCTTATTTGCCTTAGGAATTTTAGATAGTGTTAACTATATGATAGACACTTTAAATTTAAATTATTTCCTATCTCTAAAGGACCCTGTCTATGCTCAATTAACACTAGAATTTCTAAGTTCGTTAATTTTTAGTCCCACACCCAACACAAACTGTTCTAGTGGGACTGTCCAATTTCATTTGTTCAACATCGAATATGCCTTTACATTTTCCCAACTAGCGGACCTGCTACAATTTCCCCATGGGGACGACGTAGTAAGCGAGGTCCCAGATATTGAGGGTTGGCAACGCGCCTTTCAACCATTTTGGAGGGCAATAACGGGTACAGTAACCCATAGTTTTGAGGGAAACAAAGCCACTCTAATTCATAACCCGACTATTCGATATTTCCGCCAAATATTGGCGTCCATCATTTTCGGCCAAGAAAACTCTAACAAGGTGAATGAAAAAGAACTCTTTTATTTGTTCGCCACTTTTTTGCCACAAAAGGTGAATATCGTCCCTTTTATTTCTCTCACATGCAGGTCATTGTCAATGTGAAGAGAGGTTATTTTTGGAGGTTAAGTAACCTCCATAGCCAGAGTCCTAGGACTCGAAGAAAAATTCTCCAGGATAACCCCGCTCCCACATCATGCAATTGATATTGACACGACGAGGAGCATGAAATTGGTAAAACGAAGGAGAGACGGTAAGTTTAATCTTATAATTGTAAATAATGTGTTACAAGATTTTATCCTCCCAAATCCAACTCGCACAGATGTGCGTAACCAGGAAAATTTTCGTTATACTAATGATCTAGTCCCCACGCACATTTTTGAGAATGTAGCTGCTGGCAGGGACACCGACAAGGATTATATTCCGGAGCAAGCTGCTCCCTCTCCTGACTTACACACCACACACGTTCCATCTGAAAATGTTACAGATACATCCTCTAGCCAAAGACCCAGAAGAAGAAATGTGGCACTAGCCACTCTTGATGAGATCTATGTTGAACTGCTATGGCGTAGCGAATTAGACGATCAGCGCGACCTACTAATCCAAAATATGGAAGCTCAGCAAACAGAAATGATACAAATCCTTCATCATATGCAGCATGATCAGTACGACTACGCTTTCAGAACCGAACAGAACATGTCTGACTTGACCGATGAAATGGCAACATTGATAGTGCGTGTGAAAGATTGTAACACCTCAAAATTTGCCCTCCTCTCTTGGGACTAGCTTAACATATTGCATTGAATTTTTTTAGGTCATTAGGCATTGCATAATTGCATATCATGTGGTTACATTGTGCAAGTCATCCTCATAAGTCTTGATCAGAAGATGAAGAGGTCATGATGCAAGCTGAGGGTTCATTGAATTGATCATTAACTATCTGAGGATGTGGTGATTCAAATTAGGGTTTTGATTCTCAAGGAGATTGGTCTTGATCTTGGTTGAAGTGATATATCATCATCATCATGGTCTTGATATCATCCAAGAGGTTCAAGAGATTGATCAGATACCTTGGGATTAGGGTTTTGACCACTGGTCAACCCTAATCAGTTGCTTTGGGCCAATCAGGGTTTTGCAAGGAGATGGGGTCTACTATGGATATGGGGATCATGTCATGATTATTTTGAGCTTATGGAGGCTAGGGTTTCATCCTTGAGCCCTTTCATCAGAGAATTGAGCTTCAGCTGGATCAGTGCATTGCCAAATTCATCTATCAGTTGAAAAAGTCAACTATGGTCAACTGTACTTGATTTTATGGATTTGGAGGTGGGAGAGAGTTGGATACACTTCATTCATGTTGAAACAAGTTTCATTTGGCATTTCAAACATCAAGAATGAAGAAAATAAAATCAGGAGAAAAGTTGCCAAAAATGGAAAGTGACTTGTAATGGAAGTTTCCAAAAATGGAAAGTTTTTCACCACAAAATTACATGTCCAAAAAAGCTTCAAATGAAAATTTGTCCAACATGAAAGTTGTAGATCTTGCTCTCACCTTTCCAAAAAGTCCAAGAACTTGAAATTCCCATGTATGGTTGACAAGTTATGGTCCAATCATTTTCCAAAAATGCCTAAAATCAAAGTGGCATAACTTTCACATGGAATGTCCAATTTGGGTGATCTTTCTTTGAGCAAACCCCATTTCACATGTACTTTCATGGTGCATAATCAAAATTCATCAAAAATGGTCAAGGCAAAAAGTCATTTTTCAAGTGTTCAAATTGGAAATTGGTGGGAAAATAGGTGAAATCTCAAAATACATGGTTTTTGAATGCAAGGCCAATTCTAACACACTCCATATGCCAAATAGAACTTGTCTGAACTTTATGAATTTAATTTCCCTACTTCCACGTGTCCAAATGAGCTGAAATTTGATATGCTATTCATTGAATGTGTTCTGTTGAGACTTGAATTTTTGTGGAATTTATTGAGCTGTTTTGATATTGATTTGATTGTGATCATTCTGTTTGGTCTTTTGAGGTTGCAAATTGCATGTTTGGTGCCTTTTCTTTCATGAAATGATGATGATGAATGATATGAGCAGGGGACCAATGGGATTTGTTTCTAATTTGTTTGATTGTGATTTTGATTAATTTTCACTTGCTATTTTGGATTTTTCATCTCCTTTTGACCCTAGGCTTGTCCTAGTGGTCTTGTTTCTCACTTTTTAATTGTGTTTCAGGTTGAGATGCAAATGCTTTAAGGAGAAAAATGCAAGTTGATTAAATTGAGTTTGGTTGCTTGTTGTAAACTAACTTGTGTGTTTTGTAGGATGCTTGGCTCACTTGAGTTGATTGTGCTTTGCACATTGCATTGTTTGATTACATTGACTGTTGATTCTTAACTTGTCTGTTTTGACTCTGTGATTGGTATACTGACTGGATTAGATTGATTTCAGGTACCATAGTCGCTTTAGTTCTTTAAGAACTTGTTGTGCTGCTGCTTGGTTGTATAAACCAATTGAGGTAGACTCTCTTGTCTCCATGTAGTCTGGAAGACCTGGCCTGTTACTTGGCCAGGCACCTGTCTGAAGTCCTTCTTAAGAGGCGATGATTGTGATTATTTATTTTTGTCCCCAAGCAGGTAAAGACCTTGATTAAGGCAATTGGCGGATAAAAGAGATATGCAATCTATCTCCCGCTATTCCGTTGAGTCGTCCCTCTGCTCACACCACTGTGTTGATGCATTGGGACATTAACCCAAGATCTTGTACAGTTGTACAGTTGAGTCAGAGTCATGAGTGTAGAAGGGTTCCCACTTTCTGAACCCACGCTCCTTTGTCTGAAGCTCTCCCTGGTCAGGGATAAGAGCTGTGAAGTCTAATCTTCACTCACCTTTCATCTGCTTCACCCTGACTCTCAATGTCAGGGTTAAGAGCGAACACTACCCTGTACAGTTGACTTGCCTCGGCAGTCCACCCTTGTTTGAGCCTCACTTGACTGGATATAGTGTGTGCTTTGTGAATATTTGCTTGAAATGTTTGTTTTATTTTGATTGATGCTTGCATGCTTGTTCTTCCTGGTTAGGATTAGCTTGCTGTTGTGCAAGTAGATAGAAACCATAACATAGGGCAATGATGCATGATAACACTAGGCTCGAGTACAGCTCCCTGGTAGTGTGTCTCCCCTTGGTTTCTGGCTAGAATTTCTTTCCCTTTCAGGGGAACTACGTCGCCCTGATCCTCATACCAGATGAGGTACGTAGGCAGGAGACCGTGCGAGGTCTCTCCGGGCACTTTTCTTTCTTTTTATGTGTTTGCTTGACAGTTATAGGCTCGAGTTCCCGACTCCCTATTAACTTGTTGGTTGTTGTGTGCTTGGAAGCTGATGTAAGTCCATCAAGTGGCATTCGGGTTCCAGTGTGCGTGGGTTTTGGTTCGGATGCCGATGTAAGTCCAGTGATTGGCGTTCGGGCTCCACGTTTGCCTTTTTGTGTGTGTTTTGGTTCGGATGCTGATGTAAGTCCAGTGGTTGGCATTCAGGCTCCAGGTTTGCCTGTGTTTGTGTTTGTTTGTTTGGCGTGCGTGAGCCGAACTACGGCAGCTCTGATTCTCGTTCCAGACGAGATACGTAGGCATAGGACGCGATATCCTAGCGAGCCCTCTCCTCTTAACCCCACCTGTGTTGTCTTCGGTGAGTGTGTGTGTGATGTTTGTTTAGCAACCTTTTCTTTCTTTTAGAGCGTGGATCCCGTCGAGTACGACGGACGTGAGGGGTGCTAATACCTTCCCTTTGCGTAACCGACTCCCGTACCCTTTCTCTTTGGTCGCGAGACCATGCTTTTTCCAGGTTTACTCTGAGCGTTTCCTTTCCCTCTTGTGGGATAAATAACGCACGGTGGCGGCTCTGTGTTGTTTTTGTTTCAGCCCGCCGGTTGTTTTTCGCGGATGCGACAGCTGGCGACTCTGCTGGGGACAAGAGATGTTGACCTGTGCTGGTCCATCTTCCCTAAGCGAGTCTCTCCTAGCGTTCTAGGATAGTTTAGGTTGCTTGTGCTGCTTTATTTATTGCATTTATTATTCTGACTGTATATATTTGCATAAATATTTGCATGCATCATACTATCATGTTGTCGTCCTCTGTGCAGGTGGTTCCCTGTTTTGGGGTGGGTGTTCTGAGTGGGGCTAAAACCCAGGCCCGAGTATACACCTAGGATTAGTGTGGTCTCACGTTCCTCACATGCCGGTTGGGCATGTTGTTGCGACGTGACATACCACAAGCCGGACGAGGTTCATTTGAGAGTGCTCTTCCTCAGTGGGGTTTTCCACTTTGGTTGGGTTACCTCTTTTGGATTATTGACTCTGGTGACCGATCTTTCCCGGATCTTTGGTTTAGACGATCTCAGGAGAGCTACAATGGCACACCCGAAAGGGCAAACCCATTGAGTATCTCTGCCCGATTGTCGAGACTATTATCCGCCTTAGGATGACCTGATTAGAATTTACCTGTGAGGGGAGGGTGATTCTTACAGATGCATTGTTATGTTGGTGACTTTGGTGGTGACTGTTGGTTCCGTTGATCAGAGTCATATTTATAAGTCGGATTTATGGGCCTTTGTTTCAGAGACGCCGGAGTGCTGTCCAAGTTATTTATCAGTGGGGATCCGTTTATTTCAGGATTCCCCGGGCCGATTCAGAGATGGTTATGGGTATTTGCTCAGAGGTTGCCTGATGATGATGGTGATGTATCTTCCGTTTATTTCGGAACCCTTAAGTCGGATTTGTGGTTACATATTCCTTCAGATGGTTGTGATCAGTTCAGAGGTCAGGGATGTGATTCAGGGCAACAGATGATCAGAGGACTTGGAGGATGGCAATGCAGTGCATTCATACATCTGCATCATTCCCGTTTTGCATTCATCTGCACCTAAACTATGTTTAGCCATATGGGGAGCATTATTGATTGAGAATCTGGTTGAGAGACATCTTGAATTTCAGAATGTTATTGTCGAAATATTATCCGTCTCGATGAAACCAGAATCAAAGGACAGAATCTTCCTCATATGGATAGACGTTGCATTCATGCATATTAACATGTTTGCTGTTTTGCAGATGTCGGGTTCTAACGTGCTTGATTGTTTTAGGAATCATTGCTCGTGCTCGCAGAACTGTACCTTTGCACTTAACACGCCCGCACAGATACTTCACAAGACGCAATACTCCCAGGCTGATGGATCTCCCGAATACTGATATCCTCGAGCTGAAGGACAAGATGACTGAGTTGATCAACATCATGCAAGGGTTTGCGGTTGGTCAGAAGGCTCTAGCTGATAAGGTTGAGAAGCTCGAGCGGGCTTCAGCGGCAAACAGTGGTGTGAACCTGGATGGTGTCTCCAACCAGGGGCTGGGTGGTTCCAGAGACGGTGGCAAGAGGACAACCGTGGGTATAGTGAACAATGCCGCTGGTTTCGGTGCTGCTGGTGGTCAATCGGGTCAGAACATAGGGAGGCTGATCAGTTTTCAATGCATAATGAGCCATTTGGTCAGTATGGTGCCCTGCCACAAAACAAAGAGATTCAGCTGCTGGATGAAAAGATCAGAGCTCTGGAGAGCTATGCCACTCTTGGGGTGGTTAATATGTCAAACATGGGGTTAGTGGAGGGGATTGTGATCCCGCAGAAATTCAAAGCGCCCGCTTTTGACAGGTACAATGGGAGTTCCTGCCCTGAGACTCATCTTCAGGCATTCGTCCGTAAGATTTCTGCATATACCATGGACCAAAAGCTGTGGATGTATTTCTTCCAGGATAGCCTGTCCGGAGGCTCACTGGAGTGGTACACCAAGCTCAAGTCCTCGGATGTCAAGAATTGGCAAGATCTTGGGGACGCTTTCTTTAAACAGTATCAGTTCAATGCTGATATGGCCCCGAGTCGTACCCAGCTGCAGGGTATGTCTCAGAAGAATAGCGAGGGGTTTAAAGAATACGCCCAAAGATGGAGGGAGTTGGCTGCCAAAGTGCAACCTCCTCTAGTTGACAGAGAGATGTCTGATCTCTTTATGGGGACCCTGCAGGGGGCTTTTGCTGAGAGGATGGTTGGTTGTCCGGTGACCAACTTTTCTGATATAGTTGTGGCTGGAGAGAGGATTGAGAGTTGGTTGAAGCTCGGAAAGATACAGGGTAGCGCCTCTTCTTCAGGGTCGAAGAAGCCTTTCAGCAACGGTCAGAGGAAGAAGGAGGGGGATACCAGTGCTGTCTACGCACAGAGGGGACCCAGTAGGGATCGTTACTTTCAGCACACTGCTGCGGTAACTATTCCTGCTGAGCATCAGCCTGCACCGCAACAGCAGCAACAGCAACAACCTCAACAACAGAGACAACCGTTTCAGCAGAGGCCACAGAGGGTTGGGTACCAAGTCAGGGGAAGAATGAATGACAGGCAGTTTGACAGGCCTCCTGTGACTTACTCTTTCTTGCTGAAAAAGTTGATGGATTTGGGGTTGGTTCAGCTCAGGACGCTGGCACCTTTGAGACCTGATCAAAGGCCAGCTAATTATGATGAAAATTCCAAGTGCGAATTCCATTCGGGTGCTCCCGGGCATAATGTAGAGAACTGCAAAGCTTTTAAGCACGTAGTTCAAGACCTGGTGGATTCGAAAGCTATCAACTTCACACCATCTCCCAACGTTAATGCTAATCCCATGCCTGCGCATGGTCAAAGGGGGGTGAATGTCATTTCTGAAGAGAATAGAGTTGGGCTGTCAAGTGTGGATCAGTTGAAGACTCCTCTGGCTGAGGTTAAGAGGCAGTTGATGTTGAATGGGGTCAATCCGGGCTGTAATGATGGTTGTGCTGAGTGCACTGTTTCTGTCAATGGGTGTGAATGGTTGAGGAAGACTGTCCAGGGTCTGATGGACGAGGGGAGTATCCTGATTGAGAAGGCTAATAAGGGGAAAGATGAGGTCTCCACCATAACAATATATTTTGATCCGGTGGATTTGTCTACTCTTGCTGAGGCGGCTCCAGTTACCATCACGGTACCTGGACCAATTCCATACGACAAAGATGATGTCGTGCCTTGGCATTATGGTGGAGAAGTGTATTGTAATGGTGAGAAAGTGGAAGACCAGACTGCAAGTGAAACCACCGTTTCAAAGGTGGATAATGCCGGTCCCAGCGGTTTCACTCGCAGTGGAAGACTGTTTGCTCCTGATGCCTTGAGGGGAGGAGAAGGAGAAAAAGAGAAAAAAGAAAAGGCCGAGGCTTTAGCCAGGGCGAAAGGGAAAGCAGTGGTGAGTGATAGTACTCTAGTGGTGACACCGGCGCCTGCGGGGTCGGAAGAGAAACTTGATGATGATGCCGAGGAATTCTTAAGGATCATCAAAAAGTCTGAGTACAAGCTGGTTGACCATCTGCAGCAAACTCCCTCCAAAATATCGATTCTATCGTTGTTGTTAAGCTCTGAGGGGCATAGAGAGGCTTTGTTGAAGATCTTGAAGAAAGCCTATGTTCCTCAAGAGATTACAATTAACCAGTTGGAAACGGTCGTGTCTAACGTGCATGCCAGCCATGGGTTGGGTTTTACAGACATAGATCTGACTGTGGATGGGAGGAATCATAACTGGGCTCTACACATAGCAATGGAATGTAAAGGAGCCGTGCTTTCGCATGTGCTGGTTGATACCGTCTCCTCCTTAAATGTGTTGCCGAAGAAGGCTCTGGCAAAGCTGAACTGTGATGGGCTGATTCTGACCCCGACTGATTTGATTGTGCGGGCGTTTGATGGGTCAAAAAGGGCCGTATTTGGAGAGGTTGAGCTGCCTGTGAAGATAGGCCCGGAGGTGTTTAAGTCGACATTCTATGTCATGGATATTCAGCCGGCGTACAGTTGCTTGTTGGGTAGGCCGTGGATTCATGCTGCTGGGGCAGTAACCTCGACTTTACACCAGAAGCTGAAATACATTTGGGAAGGCCAGGTTGTCACCGTCTGCGGAGAAGAGGACATCTTTGTCAGCCACTTGTCCTCATTCAAATATGTTGAAATGGACGGCGAAATCTGGGAGACACCAAGTCAAGCGTTCGAAACCGTTAAGGTGGAGAATGCTCTTTTTGCGAAAGAGGAGGAGAAACTCTAACACCCTTCTAAAATACCCCAAATATTTAATAAAACAACAAATATATAAATCAGAGTAATCATGCACCAAGGGTGTCATACACAACATTTCACACCATAATAACCGTCATGCTCATTATTTAATTCAACATAAACACTTCTTGCGAAATACGCAGCGGATATAAGTCATTCAACATCTGTAATACATTACACATAAAATTGTTCAACAAGTTAAGACATCCCGTCCCGATGTTACATCTATCAGAGCACGACCCACTAAGTAGACTACTCTAGACTCCAAGCATTAGCTTCTACTCAACTCACTGCTCATTACCTGAAAAATAGTTGTAAGGGTGAGTTTCTCAATCGATATAACAAACATTATAAATTATCATGTTATGTTAAGTAAATTTACACGTTAATCACCCTAATCATATCATGCATTCAGTAACGGCACATCAACTCAAATATCATACTCAATAACAACGTAAAATGCAACTCAATAACAACGTAAAATGCAACTCAAATGAGACTCGACTCTTCATGCATGTGGTACCATTCGGAGTAAAACTCCCAACTTAAAATCATTGCCATTTTAGTGGGCATCAAGGCATAAGCCTTCAACTTTCAACTTAAAATTTTGCCAATCCAGGCCAACGTGGTGTGAGCAAAGCTCCATAAATTTTGCCAATCCAGGCCAACGTGGTGTGAGCAAAGCTCCGACTCTATGCATATGAATGTATATGGCATGTACGACTTGCAATTTCAACAACATAATAATAACAGCAACACAACAGCTTTTTCAACAAAAACAACTTATAATCAACTTTGGCTCATCAGCCTACAACTCAGTATTTTCAACAAAACAACTTATAATCAATTTTGGCTCATCAAGCCTACAACTCAATATTTTCAACAACTTTAACACAACTTATCAACATATTTGCATCAACTCTTCATCACATAACCCAACAAAATTACTCATCATAATTAACTACAATAGGCCACTCACCAATTGTGTTCACAACATAAAAATTAACAATTTTTCCACACTGCAACAGTGTTAACCGGTTAACGCAGGCAAAATAGCAGTCCCTGCGCTAACACAAGGCAGAATGCAGAGTTCTCCGCATTTTCCGCCGTTGGAGGACTTCCGGACCTCCGATTCCAATTCCGTAAAAAAGCTATACGTTCGGAAATTCACAACTAACCCAAACACATATTCAATTACAGCCTAAACACAGTTTCATCCAACGTAATTTCACAGCATTCATAATCCCAATTAGGGTCAATTCAACGGTTTCTCACTACCCATGACATGTTAATCTATAATACCCATTAAGCGACGATAAACCCCCCTTACCTGAGATAATCCGGCAATCTCTAAGCTTCGAGCTTTTCCGTTCTTCAACCTTTGCTCTCTAGCTCTTCCTCTTTGCCTTTTCTCCACCTTTCACCTTTCAGCCGCTTCTCTGTTTCACGTGAAAACTCTTTACCAACAATGAAACCCTTTTTCCTTATTCCAACTTATATATTTTCCAATAATTATTATTCCAAATAATAATAATAATAATAATCCAATAATTCAATTTATTTAATTAAATTATTAAATATATTATTAACTTAATTTAAATAATTCTCTTATTTTATTCGGGGTGTTACAACTCTCCCCCACTAAAAGAGTTTTCGTCCTCGAAAACATACCTCAAGCAAATAACTCCGGATAAGACTCCTTCATCTGACTCTCCAGTTCCCAAGTCACATTGCCACCTGCTGGTCCTCCCCAAGCTACTTTCACTAAGGCGATCTCTTTACCCCGCAACTGCTTCAACTCTCGATCCTCAATCCTCATAGGCGATATTTCAACAGTCAGGTTATCTCTCACCTGTACATCATCTACTTGGATCACATGCGACGGATCATGAATGTACCTCCTCAACTGAGACACATGAAAAACCTCATGCAAATTCGCAAGTGACGGCGGTAAAGAGATACGATAGGCTACCTCTCCTATCCTCTCCAAAATCTGATAAGGACCAATAAATCGAGGTGTCAACTTCTTTGACTTCAAAGCTCGACCAACACCAGTTATCGGAGTAACACGAAGAAACACATGATCTCCCTCTTGGAACTCAAGTGACTTCCTCCTCTTATCATGATAACTCTTCTGACGACTCTGAGCAATTCTCATCTTCTCCTGAATCATCTTAATCTTTTCTGTAGTCTGTTGAACAATCTCCGGTCCAACCACAGCACTCTCACCGGACTCATACCAACATAAAGGTGTCCGACATCTCCTACCATACAAAGCTTCAAACGGCGCCATACCAATGCTCGAATGAAAACTATTGTTGTAGGTAAATTCAATCAACGGTAAATAACAATCCCAAGCACCTCCCTTTTCCAAAACACAAGCTCTCAAAAGATCCTCTAGTGACTGAATCGTCCTCTCAGTCTGACCATCAGTCTGCGGATGATATGCAGAACTCAATCTCAGCTTAGTTCCCAAAGCCTTCTGCAAACCTTCCCAGAATTTCGATGTAAATCTCGGATCTCTGTCCGAAACAATACTCGACGGAATACCATGCAAACTTACAATCTTCTCAATATACAACTCAGCTAATTTCTCTAACGGATAATCCATTCTGATCGGAATGAAATGAGCCGACTTTGTCAATCTGTCAACAATCACCCAAATAGCTTCAAAATTCTTAATTGTCCTCGGTAAACCAGAAACAAAATCCATACTGATACTATCCCACTTCCACTCTGGAATAGCCAACGGTTGCATTAGCCCAGACGGCTTCTGATGCTCGATCTTTGACTTCTGACAAGTCAAACAAGAATAAACAAAACTCGCAATTTCTCTTTTCATTCCCGGCCACCAAAATAACTTTTTCAAATCATGATACATCTTCGTAGCTCCAGGATGAATACTCAACCCACTACGATGTCCTTCTTCAAGAATACTCTTCTTAAGTTCGATAACATCCGGAATACACACCCGATTCCCAAACTTCAAAATACCATTCTCATCAACTCTGAATTCACCACCTTGACCCTGATTCACCAGAGTCAACTTATCAACCAAAAGCACATCGGATTTCTGACCCTCTCTGATCTCATCCAGAATACCACTGGTTAACTTCAACATTCCCAATTTAACACTATTGTGAGTACTCTCACACACCAAACTCAAGTCTCTAAACTGCTCAATTAAATCTAATTCCTTAACCATTAGCATAGACATATGTAATGATTTCCGACTCAATGCATCAGCCACTACGTTTGCTTTACCCGGATGGTAATTCAAACCAAAGTCATAATCCTTCAGAAACTCTAACCATCTTCTCTGTCTCATATTCAGCTCTTTCTGATCAAACAAATACTTTAAACTTTTATGGTCACTGAAAACCTCAAATCTTGACCCGTACAAGTAATGCCTCCATAATTTCAGAACAAATACCACAGCCGCCAACTCTAAATCGTGCGTCGGATAGTTCCTCTCATGAACCCTCAGCTGTCTTGAAGCATAAGCTATAACCTGCTTATTCTGCATCAACACGCCACCCAAACCCAACAATGGAGCATCACAGTAAACTTCAAATGATTCCGACGAACTCGGTAATATCAGAATAGGAGCAGTAGTTAACCTTCTCTTTAACTCTTGGAAACCTCCTTCACATTTTGAGTCCCAAACAAACGCTTGCCCCTTCCTAGTCAACATCGTCAATGGTAACGCCAACTTAGAAAATCCCTCAATGAACTTCCTATAATAACCAGCCAAACCAAGGAAACTTCGAATCTCAGCAACAGACTTCGGAGCTTCCCACTTAGATACCGCTTCTATCTTAGAAGGATCAACAGCAACGCCACCTCTTGAAATCACATGACCAAGAAAACTAACCTCTTCTAACCAAAATTCACACTTGGACAATTTAGCAAATAACTTCTTTTCTTGTAGAACTTCTAAAACCACTCTCAACTGCTCAGCATGCTCTTCTTCAGATTTCGAATACACCAAAATGTCATCAATAAACACCACCACAAACTTGTCTAGGTACGGATGGAAAATTCTATTCATATACTCCATAAATACTCCAGGCGCATTAGTCACACCAAAAGGCATTACAGAATACTCATAATGTCCATACCTTGTTCTGAAAGCAGTCTTCTGAATATCCTCAGTTTTCACACGGATCTGATGATACCCAGATCTCAAATCTATTTTGCTGAACACACTTGCACCAACCAACTGATCCATCAAATCATCAATCCTCGGCAAAGGATACCGATTCTTGATCGTCACTTTATTCAGTTGCCTGTAGTCCACACACAACCTCATAGTACCTTCTTTCTTCTTAACCAATAGCACTGGTGCACCCCACGGTGACACACTCGGACGAATAAATTTCTTATCCAACAGGTCTTCCAACTGACTCTTCAATTCAGTTAACTCAACAGCAGACATACGGTACGGAGCCATCGATATCGGCCTAGTACCAGGTACCAAATCAATCGAGAACTCCACTTCGCGTTCTGGTGGCAATTCATTCACCTCTTCAGGAAACACATCAGGAAAATCACACACCACGGCTAGATCGCCAATCACCAGTTTATCTTTAGCCTCCAAAGTCGCTAACAGCATAAACAACTCTGCCCCATCTGCTACTTCTTCATTCACTTGCCTTGCGGATAGGAACAAACTCTTTCCTTCTTCAATCTCAGGAAAGACCACCGTCTTATCAAAACAATTGATAGAAACTCGGTTAAACACCAACCAGTTCATACCCAGAATAACATCAATCTGCACTAGTGGAAGACACACTAGGTCCATCCCAAAGTCTCTACCAAAAATACTCAAAGGACAGTTTAAACAAACCGAAGTAGTAGTCACTGAACCCTTCGCAGGAGTATCAATTACCATACTACCAAACATCTCAGATATCTCTAACTTAAGTTTCACAGCACAATCCAAAGATATAAAGGAATGAGTCGCACCTGTGTCAATAATAGCTACAAGAGGAAAGCCATTAATATAACACGTACCTCGGATAAGTCTGTCCTCACTGGAGGTTTGAGTTCCGGTCAATGCAAACACTCTCCCCGTCTGAGATTTCTTTGGCTTCTGACACTGACTTCCAATATGCCCTTCTTCGCCACAATTAAAACAAATCACTTCCTTGTGCTTGCAATCAGCTATTGCATGACCAATCTTACCACAGCGAAAACACCTCTTTACTTCAGCAGTGCATACATTACTCTTATGACCAGCCTGACCACATTTGAAGCAAACTATACCAGCAGGAGCACCTCCCCCACTAGCTCTCTGAGCCGGAGCAGCCCTTTGCTTTCCTTTTCCAGCTGGAGCATCATACGGCTTGCCACGATTTTGATGTTGCTTGCCTCTGCGGTCACTGACAATCTTGTAATGAGCATTATTGTCTTCTTCAAATATCCTGCAGCTATCAACCAATTCAGTAAAAATGCGTATCTTTTGATACCCAACAGCCTTCTTAATTTCAGAGTGCAGTCCATTTTCAAACTTGATGCACTTTGAAAATTCAGCACCAGCACCAGTGTAATGAGGATAAAATTTGGACAGCTCCACAAATTTCGCAGCATAATCAGTGACAGACATGTTTCCTTGCTTCAGCTCAAGGAACTCAATTTCCTTCTTACCACAGACATCTTCTGGATAATACTTCCTCATGAATTCCCTACGGAATACATCCCAAGTAATGACTTCACCTGCCACGGTCAACCTCTCGTGAGTCTCTAGCCACCAGTCATCAGCTTCGACTGCTAGCATGTGAGTACCATACCGAACCTTCTGAGCTGGAGTGCAATCCATAACACGAAAGATTCTCTCAATCTCTTTCAACCATCCTAAAGCTGCATCTGGATCATGCTTCCCTTTAAACACCGGCGGATTCTCTCTCTGAAAAGTCGCCAAGCTACGTGATCCAGCATCTCCACCAGCATTTGGCAAGTTCTGCACAGCTTGTGCCATCGCTTGCATTGCGGCAGCCATTGCAGCGTCATTCCTTCCAGCCATTTCAACTTATCACTACAACACAACTTAAAAGTTAGACTAGTAACAATTACACAATTGTTAGACAGTAGCGACACGACAACTGGCCGGACAGACCGACCTGCTCTGATACCACTAATGTAACACCCTTCTAAAATACCCCAAATATTTAATAAAACAACAAATATATAAATCAGAGTAATCATGCACCAAGGGTGTCACACACAACATTTCACACCATAATAACCGTCATGCTCATTATTTAATTCAACATAAACACTTCTTGCGAAATACGCAGCGGATATAAGTCATTCAACATCTGTAATACATTACACATAAAATTGTTCAACAAGTTAAGACATCCTGTCCCGATGTTACATCTATCAGAGCACGACCCACTAAGTAGACTACTCTAGACTCCAAGCATTAGCTTCTACTCAACTCACTGCTCATTACCTGAAAAATAGTTGTAAGGGTGAGTTCCTCAATCGATATAACAAACATTATAAATTATCATGTTATGTTAAGTAAATTTACACGTTAATCACCCTAATCATATCATGCATTCAGTAACGGCACATCAACTCAAATATCATACTCAATAACAACGTAAAATGCAACTCAATAACAACGTAAAATGCAACTCAAATGAGACTCGACTCTTCATGCATGTGGTACCATTCGGAGTAAAACTCCCAACTTAAAATCATTGCCATTTTAGTGGGCATCAAGGCATAAGCCTTCAACTTTCAACTTAAAATTTTGCCAATCCAGGCCAACGTGGTGTGAGCAAAGCTCCATAAATTTTGCCAATCCAGGCCAACGTGGTGTGAGCAAAGCTCCGACTCTATGCATATGAATGTATATGGCATGTACGACTTGCAATTTCAACAACATAATAATAACAGCAACACAACAGCTTTTTCAACAAAAACAACTTATAATCAACTTTGGCTCATCAGCCTACAACTCAGTATTTTCAACAAAACAACTTATAATCAATTTTGGCTCATCAAGCCTACAACTCAATATTTTCAACAACTTTAACACAACTTATCAACATATTTGCATCAACTCTTCATCACATAACCCAACAAAATTACTCATCATAATTAACTACAATAGGCCACTCACCAATTGTGTTCACAACATAAAAATTAACAATTTTTCCACACTGCAACAGTGTTAACCGGTTAACGCAGGCAAAATAGCAGTCCCTGCGCTAACACAAGGCAGAATGCAGAGTTCTCCGCATTTTCCGCCGTTGGAGGACTTCCGGACCTCCGATTCCAATTCCGTAAAAAAGCTATACGTTCGGAAATTCACAACTAACCCAAACACATATTCAATTACAGCCTAAACACAGTTTCATCCAACGTAATTTCACAGCATTCATAATCCCAATTAGGGTCAATTCAACGGTTTCTCACTACCCATGACATGTTAATCTATAATACCCATTAAGCGACGATAAACCCCCCTTACCTGAGATAATCCGGCAATCTCTAAGCTTCGAGCTTTTCCGTTCTTCAACCTTTGCTCTCTAGCTCTTCCTCTTTGCCTTTTCTCCACCTTTCACCTTTCAGCCGCTTCTCTGTTTCACGTGAAAACTCTTTACCAACAATGAAACCCTTTTTCCTTATTCCAACTTATATATTTTCCAATAATTATTATTCCAAATAATAATAATAATAATAATCCAATAATTCAATTTATTTAATTAAATTATTAAATATATTATTAACTTAATTTAAATAATTCTCTTATTTTATTCGGGGTGTTACAGAAACCGTCCATTGCTTCGTACAAGCAGGCCGCCGAGGTGGTGAAGAATGGAGAGGCTCCTGGTTGGGGCAGAATGATGGATATCTCCGCAAAGAAAGACCGCTTCGGAGTGGGGTATCAGCCGGGCAGAGGCTCGGGACAAGGCAGAGGACGTCGTACGTCAGTAACCTTCACTAGTGCCGGAATGCTTGATCCGGATCACATCTGCATGATGAGTGACGACGCTGATAGTGACTGTGACATGGACCGGTGGATAAAGCCTTGCGCGCCAGGGATGGGAATCCAGAACTGGAAGGCTGAAAAGATCATCCGGGTCACTCTGCTGGAAGAGTAATATTTTTCTTGTTTCAGTTTTATATGCATGAAAGCCTTATGTGTTGCCCGACACATAATGGTTCATTATAAGGGCCACCTCATGTTTAAATTTGCAAATTCGCATCATTAATAAAAGGATGTTTTTCAGTTAAAAGCGGTGTTCCCTGTTTTTCATTTATTTTTGCAGTTTAAAAATAAAAACAAAATAAAAATGGCAATGTTTTCATTTTTCTTTTTTAATTTGTCTCGTTCCGGTTCTAAAGCAATGCATGAATCAACATTCATGCAGATGCGATCATTCTCCGGATCTCATTGATAACAATCCTGTTACACCCTTGTATGACTTCGACAATCCGATCTATCAAGCCGAAGAAGAAGGCGAAGAAGATTGTGAACTGCCAGGGGAATTAGCCAGGTTGTTGAAACAAGAGGAGAAGGTGATTCAGCCGCATGAAGAGTAGATTGAGGTTGTGAATCTGGGTACCGACGAGGTTAAGAAAGAGGTGAAAATCGGGGTTGCTTTGGAGGCGAGTGTCAAGAGCAGAATGGTAGTGTTGTTGAAAGAGTATGTTGACATCTTTGCCTGGTCTTATCAAGATATGCCAGGGTTGGATACCGATATCGTTGTGCACAAGCTACCGTTGCGAGCAGATTGTCCTCCAGTGAAGCAGAAGTTGCGCAGAACTCGACCTGACATGGCGATGAAAATCAAAGAGGAAGTGCAGAAGCAGTGGGATGCTGGTTTCCTTGCTGTCACTAATTATCCGCCATGGGTCGCAAACATCGTGCCAGTCCCGAAGAAAGATGGGAAAGTGAGGATGTGTGTGGACTACCGAGATCTGAATAGAGCTAGTCCGAAAGATGATTTTCCGCTACCTCACATTGATGTGTTGGTAGATAATACAGCTCAATTCTCAGTGTGTTCCTTCATGGATGGCTTTTCTGGCTATAATCAAATTAAAATGTCGCCAGATGATATGGAGAAAACAACGTTCATTACACCATGGGGTACCTTTTGTTACAAGGTGATGCCATTCGGTCTCAAGAACGCCGGTGCTACTTATCAGAGGGCCATGGTGACTTTGTTTCATGATATGATTCATCATGAAATTGAATGCTATGTTGATGACATGATAGCAAAGTCCCAAACAGAAGAGGGGCATTTGGTAGATCTGGCCAAGTTGTTCGACCGGCTGAGACAGTTCAGACTGAGGTTGAATCCGAACAAGTGCACGTTCGGAGTGCGGTCCGGTAAACTGCTGGGGTTTATTGTAAGCGAGAAAGGAATCGAGGTTGATCCTGCAAAAGTAAAAGCAATAAGAGAAATGCCTGAACCGAGAACGGAGAAGGAGGTTCGTGGTTTCTTAGGAAGATTGAACTACATTTCGCGGTTCATATCTCACCTAACCGCCACGTGTGAACCAATATTCAAGTTGTTGAGAAAAGATCAAACGGTCAGGTGGAATAATGATTGCCAAGCGGCATTTGAAAAAATAAAGGAGTATTTGCAGGAGCCTCCGATTCTGATGCCTCCTGTGGAGGGACGACCGTTAATTCTGTACCTGACAGTCCTCGAGGGGTCTATGGGGTGTGTATTGGGGCAGCATGACGAGTCTGGTCGAAAAGAGCATGCCATATACTACCTTAGCAAAAAGTTTACCGACTGTGAAACAAGATATTCACTGCTCGAGAAAACTTGCTGTGCTTTGGTCTGGGCTGCTCGCCGACTGAGGCAGTACATGCTGGTTCATACCACTTTATTGATTTCCAAGATGGATCCAATCAAGTACATTTTTAAGAAGCCAGCATTGACCGGACGGGTTGCGAGGTGGCAAATGATTTTGACAGAATATGATATACAGTATACCTCTCAGAAAGCAATCAAGGGGAGTGTATTGTCTGATTACCTCGCCCAGCAACCCATTGATGATTATCAACCAATGAAGTTTGAATTCCCTGATGAGGACATCATGTTTCTCAAATCGAAAGATTGCGAGGAACCAATCCCGGAGGAGGGGCCTGACCCTGAATCCGAATGGATTCTGATGTTTGATGGGGCCGTTAACGTGAATGGAAGCGGTGTTGGTGTTGTTTTGGTTACGCCGAAAGGATCCCATATTCCTTTTGCTGCCCGGCTAACATTTGAGTGCACCAACAATGTGGCTGAATATGAAGCTTGTATCCTGGGGATTGAAGAGGCGATTGATTTGAGAATCAAGAACCTTGTCATATATGGAGATTCAGCTCTGGTGGTAAATCAAGTTAACGGAAAATGGTATACGCATCAATCTCATTTAGTGCCATATCGGGATTATACGAGGAGATTGTTGACGTTTTTCACCAAGGTGAAGTTGCATCATGTGCCTAGAGAGGAGAATCCTTTGGCAGATGCTTTGGCTACTCTGGCCGCCTTGATTAAGGTGCAGAGGTGGAATCAGTTCCCCAGTGTGGAAGTAGGTCGTCTGGATAGACCGGCTTATGTGTTTGCTGTTGATACAGCGCCTGATGATGAGAAGCCGTGGTATTACGATATCAAGCGCTATCTAGAGACTCAAGAATATCCTGAGGGAGCATCGAAGAAGGACCGAAAGACTCTGCGGAGGTTGGCCATGGTGTTCTACCTGAACAAGGATGGGGTTTTGTACAAGCGGAATTTTGATTGGGTCTTGCTCAGATGTGTTGATGATAGAGAAGCAAGCCAGTTGATGAAAGAGGTTCATGAAGGATCGTTCGGTACCCATGCCAGTGGGAACGCGATGGTGAAAAAGCTGTTGAGGGCAGGTTATTATTGGACGACTATGGAGGCCCAATGTTTTAATTTCGTGCGGAAGTGTCATAAATGCCAGATTTATACCGATAAGGTGCACGTGCCTCCAAATCCGTTGAGTTTAATGTCGTCTCCATGGCCGTTTGCTATGTGGGGCATTGATATGATCTGAAAGATTGAGCCTACAGCTTCAAATGGGCACAGGTTCATATTAGTGGCCATTGATTACTTCACCAAGTGGGTTGAAGCAGCCTCTTATACGAACGTGACGAAGCAGGTCGTTGCCAGGTTTCTCAAGAGAGACATCATTTGCAGATATGGGGTTCCCGAGAGAATCATTACTGATAATGGTTCTAATTTAAATAATAAGATGATGGCAGAACTGTGCCGGGAATTCAAGATTGAGCATCACAATTCTTCTCCCTATCGTCCGAAGATGAATGGGGCGGTTGAGGCAGCCAACAAGAATATTAAGAAGATTGTGCAGAAAATGGTGGTAACCTATAAAGACTGGCATGAGATGTTGCCGTTTGCATTGCATGGGTATCGAACATCGGTGCACACATCTACTGGAGCAACTCCTTTCTCATTGGTATATGGGATGGAAGCTGTGTTACCTGTTGAGGTTCAGATTCCCTCTTTGAGAGTCCTGATGGACGTAAAGTTGCAAGAGGCGGAATGGGTGAGGACCCGGTATGAAGAGCTGAGCCTGATAGAAGAGAAGAGGTTGGCAACCATCTGTCATGGACAGTTGTACCAACAGAGAATGAAGCGTGCTTTTGACAAAAAGGTACGACCTCGGGTATATCACGTGGGTGATATGGTGCTGAAAAGGATCCTTCCTCCTCAAAACGATCGGAGGGGCAAATGGACACCGAATTATGAGGGTCCATTCGTGGTCAAGAAGGTTTTCTCTGGCGGAGCCTTGTTGTTAACGACCATGGATGGCGAGGATTTTCCATCCCCTGTGAATGCGGACGCAGTTAAAAAATACTTCGTGTAAAGAGACCCGCTGGACGAAAAGAATAAAATAGTCCAGGCAAAAATGGGCATCCCGGCGAACAAAAAAAAAATAGAAAGAAAAGGTTCGGGCAAAAATTAGGGATAAAAATGAAAATTGTACACCCGGCAAGTCGAAAACCTGAAAAGGCGACTTGGGCAAAAAGGGGTATCCCGGTGGACTGAAAACCCGAAAGGGCGGTCCAGGCAAAAGAGGGATTAAAACGAACAACTGCGTCTGGCATGATCGTTTGCGCTTTGGTTAAAGCGTCATGGATAATACCCGGTAGGGATCAGTCGGAATCGTCTTGTTCAGAAGGCGGAAAGCACGGAGAGTCTGAGGACATATGGGGTGTAACTGAGTTGGAACTCGATGAGATCACGGGTTTCACATTGCCATTAGGATAGATTTTTCCTTTTGTGCAATTACCTCTTTTCAGGAATTGCTTCCTTTGTATTGCTCAATTTGAGCCACACTTTTCAATAAATAAAATGCATATTCAGTCAAATAATTTTGTTTTTGTTTTTCATTACTGCTTTGATTGCAAAAACATCCGATTATTTTGATAAAGAATCTTGCATTTTAAGACATACAGGTCCCTTCCAATGCATGTTTATAAGATTGAAAGCTTGAAATCTTATTCGGAAGGATGAGTGACCCAAGTGTTGAAATCTTGACACACCTGGGGCACGATTTTATCTGACGGTCTGTTTTGCAGGTGCTGTTAGGTATTTTCACTTACTTGCAGGTTATGATGGGAAACAAATCCCCATGGAGTCCAATCAGGGATAAGCGAGATAGAAGAACGGCGAAGAGACGTTGAGACGTACGACGATCCTTGGAATTAATCAAGAAGACTCTTCAAAATCGGAAGATTGGAAAGTCTGTAACAAATCCCCATGGAGTCCAATCAGGGACGAATGAACAGAGGAATGACGAGAAGACGATGAAGGACGTACGACGATCCTTGGAATTAATCAAGAAGACTCTTCAAAGTCTGAAAATTGAAAAGTCTGTATAGTCCCAGGAGTTCGCTTTCCGTCGAGCGCGAAGCGGTTGGGAATACAAGATGATGGAGCAGAAAAGGTCCAGACGAGTAGGGATGTATATCCCCAAGCGGAGTCAGAAGGACCAAATCCCCAGCAGATTCCAGATCTGTGGCTACCCTAGCAGGGTCGGGATCGTTACCCCCAGCAGGTGTCAGATCGATGCTTCTCCAGTCGCCATGCCTGGAGGTTGCTGTTTCCCCGGCAGAGCTATCTGTGGGCATTTCCCCAGTGAAGTCGCCAGGTATCTGTGAGGGTTCCCCAAAGCAGAGTCGGGATTGATATCCCCAGCAAGTCGAAGACTGTTGTATCCCCACGAAGCGTTGGTGGTTCTTATCCCCAGCAGTTTCCCGAGCGGATTGGGTGCAAAGGAGGTTCTTCCCCAGCAAGGGTTACCTTTTCCCAGCAGCAACAGTGCTATTCCCCAGCGGGGTGGAGATCGGAGAATTGACGAATTCCTCAACGGAGTGTCTCGTGCTCCCCAGCAGAGTCCCTTGAGGGGGATACTTTTTATACATTCATCATGAAAAATAGCATATCATGTTGCATAATGAATCGCGTAGCATTTCCATAATTATGGAGCATTACGCTGAAAAAATATCATGCATCATATTGCAAGCATAAGCTAGCCTCAAACCGTGGTTATCGTTTGAGATTTGGTTTCGCCAGATGGTGAAGATGTTACTCTGAGGAGTCTAGCATCATGGTTTCGAATCAAAGGTATTCCCCAGTAGTGCGATACTGGAGGAGACTTTTCCGTCGGACAGAGATGGAAATATTCCACGATCAGCGCGACTCGAGCCGTGGTTACCGCTTGAGATTTGGTTTCACCGGATGGTGAAGATGTTACTCGGATGAGTTTAGCATCATAATGTCAGATCAGCAGTATTCCCCAGTAGTGCGATACTGGAGGAAGTTTTTCCGTCGGACGGAGATGGAAATGAAATCAAAGGATATTACGCGATCAGCGCGATTTTGGGGTTCAACTGGAGAAGAGGGAATGTTGATACATTTTCTGGAGAACGGGGTTCAAATGGAGAGAAGGAAGTGTTGATACATTTTCTGGAGATCGGGGTCCAAATGGAGATTGAAGTTGAAGATTATATCCGGGATGAGGTCCTTAGGATTATCTTTTGTTCATGTGTCACCTTAGACTTTGGTGGAGGCCAGCAGAGGTCGTTATAGGTGTCTTCTGAAGAAGAGATGCACAAGTTACCTTCCTTTTGTGAAGGTTTACCCTCTGATATGTCGCCCTCAGAGTGGTTTGGTGTTATTTCCGATGTTGCCAGCGGAATTATCACAAGAAATTGGAGAACGGGGTTCAAATGGAGAGAAGGAAGTGTTGATACATTTTCTGGAGAGCGGGGTTCAAATGGAGAAAGGGAAATGTTGCGACATTTTCTGGAGAATGGGGTTCACAATGGCGATCGCAAGTTATCGTCAGGCGACTGGGGTTCAAATGGAGAAAAGGAGACACAAGGTGTTTTCTGGAGATTGGGGTTCATTATTTGGCAAACAGGAGAACGGGGTTCAAATGCAGTGATCGGGGCTCATTTGCGCAAAGCGAAAAATTTCGGGGTTCAAGAAAATGAAAAAGATAAGATAAGAAAATTTTGGGGTTCAAGAAAAACAAAAAGAGGAAGAGTAATAATAATCCCCAGCGGATAGGTGGTGTTCAGGCCATGGTTATCCCTGTGTTACCATTTATTTTGGTATCCAGGTCGAGGTTGCTGTTTCGGTGATCAGGCCGACTTTCTCCGTTCCAGACGGATTCTTTCAGAAGATTGTGTTTCTTTGCCGATTCTGACAGGCATTGTTAATTATTTTCCCACCAGAGTGCAAATTGTTCGTCTGTTCTTGGTATTCAATCACTCTTCACCCTGATCATCTGAAAGCCGAGGCTATTCATATCGACAGGTTCACAGTGGATTGAATAGGGGCAGCTGTAACACCTCAAAATTTGCCCTCCTCTCTTGGGACTAGCTTAACATATTGCATTGCATTTTTTAGGTCATTAGGCATTGCATAATTGCATATCATGTGGTTACATTGTGCAAGTCATCCTCATAAGTCTTGATCAGAAGATGAAGAGGTCATGATGCAAGCTGAGGGTTCATTGAATTGATCATTAACTATCTGAGGATGTGGTGATTCAAATTAGAGTTTTGATTCTCAAGGAGATTGGTCTTGATCTTGGTTGAAGTGATACATCATCATCATCATGGTCTTTATATCATCCAAGAGGTTCAAGAGATTGATCAGATACCTTGGGATTTGGGTTTTGACCACTGGTCAACCCTAATCAGTTGCATTGGGTCAATCAGGGTTTTGCAAGGAGATGGGGTCTATAATGGATATGGGGATCATGTCATGATTATTTTGAGCTTATGGAGGCTAGGGTTTCATCCTTGAGCCCTTTCATCAGAGAATTGAGCTTCAGCTGGATCAGTGCATTGCCAAATTCATCTATCAGTTGAAAAAGTCAATTGTGGTCAACTGTACTTGATTTTATGGCTTTGGAGGTGGGAGAGAGTTGAATACACTTCATTCATGTTGAAACAAGTTTCATTTGGCATTTCAAACATCAAGAATGAAGAAAATAAAATCAGGAGAAAAGTTGCCAAAAATGGAAAGTGACTTGTAATGGAAGTTTCCAAAAATGGAAAGTTTTTCACCACAAAATTACATGTCCAAAAAAGCTTCAAATGAAAATTTGTCTAACATGAAAGTTGTAGATCTTGCTCTCACCTTTCCAAAAAGTCCAAGAACTTGAAATTCCCATTTATGGTTGACAAGTTATGGTCCAATCATTTTCCAAAAATGCCTAAAATCAAAGTGGCATAACTTTCACATGGAATGTCCAATTTGGGTGATCTTTCTTTGAGCAAACCCCATTTCACATGTACTTTCATGGTGCATAATCAAAATTCATCAAAAATGGTCAAGGCAAAAAGTCATTTTTCAAGTGTTCAAATTGGAAATTGGTGGGAAAATAGGTGAAATCTCAAAATACATGGTTTTTGAATGCAAGGCCAATTCTAACACACTCCATATGCCAAATAGAACTTGTCTGAACTTTATGAATTTAATTTCCCTACTTCCACGTGTCCAAATGATCTGAAATTTGATATGCTATTCATTGAATGTGTTCTGTTGAGACTTGAATTTTTGTGGAATTTATTGAGCTGTTTTGATATTGATTTGATTGTGATCATTCTGTTTGGTCTTTTGAGGTTGCAAATTGCATGTTTGGTGCCTTTTCTTTCATGAAATGATGATGATGAATGATATGAGCAGGGGACCAATGGGATTTGTTTCTAATTTGTTTGATTGTGATTTTGATTAATTTTCACTTGCTGTTTTGGATTTTTCATCTCCTTTTGACCCTAGGCTTGTCCAAGTGGTCTTGTTTCTCACTTTTGAATTGTGTTTCAGGTTGAGATGCAAATGCTTTAAGGAGAAAAATGCAAGTTGATTAAATTGAGTTTGGTTGCTTGTTGTAAACTAACTTGTGTGTTTTGTAAGATGCTTGGCTCACTTGAGTTGATTGTGCTTTGCACATTGCATTGTTTGATTACATTGACTGTTGATTCTTAACTTGTCTGTTTTGACTCTGTGATTGGTATACTGACTGGATTAGATTGATTTCAGGTACCATAGTCGCTTTAGTTCTTTAAGAACTTGTTGTGCTGCTGCTCGGTTGTATAAACCAATTGAGGTAGACTCTCTTGTCTCCATGTAGTCTGGAAGACCTGGCCTGTTACTTGGCCAGGCACCTGTCTGAAGTCCTTCTTAAGAGGCGATGATTGTGATTGTTTATTTTTGTCCCCAAGCAGGTAAAGACCTTGATTAAGGCAATTGGCGGATAAAAGAGATATGCAATCTATCTCCCGCTATTCCGTTGAGTCGTCCCTCTGCTCACACCACTGTGTTGATGCATTGGGACATTAACCCAAGATCTTGTACAGTTGTACAGTTGAGTCAGAGTCATGAGTGTAGAAGGGTTCCCACTTTCTGAACCCACGCTCCTTTGTCTGAAGCTCTCCCTGGTCAGGGATAAGAGTTGTGAAGTCTAATCTTCACTCACCTTTCATCTGCTTCACCCTGACTCTCAATGTCAGGGTTAAGAGCGAACACTACCCTGTACAGTTGACTTGCCTCGGCAGTCCACCCTTGTTTGAGCCTCACTTGACTGGATATAGTGTGTGCTTTGTGAATATTTGCTTGAAATGTTTGTTTTATTTTGATTGATGCTTGCATGCTTGTTCTTCCTGGTTAGGATTAGCTTGCTGTTGTGCAAGTAGATAGAAACCATAACATAGGGCAATGATGCATGATAACACTAGGCTCGAGTACAGCTCCCTGGTAGTGTGTCTCCCCTTGGTTTCTGGCTAGAATTTCTTTCCCTTTCAGGGGAACTACATCGCCCTGATCCTCATACTAGATGAGGTACGTAGGCAGGAGACCGTGCGAGGTCTCTCCGGGAACTTTTCTTTCTTTTTGTGTGTGTGCTTGATAGTTATAGGCTCGAGTTCCCGACTCCCTATTAACTTGTTGGTTGTTGTGTGCTTGGAAGCTGATGTAAGTCCATCAAGTGGCATTCGGGTTCCAGTGTGCGTGGGTTTTGGTTCGGATGCCGATGTAAGTCCAGTGATTGGCGTTCGGGCTCCACGTTTGCCTTTTTGTGTGTGTTTTGGTTCGGATGCTGATGTAAGTCCAGTGGTTGGCATTCAGGCTCCAGGTTTGCCTGTGTTTGTGTTTGTTTGTTTGGCGTGCGTGAGCCGAACTACGGCAGCTCTGATTCTCGTTCCAGACGAGATACGTAGGCATAGGACGCGATATCCTAGCGAGCCCTCTCCTCTTAACCCCACCTGTGTTGTCTTCGGTGAGTGTGTGTGTGTGATGTTTGTTTAGCAACCTTTTCTTTCTTTTAGAGCGTGGATCCCGTCGAGTACGACGGACGTGAGGGGTGCTAATACCTTCCCCTTGCGTAACCGACTCCCGTACCCTTTCTCTTTGGTCGCGAGACCATGCTTTTTCCAGGTTTACTCTGAGCGTTTCCTTTCCCTCTTGTGGGATAAATAACGCACGGTGGCGGCTCTGTGTTATTTTTGTTTCAGCCCGCCGGTTGTTTTTCGCGGATGCGACAAAGATCTACAAGACTATACGCCACCTCACCATCCAGGAAACGGTGGACGTGCACGTACATATGGCAGAAGGCTTTAGTAGTAGGCTACCCAGGTTCTACCTTTCCTTCATATCTTATGTCATTGCATTGGGGACAATAAAGGTTTAAGTATGAGGGAGGAAGCTTTACCGTTTTTATTTATCGCTTTCTAGGTAGATTTAAATTATTGTTATTTCCTTTTGTTATTTTATTTTTGTTAAGTGTCAGTCGAGTCAAATATCAATGTGCTGTCGAGTTTTTATGTGTAGTTTCCGTTATTTACTAATTCTCCTATTTGTTTAAGCCATACAAATTTTTTTGCAAAAATCTAGACTTAGAGATACAATACATCTTTTGAAAATTCTAACCTATAAATAAAACTAAGGTTGAATTATAGAGATTTGGAAAAACTTTATAAGATCGGTATCATTTTAACACCTTGAATTTCCCAAGTATAAGATTTATTTGAGTACTTGTCATGCCATAGCCTTAAACTCCATCCTTTAATATTCCTTAAGTAGTTTATCTAGCAGTCATCACCATTTTAAGCACATACTATGCAAGAAGTCGATATAATAAGTGTATGATCTCAGGCTTAAAAGAGAAAAAGAATGACGAAATGTATGAAAAATGTTGTTCCCTCTAAGTTAGGTGATCCTCACCTGGTCACTTAGCCCAACGATATAACCATCTTTAACTGTTATTTGAGTCAATGTGCGAAAAAGAAAGAAAGAAATAATGATGAGATCATAGTCACTAACAGATTATCTTACTATGAATGTGAAAGGATAACAGGCTTAATGTGATTGCGCCATAATGAAAAAGGATAAAAAGGAGGTTTAGTAAGGTAGGCTTATGTATGACGACATGATTTAGATTGGTTTGTATAAGAGGGAGACTTATGGTTGCAATATTGCGACTATGTGTTCCAACATGGAAGTGAGTACCTGTTAATGCAATTTTTTACCAAAGTGGATTTAATCGACTAGAATGAGTATCCGAATGCAACTGTGTCTTTTACGAGTCTTGATACTTTATGCTGCAAAGATATTACCAAACTTTTTATTCATATACGCAGCATTTGCTTGAGGACAAGCAAAGGTTTAAGTATGGGGGAGTTTGATAACGCGAAAACGTATCGTATATTTGGCTTTATATGCATTGATTTTTACTTGATTAACGCTTATTATTATGTAATATTTTATGTTTATTACAAGTATTTATTGAATGAAAGGTGTACAAGCAAGCAAAGTGGAAAATAGCAAAAGGAAAGAAAAAGAGAAGAAAATGGAGAAAAGTAGAGAGTATGGGGCCTACCACACCAAATGGGCATGTGACGCCCATCACTTGGATGTGTGGCGCCCGCCACATGACCTAAAGGGAGTGGTGGCACCCGCCACAAAGCAAGGAAAAGGTGGCGCCCATCCCTCAAAAGGTGGCGCTCCTCGCGGAGTTCAAACTAGGGTTGTGGCAACCGCCACAACCCGATCTTCCCTACTTTCTCTCCACAATTTTAGCCACGATTCTGCTCACCTTTTCGCTACAATCTAAGGAAGTGGAAAATATATAAAGGAGAGTCGTTTCTCCTTTGAAGACATGCATTTTTTTTAGTTAGATTCTTTTTGGTTAGTTTTCTTAGGTAGTTTTCTTACTTTATAAAAGCATTAGATTCTCCATATCGGGAACTATTGCAACTTATTGTTTACGCATTTGAATTCGATTATAACGTTGTACGCGATTGCCAAAGCTTGCCGGTATTACTTAATTTGAAGAATTAGGATTCAGTTCAAGTTCTCAATTCATAGTTCAAGTTTTATTTTAATTTCCATTTTACTTATTTATGCCTTATTGTATGTTTGATTTTCTGAATACCATGTCTGTCACCGGATCCATGTCCAGCTAAACCCCTAGGTATCGGTATGTAAAGACCGTAGAAACAAAGGGTTTCGTAAATAATTGGTGTTGGATTTTATAAAAATTATTTTTTCGGTTTTAGTTTCTTATTTTAGTCAAAATTGTTTTTCGTACGAGAGCTCAAAACAAACAAAGGTTACAGTCGACAAGAATGAGAGTTTGAGATTTTAACCAGATAGCTGAAACTAGGCATTAATCCTGAACACGGCGAGAGTGCTTTAGGATTAATTAGACATTATTCATATTCAAAAATTACTTTTAAATTCAAAATGAGACCGCGAGAGCCAGGCATTCTGGTTTAAGAGTATGGTCAGAGTCAATAAAACGAGAGTGTGAGACTAAGTCCTTTTTATAAATAATTTCTACTGAAGAATATTTGACCAATAAGATTACACCAACTAACTATCGAATCCCCGAAGTTTGATGTGTTACATACTGATATCCCTTGATCAAATATCTCTATTAATCTTCTATTTATGTTATAGTTATTTCTCTTTATCCCTCCAATCTTAGAACGACCATCAGCCTTAGATTTACATAGTAACATTAGATAACGATACATTCGATTATTAGTCCTTGTGGGTTTGATAATCTTTAAAACTACGTGATACGACTGTGCACTTGCAGTCACAATTCCCATAGACTTACTAAGTCGCGATCAGATACCTGAGATGGGATTTATGTTTGTTCGTTGCACCTTGACAATTTGGTGGGTGGTTATTCCGCTATTGATTAGTGGACCCCACTGAAATAAATGGAGTATATCATGGACTGGTGCAACATGAAACCTCTAGTGGGAGTATTTGTAGGCCCTCGAGAGTAGATAGTGTCGGTTTTAGAAGAGCCAAGGACACGCCGATAGTTTAAAGTTTTGAGGAGGCACTACCTTATAAGGTACACTCTGAAGTAGTTGATATTCGAAGAAGCTAGTGTAGCGGCAGATTTGAAGTGCTAGACATCTGTGAGGATGAATTATATCACCGTGGTAGAAGAATGTGTCGATGAATCCTTAGCAAGTTGGGGAAATTCTATGACCATACATGTATGGAACTACGTGGTCAATGGGAAGTTTTGAGAAATTATTGGTATAGCTATTCCCGTGAATGTATGGCAAGAGAGGTAGTTTAATTAGACAAGTCCCTCCATAAAGAGCACCCGACTTAAGATGTTATAAACTCAAAGTAGGGAACCAATATCGTGTTCTAGTAGATATAGCCAAGACTAATGGAGTCATTGGCTGGTTTGTAGAAGACTCAAGTACATACTATGTTGGATGTACACCGAAAAGAGATTGTTAGTATTATAGAATGAGGTGAAATCGAGTAATGAAGCTAAGTAGATTATGGGAGGGAAACTTAGAGGATCCCAATAAGTATGATACTGGTTAATATCAGAGTAGCGCAACAAATGAAGAATAATGGATAACCCTACAGTTAGATATGAATGGAATATTCACGGGATTACAACTTCAAGATGATTTTTTTTTTAGAAAAGATCACAAGAGGATATTCCCTTTCCCCCTGGTTCTTCAAGGATACACCAAAATCTAAAGAAGAACTATTGGTGATCAGGTATAAGAGTGGCATTGCGGGATATGTGTGGCCAAATGTTAAGTGTGTCGGTCAGTGGGCTTTGGAACAATGAGAGTTAAGTGATATGTTGTATTCCAACTAAGACTCGAAAATTAATCGAAGTTCGGAAGTTGTTGACGCACAATTGGGATTTAAGAAGAAAAGATGGAAAAACGATAAATAACCTACCAGAGTAGGGGTGTAGTGATTTATGAAGATTTGTAGGCTCAATGAAAGGAATATAAGGGTCGATAGGCTGAGAAGGATTCGAGGAATCGTGAAGAAGTGAAGATTTCCTATGAGGATGCCCTAGAAGATCATGTATATCAGGAAATGGTGAAGTTGGCGAAGAGTTACATCCAAGCGGAGACACGTTTTAGCTAAAAGGGGAATTATAAGAAGTGTTTCACCCTCATGTTTAGATGAAATTCGATGATGAATTTCAATTTAAGGGGGGGTGTAATACCCTTATTTTTCATAATGAATGTTGGTGGTCTAATGGGATGGTTAATCAACTTAATCCTTAGAGTAAGAAGGGGAAATATTCAGTGAATTTGGCTAAGTACCAAGGAGAAAATGGTTAAAATGGCAAAGATTATACTTAGACCAAATTGCAGAGGGATGCCTCATTTTTCACCTTTGTTCCTCTCTCTCAAAATTCAAAATTGAGAGAAGAAAAATAGATAAGTGAGAATAGGCGAGCAAGAGGGGGGAAGAGAAGGAAGATTAGAGCCTAACCCTTGCATGTGTGTGTGCTTGTTGGAAGATAAAATCAAGTGAGTAAGCTTCAAGTAACTTCATAATCATCTTTTTTCATCATCATCTTCTACAATGAAGTTAGATTTTATGTAAAGATGGAATCAAAGCTAAATCATCACATTCTCTTGCACTTCCAGGTTTGAATTAAGGTGGAGTTCATAGTTAGTTTTAGGATTTATGGGTTTAGATTCATAATGATTGAATGTTGGGTTTAGGACTTGTTCTTGAATCTATGTGTTGTTGTGTGATTTTCATGAAATTGTGTTCATCGTGAATCCTCTTGGTATGCTATGAGTATATAAGCATGCTTTGGGAATGCCTAGATGTTATTGATACTTGATGATGAATAATTTTTGTTGAAATATGATACTCAAAATGTGCTTTGATGATAATAAATGACATGTTCATGATGATGCATGTTTAATCCATGAATCATTCTAACATGTTAGTATTATTATGGTTTGATTGTATGTGTTCACCTTAGAATTGGACTGAGAAAATATTGAAGAGCATGTGGGAATATGAAATTTGCAGGATTTGATTTGAATTAGAAATATAACTTAATTTGAATCAAGAAGTAGAATTTTACATAAATATATTTCTGATTGATTTGATTCGAATCTGAGTTTACACTTGATTCAAATTAGGAAGCATAAGTTATACAGAAATGAAAGTCTAACTGATTGATTCGAATCAGAGATGCACACTATGATTCATGATTTGAATCAGAACCTTCTGGTTAGCCACCATCGGAATTGATCTGAATCACAGTTTACACTTGATTCGAATCAAGAAGGCAAATTGTGTTCAAAACATTGTTTTCGTCATAACCTGAGTTCTATAACTCAAAATGAGGTGTGGTCAGTTGCGTTGGGAAGCTAGTGCATAGGGATATAACATAGTGGAAGATTATTTTTACTTCCATTTTAATTCCCCATATTTTCCATTTTGTTCTCGTTTGAATGATCAGACGTGTTGTCGCTTGGTTCGATTCATGTGAAGGAGTGGGTCCGAGTTACTAGGTAGAGTACACTTGGATACTCACCGAATGCGGTGAAATGGCGTGCTTATGAAGAACACTTAGATACTCATCATGTATAATGCATAGTGTTCTTGTGTAGCCTAAGTCGGAAGGCAGATACTACTCTGGATTTCACTCGGTGCGCTTGTGCAAATGCGTGTGTGTTGATTAACACTATTGTTAGAGTGAATCTCTAATGGTCCCTAAATTAGGATGATAATGGATTCCGAACATAATGTTAATAATTTCTTGTATAATTATGAAACTAGTAAGTAAAGAAACCTTAGGTCGAGTGTCTGAACTGATGGTGAGGAAGTCCTGATTTTGGATGTGACTCATGAAGAAGTATGAATACTATTCTTCCAGTAATGGTAGTCCGAGTACAGGATATTAATGGTTTCTCCATAAGGGGATTTTAGCTAGTCTTTATCCTATGGGATATTGAGGAATGATTGTAACATCATTTCCTCGGTCAATACTTTGAAGTAAGTCCCTGAAAAGGATATTAAGGGTTTCTTTGTAAAGGAATTATGTTAAGTCTTCCTACAGGATATTAAGGGAATCGCCGTAATGGGATTCTACCGAGTCTATCTCCTATAGGATATTGGGGAAACTTTCATGATGGAAGCATTCCCTGGTCCTCATTTATGGGCAGCGGATTAGAGGTATCAAGAGATGATACATCACGATAGTGCGATATGTAACCTCCTATCCTTCTACCAGGCATAAAGGACAGTATATCATGTCTTCACGAGTGTTACAAAGTGGTATGAGCTTCGTTAGTATTTTCTTACCTGAGTGCGAGCAATGTATTAAAAGTAGGTTTACAGATAAAAATGTAAGACCTATCTTTGAGAGACATAAACTCCACAAAAGAAGGAAGGTAGGTAAAACTTGTAAGACCTATCCTTGGGGGAGTAGTCTAGCAATTCGCCGTGATATGGGACTTGAGTAATTACTAATACATTTACGTATGTCTGTGCATTATTTGTGTCATGATATTAATTGGATAAGGTGAGGAGCCTTAGAATATTCCTTTCAGGTTAATACCCTGTAAAGCTGAGAGAATCCATAAGATAAGGGAACTCCACCGCGATTTAGTAATCTCATCTCAATCATGTTTTTTCCAGGTTAGCGGTAAGACCTGGAGTTTTAGTGAGAAGATCTAAAGGTTGAAGACTTGGATGTCTGAAAGATATAATCTGCCATGTCTTTCTGTTTTGTCTATTTATGACATCTTATGTATTATGTACCTTGATGTAATACACTTTTGGATGTCATTTAGATGATATTTGTTTAAGTACCAAATTTTTAATGCTTTATGTAATATGATTCTAAATACCATTATGTAGGTGTTACAATCTCATATTTCCTTGGCGATTTTACAATTATAGTTATAATGAAGTTTACTATCAAATAAGGTCATTACTATAAAGTTCTTGACTTTGAAATCTATTTCAAAATTTCTCTTTTATTCTACTGTCCAAAGAGAATCAAGTTTATCTACCACTTCTCTATCTATTTGGTGAGTAGAGACAAATAAACTGTTGATTATAGTTTCCCATGATTCAAAACTAATAGTTTAAATAAGGCTTAATTAGTGTTGAAGTTCTTCAACTTTATTTTAGATTTCACTTTAGTCCCTTATTTAATAAACATTACATTTTAGTCCCTTAAAAACGATTATGTTAGCCAACTTAATCCTTTCCGTTAAATTGTGAGAAAAAACGTTATCTGCTGATGAGGTGGCATGATAGCAAAGCAATTGTCAAAAAGATGAGTCAGCCTATATATTAAAACAATAATATTCTGTTTAAATTGGAGGGATTTATTTTCAGAGGTTAAAAACCCCCGTAAAATATTAATAATGTGTAAAAAAAAATCTTCTGCTCTTCTTCCATAACATAAATACATGAATAATGAATACAAAAACATATAGCAACATAACTAGAATGAAATAACTTCAGCTACAAACTCTAATGTCTTAAATATACCTGTAGCGGGGTATTCGTTACCATTAGAGATATTGACTAAATCCAAGGTAAATCATACAAGTCGAGTCGCCACCGCACTTCTATTTATCCAAAGGAATGGTTAGAAAGCGAACAAAAACCTAAAAGTTTTATCGAATCAAAAACTAGTAAAAATGTCAGAGATCTGGGTAAGGGGGTTGGTTATGCAATGGGAAGGTGTTAGGCACCCAAAGCATCCTAGGTACTCCTAGGGAGCCCTTTTCACACTTGTTGCAAAGGTTGTTGTTTTTTTTTTGTGAAAATTTATTTGTGCAAACATGATTGAAGGGATGAGAAAAGAATATACAAATTTATTTACATTTTATGTTTGAATGGATGAACTCATTGCCTACGTACCATCTTAAAATAAGATTAGGATCAAAACCTCGTAGTTCGGGGTAAAAAAAATCAAAAAAAAGTTGGTGAATTGATTGGTCCAAAAACCTTAAGGTCTTTTGTTATCAAAGGGAGAAAACTCAACCTAAAACCACAAATCCACCATGTGAGGATAGCTTCAACATGCTAGTGAGGGGTTAACCCTATAATAAGCATGGAAGACTCATTGTCCATCACTAAGGATAAAGGTGAGTATTATATCTACCTCAAGGATAACTCAAACCTAATAGCTAATGGTTATAAAAAAAGGTTTGATTAAGAAGATGGCCATTGAAACCACAAAAAGTATTTGAATGGGTTATATTTACCAATTAAAAGTATTTACAAAAATATGGTTAAAGTGGATTAAAAGGTTCAATTCAAAATAAGTGTTATGAAAAATAAGTTTGAAAATCAAAAGCATAAGGCTTATGTTTCTAATGTTGAAAACAAAAGTTATTGTTTGCACAAAAAGTTTTGGCTTGGGTTAGAATGGGGAGAAAAAAAAGGGTTAAATTCCTAAACATACAAGAGATAAGGGAAAAGAAAATAAAACCACATTAGGAGTTCCCCTCTTGAGATCATATTGATGATCCAAGTAGCTCCCATCCTTTGGAATAAGCAGTCACAAACAAATATCTCAAGCCATTAAGCACGGGTAATCGGAATAAACCTCCAGGTGGTATCCCACAAATAAAGTGGAACACCAGGCCATCTCTGCAAGAGTCATGTGAGCCCTCACAAAAAAAAAACTCAACAAACAGGTTAGAGAAAAAAATAGGGTAATCAAGGGTTGCCCCCAAATCAAAATGTAACCACATGAATCATGCCATTAAAATTCACAAAAAAACTCACAAAAAGCAACCAAGGGTAGGAGGCCTAAACCTCTTGTCAAACACATACATTAAAAGGGTATCAAAAAATTTCAGGTTGAAAGTATAAAGTAGTGGAAATAGGGCATACCTGATTGGGGAGGATCGATTGAAATTGAGTTGCACCCGTGAGGTTTACAAAACAAACTTAGGGTTTACGTGAGGCAGAGGTGATTCTGTGCAAATGAGCTCTCTTCAGGGTTTGGAGGTTGCTCTGAACTCTGTTAGCTCTTCTCTCACTTTCTTTTTCCTGCCAGGGTAATAAGAATGAAATCTTTTTGTTTCACTGAAATTCTGAATTTATAACCTGGTTTTTGTGGACCTATGGGCTCAAATGAGAGAGGCCCAAGTCCAAATTTTTTTGTTATATTTTATTTATTTATTTATTTATTTATTATTTATTTTTTTTATTATTATATTTTTTTCGTTTTTTTTTTTCGTTTTTTTTTTTTTATATTTTTTTTAGTAAACAAAAGTAAGAGAAACAATGATGTATAATTCAAGCATGCTTGGTGATCTCAAACCAATCACAAGGAGTCCCACCCAAAGGCAAAGGGAACCAAGATGCTCATGATCCTTGAGGCTATGCAAATGCAATGTTATGATGCCATGAGGGATCTTAGGGTCAAAATTGGGGTCTTACAGATGCCCCTATTTAAGGTCATTCTAGCCGGAGAAGTGAAGGTTAAAATCTTCGTCTCGACGAGGTAGAATGAGACAAATTTTGGTCCCTAAGAGACCTCATGATGCAGATGTATGTATGCAAATAGTACGAACTCTGTGGGGATATGTGTCCACAAAGAAGAAAAGACATCCGGAGAAACTGACAATCCATATGAGAAATACACTCAATGGGACAGAGACTCTGGGGACTCTTATGGGGATAGGAGAGGGAATAAAATGCGTGAGCAGGTCACGACTCAACGCTTGGGGAACAGAATTCCAAAGGGAAAATATCCAATGGAAAGACCCGAGCTGACTCAAAGGTGCATGTATTGGGGAATATGCCAATACAGCAAAAACTATCCACAACGGATACTTCGGATAAAAATCCGGATGAAAACAATCCACTAAGGGACTTCGCTGGGGATGCCTAAAAGGACACTCCTGGGGAAGCAGCGGGACGAGGTATTACCGGTTACTGGGTAATAAGCTCAAGGAGACATGTGATCTGATCGCCGGTATGAGGGTGAGATACAACATGCTCGGGAAGAATGAATATCTAAGACCGGTATAAGGGTGAGAGATATCAATCAACCAAATCATCTGAGGAAGACCTAAAAAGGTATATCTCAACTCAGGAAAATCTGACTCCACAAAGGACAAAAAGTCATAATAGGGAGCAGAGAGGAGGGAACACCAGGGATACCGGTTACTGGGCATATAATAGGTGACCAACCAAGGCGTGAATTGGGGAATATTCCTAAAACACTCATCATCCAAAAGAGGGCTAAAAGCAAACTCGATGATAGGATGGATATTCGAATCCGTAAAGGGGGTACGAATCTTACTCGACTGGGGAAGAACAAAAGCTTCGACCAAAGAGTGCATGAGATATACTATCTATTACCGTCAGAACGTAGATAATATACTCGCATGGACGATTATCCACAACCGGTTACTGGGTTAATAAAGGATAAATCGACCGAAAAGAAAAGGCATCGGGATATCGAAACTAGGTATATAATGATGACCAATCAAGGCGTGAATTGGGGAATATTCCCAAAACACTCATCATCCAAAAAGAGGGCAAAAAGCAAACTCGATTATGGGATGGACATTCGACTCCGAAAAGGAGGTACGAATCTTACTCAAATGGGGAAGAACAAAAGGCTTTGACCAAAGAGTGCATGAGATATACTATCTATTACCGTCAGAACGTAGATAATATACTCGCATGGACGATTATCCACAACCGGTTACTGGGTTAATAAAGGATAAATCGACCGAAAAGAAAAGGCATCGGGATACCGTAACTAGGTATATAATGATGACCAATTCAGGGGAGGAACAATCGTTACTAACAACAACAAGGTAGACGAGAGATGACCCGCTGGGGATAAATTGCGTAATTAGAGCAATTATCCAAGAGATATATCACCGGTTACTGGGTGGTATACTAAAAAAATAAGGAATTTCAATATCGAATTTTGTATAAAGATAACCAACAAGGAGGGAATTACATCTACTGGTATGAGGGTAGAGAACCACAAAAGAGAGTACCCGTCATCGGTTAGGATGAACAACAATCAAGGTTTAACTCTGCACGGGGACAAAATGGGGTTTACAACTACCGGTTACTGGATAGTAGACCACAGAAATATGACTTACAACTACCGGTATGAGGGTAGAGAACCACAGACTCCGCCGGGATAATAATTACTAATTATTGAGCAATTATTCATTTACCACGGGGAAACAGGAAAAGAGTCTCAAGAGACCGATCTAGGATCAAACTAGATAGGCACACCAAATCAAGACTTGTCCCGGTGAGGATATAACTTAATGGGGAAAACCATCCCAGTATATATGTTGGGAAGGAACAAAAACAATCAACATCCACGAGGATATGACCCGGTGGGGAATATGGAAGAAAGGATAGACGCTTTCTGCTTATGGAGCTGACTCTATATGGAGAGATCAGACACACACGTCTGCTTGGGGAAGTATATCACCAAATAGCAGGAGACAACAAACAATGATATATGGAAAAGAATGCAACATGAATACCTGAATGTTATAATTATGCATGAATATGCGTGGTTTATGTATGATGTATGTTGATAGACAGACATATCTAACATAACCAGGTCCAGGAATTAACCCCCTGGTACTACATCTCAAGAGAGAAAGCCAAGTTCACCGGAGAGTATCCAATCTGCTGGGGATCAGAGATACCAGGAAGCAAAGAACTCTGCAGGGGATGAATCATCAATCATTCCAGCTGGGGACGAGAGTTATCACAGACAAGGTCCACCATACTAACAACTCTACTGGGGAATCTATCCGAGGAGATAAAGGATTTATCGGGATCAACCACCAAATACCGCTCTAGCCCAAAGAGATCCAAGCTGTTGAGGAAGAAAGATTGCTACTCTGCTGAAGGGAAGAGAGGTGACTCTCAACAAGCAATCCACTTGGTAGGATAAACCACAAGAGGTTCCGGAGGGAGGAGATACAGACATGCCAGGAATATGGACAAAAATCTTACCCTGTGGGGGATCGTACCACCCTTGGGAGAGCACTGAGGATCTCCTAAGTATCCTTTCGTCATTGTGAATGTTCACTTTGTTTAAAAACAAATTATAAAAAAATTTGATCGTTTAAAACAATGATATTTTCTTAATCAAAACATGCAAAACATTTGTTGAATAGAAACAGATAAGAGTGTCAATAATTGGATAAAAGGCTCAAATTTATTTGATAGAATGGTAGTCTGCGAATGGCAAGACTCCATAGATCTTTACGAATTTGAAATTGGTGATATATATTGGAAAAGGGCTACATTGAACATAATGACCATTTCTCCACCAGTTCTGAATCCGATGTATTTGAAGCTTTGGCTGATAATGAGGAAGGATCTCTGACGGACGACAGTTGTAGAACAAAGTCTTGTCAGGATGCAGTTACTTGTCAAATCCCTAATTTTTGCCTAGATTGCCCCAGGATGAGGTACTCAATCTAGCGGGATACATACATCATTTTTGTATATTTTTTTTGTGTCTCTAACTTTTGCCTGGACCGTCCCTTCGGGTTTTCAATCCACCGAGATGCTCATTTTTGCCTAAGCCGCCCTTTCGACTTAGCGAGCTATTTGATAACATGAAATAATATCACATTTTTGGACTCGATTTAATTAAATTATATTATTATTTGATTCGATTTATTTTATATTATTCGATATTACTTGGTATTTTCCTTCTATTTATTTCAGGTAACATTATTTGAAGCATACGTGAAAAAGAAAGAAAAGGGGTGCAAAAAGAGGATTCTCTAGGAAAAGAATTCCACTAAAGCCCAGCCCACAACTACAAGGAGAAGCGTTGTGACATTGTGACGACCGCCACACATGGTGTGACGACCGCCACACATGGTGTGACGAGCGTCACGCCCCTCTACTTAGTGTTACGAGCGTAACACATGGTGTGACGGACGTCACACCCCCACTCCTATTTTTTTGGCTTTGACGCGTAACAGAAGCACGTTCTCCCCTATTCTTCCTCTGACTCGTTGACACGCTAGAAAACCTACTGAAGGAACTTTTGGGAAACGGTTACTAAATGGATGAATACAAATAGACCTTAAGTGGTGCCCTGCCTGATCTCTCTTTTTTTTCCGCCGTGCAAGCTTTTACAGCAATATATTTTACAACATTCTACTTTCTTAGCATTTTTATTTCCTTTTCTTTTCTAGTTAATTTCCAAAGCATTGAATTTATTTTCTTTCACACTAGTTTCTACACCGGAAACTATTGTGTAGTTTTTACTGGATCTAACCTTACGTTAGGTCATAGTATTTTACTCCTTCGCCTTTATTTTCCTGTCCGAACGAAGATTGTGAAGAACAAATCCAACCGGTTTGTGGTGGACTGTTCAAGCATCGAAGCTAGGGAACAACCAAGATTTCTATTAATTTTACAGGTTCATTAATTTATTATTTTAATTTATATATGCTCTGTACTGCTGTTTATCTATATTGTTTGTCTGATATGGCTGTATTTAAGCATAATAATTGTTTAGGCCTGTTTAGCATGTTCGGCTAATTAATTTAGATATCGGTATGTAAAGTAAGCGGAATAAATGAATCAAAACTGAGTTGGTTTAAATTTATTTAAAAATATAGTCACTCTTTTTATGGTCCCAATTTACAGAGTTAATACCAAAGTTTTTGTACGAGAGTAAAAGACATAAAGAAGTTAAAATCAATAGAACGACGGTTTGAGCTTTTAACTGGACAGTGTAAATTGGACATTAACTTTAAATCAGGGCGAAAGCAATTTTTAGAGTTAATTAAATTCTAATCATTTTCAAAAAGTATTTTTAAAGGTTAAATGTGAGGACGAGAGTTAAGCATTTAAGTTTAATCATATAATCTAAGTCAACAGAGCGAGAGTTTGAGACGAGGGCGTTTAAATGGTTAGTATTTTCTTAAAAAGAGTTTCTATAGATTCTGTTGTTTTCAAAAAGTGATTTTAGATTTAACTAAATAGTGAGAGCATACGTTAATATAAAGTCATAGTCTGATTCAACAGAGCGAGAGTTTGAGAAAAGACTTTTAATCAATAGTGTCTACTGAAAAGACTTATTTTAAAACTAAGAAACCAACGAAGATTTGATTCCCTAATTACGACGAACTACATACCGATATCCGCGTTATTTGATATTTAATCTAGATCCGATTTTAGTTTTATTTTTTCCCCTAATCATCAAAGTATCATCCGCCTTAGCTTTACGAAGTAACCTTAGAAAAACGGTATATCGATTCATTAAGTCCCTGTGGGATCGATATCTTTTAAAACTACGCGATTAGACTGTGCACTTGCAGTTAATACCCCAATAGACTCATAAAGTCGCGATCACTATTCAGTTTTTGTTTTTGTTTTTTTTAGGCGAAGTATTTCTTGACTGCATCTGAATTCACAGGACGAGTGAAATCCTCCCCATCCATAGTTGTAAGTATCAAAGCACCACCTGAAAAGGCTCTCTTAACAACATATGGACCTTCATAGTTTGGAGTCCACTTGCCCCTGGAATCGGGCGTGAAAGACAAAACTTTCTTAAGCACAAGGTCACCTTCTCGGAACACACGAGGCTTGACCTTCTTATCAAAAGCTTTCTTCATCCTCTGCTGATATAACTGACCATGGCACATGGCAGTCAATCTCTTTTCTTCTATCAAGTTCAGCTGGTCATAATGACTCTGAACCCATTCAGCATCAGTCAACTTGGCCTCCATCAAGACTCTCATTGATGGGATCTCCACCTCTACAGGGAGTACAGCCTCCATGCCATAATAACGATCATATCGTCAACGTACACCTCAATCTCCTTGTGCATCATGTCATGGAACAAGGTAGTCATAGCTCGTTGATACGTGGCTCCGGCGTTCTTCAAACCGAAGGGCATCACTCGATAACAGAATGTTCCCCAAGGTGTGATGAATGTTGTCTTATCCATATCCTCGGGTGCCATTTTAATCTGATTATATCCGGAAAATCCATCCATAAACGAGAAGACTTTGAATTTAGCTGTATTATCTACCAACATATCAATGTGTGGTAGAGGGAAATCATCTTTCGGACTAGCTTTATTCAAGTCCCTATAGTCCATACACATCCGGACTTTTCCATCTTTCTTAGGCACCGGCACAATATTGGCCACCCATTGAGGATACGTAGAAGTCACCAGAAACCCCGCATCAATTTGCTTCTGAACTTCCTCTTTGATCTTCACTGCTATATCAGGATGAGTTCTTCTGAGTTTCTGCTTCACAGGCACGCACTCGGGCTTTAGAGGTAGGAAATGTGTCACAATATCAGTATCTAGACCAGGCATGTCTTCATATGACCAGGCAAAGACGTCAACATATTCTCGTAGCAACTTAATCAACCCCTTCTTAACAAATTCTTCCAGAAGTGCCCCAATCTTTACCTCTCGCACACAATCTTCAGACCCCAAGTTGACTGTTTCCAGATTCTCAAGATGTGGCTGAATGATCTTCTCTTCATGCTCAAGTAGATGGGTAATCTCGTCAGGAATCTATTCAACATCATCTTCCTCTGCCTCAAATACAGGGAATTCAAAATTGGGAGATGGTGTTGGGTCATTATGTTCAATGGGTTTAGAAATCAACCTGCATAATGATTTTGGATATGAAAAGATTTAGAATTCAAACAAGGCAAATCATTATGCATATGAAAAAGATCGATTTTATTCTATTTTTTAGGGTTTTATGTGATCACCAATTTCATGCAAAAAGCAAAAAGGGAAAATAATTGGAAAAACAAGGCGAACCGTACTACTTACGAATCAACGACGTTGAACGATATCTCCGAGTCTTACGACGAATTCAGGAGTATCGTGCTGCAAACAATCTTCCTCCAATCGAAATTCCTGATCTCAAAAATCTCCTTCCTTCGCCGATACCCGAGATGGCAGAACCAGCTCGTGCTCTTCGAGATTACGCCGCCCCGTCGCAAGATGAGCCGCATTCGAGTATTGCTCCACCCGCAATCGAAGCAAACAACTTTGAACTTAAACCTTCGCTGTTGCAGGCAGTGCAACAGAATCAATTCTCTAGAAATCCTACCGAGGATCCAAACCTTCATTTATCCGTATTTGTCCAATACGCTGATACTGTTAAAGCTAATGGTGTCACTTCAGAGGCAATTCGACTTCGTCTCTTTCCTTTCTCGTTAAGAGATAAAGCTAGAAGATGGCTTCAGTCTCTTCCTTCCAACTCAGTCACCCCATGGAATGAGTTGAAGAAAGTCTTTCTTGCCCGATATTTTCCTCCTAGCAAAACAGCTATGTTGAGAGCCCAGATAAATGGATTTAAACAGAAAGATAACGAGTCTCTTTTTGAAGCTTGGGAAAGATACAAAGACATGATGAGACTTTGTCCACACCATGGTTTAGAGGACTGGTTAGTAATTCATACCTTCTATAATGGTCTCTTGTACAACACAAGGTTAACAATAGACGCCGCCGCCGGTGGTGCGCTTATGGATAAACCTTACGCTGACGCTTATCAACTTATTGAGAGCATGGCCCAAAACCATTATCAGTGGGGAAGCGACCGAACAATGGTAGAAAAACCTCAAACAAAAGGGGGCATGTACGAGATAAGTAGCCTTGATCATGTTAATGCAAAAGTGGATGCTCTTGCCCAGAAAATTGAAAGTTTAAATGTATCACCTCCAGCCACCGTGGTTGCCGTAACTCAAAATTGCGAAGTCTGTGGAATCCAAGGTCACACTCCTACAGATTGTTAACTCCTAACAGGAATCCAAGCAGAGCAAGTGAACTATGCTCAAGGAAATCCCTACTCGCATACCTATAACTCAAACTGGAAGAACCATCCTAATTTTTCATATAAGAGTAATAATGCTTTATACGCACCAGGTCAAGCTCCCAGTCAAGCCCCAGCTATACCTCATGGATATCAAAAGCCGACCCCATCTACACCTAACAATAACGTTCCTAGGAAATCCAACTTGGAAATCATGATGGAGAACTTCATAGCTTTTCAACAACAAATCAATAAAGAGTTCTTAAACCAGAATGTACACACTAACGAACAGATTAAACAACTAGCAAGTAAAGTAGATGCCCTGGCTACCCATAACAAAATGCTGGAAACACAAATCTCGCAAGTAACTCAACAACAAGCGCCTACTGCTGCCCCAACTGGTACATTTCCTGGACAGCCCCAACCTAACCCGAAAAGCCACGCTCATGCAATTATATTAAGAAGTGGAACAGAGGTAGAAGGACCATCTGACCCAAGGATTGAAAACCAAAACTCTAAAAAGTCAACTGAGGAAGAAGTTAAACCTAAGGAAAAGGAAGAGTGTAATAAGGAAACCGTAGAAAAAGAAGAACCTTATGTACCTCCACCGCCTTACAAACCACCTATCCCTTATCCTCAAAGGCAAACTAAAACCAAAGACGCGGGCCAATTTAAAAAATTTGTTGACCTACTGAAACAATTAAACGTCACCATTCCTTTTACAAAAGCTATTACACAGATGCCCTCATATGCTAAGTTCTTAAAAGAAATTCTTTCTAATAAAAGGAAACTTGAAGATAGCGAAACCGTTACACTCACTGCTGAGTGCAGTGCGATAATCCAAAATATGCCTCCTAAACTTAAAGACCCTGGTAGTTTCTCTATACCCTGTCACATAGGAAAATTTGTCATAGACAAAGCTCTATGCGATTTAGGAGCCGGTATCAGTGTTATGCCCTTGTCCATATGCAAGAGACTTGAAATGGGAGAATTAAGACCAACTAAAATGTTTGCGCAATTAGAAGATCGTTCCGTTAGATATCCTGTAGGAATTCTTGAAAACGTTCCCGTGCGTATAGGTCAATTCTACATCCCAACCGATTTTATAATTATGGACATAAGAGAAGATAAAGTTACACCCATTATATTGGGAAGACCATTCTTAGCAACCGCCGGTGCCATCATAGACGTAAAACGAGGACGACTCACTTTCGAAGTAGGAGAAGAGAAAATTGAGTTCATTCTTTCCAAATTTTTGAAAGTACCTGCAATAGATGACACATGTTACTTCATGGATATCATCGATGAATGCATAAAAGAAACAGAATTAGAAAATGACGAATTGTCTGACTGTCGTGTAGAAGACAGACTTAACCAATGTTTAGCAATAACATCGGATCCTACACAATGCCTCAAGAAACCAACCCTCAACCTGAAAACACTTCCCAAAAATCTGAGATATGAATTCCTAGACTCAGAACTTGAACGACCAGCGATAGTAAATGCAGACCTAGGAAAACTCGAAACCGAAAAACTCCTACATATCTTAAGAAAATATCCAACCGCACTAGGATACAACATCACCGATCTTAAAGGGATAAGTCTTTCTATTTGTATGCACCGCATCATGCTAGAAGAAGACTGTAAAACTTCTAGGGAACACTAGAGGAGACTAAACCTGATCCTGAGTGAGGTAGTGAAGAAGGAAGTAACGAAGTTATTAGAGGCAGGTATCATATATCTTATATCCGATAGCAAATGGGTTAGCCCTGTACACGTAGTACCAAAGAAAGGGGGTATAACCGTGATCGAAAATGAAAAAGGAGAAACTATAACCAAACGAATTGAATCGGGATGGAGAATGTGCATTGACTATAGGAAGCTAAACAAAGCAACCCGAAAAGATCATTTTCCTTTACCATTCATAGACCAGATGTTAGAACGATTAGCAAAGCATTCTCATTTCTGATATCTGGACGGTTACTCAGGCTTCTTTCAAATACCAATTCATCCTGATGACCAAGAAAAGACAATGTTCACATGTCCTTTTGGTACCTTCGCCTATCGACGAATGCCGTTTGGCTTGTGCAATGCTCCTGCAACCTTCCAAAGGTGCATGATGGTCATATTCGCCGATTTTCTCGAAAACATCATGGAAGTATTTATGGATGACTTCTCCGTATGCGGGCAAAGTTTCGAAGAATGTCTTGAAAACCTAGAAAGAGTTCTAGAACGATGTGTAAAAGTAAACCTAGTACTTAATTGGGAAAAATGTCACTTTATGGTACAAGAAGGAATTGTTTTAGGACACATCATATCAAATAGAGGAATTGAAGTAGACAAAGCCAAAATAGAAGTAATCGAAAACCTTCAACCTCCGAAAACTGTGAGAGAAGTACGAAGCTTCTTAGGACATGTCGGTTTCTACCGACGATTTATTAAAGATTTCTCTAAAATAACTAAACCTTTAACCGGATTATTAATGAAAGACGCTGAATTCACCTTCGACAATAAATGTTTAGAAGCATTTCAAACACTTAAACAAGCATTGATCTCCGCGCCCATAATGCAGACTCCGGATTGGAATGAACCATTCGAAATAATGTGTGACGCAAGTGACTACGCCGTAGGCGCTGTTTTAGGACAACGAAAGGATAAAAAACTTCACGTCATATATTATGCAAGTAGAACTCTAGATGAAGCACAAATGAATTACGCCACGACCGAGAAAGAACTTTTAGCAGTAGTATTTGCACTAGATAAATTTCGTTCTTACTTGGTCGGAGCTAAAATAATCGTTTACACTGACCACGCTGCCATTAAGTACCTCTTAACAAAAAAGGACGCTAAACCTAGACTCCTAAGGTGGATCTTGTTGTTACAAGAATTTGATTTGGAAATCAAAGATAAAAAAGGAACTGAAAGCGTAGTAGCAGATCACCTTTCTAGACTTGAAAACCTGGAACCGGAAAGAACATCGATCAATGATGACTTCTCGTACGATAAACTTATAGCTAATTTGGAAGAAAATAGAGCTGATGAACAGATAGAGACCACCTTGGTTGTATGCGTTACACCATGGTACACTGACTTTGTCAATTATTTAGCCGCCGGAGTGGTTCCACTTGATTTATCCTACCAACAAAAGAAACGATTCTTCCATGACATAAAACATTATTACTGGGACGACCCTTTACTTTTCAAAAGAGGCCCCGATGGTATTTTCAGTCGCTGTATACCTGAAGAAGAGATAGAAAGTATAATCCAACATTGTCATTCCACTCCTTATGGTGGACACGTAAGTACATCCAAGACCTGCTCTAAAATCCTACAAGTCGGTCTTTATTGGCCAAACATATGGAAGGATGTGCATGCTGCTGTCAAGAAATGCGATAGGTGTCAACGCACAGGAAACATATCTAGACGTGACGAGATGCCACAAAAGGGTATTTTGGAAGTAGAAATTTTCGATGTGTGGGGAATAGATTTCATGGGACCTTTTCCACCTTCTTTCGGTAACAAGTACATACTCGTAGCGGTTGACTACGTATCAAAATGGATTGAGGCTATAGCTTCTCCAACAAACGACACACGAGTAGTAATTAAACTCTTTAAGAATATAATCTTTCCAAGATTTGGTGTCCCAAGAATAGTAGTCAGTGATGGTGGATCGCATTTCATATCTAGGATATTCGAAAAACTATTGTTTAGGTATGGTGTAAAACATCGAGTAGCGACACCTTACCATCCTCAAACCAGTGGACAAGTGGAAGTATCTAACAGAGAAATTAAACAGATATTGGAAAAAACAGTCGCCACCTCGAGGAAAGACTGGTCATCAAAATTACCCGAAGCTTTATGGGCATATCGAACCGCTTACAAAACTCCCATAGGAACAACCCCATTTAAGCTTATTTATGGTAAATCTTGCCACCTCCCGGTAGAGTTAGAACATAAGGCCTATTGGGCTATTAAAAATTTAAATTTAAACTATAAGGCCGCCGGTGAAAAGCGAATTCTTGATATAAACGAATTAGAGGAACTTAGACAAGACGCATACGAAAATGCCAGAATCTACAAGGAAAGAACGAAAAAATGGCATGATAAACGCATATCAAGGAAAACTTTCAAACAAGGCGATGTAGTCCTTTTGTTCAACTCTAGACTTAAGTTATTCCCAGGAAAACTACGCTCTAGGTGGTCAGGCCCTTTCCAAGTCACTAATATCTTTCCTAGTGGGGCTGTGGAAATTAAAGGAAAATCTATTGAAGCATTTATAAACGGGAAGCGTTTGAAACATTATCACTATGATGAAAACAATGAAGACTCGCAAGTCCTGCACTTAGACGAAATGTCTTCTAAATTTATAGATTAACATTTAATAGTTTTATGTCGAGCTTGCGACATTAAACAAAGCGCTTCGTGGGAGACAACCCATAAATTTTTACTATTTTTTCTTTGATTATTCTTTTGATTTTATTCAGTATTCATTCTTCATTTATTTTATTTTATAAAACTTTTCTTCTTTTCTTCTTTCGGCATCTGGCCAAATCCTGACTAAATTCTTGTTTTTCTTTTCTTTAGTTAACACTAACCTGATGGGACATATTGATCGTATGGGTATCAAATTCCGAGGGAGAGCTCAGAGACAAAAAATTGAAGAACTAGCGGAGAGAGAGATGCACCCAAGTTTTTATGCTGATGATTGGGCAATGACTGTCCTTGGACTAAGAGAGAATGTCCTATATTTGCTGAGTCAAATAGGGTGGGAAACCACTCCTATTCGAAGACAATTTGTTACTTACCGGAGGCTAACTCTAGAATTCCTTAGCTCCCTGATCTATTTACCAAACCATGGAAAAGGAATAAACCGAGGTTTCATTCAGTTCAGGATGTTCAATATGGAGTATCAGTTTAACATTCAAGAATTCACTAACCTTTTAGGGTTCCCTACTTCTTTTGACACATTCACCATGAGCCAAGAAGACCTTTTTGAATATAGAGAGCTTGAGCATTTTTGGGGAACTTTGACGGGAAATGACGACCCTGAGGAACATGAATTTCTTTCTGGAAACATACATAACCCAACTTTTCGTTATTTCCACAAGATCCTAGCACACACTCTTTTGGGGAAGAAATCAAACATTACCACAGTATCACGTGATGAACTCTTCATAATATTTTGTGCTTCCCAGAACCGTCCAGTGAATGGTGCCACTTATATGTTGGCGAGTTTTGACCGCCTTATTCAAGATGACCGTGCACCGATCCTAATAGGAGGATTGATAACTATGATTGCTAATGCTATTGGATTGCGCCAACCCATGCTTGATTTGAACCCTTTTGTGGCATTGAGCCTATGAATATACCTTTCCTCTTCAACACTATGTTTATAGGAAACCTTGGACCTGAAGAGTTTGAACTAATAATTAATAACCAAGCTTTTTACCTATTCACCATACCTAGTCCGATGACTAGTGTCCATAACCGAAATAATTGGCTCTACAACCTGAATGGAATACCTTCTCCTGTTAAATCTGTCGAATCCATCCAAGATTATGAGATTTGTGACGACCAGATTCCTTATGCTGAGTCTGATCCACAGACACCAACTGATTACCATGATGTTGCCTCTCCACCTCATCCTATCCTGCCCGCAGAATCGGCAATACCTGATCTTAGACATCATATGCCCGGAACTGACTATAACACCGCCATTCAAGCCTTGATGTCAGAACAAGATGCCCTCAGAGAAGAGTTAACTAATATGGGACATGAATTCATGGAATACATGAGTAGAATGACAAATCAATTCCACGAGTTGCTACACCGTGTAAATTCCTTTGCTCCTCCGGCCAGAGATCCTACAAGTGGCTAGAAGAATTGTAGTTAATTAGTTTTAGTTTTAAGCAATTTATAGTTTCGTTTAACATTGCTTTTAATCTTAGTATTTGTTTTTCCATGTTTTCTTTTATCTTCAAATGTTACATTATATAAACAAAACAAAACAAAAAATAAAATAAAAACAATTAATGAAGCACCCATGTAAGCAGTCACGAGCGCCAGTGACCGTTGCAAGCTAACCGGTGTGACGAGCGTCACACAAGCCATCACGGTCGCCACGCAAGTGCACATGACGCCCGTAACACACTTTGTCACGAGCGTGACAACTTCAGAACAGGTGACCGTTGGGGACAATACCGTTGCTCCCCATCTTTTCATTTCTCCATTCAACTCACCTTTACTCCATTCCATTCACATTCATCCACATTTATTTTTCTCTCACCCACTCCTCTTCCCAATTCCAAAACTTTTCCTATAAATACCTACACTCCATTTCTTCCTACACCACATCATTCCAACAAACCATTCTATACAAATACATTTTCATCCCCTTTCCTTCTTTCAACCTACCTATCAATATGGCGGAGAACCAACAATTCGGAAATATTATCTTCCGATCTGAAGATGATAACTATCAACGGGAGCAGTTCGATCGGTTCCAACAACGAGGTGTCGTATCTACCAGGTATCCTGATTTAAATTGTTTACAAGAATTAGGATTACTTCAAGGTGTGCAATGGATGCTTCGGCTTTCTGATTTAACCTTTCTTTGCACACAAAATCAACCTACATACCCATCAGTCACCTTAGAATTTTTAAGTTCTTATTCATACACCACTCCAACCGGTGAAGACGAGTACTTAACCGGTACCGCAAATTTCCGCATGTTCAACACCGAGTACTCACTATCCCAGGACCAGTTGAGTGCCATGCTACACTTTCCTGTAGGAGACCAAGTCCACCCAAGAATCCCTCCGAACTCACAGTGGCACATAAACGCCTTCGACCTCTTTAGAAAAATATCCGGTGTGGAAACCAATAACTGGGATGCACTACTTGCTTCGCACATACATAACCCCACTATCTGGTATTTTATCCGCATTCTGCAAAACACCATTTTTGGTCGACCCAACAACAGCAAAGTCAACGCGAAGGAATTATTCTTCCTCCACTGCGTCTTTTCAATGGATACAAAGGTAAACGCCGCCTCTTTCTTATTTCACCATATCCGCACCCTATGTGCTCGAGGCCGTCAACCTTTTGTGATTGGAGGATTAATAACCACCATCGCACTCGGCTTGAATCTAGGGGACCGACTTCCGAATTTACAATCTCTGCCACCCCTATTTATGGATATAAGCTATTGTCGCTCCAACCGCTTAATCAAAAATAGGGTAGGCGGAAGGTATTATCTTATGGTGAATAACCAAGAAGTCCCAAGCATTGTTTTGCCCAACATTTCCCTCACCGATGTCACCAACCCCGACCGATTCATCTACGATCTGAATGCTCCCGAAGCTACCGAGCCTACACAAGCAAACCCACCCCCGGACGAGTTTGAGGAAATGGAGCAAGGTGATCAAGGTCCTGAACAACATTCGGTCCCGCTTAACCCTTCCGATAATGCAACTGGTCCATCCTCCCGACGTCGTCGAAGAAGAAGGCCAGCAACTAATGATGACATCATGGACGCTATTGAACATCAAGCCCAACGGCTTGATGCCATGCAGGCGCAGAATAACGAAGTGATGCAACTAATGCGCCAGATGCAACAACAACAAGAAGCGAGGAATGCAATAACCGACCAGCGGTTCACTGACTTGCTCAACAGGTTTGATGACTTGGAAGTACGTCAACGCTCACCGGGTCCGAGAACAAGAGGACGCAGGCATAATTGAGCATTTTATTTATTTTTTTCCTTTCTTTTCGCTTTTCTCTAAAACATTGGGGACAATGTTTCATTTAAGTGTGGGGGGGAAAACCTTGTTTCAGTTATGATTATTTCTCTTTCAACATTCCTCTTTCAAGTATGTTATTTCCCTTTCATTGTTATTTCCCTTTCATTTTTATTCAAATATATATATATATATATATATATATATATATATATATATATATATATATATATATATATATATATATATATATATATATATATATATATATATATATATATATATATATATATATATATATATATATATATATATATATATATATATATATATATAATATTTATTTTAAGTCGAGTCCCTAGTGTGAAAAATTTTATTATCTATTCCCCTCAATTTTCTCGAGCCATAACAAAAATTCAACACACTCAATAAGTATAAAGGTTGCTTATTTTATCAAACTTGAGTAAAATTAAGACAAAAATTATTACCGCCCCAACACTCTAAAAACCTCAACATGTTAGATTAGGCTAAGTACCTATTATACCAATTCCTTGAACTTTTAGTTTTATAGTAACCCCGAGTAGTTTATACGAGAAGTCGGCACCATCTTAATAGCAAACTACGTGGAGAGCCGATGAATATAAGTGAATGATTCCCAAAACAATATATTAAAAATCAGGAAATGCACTAATTAAGTTAGGTGATCCTTACCCAATCATTTAATCCAAAGGTTGCGGACCCTACAAAAACATTGTATGAACGATCCATTGTGAGTTGGTTCAGCGGTTTCTGGTGCTGAACTTGGTAGGGCGGACTACGATCCGATCCCCCGCAATTTGCAATGGACTAAATAACGAAGTTATCCAACTTATGTACCATAACTTCTAGCTAAAAGGGGATCAGAATCGCTAACCGGTTACTCCATTATGTGCACGAAAAGATAAAGGGCTTAATGTGATTTCGCTAGAATGAAAACGGGTGAAATAAAAGTAAAAGAACTAGGATAGCTATAATAGCGTGACTCGAACTGGTTTGCATAAGGTGGGGTTATCTGATGTTGTAACGGTAGTTATTGATGTTAAGATTAAGCTCAGGTTATTTCTAAACGAGATTTACTTTCAACCTATTACGAATTGATGTGTGTTTGGAAATTTCATCTGGCTAATATTTTAAATCGATTTCTACATTGTATCTTGCTTGAGGACAAGCAAAAGTCTAAGTGTGGGGGAGTTTGATAACATGAAATAATATCACATTTTTGGACTCGATTTAATTAAATTATATTATTATTTGATTCGATTTATTTTATATTATTCGATATTACTTGGTATTTTCCTTCTATTTATTTCAGGTAACATTATTTGAAGCATACGTGAAAAAGAAAGAAAAGGGGGTGCAAAAAGAGGATTCTCTAGGAAAAGCATTCCACTAAAGCCCAGCCCACAACTACAAGGAGAAGCGCTGTGACACTGTGATGAGCGTCACGCCCCTCTGCTTAGTGTTACGAGCGTAACACATGGTGTGACGGACGTCACACCCCCACTCCTATTTTTTTGGCTTTGACGCGTAACAGAAGCACGTTCTCCCCTATTCTTCCTCTGACTCGTTGACACGCTAGAAAACCTACTGAAGGAACTTTTGGGAAACGGTTACTAAATGGATGAATATAAATAAACCTTAAGTGGTGCCCTGCCTGATCTCTCTCTTTTTTTTTTGCCGTGCAAGCTTTTACAGCAATATATTTTACAGCATTCTACTTTCTTAGCATTTTTATTTCCTTTTCTTTTCTAGTTAATTTCCAAAGCATTGAATTTATTTTCTTTCACACTAGTTTCTACACCGGAAACTATTGTGTAGTTTTTACTGGATCTAACCTTACGTTAGGTCATAGTATTTTATTCCTTCGCCTTTATTTTCCTGTCCGAACGAAGATTGTGAAGAACAAATCCAACCGGTTTGTGGTGGACTGTACAAGCATCGAAGCTAGGGAACAACCAAGATTTCTATTAATTTTACAGGTTCATTAATTTATTGTTTTAATTTATATATGCTTTGTACTGCTGTTTATCTATATTGTTTGTCTGATATGGCTGTATTTAAGCATAATAATTGTTTAGGCCTGTTTAGCATGTCCGACTAATTAATTTAGATATCGGTATGTAAAGTAAGCGGAATAAAGGAATCAAAACTGAGTTGGTTTAAATTTATTTAAAAATATAGTCACTCTTTTTATGGTCCCAATTTACAGAGTTAATACCAAAGTTTTTGTACGAGAGTAAAAGACATAAAGAAGTTAAAATCAATAGAACGACGGTTTGAGCTTTTAACTGGACAGTGTAAATTGGACATTAACTTTAAATCAGGGCGAAAGAAATTTTTAGAGTTAATTAAATTCTAATCATTTTCAAAAAGTATTTTTAAAGGTTAAATGTGAGGACGAGAGTTAATCATTTAATTTTAATCATATAATCTAAGTCAACAGAGCGAGAGTTTGAGACGAGGGCGTTTAAATGGTTAGTATTTTCTTAAAAAGAGTTTCTATAGATTCTATTGTTTTGAAAAAGTGATTTTAGATTTAACTAAATAGTGAGAGCATACGTTAATATAAAGTCATAGTCTGATTCAACAGAGCGAGAGTTTGAGAAAAGACTTTTAATCAATAGTGTCTACTGAAAAGACTTATTTTAAAACTAAGAAACCAACGAAGATTTGATTCCCTAATTACGACGAACTACATATCGATATCCGCGTTATTTGATATTTAATCTAGATCCGATTTTAGTTTTATTTTTCCCCCTAATCATCAAAGTATCATCTGCCTTAGCTTTACGAAGTAACCTTAGAAAAATGGTATATCGATTCATTAAGTCCCTGTGGGATCGATATCTTTTAAAACTACGCGATTAGACTGTGCACATGCAGTTAATACCCCAATAGACTCATAAAGTCGCGATCACTATTCAGTTTTTTTTTGTTTTTTTTTAGGCGAAGTATTTCTTGACTGCATCTGAATTCACAGGACGAGTGAAATCCTCCCCATCCATAGTTGTAAGTATCAAAGCACCGCCTGAAAAGGCTCTCTTAACAACATATGGACCTTCATAGTTTGGAGTCCACTTGCCCCTGGAATCGGGCGCGAAAGACCAAACTTTCTTGAGCACAAGGTCACCTTCTCGGAACACATGAGGCTTGACCTTCTTATCAAAAGCTTTTTTCATCCTCTGCTGATATAACTGACCATGGCACATGGCAGTCAATCTCTTTTCTTCTATCAAGTTCAGCTGGTCATAACGACTCTGAACCCATTCAGCATCAGTCAACTTGGCCTCCATCAAGACTCTCATTGATGGGATCTCCACCTCTACATGGAGTACAGCCTCCATGCCATAATAGCGATCATATCATCAACGTACACCTCAATCTCCTTGTGCATCATGTCATGGAACAAGGTAGTCATAGCTCGTTGATACGTGGCTCCGGCGTTCTTCAAACCGAAGGGCATCACTCGATAACAGAATGTTCCCCAAGGTGTGATGAATGTTGTTTTCTCCATATCCTCGGGTGTCATTTTAATCTGATTATATCCGGAAAATCCATCCATAAACGAGAAGACTTTGAATTTAGCTGTATTATCTACCAACATATCAATGTGTGGTAGAGGGAAATCATCTTTCGGACTAGCTTTATTCAAGTCCCTATAGTCCATACACATCTGGACTTTTCCATCTTTCTTAGGCACGGGCACAATATTGGCCACCCATTGAGGATACGTAGAAGTCACCAGAAACCCCGCATCAATTTGCTTATGAACTTCCTCTTTGATCTTCACTGCCATATCAGGATGAGTTCTTCTGAGTTTCTGCTTCACAGGCACGCACTCAGGCTTTAGAGGTAGGAAATGTTGCACAATATCAGTATCTAGACCAGGCATGTCTTCATATGACCAGGCAAAGACGTCAACATATTCTCGTAGCAACTTAATCAACCCCTTCTTAACAGATTCTTCCAGAAGTGCCCCAATCTTTACCTCTCGCACACAATCTTCAGACCCCAAGTTGACTGTTTCCAGATTCTCAAGATGTGGCTGAATGATCTTCTCTTCATGCTCAAGTAGACGGGTAATCTCGTCAGGAATCTATTCAACATCATCTTCCTCTGCCTCAAATACAGGGAATTCAAAATTGGGAGATGGTGTTGGGTCATTATGTTCAATGGGTTTATAAATCAACCTGCATAATGATTTTGGATATGAAAATATTTAGAATTCAAACAAGGCAAATCATTATGCATATGAAAAAGATCGATTTTGTTCTATTTTTTAGGGTTTTATGTGATGACCAATTTCATGCAAAAAGAAAAAAGGGAAAATAATTGGAAAAACAAACATTTAACATGAATTTATTGAATGAAAATATCATTGTATTTATGTTGCCGACCATGTTATCACTCCTCCTTTTGGCATGGGAGAAGGGTTTTTAAACAAAGTGATTATTACGTTGACTTATGGACAACTGTTGGAATATCCACAGCGACCCAATTGTTGCAGACCCCTCCAGGGATGATGAAATTGCCAGAATCCTCTGTATCTTCTTCTTAAACGGCAGCAGCCTCCTCATCTAGACCAGTATGGATGAAACCTCCACTCTTGAATAACCCTTGCTTGTTGAAAGTACCAGAAGAAAAACCTATGTCAGCCCGGGACTCGTTGCCTTCTAACTCAATCATTTTTCCTAAGCCAGTGGTTGCACCACGCTTAATGGCCAGCTTTGCATCTTTATAGGAAGCAAATGAAGAAGTTCTCTTATCAATAGGCTCAGCTATAGATAAAGCTTGGAAAGGAGTTCCAATTTCAACCTCAGCATCTATATAAGAGAAGGAAGACAAATGGCTAACCAGGAGAGCCCTTTCTCCCCCTACCACCACCAGCTTCTTGTTCTTCACAAATTTCAGTTTCTGGTGTAGGGTGGACGTCACGGTGCCTGCCTCGTGAATCCATGGTCTGCCTAAGAGACAACTATACGATGGGTGAATGTCCATAACCTGGAAGGTAATCTGAAAATCACTTGGTCCGATCTTGATTGGGAGATTAACTTCCCCAATCACAGTTTTGCGAGACCCATCGAAAGCCTTCACAACTACTCCACTTTGCCTCATGGGAGGCCCTTGATATGATAGTCTTGAGAGAGTGGATTTTGGCAACACATTCAGGGATGACCCAGTGTCCACTAGCACATTGGATATGGCGTCGTCTCTACAATTCATAGATATGTGTAAAGCCAAGTTGTGGTCTCTTCCCTCCTCAGGGAGATCAGAGTCACAAAAGCTCAGGTTGTTACAAGCAGTAATATTTGCAACAATGCTATCAAATTGCTCCAAAGTGACATCGTGATCCACATATGCCACATCCAACACCTTCTGCAGAGCCTCTCGGTGTGGTTCTGAATTTAAGAGTAAGGATAACACAAATATTTTGGATGGCGTTTGTAGAAGTTGGTCTACGACATTGTACTCGCTCCTTTTGATGAGTCTCAGCATCTCATCACAGTCTTCTTTCACATTGCCACTCGGGCCAACAGAAGTAGGAGTTTTCAGTACGGGGGAGGGCTTAACAATAAGTGCCAGATTCGGAGAATTCACAGCGTTCCCAATCGGGCGTTCAACAAAATCAGCATTAATTTGAGGCTTCAGCGGCGCTGAAAACACACGGCCACTACGGGTCAAACCGCTAACATCGACAATATTCACAACAGAATAAGAGGGCAAGGACACCTCTTTCCCATTCTCTACTGCTACGGCGTTGTAGCGATAGGGAACTTCTTTTTCAGAAGAGTAAGGCATAGGACCAACAGGCTTAATGATCAGAGCGGGAGAAGCCTTTTGCTTGCTACCAATGTACTTGATGATAACAGGCTCGGGTATCCGGAACACTGGGGAGATCACATTGACCTCAGGCTCATTTTCATCAACACTCATGTTTTGAAGGATCTCAATGACTCATTCGTCCAGCATTTCCTGAACATCCTTGCACACCTGGCAACAACCCAATCGGTTAACAGAGAAGACTCGGCATCTATCATGGTCATGCTCGTAATGACTGTAGTCACATAGCAAACGATGCATCTGGACCAGAGATTGTCGAATATGAATGACATACTTGACTTTGTATTTGCCAGGGCACCCTTGGACCATGTTAACAGATTTCCCATGCTCGGGCAATGGGTTCTTCTTCACATTAGGACCTACGTCCTTAAAACACAGAATTCCACACCTCATAAGGTCCTGAACCTTGGTCTTCAAAGGGTAACAATTCTCCACGTCGTGGCCGGGAGCACCAGAATGGTAAACACAATGTAACTCGGGCTTATACCACCATTGGGGGTTAGCAGGTATAGCCGGTGGGTCTCTCGGAGTAATCAGCTTCCTCTCTATCAAATAGGGATATAACTCTGCGTACGTCATAGGAATAGGATCGAAGGTGACCCTTTTCCTCTCGTAACTTGTATTGGTCTGATTACTGTTTCGAGGCTGGTAGGCCTGCTGTTGCGGTCGGTGCTGTTGTTGCTGATATTGCGGATGTGGTTGCTGATTGTTACTATGTAGCTGATACTGTTGATTGTCTCTGAAAACAGGTGCTATATGAGCCACCTGGTGCTGGTTACTGGCGGGACGCTCGGTCTTCCTCATCACAAAGGGTCTTCTTGGTCTCTCATGGGAGGTCACAGCATGTGCCTCTTCATCTTTCTTCTTTGTAAATGCCCCATAATGTTTGGTAGAAGAGCCTTCTTCTCTGGTTAACCGTCCTTCACGGACCCCTTCTTCTAGACGCGTCCCCATATTTATCATCTCGGTGAAGTCAAAAGGAGCGCTAGCAATCATCCGCTCATAATAAAAAGAACTTAAAGTCTTCAAAAAGATCTTAGTCATCTCTTTCTCTTCTAGCGGAGGCACGATCTGTGCTGCCACCTCTCGCCACCTCTGGGCATACTCCTTAAATGTTTCTTTATCCTTTTGGGACATGGCTCTCAATTGATCTCTATCGGGGGCCATATCCACGTTGTACTTGTACTGCTTGACGAAGGCCTTGCCAAGATCATTGAAGGATCGGATGTTCGTGCTGTTTAAACCCATGTACCAACGCAAAGCGGCACCGGACAGACTGTCCTGAAAGTAGTGGATGAGTAGTTGGTCATTATCGGTTTGAGTTGACATCTTCCTAGCATACATGACCAGGTGGCTGGGAGGACAAGTATTTCCTTTGTACTTTTCAAAGTCAGGGACCTTGAATTTCACAGGGATCTTCACATTTGGAACCAAGCAGAGTTCGGCAGCAGACTTGCCGAAAAGATCCTTCCCTCTGAGGGTTTTCAATTCCTTGCGAAGCTCAAGAAACTGATCGTTCATAGCATCCATCTTCTCATAAACATCTGGACCCTCAGACGACTCAGAATGATAGATGGTGTCGTCTACCCTGGGCAAAGTATGCACGATAGGAGGAGGAACAGCAAGGACCGGGCTAGATGCCGGCATAGAAGCAAAGGCTGGAACAAGACCCTCAGGCATGAAATTGGGAGGCATCCCCCACGGCAACCCGGTTGGCATGGCTGTTGGAACAAAGTGTGTACTGGCAGCGGGCACAGTTGAGGAGACAATCTCAGAGATAACCGTCCTCCGGGGAGGAGTTGAAGGTGTCGGAGAAGACTGGTTCTGGGCAGCCATGAATGACTCCATTAGGGCAGTCAATCTGGCCACTTCCTCCTTCAGTTCACGGTTCTCTTGTTCTAGATGATCCATCAGTCTTGCAGAGTTGGCTCTAGTGTAGTACCGGTGATTCAACTTGTCTTCAAAATAAATGAAGGACATAGAGTTAGACCACAGGGCAAGGGACCGGAAACAAAACCTGCTTATGCATATGATGCATGCAATGCTTGTGCATATGATTTGTTTTTTATTTCAAAGGAACTTTAGAGTTTTATTTGCAAATTTTGGAAATATTAAGCATTTTATCACATATGGAAATATCTCATCAAATAATATTAGGGAAAAGAAGTGCAGCATCGTCAATCATATACAAGAGAAAAGGGAAATAATCATCCTATGGATCCCTAGAAACAATCATCTAAATCTCGGGACACAGGAAGATAAGATGCGCGAAGCCTCTTCACCTCCCTCTCGTAGGCTGCCTCCATATCAGCCTTCTCTTTGGCGAGTCGATCATACTTCCTCTTCCAGAACTTAGAAGACTGAGGAAGTAGAGAAGTCCATACATCATCAGGGTCATCAATAACCTGATGCTCAAGAAACCCAATCAACGCATCCTTCTCCTTAATCTGCTGAAGCAACTCTTCACGTTCACGGATCCAGGCACGTGAACGGTCTTCGTCTCTCAACTCCTCTGCTCCTTGATTAGGGAGGGTTGAAGGCCCAGTCATAATCATAGGTGTAGGTCTCGGATACTCGTAAGGCATGAGATACTCAGACGCCCTCTTCCTAACCCAAACAGTGTAAGGCTCCAAAGCGATGCAATTCTTAGGACCCAACTCTTTCCTTCCTTTCCTATGAATCTTGCACCAAGCGCGGACCATCCTAGCTTTCAAGCCTTGGGGATCTTTACCATCCTGAAAGAATACACCCTCTAACAGAATGTTATTGGGTTTATCCTTTAAGGGGAACCCAAGCTGCCGACGTGCCAAAACAGGATTGTAGTTAATACCACCACATGTACCAAGAAGAGGTACATTGGAGAATTCACCACAAGAGTCAATAATCTGCACACCATCATACACACGGTTATACCAAGAGATATCATCATTAGTGAGAGACATAAGTCTCGTGGACCACCGTAGACATTCCTTATTCTCCTTGAAGGCGACCGTCTGCGGTAAGTGAGAAATAAACCACTTATACAACAGAGGCAAACAACACACAATAACGCCACCACCCTTTGCATTCCTCATATGCAAAGAGAAATAGGTATCGCCCAACAGAGTCAGAACGGGATTAAGAGTAGAGAAAATCCTAATAGCGTTCACATCCACAAACTTGTCGATGTTGGGAAACAATACCAATCCATAGATGAGAAGTACAAACATGGCTTCAAAGGCATCCTCACTCATGGCCTTCCCATATATAGTAGCTTGAGCAATGAGGAACTCAGAAGGGAGACCTTGAATTCCACCTTTGGTAGTCATATGAGCACCAACCAGAGATTCATCTATGTGTAACATGTCAGCTATCTCTTGAGAAGTAGGAACCCTTTCCAAGCCACTGAACAGTAACTGATCCAGAACAGGTATACCCACAAGATAAGCATACTCCTTAAGTGTAGGCAAAAGCTAAAAATCTGGAAATGTGAAGCAACGGTACAAAGGATCGTAAAACTGCACCAATACACTCATCAATCCTTCATCCACCTGAGTAGTCAGAAGTGGAAGAAGCTTCCCAAAACGAGCCTTGAAACCCAAAGGATCTAATACATAGGATGTCAGATTCCTTAACTCTTTCAAGTCTGGTTGTCTGAAACTGTACTTCTTTGTAATCCTTCTTTGTCTTTCCATGTCTGAAAATTTTGCAAATAAACCCCTTAAGTTCCTTGAAAATTTTCTTATTTATTGATGATATGGATGCAAATGGGTGCATGAATGCATGAATGCAACAATCACACTCAAGGATCAAGCAAAGCACACCAAACAAAGGTCATGGGATGGATCATGTTATCCTTAATATCAACCATCCATTTTGGTGGATTATGGTTTACACCTTATCAACACCCAAGTTCCATTGATATTAAGGATTCATGAACGGATCAACCATGAATCAAGGGTTTGTTGTAAGTCACGAGCATGGAGTTAGGTTAAGAACCATCCAAAAGGGAGTGTACTAGGGTTTAAACCTGCCAAACATGTTCTACAAGAGGTTCCCATAATCATCATCCCATCTTTCGGATATTATTGGAGAAACGACTACTCGTATTCCGAAAATATTCTCAAGAGAGACTCTTATGAGTGTAGTATCGTGTAACAATCGTATCAAATCTTACACTTGAACGACTTTCGCACTACATCCTAAGAATAGGCCAAGATGGGCTTGGTAAACTAAGGTCCTTGGCTTCTAAGGTCTATATTGGAAAGAGTAATGTCTAACCACAACTTACTTGTGTGACATTATTGATCCCAACATGACCTCCACCAAGTGAATGGGCTTGCAAGTCAACTTGCTAAGGAATAACTCCACACAAGTCGACAAGGCTATGTCATTCTCCTATCCTAAGTGTACTCGAGTTCGGGTATAGAACTCATCTCACAAAGATCACCAAGCATACAAAGAATTAATATTCAAGCAAATCAATCATTACATACAATACAGTAATCCCAAATTGCACAAAAATATGTCACAAAAAAAATACAATACAATACAACAAATATGAAAAGTAGGCAAAACCCACTAGGATGTTTCGATCCCCAGCAGAGTCGCCACTTTTCTGTAGCGGGGTATTCATTACCATTAGAGATATTGACTAAATCCAAGGTAAATCATACAAGTCGAGTCGCCACCGCACTTCTATTTATCCAAAGGAATGGTTAGAAAGCGAACAAAAACCTAAAAGTTTTATCGAATCAAAAACTAGTAAAAATGCCAGAGATCTGGGTAAGGGGGTTGGTTATGCAATGGGAAGGTGTTAGGCACCCAAAGCATCCTAGGTACTCCTAGGGAGCCCTTTTCACACTTGTTGCAAAGGTTGTTTTTTTTGTTGTGAAAATTTATTTGTGCAAACATGATTGAAGGGATGAGAAAAGAATATAGAAATTTATTTACATTTTGTGTTTGAATTGATGAACCCATTGCCTACGTACCATCTTAAAAAAAGATTAGGATCAAAACCTCGTAGTTCGGGGTAAAAAAATTCAAAAAAAAGTTGGTGAATTGATTGGTCCAAAAACCTTAAGGTCTTTTGTTATCAAAGGGAGAAAACTCAACCTAAAACCACAAATCCACCATGTGAGGATAGCTTCAACATGCTAGTGAGGGGTTAACCCTATAATAAGCATGGAAGACTCATTGTCCATCACTAAGGATAAAGATGAGTATTATATCTACCTCAAGGATAACTCAAACCTAATAGCTAATGGTTATAAAAAAAGGTTTGATTAAGAAGGTGGCCATTGAAACCACAAAAAGTATTTGAATGAGTTATATTTACCAATTAAAAGTATTTACAAAAATATGGTTAAAGTGGATTAAAAGGTTCAATTCAAAATAAGTGTTATGAAAAATAAGTTTGAAAATCAAAAGCATAAGGCTTAGGTTTCTAATGTTGAAAACAAAAGTTATTGTTTGCACAAAAAGTTTTGGCTTGGGTTAGAATGGGGAGAAAAAAAAGGGTTAAATTCCTAAACATACAAGAGATAAGGGAAAAGAAAATAAAACCACATTAGGAGTTCCCCTCTTGAGATCATATTGATGATCCAAGTAGCTCCCATCTTTTGGAATAAGCAGTCACAAACAAATATCTCAAGCCATTAAGCACAGGTAATCGGAATAAACCTCCAGGTGGTATCCCACAAATAAAGTGGAACACCAGGCCATCTCTGCAAGAGTCATGTGAGTCCTCACAAAAAAAAAACTCAACAAACAAGTTAGAGAAAAAAAATAGGGTAATGAAGGGTTGCCCCCAAATCAAAATGTAACCACATGAATCATGCCATTAAAATTCACAAAAAAGCTCACAAAAAGCAACCAAGGGTAGGAGGCCAAAACCTCCTGTCAAACACATACATTAAAAGGGTATCAAAAAATTTCAGGTTGAAAGTATAAAGTAGTGGAAATAGGGCATACCTGATTGGGGAGCATCGATTGAAATTGAGTTGCACCCGTGAGGTTTACAAAACAATCTTAGGGTTTACGTGAGGCAGAGGTGATTCTGTGCAGATGAGCTCTCTTCAGGGTTTGGAGGTTGCTCTGAACTCTGTTAGCTCTTCTCTCACTTTCTTTTTCCTGCCAGGGTAATAGGAATGGAATCTTTTTGTTTCACTGAAACTCTGAATTTATAACCTGGTTTTTGTGGATCTGTGGGCTCAAATGAGAGAGGCCCAAGTCCAAATTTTTTTGTTATATTTTATTTATTTATTTATTTATTGATTGATTTATTTATTATTTATTATTATTATTATTATTTTATTTTATTTTTTTTCGTTTTTTTTTTTTTTAGTAAATAAAAGTAAGAGAAACAATGATGTATAATTCAAGCATGCTTGGTGATCTCAAACCAATCACAAGGAGTCCCACCCAAAGGCAAAGGGAACCAAGATGCTCATGATCCTTGAGGCTATGCAAATGCAATGTTATGATGCCATGAGGGATCTTAGGGTCAAAATTGGGGTCTTACAATACCGTGTACAGTTTTATTACTTTTTAATGTCTAAAAAATCACAAAAATCGCGTCCATCCTGGACCTCATTTAGGTGATCTTGATTTACTCAACCTCTATTAAATGAACAATTTCTTCAATTGTTGAACTCTTCAATTGCTGATTTTGAACAATCTCTTCAATTATTGAACTTTGCAAAGAAAAACATCAAAAGCCTCCAAGTTTTCAAACACGCCTTTTATTACCAATGTATGCAAAAGTTAGTTTTCCTTCAATGAGATATATAATTTATTTGTTGCAAATAAATAAAATAAGAGTTCTAAAAGCTTTATTTACATCAGACTCAGACTCAAATTCAACGCTACTTCCAAATACTGAGGGTGTACACGCACAAAAACCACTTTTAATTCAAACTTTGTAAAAACAATGCTCAATATGTCATACACCAAAAAAAATTAATTTGGATAAATTCTAGGAAGGGAAAGTATTAACTTGTACATTTCTATACTCCAGGTTTGCCCCCTAATCCATGAGAATGAGAACTATATCAGTGTGATTGAAAATTGCAGGTATGAACAAAATTACATTACATTCAGGTATGAACATAAACACACAAAAGATTGGGAGAAATACTGGTTGCAATACAGATAGTCATGACTTATCTCTGTAATTTGCATCCACACCCTACACATATAGATGCATTTGTTGAGTCAACAATCCTTCTCCTGTAAGTTTCTCTAAAAAAATAAGTACATGACAGGAAATTCACACCATAATAACTATAACAATAACAACGAATTTACAAAAATTCAAAAAAAGTAAAGAAGACTATGTATACCATTGTGTAATCATAGAATTACCATGCTTATCTGAAACAACCATTGTGTAGTCATATAATCAATTTCCTTATTATTCTCATGGTTCAACATCAATGCACCTGTAATTATTACAATTTTGTTAACTCATTCATATATGCGAAAAGGAGAAAAAGGATCGAATGAAACAAACTGAAAATGCAAGAAATTCAAATTACCATTCACATTTAGCGACAATGCTACCAAGACAACCCGTACGCAGAGCCAAACTCAAAATTAAGATTTCAAAACAAACAAACAAAGATACCCAAAAACAAAAGATGAAAACTTTGATTCATAACCGATTTCCAACATCCCCCAATTTTCTAAATCCATTAACATATCTCTCACATCAACATCATTATTAAAGTAATTAAACCTAACAATCTTCGAAGAAATCCAGCGGAAACCGGTTATAAAATCTTCGAAATCAACGTATAGAAAACAAAACCACATTAGAAGAGAGACTTACGAGCATTAAATTCAATAAAGATCTGCATTTTGAAAGCATTCTGGGGATTTAGCAGTATAATATAAAATATCATGCCATAACCTTTTCTGACATGGAAATGGATTTAGCAGCAATAAAAGGATGAAGATGATAACTTACTTGACATATAACAAAAGCATTGAAGATAAAAGTGTTCTTTACTTTGATAGCATGTTCACTGTTTTGATGCTCAAGACCCCATATGCGTACACCTTGGAAATTGAGAACAAGCAAAACGATATTAATAATAATAATAGTAGTAGTAGTAGTAATAATAATAATAATAATAATAATAATAATAATAATAATAATAATAATAATAATAATAATAATAATAATAATAATAATAAAATACTATTTTTTTGAAATCATTTTGTTGTTGCTCCAAAATTTGTAGTGAAAGTGAAGGATAAGAGAGAAAGAAAGAGGAAGAAGTGAGAGATGTAGCGGCTAGAGTTTGTGAAAGAGAGAAGAAGATTGCTTATTACATGCTTCTTTTGTTTTGTAAATTTTAAATTAATATGAAATAAAATAATTCCATGTCATTTAACTTAGTTTAGTTGAAGTGTCACGCATATACAAGTTAATGGAATTTGACAAAGTTTAATAGACATGATCAATGTGATTAATAGAATGACATTTAAGGGACTTAGAACGAAGGTTTGTTATATAAGGGACTAAAATGAAACCAGAAATTAAGTTAAGGGGTCAAATGATGCATTAAGCCTTTAAATAAAGGGTATATATCCTACCTTTCCCTATTTCAAACCTAGTACAATCAAATTAATCATCTAGGATGTTTAAAAAGAAAGAAATATATATAGTTGTTGTCGTTCATTAAGACATTATCCTAAACGATTAAGGACAACTTTTACACTGACTTAATCGATTCAACATATGTGTCAATCGATTAAACAATACAAATTTTATTTAAAATTATTCAAACAATTTATAATTCAACTGACACGATTTAAAAATATTTTAAAAAATAATTCTAAAATAAAAAATAGGTTTGTAAACATATTTTTAGTGAATTATTGAATAAAAGATTAATGTGAATTTTTTACAAAAATAACCCATTTTTTCAAGGAAATTCCCAAAATACCCCTGGTTTCAAAAAAAATCCCAAACTACCCCACTTTTAGGAGGAGGCGCCAATTCAATTGGTGACTCCTCTTAAAAATTGAATGCATGCGCCAATGGATTGGCTAGGGCAGGTGCCCTAGCCAATTGGATTGGCGCCCCTGTGTATAACTTGAGAGGAGGCGCCAATTGGATTGGCGCCTCAGTGTATAATGCAACTTTTTTGTTATAAATAGATGCGTTGTGTGAGTCATTGTTCCATATCTCATTTAATCATTTGACAATCATGTTTGGTGTTCATCGTCGATACGGAAAGGTGATTTATGCGAGAGACAAATCTCAGATGCTGATGCTGTTCTGGAACATCACTATGTTTGATTAACTGAATAGGGAGCTGGTTCGTTGGTTAGATGGGAAAATACCAGAAGGGGAAAAATTAGAAGTATTGAGAGACTTGACAATATCTTTGGTTGGGTGCGAATGAAGACTGATAAGGATGTTAGGGAAATGATGCTCGGTCGATATGACATCAATTTGATTGTTGTAATCAGTTAGAAATATTTTGGTTTTCAGATAGCTTATTTTGTACTGATGTTTGTTATGAACCTCGTTGTAACAACGCGTTAATGATATATAATGATTGAAGGTTACATAAATACAATGTTACAAAAAGCTTAAGACCCAAATGATGCTCCTCGATTGGTACATTTGTTCTTGTTGTGTCCTGGTTGACGACAGATACTACATAATCTTATCATTTTATCTGTGGAATCCATTTCTGTCCTGATACGTGTGCTGTTTGACCTTCCTTTTTTCTTTCTACGCATCTCGTCGTTGTGCCAAACTATATCACTTTCATATGGAGGCTAGTATTTCTCCATTGGTAGTACCGAGAAGCTTTGATTATATAGATTCATGACAGTGACAACCTTGTACACATCAGATAAATGGATGTAAGCGTCTTGAAAAGTATAAGCGCATGCTGCAATGACATGGGAGCAAGGAATGTGGAAGGCCTGGAATTTTCTACAATCGCACCAACTTCTGTTTAGTCTAATAGCATAGGCTAAATTTGGTCTCCCCTCGTTGTGATCCATTGTTTCCTGGACGCTGAAATTTTGCCTATGACGGTCAAAGGTTGTTATAGTGTGTGTGCTAGCTTTGATGCTCTCCTCTTTCATGACCTTCATGCAAAACTCACTTAATACTTGCCCGGACATTAGCACCGCACTCCATCTTTCACCTCTGGTTGCGAACGTAGAAGCCAACCTATAATAGGTCGATCTTACCAAGGCGGTTATCGGCAGATTTCGAATTCCTTTGAATACATTCCACAAGGTTTGTTGTCATGTGGCCCCATCGACAACCTCTGTCAAACGCCCTTGTCCACTGCTCTACTGGTATGTTATTTAGTCATCTCCCTGCGTCTTTATTAGACAGTCTAATTTCATCACGAAAATATTGAAATGACGGCTGAGTTAGAGCATACCCAACACTCATCACCTTCTTGCGAAGATTCTTATCTTTTATAGCGCGCATGAAGTTTTGTGCAATGTGTCTGATGCAATAGACATGGGTAGAAGGAGGATCATGCCATCCTTTGTCATGGTTGTTGTAGGCACTCTCAATGGCAGCATGTATATCAGAAATCAAACAGAGATTGGCTTGTGGAGCCACATGCGTTCTGAGATGTCGAAGAAATAAACCCCATCCACCAGCCGTTTCACCTTCAACCAGAGCAAAGGAAATGGGAAAGACATTGTTGTTGCCGTCTTATGCAACCGCCATAAGCAAAGTACCCTTGTATCTGCCGTTTAACCAAGTGCCGTCAATTTGAATAATAGGTTTGCAAAATGCGAAACCTTTGATGCATGGGTCAAACGCCCAAAAGAGACGGTGAAAGATTCTATTACCTGTAACATAGGTTTCGCCTGGCATCATCGCTGGCAATGTCTCCATAATTGCCACAGTTCCTGGGATATATGTTTTTATTGCCCATAAAAACCGTGGCAATTCTTTGTATAAATCCTCCCAGTTGTCGAATACCTGTTCGACAGCCTTTGTCCTTGCAATCCAGGCTTTCTTGTAAGATGGAGTATAATTATATGTTGTTCTGATATGGGATATAATTATACTCACCTTCACTTATGGGTCTTTATTAACCAACGGTAGAATGTCTTGACATATCAATGCAGCGCTTAGTTTACGGTGATCTTGTTCAACGTTAGTTGCAATGCAACTGTGAGGTGGGTCTATTGAAGCGATCTCCCAAGAGTCATTTTTCTTTTTGTAAGACGCAACCAACCGAAACTTACAAAGGATGTTACGACATTCGATAACATACCTTCTTGAATTAGTGCGTTTCACTGTAAAATCAGCAGAGTTTTTCATGTGGAATTTTTTGATAGCTCGCACACATTCTTCTTTGGTACGAAACATGTCTCCCACCTTTAATTCGCCTTCTGATCGTGGATACAGGTTATAGAAAACACTGTTGGATGTATCATTGTCGTGCAGATCCAAATTTGGTTCACAATTGTGGAGATGCACAACAGTGATCGTGTGAAGTTGCAGTTCGGTATGCCCCAAAACATCCCAGATCCCCCAACTAGCCTAGGAGAATGGCATCTGCGCAAAGTTAACGACCAATGGAACTTCAATCCATGGCAAAGCTTCGCAAGATCGGAGTGTCGCGAATGGAAGCACCGCCATGACCATGTCTTAACTGACGCAATCATACCAACTGAAGAAAAACCAAGTCGTACTTATATGGCTTGGTACAGATCGGTTGGTTTTCAGTTCATCACCAAGGATATGTACCTCTACGACCCACGCCAGATGACTTACACACCTAACACCTCAACATCAAACCCCCAACAACAGTGTCAGACCGGATACATACAACCCCCCGTCCGTCAAATGTTCTGTTCAACCAACACAAACATACAATCAAAACATGTCATACACCCAACCCCAATACCAAGAGCATACCCCATACCATCACCAACAAATTGACCATCAACTTGAGACCCAACATCGCTTCGCACCCACCCCATCACCCTACCAAAGTCGCCTTAGCCAGAACACCCAACGATCATTCAACACCAACCGCCCATCCTCTTACCATAGCCAAGAAGCCCAAACCTCACAAAACCAAAACATCCAACAACCCTATCTCTACCAAACACCCCAACAACCTTTCCAACCTTTCCTTGACGCATCATTCACACCCATGTCTCCCTTCAACCGTCCCGGTCTCCCATCAATGAGTTAACCACAACCCAACTTCTCTGGCATGGGTCATGAACTAGCTACGGCGGTACACCATCGATGCATACTAAAGACTATGTCGACTACCTCAACAGGGCTTCTCTTGTAGTTGGTAGTGACGCTTCTGGCCCCTCAGATGCTCAAACACCGATACTAAATCATCAACGTGGGTTAGGGCCACGGGTTAGGGTAGCTAGAGGATGTGGGGCCGGATGTCGGTTAGGTGATCCCGGTCATCACCATTAGGCTTTTTTGTGTAAACAAATTTTTTTATTAATATCAGTTGGTCCTATTTCAAATTTATCTATCACGTATACCATTTACCAAAAAAATTGCATTTTACACTGAGGTGTCAATCCAATTGCCGCCTCCTATCAACTTATACACATGGGCGCCAATCCGATTGGCTAGGCACCTGCCATAGCAAATCCAATTGGTGCCTCCATTCAAGCATTTAAGAGGAGTCGCCAATTGAATTGCCGTCTCCTCCTAAAAATGGGATAGTTTAGAATTTTTTTTGAAATCAAAAGTATTTTGAAAATTTCTATGAAAAAGTGAGTTATTTTTGTAAAAAATTCAATGAATGTTACATATCAATTAAAATTATATAAACAATCAAATAAACTTTTTATTTTATACTATTCTGAAAATATTCTTACGCAACCCCGGGATAAGGAATAAAAAATTGCATTCAAACCATAAAAAAAGTAGCATGATTGCAGCATCATAGCACGAACGTCACTCTCAGTCGAGAATCGGAGAAACGAGAGTTCTGAACAGAACCCTAACAACATCACTCAATCTCTCTCTCTATGGCATCCAATTCCAACGCCACCAACACGCTACTTTCCATTTCCTACAACCACGGTTCTCTTCAGCTTCTCGATCAGGTCCTCATTTTCCCCTTCACTTCATATTCTCGCATTCAATTTTTGCTTATCATTCTTGTTGTTCTGCAGAGGAAGCTTCCTTTAGAAAGCGTTTACTTGGAAATTCGGGATTCAAACGATGGCTGGTAACAGTTGAATTTCTCTTTATGTAGTTTTTATATTTTTTTATCATCTCTTTATGTTTTGTGTAAACTATTTAACTCGGATATTGATGATATGTAAAGTTATAACAAGAAGTCATAACTTGATTGTTGTAATTTACATGTAATAGTAGTTCTAAACAGTGTCGTCTCAAGTTTTTAGAGGCTCACATTAGTAGTATTTTAACTGTGAGAACAAATAGATGCTTTATTTAACTATGTTCTAGCTATGACAAAAAAATTTAAGAGGTCCTATTTAGCCACGGTTTGACTGTGACAAATTTTGGATCTGTGGGGTAGTCTGTCTTGCACGCCCTTAAAGACGGCCCTGATTATGACAAAAAAAAAGGTTTTAAATAGGGGTTACATTAATGGTTGCTTTGTGATTATTGATATTGTTGAGAATCATGGTCAAATGATGCCGATACAGGCTTAGCTTTGGCCGTGTTGTGGTTTTGCAACATAAAAAACTGTTGCGGTGGGGCTTGGATAGTGCCTACCTTTATTTAAAATCCTAATAGCCAACTTGACTTGGTGTTTTTCGCGCCTTTGTGTTTCTTTGGGTGTCGAGCTGCTAGATACAATTTTCTGTAAACACAAAAAATTAAAGATTAATAGAATTAGAAAAGATAGTGGAAAATAGACTTAGGTGGTTTGATCATGTAGAGAGAAGACATGTAGATTTTATGGTAAAGAGAGTACATTAGATAGAGAGAAGTCAAACAACTAGTGGTAGAGGAAGACTTAGAAAAACTATAAGAGAAGTTATTTTGAAAGATCTTGAGATTAACGATTTGGATAAAAACATGGTCCTTAATGGAACATTATAGCGAAAGTTGATTCATGTAGCGGACCTCTCAGTGAGATAAGGTTTGGCTTGGTTGTTGTTGTTGTTGTAGAATCAGAGTAACTGTGAGTTTTTTAATAAATTGAGTTTTTGTATAAGATAACATTTGTTTTTACATCTCATTTTTTCTAAGTCTCCATCAAGTAAACGTCTATAAATATTAAGGACTTTTTTTTATAGATGAAAGCCATGAGTTATTTTAATTGGGAAGCTGTAATAATCCAATCCAAATTGGGCCAAGATAATTTTCTTAAATGGTAAATCGTAATTTGTTATTATGTTCCTATCAAGGTTTTAAATTGCAATTATAAGTTTTAAGTATTTGTTCATGATGCACTTTTGATGGCCATTGCAACCAGAGAGTTTGTGGCTGCATTACACTGCATTATGTGATGTAGTCTGCAATTTCAAATCTCAGCCGCCGAAGTAACGATAACGGAAAGAAAAGAACGCCTATTGAATCTGAATTATTATCTGTTATATATTTTCAATTTGTGTATCTCAATATCTACTATTTTATGACTTTCTCAGGAATGCTATACGAGATATGGTGGTCCGAGGAGCACCTGCTATTGCTATTGCTGCAGCTCTCTCTCTGGCTGTAGAGGTATCCAATTTAGATGATTTCAATGGATCTACTGATGATGCTGTATACTTCCTGCAGAAGAAGTTGGACTATCTTGTCTCGAGGTATTTTCTCGATTAACCGTATCACCAAGACAACTATCTACTTATTGTGGATGATCTAAGTCATGCCATTCTTGATAAATAAGTGCATTTAGTATGTTGTAATGTCTCCTTAAGAAGTTGAGGTTGTTGCAAGAAGTTCTTTTGAAGCATGAATTTTTGTTTCATTTCCTTCCTTCTTGCTTCAGTCGGCCAACCGCGGTGAACTTATCAGATGCTGCGACAAAACTCAAAGAAATCATATTGAAAGCTGCTGCTACAACTTCAGAGGCTAGGGGTGTTTTTCAGGTACTTCTAAGATTTTATAATGATGAACTCTTGCATAAAAATGGAAGTTATATTTTGTTCATTTTCTCTTATTTTGGATTTGGCCATTTGAAACTTAATCTATTGAATTATTTTCCAGGCTTATGTAGAAGCTTCCGAAATAATGCTTGAGGACGATGTTGCATCAAACAAAGCAATTGGGACTTATGGAGCTAAATTTATTCAAAACCATACAGAGAAACAAAAGCTTTCTGTTTTGACCCATTGCAACACTGGAAGGTACTTGCTACAGTTCCATCACTTATAATAATAATAATAATAATAATAATAATAATAATAATAATAATAATAATAATAATAATAATAATAATAATAATAATAATAATAATAAGTGTAAACATAAATATCTTTTGATTGTTCATTTGTTTGGCAAAGAGAGAATGTGTCTGTATGGAACTTAGTACTCAGGCATTTGTGTGTTTCATTTGTTACTCAGTTTAGCCACAGCTGGATATGGTACTGCTCTTGGTGTAATCCGTGCACCTAACAGTGTGCATCTTCTCTCAAAAGAGATCCGATTATAATTATATTTGTGTGTTTCATTTGTTACTCAGTTTAGCCACAGCTGGATATGGTACTGCTCTTGGTGTAATCCGTGCCCTTAACAGTGGAGGAGTTTTAGAAAGGGCTTATTGTACTGAAACACGCCCATTCAATCAAGTGAGTTCATTTCTTCCAAATATAATTATAATCGGATCTCTTTTGAGAGAACATGCACACTTAAAGTTACCTTTCATCAAGATGTTCTGTTAGAGTTGGTTTATTTTGCAACTTGCAATCTTGGATTAAAGCATGGCATGAAGCAGAACTGAAATGTAATAACATGCTTATATTTTGGTTGATGTTCCATCTTCCAATTTCAAGTTTATAACATGAAATGCATTTCTTAACAAGAGCACTTACATTTAAGATATACATCAATTTGTATCATGGTGATGGGCATATTTTATCTTGTTATTCATGTTTCAATGTCCGCCTAGTAGTTCATTTAAAACATAATAGGTAAGAAAATCATTTAAATCGTCGTAGAAAATAACTTTAGGTGGTTTGGACATTAGATAGAAGATCTGTAGATTTTGTTGTAAGGAGAGTAGAACAGATGGAAATGAGAAAAACAACTCGAGGTAGAGGAAAACCTAGAAAAACTATAAGAGAAACTATTAAGAAAGAACTCGAGATTAACGAATTGGATAGAAACATGGTCTTGAATAGAAAATTATGACGTGATTTGATCCATGGGGCCAAGCTCACTTAGTGGGATAAGGCTTTTGTTGTTGTTGCTCAAACTAAATTTCATTAAGAATCATGCTATCAATACACTCACTTTTTTCAACACACACTCTTATGGGTTTGAAATTCATATGGTTCACTAAATTTATGTGGGGCTTACATGATTTAATGTAATCCATTTGAATTTTAGCCAATAGAGGAGAAGAATGTGTTCCTAGCACTTCTCTTTCATTAATTGAGTCGGGGAGTGTCAACTGGCAGTGATCATGCCTATTACAGCTCTAGTATTTTAAACATTTTTTCTTGTTGATTAGAGAGATTAAAAATGATGATGGAATTGCTTAGCTGAAGCCTGAAATGTTTTTGATAACACATCTCTTTAATATAGTTTTTTTTTGCCTGCATGCATTTGAAGTAGTTTTGAGACATATCTTGAATGTAGGAATTTTGCCTGCACATATGTTGAGAATCGCTTTTCCACTAACTGTTTCCCTACGAAACTAACAGATTAAAATGATTGGGAGTTGATTCTTACAAATCATAATGCTTAATTGCAGGGATCCAGACTTACTGCCTATGAGTTGGTACATGAAAAAATACCAGCAACTCTCATAGCAGATTCTGCTGCAGCTGCACTAATGCAAGCAGGCCGTGTAGATGCTGTTGTTGTTGGCGCAGATCGTGTTGCATCAAACGGTACTTTATGTTGCAACAAAATAAAACTAATTTGTGTGTCCTCTAAACAAAGAAAGCTACCAGCAGATTTATTTTCTTTTAAACGGCATTACAGGTGACACGGCCAACAAAATTGGAACCTATAGTGTTGCCTTATGTGCCAAGTTTCATAATGTACCTTTTTATGTTGCTGCACCCTTGACTTCCATTGATCTATCACTTTCTTCTGGGCAACAAATTGTCATTGAGGAGAGATCTCCCAAGGAGTTGTTGAACTCACGCGGAGGACTCGGAGAGCAAGTTGCTGCCTCAGGAATATCTGTGTGGAATCCGGCGTTTGATGTTACACCTGCTAATCTAATTTCTGGGATCATCACTGAGAAGGTCTGTCTTACACCTCTCTCTCTCTCATGATTTTTATTGGTTTCATTATCACTTTTTCTGACCATTTTATGTTGTCTGAGCAGGGTGTCATTACAAAGACTACTGCTGGTGATGCTTTTGACATAAACGCTTTCGTACAGAAAACAGGTTAAGGGTGGAATCTATTCAATATAAATGATCTATGGTGTGAAATGAAATGTGTTTAATCAAATTGTAGATTTGAGTTGTATGTTTTAGAGGGGAGTTGTAGATCAACTCTTTCAATGTAAGTGTTCCGGAGAAGAAACAGGGAGCTGGCTAATAAACAAGTCAAAAAGAAATTGGTGGCGACCATGACTTGCGCAGCTAAAATCGAGTGGTGTAATTTATCGGTTAATGCAAGATATGGTTTTATCAGTTTTGTTTTTGACAACACAAGACATGTTTGTATCAGATATAATAAGGTTCTAAACTATGTAATGCTGCATTTGACATCAAATAAGATTATTATACTGTATGGTTCTTATACATTCGACTACTTTGAGAATAGTACATCCATGCATTCAAGGTTTTAATAAAGTAAAATATGTTGTTACAAAATAATTTTGGGCCAAAGGTATTTTCAATCAGAGATATCTTAAATACAACTTTATATAAGTATGAGGGGGAAAATAAAATTAAATTAAATTAAAGATGTTTTCATCATTAAGTCTCACTAATAGACTACAAAGAAGGTTCCTTCTCATTAACGTTCTCTTGATTTGATCACGGGGCCAAGGCACGGCCAAGGCACTTGAAGGTTCCTTCTTACATTTTCTATGTGGATGATATTTTTATTACATTTTCTATGTGGATGATATTCTTATTTTCTGTAAAGGCAGTGTTTTCAACATTAAAGCTCTTGTTTTTGTCTTCAAAGATTACTTTGTAGTATTTGGGCAATTTGTTAATTGTGGGAAGTTCTCTATTTTTGGAGGCGTCGTGTCTCAATCTCGCATTAATATTTTGTCGGCTCTTTCTTGTTTCAGCATTTGCTCCTCTCTTTTTCTCTATCTTGGGGTGTCTATTTTTAATGGAAGATCTAAAGCTAAATCCCTTCAATCGATTGCTGATAAAATCATTCTTAAGCTTGAGTCTTGGAGAGGTTCCCTCCTTACCTTTGCGGCTAGAGTCGGGTTGGTTAAGACTTTTATTCAATGTATGCTCATTCATTCCACGTCTATTTATGTGTGGCCGGTTTCGTTGGTTAGGAGTATTGAGAGAGCAGCTCGCAATTTCATTTGGAGTTGGGACGTCTCGAAAAGCAAGTCTATTACAGTGGTTTGGAAAAATATTTGCAAACCAGTTTCTGAAGATGGTCTAGGACTTAGATCTTTGGTTGCTTTGAATGAGGTTACCAACCTTAAGCTTGGTTGGGATTTTATGAATTCAGATGATCCTTGGGCTTCTCTTCTCAGGAGTCGGGTTTTGAGAAAGAATAATTTAATTACACATCACATCTTCTCCTCGATTTGGTCTAGTATCAAATTTGAGATCTCGTTGATCTGCGACAATTCTTCTGGAATTTTTTGGCAACGGCAAATCGATTAGATTTTGGTATGATAATTGATGTGGAGATCCTTTACGTTTGGAGATGGGGACTCTGTCAGTGCCTAATGATTTGCTTGTCAGCTCCTTCATCATTGATCGGAGCTGGAACTTTTTGGGCGTTAACTGTCATATCTCAGATTGGCTTCAGGTCAAAATTTGTAATTGTTTTATTCCTTTTGATCTTCGTAAGGATAAAAGGATTTGAAATCACACTACTTCGGGGGAGTTTACCCTCGTAGCTGCTTATGAGTTTAAGTGAAATCTGGGTGTCTGCAATGATTGGTGGAGGTAGGTTTGCGCGAAATCTATCTCGCCTTATAAGTCTTTTACGGTTTAGAGGTTGTTGCTTAATAAATTCTCCACGGACAACCAACTTAAGAGAAGGAATATTTCTTTCCCTTCAATTTGCGGTCTTTGTTCGGTTGAAGATGAAACTCAAACCACCTTTTCTTTAAGTGCTCTTATGCTACACGCCTTTGGAATTGATTGCTCCAAACATTGAAAATTAACTTTTATATCAAGAATTGGGAAGACACCTGGAACATTTGCAACCAAACTTAATTAGTTCAATGTAATTTAATTTTTAATGTTGTTTGGTTTGCTCGAAACAACGTTAAATTTAAAGATAAAAGAATCTCTACTTCTTCACTTCTGTTATCATTTCGATTTGTGGGCTGACTGCGAATAATTACACAACTCCATCTTATATCAATATTCATGATTTTGAGTTGTTGAAGTATTTCAAAGTCAGAATTCAATCGTCTTGCGCTCCCTAGATTTTGGAAGTTATTTGAAAGTCGCCTCCGTGGAATTGGATTAAATTCAATTGTGACGATGCTTATTTAGGAAATTTGGGTCCATCTGCTTGTGGCGGTATTGCTAGAGACTCTGATGGAAGGTTTCTTGGAGCTTTTGTACATTTCCTTGGTGTCTCTAACTCTCTCATTTTTGAACTCTCCGGTGCTATGTTAGCAATTGAGTTCACTTATGAGAAAGGTTGACGGAAAATTTGGTTAAAATCAGATTCTATAACTGTGGTTCAAGCATTCAATCCTCCTTTCAAAGCACCTTGGAAAATTTGTATCATATGGGTTAATTGTGTTAATATCATCGCAAATATGCCCTTTGTGGCTTCTCATATCTTCAGAGAAGGAAATAGTTGTGCATACTCTCTTGCTAACACAGGGCTTACGATAACAAATTACAGTAACTTCAATTCGATTCCTAATTTTTTAAGGGAAGATTTTGTAAAGCATAGGCTTGATTTTCCATTCTTTAGGTTCGTTTTTCCTGAGAGGGTTTTGGTATAGTCCCCCCTCTGGTTTGTATCAGTTTTTTTTAATTTTATTTAATCTTATTAAAAAAATGTACATATTATTTTTCATTTGTTTAATTTATGTGTATTTATCTCAAATATCTTTTTGATTGTGTATTTTCTTTTTTATGATGACAAAAGAGAGAAAATCGTTAGAGGAAAAATAGTTTAAAATTTAATGTAATTCATTAAAATTTGATATAAATTGAGGGGATCACTAACTTTTTATCGGTGCATAGATTGAGGGACAATACACATTTTTTTTTCAAATTATAAAATCAATATCTTAATTATAAGGTATTTGCTATTTAAAAAAATAGTTGGATGGTTGCTGAAAATTAATTTTAATGTTTTGAAAATAATAAATTGGCTAAAAATATCTCTCAATTTTATCTGATTCATGAAATTAATTCTATTATTTTAAATTTAAATAAATATGGTCTCATTCTCACAAATTTACATAGAAAATCGATGAAATGTTTATTTTTTAATTTATATTTTTATGTATAAAATTTCACAATAAGCTTATATATGATGATTTGTTATTTTTTACAAAAAAAATGTCATTTAAAAAGATCGAAATATCGTTAATTTTAAGTGCAAAAGTATAGTAGGGGACTAAAACTGTTTAAAAATAAAATAAGGGACCAATTTCGCGAATCAGGTAAAATATGGGATCAAAACTGTAATTTAACCTAACAAATTCTTGTGTAAATATAATTATAGTTATGATCTTATTTATCATTTGATATATGTTGCTAAGTGTATATAAATAAGTTATCTATGTATAAAGTTTAGATTTAATACTTTTTAGCCCCTTATCTATATTTCGGGATCAATTTTGGTCCCTTAACTTTTAAAAAGATCAAATTGATCCCTTATTTCTTCAAAATGTGTCATATACGTCATTTCAGTCTATTTCCCATTAACAGTATAAATTTTTGCATGTGTGGCATCTCAGTTGGCATCTAGTCATCACCTTCTTGATTTTTTTTAAATCTAAAATTTCCAAACCCGGAAAAATTCAAAAAATCCACGTTCATTAACCCATTTAATTCAGAAACATACATTATAACATTAACACATTCGACGAAATGCCACAAAAACATGATATGGTGGAATGAAAATCTCATCAACAACAACATGAAAATCTCACGATTATTTTGTCAGAAACATGATTCTTTTGTCAAATAACAACATGAAAACCTCATCATATTCTACATCAACTGAAACTAAAATCAACAATAACAGAAACCGAAACTAAAATCAAAATCAACAACAAAAACTGAAATCAAAATCAACAACAACCAAAATCGAAACTGAAATAGAAAGAAACAACAACTAAAACTGAAATGTTTTTAGGGGACGCTTGCACTCGATCTAGTAATTGCCTTCATATCTAATGCCACACTCGAACTCTTTGTGCACATTACCTAAAACTTATGGATCACTTGCTCCACTGTAACATTCAACTCATCAAGATTGTATAAAACTTGCAAACCAGTCGTAACTTCTGCTTGATTCAACCCTTTCATTCCTCTTTCTAGAATCTTCATTACTTCATTCCTTAACATATATCCATTTCCCTCACCCAACAAAGTTCTTCGTCTACAACATTGATTCCAGTTAGTTCATATTCGTTGCATAGGTTGATGATCTCGAAGTGGAATTATGCAACCTTTGCAAGATCGAGCTTGCCAGACTCAACAACTATGAGATCTTGAAGCTTCTTCGAAAGGCAGAGTGCAAAAATAGGGTATTAGAAGTGGAGGTTGGAGAGATGTGCAATTTTTGAAGCAATGGAACAATATGGATTGGAGAGTTCAAATCGAAGGCAGCAAAAGGATGATTGGAAGAAAGAGAGTGCATATTGGGGTGTTGAGAGAGCATGATCAACATGGAAGATGAGGAGCATTTACATGTTCTTTATGAAATATCCTTTGTTTTTCTTTTTTGTTATAATGTTTTATCCACATTAACACCACATATATGCCAATTGGACCCTAATTTTGACTTCGGCTAACTGATCTTGTTAAGTATATTTGTATATAAAATAGTCCCACGTCGACTATAACACATAATTAGTTGTAATCTTTATATATATAATACAGTCTTCGTAGTGCCTTTTAAAACACATGGTGTATTAAAATCTCTCTCACTCTCTTATACTTCAATATGATATCTAGATCTTGTTGAGGTTCAATTGTTCATCGTGATTTACCCGGTTGACCCACTGTCTTCCGTTGAAAAATTGTTTTGGGTGATTCATTTTGGTCACTATTATACCGCCATTTTTTCGGCCACAATCGGCACTGCCGCCACTAGTGTCGTCACTCTTGACGCCCTTTCGACGAGATATCTATACTGCCGGAATCTCCTCATCCAGACCGACGAGTTCTAAAAATCTCATTGTCGCTCGCCTTCCCACGCGTCCTCACGTACCACTTCTCCTTCCATGCGTAGGCCTCACGCGTCACAACTCCAACAACGCGTGACAACGCATCCGACAACCCCGGTTTTCATCTTTGTCGTTGTTGTCCTGCCCTCTTTCCAGATATATACTCAGTTTTCCGTTTCAATCCACCAACTCTAATGGGAGACACCAATTCCACCACATTTACTAAGATTCCACTTATCCAGTGAGAGAGACTAATTGGTATATTCACTAAATCATTTGTGCTTGCCTCCCACTACCATGATTGTTATGGAAGAAATGGAGGACGTGGTGGTCAACACCATTGTATTCATTGTAACTACTATAATTGTTACAACCATATTGAATCTGAGTGTCATACAAAGGCAGGAGAACAACAATGACAACCTAGGGTTGATGTTGCTGCTCAACCAACCATCATAAAAGAAGTTACTATTTCAACTGATGATTATAATGAGTTTGTTTAGTTAAAAGAAGCTCATCAACCCTGATCTTCTGCCACCGTTGCTCAATTTGGTAATCCTGGAGCCTTTGCCTCTACATCCTCCTCCCTTGGTCATTGGATCCTTGACTCTGGTGCCTATGATCATATGAGTGGTAATAAATTTATTTTATCTCACCTATCTTATTCTGATTCTTTGCCTTCTGTCACTGTGGAAGATGACTCTAAAATCAAAGTTTAAGGCATTGGTGAGGCACACCCACTTATAAACTTGTCTTTAGAATTTTTGCTTTATATTCCTAGTTGTCCTTTAATCTAATATATGTTAACAATCTCACTCGTACGCTTGATTGTTTAATTTTGTTTATTGATAAAACCTTTTATGTCCATGATCGACGTATAAGACATACGATTGGAACCGGGAGTGAGTCCGGAGGATTATATCATTTATCACCACCCGTGGCATGTTCTTTTATTGCTTATCAAAGCCTTACACATCAACTTTTAGGTCACCCTAGCCTTAATAAAATGTGTCTTTTAGTTCCTAGTTTTTCTAAGCTTTCGTCATTTGAGTGTCAGTCATGTCGACTAGGCAAACATACCCGTCACGCCTATTATCAACGAGTAAATAAAAGTATTATGTCACCTTTTGCTTTAGTTCATTATGATATTTAGGGTCCTAGTTGTGTCAAGTCAACTTTAGGATATTATTAATTTGTATGATTTTTGACTATGTACTTGGTTATTTTAGATGGAAAATCATTCAAATGTCTTCCATATATTCCAAGAATTTTATGGCGAAATTAAAACTCAGTTTGACACTTCCATTAAAATTTTATGCACTGATAATGCTCTTGATATGTCATCCCAATTTAATATTTTTTAACATCACAGGGGATTATTCATCAATCATCACGTGCTCACACACCACAATAAAATGGTGTCGTTGAACAGAAGCATGCTCAATTAGTTGAAACATGACAAACTCTTTTACTTCACCACAATGCCCCTTCTCGTTTTTGGGGTGATGCTCTTCTCACAGCTTGTCACCTTATCAACTGAATTTCAAGATCAAATACCATACTCTATCTTGAACCCGTAATATGATCTCTACCTCATTCCTCTTTGCATCTTTAGTTGCACATGCTTTGTGTTGATTCTAAGTGTTGGCAGCAATTTTGGTAAAACAAAGAGTGTTCACAAGATGTTATGTGTGATGTCTTAACATGAGATATCCTATGTACCTGCTGGAGTTCAAGAACATGTTCATGCAGTATTGTTTCAGAATGCCACATACAATGACAAGGCTTCTGATATTGGATGTACCTGCTGGAGCTTAACTGAAAGACATGTTCATGCAGGATTGTTTCAGATGACATACACAAGGTCATGGCATATGATATGGCTGTACCTGCTGGAAGTTATAAAAGGAATTATTGGATTATGCAAGATTTTTCCAGGATGTCAGACCCGATGTCATGACATCCTGTACACAGAACATTCAGTATGAATGTCTGGTGTTTTGTGATTGCACAATTAATGGCAATCTTTGTATGATTGAAGATATGATTAGCTGGCGTATTCAATCATGGATTACAACCAGATTTACTTATTTTCCAAGGAGATCTAACCAGCTGTTATAAAAAGATTTGATTGGAAAATAGATTTAGGGTTTTCAAGATGTCCAAGCCTAGCTGAATGCTTCTATAAAAAGGGACTTAGAAAACCTGTTTGTACACACAACCAAGACTGATCGAAATACAGAGAGAGAGCTAGGGTTTGTGTCTGTTTAGTCGTAAGACTTGTAGGTCATTCATGTCATCCATTGATGATTGAATTGGACTGATTTGTAGTTGTAATTTGTCACTCTAAAGTTGTTAAGCAAGAGTGTGTGTCTTCTTGATCAAAGATGTGAAGCAAGATCAAGAGGGTGTCTTCTTGATTGAAATTGTGAAGTAAAATCAAGAGTGTGTAATTGAAAAGTATTTTCTTTTCTCAAGGGATTGTTGTTTAAAATCACTGGTGTGTGATTGTAGGGAAGTGAGTGGATTCTCTTATCTAAGAGTGCTTAGGTAGAAATTGCACGGGTAGAGATTAGGTGAGAAAGACTGTAACTTGTTGAAGTGTACGGAGAGTCTTTGAACTAATTCTATTTTAGTGAATTTCCTTCCTGGCTTGGTAGCCCCCAGACGTAGGTGAGTTGCACCGAACTGCGTTAACAATTGCTTGTGTTATTTGCTTTACCATTCTGTATTTTTTATCCATTGTGTGTTAACAAATATTAGTGTCGTGACATTACCTTCGACATCTCATATCTGATAACAGAATTTCAATTGGTATCAGAGCAGGCATCCTGCTCTGGTTCTGGGTGAGATCTAGGGGCAATACTTTCTGGTACAATGGAGAGAGATGGAGGATATGTTCATAGCCACCAATTTTGGATGGTTCTAACTATGACTATTGGAAACCTCGAATGGTAGCGTTTCTGAAATCCCTTGATAACAAGGCTTGGAAAGATGTGTTAACAGGTTGGGTGCATCCTGTCATTACTAAAGAAGGAGAAGCCACTACTGAGAAGAAACCTGGAGAACAATGGTCAAAGGAAGAGGATTATCTTGCTCTTGGAAACTCTAAAACATTGAATTCTATATTCAATGGGGTAGACAAGAATATTTTCAGGCTGGTAAACAACTGTGAAGTGGCCAAAGATGCTTGGGACATTCTCAAGACCACTCATGAAGGCACCTCTAGGGTAAAGATGTATAGACTTCAGCTGCTCACCTCCAAGTTTGAAAACTTAAGAATGAAAGAAGATGAAAATATTCATGAATTCTACATGAGTATCCTTGAAATTGCCAATGCCTCTGGAGCCTTGGGTGAGAAGATGTCAGATGAAAAGTTAGTAAGAAAAATACTCAGATCACTCCCCAAGAGATTTGCTATGAAAGTAACAGCCATAGAAGAATCTCAAGACATCTCAAATATGAGAGTTGATGATCTAATTGGATCCCTCCAAACATTTGAGATGGGAATATGTGATGGAGCTGAAAAGAAAGCCAAGAGCATAGCATTTATGTCAAACACTGAAGAGGAAGATGAGGAAGGTGGTCAAGATATTGATGAAGACCTGGCAAATGAGATAGCAATGTTGGGAAGACAGTTCAACAGACTGATAAAAAGGGTAGATGTGAGAGCAAAGGGAAATGTCAAGAACATCACATCTGACATCAATAAATCCAACAACTTTGGTAAGAAACCAAAGTCTGAAGAAAAACCCAAAGAAGTTCAGTGCTATGAGTGTAATGGGTATGGTCATATTAAAATTGAATATGGGACCTACCTCAAGAAACAAAAGAGGATTCTTGTGGCCTCTTGGTCTGATGGAAGTGAAATTGAAGAAGCTACAAACCATGTGACTGCACTGACAGGAAGATGGGGGTCTGAGGAAGATTCAATTGATGATGAAAGAATCCTTAAAGAATTGTGCCACAGAAGTGCAGGAGTGTGCAGACAAGTTGAAAGCCAGAAGAAAGTGATAGCTCAGCTGGAAAATGAAAAGGAAGAGCTTGTGGAAACCATCTCAAAATTGAAGGTGGAAGTTGTATTCTTGAATTCCAAACTAGATGAGATGACCAAGTATGTAAGAATGCTTAACAATGGATCTGCCATCTTAGACAAGATTCTCCAGACTGGCCAAATAACAGGAAACAAATCTGGTATTGGATTCAAGGCTGAGTGCAGTTACACTGGTTGCAAACCAAAATCCAAACCTAAGTGCAGCCATGTTAAAAGCAAACCTGAGATGTCACATCAGATGTCACAACAGCAAAAAGGGAAGCATCAAAGATGGAAATGCCAATACTGTGGAAAATTTGGCCACCTAAAGCCCTTCTGCTATAAGCTATGTGGCTATCCTGGCCCTGTTCAGTCTCAATACCAATCAAGGTCCAAGCATCACAAGACTGTCAACAAAAAGCAATGGGCTCCTAAGACAAAGGTCACAAGTCTAATAGCACATATTTCCCTCAGAGTTTCAGCCAAAGAAGATTGGTATTTTGACAGTGGTTGCTCCAGACATATGACCGGGAACAAAAATCTGCTAACTGAACTTCATCCTCATGCCATGAGTTATGTTACCTTTGGTGATGGTGCAAAGGGGGAAATCAAGGGAATGGATAGGCTGGATTGCCCTGGAGTTCCTGACCTTGATGATGTCCTACTTGTTAAGGGATTAACTGCTAATCTTATAAGCATCAGTCAACTGTGTGATCAAGGTTTGAATGTAAACTTCACCAAAACTGAATGTCTGATTACTAACAAAGAAAATAAAGTAATCATGAAGGGAGTTAGGTCCAAAGACAACTGCTACATGTGGAGCTCTCAATAAACTGGATACTCCTCAATGTGTACCATAGCCAAAGAAGAAGAAGTGAAGATATGGCATCAAAGATTGGGCCATCTGCACCTTAAAGGTATGGAAAGGATCATATCAGTTGAAGTTGTTAGAGGAATTCCCAACTTAAAGATTGATGAGGGAAAAATCTGTGGAGAATGTCAGATTGGAAAACAAACAAGGATGTCACACCAGAGGCTTAGACATGACACAACTACCAAAGTCCTGGAACTACTTCATATGGACTTGATGGGACCCATGCAAGTAGAAAGCCTTGGTGGGAAGAAATATGCATATGTGGTGATGGATGATTTCTCCAGATACACCTGGATCAATTTTATAAGAGAAAAATATGATGTATTTGAAGTCTTTAAGGAGCTTTGTTTGAAACTTCAAAGGGAAAAAGAAAGTCCTGTTGTCAGAATTAGAAGTGATCATAGGAAGGAGTTTGAGAACAGCAAATTTGCTGATTTCTGCTCTTCAGAAGGAATTCATCATGAGTTCTCATCTCCCATCACTCCCTAGCAAAATGGTGTGGTGGAAAGAAAAAATAGGACTCTTCAAGAATCAGCCAGAGCTATGATTCATGCTAAGAAATTGCCCTATCATTTTTGGGCTGAAGCCATGAACACAGCCTGCTATGTTCACAACAGAGTGACATTAAAGAAAGGAACTCCCACAACCCTTTATGAAGTCTAGAAAGGAAGAAAACCCATAGTCAAATATTTCCATGTATTTGGTAGCAAATGCTATATCCTGGCTGATCGTGAGCAAAGAAGGAAGATGGATCCCAAAAGTGATGAAGGAATATTTTTGGGCTATTCAACAAACAGTAGAGCTTACAGGGTCTTTAATTCTAGAACTAATGTATTGATGGAATCCATTAATGTTGTGGTTGATGACCAACAGACGGATGTCACAGACGATGTTGAGACATCTCTGAATGATTCTTCAGTTGACCTCTCAGACAAAAATAAGGAAGAAGAACCTCCTCAAGCTAAACCTAAAGATGACAAAATCAACAAGGGACCCTCTATCAGAATTCATAAGGATCATCCCAAAGATCTTATCATAGAAGATCCAGATAAAGGAGTCACTACTAGATCAAGGGAAGTGATCTCACATGGCTGCTTTGTGTCAAAGATTGAACCCAGAAATATCAAGGAAGCCTTGACTAATGAGTTTTGGATCAATGCAATGCAAGAGGAGTTAGGCCAATTCAAGAGGAATGAAGTATGGGAATTGGTTCCTAGACCTGAAAGAGTAAATGTCATAGGAACAAAGTGGGTATATAAGAATAAATCTGATGAACAAGGGGTTGTTACTAAAAACAAAGCTAGATTAGTAGCTCAAAGATATACTCAAGTTGAAGGAGTAGACTTTGATGAAACATTTGGTCCTGTAGCTCGCCTTGAGTCCATTAGACTATTGCTTGGAGTGGCATGCATTCTGAAATTCAAGCTATTTCAAATGGATGTAAAAAGTGCCTTCCTGAATGGCTACTTAAATGAAGAAGTATATGTTGAACAGCCTAAAGGATTCACAGATCCAAATCTTCCACAACATGTGTACAGATTAAAGAAAGCCCTCTATGGGTTGAAGCAAGCTCCCAGGGCTTGGTATAAGAGACTCACAATGTTCCGCACTGACAATGGATACAAGAAAGAAGGGATTGACAAAACTTTGTTTGTGAAGAATGAAGGAGGAAAGCTCATGGTGGCACAAATATATGTAGATGACATTGTTTTTGGTGGGATGTCAGAACAGATGGTTGAACATTTTGTTAGACAAATGCAATCTGAGTTTGAGATGAGCCTTGTTGGAGAACTGACCTACTTTCTTGGGCTACAAGTCAAACAGATGGAAGACTCTATCTTTCTATCTCAAAGCAAGTATGCCAAGAACATTGTGAAGAAGTTTGGAATGGAAAATGCAAGCCATAAAAGGACACCTGCTCCCACTCATGTGAAAATCTCCAAAGACGAAAATGGTGTCAGTGTAGATCAGAGTCTATACAGAAGCATGATAGGAAGTCTGTTATATCTCAAAGCAAGCAGACCTGACATTGCATTTGCTGTAGGTGTTTGTGCTAGGTATCAAGCTGAACCAAAAGTCAGTCACATAAACCAAGTGAAGAGAATACTGAAATATGTCAATGGCACCAGTGACTATGGGATGTTGTATACTCATGGATCTGGATCCATGTTGACTGGTTACTGTGATGTTGACTGGGCTGGAAGTGCTGATGATAGGAAAAACACATCTGGGGGATGCTTCTTTTTGGGGAACAATCTGATTTCATGGTTTAGCAAGAAACAAAACTGTGTATCTCTATCCACTGCTGAAGCTGAATACATAGCAGCTGGGAGTAGTTGTTCTCAACTGGTCTGGATGAAGCAGATGTTGTCTGAATACACTGTCACACAAGAAGTCATGACATTATACTGTGATAACCTGAGTGCCATAAATATTTCCAAAAATCCTATTCAACATAGCAGGACAAAGCACATTGACATTCGTCATCACTTCATCAGAGAACTTGTAGAAGAGAAGATCATAACTCTGGAGCATGTTACTACTGAAAAGCAACTAGCAGACATTTTCACTAAAGCTTTGGATGCCAATCAATTTGAATGTTTAAGGGGGAAGTTGGGGATCTGTGTTCATGAGAACCTATAGCAAGTCAAAGAGTTTTTGGTTATCCCAGAGGATATTTCTGACTGGGTAGACTGTGCTGTGGCAAGGACTAGGCTGTGTGGCTGGAAGCTAATCTGATGCTGATGTTTGAAAGATTGAAGTTTTATTGATTTTGAAAAAGGTCACCTTTGGTCAATTTTGACTAAAAAGGGGGAGAAGTGCTGATATGGAAGTTGATATGGAAGCTGTTGTGGAAGTTGTGAGATGAAGTGCACATGTGTTAAAACAGAATGTTATTCTGTTTACAGATGTCAAAGAGGATGTCTGATATGGTGCACAGGTAGTGTTGTTGAAGCAGATGTCAGAATGACATTCTGGCTGGTACAGGTGCTGGAGTTACAGTAGTTGTTATGTTCATGGAGGCTGTTTGATGTGTGCACAGATTTAGGGGGAGAAGGAGTACCCTTGTGCATTTGTGTGTCTTACTAGTTGCATCCGTAACTAGTAATTCTGTTTCTGTTGCACAGATTTAGGGGGAGGAGAAGTACCCTTGTGCATGTGTGTATTACTAGTAGCCATAGCTAGTAATTATTTTGCTTCTGTTGCTGATTAAACTACTGTTATGTTGTTTAACTGTTGATAGTTTACCTTGTGAACAAAAAGGACAGATATATGTTTTAGCCAAAATTTGCCAAAGGGGGAGTTTGTTGATTCTAAGTGTTGGCAGCAATTTTGGTAAAACAAATAGTGTTCACAAGATGTTATGTGTGATGTCTTAACATGAGATATCCTATGTACCTGCTGGAGTTCAAGAACATGTTCATGCAGGATTGTTTCAGAATGCCACATACAATGACAAGGCTTCTGATATTGGATGTACCTGCTGGAGCTTAAATGAAAGACATGTTCATGCAGGATTGTTTCAGATGACATACACAAGGTCATGGCATCTGATATGGTTATACCTGCTGGAAGTTATAAAAGGAATTATTGGATTATGCAGGATTTTTCCAGGATGTCAGACCCGATGTCATGACATCCTGTACACAGAACATTCAGTATGAATGTCTGGTGTTTTGTGATTGCACAATTAATGGCAATCTTTGTATGATTGAAGATATGATTAGCTGGCGCATTCAATCATGGATTACAACCAGATTTACTTATTTTCCAAGGAGATCTAACCAGCTGTTATAAAAAGATTTGATTGGAAAATAGATTTAGGGTTTTCAAGATGTCCAAGCCCAGCTGAATGCTTCTATAAAAAGGGACTTAGAAAACCTGTTTGTACACACAACCAAGACTGAGCGGAATACAGAGAGAGAGCTAGGGTTTGTGTCTGTTTAGTCGTAAGACTTGTAGGTCATTCAAGTCATCCATTGATGATTGAATTGGACTGATTTGTGGTTGTAATTTGTCACTCTAAAGCTGTTAAGCAAGAGTGTGTGTCTTCTTGATCAAATCTGTGAAGCAAGATCAAGAGTGTGTCTTCTTGATTGAAACTGTGAAGTAAAATCAAGAGTGTGTAATTGAAAAGTATTTTCTTTTCTCAAGGGATTGTTGTTTAAAATCACTGGTGTGTGATTGTAGGGAAGTGAGTGGGTTCTCATATATAAGAGTGCTTAGGTAGAAATTGCACGGGTAGAGATTAGGTGAGAAAGACTGTAACTTGTTGAAGTGTACGGAGAGTCTTTGAACTAATTCTATTTTAGTGAATTTCCTTCCTGGCTTGGTAGCCCCCAGACGTAGGTGAGTTGCACCGAACTGGGTTAACAATTGCTTGTGTTATTTGCTTTACCATTCTGTATTTTTTATCCATTGTGTGTTAACAGATATTAGTGTCGTGACATTACCTTCAACATCTCATATCTGATACCAGAATTTCACTTTGTTCATGACCTTGGTTCTGGTAAATACAAACTTTCTGCCAAAGCTCTGAAATGTATCTTTCCATGCTACTCACGTATACAAAAAGGATATTGGTGTTTTTGTGCCCAACATCAATGATATATTGTTTCCTCCGATGTCACATTCTTTGAAACCTCGTCATTTTTCTTCGTCTCTGTGTTACCTGATGAAAATGGTATTTTAGATGCTCGAGATATTCCTTCCATCATTTAGTTACCTATTACACCTCCATTACAGGTCTACCAGCAACTGACACCCCTTCCATCAAAGGTTACATATGATATTGATCCACCATCACCATCTCCTATTCCAACTGCTTCTTCAGTTATGTCACTTGCACTTGACCTTCCAATAGTATTAAGAAAAGGTATTCGATTTCATCATCTTAATCCTAAATATGCTTGTGTTTTAAGTTATGAATGTCTCTCTACTTCCTATGTCTCTTTTGTGTCTGCTTTGGATTTTATGTTTATTCCTAAGTCTACAGGTGAAGTTATGACTAATCCCAATTTGTGTCAAGCGATGGTGGAAGAAATGGCTGCATTACGTTCAAATAACACTTGGGACATTGTTAATTTATCTCCAGACAAAACTACAGTTGGATGCCAATGGGTTTATATAGTGAAGGTTGGACTAGATGGTCAAATCGATCGTTTGAAAGCCCATTTGGTAGCCAAAGGATATACACATATATTTGGTCTTGATTACGGTGACACTTTTTCTTCGGTGGCCAAGATTAGTTTAACCTGTCTCTTTCTTGCAATGGCTAATATTCATCACTGGTCGCTTCATAAGTTGGACATTAAAAATGTCTTTTTACAAGTAGAAATGGACGAGGAGGTTTATATGGATCAACCTCCAGGTTTTACTGTTCCTGGAAATTCTAAACTTGTTTCTCGGCTTCTTCGTTATCTTTATGGGCTAAAACAATCCCCACTTGCTTGGTTTGATCGCTTAACTTAGCCTTAATATAGTTCGATATGACTAGATGTAGAGTAGATCACTCTATTTTCTTCCTTCATTCCCCTACCAGTCAGTGCATCTTTATATTGGTGTAAGCCCTAGAGGCTAATACTTTTGGTACTTGTATCGATTATTATAATAAAAGGCTTTTTCTTTATTATGTTTGTTTAATAAAGTCCCTAGAATAGCTAGTCCGTTTAATGTATCAAGTGTGACTTAATCATGAGCTCCCATTAAACATAAGGACAATATTCTTAAAGTATCCGTAGTCGAGCTTTATTGTGAAGTGGGGTAACATTAAAGCATTAAGATTATTATGTATATAGACTGACAATCACATCTCTTGGATCATGGATAAGGAGTTATCAAGTCTTAAACATAAGTATGAATATTGAGAGTAATATTTATACTGGATTGACCCGCTATGAGAATACTATATAGAATGTTATGCTAAGTGTCATAAGTTATTCTCATGGTGATAATGGTGTGTACCACCCTTTGACCTGAAACCACTATGTACCCTAGATGTAGAGTCGAGTGTCTAATTACTGATCAAACATTATCCGTAACTGGATGACCATAAAGACAATTGATGGGTACTCCACGAAGCATGCTGAGGGACATGAGTGACCTAGATGGAATTTTCCCATCCCGCATGACAGGATAAATGTCTACGGGCCCAATATTGAACTAGACAAGGATGACACGGTGTATGCCTTGTGTTCAATATAGACATAAGGGAAAAAGGGTAATTATACACATAAGTATTATCACAAAAGGATTTGTCATATCACATGATATTTTTGTGTCTTGGGTAGCAGTGATGTGTTGCTAGACACCGCTCACTGTTTATTATGTTAAATACGTGATTTAATATAATTGCTAATGTCACAAAAACCTACAGGGTCACACACAAAAGGACGGATTGATGAGATATAGAGTAACTAAGGAACACCGTAAGGTACGGTGTACTTAAGTGAATTGTAGAACATCATAAGGTACAATGTACTTAAGTAGAATACAAAATATGGTAAGGTACCACACGCTTAAGTGATTTTGGCATATCATAAGATATGAGCCACATACACTTAAGTGGGTTTTTTAGTTTATAGCCCACACAAGTGGTTCTATAAATAGAACCCTTGTGCATAAGCATTTGTGCAGTTGCAATTTGATTTCTCTCTCTCTCTCTCTCTCTCTCTCTCTCTCTCTCTCTCTCTCTCTCTCTCACACACACACACACACACACACCACACACACACACACACACACACATACACACACACACACACGCACACACACAAAGCCTTCATTCGTAGCAGCTAGCACTAAGATTGAAGGAATCCGTTCGTGTGGACTGATTAGAGGCATTGCCACCATTCAACATTCGTGATCGCTCCGTAGATCTGCATCAAAGGTTTCAATCTCCACAAGAGGTAACGATTCTATCACTGATCATGCCCATTAGTAAGGATCACTAAAGGAGACATTTTTTTAATTTCGCTGCATTTTGGATCGCTATTCTCCTTCAGTGGTATCAGAGCCACTTACGAAACCATGCATCTGATAGCTGTTTATTTTTTGTATTTTCTGTATTAATACGATTAAAATATAGAATGAATCAAAGAATAAACGAGTAATTAAATTTGGCATCATGTGTGTACGATTTGGATGATTGATGTTGACTATGCTTCGGAATCCGACGTTAGTACGGTGAAGCAGCGATACATCGATCATCCATAGGTTACGCAATTGAGATCGATCAAGTTATATATATGATATAAGTAATCCTTATGCAAAATACGGTATATATGATATATTGTTTCTGTTTCGTTCATTCAAACACTTAATGGTTGTTTTCCTTTGAGCGATCAATGGTCATTTGCTTCTTGATCCGACATTAGTATGGTGAAGCAATGACGTGTTGATCAATCATACTGAATTAACAACTGAGGTGTGTTTGACGGTCTGAAATTTGTGCATTAGGGTTCATGACGGCACAAGGGTTGTGCTGTCAAAGAATTATGCGATTAGGGTTGTGACTGTGCAAGAGTTGTGCTTTAAAGTATCAAGTGTTGATGCAAAAAACAACGTCGATTTCAAATGAATTGTTCATTAAAATTTTGCGTCGAAGCGCTTCCCCTGCAACCCTGCAGGGGGCGTTGTCCCCTTGACCCCCGTCTGCTGAACGGTCAGCGGAGCCACCGTCCGCTGACCGGGCAGCGGAACCCCGACTAACTCTGCGCAGTGTGATCGGTCGCCGAAATTTAATTTGGTTTTAATTAATTAACAAAATTTAAATTAATAATAATGATGTGTTGATTATTATTGTCTTGTGGTGATCAGTTATGACCTTAGTTTTCCTTTATTTTATTTTGGGATTTTAAAATACGACTTGCGTGTCGTGCCTCTCTTTTAATCTCTTAATGTAACTTCTTTTCTCATCTCACTCCCTCGTATGTAAAACGAGTTTCTTTTATGTAATGCAATCTTATGAAGAAAGAGAAGAATACAATACTGTTAGGGACCAATTGGTACTACTTTTTATATCATTTTATTGGTCCCTTTTACCAAGTTTTGATGTAATTACACACTTTTATTCTCACTATTTTGTATAAATGCAATTAGGTTTAATTTATTTTGTTTTGAATAGTTATTTCACATTTTTGTTAGTTTTGTAGAATTTTTGGATGAGAAAGCTTTGGATTGCAGCATCATAATATGGAAGATTTTGGATGAAGCTTGCAAAGCAAGGAAACTGAGGCAGCTTCAGTTCGCCCCGCGAACAAAGTTCGCCCCGCGAACTGAATGAGACAGCATCAGTTCGCCCCGCGAACCCTGCGAATCCAGCAAACTGATTTTTGGGTCAAAAGTGTTGTTTTGAAGGCCAGCTGGTTTTGCCATTTTGGTGTCTGTCTTGGGATAGCTTTTCTACTTTGGATGGAAATGATCAATTAAGGAAATGTTAACTCTTTTAGGAGAGAAAAAACACATTTATACACTATTATCATTCACACATTGATATGGAGAGCTTTTTGTAAGAGAGAAAAACAGAGTTTTTCTTCTTTAACTTTCTGCTTTGAACAATGATGAGGAGGAGCTAAACTCCCCTTTTGTCAAGATTGGAGGTAGTAGCTATTCTCATATATTTATGTATTCCATTTGATTTATATATATGATAAAGATTGTTGATGTATTGAATACTGTTTTTGCCCTAAGTTGAAAACCAGATTTGAGTAGTTGTCGAGAGAGATTATTTGAGTCTTGACATAAAACAGATTTTCAAGTAGTGAATAAGTTGTAGAGATAGATTTATTCATTACTCTTCTTTGGTATTAAGCATTAAAGATTGCTATATTGATAGTTAGGTGGAGAGATCGTCTAAGGATCAATATAGTGATTATCACAATATCATTTAGACATAAATGACTTTGAGAGGATACTTGAACATCATCAATAATCTTGAATCTATTTATTTATCATAAGGAATCATAAGCATTTGAAATAGTGAACTCCAATCTTGCCAAGCTTTTATATTTGATTAAAACCATTTTTACTATTTTAGTGACATTTACTCACAAGATAAATTTCCAACCAAAACAACTTTGTTACTTTCTAAACTTATAACAAATCGGATTATAGAACGGCGGTAATATCAACCAATCTCTGTGGATACGATATAAAAATATTTGCCGAAGATATACTTTTCAACAAATTGGCGCCGTTGTCGGGGATTGGTGTCGATATTACAAGCATTGCAATAATTCATTGTTTTAAGTTTTGTTACTTTTATTGTTATCCCTCTTTTGTTTCACTTGGTTTGTTAGTTTTGTAGATTGCAGTGCATGCGAGGAAAAGCAACCGAGGAGCAACTTCAATTCGATCCTGAAATTGAAAGAACACTTCGGAAGCTCAATAGCAAAACACGAAGAAGAAGGAAACTAGCCGAAGAGAGGAACCGGAGAGAAGAAGCATCTACTTCCGCACTTGTTCCAATCGAAGAAGTGGTTGTAGAGGCTTGTGATGGAAACATGGCGGATGACAATCGTACCGAAATGTCCGCTAATAGTCCAAGAAGAAATGCTCAATTTGCCTGTGGAGGAAGAAATACGGAGATGAAGACCGGAATCCTCCAACTTCTCTATGCAAATCCATTCACCGGAATGGATCATGAAGATCCGTATACCCATCTCATCAAATTCTATGAGATTGCGGGTTCTACGGGAATAGACGAAGCGGGTGAAGAAACATTATTCAAGAGGATGTTCCCACACTCCTTAGTGGGAAAGGCAAAAGAGTGGTACCTTGATCAAGAATCAAGAGTGATGACGGATTGGAATTTGTTAGAAGAAAAGTTCTTAGAAAGATATTTCCCTCAATCCCGATTCATGGAAGCCAAAACGGCTATTGCAGTATTCACTCAAGGAGGCAACAAGTCTTTAAATGAGGCTTGGGAAAGATTCAAGTCAATGTTGAGAAAATGCAAGGGTCATGGTTTTGATGAGCTCACTCAAATCCATATTTTTCTAAATGGGCTCCAATCAACTCATAGAACACTTTTGGATGCTACCGCGGGTGGCTCTCTTATGTCAAAGAATGCGGAAGAAGCTAAAGTCATTATTGACCGAATGGCACTCAATGATCGTCAAAGTCAACATGACCGTAGTCCTTCACAACGTAAACCGAGAGTTCTTGAGTTAAATACCAATGACGCCATTCTTGCTCAAAATAAGCTACTCTCTCAACAAGTGGAGTTGCTTACTCAACAAATGACCAAGCTTCCACAACAAATGAAGGAAATTCAAGGTTCTCAAGTTCGACATCAAGTAGCATGTTGCGAATTATGTCAAGGAGATCATCCTACTGGTTTCTGCCCTCCACTAGAAGAAGTGAGTTATGTGAACAATCAAAATCAAGGCTATCAAAGGAACAATCAAGGTTATCAACCATCAAGGTTCAACAACCAGAATTTTCAGCAGCAAAGTCCTTATCAACACCCAAATTCTCAAGGACAACAATCGCAAGGAGGAAATTCAACGCTAGAAGACACTCTCCAACAATTCATGCAAACCTCCATGGCAAATCAGAAGAGCACCGAGGCAGCAATCAAGAATTTGGAGAATCAAGTAGGTCAACTTGCAAAACAATTGTCGGAACAAAGTGCAGGATCCTCTTTCTCCGCTAACACTCAAACCAATCCAAAGGAGCACTGCAAAGCAATATTTACTAGAAGTGGTAGAGAGTTGACAGGTGAAAAAAGTGAGGAAATTACAATAGAGAATGCTATGGATGTTGTACTGGAAAAGGAGAAAGTGGACTGCTCAGTTCGCGCCGCGATCTCGCTTCGCGCCGCGAAAACAGCAGAACCAGCAATTGATGGAGGAACAGCAGTGTGAAGCGGAAATGAATAAGGAAATCGAACCAAGAAATAAGAAAAAAGGAGACAAAGGAGTGAAGGTCATTCCAGTTCAAAATTTGTCATATCCGCACGCACCATCAAAGAAGGATAATGCTAAGCATTATGCACGGTTCATGGACATCTTCAAGTAACTTCAAATCAACATTCCATTTGCTGATGCATTAGAACAAATGCCACGGTATGCTAAGTTCATGAAGGACATTCTTACAAAGAAAAGGATACACGTGGAAGACGAAACCATACTGCTTGATGCACGGTGTAGTGCCATCATCCAAAAGACTCTACCAAGGAAGGAGTCTGATCCGGGCCGAGTTGTTCTACCTGTAACCATTGGAAGCACATACATTGGAAATGGTTTAATTGACTTGGGTTCTAGTATAAATTTAATCCCTCTCTCCATTGTTAAAAGATTGGGGAATGTTGAGATTAAATCGACAAGGATAACTCTACAACTAGCCGACAAGTCTACCACTTCACCATACGGAATTGCTCAAGACATGTTAGTGAAGGTGGACAAATTCTTGTTTCCGGTAGATTTTGTGATAGTAGACATGGATGAAGATCGTGAGGTTCCTATAATTCTTGGAAGACCATTCATGAAAACGGCACGAATGATGATTGATATTGATGATGGACTAATGAAAGTGAGGGTACAAGATGAAGAGGTAGCCTTCAATCTTTTTGAAGCCAAAAAGCATTTCAATGGTAAGTGTGACTCCTTCCGAATCGATGCCACCAAACAGGGACTAGTTGATATCGCAGACCAGGTTCATCTTTCTAATCCATCAGAGAAATCTCTTATCGGAGTCTACAAAGTTTTGACCAAAAACGAAGGCTTGGATATGACAAAGGAAGTGGAAGAGCCAAAACTAGAGCCAAATTTGAAGTATTCGTTCCTTGGTGATGCCTGTACTAAACCGGTGGTTGTTAGTAATGCATTGTCCACAAAAGAGGAGAATTAATTGATGCGAGTGCTGAAGAAGAAGGAAGTTGTCAAACTAGTAGAGGCCGAGATGATTTGTTCTATCTCCGATGGTGAATGGGTGAGTGTTGTGCAAGTAGTTCCGAAAACGGGTGGTATCAGATTTTATCGAAGGTTCATCAAGAACCTCTTGAAGACAACAAAGCCCTTGAGGAAGTTGCTCAACAAAGCCGGATCGTGAAGACCGTTGAACCGTCGAGCTCTAAACGACGTTAAACAAAGCGCTTGTTGGGAGGCAACCCAACGTTGTAAGTCTGCATTTTAATTTTTTCTGCTGTGTGAGTTTCTACTGTGTTAAATTTTGAAAAAATTGGGTTCTGTTTTTTACCGTTCGCCCCGCGAACAGTGAATGGCAAAACCAATTTTTTTTTAAATTTCCTTCAGTTCGCCCCGCGAACTGGAAAAAAAAACTTTTGTTTTATGTCATTTTCGTTTCATTCCTATTTTCACGAACTTAGGAGATTCTTTCAACAACCTCGCTACTCCACGTCCAAACCTCCAAATTTCAAAACTTCCCCTCTCCATTCCCTTCCTAAGAGGATTTTGTTGATTATGCTAAGTGGCCTGAGGGCAAGCCAATTTTTTTGGGGGGTGCAGGAGGTGGTGTAACCCATGGCGATGAGTTGAAGGAAGATTGAGGAGTTTGTTGAACTTTAGAGTTTGTCTTGATAATTGCATGAATACTTTTTGAAATTTAAGTGTGTTACAATCAAATTGATTTACCAACATTGTTGTTTAATTGTTCTTACTCTTAAGTCAAGCTTAAAGCAACCGAGAAATGATCGTAAAGAAAGAAGCATAGGACACTTCGAATGGTGATGATAAGAATTAGTGTCGGCATTTCAAGGTACACTTTATCGCTTTCTAGACTTAACATGAGTAGTTTGATGATGTGTGCAAATTCCATGTCATAAATTCATTGAAGTATATGTCATTTTTGAATCAAAATAGGACTTAACCAATTGTGAGGAGGCTTTCCATTGTACACTAAAAAAGCGGGAAACCGGGCATTAATTTAACTCATTCTTATCATGCTAAATCATGCATCAATCTATTTTTGTGTGAAAATTTTGAAAATGATAGAGGCATTGTTTGTGAGAAAAACCACTTGACCAAAAAGTTTGAATCAACTAACCTTGTGAGGAATAATCCTTAGTTAAACCCCTTTGAGCTTATTTTAGGATTCATTTGATTGATCATTGTAAAATCAATTGAAAATTGTGGAATAAATGAATCCTAATTTCTTTCGTATCAGTTGAAACCTCAAACCGAGTTGTTTGCAAAATTTTGCCTTTTGCTTATGTCTAAGTAGGGAGCATTATTGAATAAATTTGGTTTTGGAATCTAAAGTTGGGGAGAGTAAAGTGAAAAGTTGATTAGAAACTTGGAAAAGTGAGTTTTTATGAAAGGGTAAAAATATGAAAAGAAACAAGAAAAAGAAATCACCCTTGAAACCATAGAGCATAGAAAAAGAAAAAAAAAGGATTAGAAAAAGAAAAGCAAAGAAAATGCTCATGGTTGTGTGGATGTGGAAAGAAAAAGAAAAAGAAAAAGATAGGGATCGAAGAAAGGAAAAGTGTGTAGAGTTGAATATTTGGAAATGCTCCCTTAGGATAGACAATTTGGTTGAATTCTCTTAATCATATCCTTTCTTATAACCTAAGCCACATTACAACCTTTGAAAGACCTCTTGATTCTCGTTTTTCACATGATTTGGTACTTGTTGTGATGACCGCATGATTTGAGTTGTTGTTGATTTAATTGCTTGGATGAGTGAAAGTAACCCTTAATATTATTCTTCATTATTATGATGTGTGTGTAAGTTTGATTCAATTTTGACATATATGGCTTTGAATTCCTTGGAATGATTTTTGCACTTTACCATTTCCCTTATTCATGTTTTGTCTAGAATTGAGATAGGTGAATTGAGAAAATGCCAAACGTTTTTGAACCATTTGAATGTCCTTGGTAAATCCTTGTTTCAATTTTTTGTGTCATTGCTTTGGTTGTAAGGATGGAAACTTTTGTTTAGGGACAAACAAAATGCTAAGTTGGGGAGAGTTGTTAGGGACCAATTGGTACTACTTTTTATATCATTTTATTGGTCCCTTTTACCAAGTTTTGATGTAATTACACACTTTTATTCTCACTATTTTGTATAAATGCAATTAGGTTTAATTTATTTTGTTTTGAATAGTTATTTCACATTTTTGTTAGTTTTGTAGAATTTTTGGATGAGAAAGCTTTGGATTGCAGCATCATAATATGGAAGATTTTGGATGAAGCTTGCAAAGCAAGGAAACTGAGGCAGCTTCAGTTCGCTCCGCGAACAAAGTTCGCCCCGCGAACCCTGCGAATCCATCAAACTGATTTTTGGGTCAAAAGTGATGTTTTGAAGGCCAGCTGGTTTTGCCATTTTGGTGTCTGCCTTGGGATAGCTTTTCTACTTTGGATGGAAATGATCAATTAAGGAAATGTTAACTCTTTTAGGAGAGAAAAAACACATTTATACACTATTATCATTCACACATTGATATGGAGAGCTTTTTGTAAGAGAGAAAAACAGAGTTTTTCTTCTTTAACTTTCTGCTTTGAACAATGATGATGAGGAGCTAAACTCCCCTTTTGTCAAGATTGGAGGTAGTAGCTATTCTCATATGTTTATGTATTCCATTTGATTCATATATATGATAAAGATTGTTGATGTATTGAATATAATTTTTGCCCTAAGTTGAAAACCAGATTTGAGTAGTTGTCGAGAGAGATTATTTGAGTCTTGACATAAAATAGATTTTCAAGTAGTGAATAAGTTGTAGAGATAGATTTATTCATTACTCTTCTTTGGTATTAAGCATTAAAGATTGCTATATTGATAGTTAGGTGGAGAGATCGTCTAAGGATCAATATAGTGATTATCACAATATCATTTTGTCGCATCCGCGAAAAACAACCGGCGGGCTAAAACAAAAACAACACAGACAGAGCCGCCACCGTGCGTTATTTATCCCAAAAGAGGGAAAGGAAACGCTCGAAGTAAACCTGGAAAAAGCATGGTCTCGCGACCAAAGAGAATGGGATCGGGAGTCGGTTATGCGAAGGGAAGGTATTAGAACCCCTACGCATCCGTCGTACTCGACAGGATCCACGCTCTAAAAGAAAGAAAAGGTTGCTAAAACAAACAGACATCACACACACACTGAAACAACACAGATGGGAAAAGGGGGAAGAGGGCTCGCTAGGACATAGCATCCTATGCCTACGTATCTCGTCTGGAACGAGAATCAGAGCTGCCGTAGTTCGGCTCACGCACGCCGAAACAAAACACACGCACACAAAGGCAAACATGGAACCCGAACGCCAATCGCTGGACTTACATCAGCTTCCGAACCAAACAAACCCACACTGGAAACCAAATGCCACTTGATGGACTTATACCGGACTCCAAGCACACAACAAGAGGATACGGAATGCCAATGGCTGGGCTTACATCCGTCTCCTAACTCACACAAGAAGAACAACAAACAACAAGCTACTAAGGAGTCGGGAACTCGAGCCTAGCAACTGTCAAACAAACACACACAAAAAGAAAAAGGGCGCCCAGAGAGACCTCGCACGGTCTCCTGCCTACGTACCTCATCTGGTATGAGGATCAGGGCGACGTAGTTCCCCTGAACGGGAAAGAAATTCTAACCTAACCAGATACAAAGGGAAACACACTACTAGGGAGCTGGACTCGAGCCTAGATGTTATCATGCATATCATCCCTAAGTTATGGTTTCTATCCTAACTTGCACAGGCAGCAAGCTAATCCTAAACAGCCAAAACAATCAAAGCAAACAATCACAAATAGCACACACTATATCCAAACAGAGGTGGCTCAAACAAGGGTTAGACTGCCAAAGCAAGTCAACTGTATCAGGGTGATGTTAGCTCTTAACCCTGACATTGAGAGTCAGGGTGAAGCCAGATGAAAGGTGAGTGAGGGGTGTGCCTCACAGCTCTTATCCCTGGCCAGGGAGAGCTTCAGACAAAGGAAGTGTGGGTCCAGAAAGTGGGAACCCTTCTACACTTATGACACTGACTCAACTGTACAACTGTACATGGATCTTGGGTTAGGATCCACAAGGCATCAACATGTAATGTGAGCCAAGGGACGACTCAACAGATTAGCAGGAGGTGGATTACACACCTCTTGTGTCTGCCAATTGCCTTAACAAAGGTCTTTTCCTGCTTGGGGACAAAAATAAACAAGCACAAACATCGCCTCTTAAGGAGGACTTCAGACAGGTGCCTGGCCAAGTAACAGGCCAGGTCTTCCAGACTACATGGAGTTAGTGATTCTACCTCAATTGGTTTACACAACCAAGCAGCATCACAAAGCGAGTTCACAAAGAACTATAGCAACTAAGGTACCTGAAATCAATCTAGCATAGTCAGTACTCAGCTCAAACAGTTAAACAGACAAGTTAAAAGTCACACAGTTAACTGTACACAAGCAATGCATCAAGCAAAGCATAATCCAATGCTCAACACAAATGAATTATAGACCACCTACAAAACAAAATTAATGTTAATCAACATCATTCAAATGAGCAACTTAAGCCAAGTGCATTAATTCCTCCATTCCATTTGCCTTTTGTCCTGAAAACACAACTCAATCATGAGAAGCAAACCCCTAGGACAAAGCCTAGGGTCCAACAGGGATTAAAAATTCAAAACAGAACATGAAAATTATCAAAAATCAAGTTCAATCAATTTAGAATCATGTCCAATTGGTCTCATGCTCATATCATCAACCATTATCATTTCATGAAAGAAATAGTGCAAAGCATGTCACTTAGAAGCTCATTGGACCAAACAGAATGCATCAATCCAAACTCAATCCAAAATAATTCAATAAATCTCCAAAATATTCACAGCTAGACAACATTCACTACATGTCAATCACACCAAATTTCAGATCAATTGGGCAATGGGAAGCAAGTCAATTAAATTCATCAAGTTAAAGCATGCTCATGCAAGTCCAAACAAAGCACAATTTCATGTATCAACTTCAAGCAAGCATAAAACAGTATAGGAACATGATAAATGCACTAAACCAAAACCATGGCAAACCTTAATGTGTCTACAAACACTCCACAGAATTTCAGGTCCATCCAATACATATCCAGAATTTCACAAAACATCTAAAATCATGACTCACAAAAACTCCACATTTGGTCAAACAGAAAGGAAATTCTCAATCAAATTGGAAACACATCCAAAAATTCCAGAAAAATTCACATGTGAACCTAACATCCAGAAGTATCAACATGCAAAATTTCAGCTCATTTCTCTCAATCCAGCAAAACATGGTGTGACACAAATTGTAAAAAAAAAATCATGAAGTCCAGCAAAACATGGTGTGACACAAATTGTCACACCTCTAATGATCATGTCATATCTCTCAATCCAGGAACTCAAAAATTACAAAATATATACCAAAATGTCCATTAAGGTCTCTATAATAAGCATGCAAAATTTCAGCTCCATCCAGTTAAGCATCATCATTTCATGATCAAAATACCAAGCAAGGTGCAAGCAAACACATGTTCATGCAAACCCTAGGCCATTCCAAAAATTACACATGCACAATTTTATTAAAAATAACCAAAAAATAGTAGAGACTACAAGGATCATTCCACAAAAAATCTCACATTATTTGGACAAAAATTGGATGAGATATGGATTTTCTAATGTTGAGAAAAATTAAAAAACGATGAACAAGGCAAGGTGAAACAAGTAAGCATGTGGAAATAAATATCAAAGGCCAAAGTGGAAACTGCACTCCAGCGGAATCGAAGGGAGGTCCTATTTAAACAGCCTGGCATGCAAAAACAACCAACAGCATGAACAGTACCGAAAATTTGGATCTAGCATGGAAATCTGGAAATATTTTCAAGTGTTCTTCATCATGTTCATACATTCATATGTTCAAGAACAAATCTCCACCAAATTGGACAAACTTTATATCAATGGAAAGGTCTCACAACGTACATCATGAATCTATAATTATTTTAGCCTAATTCCTTATGATTAAAGAGAATCGATGACAAACATGTTCATGTATGAAACTTCAAATCCACATATCTCTCTCATTTCTCAACCAAATTTAGTGAAACGAATTGCAGAATTTTCTACTAAGAAAGATCTATCCAAATCATCAATCAATTTCAAGAATCGTTGAATTCGAAAACTGACCTTAATTTGAGCACAATGATGAATTCGCGTGTATTAGGCTTCGAAATGTGAAAACAGAACTTCTATGATGCTTGTGGAAGTGAATGGAACAAAGATTGGATGTTGATTGTACACGAACTTGATGAAATCTCAAATTTCCATGGATGAACCTCACTTTAACAGTCCAAAATCCAGCTTGAATTCCAATGGTTCTTGCTCCAATTAGCTTCAATAATGATTGTAGATGATGAAACAATGAAGATCTAAGCAAGGTCTTTGAAGAAAATTGCAAAAAAGTGAAGATGAAAAGTTGAGAGAATTGTGCAATTTTGGATCTAGATCTGAAATTCTGTTATGATTATGGTGAAAACAGTTACAATTATCCTTTTATATGTGATGTTAATGATGTTTCTAATCAAGATTAGTGCTAATGAAGTGGATTAGTAAAAATGCATTTTTATGCTAAATGGACAATTAGTAATTCACCCACACATGTGCAATGCAATGTAACAGTGGAATTTTCTGGTTTGAGCAAGTTACAAATAGCATATGTGAGCTAGTGCAAAAGGAATGGAGTGAAAATAATGAATATTTCTCAAAATGCACTTTTTCCCTCCACTTTTTAAAATTGGTCCACTTGAAAAATGGACTTTTTATGTGATGAGTTTTGATGAAATGTGATGATGGATTATGATAGTACATGTTAAATGGAGTTTGCTCAAAGAAACCTCACTCAATTTGGCCTTGTGAATCAAAAGTTATGCCACTTTGAAATTCAACTTTTTTGGACAATGATCAATCCATAACTTGCCAACCACAAATGAGAAATTCATGTTCTTGGACTTTTTGGAAAGGTGAGAGCAAGATCTACAACTTTCATGTTGAACAAAATTTCATTTGAAACATTTTTGAACACGTAATTTTGAGGAGAAAAACTTTCCATTTTTGGCAATTTTCAATTACAAGTCATTTTCTATTTTTGGAAAGTTTCCATCTGACTTTATTTTCTTCATTCTTGATGTTTGAAATGTCAAATGAAACTTGTTTGGACATGAATGAAGTGTCTCTAACTCTCTCCCTCCTCCAAATCCATGAATTCAGGCATAGTTGCCCACAGTTGACTTTTTTGACTGATAGATGAATTTCAGCTTGACTGATCAAATTGAGCCTCAAACTCCTGATGAAATGGCTCAATGATGAAACCCTAGCTTCCATAAGCTCAATATAACCATATGATGATCCCCATATCCACTGAAAACCCCATCTCCTTGCCAAACCCTGATTGGCCTAATGCAGATGATTAGGGTTGACCAGAGGTCAAAACCCTAATCTCAAGGTATCTGATCAAGCAATGAATCCCTTGGTGATGACCAGACCATGATGATGATGATGTGCCATTGCAACCAAGATCAAGCTCAACCCCCTTGAGGAACCATGAAACCCTAATTTGAATCACCAACCCTCAGATGGTTAATGATCAATTCAATTAAACCTTCAGCTTGCATCTCAACCTCTTTATCTTCTGACCAAGACCCAGGAGGATGACTTGCTCAATGTAGCCACATGATATGCAAAGATGCAATGCCTAATGACCTACAAATGAAAATGTAATATGCTCAAGCTAGTCCCAAGAGAGGAGGGCAAATTTTGAGGTGTTACACATTTAGACATAAATGACTTTGAGAGGATACTTGAACATCATCAATAATCTTGAATCTATTTATTTATCATAAGGAATCATAAGCATTTGAAATAGTGAACTTCAATCTTGCCAAGCTTTTATATTTGATTAAAACCATTTTTACTGTTTTAGTGACATTTACTCACAAGATAAATTTCCAACCAAAACAACTTTGTTACTTTCTAAACTTATAACAAATCGGATTATAGAACGGCGGTAATATCAACCAATCTCTGTGGATACGATATAAAAATATTTGCCGAAGATATACTTTTCAACAAATACCAAAGGAGGACAACCTTGAAGATCTTGCTTGGAGAAGCTTAGGTTGTTATTAGGTTAGCTTAGGTTCTCTCATTGGCTTGGGAGAACAATTGCGCTAGGGGCCATAACTATTTCATTATGTATGTTGATGCATGTGAATGTATGTTGATGCATGTGAGAGACGATTTATATGATAAATAAGCCGGTGAGATCAGAATAATTGCAAATTCCCTCAAATTAAATATTAAGTTTATGCTTTCCAAGTTTTAGCACTCATCAAGACTAGTATCGGATAATGTAGGTTTTGCCTACGCGAGGTGCATATTCTATATTAGTAAGGTGCGATGGGATAATTGTAATATCCAATTGCTAAAACAATGTGTCAAACTTAACTAAACAAATTATAATAAGATTATATATGTTTAGAAGCAAGAGTTGGAAATGATCCATGTGATGGATTGGAATAAGGAGTTATTCACCCAACTAAAATATTCGAGAGTTGTATTAGATACAATTGGAAGGAGTTCCTACCTAAATAACCTAGTTTTCTGTAATCTGCCTACGCGGACTTAAAACAAAGTGAAATGTGGATCTCGACCCACTAGAAAATCTTCCAACGGGATTTTCCGAATCAAATGGTGAGGGTCATTTCTTTTGAGTAAAATAGTGGGAGCATATTTAATTAAAGGCCTAATTAAATATGTTATTGATACTTATATTTTCATTATTTTCATGTAGATTACCATGATAACAAACACCTCTAACAATATATTGCAATCAATCCTTGATAAGGAAAAATTGTCTGGAACAAATTTTCTGGATTGACACCGAAATTTGAGGATTGTCCTCAAACATGATAGAAAGTTGTATGTCTTGGAGAAACTTGTTCCTAAAGAGGAACCTCCTAGTTCTGCACCTAAGGCAGAAAGAGATGCTTATAAGAAGCATGTCGAGGATGCCAATGAAACTACTTGCCTCATGCTAGCTACTATGAACTCAGAGTTGCAAAAGTAACATGAGAACATGGAAACGTTCGATATGATTGAACACCTAAAGATGCTCTATCAAGAGCAAGCAAGGCATGAAAGGTTTGAAGTTTCAAAAGTCCTTTTTCAAGGCAAGTTAGCTGAGGGAGCCCCTGTAGGTCCCCATGTGCTCAAGATGATTGGGTATGTGGAGAACCTTGAGAGGTTGGGTTTTCCCCTCGGAAAGGAACTTGCGACTGATTTGGTCTTGCAATCATTGTCAGATAGATTCAGTCAATTTGTCCTTAATTTCAATATGAATGATATGGGCAAATCTCTTCCTGAACTGCTAGCCATGTTAAGAACTGTTGAGCAGAATCTGAAGTCAAAAGGGAAGTCCGTTCTGATGATCAAAAATGGAAAGAGACAGAACAAAAGACCCACTAAGCAGGGTGATAAAGGGAAAGGAAAGGAAGTTGCCAAACCCAAACCCAAACCCGTTGCTCCTGCTTTGAAGCCTATTGGAGGCATAACAAAGGAAGGCACCTGCTTCTATTATGGTAAGACCGGACACTGGAAGAGAAACTGCCCAAAGTACCTAAAAGATAAGAAGAATGGAGTAGAGACTTCAACTTCAGGTATTTTTGTTATTGAAATTAATTTAACTACTTCTGCATCATGGGTATTAGATACTGGGTGCGGTTCTCACATTTGTACCAATGTGTAGGGGCTAAAAAGGAGTAGAGATTTGGCAAAAGGTGAAGTTGACCTATGAGTTGGCAATGGAGCAAAGGTTGCTGCTTTAGCCGTAGGAACTTATGTATTGACTTTACCTAGTGGTTTAACAATTCAGTTAGAGAACTGTTATTATGTACCTGCAATTAGCAGGAATATTATTTCCATTTCTTATTTAGACAAGTTTGGTTTTTCATTTATAATAAAGAACAATGTTGCTCCATTTATTTGAATGATATATTATATGCTACTGCACAAATGAATAATGGACTATGTGTCCTTGATCTTGAAATGTCTATTTATAACATTAATATTAAAAGGATGAAACCTAATGAGTTAAATCCAACTTACCTTTGGCATTGTCGATTAGGCCACATAAATGAGAAACGCATTTCCAAACTCCATAAAGATGGACTCTTGGACTCTTTTGATTATGAATCATATGAGACATGCATATCTTGTTTAATTGGAAAGATGACAAAGTCTCCATTCACAGGAAAAGGTGAAAGAGCTAATGATCTTTTGGACCTCATTCACACTGATGTATGTGGACCACTGAACATACCAGCCAGAGGAGGTTTTCAGTACTTCATCACATTTACTGATGATGTCAGTAGATATGGTTATGTGTATTTAATGAAACACACATCAGAGTCCTTTAAAAAGTTAAAGGAATTCAAGAATGAAGTACAAAACCAACTAGGTAAGAATATTAAAAGTCTTCGATCAGATCGAGGTGGTGAGTATTTAAGCCTAGAGTTTGATGACCATCAGAAAGAGTGTGGGATCCTATCCCAACTTACTCCTCCTGGAACACCCCAATGGAACGGTGTATCTGAGAGAAGAAATCGAACCTTGTTAGACATGGTCCGATCCATGATGAGTCACGTCAATCTTCCAAACTCCTTTTGGGGACATGCACTATTGACAGCAGCTTACACAGTGTTCCATCCAAAAAGGTTGAAAAGATGCCATATGAGATATGGAGTGGTAAGAAACCACATATGTCTTACATGAAGATTTGGGGTTGTGAAGTTTATGTGAAACAACAAATTTCAACTAAGCTTGAGCCAAAATTTGAAAAATGCTTATTTGTGGGGTATCCTAAAGAAACAAGAGGGTATTACTTCTACAATCCTTCTGAGGGCAAAGTGTTTGTCGCTCGAACTGGAGTTTTCCTAAAAATGATTTCATTTCCAAAGGAATCAGTGGGAGGAAAGTAGAGCTTGAAGAAATTCAACAATCACAAAGCATTGATACACCTATGAAGGAATTAGAGCAGGAAACACAAGTAGTTGTGAAAGAGCAACCTGCTCAAGTAGAACAAGACCAACGTAGGTCAAGCAGGATCTCACCTACCTGAGAGATATGGATATCTCATAAATGATCAAGGTGATGTATTACTTATGGATCAAGATGAGCATGTGACCTACCAAGAGGCCATAACTGGTCCCGAGTCTGAGAAGCGGCTAGAAGCAATGAAATCTGAAATGGATTCCATGTACACAAACCAAGTTTGGACCTTGGTAGAGCCTCCTATAGGAGTTAACCCTATAGGATGCAAGTGGGTCTTCAAAAAGAAGACTGACATGGATGGTAAGGTACATACCTATAAGGCAATACTGGTTGCAAAAGGACATAAACAAATTCATGGGGTTTACTATGATGAAACCTTTTCACCAGTTGCAATGCTTAAATCTGTTCGGATTTTACTTGCTATCGCTGCATATCATGATTATGAAATATGGCAGATGGATGTCAAAACTGCTTTCCTTAATGGGAATCTTCTTGAGGATATGTACATGGCACAGTCTGAAGGATTTGACATACCAGAAGAATCCCAAAAGATATGTAAGTTACAAAGATCAATCTATGGATTGAAGCAAGCTTCCAGAAGCTGGAATCTTCGTTTTGATGAAACAGTAAAACAATATGGATTCATCAAGAACGAAGATGAGCCTTATGTCTACAAGAAGGTTAGTGGGAGCATGATAGTTTTCCTGGTATTATATGTAGATGGCATATTACTCATTGGAAACGATGTCCCTACCCTACAAGAAGTAAAGTCTTGGTTGGGGAAATGCGTTTCTATGAAGGACCTAGGTGAAGCAGCCTATATATTAGGAATCATGATCTATAGAGATAGATCATAAAAACTGTTTGGCCTAAGTCAGAGTACATACATAGACAAAGTGCTGAGACGCTTTAATATGCATGATTCCAAGAAAGGATTCATACCTATGCAACATGGCTTATGTCTCAAAAACACAATCCCCTTCAACCAAGGAAGAAAGGGATCGCATGAATAAGATTCCATATGCATCTGCAATAGGATCTATCATGTATGCCATGTTATTAACTCGACCAAATGTCTCGTATGCTTTAAGTGCAACGAGTAAGTACCGATTTGATCCCGGTGATACTCATTGGGTAGCTGTCAAGAATATCCTTATGTATTTGAGAAGGACTAAGGACTCATTCTTGATATATGGAGGTCAGGAAGAGCTTGCTGTAATTGGGTACACCGATGTTAGCTTCTAGACAGATAAGGATGACTTTAAATCATAATCTGGTTATGTGTTTTGCTTAAACGGTGGCGCCGTGAGCTGGAAAAGTTCAAAGCAAGATACAGTTGTTGATTCTACAACTGAGGTCGAGTATATTGTTGCCTCAAGTACAGCAAAGGAAGTTGTTTGGATCAAAAAGTTCATTAGTGAACTTGGCATAGTTCCTAGCATTGTGGATCCCATTGGTCTATATTGTGATAACAATGGTGCTATCGTACAAGCTAAGGAGCCTAGATCTCACCGACGATCCAAACACATACATAGGTGTTATCACCTCATTCGAGAGATAATAGATAGAGGAGATGTGAAAATATGCAGAGTACCTACACTTGACAATATTGTTGACCCACAGACAAAGCCTCTTGCGCATAAGAAGCATGATGGCCATACTAGATCTATGGGCATTAGGGGTATGCCTGATTGGCTCTAGTGCTAGTGAGAGATTGTTGGTGTAAGCCCTATAGGCCAATACTTTTGGTACTTATATCGAATTATTTATTATAATAAAAGGCTTTTTCTTTATTATGTTTTTTTATAAAAGTCCCTAGAATAGCTAGTTCGTTTAATGTATCAAGTGTGACTTAATCATGAGATCCCATTAAACATAAGGACATTATTCTTAAAGTATCCGTAGTCGAGATTTGTTGTGAAGTGGGATAACATAAAAGCATTAAGAATATTATATATATAGACTGATGATCACATCTCATGGATCATGGATAAGGAGTTATCAAGTCTTAAACATAAGTATGAATATTGAGAGTAATATTTATACTGGATTGACCCGCTATGAGAATACTATATAGAATATTATACTAAGTGTCATAAGTTATTCTCATGGTGATAATGGTGTATACCACCTATCGCATTACGCGAAAAACCGGCGGGAAAACAAGAACAACAGAGCCGCCACCGTGCGTTATTTATCCCAAAAGAGGGAAAGGAAACGCTCAGAGTAAACCTGGAAAAAGCATGGTCTCGCGACCAAAGAGAATGGGATCGGGAGTCAGTTATGCGAAGGGAAGGTATTAGCACCCCTACGCATCCGTCGTACTCGACGGGATCCACGCACAATAGGAAGGAAAATGGTTGCTATAACACTGCTCAAATAAACACACACACACACTGGCTGAAGGAAACGCAAGAGACTGACTGAAACTGACTCGGCAGGATATCGCATCCTGGGCCTACTTAGTCTATCAAGCATAGACATCAGAGTCAAAGTAGTTCGAACTGGGGAAACGACACATGCTCGCTAGGATATTGCATCCTATGCATACGTATCTCCTTTGGACGAAGGAGAATCAGAGCATTCGTAGCTCGGCAAACACACACACAAACGAACACAGGCAAAGGCAAACGTGGAGCCTGAATGCCAATCACTGGGCTTACATCAGCATCCGAACCAAAACACACACAAGGAGGCAAACGTGGAGCCCGAACGCCAATCACTGGACTTACATCGACATCCGAACCAAACACACACCAAAGGAACCCGAATGCCACTCGATGGACTTACATCAGCTTCCAAGCACACAACAAAACACAGGATGTGGAATGCCAATCGCTGGGCTTACATCCATCTCCTACACACGCAAGGAGAAAAAGGGTCTCGATTGCAACTAGGGCAAGAGAAAGGGGAGGTCTCAATCGCAACGAGGGCGAGAGAAAAGAATTAGTGTTAGTTGTTAGTCAAACTCGACAAGACATCGCATCTCGTGCCTACGTATCTCATCTGGACATGAGAATCAGAGTTGCCGTAGTTCGGCTAAACTATTCCTGTTGGTTTGTGTTTTTTAAGTGGACGACGTCACTACGCAATCTACCTGATGCTCGACCTTTGGAGACTTACTCACCTGTAGTAGAAGGAGTTGACGTATCCTTAAGAGGGGATAATGTTTGTTTGTGTTTTAGGAAAGCTCAAGCAAGAAAGGAAGTCCTATACGAAGGAACCGTGCTACCTTAACTGACATGCAAACGAGACTACGCGGAGTCTAGCAAACCTAGGGGATACAATCACACCACACAAACATATACAACATGAAATAAACACACCAACAAGGGGCTCAAACATCAGGGTTAGGCTTTAGTCGAGGGGTCATATCAACCTCAACAAACAAGCCTCTGTATCGGGGTCAGGTTAGCTCTTAACCTTGCCATTGAGGGGCTAAGGTGAAGCTAGATGAAAGGTGATGAGGGGTGTGCCTCATTGCTTCTATCTCTGGTCAGAGAGAGCATCAGACAAGGGAGCGTGGGTCCAGAATGGGGGGACCCTTCTACGCTCAAGACATAGACTCGACTGTACAATGTACAAGATCTTGGGCTTGGATCTCAATGCTACAACCATGTAATGGGAGCAAGGAGAAGACTCACAGAATAGTGGGGGATAGATTGCTTATCCCTACCTTCCACCAATTGCCTCAAATGAGGACTTTTCCTGCTTGGGACAAATATAAACATACACAAGCATTGCCTCTTAAGGAGGACTTCAGACAGTTTTGCCCGGCCCGGTAACAGCCGGGTCTCCAGACTACATGAAGAAGAAAGTGCAATACCTCAATGCTAATTGCTTATAAGCAAAGCAATGCAAGTTCTTAAGCGAACTGAGCAACTAAGGGTACCTGTACAAAAGTCAAACAGAATCAGCATCCCATTCATAATCAGACAACAATATAATGATCAATTAACAATCCCAATGATGTGCATAGCACAAGTCCATGTGGACCAACATCCTACAAAACAGCCACATTAGTTCACAAGTATCAAGCAAAACATCCCAAATATGAAACAATATCCTTAAGCCTTAACTTCTTAACCTGAAAAGCCAAAGACAAGTTCAAATGTAAGTGACAAGACCACTAGGACTAGCCTAGGGTCCAAAAGATGGAAAAATCTTAAAACAGCAACCAATTCATGATCAAAGTCAAACCATTTCAATAACAAAGGGATCCCAATTGGTCCCATATCCAAACTATACACCTATTTCAATTTATACAACATGTAAGGCAAAGTGAGCAATGTTAAGTCACATATGAATGGCCAGCAAGATCACATACAAATATATGCCAAAACAGCATGGAAAATTCCACAAAAATTATATCCTAAACAGAGGACATTCAACAAGCTACATGTCAATTTTCATACAATTTGGCCTAGTGGAACTATGGGAATTAATTCAACATGTCTAAGCATGCAAAAACACAATCAAATGAAGTCACAAAATATACACTAACTTCAATCAAATGGTAAACAGTGACATTACATGGGAAATTAGTGGGACCAAAGCCAAATGAAAGCTACACATGTCAGGAACTATTCTACCAAATTTCATGGTCATATCATTCATCATGCTCATTCTATGCACAAAATAAGGCAAACTAGTTCAAAGGAAGCCCTAAGCCTACAAACAGAATTATTGCATTCAAATCCACATCAACACAATCCCAAAAATTCTTAAACAATTTACACCTAAACAGGACCTAATCCAGGTATGGCACACCAAATTTCAGCTTAATTGGGCAAATGGAACCATGTCAATGAAAATCAACAAAAACAGGCACAATTATAGGCTCCAAATCACAACCTCAACACATGCTTCTACTTTAAAAATTCATAACTCAATGAAAACAAAAAAGAAATGGATGAGACCAAAACAGGGATGTCACATTATGTGTCTATTACAAGCATATCAAATTTCATGACAATCCAATACCATATGAGCATTTCTCAATCAATCTACCAACCTATGTCACACAAGCTTGCACAATGAACACCAGAAATGAAAAATCATGATCAATTAGAAAACACTATGAACAATTCCACAAAAATTCACAAAGGATCCTAACATGTTAATGAGCATCCATGCCAAATTTCAATCAATTCTAACAAGTATAGGTCATACTAAAAAATCCAACAAATTGGCATCAAGAGGTGTGACACCAATTGTCACACCTAAGTTCAAAAATTCATAACTCCATAGCCAGGTATCAAAAACTCATAAAATTTATATGGAAATAAGCATCATCCAGTCAACAACCATCACAAAAATTTCCAGACATTTATTTTACAATATGAGAATTTCATGATCAAATTAGTCTAAGGTATCAAAATATACACATGTGGAAGAAACCCTAGGTCAAATGAAAAATATTCCATGCACAACTTTGACCAATAGGTCAAAAATCATCTACACTCAACCACAAAGTCAACAAAATAATTTTATATTTTTCTGATTTTTCTACATTTTTCTATGAAATTTTTTAAGGTCACATGATATTTTTTGCAATTTTTTAGAATTAATTGAAATTAATTAATGGAATTATAATGGCATTATGGTAATTAAAGAGGCGCGGGCGGTAAACTTGGAATTCAAATTTTCAAAACGTTTTATGGATCAAACGACTCAATCTCATCATCTTCAACTCACAGATTTTCCAGAAACACAAACGAGGCTCAAGAACATAAAATTCACGAATCCTAACCAAAATGCACGAGAATACATCCGTTCGAACCGTATGATCAAGGAGAATACGAATATGCTTTCCAATCGTCCTAACAACTCCTAAATCCTGTGAATCGAATGATCTAGGGTTTTAGATCCAAACTTCGAGTTACGATTTCTTGCGCTACAGTTGATCATTTTCAATTCTAAAAGTAGCATGATGATCTACGCAACCTATTCTACCACACGCACACAATCATTCAACGAAAGCTTGAGATCGAAATTTGAACCAACCTGCTATGGCAGTAGCGATTCTGGACGGATCCGCGCGTGTCTTGGTGAAACAGCAACAGTACGAGCTACAGGAAAGGTGATGTGAAGCTCAGTTTTGCTCAATTATGCTCCTAGTTCTCGAATCCGCGATTCACCATGGATGGAGCTCCTTTGGACAGTTGCATATGGCACGGTTTTGGTAGCTTACAGGTGCAAACAGATGGAGTTTTTGATGATGCAAAATCAATGCAAAAAGAAGAATGCAAATTGATCAAGGTTTCGTGGAGATTTTTGGATTTTTGGTTCTTGTGAGTTCTTGAAGATTCTAGAGAGGATTGTGATGATTTGATCCAAATTTTGGTGAAATGAATAATCTGTTAGGTTTATGCAGTAATTAGGCTTTTATATCTCAGCTTTAATCATGATTAATCAATGTAATTAACCAAATTGGCAATGTTAAGCTAATTGTGCATTTTCCTTCAATTTGGCCAAAATGCCCTCTCTCCAAATCAGTTCATGTAGCAGCTCAATTTTGGTTCCAACAAGTCCAAAATACCATATGTAATGTGTAGAAACAAGTTTCATTTCAATTGGCCAAGTATTTTGCAATTTCACCCTTTGATGGCATAATGTCCAATTTCAACCATTGCACTTTCCAAACCAAAACTCAATTTGCAAAGCCTAGCCATGAAATGAGGATTCAAACACACTCCAAATGTCATTCCTGAGGTGTTACAAAAGGTCCCATCTCAAAATTCCAAATATTTTGACATTTGGACAATTTTGCCCCTGATCCAGTTTAACAGTCCAGTTGAAAAGTGACTTTTTGCCTTGGCCACTTTTGGAAAAATCCAATGATGCACCCTTGAAGTACATGTCAAATGGAGTCTGTGCATATAAAGAACTTGTAATTTGGACCAACCATGTGGTAGTTATGGCCTCCTGATTACGGGTCTTTTCTGAAATTCACTGAGCCATATCTTGTCAACCATAAATTGGATTTTTGAGTTCTTGGACTTTTTGGAAAGGTGAGAACAAGATCTTCAACTTTCATGTTGGACAAAATTCCATTTGAAGCTTGTATGATGAAGTTATTTTGAGGAGAAAAAGTTTCCATTTTGGGCAGCTGAAATTACAGGTCACCTGCTATTTTTGGAAACTTTCTGTCTGACCTCCAAATCTTCAACCTTGGTCTTTGGCATGTCAAATGAGACTTATATGGACATGAATGAGGCCTTTCAAACCATTTCCCACCTTCCAATCCAATAAAATCGGGCACAGTTGACCACAGTTGACTTTCTAGGGTTTCTGGTTGACTGAACAATGACTGGTGACTTCTGAGCATCCAATCTTTGGCCAAACCACTTCAAAATGATCCTTGGACCATATGAGCTTGAAAAAACCAACCCTAGGGCTTTGTCTCAATGAAAATGGCACTTGCTTGCTTGATTGACCTGATCTCCTGACCAGTTTGTCCTGATTGGTCAGCTGAGCTTGCACTTGGGCATATGGACAATGCAATGTTATGCAGTGGACTTTGTTAATGCTATGACCTAGTATGAAATGAATGTACAAAATGGTAGGGTGCAAATTTGAGGTGCTACAGCTGCCCCTATTCAATCAACTGGGAACCCGAATGGATGAGAGCAACGACTGTCAGACTTTCAGGGTAAACAGGGATTGAATACCAAGAACCGTAGAAATTTGCACACTGCTGGGAAATCTTTCTGTTGTTTTTTCCTTTTCTATCTTCTCTTCAAAAGCACAACCACATCCAGACATCGACACACGATGACTGGGATCAGAAATCTCAACTAGATGCCAGCGGACAACTAGGAAAAACTCAACGTTTACCAAGACCAACGGAGAGGTAAATCAACTCTACTGGGGATAACCAAGAAAGGATACAACCATACGTCAGCGGACGCAATGGGAAAAACTCAGCGTTTACCAAAACCAACGGAGAGGTAACCAATCATTAACGGATGAATGGAAAGGGATATACCACCATACGTCAGCGGACGAAATGGGAAAAAAACTCAACGTTTACCAAGACCAACGGAGAGGTAACCAGACATCATAGGATGAATGGGAAGATATACAACCATACGTCAGCGGACGAAATGGGGAAAAACTCAACGTTTACCAAGACCAACGGAGAGGTAAATCCACATGGGGACAGGTACAACTAGACGTCATAGGACGAATAGGGAAAAACTCAGCGTTTACCAAAACCAACGGAGAGGTAACCAATCATTAATGAATGAATGGAAAGAGAGATACAACCATACGTCAGCGGACGTAATGGGAAAAAACTCAACGTTTACCAAGACCAACGGAGAGGTAACCAGACATCATAGGATGAATGGGAAGGATAGTGATACAACCATACGTCAGCGGACGTAATGGGGAAAAACTCAACGTTTACCAAAACCAACGGAGAGGTAATCAATCATCATCGGATGAATGGAAAGAGATATACAACCATACGCCAGCGGACGAAATGGGAAAAACTCAACGTTTACCAAGACCAACGGAGAGGTAACCAAACATCATAGGATGAATGGGAAGAGAGATACAACCATACGTCAGCGGACGAAATGGGAAAAACTCGACGTTTACCAAGACCAACGGAGAGGTAGCCAAACATCATAGGATGAATGGGAAGAGAGATACAACCATACGTCAGCGGACGAAATGGGAAAAACTCGACGTTTACCAAGACCAACGGAGAGGTAGCCAGACATCATAGGATGAATGGGAAGACTCGACCAGACGTCATAGGACGAAAGGGAGAAACTCGACGTTTATCGACACCAACGGAGAAGGAGAAAACTCAGCCAGACGTCATAGGACGAAAGGGAGAAGGAGAAAACTCAGCCAGACGTCATAGGACGAAAGGGAGAAGGAGAAAACTCAGCCAGACGTCATAGGACGAAAGGGAGAAGGAGAAAACTCAGCCAAGACGTCATAGGACGAAAGGGAGAAGGAGAAAGCCACTTCACGAGGGAAAGGCACCACAACCGGAAACCGAATAGGACGTCTACTGGGAATTCTGGTTGGGAAGTCAACCAGACATTAATGAATGACTGGAAATAGGATATACAATCAACGTTCGCGGACGAATGAGAAAAACACAACGTTTATCGAAACCAACGGGGAGGTAAATCCACTTGGGGAAGGGTACAACTAGACGTCATAGGACGAATAGGAAAAACTCGACGTTTATCGACACCAACGGAGAGGAGAAAACTCTGAGGGGAATCATCTGGCCTTACCAAATGATCTGCGGGGAATAAGCAACTAGACGTCATAGGACTAATAGGAAAAACTCGACGTTTATCGACACCAACGGAGAGGAGAAAACTTCTGGGGACGAACCTGTGGGGAAAGATATCAACTATACGCCAACGGACGCATAGGAAAAACTCGACGTTTATCGACACCAACGGAGAGGAGGAATCTTCACTAGGGAGAGTGAACACAACCAAATCATCAACGGATGATCGGGAAAAACTCGACGTTTATCGACACCAACGGAGAGGAGAAACTTCACTAGGGAAGGGACGACGTTACGAACATCGAAAGATGATGTTTACTGACATCAAAGAAGACCAGACACTACGCATGACTGGGAAAGCACCGAAAGATGGTGTTTACCGACACCAAAGAAACAACACACGCGGGTGCTGACAGGACGACATCTACACATGTCAAGGCAAGGCTACACACTTGCAGGGGATCTCACTGGGGATCAAGGTCACGACAGCGAGCCAACAGGAAGGAACACCAAGGATACCGGGTTGTAGGTATGAAACGGGTGACCGACCAAAGCGTGAATTGGTTTGTATTCCAAAACACTCAACATCCTGAAGAGGGCTAGAAAAGCAGTCTTGTTAGAGGATGGACATTCGATTCCACAAGGAATACGAATCTTACTCAACTGGGGAGGACGACTTCGACCCAAGAGCGCATGAGATATATTATCTATAGCCGTCAAAACGTAGATAATACACTCGCATGGAAGATTATCCATAACCGGGTTGCAGGTTGTTAGATGGATAAACGACCGACATCATCCTGAAGAGAGCGAAAGCAAACTTGTTAAAGGATGGATATTCGATTCCACGAGGAATACGAATCTTACTCTGCTGGAGGAAACAATCAAAAGACTGACCAGAGAGTGCATGAGATATATTATCTATAGCCGTCAAAACGTAGATAATATACTCGCCAGGAAGATTATCCATAACCGGGTTGGTTGTTAAATGGATAAACGACCGAAAAGAAAGGCATCGGGGTACCAGGACTAGGTATGCAAAAGATGACCAATCAAAAGAGGATAAAGTTGCTAACTCGGAGCGAATACCCAAAAGAAAGGGGAAGACCCACTGGGGACAATACTGCTTGATCAAGGCAAGTATCCAGAGGGGAAAAGAATATCCATACCGCAAACGGGATACTGATAACTGCAAAGAGGGGATTACATCTACCGGTTGGTAGGCAGAAAACCACGGAAAAGTAACCAGTCATCGATAAGATGAGCACACAGGGTTAACTCCACCAAGGGGATGAAAGTGGGATTTTACAACTACCAGCTAGTAGGTAGAAAACCACAAAGATAGGACTTACCACTACCGGTTTGCAGGTAGAGGCCAACAAACAGAATGAACCACAAAGGTTACCTCTGCTAGGGGATGAAAGTGGGATTTTACAACTACCAGCTTGTAGGTAGAAAACCACAAAGATAGGACTTACAACTACCGGTTTGTAGGTAGAAAACCACAAAGATAGGACTTACAACTACCGGTTTGTAGGTAGAGGCCACAAATTCCGCTGAGGATAAGATGAATGAGTGCCGGTTAGTGACCAACTATTCATTTATGCCCCAGGGAAAAACAGGAGACAGCCGACATGGAGCCAATTCAGGATCAATCCCAAAAGGCAGACTGAAACAAGACTCATCCCAATGAGGAAAGAACTCAATAGGGAAACCCGTCCCGTGAGGGAGGGAACGGAAACAACCGTCATCCACGAGGATCTAACTCGATGGGGAGCGCAGAAAGAAATGGTAGACACTTTTCTGCTTAAGGGGTAGACTCTACATGGAGAGGTCAGACACACCCACATCTGCTAAGGGAAAAGGCTCCAAGCTTGCAAGATGCTACCAATTTCGGGGAGTAACAATGCTGGGGATACCCCCTCACTTGTTGAGAAAACACCAACCTTCCAACCATGCTGGGGAACCCAACTCTGAAGCCGATTCAGTGGTGCAATACTAAACTTTCCAACAACCCAATCTCGGCTGGTCACCACTGCCTAGGGCTAATGGACATGTTTGCAATGTTGATGCATGAGTTTTTTTTTGTTTTACACAATGCCCCATGAACATGGAAAGGCTATGCACTAATGATGCAATATGCTATGCTTATCTAAATGATGGATGCATAAACACGCGTCTCCTCCAGAGACAACACCGGGGAACTCCAGGAACTGCGCTGAAGATCTCATTACCACGTCAATTTCCACCCTACTGGGGAAAGACAATCCTCGCTGGGGATGAACTCCATCGAACCCGAACTACTCGGCGATTATCCTGCTAGGGGAGGCAACCAATCTTTATCTCTACTTGGGGATGATTCTCCGAATCCGATCCGCTTGGGGACCTTGCTGGGGAAAACCATCAACACAACCTCTGCTGGGAAGACAGCTTCAGACTTGGAAAACAATCACAACTCCGCTGGGGCTTTGGTAACCTTCAGGCTTGCTGAGGAGGCACCGATCTCGAATCTGCTAGAGAGATGACACTCTCAAACCCATTGGGGAAATACGGCCTATCGGACACGGGCCGCCCTTCGATTCGTCGAACACTGGTGTTCACCATCATACCATAGTGTTGACTTTCCACTTTTGAGAACTCCCAGGCTCATCTTGGACTGTTCTGATTCATCCCCTTGTATTCCCGAATCCTCCGTACTTCACGGGGATCGAACTCCTGGGATTCATACAAACTTTCCAGTCCTTAGACTTTGAAGAGTCTTCTTGATTAGCTTTCCAGGATCGTCGCCACAACTCTGTCACGGGCTTTTCACCGTTCGTCTGTCCATTGCCCCTGATTGGACTCTGTGGGGATCTCTCTTTTTTTTCAAAAGGGCTTCATATCACTACTTGCCAGCGAATGAAGATATCTAACGGTACCTGCACAAGAGATTGTTAGATAAAAGCGTGCCCCAGGCGTGCCAACACTTCAACATCTTGGTCACTCAAACTTCCGAATAAGATTTCCAGATTTCAATCTCATAAGCATGCATCGGAAGGGACCTCCATGTTTCAAAATGCAAATATTCTTATCAAAACGAACGGATGTTTTCGTAATCAAAGCGGTAATGAAAACAAAAACAAAATTATTTGACTGAACACGCATTTTATTGACTGAAACAAAAAGGTGGCTCAGAATCGAGCAACACACAGGAAGCAAACCCTGGAAAGAGGTGATTGCACACAAAAGGAAAAAATCTATCCTAATGGCAATGTGAAACCGTGATCTCATCGGGTTCCAACTCGGTTACACCTCATATGTCCTCAAGACTTTCCGCACTTTCTGTCTTCTGAACAAAACGCTTCCAATCGATCTCTGTCGGAGACTATCCAAGTCATATCTCAAGCACAAACGATCATGCTGGACGCAGTTGTTCGTTTCAATCCCTCTTTTGCCTGGACCGCCCTTTCGGGTTTCAGTCCACCGGGATACCCTTTTTTGCCCAAGTCGCCCTTGTGGGGTTTTCAACTTGCCGGGTGTACAATTCTTTTCTTTTATCCCTAACTTTTGCCCGAACCTTTTCTCCTTTTTCTTGGTTCGCCGGGATGCCCTTTTTTGTCTGGACTCTTTTATTTTTGTCCAGCGGGTCAATTTTTCACGAAGTATCTTTTAACTGCGTCCGCATCCGCAGGGGATGGAAAATCTTCATCATTCGTGGTCGTCAACAACAAAGCTCTGTCAGAGGAGACTTTTTTTTTGACCACGAACGAACCTTCATAATTTGTTCATCCACTTGCCCCACGATCGTCTTGAGGAGGAAGGATCCTTTTCAACACCACATCTCTTCCATGCTACCCACGAGGTCGCACTCCTCGGTTAACAACACCCTTCATTTGCTGGGTACAACTGCCCCATGACAAGTAACTGTCAGCCTTTTTCTTAATCAGGCTCAACGCGTTATACCGAGTCCTCATCCACTCATCCTTTTTCACGTCTACGTCCAACGGGACTTCATGACGAAACCTGAGTCTCAAATGGTAGTACAACCTTCATCCCATACCGGAGTGAGAAAGGCGTTGCCCCAGCAGATGCACGTACCGAAGTACGACACTCAGGATACCAACTTCGTACTCAGCCACTATCACTGGCGCATTCAAACGTTATCGGGGAAGCACTCATTCCCTTTAAACTCTCCCCATCAGACATCAGAATCCGTTCGGATTCAGGGTCAGGCCCCTCCTCCGGGATCGGTCACTCTCAATCTTTCGATTTGAGTACCTCGAGATATCCTCATCAGGGACTTCAAACTTCCTTGGTTGAGAATCATCGATGGGTTGTTGGGCGAGATAACCATACAATACCCTCTTCTTGATTGCTTTCTGGGAGGTATACCGAATATCGTATTCAGTCGACACCATTTGCCCTCTCGCAACCCGTTCGTTCAACGCCAGCTCCTCAAGCACATACTTGATCAGATCCATTTTGGACATCCACAAGGTGGTATGAACCAGCATACTGTCTCAGTCGGCGAGCAGCCTATGCCAAAGTACATCAAGTTTTCTCGAACAGTGAGTGTATTGTTTCACAGTCGATAAACTTTTTGCTTAGGTAAATTGCATGCTCTTTTCGACAAGACTAGTCATGCTGACCCACCACACACCTCCTAGACCCCTTGAGGGCTGTCAAGTACCAAATCAACATTTATTCCTTCCAAGGAAGGCATCAGAATCAGAGGTTCCTGCTACTTATTTTTCTTTCCATGCCCCTTGGCAGTCATTATTTCACCTGACCATTTGATTTCTTTCTTTTTTTGTTTTTGGTTCAGGCGTTCCTTGCACTGTTTTTTTTTTTTTTCGCAGGATCGACCTTGATTCCTCTTATCCGCTCGTAATAAGCCTCGGCAGCTTACCGGACAGCACTCCACAAGTGCACTGATTCTGACTCAACAGTGTGAGTTATCCCGACCGGTCAAACAACTTGATCAAGTCCACCGGATGCCCCTCTTCTACTTGGGACTTGGTCATCATGTCATCAACATGGCATTCGCTTTCACGGTGAGTCATATCATGAAACAAAGTCACCGTAACCCTTTGATTCGTGGCATCGGCCTTCTTCTTCACTAGAGGATAATCTTCTCTCGATGGTAGCTCGTGTCCCACAACATGGGTATTCCACCCTGGTGTACCTTGATGCCACCAGGTGAAGATATCAACCTGCTCTTTCAACAGGGCTACCATTCTGTTCTTGACTTGCCTCTGAAGCGGCCTCAACTTTCATTTCCCTTCTGACCTCGGCGGTACTTGGGATTACCATCTTGACTCGTTCCTCGTGCGGTTGAAACACCTTCTCCTCTTGTTTCAACAACCTAGCTAATTCCAGCAGATCACAATCTTCTTCGCCTTTTTCTTCGGCATGATAGCTTGGATTGTCGAAGTCATATAGAGGGGTAACCAAATTGTTGTCAACGAGATCAGGAGAATAGTCACTTTTGAGGTCGGAACCAAATAAGTCAAAAGGAAAGAAAAAGAAAACATTGCCATTTTCATTTTTTTAAAACTGCAAAAATAAGTGAAAAACAGGGAACACCGCTTTTAATCACAAAAACATCCATTTATTACTGATGCAAAATGTTGCACAATGAAACACATGAGATGGCCCTTACAATGGACCATTACGTTTCGGGCAGAACGTATGGCTTTCGTGCAAACAAAATTGACACAGAAAAACTACTCTTCCGGATGAGCGACAGTGATGCTTTTGGAGGCCTTCCAGTTGCCTGGTACGCACGACTCTATCCACAGCTCTAGCTCGCGGTCGCGGTCGATCTCTTCACTCACTGAACAAGCCTGATCAGAATTCAGCATTCCTGCACTGACGAAGATGTACGGCGGACGACGTCCTCTGTTTGGTCTAGACGACTCTTGATCTGGCCGATAACCGATCCCAAACATGTCTGCCTTTACCGGTGTTGAGTGGATCCATTAGTTCGGATTTGTTGCCCCCTAGCAGGATGTTTGAGCAGACGAGCTATGCACACTAGCTGATACCTACAAAACAGCAAATGGGTTAGTATGACTCACACATGCAGCGTCTACCCGTACCAGGAATATCTGTCCTTTGATTTTGGTTTCACAGAGACAGAGAATTTTTCATTAATAACAATCCGACATCTGGATGTCTCTCAACCAGAATCTTAATAAAAATAATGGACCCTGAGTACGGATGGACATGAGTTGAATGCAGATGAATGCGAAATGAGACCGATGCAAATGCATGAATGCAGGTCACTGTGCCACCAAGCCATCTGAAGACCCATTCTCTGAACCAGTCACAGACAACTGAGTCACCATAAATCCGACTTGGGGAGTTCCGAAATAAACGGAACTGGAGATTACATCATTACCATCACAGGAACATCCACTGAACGGGTGACAATCAGATCCTCTGAACCGGTACTCTCAAATGCAACCCGGGGATCCGAGATAAACGGAACCCGTTGATAAACCATGGACAGAACTCCGGCGTCCCAGAAATAAGTGTCCACAATTCACAGTCACCATCAGTACCAAGAGTCACCAACAAGTCACCAACCAGTCAGCAACTGTACCTGTAATAATCATTCCCTCCCACTCACTGTCATCTAGGCCAGGGTAAGGTCGAAAGAAACGCAGCATAAATAACCTTTCGCAGAATATCATCCTGTGCACACCCGATGTATGCACCGATAATATCCCACCAGGGTCTGAACTGCTCGTGATATCAATGTTCCGCTAAGTGGCGCCATACCACCCGCTTCCCATGAATCACTCTATTCCTAAGTTTCCTAGATTGCACTCATAGCCTGGGTATTGGGCCTTTTACCTCGAGTAACACCCACCCCCAAACAGAAAAACACAGCACAACACAGCAGATGAATATGAATGGATGCAAACATTAATGCAAACAATAAATGCAAACAGTAAATGCAAATATATACAAATGAATGCAATAAATAACAGCACAAAGCAACCAAAGCCCTAACCTAGAGAGCGCTAGGAGAGACTCGCTCGGGGAAGATGGACCAGCACAGGTCAACTTCTCTAGCTAGTCCCCAGCAGAGTCGCCAGCTGTCGCATTACGCGAAAAACCGGCGGGAAAACAAGAACAACAGAGCCGCCACCGTGCGTTATTTATCCCAAAAGAGGGAAAGGAAACGCTCAGAGTAAACCTGGAAAAAGCATGGTCTCGCGACCAAAGAGAATGGGATCGGGAGTCAGTTATGCGAAGGGAAGGTATTAGCACCCCTACGCATCCGTCGTACTCGACGGGATCCACGCACAATAGGAAGGAAAATGGTTGCTATAACACTGCTCAAATAAACACACACACACTGGCTGAAGGAAACGCAAGAGACTGACTGAAACTGACTCGGCAGGATATCGCATCCTGGGCCTACTTAGTCTATCAAGCATAGACATCAGAGTCAAAGTAGTTCGAACTGGGGAAACGACACATGCTCGCTAGGATATTGCATCCTATGCATACGTATCTCCTTTGGACGAAGGAGAATCAGAGCATTCGTAGCTCGGCAAACACACACACAAACGAACACAGGCAAAGGCAAACGTGGAGCCTGAATGCCAATCACTGGGCTTACATCAGCATCCGAACCAAAACACACACAAGGAGGCAAACGTGGAGCCCGAACGCCAATCACTGGACTTACATCGACATCCGAACCAAACACACACCAAAGGAACCCGAATGCCACTCGATGGACTTACATCAGCTTCCAAGCACACAACAAAACACAGGATGTGGAATGCCAATCGCTGGGCTTACATCCATCTCCTACACACGCAAGGAGAAAAAGGGTCTCGATTGCAACTAGGGCAAGAGAAAGGGGAGGTCTCAATCGCAACGAGGGCGAGAGAAAAGAATTAGTGTTAGTTGTTAGTCAAACTCGACAAGACATCGCATCTCGTGCCTACGTATCTCATCTGGACATGAGAATCAGAGTTGCCGTAGTTCGGCTAAACTATTCCTGTTGGTTTGTGTTTTTTAAGTGGACGACGTCACTACGCAATCTACCTGATGCTCGACCTTTGGAGACTTACTCACCTGTAGTAGAAGGAGTTGACGTATCCTTAAGAGGGGATAATGTTTGTTTGTGTTTTAGGAAAGCTCAAGCAAGAAAGGAAGTCCTATACGAAGGAACCGTGCTACCTTAACTGACATGCAAACGAGACTACGCGGAGTCTAGCAAACCTAGGGGATACAATCACACCACACAAACATATACAACATGAAATAAACACACCAACAAGGGGCTCAAACATCAGGGTTAGGCTTTAGTCGAGGGGTCATATCAACCTCAACAAACAAGCCTCTGTATCGGGGTCAGGTTAGCTCTTAACCTTGCCATTGAGGGGCTAAGGTGAAGCTAGATGAAAGGTGATGAGGGGTGTGCCTCATTGCTTCTATCTCTGGTCAGAGAGAGCATCAGACAAGGGAGCGTGGGTCCAGAATGGGGGGACCCTTCTACGCTCAAGACATAGACTCGACTGTACAATGTACAAGATCTTGGGCTTGGATCTCAATGCTACAACCATGTAATGGGAGCAAGGAGAAGACTCACAGAATAGTGGGGGATAGATTGCTTATCCCTACCTTCCACCAATTGCCTCAAATGAGGACTTTTCCTGCTTGGGACAAATATAAACATACACAAGCATTGCCTCTTAAGGAGGACTTCAGACAGTTTTGCCCGGCCCGGTAACAGCCGGGTCTCCAGACTACATGAAGAAGAAAGTGCAATACCTCAATGCTAATTGCTTATAAGCAAAGCAATGCAAGTTCTTAAGCGAACTGAGCAACTAAGGGTACCTGTACAAAAGTCAAACAGAATCAGCATCCCATTCATAATCAGACAACAATATAATGATCAATTAACAATCCCAATGATGTGCATAGCACAAGTCCATGTGGACCAACATCCTACAAAACAGCCACATTAGTTCACAAGTATCAAGCAAAACATCCCAAATATGAAACAATATCCTTAAGCCTTAACTTCTTAACCTGAAAAGCCAAAGACAAGTTCAAATGTAAGTGACAAGACCACTAGGACTAGCCTAGGGTCCAAAAGATGGAAAAATCTTAAAACAGCAACCAATTCATGATCAAAGTCAAACCATTTCAATAACAAAGGGATCCCAATTGGTCCCATATCCAAACTATACACCTATTTCAATTTATACAACATGTAAGGCAAAGTGAGCAATGTTAAGTCACATATGAATGGCCAGCAAGATCACATACAAATAAATGCCTAAACAGCATGGAAAATTCCACAAAAATTATATCCTAAACAGAGGACATTCAACAAGCTACATGTCAATTTTCATACAATTTGGCCTAGTGGAACTATGGGAATTAATTCAACATGTCTAAGCATGCAAAAACACAATCAAATGAAGTCACAAAATATACACTAACTTCAATCAAATGGTAAACAGTGACATTACATGTGAAATTAGTGGGACCAAAGCCAAATGAAAGCTACACATGTCAGGAACTATTCTACCAAATTTCATGGTCATATCATTCATCATGCTCATTCTATGCACAAAATAAGGCAAACTAGTTCAAAGGAAGCCCTAAGCCTACAAACAGAATTATTGCATTCAAATCCACATCAACACAATCCCAAAAATTCTTAAACAATTTACACCTAAACAGGACCTAATCCAGGTATGGCACACCAAATTTCAGCTTAATTGGGCAAATGGAACCATGTCAATGAAAATCAACAAAAACAGGCACAATTATAGGCTCCAAATCACAACCTCAACACATGCTTCTACTTTAAAAATTCATAACTCAATGAAAACAAAAAAGAAATGGATGAGACCAAAACAGGGATGTCACATTATGTGTCTATTACAAGCATATCAAATTTCATGACAATCCAATACCATATGAGCATTTCTCAATCAATCTACCAACCTATGTCACACAAGCTTGCACAATGAACACCAGAAATGAAAAATCATGATCAATTAGAAAACACTATGAACAATTCCACAAAAATTCACAAAGGATCCTAACATGTTAATGAGCATCCATGCCAAATTTCAATCAATTCTAACAAGTATAGGTCATACTAAAAAATCCAACAAATTGGCATCAAGAGGTGTGACACCAATTGTCACACCTAAGTTCAAAAATTCATAACTCCATAGCCAGGTATCAAAAACTCATAAAATTTATATGGAAATAAGCATCATCCAGTCAACAACCATCACAAAAATTTCCAGACATTTATTTTACAATATGAGAATTTCATGATCAAATTAGTCTAAGGTATCAAAATATACACATGTGGAAGAAACCCTAGGTCAAATGAAAAATATTCCATGCACAACTTTGACCAATAGGTCAAAAATCATCTACACTCAACCACAAAGTCAACAAAATAATTTTTATATTTTTCTGATTTTTCTACATTTTTCTATGAAATTTTTTAAGGTCACATGATATTTTTTGCAATTTTTTAGAATTAATTGAAATTAATTAATGGAATTATAATGGCATTATGGTAATTAAAGAGGCGCGGGCGGTAAACTTGGAATTCAAATTTTCAAAACGTTTTATGGATCAAACGACTCAATCTCATCATCTTCAACTCACAGATTTTCCAGAAACACAAACGAGGCTCAAGAACATAAAATTCACGAATCCTAACCAAAATGCACGAGAATACATCCGTTCGAACCGTATGATCAAGGAGAATACGAATATGCTTTCCAATCGTCCTAACAACTCCTAAATCCTGTGAATCGAATGATCTAGGGTTTTAGATCCAAACTTCGAGTTACGATTTCTTGCGCTACAGTTGATCATTTTCAATTCTAAAAGTAGCATGATGATCTACGCAACCTATTCTACCACACGCACACAATCATTCAACGAAAGCTTGAGATCGAAATTTGAACCAACCTGCTATGGCAGTAGCGATTCTGGACGGATCCGCGCGTGTCTTGGTGAAACAGCAACAGTACGAGCTACAGGAAAGGTGATGTGAAGCTCAGTTTTGCTCAATTATGCTCCTAGTTCTCGAATCCGCGATTCACCATGGATGGAGCTCCTTTGGACAGTTGCATATGGCACGGTTTTGGTAGCTTACAGGTGCAAACAGATGGAGTTTTTGATGATGCAAAATCAATGCAAAAAGAAGAATGCAAATTGATCAAGGTTTCGTGGAGATTTTTGGATTTTTGGTTCTTGTGAGTTCTTGAAGATTCTAGAGAGGATTGTGATGATTTGATCCAAATTTTGGTGAAATGAATAATCTGTTAGGTTTATGCAGTAATTAGGCTTTTATATCTCAGCTTTAATCATGATTAATCAATGTAATTAACCAAATTGGCAATGTTAAGCTAATTGTGCATTTTCCTTCAATTTGGCCAAAATGCCCTCTCTCCAAATCAGTTCATGTAGCAGCTCAATTTTGGTTCCAACAAGTCCAAAATACCATATGTAATGTGTAGAAACAAGTTTCATTTCAATTGGCCAAGTATTTTGCAATTTCACCCTTTGATGGCATAATGTCCAATTTCAACCATTGCACTTTCCAAACCAAAACTCAATTTGCAAAGCCTAGCCATGAAATGAGGATTCAAACACACTCCAAATGTCATTCCTGAGGTGTTACAAAAGGTCCCATCTCAAAATTCCAAATATTTTGACATTTGGACAATTTTGCCCCTGATCCAGTTTAACAGTCCAGTTGAAAAGTGACTTTTTGCCTTGGCCACTTTTGGAAAAATCCAATGATGCACCCTTGAAGTACATGTCAAATGGAGTCTGTGCATATAAAGAACTTGTAATTTGGACCAACCATGTGGTAGTTATGGCCTCTTGATTACGGGTCTTTTCTGAAATTCACTGAGCCATATCTTGTCAACCATAAATTGGATTTTTGAGTTCTTGGACTTTTTGGAAAGGTGAGAACAAGATCTTCAACTTTCATGTTGGACAAAATTCCATTTGAAGCTTGTATGATGAAGTTATTTTGAGGAGAAAAAGTTTCCATTTTGGGCAGCTGAAATTACAGGTCACCTGCTATTTTTGGAAACTTTCTGTCTGACCTCCAAATCTTCAACCTTGGTCTTTGGCATGTCAAATGAGACTTATATGGACATGAATGAGGCCTTTCAAACCATTTCCCACCTTCCAATCCAATAAAATCGGGCACAGTTGACCACAGTTGACTTTCTAGGGTTTCTGGTTGACTGAACAATGACTGGTGACTTCTGAGCATCCAATCTTTGGCCAAACCACTTCAAAATGATCCTTGGACCATATGAGCTTGAAAAAACCAACCCTAGGGCTTTGTCTCAATGAAAATGGCACTTGCTTGCTTGATTGACCTGATCTCCTGACCAGTTTGTCCTGATTGGTCAGCTGAGCTTGCACTTGGGCATATGGACAATGCAATGTTATGCAGTGGACTTTGTTAATGCTATGACCTAGTATGAAATGAATGTACAAAATGGTAGGGTGCAAATTTGAGGTGCTACACCACCCTTTGACCTGAAACCACTATGTACCCTAGATGTAGAGTCGAGTGCCTTGTTGCTGATCAAACATTGTCCGTAATTGGATGACCATAAAGACAATTGATGGGTACTCCACGAAGCATGCTAAGGGACATGAGTGACCTAGATGGAATTTGCCCATCCTGCGTAACAGGATAAATGTCTACGGGGCCAATATTGAACTGGACAAGGATGACACGGTCTATGTTATATTCAATATAGACATAAACGAAAAAGGGTAATTATACACATAAGTATTATCACAAAAGGATTTGTCAGATCACATGACATTTCCGTGTCTTGGGTAGTAGTGATGTGTTGCTAGACACCGCTCACTGTTTATTATGTTAAATACGTGATTTAATATAATTGCTAATGTCGCGAAAACCTACAGGGTCACACACAAAAGGACGGATTGATGAGAGATAGAGTAACTAAGGAACACCGTAAGATACGGTGCACTTAAGTGAATTGTAGAACATCGTAAGGTATGGTGTACTTAAGTAGAATATAAAATATGGTAAGGTACCACACGTTTACGTGATTTTGGCATGTCATAAGATATGGGCCACATACACTTAAGTGAGCTTTTTAGCTTGCAGTCCACATAAGTGATTTTATAAATAGAACCCTTGTGCAGAAGCATTTGTGCAGTTGCAATTTCGTTTCTCTCTCTCTCTCTCTCTCTATCTATCTATCTATCTTTTTCTCTCTCTCACACACACACACATACACACACACACACACACATACATTCAAAGCCTTCATTCGTAGCAGCTAGCACTAAGATTGAAGGAATCCGTTTGTGTGGACTGAGTAGAGGCGTTGTCACCATTCAACATTCGTGATCGCTCCGTAGATCTGCATCAAAGGTTTCAATCGCCACAAGAGGTAACAATTTTATCACTGATCATGCCCATTTGTAAGGATCACTAAAGGAGAAATTTTTTAAATTCCGTTGCGTTTTGGATCGCTCTTCTCCTTCACTTTTTTGTGGTCTATGATGATGACATTCTTATCACTGGAGACGACACTGAGGGTATCCAGCAACTCAAAACTCATATTTTCAAAAACTTCTAGACAAAAGGTTTGGGTCCACTCATATACTTTTAAGGTATTGAAGTTGTCCAGTCCTTATCCGGCATTGCGATAAACCAACGCAAGTATACCTTAGACATTCTTAGTGAAACTTGTATACTTGATTATTGTCCTGTTGATACTCTTATGGATCCTGTAATGCCCCCATATTGCTTTCAGAATTACCGACTAACCCCAGAGACCAACACGGATCTTTTCAACATGCTTTTTTCCTCACTCACACGTGTTCCGGGAAACTTCCCAGAAGGTCACCCATCCCAAAATCTCTCTAAGTCAAGCACGTTTAACTGTAGAGTTATTATGGAATTGGCTACCGAAAACAAGATGCATCTTGTTGGTATAGATAATACCAATTAATCCTTATAAGTCTTCTTTCAACCATGCAGTCGCATACCTGCACAACCTCAAGATCCCTCTCATTCCGATGTGAATTTGGTTTTTCCTTAGAATCTGCTAGAAGTGTCGCATTGTCATGCCTCGTGCACTGACAATCACTCTCTCGCCCTCAGCTGTAAAATGTAACCATTATCCGGCCTCTTTGGCCTCGGGTGTTACATGCCCACCAACTTCCGCTTGTTTCATCCTCAAACCACATCGTACTAGGAGAGGTCTGGCTCTGATACCATTTGTAACGCCCCAGACTACTTTAAGAATTACTGACTGACCCCACAAACCAACACGAGCCTTTTCAGCATGCTTTGCCCTCACTCACACACTTTCCCGGGAAACTTCCCAGAAGGTCACTCATCCAAATACTACTCCAAGTCAAGCATGATTAACTATGAAGTTATTATATGTTAGACTACTGAAAACAAGATCCCAGACTGCTTTCAGGGTTATTGAATAACCCCACAAACCAACACAAGTCTTTTCAGTATGCTTTATCCTCACTCACTCACTTTCTCGGGAATTCCCAGAAGGTCACCCATCCAAATACTACTCCAAGTCAAGCACACTTAACTATGGAGTTCTTATATGTTAGGCTACCGAAAAGAAGATGCATCTTGTTTTCGGTACCCTAACAGATAGGAACTCCATAGTTAATTGTGCTTGACTTGGAGTAGTATTTGAATGGGTAATCTTCTGGGAAGTTTTCCAGAAAGCGTGTGAGTGAGGACAAATCATGCTGAAAAGACCCGAGTTGGTTTGTGGGTTCAATCGGTAATCCTGAAAGTAGTTTGGGGCATTACAAATGGTATCAGAGCCAGACCTCTCCCAGTATAATGTGGTTCGGGGACGAACCAAACGGAAGTCGTGGGCATGTAACACCCGAGGCCCAAGAGGGAGAAGAGTGGTTACATGTAACACTCGAGGGTGAAGAGTGGTTACATGTAACACCCGAGGGTGAGGAGTGGTTGTCGGTGCACGAGGCATGGCAATGAGACACTCCTAGCAGCTTCTAGGGGAAAATCGAATTCACATCGGAGTGAGAGGGATCCTGAGACTGTGCAGGTATGAAACTGCACGATCGAAGGAAGGCTTATAAAGATTAATTGGTAATACCTATACCAACAAGATGCGTCTTCTTTTTGGTAGCCTAACAGATAAGAACTCCATAGTTAAGCATGCTTGAGTTGGAGTAGTATTTGGATGAATGACCTTTTGGGAAGTTTTCCAGAAAGCGTGTGATTAAGGACATATCATACTGAAAAGACTTGTGTTGGTTTGTGGGGTCAGTCAGTAATCCTGAAAGTAGTCTGGGGCGTTATAGATTGCAATGTCAAGCTTCTTCTGAGGTCAAGGAGAGCCATTCAAAGACCCGGGAAGATATCGACAGATTGTAGGAAGACTCAATTGTGTTACATTCACCAAGCTTCTTCCGAGGTCAGTGAGATCCATTTAAAGACCCGGGAAGATATCTTACATTTATGGTGAGCATTGTGAGTCAGTTTCTAAATGCTTCTTGTGATAGGCATTGGGATTAAATCATTCGAATTCTTAGATGTATGTAAAGAATGCACCAGGAAGAGGACTATTATAAGAAGATAAGGGTGATGCTAAAATCCTTTGTTATTCAGATGCAGACTGGGCCGAATCACTATCAGATAGGAGATCCGCATTCAGATATTGTGTTCTAATTTAAGGTAATATGATTTCATGGAGAAGTAATAAACAAAATACAATTGCATTATCCAGTGTTGAAGCTGAATAGCGTGTTATAGCAACGACCTAAAAGAAGCTTGCATGGCTGAAAATTTTACACTCAGAACTTAGGATATGAGTGTTGGTGTAAGTCTTAAAGGCCAATACTTTTGGTACTTGTATCGAATTATTTATTAATAATAAAAGGCTTTTTCTTTATTATGTTTGTTTAATAAAGTCCCTAGAATAGCTAGTTCGTTTAATGTATCAAATGTGACTTAATCATGAGATCCCATTAAACATAAGGACATTATTCTTAAAATTTCTGTAGTCAAGCTTTGTTGTGAAGTGGGCTAACATTAAAGCATTAAGACTAGTATGTATGTAGACTGATGATCACATCTCATGGATCATGGATAAGGAATTATCAAGTCTTAAACATAAGTATGAATATTAGGAGTAATATTTATACTGGATTGACCCGCTATGAGAATACTACATAGAATGTTATGCAAAGTGTCATGAGTTATTCTCATGGTGATAATGGTGTATACCAGCCTTCGACCTGAAACCACTATGGACCCTAGATGTAGAGTTGAGTGCTTCATTGTTGATCAAACATTGTCCATAATTGGATGATCATAAAGACAGTTGATGGATACTCCATGAAGCATGTTGAGGGACACGAATGACCTAGATGAAATTTGTCCATCCTGCGTAACAGGATAAATGTCTAAGGGCCCAATATTGAATTGGACAAGGATGACACGGTCTGTGCGTTGTGTTCAATATAGACACAAGGGCAAAAAGGATAATTGTAGACACAAGTATTATCACAAAAAGAATTTGTTAGATCACATAACATTTGTGTGTCTTAGGTAGCAGTGATGTGTTGCTAGATACCGCTCACTGTTTATTATGTTAAATATGTGATTTAATATAATTATCAATGTCGTGAAAACCTACAGGGTCACACACAAAAGGACAACTTGATGAAAGATAGAGTAAATAAGGAACACCGTAAGGTACGATGTACTTAAGTGAATTGTAGAACATCGTAAGGTACGTTGCACTTAAGTAGAATACGAAATGTGTTAAAGTACCACGTGCTTAAGTAATTTTCGATATACCATAAGATATGGGCCACATACACTTAAGTGGTCTTTTTAGCTTGCAGCCCATACAAGTGGTTCTATAAATAGAACCCTTGTGCAAAAGCATTTCACTGGATGAAATGTCGTTTCTCTCTCTCTCTCTCTCTCTCTCTCTCTCTCTCTCTCTCTCTCTCACGCGCGCACACACACACACACACACACACACACACACACACTTAATGCCTTCATTCGTAGCAGCTAGCACTGAGACTGAAAGAATTCGTTCGTGTGGACTGAGTAGAGGCGTTGTCACCATTTAACGCTCGTGATCACTCCTTAAATCTGCATCAAAGATTTCAATTGCCACAAGAGGTAACAATTTCTATCACTGATCATGCTCATTCGTAAGGATAACTAAAGAAAAATGTTTAATCTCCGTTGCATTTTGGATCGCAATTTTCCATCAGTGAGATCTTTAGAACACAAAACTCATGCGATTTTCAAGCAACACTTCCCATTGCATCTAATATGGTTTTCACTAACAAACTAAGCACATAGAATTAGACTGTCATTATGTAAGGGACAAGGTACTATCAAGAGAAATCACCATAAATTTCCTAAAATTCAAATACCAATTAGTTAATATGTTTACAAATTATCTTAGGGCTTCTCGAGTGGATTATATTTGTAACAAGATTGACATATATGCCATCTATGATCCAACTTGAGTGGGAGTGTTAAGAATATTTATATATAAAATAGTCTCATATCGACTATGTAACATGGTGGGAGAACTGACTTTAGTTAAATGTTGCGGATAGCAAGAGTCGCCACCGACTTTTATTTTATCCAAAAGGAAAGGACATAAAAGAACAGGAAAGACCTTAAAAAGATTTTGAGTTCGGGGGGTAGGTTATACAAAGGGAAGGTATTAGCACCCTTTATATCCATGGTTATCCATGGGCTCTTAGTTACTTAGCTCACTTTGTTTGTTTGCAAGAGTGTAGTGTGTGATTAGAAAAATTTCTTTAAGTACTTTGTAATGACCCTCGTATGGGTGTATACAAAGCCTAGTTTAGAAATTGTGAGGTGTAAAAGTAATTTTGAAAAGTGTGAGCAAGTAACTATGAGATACCTACCCTAGATTAAGTCTTTCGTGTTCTCGTATATTCTTTCAATGGTAAGACTGTCCCTATTATTAAGGAATAGGTAGTCATTACCTTGGATGTGTTTAAGGGACGGGCGTAGGGTCATCGTATGGTCAATGAAGGCAACATAGGGGTGTCTTTAGCAACTCGTAGGGACTATCATCATATTTACCGAAGGGACAAGATCATTATATCGTAGGCAACCTCGTAGGGACTTGATCTTTTAAGTTTATAGGGACTTGATGATTTTTCTGTTTGAAGGGACTCTGCTTAAGACACCCCTATTTTCGAGGGACTTGACCATTTAAAGAAGGCAACCAAGAGGAATACCCTAGGAAGTACAGATGGCGATCAAAGATCGACTTACGTGTGTGAGTGTTATTTTTCAGATATTTGTCTTGAATTTAATTTTCTAAGTTCAATTATTTACAGTTAGTTTTTTGCACTCCCTAAATTACTAACCACGCAATAAATATTTATAAAAAATAAAAGCAAGAAAAATAAATTCCTAAACTATTACATGGCTATGGGACAGATACATAATAATCAGGCGAGAAAGAATAAATTTACAACCTATACATTTGTTCCTAATATTATAAATAAAACAAAATTAAAATAAGGAAAATAATGAAGCAAAAATAGAATAGATAAAAGCAAATAATAATAAAATAATAAATAAACAATGGTAATAAAGCAATAATAAAATAACAATAATAATAAAGTGATAATAAAAAGGTTAGAATTTTAAAAGAAATTATTTTAGGTTAAACAAGTTAGATTTTTTCTAGAAGTTATTAGAAAAATATGAGTTTAAAATAAATTAGTAATAATAAAAGAATTTAAAATACATTAATATACAAATTATAAAATAAAAGAGTTATATGAAAAATATTAAGTTAGTTATTTACAAAATAAATAAAGATTATAGAAAATATCAAATTATTAGATTAATAGGTTTATTATTATTATTCAATTAGAAAAATGGTCAATTAGATTTTATTTACAAAATATATAAGGATTTATTATTATAAGTAAGTAATAAAAAAAAGTTATTAAAATAGTTAGTATTTATTATTTATTTACAAAAAAAATATAAAGGTTATAGAAAAATATTAAATAATTAATTTAGTAGGTTTTCACGCCCTACATTACTAAACCACGCAGTTAATATAAGATCAATGGCAGGAATTTAAATGGCAGAAAAATAAATGGCAGAAAAATAAAATGGCAGAAAATAAATGGCAGAAAATAAAATCCTAATTATTACAACGCTTTGGTGCAGTTACATAATAAAGATGGCGAAAAGTAAAACTGAAAATATTACAAGTTAAAACTTAAAATATTACAAGGGTGAAGCAGTTACAGTGTATGAATAACATAAATATGAGCGAAAATAGGAAATAATAATAAGGTTTGTTAAGGTTTAAGAAAAGGTTTATGGTTTAGAGGAAACAACACGGTTAAAGTTTTAGGTTTGAAATTTAGAGTTTGTGGCGAAATTGTCAGGGTTTAGGAAAAATCAGGGTAGTTAGTTATGAAAAAAATGTGCAGATCTAAATATATGTATATAAAAAAAAATATGAATTAAAAAAAAACAACGGCGTTGCTAGCGCAAAATTGCGATCATCGCAACTGGATCGGATAACACAAATGTCACGCCTCATACACGTATATGTGAAAACGGCGTATTGACACGATCCGATCCGAAAACATAATCAAATTATAAATAAAATAGAAATATATATATATATATATATATATATATATATATATATATATATATATATATATATATATATATATATATATATATATATATATATATTTAAGCAAACCGCATGTATCTGGAATACATAACACAGTCACACATATGAACATGTATTTGAAACACAGTAACAAACATATCAACAAAATAGATAAAGTATATATCATATATAAACTATTACCAAACTGTGTGTACGATAGTATAGATCAGCCACTCTCAGTTTCTCTTTTTTGTTCTGTCTTTCCGGCCTCTCCTTTTTTGTTCTCTCTTTTGGCCTCTCTCTATCAGTCATGCTAGTAAATATATATAGGAACAAATTAGGTTAATGATAATGGGCCTAAGTTTATTTTGAAACCCAATATTAAATTAAAAACTGAATAAAGTTAAATAATTAAAATAGTTAAAATTAAAATAAAAACTAATTAACCTATTTATTTATTCTAGACCCAATATAAAAATAAATAGACTCAAAAAAATATTATAATAGTTAAAACTGAATAAAGTTAAATAATTAAAAACTGAATAAAGTTAAATAATTAAAATAGTTAAAATTAAAATAAAAACTAATTAACCTATTTATTTATTCTAGACCCAATATAAAAATAAATAGACTCAAAAAAAATAAAAGTCGGGCACCAAAATGCTCGAAAAAATAAAATGAACATGCCAAAATAATCAGTGCGAAATAAATGACTCGGAAAAATACAGCGTTTGGTCGGATTTTGAAATAAAAATTATGACCGTTTAAACTGCTCAGACTGATCAACATATGACCAAAAATGGTCGTAAAATATTTTTAGCATGTCAAATTAAACCACGTGAACCGCAGATTAATGTTACCGACATTTGCAAACTTAAACTTGACATTTTTTCGTTGACTGATTTTAGGCACAGTTAAAAAGTTAATTTGACCAGTCTGTTTGTAAATTCCGAGAAATTATTCCGGCTAATATTAAGACAGAAAAAAATGTTATGCTATGAAGATGATGCAAATGAATGTGAAACAAAAAATTGGTTAGAGTTAAAAATAGAGGGCAAATTTTGGGGTGCAACAGACTATAACATGTAATTAGCTGTAATCTCTCTCTCAATATATATATATATATATATATATATATATATATATATATATATATATATATATATATATATATATATATATATATATATATATATATATATATATATATATATATAATACAATCTTCGTAATGCCTTTTAAAACACATAGTTTATTTAAAAGTATTTAAATCTCTTATACTTTCATAGATCTAACTAAAAGGACTAACACAACGCAGTTTGAAGAGATAAATGATCAAATTAGACTTTTTTAAATTTAAAGGACCATATTAGACCCCAATGTAAAAATAAAGGACAAAAAAGAGTATTTTGCCTAAAGTTTATCATTAATCAAATGAGAGAAGTAATGATTTTCAAGTTTAATATTAGGCATATTACAAAAAAAGAAAAATCTATAATATAAGAAAATTAGATGATGTGGAAAACACATTTTTGCCCCTTTCTCTTTTTCTGCCATGTCACCGTTTTAGGGGCATTTTGTGTCCATATTTATTTTTCCAACCAAACTACTATTTCTAATGATATGGTTACACACTTTATTCCAATTCCTTTGTATTTGTTAACAACTTAAATGGATATTACAAAAATTAGTTTGAATGCAATTATTTTATTTGCAATTGCCAATTATTACCGGTTTTCTATGAAAAAATATGTCACTTCGGTTTCTCTTCTTTATCCTTTTTATTTTGTTTTGCTTTCAAAATAAAATTTATTACTAATAGTAAGCATTCGTCGTGGTAGATCTTTAGTGGCGGGAATGCTTTTTCGGCAGCGAGTATGGTGGTTGTCAGATTCGAAATGATTTCTCTATTTTACCAGCGATCCTTCCACGATTGTGCTTCGATTGAAATGGTGGTGATGCAGGAATCGTGTACTGTTGAACCGGTGGCTCATGAAGTTAAATGGTTTAAGCCATAATGTTTACTTTGTTCAATGTCACTCATCTGATATTTCTTTGACTCATTATTTTCTTGATTGATTTTTCAGACAGGTTTGTTGTGGAGGGAAGTGTTAATCTTCTCCATCCAAGTGCATGTAAGGTTTTATTCATCCAATTTTGATAAATTTAGGATTTTCTTCTATTTCTACGATAATGATTTTTACAACTTGGAAAGCTTTATAGTTTTATGAAGTTTTGATCTTTCATTAATTTCCCACTCTTTCAAATATATACCTCTATCAAAAGGAATTGTGAGGACGAAGGCTGGAATGAACATATATTCAAGAGAATTAGATAAAGGGGAATGTGTTCAAGGTTTGGCATTAGCTATTGATTGTGCGTCTGGTATTTGTTGCCATGTATCTCCCAAGAAAAAGGCATTGGTATGACCCTTTTTCTTTGCATCATTCTGCTTTTTATTTAATATTTTTTTACTAAATTTCATTAGTTAATCACTATAAAGGATGTTTCTTATCTAAGTTGTCAAATTTGAGAGTCTAGGTAAACATATGTAGTCTCCGTAGATTCGATTTGTACAAGTTTACTCAATATTAAAAAAAATTATATGACATATAGATTATGTAATTATCATAAAAATAACTATAATTCAACATTTCAACTCGATATTTTAGCGACCGTACTACTACTTACATAATTATTGGAGTAACAATTATATAATACTACATTCATCGCTCTATGTTGATGTTACTATTTGTTCGAGTCTTCATCTCTCAATATTTTGGAAATAGGTAACAAGGTTAGTAAAAGAAGGAACTAGCAATAGGTGATGGTTCAAATGATGTCGGCATGATTCAAGAAGTTGACATTGGTGTTGGAATCAATGGGGTTGAAGGTATGCAAGTCAATATCAAGCTCTTTAAATGTAATTATGAAACACAACTGCAAATACTGATTTTTAATGTCTATGCGATTAATTTTCCATTTATAGTGTTACTCTTGGTGATTGTAGCTCCTTATAAGGCTATAAGATTAAGGTAAGCAAATCCATGTTTTTGGAGTTGTTATCAACTTTACCTTATTTATTAAATAAAAGCTTATACTACATGATTATTCTCTTGATCAGGGACACAAAAGAAGGTGTTGCAGAAAAAAGAAGGTGTTGTATGATATCATTTAGGACAAACTTCTATATTATATAGAAAAAGAAGAATACTATACATACAAGATGAACATTTGTTAGTTATGTTTTCAAAACACTGGTGTTTTCATGCTATTGTGTGTCATTCTAATTGTGACACATTATTTTGGAGGCTGCATTGAGGGTATCTCATATTTTCCATTTCCATCATGAGTTGGATATGAGTGATTCCAACTCCAATCATTTTGTTTGTAACTTAATTTTTTCGGTTTCATTTTCACTTCATTTCAATGTTTTAACATGTCTTAATATTATTTTTTGTTCCATTGATATTTTTTGTCAAGATATAGATTGATGTTCTTAACTTCTCAATAATTTTACTCTAAAAGAGTCAACAAGAACATATTACTGATTATTTATCCCTTTCCATCTTTTCATTGGTGAAATAACAATGTGCATATGCTAACTATTTAGCATTATCATTTCTTAAACACAATTTCAACCATATAAACCCTTTCTATTTCACCATGGTCATCTTAACTAATGTTGTTATTGATTGTTACGCCTTCTTCAGATTCTAATTGGCCAAAGTATGCAAGTTAGATTCCTTAGATTATTGATCAACACAATCTGCACTGGTAGTTAAATTTAATAGTAAGGTTGTGCATTATGCAAGTTTAATTCCTATCTTTCATTCACATCAATTTATGCATTGGGATGCTTAAATATCTTTTCCAATAAAAAAGTAAAGAGCATATTTCACTCACATTTATAAATCTTTTGATGTCACCATTTTTGTGTAAAAACTGAACTATATTATCTATTTTGTATTGATACCCCTTCTGAGTATGATACAATAGAGAACTGAGTGAAGATAAAACTCAAAATATATATGAAATAGAATTGAGTATGATACCCTTATTATTCACAACACTCCAAACATCCATTATTCGAACAACAAGACGCCAAGTTTCTTTTGGGTCATTGATGTCTTCAACAGAATCAACCTTTCTACTCATTTTCACTGGAAAAAAAATTCAAAAATTAATGTAACTGCAAATTTAGATGACTATAAAATTACAAACCTAATAACCTGGAAAAAAAAAAGAGTATATAAATTTGATAGAGGTGTGTGGCAAAATACTGAAAAGGATCCAACCTTTGATGTTACACATATATAACATCGTTTTGATTGTATAATTATATGTTATTAAATTATAACTTTAAATTAAAAATAACTATTTAATATAGTTGATTAATATTAATTGAGTAATTTAATATTATTGTTAATTTACCTACCAATTAATTGTTATTATTGATATTTACCCGCCATATATGATAAGAATATTTTTAAAATTTAAATAGTATATTTATTATTTGATTTGATTTGATTTAATTGAGATCCAAACTCTATAAATTAAAATCGGTTACTTATTATGAACAATAATATAGGGTCATTCCAATATCAATCTATTATTAATTGAATTTTACATAGATGTAATTTTGCAATAACACGCTGGCATATTGAATCTTATACCGCTGTTATCTTTGCACTAACATATTTTATCCTTTCAACAGAATAATTATAGTAAATACGTACATTCTGTATACCGAATTATAATAAAAATGTATTAAAATCAAAAGCAATAAAACTGTTTACAGTAAATAAAAATATAGAATAACATCTTAAAATTCTATTCTATTTGATTATTCATTTACTTATTACTAATTTATTTATTATATAAAAATATATCAAATAAAATTTTAAATATATGTTGTGTCATTAGCATTTATTTCAACTTTTGATTTATTATTGATTTTTTATTTTAATGATTTTTTTTTAAAATATTTATGATCATGAAGAAATTAGACTATATTTTTATTAGATATTTTAATGTATTTATAAGATAATATATTCCATTAATAATCTCAATTAAAATAAAGATTATAGAAATATTTTTATAAATGATGCCTAAGCAAAAATAATATTAGTATACATAAAAAATACATATTACTGAACAAAATACGATAAAAATATGTGTTGTTATTAATATTTTTGATGATGCCGATCAACTATAAAAATTTTTTTTTGACCAAATCATAATTTATATTTTTTAAAACCGCAAACTAAAATAATTATTTTTATTCACATTTTTTGTATAAATGATCCAATATAAATATTTGAAATTTTAAACTAAATCTGAGAATTCGATGTTTGCTTGATGTTTTAATAGTTAATTAGAAAAATTATATTTATTTAAAACTTTAATAAATCTTGTTTTTTCCTAATATTAAAATTATATGAAATCAGGGAAATTAAGTTATTAATTAAAATATTGAATGATAACGGAAACAACTTTATTATTGATTAAAATGTATTCATAATTCGTATCAAAACAAAAATAATATTTATACACGGGAAAAAAAATATTGTTGATTAAAATATTTTTATATACGAAAACAAATACTATTGTTATAAACGAGATCAACTTTACTACTGATTCAAATATTGAATAATAGAAAGTTATCGACCAATATAGAAATTTTTACGAAAATAACCCAGTTTTTCAAGAAAATTTCCAAAATAACCCACTTTTAGGAGGAGGCGCCAATCCAATTGGCGACTCCTCTTAAAAATAGAATGGAGGCGCCAATTGGATTGGCTATGGCACATGGTGCAGCCAATCCAATTGGCGCCTATGTGTAACAGTTGAGAGGAGGCGCCAATTGGATTGACACCTTAGTGTAAAATGTAATTTTTTTTGTTAAACGGTCTACGTGATACAAAATTTCGAAATAGGATAAATTGAAATTAATAAAAAACTTTTGTTTACACAAAAAATCCTAATGGTGATGACCAGGATCACCTAACCGACCTCCGGTCCCACATCCCCTAGCTACCCTAACCCGTGGCCCTAACCCGCGTTGATGATTCACCACTGGTGTTTGAGCATCTGAGGGGCCAGGAGCATCACTACCAACTACAGGAGATGACCTATTGAGATAGTCAGACGAATCGACATAGTCTTTAGTATGCATCGAAGGTGTACCGCCATAGCTGAGTTCATGACTCATGCCATAGTAGTTGGGTTGTGTTTGACTCATTGGTGGGCGACCGAGACGGTTGAAGGGAGACATGGGTGTGAATGATGCGTCAAGGAAAGGTTGGAAAGATTGTTGGGGTGTTTGGTAGAGATAGGGTTGTTGGGGGTTTTGGTTTTGTGAGGTTTGGGCTTCTTGGCTATGGTAGGAGGAGGGACAGTTGGTGTTGAATGATCGTTGGGTGTTCTGGCTAAGGCGACTTTGGTAGGGTGATGTGTTAGGTGCGAAGCGATGTTGGGTCTCTGGTTGATGATCAATTTGTTGGTGGTGGTATGGGGTATACTCTTGGTATTAGGGTTATGTGTATGGAATGTTTGGGTTGTATGTTTGACGGACAAGGGGTTGTGTGTATCTAATCTGACAATGTTGTTAGGGGTTAAATGTTGTGGTGTCTGGTGTGTAAGTTCGTTGGCATGGGTCGTATAGGTACATATCCTCGGCGATGAACTGAAAACCAACCGATCTGTACCAAGCCATATAAGTATGACTTGTTTTTTCTTCATTTGGCATCACTTATTAGTTAAGACATGGTTATGGCAGTGCTTCCATTTGCGACACTCAGGTCTTGCGAAACTTTGCCATGGATTGAAGTTCCATTGGTCGTTAACTTTGCGCAAATGCCATTCTCCTAAGCTTGTTGGGGGATCTGGGATGTTGTGGTGCATACCGAACTGCAACTTCACACGATCATTGTTGTGCATCTCCACAGTTGTGAATCTTATTATCGGTGTGCATGCACTCCATACGGCTGCATCTTCAGCGTTGACCTCATGGTCATGATCTAAATTTAGGTATGGACGCCAAATAAATTGAAATGTGAAAGTAACTTGGATTATAAACTTGGTAGAAGAAGTTAACAAATTATAACGGAATAATGAGGTTATTATCCTTACGTCTGTCGGTCGAAGGTGATCCAACAAATTGCGATATTAGGTAATACAATGTCTAGGACATCTGTTATAACTCATACCACGTGCCGACCATCTACATCAAAAAGGTAAAAATATTAGTTAGAGATAATAATCGTTAAAGAAGTAAGTAAATATATAGCAATTTAAACAACTTACTTTTGTGGATACGGGAATGTGAAAGGGTTGTTGTTGACAGGTGCTAGGGACGGTAGTGTTTACCAACCCCATACTTGGAATAAAACAGCACATCCAGAAAAGGTAGATGTGTCTTTGTGTGAGTTTTTGCACAAAGAGCTATAAAGATAAGTCAGACAATCGGATCCCCAGCTATAACTTCCTATTCTATCTACATGTCTTAGTAAAGGTAAATACATAATATGCATACTAGAACCACTACCTTCGAGAAATAAAAAAGAACCAATTAAAAGCATAATGTAACACCTAGTTTTTTTATTATTCGAGCATCTTCGGTAGAATGCTCATCTAAGTGTAAACTGTTATAATATGACTTAAGGCGTGAAAGGAGTATACCTTGATCTCTTGAGTTATCTTCTAACAAATCAGTCTCCAAAAGGTCCATGCAAATTGAATTTGCATAGTTGGTTTTACCATTTACAACCTTACCTTCAATAGGCAGTCCCAAAAGCATGTAGACGTCTTCTAACGTCGCGATACGCTCACCGGTTGAGAACCAGAATGTGTGTGTCTCGGGACGCCATCTTTCGCATAAAGCAAGAATGAATTTATTATCCATGGACCAAGACATAATTTTGCTTATATGTCCAAAACCGGCGAGTTCAACATAAGGTTGAATCATCGGGTCCATGTGGACATATTCGTGGACCTGAGTACGAAACCTTGAAACATCCTATAAAAGAAAGAACAAAAAACTTTACTAAGTTGATATGTTATTAAAAGGTACTATATTAAAAAAAAATAACAAAACAATAAAACACTTACATAAGTTGCTATGTTTTCACCTGTTCCTCTGTGCGATTCGCCCATTGTGAGGATAGACATCTTGTTGGGGATGAAAACGGTTGGTGCATATGAAACTAAAAGAAGTTGTTGCAGATGAAAGATTTGATATTGTAGAAGAAGTAGTGAGTGATGGTGTGGAAGAAGTGTTGATGGTGTGGATAAATTTATAGGCAAATGAATTGGAGCATGGAAAATTGTGTTTGCATGTGGTAGCCAAATGAATTGGCGCCCATGTGCATTTTGTACATGGTGTCGCCATTCAAATTGGCGCCTCCAGAGATACATGCATGACACACCTAGGTCTGAATGCTTGGTTTCGAGGTCTGCATACATGCAAGACATGATGTCACCAAATGGATTAGTGCTCATGTGCAAGGATTGTAAGGAGGCGCCAATTCATTTGGAGTGTGTGCTTGCATGTGTGACACGTGGATTTCCTCTCTCTTGCATGCTGGACATGTCACTTCTAACTAGCTTGCATGTTTGATACATCATTTCAGACTAGCTTGCATGTTTGACACATCATTTCAGACTAGCTTGCATGTGTGACACATCACTTCAAACTAGCTTGCATGTGGGACAAATCACTCGCCTATTTAAGTGTCTTACTATCAACATCCAACATTCAACCCACATTCATCTGCAGCAAGAAAATAATTTTCATCTGCACAATGTCATCTTCACCGAAATATAGTGTCAATGTTCATTGTAATGGTGAAACATACGAGTCTGAGTTATACGGATTTTGTTTTCGAAACACCGATACCATTCGACTTACGATCAAGAGAAATGCAACCTTCTTGCATTTGAAAAAAAGAATACAATCCTGTATAGGATCGGGTATTGTATCAAAGATCACGTATCAAAATCCAATATTTTTTTAGAACAGTCAATGCAAGTTTTTCCCGCTTAAGGTACGGGATGATGAAGATGTTGAATACATGTTTGTTAGTCATGAACATTCAGGCTGCAATTGTATTGAGTTGTATATTACTCTTCAACCATGTATACCATCTCAACAGTCTCAAATAACCAATCAGGATGAATATGATGAATTTGATCCACAATGCTCAGATGACGTCAACCCAGAAGCAGAAGCAGAAGTGAACGTGGTTGATGAAGAAGAAGAGGAGACCGAGATACATGTCGATCATATGTTGAGCAATGACATTGAAGATGATGGTCAACCACCGTCAATACCTCCTAGTCATGTCTACAATTCGCCTAAACATATGACAAACATGCATCTACATGACGATGAAACATCCAATAGTATTTTCTATAACCCGTATCCACGATCAGAAGGCAAGTTAAAGGTGGGAGACATGTTTCGCACCAAAGAAGAATGTGTGCGAGCTATCAAAAAATTCCACATGAACAACTATGCTGATTTTACAGTGAAACACACTAATTCAAGAAGGTATGTCATCGAATGTCTTAACATCCTTTGTAAGTTTCGGTTGGCTGCGTCTTACAAAAAGAAAAACGACTCTTGGGAGATAGCTTAAATATACCCACCTCACAATTGTATTGCACCTAACGTTGAACAAGACCACCGTAAATTAAGTGAAGCATTGATATGTCAAGACATTCTGTCGTTGGTTAATAAAGACCCATCAATGAAGGTGAGTATAATTATATCCCATATCAGAACAAAATATAATTATACTCCATCTTACAAGAAAGCCTGGATTGCAAGGACAAAAGTTGTTGAACGGGTATTTGGCAACTGGGAGGATTCATATAAAGAATTGACACGGTTTTTATGGGCACTAAAAACATATGTCCTAGGAACTGTGGCAATTATGGAGACATTACCAACAATGATGCCAGACGAAACCTGTGTTATAGGTAATAAAATCTTTCACCGTCTCTTTTGGGCGTTTGACTCATGCATCAAAGGTTTTGCATTCTGCAAACCTATTATTCAAATTGATGGCACTTGGTTATACGGAAAATACAATGGTACTTTGCTTATGACGGTTGCACAAGACGACAACAACAATGTATTTCCTATTGTCTTTGCTCTGGTTGAAGGTGAAATGGCTGGTGGGTGGGGTTTCTTTCTTCGACATCTCAGAACGCATGTGGCTCCACAAGTCAATCTCTGTTTGGTTTCTGATAGACATGTTGTCATTGAGAGTGCCTACAACAACCATGACAATGGATGACATGATCCTCCTTCTACCCATGTCTATTGAATTAGACATATTGCACAAAACTTCATGCGTGCAATAAAAGATAAGAATCTTCATAAGAAGGTGGTGAATGTTGGGTATGCTCTAACTTAGTCATCATTTCAATATTATCGTGATGAAATTAGATTGTCTAATGAAGACACAGGAAGATGGCTGAATAACATACCAGTAGAGCAGTGGACAAGGGCATTTGACGAAGGTTGTCGACGGGGCCACGTGACAATAAACCTTGTGGAGTGCATGAACGGGGTATTCAAAGGAATTAGAAATCTGCCAATAACCGCCTTGGTAAGATCGACCTATTATAGGTTGACTTATACGTTTGCAACCAGAGGTGAAAGATGGAGTGCGGTGTTAACGTCTGGGCAAGTATTTAGTGAGTGTTGCATGAAAGTCATGAAAGAGGAGAGCATCAAAGCTAGCACACACGTTGTAACAATCTTTGACCGTCATAGGCAAAATTTCAGCGTCCAGGAAACAATGGACCACGACGAGGGGAGACCAAATTTAGCCTATGCTATTAGACTAAACAGAAGTTGGTGCGACTGTGGAAAATTTCAGGCCTTCTGCAATCCTTGTTCCCATGTCATTGCAGCATGCGCATATACTCATCAAGACGCTTACATCCATTTATCTGATGTGTACAAGGTCGTCACTGTCATGAATGTATATAATAAAAGCTTCTCGGTGCTACCAATGGAGGAATACTGACCTCCATATGAAGGTAATATAGTTTGGCACAACGACGAAATGCGTCGAAAGAAAAAAGGAAGGCCAAACAGCACACGTATCATGACATAAAGGAATTCGACATATAAAATGATAAGATTATGTAGTATCTGTCGTCAACTAGGACACAACAAGAACAACTATCTCAATCGAGGAGCATCATCTGGGTCATAAGCTTTTTGTAACATTGTATTTCTATAACCTTCAATTATCATATATCATAAAGTTTTTGTTACAACGAGGTTCACAACAAACATCCGTATAAAATAAGCCAAATGAAAACAGAAATATTTCTAACTGATTACAACAATCAAAGTTATGTCATCTCGACCGAACATCATTTTCCTAACATCCTTATCAGTTTTCATTCACACCCAACCAAAGATACTGTCGAGTCTCTCAATACTTCTAATTTGTCCCCTTCTGGTATTTTTCCATCTAACCAACGAACCAAATCCCTCTTCAGTTGATCGAACATAGTGATGTTCCAGAAGAGCATCAACATCTGAGGTTTGTCTCTCGCATAAATCACCTTTCCGTATTGGCGACGAACACCAAACATGATTTTCAAATGATGAAATGAGATGTGGAAAAATGATTCACACAACACATCTATTTATAATAAAAAAATTGCATTTTACACTGAGGTGTCAATCCAATTGGCGTCTCCTTTGTAAAAATACACATGAGTGTCAATTAGATTGACTGCACCATGTGCCATAGCCAATCCAATTGGCGTCTCCACTCTATTTTTAAGAGGAGTCGCCAATTGGATTGACGCCTCCTCCTAAAAGTGGGGTACTTTGGATTTTTTTTTAAAATCAGGGTTATTTTGAGAATTTTCTTGAAAATTGGGTTATTTTGGTAAAAAATTCACCAATGTATTATCTGTTATAACTAATTGTCTTATTTGTTAAAAAAAATTAAAACCATTAATTTATCTAATACAAGTTTCAATAATTTTTTTAAAATTTATTATTATTCATATTGTTGTTTACGTATCATCTTCTACCTGAATTAGTATTTCAACTTAAATTTATTATTATTCTTAAATTTTTTTTCTTTTTTTCAATTTTAAATTTTTATGATAGTCTACAAACAAATTTGCATCCAAAATCATGGGCCCGTTTGTTTTGGCTTTTCTTAAAAATGATTTTTATAGTGTTATATATTTTAGTGTAAAAAAAAATTTACAAAGAAACTTTTCATAAAAGCTTCAAATGAAAATTTTGTTTGAATAGTTATTCTTAAAATATGATTTTAGGTATTTTATCATTTTATGGAAACTTTTTTTGTATATCAAAATTTTAAAAAATCACTTAATTTTGAAGCTATTTCAAATATTTTTTTTAAAATCATTTTTGAGATACAATTTTTTTTAAAATTTGTGATTTTGACTATGTTTTGATCTTCAATAATGTATATTTATGTTATACAATAAACAATTCAATCTTTTAATTTAGAAAAATTTGTAATATTTTAAAAAATATTTTTGTAAAATCCATTTTTAAAAATAAAAAGATAAAATCCATTTTTTTAAACTAAAACAAACTGATCCTATATCTCATCCAAAAACGTACTCGGTGTATAAACACATATTCCTTACTCGTATATGTTTGAAAGGAGCGTAAATTATCACTGTGAAAAAAAATAAGACAAATCATTTGTTGAAAACATATTTTCTCAATGGAGAAGATAAAGATCAGGGGATAAAGGTCTTATGATAAAAAATTTGAGGATCAAGAACTTCTTGCCCATTAGAGAAAGGTGAGGATGGAGATACGAGGAAGGAAACTCAAGGATGAAGAATTAAGAACTTTTTAAGCACTAAAGAATGACGATGATTAAGATATGAGAGTCTAAGATTTGAGGATTAAGAATTACTTAGACACACTTTATGCTTAAATTTAATAAAGTAAATAATAAAAGCAATTTTTTGTATTTCAAATTTCTTAAATTCAATAAAGTAAATAATAAAAGCAACTTTTTGTATTTCAAATTTCAAGAAGAAATTTCCGTTACTGAATAGAAATTTCAAATTTATGATTCTCATGACAGATTCTCGACGAGATCATAATATTACCTTGCATTTTAAACGTTAAAATAAAACAGAGAATAAATGACACTTTTACAATTATATGTATTTAGATTAATCATTTTAATGAAAAAATGTAATATTTTAAGATAATTTAAAATATTAGACAAAATTTATTATTTGGACAAAAAGTATAAATAAATGTTCAAATAATGAAAATCTATAAAAATAAAATAAAATCCTAGTTAAATTTTATGGTTTTAAAATGATACTTTAAATTGAATAATTTTAAATTTCTCTAGGTCCATAGAATTTGAATATTCAATTGGTTAATCTTATTATTTCAAATTTTGTAAGTTGATCTCCATTTTTTTTAAAATTTTAAAATTCATCTTTAAAATCTAAAAAAAATTCAAATTAGTCTTTAATAGTTTTCAAATTTTACAAATTCATTCCTTTAAATTTTAAAAATTGCAAATCATTTCCTATATTTAAAATTTAAATTTTGGTCCTAAAATTTTAAATTTTATAAAAATAACTCCAAAAATCTAACAATTTTTATTATCTTAATACTCTATACAAACAATTTTTTAAAAGAAATTCAACTAAATTATTTAAATTGTTTGAAATTTTAAATTCTTCAAAAAAAGTTTCAATTACCTTATCCAAATTCACTCGTTTTTTTCACTACTAATTCATCTTATGGGAAACCTGCTTAAGCAATTATTAATCCATACTCATAAGATGATCATCAAAATTTTCAAACAATTTTTTATATATAATAATTATCTAGATCTTTTTCTTTCTTTTACTAATATTACATGAATGTTCTATCCAAGCGCATTTAAATGAGATGATGGATCTTTGCAGATTAATAAAAAATATTTAGTTCAAATTTAGTCATGAATATGCAACACATGTTAAATTTTTTGAAATAATTTTTTAGTTCTATTATGATCCTACGTAGTTTGAGGATGAGTCTTTTACAGTTGGGCATAAAGATATCCAATTTATATAAAAGAAAATTCTCATACAATCTAAAAAAAATATATCTATAAAGAAAATTCAAATTAACATATATGAATATCACATTATAATAGTATTATCTTATTTTAATATGTTGCATAAATGATATTCACATATCCAACCTTTGCCCAGACACCTCTTTCTACTTTTGGAGTTACTTCATTATGAAAAAGTATCGGCTGATTTTAGAAATGAGAGATTGGTACTTTTGTCTCTATCTCTATAAATTTCTTCTCTTTTAATAAATAATATATTTTATTTACTCATTCATCTATTAAATAGGCTAAAGTTATCAAAGGTAATAAAAGGAAAGGCAACTAATCCATTCCCTTTAATTAACCCCGTTCCCATTTTCTTTTTAAAAAATCAACTATGTGAAAATAATTTCAAAATAATAAATTTTTTAAAAATAATTTTAAAATTTTTCTTAAAATAACTACATTTAAAAGAGGATGCGCTGGATGAACCGACGCATTCCTTAAACATCAAGAGGAGACGTCCAAGGCATTGACGTCTGCATTGAGCTCCTTATGAGGAGGCGTCAATGCCTCTGACGCCTGCATGGTGCCTTAAGTGGAGGCACCAATGCCTTTGGCGCCTGCATGTTGTTGACATATTCGGCGTCTAGTCTTTTGGCGCATGCATTTTATGCTTTCTCTATATAAATATCGTGCCTTAGATGCAATATTTTTCACACAAAATCATCCCCTACTACCATATTTTCTCTAATTCAACTCCACTCTCCTTCAAATTTTTGTGTCTTAACCATGTCTGCATACATTCAGAAGCGAAATGCCGGTGTAATATTTTCCGCCGTTGGGGCTCCGATACAGATTCATCTCTAGAACACAGATACGTTTAAACGTCTTAATCGGACGTTGTACAGTTGGTTAGAGGGAGAAATTGGAGATGATGAAAGGATTAGAAGAATACAATGGCTTGTGTCCACGTTCAACCAAAATGGAGAAGTGCGCGAATGAGTGGATATTAAGACCGACCAAGACGCTCGTAAGATGATGCATTACATGTTCAAAATTGTTTTGATGGTTGTAATCGCATAGTTCTTATATTCTAGTTGTTTTAATTGTTTGTGTTATTGTTTATGTAATGGTATTTTCGTCCGAAATGTGTAAAATACTACAAGAAGATCAATCAAACAAACTATATAAACCACAATAATAAGAAGCTGACCAATCAGGATACAAGATGAAATAAGACAAGATCAATCTAACAATAACAAGATGGAGAGTATCAGTCATGATAATCAACCGGATAAACCTAAGAGGAATGATTAAAAGCAACAAGCTAATACTTACAAGTTAAATAATATCAAGCAAAGAAGTATGGAAGGTAAAGGGGAAGAAAAGCAAAACTGCAAAAACAACAGAAACAAGGACCAATACAAGAATAAACAAAAGAACAAAAGAAACAAGGAGAGAAGTACCTGCAAAAGAAGCAAAGAAGACCTCCAGGATAATGTCAAGTAGAAGAACATGAGCAACATTAAATATGAAGAGCCGGAAACAAAGAATCAGACTAACAAGAGCAAAAACGACAACAAGCGGAGTAGCAATGCTCAAATAAGTGACATGCAAAAAGACAAACAAATCAACAACAACATCCCTCACCTAGAGATGAACAAATACAATCAACATCATAATAAGATACTTCGATATGATGATTATCTCAAGTAGATTGATAAAAAGCATCCCAAAATGGCGATGGACCCGGGTAGTAGAGACATGCACATAGACAATCATAAAAGCAACAAAGACAATCACCAGGAACTGAACAATAACGATCAAACGAAGACAGAGCAAAAGCAAAACAATAGGAAGAACAAAAAAGATGATTACCTCAATCAGACCAGGAGGACGCATCCGATCACAGCGATGAAACTTGGCCAAAGTGACATGCAAGGAGATAAATCGAACAACAACACTATTAATCATCTAAAGCTAAACAATAACATTCAAAAGAAGGTGGATCAAGAGCAAATCAACAAGTTGCATAAAAATGATGAGTACCTCAAGTAGACTGAGAAGACGCAACCGAACAAGATGATGAAGCAAGATAGCGTTCGCTGGAATGACAGAAAAATCGTGATTCACATTGGTGCTAACTTGATCACACGTGGAGCGTGGAACATGAGAGCTCATTTATGTGGCAAAGAGGAAGAGATTGATGCTCAAGCTACTTAGAAGCAGAAGGGGTACAATAAGCTTGTTGAGGCAGAAGCTCAAGCGATCATTCACGCGTTGGCCTTCACGATACACATGCAAGCTGAAGAGGTTAAGGTTTACACGGATAATAAATATATAGTTGAAAGAGTGCATCATAAAGAGAAAGACACCGACTTTGCTAGAGAGGATGTGACTCACTTGTACAACATGATTAAGAAAATTCAAGAAACCATAGGGAATTTCCGCAAGTGGGATATCCACCACATTAGCAATAACAAAAGTAGTTTAATCCATTATCTGGCCCACCAAGTTATGACCAAAAGCAATAACTTGTGAATCAATATTTGTACCAATAAGGCTTAACCTGATTTAGGGGAGAACCTGGTTTTATAAAAAAAAATCCATCAAAAACTAAAGATAACAAATAAAAAAGATAAAAAGAAGAAGTAAAAAATAAATTAAATTAACCATGATTTAATCACATTTCAATCAATTTAACTCCGATTCATTTTAGCAATTTCTACCCTTAGAGTGTGACTCACACAATTGAAAATCCGAATTTTCCATAAGGTATTTTCGGAGATGCATCTCCGGATGCACCTTAGATCACCTCATCCTTCGTAATGAAACATCTACCTCAGTTATGCAAAAAAAATGGTCTGAAGATGCATTTGAGAAACATTATGGGGTGTATTCGGAGATGCATCTCCGAAAACAACCCCGAATCTCATTTACTTCACATTTTTCATTGAGTTGATTTATTTAACCATTTAGTGATATTTTCGGAAATGCATATCCAAAAATGTCAAGTGGAAAATTGAATATAACAGTACCTTGCACGATCATCTCTCCCACACACCATATCACTTCCATAACCCAAAGGGAAGATACAATTCACCACCTTTGATTTGAAGACAAATGAAGATTTAAAGGTCATGTGGAACACATTTGACCGTCCTGAACTACCCGTTTATAACGATATGTAATTTTTAATTTATCTTAACAACTATCTATGTAAGGTTATATGTTTTAATTTAATATCAAGTTGTTTTTGTTTCTAGATTTTGCTCGTTCTCTGTTTCTGGTTTGAAGTATCAGAGTTATTTTCGAATATGTATCTCCGAATTAACCCCAATACATTTTCAGATATGCAACTCCAAACTAAAATTAAGTATAACAGGGGTGACTCAGTCATTTGCGTTTAATTTTGTGAAAAATAAATGTATCTGTAGATACATCTTTGAATTCTAGAAACATTTTTGAATTTTCACCAAAAATATATAAAAAAATACAAGGATGGAAAAATAAATTGCCTTCATTTTTACCTTAATATAAATAAATAAATAAAATAAGAAAAATAAAAATCAATTGAATTAACCATGGTTTGATCACATTTCAATCTGTTTAACTCCGGTTCAATTTTACCTCGGTATGGGTAGTTTTTAAAACACGAGTTTGGCAAAAACACGAACCAGATACGGAAAGGGTGTACATGTAGCATTTTTCCGGCGCCGGTAGCAAATCACTGAACTATTTATATCATTACGAAATAGAACTCAGAAAACAAAAAGCCCGCGAACATCTTCGCACTCGCAGTGTCCATTCCCCAACACGCGAAACAATCGATCAAAAGGTTCGTTCTTTCCATTCATATTTCGATTCTTAATTCTTCAATTGATGAATTTGATAATTGACTTTCGACTTCACAGGTTGGGATCGAGATGGAGAAGAAATCACCGTTACCGTTGAACAACGCCATTGCGAACAAGAAGAAAGAGCAACTGTGTAGCAAGGAATCTCTTGTGAAGATTTTAAGATGGCATTTTAGGTATCCTGATTTTAGGGGTATGCAATTGGAAGCTATTCAAGCTGTGCTCTCAGGTGCATTTCAACCTTTTTTTTATTGGTTCCATCTTAATTTCGATGAAAAGGGAATTTTTGATTTTTTTCTTCATATTTAATAGTAGTTGGTACGTTGAACTTGTTGAGCATGTGAACTAGGTATTAAATAATGTAGTTAAGTGTGAGTTATTGATTTTAACTGGTTTTCTCCGCATTAAGAAGAGATATATGACTATTTGCTTATCCAAGAGCAATTGGATGAGATGGTAAGGGACCTCTTGCAGCTTGCAGCTTCACCAGAGGTTCTGGGCTCGAACCCAACCCTCAGCAGTGTTAATTCTCTTGAGCGAGAGCCTTGCTGCCCATTGTGGTCCTCCCCGGCTCGAGGGATTAGTCTCCGCAGTTGCGTGCATAAATATGACTATTTGCTTGAACTATGGTTTTTCAAGTTTGATTTTTTCCCCACTGTTGCGTGCAGGAAGAGATTGTTTTTGTCTTATGCCAACTGGAGGTGGAAAGTCAATGTGTTATCAAATCCCTGCATTGGCAAAAACAGGAATCGTGCTAGTAGTTTGTCCCTTAATAGGTTAGATATCTTTTTTCTTATTTCTAGAGCTTGTATCTTTGATTGAGATCAATGATGTTTGATTGATGATTCACTCGGGTTGCATGCGAGGATACTGGTTCTGATTTTTTATACTTTTGTTCTGCTGAGTGCTGGCAGCCTTAATGGTATGCATCTTTTTCACTTTATCAGTTTATTGTTTTTTTAGACATGTTGAATTTCTGAGTTCAGAGTTTGTTTTGGTTCTTATGGTTCTTTTTCCGTACAAGTTAGGAAAACCAAGTAATGGCGCTAAAGGAGAAAGGAATTGCTGCAGAGTTTCTTTCATCAACAAAAACGGCAGATGCAAAAAATAAGGTGGGTTATTAGAATACTTCTGACATCTGCATAGGAATTAGAAGTGTAGTTACTATAATCAGTGCATAATCTTAGTGTCACTACCCTTTGCTCAGGTCCTGGGGTTTAAAACGATAATGTATCTAGTATATTCATGCTTCTTGATGAAACTGCTAGAATTCCTGGGTGTTTTACCTGACCCTCATTATTGTGCTGCTGACCTAGAATTAAAAGTTTAGCCCTTGTTTTGTTTGGGAGTAGGGGAAGTATCCAGTTCAAATTGACTTATGTGAACATTTGTCCCATTTTTCACTTGTTCGGTGTTATTAATTTAGGAAACTGACTTTTTCTGTTTTATATTTTTAGATTCACGAGGACCTTGATTCTGGAAAACCATCTATAAGGCTGCTATATGTGACTCCAGAGTTGATAGCAACCCCAGGGTTTATGTCAAAGCTGAAAAAGATTTATTCTAGGGGGTTGCTAAGTCTCATTGCAATTGACGAGGTCTAGCTGGATAGACTATTCCATGATTTTGTTTCTGTTGGATTTTTATGACCATCCTTACTAACTCGCTTATGCACAAATCAGGCACATTGCATCTCTTCTTGGGGCCATGATTTCAGGTTTTTCATTCATTCTTCTACTAGCCATTTGAATTTTTCTTGATTCCTTAGGATCCAACAAATATGATATTAATAACAGATGATAGTTCACGGTGGAATGGAAATCCTAACATCCACTATGACAATATGCATAAGCAGTACATTGGTTGTGTTTGTGCAACCTTTAACAACTGGTCGAAAAGGTCCAGAACTAGGCCCATTACCGAACCAGGACTAACATCAATTAACACTAGATGAAAAACTACTACACTTGAACCACTTGATAACTTTTTGTAGAATATAAAATTAGTCAATCCGGTCTTCACATCACATGATAATATCTTTGTGATCATATATATCACATTTTCAATGATTTGGACTGTTATTTATTTTAATAGTGAATATTCAGTTATTTACCCTATATTTTAAAATGTACTGTACATTAAAGGAATATATGACGATAATATGTCAATTAGTTTTGATTTATGTGCACTTTTATGAATTTGATATACCTCACCAGAACTTTTAATCCAATAGTTGGATTGGTTAATTTTGTCCTACAAAAAGTTATTAAATGGTTAAGTGGTACAAGTGTAATATTGTTATGAGTGTAAAAGTTTGACATTTAGTGTCAATTGAACAAAAGGAAAAAGTCATAATGGAAGAAACAAATGGGACAAAACAGATAGGGAAATAGAGATAGACATAGGAATAGAGAAAATGGAATAATATGCAGAGATTGAGACTTAGAAAATAAGGAAAATCAGATAAGGAAAGGAGGAAGAGAATGTGACAGTTATTAGAGGTCCGTAGTTTGCCAAAAATGGGTCATTTGCAAGAGAAGGGCAATATGACTGAGATGGTAGAAGAGACATGGAGATGCTAAGTGAGAGTTTGAGGGCTTGTGGCAAGAGCATAGATATGAGAATGAGAATAAACAACAATGCAAGAGTGAGGACTGAGATGTGTGGTTTTCTATTAGGGATTGGTTGGTCAATAAATTGTGCTGGGTCATTATGAACTTGACATGTCATCCAGATTTAAAACAGATCACTGATGCCCATCTGTTTACTTTTTGTTATTTTTAGGTGATTCTGATATAATCTTGTTCACCAACTCATCTCAATCATTTATTATTAAATATTAGATTTAATAGTGAAAACATGCTCACTCACACATGCCACAGTTTTGCACTTGTTAGGCTCTGTCCTTGAAATAACTGGTTCAAAAGGTCAAGTTTTCATGTGATGACACAGTTTTACACGGAGTTCATTCTGATGACATGCTATTCCCTTTTCCTTTTGTATTTGAGGTCAGACCTAGCTACCGTAAGCTTTCAACTCTAAGAAGCCACCTACCAGATGTACCAATATTAGCTCTGACTGCTACTGCTGTTCCCAAGTGAGTTTTCTCGGTTTACTTTCTTTTAAAGAATTCGCTTTATCTTTTGAGTATGAACAATTTTCATATGCAATCCCATGTCTATGTATTTCTATCTATTCGTCTGAAAAATAATAGTTCAATTGTTGTGGATTTCTGAAATTTCTATTCTCTTATTAGTGGTATGGATGTAGTTATGTCTGTTATGTGTGTGTATAGAATTTTATGATAATATTGGTTTAACATATTCATTTACAAAGAGTATGCTCTGTTTATCACTATAATCATTGCACATTCTGAGTAGTATCTTTGAAGCAGGCATGCTCTTTTATATTCTTCCTTTCTTCAGGGTTCAGAAGGATGTAGTGGACTCCTTACAGATGCAAAATGCATTAATGTTAAAGACTTCTTTTAATCGTCCTAATATATATTATGAAGGTCAGTCCTGCTTGCAGCTTCATTCAAAGCTATAAATAAATTCAGATTTCATTTTCAGCCTGCTTGTTGGTTATAATTTCCATCTCAGTAATGGAAAACCATCACTTTCCTCTCAAATGTTATGTGGTGTGTACACAAATAATAAACCAGTTCAGTCATTATATAAATACTTCATGATTACTTACATTTGGTGATGAAGATGCTATGAAAGAGAAGATAGAAGAAAACAAAAACCTTACAAGCTAAATTCTATTTTTGAAAAACAAAGATTTTCATTAAAATAGATAAGATGCAAATATAAACATCTTTGAAGAAATCCTTCCAATTCCATTCCAGTAAATTTAGGGCTTGTTTGAGTATTCCACTACTGAGTTTTATTGGTGAAGTGATTTATATGTTAATTTTGCATGAGATACAGGCATGCCATTATATATAAATTCAAACAGATCTAACTTGATGTTTTCATGATACAGTTAGATATAAAGATCTACTGGAAGATGCTTATGCTGATTTATCTGATACACTCAAATCTATGGGAGATGTCTGTGTCATAATTTACTGTCTTGAACGTTCCATGTGTGATGACTTGTCAGCTCATCTATCTCAAAGCGGCATTTCTTGTGCTGGTGATATGTTACTGCAACTATCTGGACCTAGAATATATGTAAATCTGTTGCATTATAATTTACTAATACTATAAACATAATATAATAAAAGTGTACCTTATAATAGTTATGTACAGGTTTTATATTTTGAAAACATTGGTGATTTCCTTATTTCATCACTATCAAGTTCTCTATCTAAGTAACCAAACAATCATAAAAACCGTAGGATAGTATATTACAAAATGAGAGAAAATAAGAATGAGATAGAGACACGTAAGATACGAGTGAAAAGAACAAAATGAAATAAAAATAAATAAATTTATGTCCAATGAATGCTTAATAAAGAAGTAAGGACTTAACTTTTTAAAGTAGGGAAAAGATTGTAAGTCATACTTTTCTAAACCACAAAAAATGTAATGTGTACAATGAATATGTAAATAATGTGGGATAAGAAATTGAGGGGCATTAAAAATAATATTGTCAAATATTGCGAGCAACTAATACACATTATAAGTGTAATACTAAGCCAAACTAAACTAAAATCATTGTGGCTGAAGCTTCCCCACAAGCCTATAAGTTGATCCATCCCTTGATTTAATATTCACAATATTCATAATATTCTGGTCTTTCCAGCTTATCATGCAGGACTGAATAATAAAATGCGAACTTCCGTGCTAGATGATTGGATTTCTTCAAAAACAAAAGTTGTTGTTGCCACTGTTGCTTTTGGGTATGTTTTCCCTTTTAATTTTTGTATATTTCTCCAATTTATGTTGGCACTCCTTGTTGTGGATATTTACTGTATACTGTACTTGAAAATGCTTTAACCTTGGCATGAGTGATGCAGAACACTTGCCAAGTGACCTTCTAATATTATAGAATACAATACAATGTTTTCCCTGGTGCTGTTGAAGTCATTTTTGTACTAGCACTTTCATTTCAACTGGAATCAGAACTAAGAGAGGATGTGACCAACATCACCAATGCACTTAGATCTTTTTCTATTTGATAGAATCAATGGAAATGTCAATAGTGTAACCTTCCCTCATAAGTGAATACTCTGTGAACAACACTGTTAACAGTTGTAATTATCTATATTTTGTCCCATTGAAGTAGAATTCTTTGAGTGTAGCCTGCAGTAGTCACTTACATGAAGACATTTGGTCCACCACCCTTGCACTTACACTTGAATCCCTTATGTTTTTTGCCCAATAGTGTCCAGCTTTTTTACTTTACATTCTTGCCATTTAAGAGGAACGCCTTTCACGAGAGTGGTTGACCAATTCAAAAGGGTTTTTGTGTATATTTAAGAGTGTATGGTGTCCTTGTTTTTATTTAATGGAGTATTACAGTGAATATAATCTATCAATAAATATGAATCCAAGCAAGATTAATAAAAAAGAGAGTTCCAAATAAGCACAAATGTATCAAAGATATAAGTATATGCACAACATCTTATAATTTTATTATGATGTCTTTAACTTACGAATTATTTGTGATTGTGATGCATTTCTTTCTTTTCTTTCTGTACTCTGCATGGAGCGTTTCTATTGCATACCATTACCTAGCCTTTGGTGTTTGTTCAGGATGGTAAGTGGCTGTTTATTGTAAGTTTGATTCAAACTTCTATAAGAAGTTTTAATGTTATAATCTTTTTATACTTATGTTATTTGCTATTAATAGATTAAGATCACATTACTAGGGCATTGATAGAAAGGATGTGAGAATTGTGTGCCACTTCAATATTCCGAAGTCCATGGAATCATTCTATCAAGAGTCAGGCAGAGCTGGTCGTGATCAGTTGCCCTCTACAAGTCTCTTGTACTACGGAGTAGATGATCGCAAAAGAATGGTTGACTAACTTAACTTGATGTTTTGATCTTGTTTTCTTATAGGACTTGTTTTCTCTTACTATGATCTATTTCAGGAATTTATATTAAGAAACTCAGGTAGCAAGAAGTCACAATCATCAAATTCACAAGAATCAACCAGAATGTCCCTGACTGCTTTCAATCAGGTAACATATAAATCCTTGCATGCTTCTTTTGACATGGTATCTATGAATGCCATTATGCATTAAGTAATGGAATATTTATGTAAAATATGTAGATGCTTGAATATTGTGAAGGATCTGGATGTCGTAGGAAAAAGATTCTCGAGAGTTTTGGAGAGCAGGTAATGAAATATACAGCTCTAGGTATTATGTGGTGTGATTCATATTGACACAAGTGGATATTTTACTTTGTTCCAAACAGGTAACAGCATCACTATGTGGAAAAACATGCGACTCCTGTAGACACCCAAACTTAGTTGCCAGAAATTTGGAGGATCTCACGGCTGCTTGTTCTCTACGCCAGAAAGGAGGTTCTCGAGTTTTCATCACCAGGTAAAAGACCCTCATGCATTAGAAGTTTAACTTAAAGTTGATAAACCGGAAAACTTATTGGGAGTACATGATCTAAGGTTGTGTATATATATTACTTCCACACTGTCTTAGGAAATTAGAAAACAATTTCCGCCAAGAAGATTGTGTGCTGAACTGTTAATTAGCTTGGTGGTGATTTCCTCATGCTACATTAATTAATCCAGTTAAATAATGCCTAGTTTTCTTGTTTATCTACCACTTTAATTTTTCAGTTCCACTGATGCAATTGTTGGAGAACAGTTATCTGAATTCTGGAATCGAGACGAGGAAGCAAGTGGATCAGAGGAAGATATTTCTGACTTAGATGGTAGTACAGATTTTATTTCAATTGCATTTGTTTTACTGTTGGGGTGATGGAGTGGTTAGTAGATTGAATGTGGATGAATTTTCGTTGGCAGAGGGTAATGAGGTTGTCAACAATCTAGCCCGGTCAAAGGTTCAATCTAGACTGGGAATAAATGAAAAGCTTGATTTGCTACAGAGGGCAGAAGAAAAGTACTATCGAAATGAGAACACCAATAAACAGGTTCGTTTTTATGCATTATACCCATCCTGTTGAAAAAAGCATGTGCTCCATTTTGCTCTACGCCTCATTATATTTCCCATGGTTATATCTTTTGGCTGACACCAAACAGAACTTGTTATGATTTGCAATCTATAATTGGAAATGTATAATAATTTATTTTCAAGTTTCGTCTTATTTATATTCCTAGCAAAGTACTGTTAAGATCAATGCGGCAGAAATTGTTACACTGCCCCTATCTTCCCTTCTTCATACTCAATTTATTTAACATGATTTACAGAGCAATAAAGTGGACAAGAATGCTATTTCTGATGCATTACGAGGGTCAAGCAGGCAGAGATTACAAAATGCTTTAAAACAGGCTCAGGAACGGCTTGGCGACTCTAAGTATGTACAACTTCCTTTTGCTAGTTTGAGTTCTTTCATATCACACCTCAGTCTGCGCACAAAGGGAAAACCAGCCATCTGAAATTTCTCAATATTTCTTAATTTAAAACATTTATTCAGGATTGAAATGGAAGCTTCGGCATCTCTTCTCGAAGATGAATGCTACAAGAAATATGGCAAGACCGGCAAATCATTCTATTATTCCCAAGTGGCAAGTACTATCAGGTGGTTGACAACTACAAATTCCGACAATCTAATGAACCGACTTCGTGCAGTTGATGTTTCCTCATCATTGAATGTCATCTCTGAAGTTGAACATTCCCTCACACCACCACCCGCTTCAGCTCCTTGTGCAAAAGAAGAAACTAGCAATGAGGTCTCAGGCAATGCTGCGACAGAAATAATCCCATCTGATGTGCCAATAGAAAATTCTTTTAATACAAACTTACCGCCGATACCATCCTTCTCTGAATTCGTAAACAGTAGGAAAGCGAAAAGGGACCAATCAGGTGACACAAAAAAACACTCATCAAGAGTAGAAAAGAAGACGAGGATACAATAGATTAACTCTTGCATGTACTAGTATTGTTTGAGTTTTAGTTACAATATGCATGAAGTGCCAACTTTGGGTGATTTCAGAAATACTCTAGTTTCATCTTTCACACAAGTCATGAGGCATCTGATTGATTTCCTGTCTTATTTTTCTGATACTAATTTTACATTTATTATTCTTCAGATCATTGACACAGAAACTTAAATTACATGGATAGTATTCTATTAGATGTGCTTGGTCTAAACCATATATATAAATCACATAAGATCTGAATTCTGAACAACACTAGTTTGGACTTGACAGTGGAAATTTCCCAACAAAGTCAGTATTAAGACTACCTAGGTAAAGATGGTCCTCAAACTCCACAGCCGAAGTTAAAAAACTAATCACCTTTCCTTCATTATCACCAAAGTTTCTGATAATATTGCCTTCAGCTCCAACATTTACCACCATTGCTGACTTCACTGCTCCATTGATCAGATTAAATAGCCATGGGAATGAAGCTACCAAGTGCTTGGACACCTTAGAGGTGTGCACAAACCTCAGTCTTTCATAACTAAATTGCTGCATCAATATTGAAGAAAAACAATTCACCATCATGCCTTATTTAGTAATTTATTCAAATTGATTCTTAGATTAAATTTATTTTTCTGGTATTATAGAGTAAATTTAGTATTACTTGAATCAAAGCGATCCAAAAAGAGCCATCAGGAGCAAGATTGATATTGTCCGGTCCACCAGGGAGGTTTTCAATGAAGATATCTGTCTTGCCTTTGTTAATTCCTTTTAGCCAATGCCTCACACACCTAAGCCTGGTTAAAAAAAAACAACAAAATCAACCGTTTATATTTCTAGACAACATAAACATCTCCAATGACAAGAAATGTACTTACTTCCAAGTTTCGCAAACCACAACATAATCTTCTTCTTTAGACAGTGCAACACCATTTGCAAATGCCAAGTCATCAAGAACAATAACTGTCTCATTTGACATAGGATTGTACTTTAAAAGTTTTCCATGAGGTCTTGCCTCAAGCACATCAAGATGCCAATTGTGCAAACCAAATTTGGTACTGGCAACACTGAAATATATATTTCCATCTGATGCCTCTATTACATCATCTGCAAACCTAATTAAGATAAAAAAAAACATAAAGATAGCTCAAAAAAAATCTCACTGGATGTTAAAGTCAATGACGTGTAAAAACCTCTATTCTAAGTGTGTGGACAAGATCGTTTAAGTGCTACTAAAAGAAAACAAAAATTGAAGTAATAGTGTTGTACTGTAGTTGTATTGTAGACATCCAAAAATAGGAGCAATCTTGGATTTTTCATTGCTACAGGTCCTACCAAAGGAAAGATTCTTTCATAGCCTGTACTACGTCTACGTGGTTAATGTTATCTCACTGTTACATATATATATCATCATCACGTGGAGGATGTTCTAATTGTCTCAATATTTTAATGAATGAAAGAATCTTCTTATCTATCTATCTATATTAGTGGGAATTTGGATCAATATTTCGAAAACCTGATTCGTTAAAGACATTCAAAATTTATTGATTGAACTGATCCAAATAAAATTGGTTCAAGTTAGATCTCATACTTCTAGAACCACCATCAAGATATCAGAACCACCAATCGAACAATAAAACTATAAATAGATACCTATCTCTGAATTATATCTCCTATACATTTTTTACCTTTTCTCAAACACTATTAAAAATGATATCATTACCGACTTTTCAAATAATTGAGATTACAACATACCATATCATAACAGAATCATCCATGGACTTAGCCTTACCACCTAAAGAACAAAAAGACTAAGAAAGAAGCCTATAATCATTAGGAAGAACGACCCGCCAATCCAACCAATCGAAGATCCTATGCCACACATACACGACTAACTCACAAGTAACAAAAAGATGAAAAACTGATTCGACCGAATCCCTATAGAAAGGACAAGAGATCCTATAAGAATTAATATCCACCCCTTTTAGACAAATTCTCTTTAGAAGAGAATCTATTCGAAAAAGTTGGTCAGGAGAAAACCAACACTTTAGAGAGAGTTTAACTAACCAAATAAGGGGAATAGTCAAGTTCTCATCCGCAAGAGATGGCGAGGAACCATCCAAAATCAGACGCAATAGAGAAAAACCTATCTCTAAATCCATTTATCTCTTAATAACAACTCTTAGTAGAGAGAAGTAGAGAGAGAAGATTTTTAAACACAAGTAACCTTCTAAGAAAAAGAGGTGTCCTCCACATAAAATCCCAAGCCAATTCCTAATTACACACCAGACCAATATCTCCTACAAGCCCATCTGGTTGAATGGAGTTAGAGAACAAACCAGAAAATTTAAACCGGAAGAGAATGAGTTCTAATCAAGGGTCATTCCAAAACGAAGTTTGGAGGTCCGGTCATATCCAACTACAAGAATATCATTACCACATATCTGAAATACATATAAGCAACCTCCATCTCTATTTATAAAAAAAAAATGTTAAATTAACTAACCAAAATATCTAAAAAAAAATCTTTAGATATGACTTGGATAGAGGAGAATCAAGACTTTAGTTTCAATTAATACTTCTCTCTTTTTGTTATATTGGTAAAAAATATTGTGATAATTGATTTGTTTTTTAAGGTTTCATATAATATTAATTATTGTTTTTTAATTTATTTTAAAATATTTATTACATGAGAAAAATAGATTAAATAAAAAAATAAATATGAGAAAAAACAAACAAACAAGATCATAAAGTAAAACTCACAGTAATTGAGAACCATTAACTTGTGAAAGGATAACACTGAAACCATCTTCTTCTGTAACCTTGAGCAAACCCTGCAAACAAATAATCATGTATTATTTAATCATGCATGCACCATTAATACATACATACATGAATTATATACAGTTATTACCAAGGTAGCATCACAGACAATGAGACCACCATCTTTAGCAGTAGTGATTCCAAGCAGAGAAGAACTATCTATATGCTTCCAGTTCTCCCAGTTTCCATTCCTAACCAATCTCTTAATCCAACCATCTCGTGTAGCTGTGTACAAGATACCGTCTTTATCCACACAAACATCTTCTGGTTGCTTCAAAAATCCTTCTCCAAGTTTAATCAAATTCTGTTCAAGAGATTACGGTTAATATATCAGAAAACGATAACCAGCTCATGTAATTAGTGTTAATTCATATTATGTTTTCACCTGTAATTGGTTGTTTTTGGATGAAGATGCAGAAGATGTTGGTTCAAACAAAAGTGGATCTATGGGGGAGAAGTAGAAGACTTGAACTGTGAGAGCAACGAAAGCTGCTAGAACCAAGCTTGATGTCAGTGTTACACATTGGTTTCTAGTGGTGAGAGGAAGATTATTCATATTGGAAGCCATGCTCTGCTATTTTTTCATATTATCTTTTTGTGGATTTATTTTTTATACACTCGTATAGGTAATAAGGAATTAATTAATATGCACCGTCAGTGTAAAAAGTTTTACTCTATCGATTCATCACCATCACCCGTTTGCATTATTTTATAGATTTTTAAAATAAAAGTCAAATTTGTTTCAATATCCAACGGTCATGATTAACTGACGGTGTAAAATTCTTTTAGACTGTGTACGGTGTACTTCAATTAAATTCATGTAATAATGGTAAGCTTTGTCTCTTTCATATATTTTGTGGTCATCTTTATTCACACAGTTAGATAATGATTTAATATATACTGTTATTGATTTAATAATATAAAGAAAATAAAGAAAAATACTTGCATAGAAACCAAAAGTCAGACAAAATGTTCCACACAATCTACCCTTACCACCTATGGCTAACCAAAAGCCATACAAAATTTTGATGTTTGCCATAATGTCATCAACTGCATTAACTATGATATTGAACATTATATTATTCCTCATGATCCAAAAACACCAGACTGATGCAAGCCATTTGTAATTCCAGAAGAAATTGTTATCACCTGTTCCAATATGTGTTTATCAATTCATTGAAACCAAATGTTTGGATGTATTTCCACCAAACTGAAGCAACTCTTGATCTGCTAGATTCCTCTCCCCTCAAGACCTGCTCTTTTAAGTTTCCATATCTTACGGTAATATCCCAACAAAGTGCTTTGTCTTCTTAAACTATCATCCATTTCCACTTGTACAACAATACTCTGTTGAATATAGCTATGTTTGTGACCTCTAAACCACCTTCATCTTTTTGTTTACATATGTTGCTCCATTTGACCCAATTTATGCCCCCTTCTGTCTTCTTTTCCTTGCCATACAAATCTGCTTAAACTCTTGATAATTTCTTAAGTAATCTTCTTCGGCGCATTGTAAAAAGACATGAAATAAAACTCGAATGCTCGAAAGAACAAAGTTGAATAGTATCACCCTTCCTCCAATGAAAAGAAATCTTCCTCTCCAATTTGACAACCTTTTCCTCACAATTTTTAGGGACTTCAAGTTACACATCTTCTAGGTTAGATCCTATTGGAATTCCCAAAAGCTTGAAGGGAACTATGTCTACACAGCAAGCTAGGAAATGAGAAGCAACTTGTGAGTGTAACTTTTTGTTAGATGTATTATTTATGATGTCAAAACTAGAACACTTTAGCGTTTATGTATATTGGACGGTATCCTCTGAATCTCAATGTGCATCTTAACATTAGGAAACATAAAAATATTTTGAAATAAATCGAAAAATGTTTCATGCATCAAAAACAAGTTTTTATGGGTAAAATAATCTATGTGTTGACACATACATGCTTTAGGTCGACACATACAATAAAGATTTTCCTATGTGTCGATACATCTGATTTTCAGGTCGACTTATGTACCCCATTTTTAAAGCCTGTAACTTCTGTTTGATGTGCTGACTGCATGTGTCATATCATGACCTATATAGGTCGACACATGCATCGAACAGGTCGACACATGACTTACATAGGTCGACACTTGCAACGTTTTTTTTCTCCAAGAATTCATGATTTTTTCAAATATTTTGCATTCCTTTTGCCTTTAAACATGCATGCATATAAATACTTCACACATGCATCATTTCTAGTAAGGTTCTAGAGTAAACCTACACAAAACTGGGATTTCAAAGAGTTCTCATCATCTTCAACCTACATTCTATACATACATACAAACAAACTACACATGATTATTCTTTGTTTTGGTGCCATCTAAAATTAGGGTTGATAACGTCCAATTTAGGTTGTTGAATTGTAAATTGGATTGAGATCTTTGAGGGTTTCAAATAATAAAATCAAGGTCGGGTTTTCCTTCAAGACCATTTTGAGACTTGAAGGTTTTGGACAAGATTATGCAATTTGGATCAGATCGAGTGGATGCTTTGAAAAACAGAAGGTTATTGCAAAGGAGTAGCGTTGGATGGTGGATCATATTGGTAAATCTTGGGTTACAACAATTTACAATTTGGACCCGATCGAGTGAAGGCTTTGAAAAACGAAAGGTTCTTGGAAATGAGTAGCGTGAGACGGTGAATCAAATTGACATTATTGGGTTACTTGATCAAGCTCAGATGAAGGGAAGAGAAAGTGTCAAAATCAACATCAAACTTAGGGTTTGTAGGATTGAATTGCTACATTTCTCTTATATACATACTTTTGCAAAGTAAGGTTAATTTCATTATCTCAATTCAAATTCGAATTGAGGGAAAACGTAACCATAGTAAGGTCGATTGGGGAATTGCATAAACAAATCCTTGTATACTTCCTCTCTCTCCATCTCTTTTATTTTTCAATTGCAAATTGTTGAATTCATCGATTGTGCGATCATTACGTTTGGCCAAATTTTTTGATAACCTTTTGAAAGAGGTTTTGTTGAGTTGATCAGAATCCTTTAGTTTGTGATTGGATTTAAAGATCAACAAAACCATGCAAATTTCCAAACAAAATCGTTGCACACAAGGTGTTCGATAATTTGTCTCAATAATATTTTTGTGTGATTTATCATTAGGAATACTCTCTACTTTTAGCATTGCATTTAATTGATTGTGATTGATAGTTTGCTGATCTAATTTGTGTTCATTATCATACCTTGATTGCAATTACGCATATCCAAGCTTTTTGATAACGGTTCGGTTAGACGATTCATTTCGGGTTACTTCCGTTCGCAATAAAATTTTCAAAACAGTTTTTTGTTAAACTTTTTAACTTGTGATCTATTCACCCGTCTAGATCGAAGCATATCGTCTAACAAGTGGTATCACGAGCTCCGATTTATTCCATTCTTGATATTTGTTTATTAGAAAATGACTACCGAACCTAAATGGGCGTACAATAGAGCACCAATTTTTACAGGTGAAATTATGGCTACAGGAAAGCTTGTACGCGTATCCATATCAACTCGGTTGATAAGGGTGCATGGGACGTCATCATCAATGATGCTAATCAAATTATAATGACCAATGATGAAGGCGTCGTCGTACCAAAATCAGAAGATCAATGGAAGGATAATGATAAGAAATTGTGATCATGTGATTGGAAGCTACAAAATATTCTCATATCCGTACTCAGCGTTGATGAATATTATTGTGTGTTCCATTGTGAAACCTCCAAAGCTATGTGGTATGCATTATAAGTTGCCCATGAGAGAACTAATGAAGTCAAACAAGTTAGGATCAATACCTTGAATCAAGAGTTTTCACTATTTTGCATGAAGCATGGTGAAACCCTTGTCGACATGCAAAAGAGGTTGACACATGCTCTAGGTAAGCCTATTTCCAATTATATTGCTACTAATAAAGTTTTGAGGTGTCTAGAAGATTACCAAAACTAAAAGATGTAAAAAGTGGCAAGTAACATATTATTCATGTAGTATGGATCAAGTGCTGCAGTCATATGCCTTTTGGATATCCTTGATTTTTGCCGGGACCGCTCTTATCGAGTCTTAGTCCACCGGGATGATATACCCATTTTTTCCTAAGCCGCCCTTTTGGGTTTTCGACTTATCGGGTTTTATTCTCTCTGTAAGTCCCTAATTTTTGCATGGTTGCTCTTTCGAGTTTTCAATCCATCAAGATGCCCTAATGTACGCCCGAGTCGCCCTTTTGGGGTTTCCGACTTAGTGTCCTTTTTATACTCTTTTTCTAGGCATAGTATTTCTTGATTGCGTCGGAGTTCATTGGTCGTGGTAACTCCGGTCCGTCCATGGTTGTAAGGATTAAGGCTCTGCCAAAGAAGACCTTCTTCACAACGTATGGCCTTTCGTAGTTAGAGGTCCATTTTCCGCAAGGATCTTTATGGACGGGTAATATATTTCTTAGCACTAAGTCGCCTTCTTCGAACAGATGAGGCTAAACCTTTTTGTCGAATGCTTTCTTGAGCCTTCACTGATATAATGTCCTGTGACATACTACCGCCATACGCTTATGATCTATGAGGTTTAATTGGTCGAATCTTGTTTGTATCCATTCTGCCTCTTCCAGTTTAGTCTTCATCAGGACTCTCAACGAGGGGATCTTAACTTCAATAGGGAGTACTCCCTCAGTGCCATATACTAGAGAGAAATGGGTTGCTCCTGTCGAAGTACGAACTGAAGTTCTATAGCCATGTAATGCGAAAGGGAGAATCTCGTGCCAATCTTTGTAGGTTTTCACCATCTTTTGGATAATCTTTTTGGTATTCTTGTTGGCCGCTTCTACTGCGCCTTTCATCTTTAGTCGGTAAGGTGACGAGTTATGATGTTCAGTTTTAAAACTCCCGCACAAATCGTCCATCACTTCGTTATTCAGATTCAGCCTGTTATCAGTGATACTCTTATTGGGAATGTCGTAGCGACAAATGATCTCTTTTTCATCCTCTGCAGTTCCCAGATTTATCACATCTACTGGTTCCTAGTGAGGTTGAATTACTTTGTTCTCTTGTCTCAACAATCTAGCTAACTCTTTAGGAAGCTACCAATTGTCCTCCTCGCCTTCTTCGACTTGGTTAATTGGGAATTCGAAGTTGTAAAGAATTGTATAAGTGTTGTTTTTAATAGGTTCATTTATTAATCTTTATGAGAAGGATTTATTTTTATTATCTTTTGAATGAAGTGCTAGGAATGAGAGTGTATGAAAGAACAATGCCATCTTTGAAAAAAAAATTAAAATGAAGGGAAATAGATCCCAATTGAAAATAAAAAATGCAATTTATTGATAAATAAGTCATTGAAACAAAAAAGGGTCTTACAAGCTTATCCATTTGCCTTGGGCAGAGCAAATGACTTATTATAATTTTTAGAAAACACTAAATTACTTTGAACTAGAAATCATATCAAGAATCTTGACGGACTTCTAATTATTGAGAGTAACATATGGCAAGTACTGACACACCAAGTTGAGCGTCTCTTCATTTTCTTCTTCAACTACAACCACATGATCTTCACTTCTATATCCAACACCGTGGAAAGTTTCTTGGAGCGTGGGGAGATTTTTTTGACTGGTCTTCAAAACCTCTTTATTGACTGGTTTGCAACCCAGTCTGAACTGATCCTTCTTCTCAGTTATCTCTGATCTTAATCAGATTTGGAACTCTCCCCCATGAAGAAACTGACTTCTCATTCTTTGGAGCGCCTTATTTTCGACTGACCGCCACAATTTCCAAGGCCTGGAAAGGTATTTCCAGAGTTTCCCTATCTACTTCAATATATTTGAATGAAGAGAGGTGGCTGATAAACATGTTTTCCTCGTATTCCATAATTATCAGTTTATCACCCACTATGAATTTCAACAGCTGGTGAAGTATGGAAGTGACAATCCCTACAACATGGATCCAAGGTCGTCCTGGAAGACAACTGTATGATGGGTTAATGTTCATCACTTGGAAGATAGTCATAAATGTATGTGGCCCAACCATTATTGGTAGATCTACTTCCCCAATTAACATTCTCTTCGAACCGCCGAAAGCTTTAACGACCAACATGTTAGTCTTCATTAAAGTTCTCACAACGTTCAGTTTCATGAGAGTGTTTTGGGGCATGATGTTCAAAGATGAGCTAGAGTCCACTAATACCCTTGATAGGATACCATCCTGACACTTGACTGATATATGTAGGGCTTTATTATGGGCCTTCCCCACTGGAGGTAATTCGTCACTACTAAACCCCAAGCAACTGATGGCAATAATGTTAGCTACTACTCCATCAAATTGATCCACTGTTATATCCTTGGTGACATGTGCCTCATTCAGGATTTTTAATAGAGCTCCCCTAGAGCCTCATAACTTAGTAATAGAGACAACATAGAGATCTTAGAAGGTGTTTGGTTCAACTGATCCACCACTCTATAATCACTCTTTTTGATAAGTCTTAAGAATTCCTCGACCTCCTCTTGAGGTACAGTCTTCTTGGGGGTCCCTCCTTTGAACTTTCAGCCTCTTTTCCCTTTGAACTCTCGGGGATATTCTTCTTTGGTGGTTTTTCGGGGGCAAACACTCTTCCACTATGAGTCATACCTCTAATACTTGCTATATTAGTAATTATTGGTTCTAGTACTAATGGCTTCTCTCCCACATATGTCATGGTATTATAGTTCCATGGTATTGATTTAGTACTTTCAAACGAGAATGTTACAGGAACATGGAAGACAATATGGTCTATTGGCGTCATCGACACTTGACTTGGTCTCTGAACTAGAATCTGAAAGGGTATAGGAACATGTATATGAAATTGAGTTTGAGCCTTTCTTCTTTGGTAAGGGGTCTCAATGGGCGAGTGTCCCTGAGATTTTATGGCTGAAATATCCTCCACGCGGGTTAAGTAGATAAACTTTTCAATCAGTGTGTAGCTTCTCAAATATCTCATACCCAATCAGTTTCTCGCGTATCCTGTTCATAGGAGTTTTCACTTGATCTACCTCCTTGATTAGGGTGTTGTCTTCTGATCCTTTGATAACGTTGATAGTTGGGCTATTATGCCCCGACGTTGGATTATTCTTTATGTATGGATTCTCTGCAGTGAAAGAAATAATATTAGGATTGAGTAAGTCTTGCACCTTGTATTGAGAGCCAGTCATTTCTCGATAGTATTCCCCAATAAACCAACATGGAAGTCACATCTAGCATTAGCCTCATAGCCACGAGGAGGAGGTGTTGGTGGATGCGTGGGAGGTTTAGGCTCCACCAAACCTCTTTGAATTAAATAAGGAAAGATCTAAGTATATGTCATAGGTATAGGGTTGGAGTCCTTCCTAGGCCTTTGTTGATCCTTTCAGGGATACCCATTCCACTGTTGTTGATTCTGTGGAGGCAGCATTCCAGGTTGCTGAGATTGAGGCGTAGAGTATTCCTGTTATGGATATTGACTAGGGTCTACTGCCACCACATAAGGTTAGTATGATATCTGGGAATATTCACAGATTTCTATAACATTAGTTTCATTCTTATTTGAGTTATTGTTATTGGAGAACCTCCTGGCATTATGTTCACTAGTTGGTGGTTTACGAATCTTGCCACTCTTCAAACCATTTTCAATTCTTTCTCTAATTATCACCAGGTCAGCAAATCCTAATGATATTGTCCCTATCATTTTCTTGTAATATGGACCCTGCGGAGTGCCCGTGAACATCTCGACTAGTTCACTTTCTAAGAGCGGAGGTTGCACACGAGAAGCTAGTTCTCTCCATCTCTGAGCATATTCTTTGAAAGATTCACTACTTTTTTGAGAGAGATGTTGTAGTTGCATACGGTTAGGAGTGATGTCTAGATTATACTTATACTTCCTTAGGAAGGTATTAGCAAGGTCTTCCCAAGTTTTTACATGAGTTCTTTCTAACTCCATATATCAATCTAAGGATGTCACTTAAACTATCTTGAAAACAGTGCATCATCAGCTTCTCGTTTGCTGCATAAGAATCCATCTCTCAGATAAACATCCGTAGATGATTCCTAGGGAAACAGACGCCTTTATACTTCTCGAATTTTGGAGTCTTAAACTTCGGAGGTATAACTACATCAAATACTAGACACATTTCCGCCACATCAACTCCAAAGATATTGAAGCCTTCTATATCCCCCAGTCTTTCTTCCAATATCTTGCACTTGTTATTGACCCTTGGTTCCCAAATAGCAGTAAATTGGTGGGCAACTGATTTACTCTCTTGAACCATATACCTCAGGTCTTCATATTCATATTTCTGGCTTAAGTCTATGTAATTGTTATGTAGAACTGGTGTCGGTATAGGACGAGGTGCCCCATTCTGGACCAAAATGGGATCAGATCCTTCAGGAGGAGGGACATTCATTTTCAGTTGGGTGGTATCAGCTTCAGTACCTTGGATATCGGAGATGAACTCGTATAAGGGGTTACTGTCCACAGGTGGAGGGACATAAGTGGAAGCATTCTTTCTATTGTTAGCCTCACTATCTCTTGAAATCATATTAGTAATGGCACGCGTGAGCTGGTATATCTTATCCTTCACACCCTCGACGTTCCCTTTCACTAAGTCTATGTCTTCTCTAATAAAGACCTGATTCTGCTCGAGTTGTTCTATAGTCTTCTTGTGGGGAGCTCAAGTTTGATATGGTGGTCGTAGAGTCAGGTTGTCTTGTTCAATGATTCTGAGAAAAGGGGAGAAAATTATTTTCTTTTCTTTTATGCATGTTGATGTATATATGGATGCATGAGTATGTATGCAAAAATATTTATTTAGAGGAATCTCAATCTTTTATTTATTGCGAGCAATACTAGCAATTCAAATAGTTATTTATTTTGTAACTTGAGAAAAAATAACATAAACAAAACTTGTCCATAACAGCGGAAAGGGAAACACACAAGTTAAGAAAATTGCAAGAAAACCATCTGACAACGTTTTTTAATCCTGGCCCTAAACTCATCCACATGTATCTGCACAGTTTAATAAAGTCAAAATTTTCTTCTTTAGGTTTGAACGCGTCCATAATGTCTTATGTTGCCCTCAAGCTTCTAGGTATCTCCTCAATCAAGTCATTTGATAGTAGGACTAACTTTAGATATTCTTACCTATGATGGTCTGGTTTTATTTTGAGCTCCAACATGATGCTCTCGTCTTTTTCAATAGTATCAACCATTGTTTGATTGTGTTCTTCCTTATAAGTGCCGCACTCCCTCATTTCTTCATTAGCTTTATCAATGAGGTTCATCTTCCTCTTAAGTTCCACTATCTCTTCATATGCACTTCTCCATTCATATGGACGCATTGAGAGTAGTCCTTCGATTGTAGTTCTTTGTTGTTGCTCATTCATGGCTTGACTTCTAATTTCTCAGAGATCATTGACGAGACTTTGGACTTCAACTTATAAACCTTGGATGCGGGCTTCATATTCTTCTGTCATTTCCCTTAGTGCTTTGGTAGAATTCAACCAGATATCTTTCCATTCATTACTTTGGCGCCAAGCTTTATCCAACTCATTCTTATGTGTCTTGAGGCTTTAGCTAACAACCTTAAGGTCAGTGTAGGCTTTCTCTTTCTTGTCCTCTTTTATCCTAGTCATTTCTTCACTCCTTATGAATTGTTCTAGCACTTGGTCAAGATCCTTCCTCAGATAACTTCTGTCGCATGTGACTTGGTGAACATTTTCCTCTAGGTCCTCCTTTTTCCTTCTAAGTTGAAGGATAATGGCATTAAGGATGTCCACTTTCTTCATAGAAACGACAACTGGTATAGGTTCCCTTATTGCGACTGGTTGCTTGAGAGCAAAAGGTAACTTTACTTTACGCACTCTTTCTTTCATCCATTGAGCATAAGGTACTATAACCTTATCTCTAGGCCTCTTTAACCTACTTCTACCTTTGTTAATTTGTATCTAAGCATGGATAACCTTCTGAATAGTTGGATCGTTCATAGTTACCCCTTGTAGAACAAAACCCCATAATAATTTGTCATTAGGTTTGTAAGGCAAAGGGTATCCCAGTTGTCTCATAGCCAACGTTGGATTGTAGGTTATACACCCCTTTGACCCTATGAGGGGTACATTAGAGAATCTCCCATATCGCATAATCATGTCATCACAGTGAAGGATTTATGGATACCATATGATATTCTTATCGGTAAGTGAGACCAAACATTGGGCCCACTTATGTCCACTCATAACCTCAACAATAGTCATATCTTTTGCAATGTGAGAGATGAGCCATTTGCAGAGTATAAGAGCACAACACAACATCATACCCTTTTTTTTCTCATGTCTTTGGTGGAGGGTGTAATAATACATCTGCAAGGATATCAGGTGTATGATCCTCGTCCCCAACCTTCATATCCAAGAACACATTTATGGTTGCATAGTCCATAAAATCTTGTTCACTAGGGAACATAATTAAGCTAAAGATAAGAAGGATCATGATGTTTTCCAAGGAATCCCACTTCATGGAGGTTGCAAAGTTAGCATCTTTCCTTTCTAAATAGTCCCTTAGAAAACCCTTGAAATTCCTATGGATCTTTAAGTTAGTTTTCAAATCAGCAGCACAAATTTCAAGATGGTTAGATATTTCTCCTACTGAAGAATTGTACCCTATCATCTTGAAGGGGCCCCTTGCAGGCTTAGAATTTCCCATGATTTTACTGAACTCCTCAAGAGTAAGAGCTATTTGAAAATCCTGGAATTGGAAGCACCTCAATGTGGGGTCATAAAATTGTGCCAAAGCGGTTATGGCATCCTTTTGTACTAGAACACTCAAGATGTCCAAGATTTTTCCATACTCATAAGTTATGGAGTTCCTTCTGTTTTTGGTCAACCCCATGGTACATGCTTTCAAGTTTTCAGTGTTTGATTCCCTTACTTTAATTTGGAGAGTTTTCCTTTTATTAAATTCCATTTTTTCTTAGAATGCTTGGCAATAAATGATTAAGATTTCCTAAAATGATTGAATGCAAAAAATATTTTAATGATATGATGATATGATTATCTTAAGGTTTAAGGATAGGTAAGGAAATGTGAAAAACATGACCTAGTTAAGGAAGTCTTCCTATGACAGGCCAGTTCTAGGTTTGTACTACCCAATCCTCTCACTTGTAGGATTTAAAATTTGGGATAATAATCCCGGAGTCATGAACTATACCCTTATTTTACCATGAGAATGAACTAGCCCTCACAAGGTAACCCTTCAGGATAAGTTTAATCTAGGTGGGACCTTAGTAAAAGTCCTCGCAGGTTGATAACATAAGGTCACCATGCGTGAAACAGGTTCTAGATAACGGTTCCCGGAGTCATGAACCACATCCAAATCATCAGCGTAGTGAGCGGATAACCATACTATGAAGAAAAATTTGAGGGTTCTATTTTGAATGTAACTGTAACACCTCAAAATTTGCCCTCCTCTCTTGGGACTAGCATTAACATATATTGCATTTCATTTTAGGTCATTAGGCATTGCATATTGCATATCATGTGGTTACATTGTGCAAGCCATCTTCTCAAGTCTTGATCAGAAGATGGAGAAGTCTAAGTGCAAGCCTAGGGTTTATTGACTGATCATGGGCCATCTGAGGATTGGGCTGTGAACTAGGGTTTCATGACTCTCAATGGATATTGGTCTTCATCTTGATTGAAGTGATACATCATCATCATCATGGTTGGATATCATCAAGTGTTGGATCAGATTCCTTGAGATTAGGGTTTTGACCACTGGTCAACCCTAATCAATTGCATTGGGCCAATTAGGGCATAATCAGGAGCTGGGGTCTATGATGGTTCTGGGGTTCATAATATGATTATATGGTGCTTATTGAGGCTAGGGTTTCACCCTTGAGCCATTTCATCAGAGAATTGGAGCTCAATTTGATCTATGCATTGCCAATTTCATCTATCAGTTGAAAAGTCAACTGTGGTCAACTGTACATGATCTGATGGATTTGGAGGTGGAAATGAGTTGGACACACTTCATTTATGTTGGAACAAGTATTAAATGACATCTCAAAGCTTAAGAATGAAGAAAATCAAGTCAGGACAAAAGCTGCCAAAAATAGAAAGTGACTTGTAATTGAAGGTTCCAAAAATGGAAAGTTTTTGACCTCAAAGCCACGTGTCCAAGGAAACTTCAAATGAAAATTTGTTCAACATGAAAGTTGTAGATCTTGTTCTCACCTTTCCAAAAAGTCCAAGAACTTGAAAATCCCATGTATGGTTTGAAAATTAGGGCTCAGTGAATTTCAGAAATGACCCATAATCAGGAGGCCACAATTTCCACATGGTTTGTCCAAATTGCAAGTTCTTTATATGCACAAACTCCATTTGACATGTACTTTCATGGTGCATAACTGGATTTTTCCAAAAGTGGTCAATGCAAAAAGTCAAATTTTCAACCGGACAGTTAAAATGGACCAAGGGCAAAATTGTCCAACTTGTGAAATAATTGGAATTTTTGAGTGGGGATTTTTGCTGCACCTCATGAATGGCATTTAAAATTTGTTGGAATCATCATTTCTTGGCAAAGGCTTGTAATTTGAGATTTGGCTTGAAAAATGAAAGTGTAAAATTGGACAAAATGCAAATACATAGTGAAATTGAGAATGGCTTATCCAATGAGCAAAAGACAAATGGAGACAGCTCACACATGGCATTTGGAAGGTGTGTGAGCTGTCAAACAGGTGGCAATGAGCTGGCAAGTGAAATCCCCATTTTGCCCTCACTTGAAATTAGCACTTTCATTAACAAATCCAACTTGGCTAATTACATGATTAAGAGATGGTTTAAGCACACATATATATTCTTAATCACTCAATAAGCATAACAGAATAACACAAATCCCAAAACTAGATCTGAAAATTCATCACATTCTCTCAAAATCTCAAGAACACCAAAACCTTCAAACTCATCAATCTTCCTCAATCTTGGATCAAACTTCGAATTTCTTGTTGCATCAATCTCCTTTCATCATCATCTCAAACTGTTTTTGGTCATTGGAGCACAAGGAGTGGTAATTCGCAGCTGTCCAAAAGTGCATCATTCATGGTGAATCTTGAATTCGAGCATTAGAAGCCACTACATTCGAATCCAACTCTTCTACTCACCTTCCACAAGCTCATACTACATCTGTTTGAGGAGAAATTGCTCGAAGAACACCGATTCCCGCGCTGTCATCTCCAGGTGTGTGAATTTCGAGTTTCATTAATTGCTTAATTGTTAGGTGTGTTTGAAAGCTCGTGCCATGTAGAATCCAATGATATGCGTAGCTTTGATTATGATGCAACGTAGGTTGAGATATCTGGATTTGAAAGTATGATGTGAAACCCTAACTCGATCGATCCGTAGGATTTAGAAACATTTAGGTTAAATCATGTTGATATTTGAGATCCACGTGATGAGACGATTCCAACGGTTATTCATTCGTGAGTTTTCATTGAGATTTGAGCAAAACCACTTTTGGATGTGGAGGTTGAAGCACGGCGAAGAAGAAGATGATTTTCTGGAAAATTACTGTTTGATCTGAAATTTCATTTGAAAATTTGAACTAGCTGTTTACCGCTCCCGCGCTCCACTAATTACAACTCTGCCATTGTTAATTCCATTTAATTAATATTAATTCTAAAAATTGTTAAAAAATCATAATCACCTTAGAAAATTCACCAAAAATCATAGAAAAATCAGAAAAATGTGGAAATTTTTGTGTTGACTTTGTTGTTGACTGTAGATGTTTTTTGACCTATTGGTTGAAGTTGTGCATGGTAGAAATTATGTTTGACTTAGGTTTGTTTCACATGTGCTACATTTTGATACCTTTGGCCAATTTCAATGTGAAATTCTCATGCTTACAAATAAATTCTTGAAATTTTTTGTGATGATTGTGGACTGGTTGATGCTTATTTACATGTAAATTTCATGAGTTTTTGATGCCTGGCCATGGAGTTATGAATTTTGGAACTTAGGTGTGACAATTTGTGTCACACCTCATTATGTCAACTTGCTGGATTTTTTTGAGTGGCCTATACTTGTTGGATTAATGTGAAATTTTGCATGATGGTTGATTAACATGTTAAGAGGCTATGTGAATTTTTGTGGAATTTTACATTGCATTTTCAAATTGATTGCTATTTTTCATCTCTGGTGGTTGAATTTGCAAGTTCATGTGATATATGTTGGTAGATTTAGTGTGAAATGCTCATATGGTATTGTGTGATCATGAAATTTGATATGCTTGTAATAGACACATGATGTGACATCCCTGTTTTGGTCTCACTCATTTCTTTACTGTTTTCATTGAGTTATGAATTTTTGAAGTGAATGCATATGTTGATGTTGTGATTTGGAGCATGTAATTGTGTCTGTTTTTGTTGATTTTCATTGACATGGTTCCCTTGGTCCAATTAAGCTCAAATTTGGTATGCTAGACCTTGAATAGCCCCTGTTTAGGTGTAAATTATTTGAGAATTTTTGAAATTGTTTTGATGTGGGATTGAATGCAATAGTTCTGTTTGCATGTTTGGTGTTTCATTTGAACTAGTTTGGATTGTTTTGTGCATAAAATGAACATGATGAATGATATGGATATGGGACTAATTGTGTTGGCTTTTGTTTGACATTAATTTGAGTTTGGTTGGATATCCCTTGCTGTTTAGGAATTTTTCTTGCCTTTGGACCCTAGGCTTAGCCTAGTGGTCTTGTTGCTAATATTTGCTTGATTTTTCAGGATCAAAAGCATAATGTGTATGGAGAATGATCCAAGTCAATGCAATTGATGTTGTTTGATGTTTGTACACTAACACAACTTTGTTTTGTAGGTTGTGAAGTTTGGGATTGAGCTTTGAGCTTGCTTTGTTGTGCATTGATCTGTATAGATTAATTGGTTGATACTTGCTGTTTAGTTTTGTCTGTCTGAGTACTAACTGTGTTTGACTGTTTCCAGGTACTTTTAGTTGCTCAGTTCCTTGTGAACTTTTGCTTTGCTTTGCTTAAGCAACTTGCATTGAGGTATAACTTCCTAACTTCATGTAGTCTGGAGACCCGGCTGTTACCGGGCCGGGCAAATAAATGTCTGAAGTCCTCCTTAAGAGGCGATGATTGTGATTGTTTAATTTTGTGCCTAAGCAGGTAAAGTCCTTAATCAAGGCAATTGGTGGAAGGTAGGGATATGCAATCTATCCCCCACTATTCAGTTGAGTCTTCTCCTTGCTCCCATTACATGGTTGTAGCATTGAGATCACGAGCCCAAGATCTTGTGCAGTGCACATTGTGTCAGAGTCTCTGAGTATAGAAGGGTTCCCCCATTCTGGACCCATGCTCATTTGTCAGAAGCTCTCCCTGGTTAGGGATAAGAGCTGTGAGGTCTGATCCTCACTTCACCTCTCATCTGCTTCACCTTAGCCTCGTAATGGCAAGGTTAAGAGCAAACCCAGCCCGTACAGACGACTCGCTTCGGCAGTCAAACCTATTGTGTGAGCCACTTGTTTGGTTATAATGCGTGCTGTGTGGATATCTGTTTGAGATGCTTGTTCTCATTTGATGTATGCTTGTATGTTGTTTGCTTGTGTGCTTGCTTCTTTCCTGGATAGGAATAGTTTGCTTATGCAAGTAGGATAGAAAACTGAACTTAGGGTAAACGATGCATGACAACACTAGGCTCGAGTCCAGCTCCCTAGTAGTGTGTCTTTCCCTGGTTTCTGGTTAGCAATTCAGTCCCTTTCAGGGGAACTACATCGCCCTGATCCTTGTTCCAGACAAGGTATGTAGGCAGGTGGTCGTGCGAGACCACTCCGGGCAACCTTTTTCTTTTTTGCGTGTGTTTACTTGTTATCTGATTGTGAGTTGGGTTCGGATGCCGACGTAAGCCCAGTGATTGGCTGTCGGGCTCCACGTTTGCCCTTTTGAGTGTGTTTTGGTTCGGATGCCGACGTAATTCCATCCAGTGGTTGTCGGGCTCCATGTTTGCTACCCTTGCTTGTTTGTATGTTTTGTGTTGTTTGGCGTGCGTAAGCCGAACTACAGTGGCTCTGATTCTTGTTCCAGACAAGATATGTAGGCATAAGGTGCGATACCTTATCGAGCTCCCTTCTCTTAACCCCACCTGCGTTCCCCGTGTGTGTGTGTGATGTTTAGCAACCTATTCTTTATTCTAGGACGTGGATCCCGTCGAGTACGACGGACGTGAGGGGTGCTAATACCTTCCCCTTGCGTAACCGACTCCCTTACCCTTTCTCTCTGGTCGCGAGACCATGTTCTTTCCAGGTTTCTCTGAGCGTTTCCTTTCCCTATCTTGGGATAAATAACGCACAGTGGCGGCTCTGTGTGTGTTTTATTTTGAGCTTCGCCGGTTGATTTTCGCGGATGCGACAGCTGGCGACTCTGCTGGGGAATATATGAGATGTAGACCTGTGCTGGTCCATCTTCCCTAAGCGAGGCTCTCCTAGCGTTCTAGGACTAGTTTAGGTTGCTTGTGCTGTTGTATTTATTGTATTTATTATTCTAACCCATGTATATATTTGCATTAAATGTCTGCATGCATCATACTATCATGTTGTTGCCATCCTCTATGCAGGTGGTTCCTCTGTTTTGGGGTGGGTGTTCTGAGTGAGGCTAAAACCCAGGCCCGAGTATACACCTAGGACTAGTGTGGTCTCACGTTCCTCATTTGCTGAATCAGCATATTGTTGTAACGTGACATACCACAAGCCGGACGAGGTTCATTTGATAGTGCTCTCCTCTGTGGACATTCCACTTTGGTTGAGTTACTCCATCTGAACTATTGACTCTGGTGACCGATCATTTCCCGGATCTTTGGTTTAGACGATCTCAGGAGAGCTGCAATGGCACACCCGAGAGGGCAAACCCATTGAGTATCTCTGCCCGATTGTCGAGACTATTGTCCGCCTTAGGATGACCTGTTTAGAATTCACCTGTGAGGGGAGGGTGTTTCTTTCAGATGCATGTTCAGATGGTGACTCAGATGGTGACTATTTGTTCTGAGGGTCTTATTTATAAGTCGGATTTATGGTCATTTATTGCCGTGATGCCGGAGTGCTGTCCGTGATTTATCAGTGGGGATCCGTTTATTTCAGGATTCCCCGGGCCGAGTTATTTATCAGTGGGGATCCGTTTATTTCGGATTCCCCGGGCTGATTCAGATGGTGATGGTGTGTCTGCTCAGAGACCAGTGCTGATGATGATGTGTCTGTCTTCCGTTTATTTCGGAACCCGTGGGTCTGATTGATGATTGTACATTCCTCAGATGGTTATGATCAGTTCAGAAACCAGATTCAGTGAAGATGATCAAATGGCTTGGAGGATGGCAATGCATTGCATTCATTCATCAGCATCATTGCATCTTGCATTAATTACATCTAACACATGTTTACCCATATGCAGGGACACTTTTGATCGAGATTCTGGTTGAGAGACTCTCTGCTCAGATATGAGGACCGGCCTGAAAAACAACATTGCTTACAGTTTCTTCGATCCCGAGATTGGTGTGCTCAAGGATATGATAGCATTGATTACTCCCGACCATGTGGGGATGTTCCGGGAGGCATACGGTAGTATCCTGAAGATGGTTTTCAGACTCAGTGACAACGACAGAAGTGCCATTCATACCCTTCTCCAGTTCTATGATCCGGGGCTGAGATGCTTTGTGTTTCCAGACTATCTGTTGGGACCTCTGATGGAGGACTATGCCAGTATTCTGGGTATCACAATTCGAGATCAGATTCCTTTTTGTGCTATTAGGGGAGAGCCTGATGTCCTTGGAATTTCACGTGCTCTTTATTTGAGTCCGGAAATGGTCAAGGAAGGGTTGAAGGAAAAAGGAAAGTTACCGGGTTTTCACTTGGGTTTCTTGGAGTCCGAAGCCAAGGAGCATGCTGCTGTGGGTGACTGGAAGACAGTATGTGCTTTGATTGCTGTGAGCATCTATGGGGTTGTTCTGTTCCCCAATCAGAAGAATTTTGTAGACCATAATGCTATCATATTATTCATGCAGAGAAACCCTATCCCTACTTTGATCGGAGATGTCTACTACTCAGTGCATAATCGGAATGAGAAGCTGCGTGGGGGTTTGGTCAGATGCTGTTCTCAGTTGCTCTTCAAGTGGTTCAAGGGGTATTTGCCCTCTCGAGGTGCCTTCGTTCAGATTGATCCCAGTGTCAAGTGGTCCTTTAGGTTGATGGGTCTGCGGGCTGATGACATTTCTTGGACTCATAATGGTTTGGCTGGACGAGACTTCATATATAGCTGTGGGAGTTTTCCCAATGTGCCTCTCATAGGAGTGCAGGGTTGCATTAATTACAACCCGACGCTTCTTAGGAGACAGATGGGGTTCGCTATGGAGGTTCCTCCTCTCGAGTGTGAGACTCAGGAGTCCGTTTATTTTCCTGTGGAGGGCAATCAGGCCAAGATGATGCAGGTGTCCGGGGCATGGCGCAATGTTCAGAGAAAGGGTAAGGTTCCGTTCGGCAAAGTCAACTGTCGATATTTTCCTTTGTTTGAAGATTGGTTGCGGAAGAGGATTGAAGCCACATTTCTACCATTTCCTGGAGGTGATTTGGGGTGTCCTATGATCGAGGGTCCAAGTTCTTCCGTCAGCATGGAGGAATTCCTTGAGATGAAGAGGGCCAGAGATCAGTTACTTGCAGAGAAAGCTGAGTTGGGGAGAAGTGTTGCTCATTTTCAGGCAGCTAATCAGGAGATCAAAGTGAGGATGGAAGATCGAGACAAACGACACGCCATGGAGGCCAAACGCTTTGAGATGGATACAGCCTACTATGGGAAGATCAGCCAAGCTTTAGCATCGTCCAACAGGGAGCACGACATCACGAAGGATAAGCTGTTCAGAGCATTGAAAGTCATTGAAGATGAGAAGAGAAGGCAAATCCTAGTGAGGGATCAGAGAGATGAGAGAGCCAGAGTCCTCGCTGCAGAGTGGGAAGCGGAGAAAGCAAAGATCAGGGCTGAAAGAGATCACTACATGGCAGAGAGAGACCACTACTTCAGGCAGATGAAGATTCATCAGAAGGAAGTGGGGAGATTACAGCAGGAGAACACCGAGCTCAGGTTCGCCGCAGAGTTCGCGAGGATGGAAGACGAGATAGGGCCACCTGCGGGACCCTCATCCAGTTAGATCTTTCATTTGTGTTGGATTATCGTCAGACTTGTTGACGGAATTCACTTGTTTGTATTTCTTTCCTATTCTGGAGGATTATATTTGACTTTGTCTGGTTGATGTATGACTATGGCACTGTTTGTGCACTCTTTGCTATGTGATGGTTGTTTTCGTTCAGTGATTAATCTTCAAGCTTTATTTGCTTTACCGTATGCACTCTCACAAGCACACATGGTTGGGGGTATCATGCTAGATCACCTATCTCCGATCTGCACGATGAAATCAAACACTGCAAATCAAAATATTGTTGCCGGGTTATTATATGTCTCCATGAAGCCAGGATCGAGAGACAAAGTGTTCCTCATGTGGATAGACACTGCATTCATGCATAATAACTTGTTTTCTGTTTTGCAGGTGTCAGTTTCTAACCTGTTTGATTGACACAGGAATGATGAATTCGTCCAACGCTGACGTTCTCGAGCTGAAAGAGAAGATGGGAGAGCTGATTGATGTCATGCGAGAGTTCGCCTTGGGGCAGAAAGTAATTGCCGAAAAGGTGGGGAGGATTGAAGATTGGCTGAAGATGGGGAACATGCAAGGAAACGCTTCGTTGTCTGGACCGAAGAAATCCTTCGGTAATGACCAGCGCAAGGATGAGGGTGGATCGAGTGCTGTGTATGCCCAGAGAGGACACGGTAGGGGTCGTTACTACCAGCACACTGCTGCAGTAACCATCCCTGCTGGCAATCAGTCAGTACGACAGCAACATCAGCCAACTCCACAGAAGATACAGGGAGCTGGGAGTCAAGTGAAAGGAAAGGGGGTCGATCGCCATTTTGACAAGCCGCCCGTGACATATGCTGTTCTGTTTAAAAAGTTGATGGATTTTGGGTTGGTTCAGTCGAGGGCGATGGTTCCGATGAGATCAGATCAGAAGCCTCCTAATTATGATGAGAACGCCCAGTGTGAATTTCATTCTGGAACACTGGGGCATAACATTGAGGGCTGTAGAGCATTCAAGAATGTTGTCCAGGATCTGGTAGACTCTCAGGCTATCAGTTTTGCGCCATCACCGAATGTTAATGCTAATCCCATGCCGGCGCATGGTCAGGTGATGAGGGGTGCAATTGCTGAAGATTCAGATCACGCCTATACGGTGGGGGGAGAGACTAACAGTGACTGGGGGACTGATCAATGGATAAGATCGTGCGTACCAGGAAGCTGGAAGGCTTAAAAAGGGATCAACACTGTCACTCGTCCGGAAGAGTAATATTTCTTGTTTTCAGTTTATATGCATGAAAGCCATACGTGTTGCCCGACACGTAATGGTCCATTGTAAGGGCCACCTCATGTTTAAATTTGCATTTCTGCATCATTAATAAATGGATGTTTTTCAGTCAAAAAACGGTGTTCCCTGTCTTTCATTTATTTTTGCAGTTTAAAAACAAATAAAAATGGCAATGTTTGTTTTCATTTTTCTTTTTTGATTTGTCTTGTTCCGAATTCGAAAAGTAATTCTCCGGATCTCGTTGATAACAATTTGGTTACGCCTCATATGACTTCGACAAACCGATCTATCTTGCTGAAGAAGAAGACGAAGAAGATTGTGATCTGCTGGAATTAGCCAGGTTGTTTAAACAAGAGGAGAAGGTGATTCAGCCGCTCGAGGGCGATGCGAGATTGTTATTCCAAGCACCGCCGAGGTCAGGAAGGAAAATTGGGGCCGTTTCAGAGGCGAGTCGAAAGCAGAATGGTAGCCTTGTTGAAAAAGCATGTGGATGCCTTCACCTGGTCATGTCAGAATATGCCAGGGTCGGATACCGATGTCATTGTGTACAAGCTGCCATGGAGAGAAGACCGTCCTCTAAAGAAGCAGAACGCCAGTGCCTGTATCAGAGAGCCATGGTGACTTTGTTTCATGATACGATTCATCATGAAGTTGAATGCTATGTTGATGACATGATAGCAAAGTCCCAAAGCAGAAGAGGGGCATCTGGCAGATCTGGCCAAGCTGAGTGGACCAGTTGGAACAATTCAAACCGAGGTTGAATTCAGATGAGGGCACTATCAGAGTGCGGTTCGGTGAGATGTTGGGGTTCATTGTCAGAGAGGAATCGAGGTTGCTCCTGCTTAAAAAAAAAAGAAAAAAAAAAGAATAAATAAGAGAAATGCCTGAACCGAGAACAGAAAAAGGGGTTCGTGGTTTCTTAGAAAGATTGAACTACCTGTCATGGTTCACATCTTATCTAACAGCCACGTGTGCACCTATATTCAATCTGTTGAAAAAAAAGAGATCAAACGGTCAGGTGAAATAATGATGGCCAAGGGGCATTGAAGAATAAAAGAAAAGTTGCAGGAACCTCTGATTCTGATGTCTCCTATGGAAGGAGCAATTGTTAATTCTGTACTTGATGGCCTTCGAGGGGTCTATGAGGTGTGTACTGGGGCAGCATGACTAGTCTTGTCGAAAGGAGCATGCAATTTACCTTAGCAAAAAGTTTATCGACTGTGAAACAGTACATTCACTGTTCGAGAAAACTTGATGTACTTTGGCATAGGCTGCTCGCCGACTGAGACAGTATATGCTGATTCATACCGCTTTGTGGATTTCGAGATGGATTTGATCAAGTACGTATCTGAAAAGCCAGCAATGACCGGACGGGTTGCGAAAGGGCCAATGATTTTGATTGACTGATTTGTGATACTCTCAGAAAGCAATCAAGGGGTGTATTGTCTGATTACATCGCTCAACAACCCATTGAGGATTATCAACCGATGAAGTTTGAATTCCCTGATGAGGACATCTCGAGGTGCTCTAATCGAAAGATTGAGAGTAACCGATCCCGGAGGAGGGGCCTGACCCTGAATCCGAACGGATTCTGATGTCTGATGGGGAGGTTAAGGTGTATGAGCTTTTGTTGCCCGGATAACGTTTGAATGCACCGACGGTGTGATTGTGCAGAAAATGGTGGCAACCTATAAAGACTGACATGAGATGTTGTCGTTTGCATTGCATGGGTATTGTACCTCGGTACACCTACTGGGGCAAACTCCTTTCTAAGCTGGTATATGGAATGGAGGCTGTATTACCTGTTGAGGTTCAAATTCCCTCTTTGAGAGTCCTGATGGACGTGAAATTGCAAGAGGCGGAATGGGTAAGGACCCGGTACGAAGAGTTGAGCCTGATTGAGGAAAAGAGGTTAGCAGCCATCTGTCATGGGCAGTTGTACCAGCAAAGGATGAAGAGTGCTTTTGACAAGAAGGTGCGACCTCGGGTATATCACGTAGGTGATATGGTGCTGAAAAGGATCCTTCCTCCTCAAAACGATCGAAGGGGCAAATGGACACCCAATTATGAAGGTCCATTCGTGGTCAAGAAGGTTTTCTCTGGTGGAGCCTTGTTGCTAACGACCATGGACGGTGAGGATTTTCCATCCCCTGTGAATGCGGACGCAGTTAAAAAATACTTCGTATAAAAGAGACCCGCTGGACGAAAAGAACAAAATAGTCCAGGCAAAAATGGGCATCCCGGCGAACCAAAAACAGAAGAAAGGTTCGGGCAAAAATTAGGGATAAAATGAAAAAATGTACACCCGGCAAGTCGAAAACCTAAGAAGGCGACTTGGGCAAAAATGGGTATCCCGGTGGACTGAAACCCGAAAGGGCGGTCCAGGCAAAAGAGGGATTGAAACGAACAACTGCGTCTCGCATGATCGTTTGCGCTTTGGTTGAAGCATCATGGATAATACCCGGTAGGGATCAATTGGAATCGTCTTGTTCGGAAGGCATAAAGCACGGAGAGTCTGAGGACATATGGGGTGTAACCGAGTTGGAACTCGATGAGATCACGGGTTTCACATTGCCATTAGGATAGATTTTTCCTTTTGTGCGCAATTACCTCTTTTCAGGAATTGCTTCCTTTGTATTGCTCATTTGAGCCACACACTTTTCCAGTCAATGAAATGCATATTCAGTCAAATAATTTTGTTTTTGTTTTTCATTACCGCTTTGATTGCAAAAACATCCAGATATTTTTGATAAAGAATCTTGCATTTTAAGACATACAGGTTCCTTCCAATGCATGTTTATGAGATTGAAAGCTTGAAATCTTATTTGGAAGGTTGAGTGACCCAAGTGTTGAAATCTTGACACGCCTGGGGCACGGTTTTATCTAACGATCTATTTTGCAGGAATTGTTAGGTATTTTCACTCACTTGCAGGTTGTGATGTGAAAGCTTTGACAAGAGAAATCCCCAGAGAGTTCGCTCAGGGACGAATGGATATGAAAGATGACGAAGACGTTGAGACGTACGACGATCCTTGATGATAATCAAGAAGACTCTTCAAAGTCGAAAGATTGAAATTTCTGTATAACTCCCAGGAGTACGTCTCTCGTCGAGCGCGGAGCGACTTGGAATATAAGATGATGGAGCAGAAAAGGTCCAGACGAGTCTGGGAATTCTCAAAAGTGGAAAGCTGATACGAGATTGGGAGGTAGATACCGTGGTTCGATGAGTCGATGGGTGTTCTGTACCAACTTTTCTCATTTCCCAGCTAGGTCCCCGAGCAGAATCGTAGGACTAGCTCCCCAGCAGATCCAATGTCTGTGGACTTCTCCAGCCGAGTCAGGATGGTTATCCCCGGCAAGTTTACAACGGTGTTTCCTCAGCAGCCAGGCTCGAAGGTTGTTCCCCGAGTGGAGCGGGTTTCAATGAAATATATCTCCAGCAGTGTTCATCCTACCAGTGGATTGAACAAGTTTCCGTAGCGGGCGGATGTTTGCATGCCCAGCTGAGTTGATTCTACCTATGGATTGCATGGGTTGTCCCCAGCGGAGTAGTATGCGGATCCCTGGCAGGAGCAGGATGGTTATCCCCAGCAGGTGATATATTGATGTTTCCCCAGTTGAGCCTGGAGATTGCTATTTCCCTAGCAGAGTCTCTGTGAGTATTTCCCAGTGAAGTCAGCAGGTATCTGTGAGGGTTTTCCCGAAGTGGAGTCAGGATTGATATCCTCAGCAAGTCAAGACTGTTGTATCCCCACAGAGCGTTGGTGGTGCTTATCCCCAGCAGTTTCTCGAGCGGATTGGGTGCAAAGGAGGTTCTTCCTCAGCAAGGGTTGCCTTTCCCCAGCAGCAGTATTATTCCCCAGCAGGGTGGAATTGGAGCGGTGACGAGTTCCTCAGCAGAGTGTCTCATGCTCCCCAGAAGAGTCCCTTGAGGGGGATACCTTTTTTTATGCATTCATCATGAAAAAATAACATGGCATAGAAAAAATAAATAATAGCGTAGCATTTCCATAATTATGGAGCATTACGCAGAAAAAATCAATCATGCATCATATTGCAGGCATAAGTTAGTCTCAAGCCGTGGTTACCGTTTGAGAAGTGGTTTTGGCCAGTTAGTGAAGGTGTTACTCTGAGGAGTTTAGCCTCATGATTTGATCAAAGGTATTTCCCCAGTAGTGCGATACTGGAAGAGGTTTCTGTCGTGCGAGACAGATGGTGAAGATGTTACTCTGAGGGGTTTAGCATCAGGACGTCAGATCAGCAATGTTCCCCAGTAGTGCGATATTGGAGGAAATGTTTCCGTCGAGCAGAGATGGAAATAAAATCGGAGGACGTTACGCGATCAGCGCGATTTCGGGGTTCAGATGGAGAAAAGAGATACTGAGGTATTTTCTGGGGTTCAAATGGAGATTGGAGTTGAAGATTATATCCAGGATGAGGTCCGCAGGATTATCTTCTGTTCATGTGTCACCGTAGACTCAGGCTGAGGCCAATGGAGGTCGTTATAGGTGTCTTCTGAGGAAGAGATACACATGTTACCTTCTTTTATGAAGGTTTACCCTCTGACATGTCGCCCTCAGAGTGGTTTGGTGTTATTTCCGACGTTGCCAGCGGAATTATCACGAGAGATTGGAGAAAAGGATATGCTGAGGCATTTTCCTGGGGTTCAAACGGAGAAAAGAAATGTTGAGGCATTTTCTGGGGTTCAAATGGAGAAAAGGAGATGTTGCGACATTTTCTGGAGAGCGGGGTTCATATTGGCGATCGCGAGTTATCGTCAGGCGACTGGGGTTCAAATTGGAGATCGGGGTTCATTATGTTGGCAAAAGGGAGTGCTGAGGCATTTTCCGGGGTTCAAATGCAGAGATCTGAGGATCGTTTGCGCAAAGAAAATTTCGGGGTTCAAGAAAAGAATAAAAAAGGAAGAGAATAATAATCCCGAGTGGATGTGGGGTGATCAGACCATGGTTATCCCTGCGTTACCATTTATTTTGGTATCCAGGTTGACGTTTTTCGAGTTTGTTTCTTCGCCGGTGCTGACAGGCGTTGTTAATTATTATCCCATCAGAGTGCAAATTGTTCGTCTGTTCTTGGTATTCAATCACTCCTCATCCTGGTCATCCGAAAGCCGAGGCTATTTCGTATCGACAGGTTCACAGTGGATTGAATAGGGGCAGCTGTAACACCTCAAAATTTGCCCTCCTCTCTTGGGACTAGCATTAACATATATTGCATTTCATTTTAGGTCATTAGGCATTGCATAGTGCATATCATGTGGTTACATTGTGCAAGCCATCTTCTCAAGTCTTGATCAGAAGATGGAGAAGTCTAAGTGCAAGCCTAGGGTTTATTGACTGATCATGGGCCATCTGAGGATTGGGCTGCGAACTAGGGTTTCATGACTCTCAATGGATATTGGTCTTCATCTTGATTGAAGTGATACATCATCATCATCATGGTTGGATATCATCAAGTGTTGGATCAGATTCCTTGAGATTAGGGTTTTGACCACTGGTCAACCCTAATCAATTGCATTGGGCCAATTAGGGCATAATCAGAAGCTGGGGTCTATGATGGTTCTGGGGTTCATAATATGATTATATGGTGCTTATTGAGGCTAGGGTTTCACCCTTGAGCCATTTCATCAGAGAATTGGAGCTCAATTTGATCTATGCATTGCCAATTTCATCTATCAGTTGAAAAGTCAACTGTGGTCAACTGTACATGATCTGATGGATTTGGAGGTGGAAATGAGTTGGACACACTTCATTTATGTTGGAACAAGTATTAAATGACATCTCTAAGCTTAAGAATGAAGAAAATCAAGTCAGGACAAAAGCTGCCAAAAATAGAAAGTGACTTGTAATTGAAGGTTCCAAAAATGGAAAGTTTTTGACCTCAAAGCCACGTGTCCAAGGAAACTTCAAATGAAAATTTGTTCAACATGAAAGTTGTAGATCTTGTTCTCACCTTTCCAAAAAGTCCAAGAACTTGAAAATCCCATGTATGGTTTGAAAATTAGGGCTCAGTGAATTTCAGAAATGACCCATAATCAGGAGGCCACAATTTCCACATGGTTTGTCCAAATTGCAAGTTCTTTATATGCACAAACTCCATTTGACATGTACTTTCATGGTGCATAACTGGATTTTTCCAAAAGTGGTCAATGTAAAAAGTCAAATTTTCAACCGGACAGTTAAAATGGACCAAGGGCAAAATTGTCCAACTTGTGAAATAATTGGAATTTTTGAGTGGGGATTTTTGCTGCACCTCATGAATGGCATTTAAAATTTGTTGGAATCATCATTTCTTGGCAAAGGCTTGTAATTTGAGATTTGGCTTGAAAAATGAAAGTGTAAAATTGGACAAAATGCAAATACATAGTGAAATTGAGAATGGCTTATCCAATGAGCAAAAGACAAATGGAGACAGCTCACACATGGCATTTGGAAGGTGTGTGAGCTGTCAAACAGGTGGCAATGAGCTGGCAAGTGAAATCCCCATTTTGCCCTCACTTGAAATTAGCACTTTCATTAACAAATCCAACTTGGCTAATTACATGATTAAGAGATGGTTTAAGCACACATATATATTCTTAATCACTCAATAAGCATAACAGAATAACACAAATCCCAAAACTAGATCTGAAAATTCATCACATTCTCTCAAAATCTCAAGAACACCAAAACCTTCAAACTCATCAATCTTCCTCAATCTTGGATCAAACTTCGAATTTCTTGTTGCATCAATCTCCTTTCATCATCATCTCAAACTGTTTTTGGTCATTGGAGCACAAGGAGTGGTAATTCGCAGCTGTCCAAAAGTGCATCATTCATGGTGAATCTTGAATTCGAGCATTAGAAGCCACTACATTCGAATCCAACTCTTCTACTCACCTTCCACAAGCTCATACTACATCTGTTTGAGGAGAAATTGCTCGAAGAACACTGATTCCCGCGCTGTCATCTCCAGGTGTGTGAATTTCGAGTTTCATTAATTGCTTAATTGTTAGGTGTGTTTGAAAGCTCGTGCCATGTAGAATCCAATGATATGCGTAGCTTTGATTATGATGCAACGTAGGTTGAGATATCTGGATTTGAAAGTATGATGTGAAACCCTAACTCGATCGATCCGTAGGATTTAGAAACATTTAGGTTAAATCATGTTGATATTTGAGATCCACGTGATGAGACGATTCCAACGGTTATTCATTCGTGAGTTTTCATTGAGATTTGAGCAAAACCACTTTTGGATGTGGAGGTTGAAGCACGGCGAAGAAGAAGATGATTTTCTGGAAAATTACTGTTTGATCTGAAATTTCATTTGAAAATTTGAACTAGCTGTTTACCGCTCCCGCGCTCCACTAATTACAACTCTGCCATTGTTAATTCCATTTAATTAATATTAATTCTAAAAATTGTTAAAAAATCATAATCACCTTAGAAAATTCACCAAAAATCATAGAAAAATCAGAAAAATGTGGAAATTTTTGTGTTGACTTTGTTGTTGACTGTAGATGTTTTTTGACCTATTGGTTAAAGTTGTGCATGGTAGAAATTATGTTTGACTTAGGTTTGTTTCACATGTGCTACATTTTGATACCTTTGGCCAATTTCAATGTGAAATTCTCATGCTTACAAATAAATTCTTGAAATTTTTTGTGATGATTATGGACTGGTTGATGCTTATTTACATGTAAATTTCATGAGTTTTTGATGCCTGGCCATGGAGTTATGAATTTTGGAACTTAGGTGTGACAATTTGTGTCACACCTCATTATGTCAACTTGCTGGATTTTTTTGAGTGGCCTATACTTGTTGGATTAATGTGAAATTTTGCATGATGGTTGATTAACATGTTAAGAGGCTATGTGAATTTTTGTGGAATTTTACATTGCATTTTCAAATTGATTGCTATTTTTCATCTCTGGTGGTTGAATTTGCAAGTTCATGTGATATATGTTGGTAGATTTAGTGTGAAATGCTCATATGGTATTGTGTGATCATGAAATTTGATATGCTTGTAATAGACACATGATGTGACATCCCTGTTTTGGTCTCACTCATTTCTTTACTGTTTTCATTGAGTTATGAATTTTTGAAGTGAATGCATATGTTGATGTTGTGATTTGGAGCATGTAATTGTGTCTGTTTTTGTTGATTTTCATTGACATGGTTCCCTTGGTCCAATTAAGCTCAAATTTGGTATGCTAGACCTTGAATAGCCCCTGTTTAGGTGTAAATTATTTGAGAATTTTTGAAATTGTTTTGATGTGGGATTGAATGCAATAGTTCTGTTTGCATGTTTGGTGTTTCATTTGAACTAGTTTGGATTGTTTTGTGCATAAAATGAACATGATGAATGATATGGATATGGGACTAATTGTGTTGGCTTTTGTTTGACATTAATTTGAGTTTGGTTGGATATCCCTTGCTGTTTAGGAATTTTTCTTGCCTTTGGACCCTAGGCTTAGCCTAGTGGTCTTGTTGCTAATATTTGCTTGATTTTTCAGGATCAAAAGCATAATGTGTATGGAGAATGATCCAAGTCAATGCAATTGATGTTGTTTGATGTTTGTACACTAACACAACTTTGTTTTGTAGGTTGTGAAGTTTGGGATTGAGCTTTGAGCTTGCTTTGTTGTGCATTGATCTGTATAGATTAATTGGTTGATACTTGCTGTTTAGTTTTGTCTGTCTGAGTACTAACTGTGTTTGACTGTTTCCAGGTACTTTTAGTTGCTCAGTTCCTTGTGAACTTTTGCTTTGCTTTGCTTAAGCAACTTGCATTGAGGTATAACTTCCTAACTTCATGTAGTCTGGAGACCCGGCTGTTACCGGGCCGGGCAAATAAATGTCTGAAGTCCTCCTTAAGAGGCGATGATTGTGATTGTTTAATTTTGTGCCTAAGCAGGTAAAGTCCTTAATCAAGGCAATTGGTGGAAGGTAGGGATATGCAATCTATCCCCCACTATTCAGTTGAGTCTTCTCCTTGCTCCCATTACATGGTTGTAGCATTGAGATCACGAGCCCAAGATCTTGTGCAGTGCACATTGTGTCAGAGTCTCTGAGTATAGAAGGGTTCCCCCATTCTGGACCCATGCTCATTTGTCAGAAGCTCTCCCTGGTTAGGGATAAGAGCTGTGAGGTCTGATCCTCACTTCACCTCTCATCTGCTTCACCTTAGCCTCGTAATGGCAAGGTTAAGAGCAAACCCAGCCCGTACAGACGACTCGCTTCGGCAGTCAAACCTATTGTGTGAGCCACTTGTTTGGTTATAATGCGTGCTGTGTGGATATCTGTTTGAGATGCTTGTTCTCATTTGATGTATGCTTGTATGTTGTTTGCTTGTGTGCTTGCTTCTTTCCTGGATAGGAATAGTTTGCTTATGCAAGTAGGATAGAAAACTGAACTTAGGGTAAACGATGCATGACAACACTAGGCTCGAGTCCAGCTCCCTAGTAGTGTGTCTTTCCCTGGTTTCTGGTTAGCAATTCAGTCCCTTTCAGGGGAACTACATCGCCCTGATCCTTGTTCCAGACAAGGTATGTAGGCAGGTGGTCGTGCGAGACCACTCCGGGCAACCTTTTTCTTTTTTGCGTGTGTTTACTTGTTATCTGATTGTGAGTTGGGTTCGGATGCCGACGTAAGCCCAGTGATTGGCTGTCGGGCTCCACGTTTGCCCTTTTGAGTGTGTTTTGGTTCGGATGCCGACGTAATTCCATCCAGTGGTTGTCGGGCTCCATGTTTGCTACCCTTGCTTGTTTGTATGTTTTGTGTTGTTTGGCGTGCGTAAGCCGAACTACAGTGGCTCTGATTCTTGTTCCAGACAAGATATGTAGGCATAAGGTGCGATACCTTATCGAGCTCCCTTCTCTTAACCCCACCTGCGTTCCCCGTGTGTGTGTGTGATGTTTAGCAACCTATTCTTTATTCTAGGACGTGGATCCCGTCGAGTACGACGGACGTGAGGGGTGCTAATACCTTCCCCTTGCGTAACCGACTCCCTTACCCTTTCTCTCTGGTCGCGAGACCATGTTCTTTCCAGGTTTCTCTGAGCGTTTCCTTTCCCTATCTTGGGATAAATAACGCACAGTGGCGGCTCTGTGTGTGTTTTATTTTGAGCTTCGCCGGTTGATTTTCGCGGATGCGTCAGTAACTTTCATGCCCCTAAGAGATGTGACATCTCACCGGTTAGCACTACGATTATACTTTTTAACTTATGTTTTTTCTCCAAGCTTGGGTTTTAGCTTCTCACAGATGAAAAATCCCAACCAGTGACATGCAGATATATAGTAATAAAGCAGGAAGGATGAATTAAAGAAAAAGCAAATAAATAAAAAGAAAAATATACAAAACAAACAAATAATAAAAACACACAAAATCCTAGAGGTAAAGGGTATGATAAACTCTCTTTAGGAAGAACTCCCCTCCATAGTCACCAGCTATCGCAGCTGGAAAATTGCAGAGTCGCCATCATCCTTTATTTGTTCCTAAGGAACAAGGAAATAATGATAAAACCTAAAAGTGAGGATAAGGTGTTAGGGTTCAGGAGTCGATTAAGTGGGGGGAAGGTGTTAGACACCCCCACCTCCATTGTATTCAATTGGTTGCTTCTTTAGTTCTAGGGTTACTATGTTATCTGTGGGATGTTTGCTTAAATTACTTATTTTTCGCTTAATGTCTTATTTCATTTATTTATAAGAAAAAATAGTTTATTATTTTTTAAGATAAAAAATATTTGATTACAAAGGGGGACAAAAAAAGGGTTTTTATGATTGTACTCGCCAGAGTGTTACAACTCTATTCCACGTACCCCCAAACATTATGAGAGATCAGAGTATCGTCGTTCGTCTAAAAATGATTGTGTGTTTGTTGATTTTAGTTTAGAAAAGATCTCAACGCATCAGGGACGGAGAAACGTTTTATAAAAATGCCTCAATACACAAGGACAAAGAACAAATTATTTAGGAGAATTGAATTGATTTTAAATTGATTTGTTGATTGTTAAGGTGTAATACCGGCCAATCAAATAGATTTGCAAAAATTAACATTTAATTTATTTTAGAAAATAGGATTAAATAAGGCTTGGAGGCCGAGCTCAAAAGACTTAGGGTTTCAATGAAAAACCCTAACTATCGATTCAAGAGCTTTGGTGGAGTTTTGGGAATTACAACAACTCTTTTAGGATTTTTTTAGCCTCCCATTCTTCTGATTTTTCTTAGGGTTTTATAGTTTAGGAATTAGGTTTAGTCTTTAATTCTAATTGTACTTTTAGGAAAGAAATTGTATAATTGCTGATTTGATTCTTAGGGTTTTAAGATTTGTAATTGTAACCGTTTGTGTGCCATGTATTTGGTATGATTTCATATGTAATTCATATTTCTCAATGTATATGTTCAATAATGGAAAGATTTGATTAATTTTCAATCCAATGTTTCGATCCACTTATGTATTCAATCTTGCGCACTCTAGGGTTTCTGAAAAAAGAGACTAATGGGCCGTGGGTTGATCTGATCACCTTGTTTGACCAGGTTCATCCCTTAGAAAATAACTGAATAAGAATGTTTAATAAAATCTGATAAAAAACTAACTAATTTCTATTTAATCAAAATATTAACCTAAATATAAATAATATTAATAACAGTAATAAACTGTATAACTTAGAATCAAATCTATACTATTAATAATATTAATCAAATAGCAATTAACTCCTAATTAACGAAATATATAAATATCTTACCTAAATAACCAACAACAATAATATATAAATCATTTAAATATAATATTACACCAAATATTAAATATTCAGTAATAATTCCTTAAATTCTCTAATTGACTAGAAATGATAACAATTAATAATCCTCACTAACAATAAAATCTAACTATGAAATAATGATAATACCTTAAATAATGTAATAATATTCTATTATATTAACTATATTCTACTTAATTAACTAAACATTATATTAAAACCACAAATAATATCCTAAGAAAAGCCAAAAATAGCAATGCACCACATGGAAAGAGCATACAAAAGTCAAAATGATCCTCTGAGTTTTTAGGTCATTGGAGTTGACCAGATGACCTATATGGGACTCTGGTAGATTAATACCCTCTATCCTAACTCAGATGAACAGAAAAAAAGTGGTCAAAATTTGGGGTACAACAGTTTGGTTAGTAGATGAATTGAAATATAACCTACGGAGCATTTATCAATTTTGTGACAATGGTTATGAAGTAATGTTTAATAAGAACAAATGTAAGTAATGTTTAATAAGAACAATTGTATAATCATGAATGAGTCTGACAAGTCTATAGTGTTCAAAGGTAGGAGAAAATGCAATGTATATAAAATTATATTCTTTGAATTGGCCGACCAAAAGATACTTTTCCTTCTATCAGTGAATGATGAAAAATGGCTTTGGCACAAAAGGTTAGGACATGCTAGCTGGAGATTAATCTCCAAACTTAGCAAGTTATAATTTGTCAAAGGTTTTCCATAACTCAATTATCACTCAAATGCAATTTATGGAGCATGCCAAGTAGGAAAAATTGATAAAACCTATTTTAAATCAAAGAACATTGTCTCAACCTCTTGACCCTTAAAACTACTTCACATTGATTTATTTGGTCCAGTTGGTACTGCATCAATAATTGGAAAAAAAATATGGATTAGTCATAGTTGATGACTATAGCATATGGACTTAGGTCAAATTTCTTAGAACTAAAGATGAGTCATATGATGTATTTAGCATCTTCTGCATACAAGTACAAAATGAAAAAGAATCAGAGATTTAAAAGTCAAAAGTGATAATGGAGGAGAATTTGAAAATGAGTCATTCAAAATCTTGTGTGAAAAATATGGAATTATCCACGAGTTCTCTTCTCCTAGAACTCCACAGCAAAATGGAGTTTTAGAGAGACATGAAAAATCTTTACATGAAATGGATAGGACCATGATTCATGAAAATAATTTACCTAAGTACTTGTGTGCAGAAGTTGTATACACAACATGTTATGGTCATAACAAAATCTATATTAGACCTATTCTGAACAAAATTTGATATGAGCTTTTTAAAGGAAGAAAGCCAAGTATTTTTTATTTTCATCAGTTTGGATGTACATGTTACATCTTAAACAACAAAGTCTATCTAAAGAAATCTGATGTCAAAGCTCAAAAGAGTATCTTTTTAGGATACTCTGAACGCTAAAAGGTATACAAAGTGTATAACTCTTAAACCAAAATGGTTGAAGAGTCAGTACACATCAAATTTTATGACAAAGAGTCTGACAATAAATTGACAGAGCTAATTGAAAGTTTTCTAAAATTACATGTATCTAAAAAACACTTCAGAAGCTGGTGTGGTTCATAAGCCACAAAACCTTTAGAAGTTGAATGTCCAGAAGCTGATCCAACTTCTGAAGCTCATCCAGAGGAAGAAGCTCATGATGGCTCACAAGAGATAATATAATCCAAGAAGATCTTCAAGTATAAGTCTTCACATCCAAAAGAACTAATCATTGTAAATAAAGATAGTCCTCTAAGATAAGATCTTCATTCAGAGATGAACATTCAATGCTAGGATTCATCTCTATGATTGAACCTACTTCTGTTGATTAAACACTATCTGATGATGGCTGGATTATGGAAATGCAAGAAGAGCTAAACTACTTTCAAAGGAATGATGTTTGGGATCTAGTACCCAAACCTCTTCAGAAGAAAATTATTGGAACAAAACGGGTCTTCAGAAACAAGCAATTTTTTTTCATGCCTAATAGATAAAAATAACGCTTGTAAGAAGTCCTATTGAAATCAATAAATATATGCATGCTTAATAAATAAAGTTTTACGGAAAAACTACTAGAAAAAGAAGAGAGAGCCAAAGAAAAAAAAATCTTTCGTGTATATTCATGTATAATCTCGAATTCAATATGTGGACTAAATAATAATGCAAGCAAAATCTCCAAGAGACATGTTTGCATATCCACCATTTATGTGGAGAACTCACACTCATGAGATTGTTAGAGGATGATGAATATTCAATCTGACATCGCATATAAATAAATAAAATATTGGATTTAAAAGAAAAAACACATATATTCAATAATTTAAGATTTTAGATAGATACGTGACTTCTTCCTCTCTTGATTCTAGAGCATTGAGTCCATTGGTATTCCTGCTTTTCTAGAGTGGAAGAAGTGGTCTCTCTTAGTTCTAGAGCATTGGTTAAAAGAGTGGAAGCAGAGGTTACTCGAGAAGTAGTGCTAGTTGGGCGGAGGCCTCCACCAGTGTGGTGGTTCAAGTTGAATGAAGACCAAGAGGTAGCGATGAAAAGAGGATTGATAGTTGGTGGTTTGGCCGGGACTTGTGCAGTGCGCTTGTAGGCTTGTCCTTTGCTAGAAGACAATGATTTGCATCAGTGGGGTTACATGTCAATTCTTTAGCCATGGTGCATGTTGGTAGGACACTTGTCAGGAAGATCCATTGTCTCATCGAACAGGCATGGGAGGTGGTGGTCTGTGTCAGGAAGACCCATCTTCTCATGTAACTGGCAGGGGAGGTGGTGGTCCACCATTTCTATAATGAAGCTAATCAAGTACAAATACTTTAGCCAGTTTTGGTAATTTTTTGAATTCTAATATTGTGTTTTTTCAGATGTGTTTGTTTCAGTTTAGGATAATATCGAACTAAATTTAAGAGTGTTTAAAAGATTCAGAAAAAAATATGTAATAAACATTCATATCTAAAGAAACAACTTTTATTCCTCAAACTCAGCATTTTTATTGGAAATAAGAATTCCAAACACTCAATTAATTGGGCATTTGTTTATTCAATCTCAAACATCAACCGTGCCACTTTCACAACATATCTGGTTGAAACAACCATTTGAAAAGAGTGTTTCCACCATTTGAACTCATGTCTACCAAACTTCAAAATTAGCCAAAGTTAATTCCCTGAGCTAATGGCAATTCACTTCCATAATTGATGGTACTGCACAAGACAACAATTATAATGGCATTAAAGAGCATGCCCAGAAAAATAAGATATACTGTTTACTATTGATAAAACATGTAGAGAAGATAATGCATCATACCATGTAGAACGGCGCATGTATTGCTTCCACGAGTCACTTCCAGCTTCACGACCACCACCAGTTGCCTTTTCTCCACCAAAGGCACCTCCAATCTCAGCTCCATTTGTTGGTATGTTCACATTTACAATACCACAATCACTTCCACTTGGCCTACACAACAATCACACCCATGAGTATGCAAAATGATACCACAATCGTCTTTGAAGGGGTTTCGGTTAGTCCTCAAGTGCTGGAGCCAAAGTAAGAATGCTTACCCTATCCATTTGAATATAGTAGAAGGCTTTTGTGTGAAGATGGAACTACTCAATCCTTGAGGTACGGAATTGTTCAAGGCAATTGCTTCTTCAAGATCCTGCAGAAAATAAATTCGTGAAATGCATTCAGATACAAAATTCCAACGGAAACAACTTCAATAGAATAGAAGATATATATATAGATAATATACTACCTTAAATTTCATAACATAGAGAACTGGAGCAAACAATTCTTCTTTAACTACAGCAGCATCTGCAGAAATCTCAACAATCGTTGGCACGACAAAGTTTCCTTCCGACTCTAATACAGACCCCCCTGTTACAATCTTCCCTCCCTGAAAATCAGAGAATATAGTTAACCAACTCCGCACAACAAATACAAGCATACATCACATTTGAGGAAAAAGTTGCATATAATAGCGAGCAAAATTATATATAACATGGAAAGTTACATGCAGACCCTATTTTACTTAACTAGAAAAGACTGACATGACTTGCCTGAGATTTAATTGCAGAAATACCATTCTTAAAATTTTCCACCGCAGAACGAGTATGCAGAGGCCCAACTAGTGTCCCTTCCTCCAGAGGATTCCCAATTTTGACTTGTTTGTAGAGTGCGGTAAGTTGTTCAAGCACGTTTGCATAAACACTCTCATGCAGATACTGCAGTACAATGCAAGTTGATTAAATATTACATATACCTTACGAAAATCACATATGGCTCAATTCAAATTGTGAACTCAATTTTTCAAAATTGGTTTCAATACCAGTCTACGACAGGTTGTACAACGCTGACCAGCAGTACCGACAGCTGCAAAGAAAATAGAGCGCACAGCCAATGTGATATCGGCATCATCCATGACTATTATTGCATTGTTACCACTCAACTCAAGCAAGGTTTTGCCAAATCTTTGACTCACTGTTTGCTGGACCAGCGCGCCCACCTATGATAGGAACCCATCATTATCAGCTCAACAAATTGTACTAAAGCAAACAATTGGCACAGTATCTCAACGTAATGTGTTTTAATTGGATGCAAGAGCAACATATACATGATTACAGTGTTTCACAAATAGAGGTATTTGCACTAATAAGATTATGCTATAGGGTGTTAAGAGATATCACATATCTTTATAAATAGTGATTGTAGTAAGACCTACAATAGAGTAAACAAATAAAGCAAACAAAGAAACTACCTTTGAGCTTCCAGTAAATGAAACCAAAGGAATGCGTGTGTCTTTCGCTATTGCGTGCCCAATATCAGCACCCCCACAGAGAGCGGTAAATATTGCTCCGGGTAAATTGTTCCTCTCAAAAACTTCAGCAATCAGCTTTGTCACAGCAACAGTTATCAATGGAGTAGTTGGCGCGCCCTTCCTGTAATTTGTGTGGTGATAAGAAAAAATTGTAATAGATAGACAACAAAATTTTGTTAAAAATTTGAAACACATTGCAGGCAGCTGACGATATATCCCATAAAAAGTTCACAAAGATTTGCATAAAAGTCATTTAGTTCATTATGATCTGCCGCAAGAAAATTGTTCTGAAATTTACAGGCATGCTCATACTCAGTGACATGTCAACTTACCAAACAACAGTGTTACCACCGACTAGTGCAATGCAAGCATTCCATCCTAAGACAAAACAGAAATGATCAGGGTATAAACATTTTAATCATTAGAATGACCAGAAATTTATCACTGCAAGAAAAAGCATACCTAGTACAGCACATGGAAAGTTGAAAGCAGTGATTACACCAACGATTCCTAATGGGTTCCATACCTGTAGTGTAAGAGCAGAGTAAAGTTCATAATTCAACCTCCATGATAAATTGGTAACCAAATAACAGAATAATAACGGCTTAATATCAAACCTCAAACATCATATGCTCTGGACCTGTAAAGAAAAAGCCCTGAGAAAATTAATTCAGAACCAAAACATCATGGAAAGAAATTAGCATCGAAGAAACTTACGTTCTGATGGGATAATTGATCCATTCAGTTGTCGGCTCAGCCCAACAGAATAATCACACATATCAATAATTTCCTGTAACAAATAATATGAAAGATTACAAATCATAAAACAAAATTGACAAATCAAATCCTTTCACATTTTAAAGAATATTTACAATTTAAATCAACATATAATCCAATTGCAGCCAACAATTTGCAGAATAAAGAGATTTTATTTTACATACCTGAACCTCACCAATTCCTTCAGCAAGAATTTTCCCCATCTCAAGAGCCACCAACCTACCAAGTGGATCCAACTTAGCCCTCAACGCATCCCCAATCTGTCTTACAATCTCACCTCTTTTCGGTGCCGGAACCTGTTAAAACATCACAAGTTCATTCTCATTTATCGCAATTATACCACGGAAGTAGTATACAGTACAACACTCACCAGAAAAACATCAAATACAAAAATCAAAGAAACAAAAAAAAAAAAAAACTCACAGTCCTCCATGTCTTTGCTGCTTCACTGCTAGCTCTCAATCCCTCTTCATAATCATCCAAAGTTGCTTCAGTCACGGAAGCAATAACCTAAATTCAAACCAAACAATAATTAAACACATAAACATAAAAGCTAAAATCTCCATCAAACCATGCAAAAAAACAAGTGCTTACTCGGATTGATTCAAAATCACAGTGAACCCGTAATTTCAACAAAAACTAGACTTTATAGCTTTAACAAAATCACTCAACCAAGACCTAGCTAAATTCACCTCAAATCCAAACATCCACATGCAAATGCAGTATTACAGCAATAATCAATCAAGCTCAAACTCGAAATACTCAATTTTCACTCCGCACAGAAACAAAATTTCAAATAAAAAATAGTGGGAAAAAGAATAGCGCGAAAGCAGGTAACCTGATTGGTGGAAGGATTGACGGAATGAACAGTAGGACCGTTGGCTTTCCATTGGCCATTGATGAAAGAACCGATGTTAGTAGCACCCAAACCGATCTCCTTCAAGAATCCCAAATTGTTGCTATCAGAACCCATTTCTCTGGAAACTGAAAGTAATGATGGAATTGAATAATTGAGAGGCTTTTATGGGAGATTATCGAAGTGTTGTGATTAGGTTCATAAACGAGAGTGAGATGAAAATGCTTTCGGTGATGTTGTTGTTATATAATCAAAGTTTGAGATAGGGACAGATAATATGACCCATTTTGGTAGAAACACGACACCTTGACGTTGATTTCATATATATCTTTTCCTCACAACTATAATAAAGAAACTCGAACATTAAGTTATGCGCATTTGTAAACTATATTAGCATTTGAGAAATCCTATAGTTACACCAAATTATAACACCTATGCGTTTTAACCGGAACCATAAACAACATTTTTACTTAGAACTTTTGAGTATCTCTTAAAAGATTTAATGACATAATAATTATGAAATATAATGCATACGAGTTAAAATTATTTTATGGGGGTATATTTGTAAATCTCAACCTAAAACAAAGCAAATGTTATTTAGTTTTACATTTTAAAGATAATCAAAACTATAACAAAAAAATTAAAAGAAATAGCTTTCATTCAGAGCGGCGACTCTACTTTTGAGTATCTACACAATGTTTATGTAAAGTCAACATTATAACAGAAAGAATAAAAAATCACATTCAATAATAGTAGGCATATACTGAAAGGTAGGATATCAACACATATAATAATCTACACAATCTCAAATCACAGTATATCAATTACATTTTCACATCAACTCATCAATAATAACTCATTCACAGTAATATCTCAATACAATCCCACACTCAAACTTATTAATCAATCACAACTCAACAATTATGTAATGCAACTTGACTATGCAACTCTATGCATATGCATGTGGTACCAACTCAACATTTGGTTCTCTCTAGAACTGGGTCCCCTCTTCTGAACCCCTAAGCCCCCTTTTTAAGTTCCAAGCCCTTTCTCCGAGCTTGAGACAAGCCACTAGTCCCCTCTTTTGAATTACTGAACATGTCTCTTGACACAACTCTTATGATGCATGATCATATCATCAATATCAATGCGTTAAGACCCATATCTAATCCTAACGTAAATGCATTGACAACTCAAGTAATCCCCTCTCTAAATTACATCACACCAAAATCACAAAATGTACATTATCAATCAATAGTGCAACACAAACATGCTAATAATTCATCTCAACACAATTATATTTCAAACAACACATCAATTTAATCAATTCATTGTGCAAACATAATGATCACAACAATTAATCATACAATGTTCCATAAACAACATCAAAACATAAATAGCATACAACAACATAGTGCCCCCTTCGAACTACTACCACCACAACAACAATTATGCATATTCACAAACAAGCATCACACAACTCAAATATTCATACACCATATACAATTAATTTTTTGCATACAAAACATCATCTTTTGTTAATCACATAACAACACCAAATAGTATTATCGATTTAATTATAACAATTAAATCATTTTTTAAATCAATTATCAACATTAAAAAATCCAATGTAATCATACAATTAATTAATTTAAGTCACCCAAAACATGTCCAACAGCAGTTAACATGAATCGCACGACAACACAACACATAAAAGCCAACTCAACAACTAGAAACGCGGTCATTGACATTACACCTTAAGTAAAATAGTATATTCACGCCATTAAGTGCACATTCAACCTCTTAAGGCATCACCATGAGATAGTACTACGCGTTAGTTTTCCAAATCTTCGAACCGCGTCCCAAACGGAGTCACGGATCTTAAGTTATGATATTTTTCGTTAGGCACAGCGAAAGTCATGAGGGTTGACGGACGTCACACAAAACTGAGTTTTTTTCCACAGTTAGTTCGTCACTAAGTCCTATAATCTGTGGGTAAATGCCCAAAATTTACTTTTCTGTGTTTTCCACCATATAAGCCCTTCCGGACCTCCGATTTCGATTCCGTAAAAAATCTCGATCTAGAATTCGACGTACTACACTTATCTAATGATTAAAACAACAATTTAACACAAAATTCTCAATTCTCTAGAAAACATATTAACCTTAAAGCTTCAAATCTTCAAAAATGGTGGAAAATATTAACAATTTCAAAACAGTAATCACATACCAAATTAGACACGAAAATACACATCAATTCAACCAATTAACATCATAATGTCATAGACACTCAAAATTTCATGAACAACTCAATTCCCTATTGAAGGTTAAGGACACATCTACTCTACCCCTCATGCAGAAGCCCTATTGAAAATTATCCCCCACTACATTGTTCTTCTAGCAGCAATGGTTGATTATGTTCTTGGTTTTTTTTCTCCTTCTATGATAGCTTTCCTCTTGTTTTTCTTTTTGCCATAACTCTTCCACTCTTCCAATTCACTTATTGTCAAAAACTCTCTAACTTTCTTTTTATAATAACAAAACTCATAAATTTTGAATTTACTTTTCTATCTTCACTTACTCAGAAAACTCCTACAATACTCTTCCTCTTATATTTTCTATATTTAATTATTTTATTCTTATTATTTTATCTCTAATAATAAAATAATTAAATTCACTAAAAATGTTACTACTCATATTATTTTATTTAATAATTAAAATACTATTATTTAAATAATAAAATCAAAATATTATTTCAATTAATAAAATAATTATAAGTTATTCTATATTTTTCTAATTAATCTCCACACCCTACTACAAGGTCACTCATATCCCCTCTCTCTCTCACTCACACACAATAATCAAATAAATACACAAAAAGTATAATTCAATTAAAATAAAATAATTTATTAAAATTGGGGTGTTACACGGCCCGCCAAATCCGAAAAATCATAGGATTTGGACCTTAAAATTAGAATACATATTTTTCATGGTTGTTTTAATCCGATTCTAAAAAATTTACTATCCATTAAGGTCAGCTAGTATGAGTCGTGGATAGCCCGTTAGACTTGCATAACTATGTATTTTTAAAAAATATATTAATACTTATATAGTTTCACTCCAAAACAATTCATTACTTTTTTTCACTCACTAAATATTATAGCTCGTCTTTCTCTTTTAAATACTATAAATTAATATAATCAAATTAATAATCAATTGTTTTGTATTTTATTTCAAAAAAAATTCATATTCTATTTATTTCTCTTATTTTAAATATATTATTATTATTATTATTATTATTATTATTATTATTATTATTATTATTATATATGTATTATATTTAAAAACATATTATAGTATTTATAAACAAAATATAGTACTTAAAAAATGTATTATGCTTAAAATACTATATTTTTTTATTATATTTATAATATATATTAGAATTTTAATTTTAATTTTAATTTTATAAAAAATAATTTCAAAAAGTCCATTTAGGGCTGGGTAGCCTGAACCCCATACAGGACCTACTCGGGTAGTAATTTGTGAGCCCAATTGCAATAGGCAAATTTTGGTCTGACCCTAAAAAGTTTGAGATCCGTCAGGGTCGACCCGTTTAGGATCGGATAGCCCATTTTGACATCTCTAGCTAACATATATCAATTAACGACAAATTATCTTTAAAATATTAAAATATATAATCGTGAAAAGATTAAAATATATAACAATCAAGATTTGAAGTATTTCATCATTAAGAGCAATATTTATGCATGTTTTATTATCAAAATCTAACTGGTTGTGTTTTGTGTCACTTTATGAAATATTTAAATCACATTTCTAACATTAAATACAAGTGCAAATGAGTGATAACCTATGTAGCACTGACACCTCTAAAAAAATGTGTTTGTGTTCGTGTTCATGTAAGACACCGCCACTGATACTTGTGATTGAATTTAATTTATTCGTTTTTTCAAATTATTACCGGTGTTTGTCTGAGTCATTTTAGGGTGTACGTGCTTCATAGGTGCTAGCATGTAATGTTTAAATGATATTTTCTGAAGAAAAAAAAAGCTAAGGAGGCAAGTAGGGATGTGAAAAAAAAATGTTTATTCTTAACCAAATTAGTATCCAAATTATTTCACCTTTTAAAATTCAATCCAAATGCTAAATTATAAAAATGGATATCTATTTTGTTATCCAAATATAAACCTAAAAATGGATATCTATTTTGTTATCCAAATATAAACTAATACTGATAATAATAATAATAATAATAATAATAATAATAATAATAATAATAATAATAATAATAATAATAATAATAATAATAATAATAATAATAATAATAATAATAATAATAATAATAATAATAATAAAATAATAATAATAATAATAATAATAATAATAATAATAATAATAATAATAATATTATGGTTTAGTTATTGGATACTTAAATTTCATTATGTATTAAATTTAGAGATTAATTGAAATACACTGTCAGTGTAAAAGAGTTTTACACCATCACTTAATTATAGACGTTGGATATTAAAATAAGTTTGACTTTTATTTTAAAAATCTATAAAGTAATACAAACGGGTGATGGTGATAAACCGACGGTGTAAAACTTTTTACACTGACAGTGTATAGTAATTAATCTCTTAAATTTATATGGTTGTCTTTTTTCATGGTTCATCATATACACTTTATGATGAGTGTTAAATTTCTCTATTAACATATTAATAAATTATGAGTTTGAAATTTAATTTCAAATAATTAATTATTAAATTGGAATAAAATTATATACAATATTATATTCTACAAGCATATTTTACATATATTCATTTTCACTTTTTTTTCAATATATATTCACCATTTTCTCTCTCTCAATACATATACATGAATAGATTCTAGTATGTACTTTCTAACTATCGTTCTCTCTCTTCTCTTGGATCAATGGTGTTTGTGTTGTATTGAAGAACTAAACATTATTATTGGAAGATCACTCATAGTAAAAAAAATATGGATTGACTATTTGATTTGTCTTTTTTTGCTTTTGTTTATATGCAAAGTTTTGTTAATGGATGTTCATAGTTCATGAAATGCATTGAATCAAACTACATTTATGGTTCGGTCCAGTTTACAATAACCACTTCAATATTGTTAAAATGATTTCAATTCAATTTTTAAAACTAATTTGTATTTATAAACTAGTTTATAATTAATTTACAATTATAAACCAATTTAATATTTTTAACTCATTTAAAATTAATTTTTTTAAAATCTCATAAAAGATTCTGATTTTTTTTCTATTTTTGAAAAAATATATATATTTGGAAAAAAAAGCTTATTTATTTTTGAAAAAAATTGGAATTAAAATATATATTTTTTCAGAAAACTTTTTATTTTTATTTTCTAAAAAAAGATATTTCTTATTTTTGGAATCATTTTTTTTATTTTATGAAAAAAGAAAAAAAAATCAAAAACAAGTATATATATTTTTTTGGAATAAAAATATTTTTTTTGTTTAAAAAGAAATTATATTTTTTATTTTTTGAAATAATATTTTTAAATTTTTTAGAAACAAATAATTTTTTATTTTCAGATACCTAGTATGAAAAAGACACAATGGACTAAGTTATTACTATCATACCCTAAAATTCACCCTACCATTCACAAAGTTCATCTAGGTCACTAACCCCGATCATATGCATGTCTTCATATCATTCATATCATCTGCATAACCATGGTCCAATACAAGAGGACAAGTATCTTGGATTCCTAGCTTTGTGCTTGCATTTAGTGGAAGCTAAGGTTTCTCTGCAACTAAAGGGGGCTCAATCAATCAAACCATAATTGGAGGTAGCTCTTGAAGCTTGTGTTTTGTGCCCAACATTGGTGATTCAACTTTGACTTCTTAGTGAAGCAAAACCCTAACCTTGGGATCCTCATTTGATCATGGTGTCCCCCAAACCCTAATTCATGGCCATCATTCCTTATATGTGTCCCTAACCCCATTTCATTGGTTCATCATCATTCCATGGTGTGTATGTTTCACTTGCTTGGCCAAGATCCAGTCAAGGCCTACTTGTTCATTTGTTTTCTTTGGTTGGATTGGAATTCATTTCATGGCCCTACATGTTCATCTCTTGCTTGTCTATGTTTCATTGGTTCAAGCCCATTTCCATGGCCTCATAACCTCCACTTGATTCAATCCATCCTTAGCAACTCATATGATCATTTCTCCATGCCTAGTCCAAGTTCATGTCTTGCTTAGGCCAAGCCCATATGGCCATTTCAAATGCCTAGTCTATGCTTTACTATTTCATATGGTCATTATATTTGAAGTCCATCTATTGTCATTGTCATGCCATTGGTGCTTGGTCCATGAATATTTGTTTAAGTCATTATTTCATGATACATTTAGGGTTTTGCTAAAGCTCTATTTCATGCTTGGTATTGTCCATCCAAGTCATTATCCATTGGTCCATGCTAAGGCCTAAGTTGATCTATGCTTTGTACCATCCATTATTATTATTGGTTTAGTTTTTGTCCACCCATAATTCATGTCTTTGAGATTCATGATAATGTTTCCTTCAAGTCATAACCTTGATTATCATCCCTGTTCATTCATTCAATGTCATTTCAATCTTGTTCATTTCAAGTATTTTCATACAATGGTTCATGATTCAAATTCATCAATTCATTTCAAGAATCATATTCATTAAAAATGCAATACAAGTCATTCATTCATTCCATATCAATCCATTCATTCACAAAACTCAAAATCCATTATAAAACATGAGAGTGTTCATTACATAAAAAAATACAAGAAATGGCAACTTTGACCAAATGTTGACTTTGGTCAATAGTTGACTTTTTGGTGAACTTTGACCAAAGTCAAGCCCAAATTATACAAACCCTAATTTCCCTATACCTAACCCTAATTTCATCCTTAATCTTTCCATGATCCATGTTGCCTCTTGATTGATCAATGTCACATTGTTGCTTATGGTTTCCAAACTTGATGTCATATTGAACCACTATGATGCATGAACCAGGCCATCACATGGACATCAACTTGCAGCAACATGCTAAACCTGCAATTATAACACTATAACCAAGTCAACATGCACATGCACCAAACCAGATATGACCTGCAACATTGCTGCAGAATGATATCAAGGCTTGTAAACTTACAGCAACATTGGGCTCACAATCCATCTGCTAAACCACATGACCCTGCTACAAACCAACATCATGCAGTGGCAGCCAAACCTATGAACCTTTTGCATCAAGCCATAACCAAATAACTGACTTGCAGCAATCACCTGCAGTATGAGGTCTGCGGCACACCAAGACATTGCTTGGAGTCCTGCATTTTGCTCATACCATATTTACAACCATCATACTTGGACAGTGTAGCGGTAAATTCATGATCATCAAGCTATGGATAAGCAAGACATCAAATAACAAGAGTCTCCACCGCGCTTTTATTGTTTCTAAGGGAAAAGGGAAAAAGTACGAACAAAACCCAAAAGTAAGAAGTTTTCAAATCAAAACTAATAAAATGTCAGAGATTACAGGTAAGGGGGTTGGTTACACAGAGAGAAGGTGTTAGCACTCAAAGTGTCCTAGGTACTCCTTAGGAGCCCTTTTTTGTATGCATATATGTTTTGGACAAAGTGATGTTTACAAACAAATAGAGTGAGAGGATGAGAAAAGAATTCATTAATTATATTTTTGTGTTTGACAAGACCTTCGGACTTGTGCCTACGTACCAACATAAAAATGAGGGATCAAAACCTCGTAGTTCGTGATACAAATTTCAAAGTGGACGCATTGCTTTTAACAAAATTAAGTTTGAAAGGCACAAAGGCCTAAATGGTTTGAATGAGTTAGTTTTTTTTGGATTTTTAAAAGTTTAAGTCAAGTATAATTAAGTTCATTTACAAGTTTGATTAAAAAAAGAAGTTTGAAAACGCAATGGCGTGATGGCAAAGTTTCTAGTTTTTGCAAAGTGGTCACAATTTAGAAAAATAACAAGTTCAAACAAAGAAGTTTTTTAAAAGAAGGGAGAGATTTTTAAATTAAAGAGATGGAGAGGAGATGAAGAGACTAATCCTATGCACAAAATTAAAAGTTAAGAACTGAAAAGATCTGACCGATGGGTAGTAATCCAATAGGCAAGAATACCATAGAGAAACCCCAAATTCCCTTGGATATTAGAATCAAGCAACAAACAATGCATACAATAATAACTTTAAGAGTAAGACATAAAATAAAGATAGCCACATCCAAGCTTTAGCCACTCCATGATATTCTTCAAACTTGCCCATGTAGTAGATGAATTCCACAAGTCACAGGTTCAAAATAACAACTTCATAATGATCACGTTGCAGATGAAATCAAAGGGATCTTGAATGATGTATCATATGAAGTTTCAAATTGTAAGCACTTGGTTACACAAAAGTTGGCATTGGCCAATCCTTTAGCATAGTGAGGTTGCCTAGATTCTAAGTCCAATTGCTCAAGATCAAACCAACAGTCCACACAATAGTTTTTTTAGGGTTTTTGTTCTTATTATGTACATTAATGGTCAAAGACCACACAAACAAACAAAATATGCACAAGCAAGATATAGCATACAATATGGTCCAAATGGACAAAGGAAAAATGACATTAACATAAACAATTAGAATAATATGAATAATGGCAAATGAATAGAATTTAAAAATTAAAGTGCATTAAAAATAAAGGGCTTGAAATTAAATGTTAGTTGTTAATGAGTTAGAAGTTAGTATTGTTTTGCTTTTGTTTTTCATTTTAAGTCATTCTTTGGAGAACACTCAACCCACTTATCACAAGCATGGATCCTTGAACCAAGACATCTTCCAAAGGAAGGAAAAAAGCCAAGTTTCCACACAATACCATGAAAGAGGGGAGACTTACAATCTCACTAACTAGAATGCTATATCTTTTTCTGTCACAAATTTAGCGCTATGTTAAGCAATCATAATTGGACTTATGTAGAAGTCACAACTATTTAAGGCCGGGCAATAGAATTTTGGTGTTAATGCATGTTAGAGACATAGTATAATGGACTATGCTCATGAAACATACCATACACAAAAAGAATATGCAAAAGAGGTGGCCTAATCTCATCCATACTTATGTTGATTTTTCAATCAACTAGCCTTAGGATTTAGAGACATCATGGACCGAATGAGATGAATGCATAAAGAGTGGGAATGAGATGAAGAGGGAGGGGAATGGATCAAAACTCAAATTGGTCAAAGGAGGACTTTTACCAAATTAATATCATCCATTCATTTTGGGAGATGGAATATACCTTCCATCAATCCCCTAAATTCAATGATATTAACTTGAAAAAGTCAAGTCAACCTTGACCAAGACCCAACAACAAGAGTCAAACTTATACAAGTCATCACAATAGGTCAACACAATTAATTGACATTTATTCAAATTAAAAATACTAAAATAATACATTTAAATTAAATATGGTTTGTCAAATTCCTAAAACCTCATCAAAACACCAAAGAAATGGCCATGAGATTTATCATAGGTCAAACAAGGTCAAAGGACCTTGGAGAAAAAATTTCAGAATTTTTAAAGACTTAAAAGTACTTTTAAACAATTAAAAATAATCATAAAATCCATTAAATCATGAAAAATATTAATAATGATCCAAAAAATAATTTTAATTCAGAATATGAAAGAGGAATTTATTAAAAACATTTTGGCGAAACTCTCATATTTTTTGGATCAATATTAAAATTAATATGAATCAATGAAAATCAAAGGAATAAGAATAAAAAAAAAAAAAACGTTGACCACTTGATCTCCCTCATTAATTGAGGTGGCATATCAAGTGGATCAGCGCGCGCATTCCGTGGTGCACTGCAGTCAACACGGCATAGGCTTGGTATTTAAAAGCAACGCCTGAGATTAAAACATTTCAAACTCATCTAATGGCTCTGAACACTTCCAGCTCATCGCCGGAGCCAAAGGCCGGTCATCTTCTCCGATGACCCTAGCCAGACTGATTCAGTCCTCACCACATCATAAATGACAAAAGAGGACATGATCTGAAAGATAAAATGGTGTAGATCAAGAATATTACCCCAGTTTTAACTAACTCCACATATATAGAAATATATGAGGAGTTGAATTTTGAGGTGTATCAACTGAGTTGCTTCGATTTGACCTCTAAGCAACTCAATCTTCTTGCCTACATTGGTAGGACTTCAGACAACCAAATATCCAAGAGAATTGATGAGAATTGAGTGAGAATCGAAGAGATGAAGTTTTCTGAAAATTAGCTTCAATGTTGTGCAGAACTTGATGTTGCTTGCTTCAAACATGATCTGATCACACTTTAGAAGCTTGCAGGAAGTGATTAGCAAGGGTATAAGGCTTTGGATCCTGGAGTTTTTGAATCTCCAACAGTTGAGATTCAAACTCAATTTTCAAATTGAAAATTCTCAGGTTTTCCTTTAGAATGAGAGGGTTTGAATTGGGGGGCAAAGCTGGCGCGCAAGGTGTGTTTGAATTGAGCACAAAGGTCATGTATTTATAGCATGAGGGAGTGATATTTGCACACTTGAAATTTTGTCCAAATTTAGCAATGTGAATTGCACGAGTGCATGGGCATGTACAGGCCCATGAGGCAATGCATTAAGGTCCAAAATCAATCATGTTGAAGTCTAAATAAAGCTTGAATGGCAAGGCAAGGTGAAATTAAGTTTATACATTTGATTTCCTCGAATGATGCAGCTCTGTTAAAGCCATGCGCAGCCCTAGCAAACCTCATCCAAAATGCATGAACTTGGGTTCTTTGGAAATCTTGGGTCAAGAGGAACAAGTTTCATGTTGAACACGTGGAGCTTGGATCATGGTGAATTTTGAGGTGGAAGTTTGGAAATTTCAACATGTTGAAATTTTTTCTAAGTGTCAAGCCATATATCTCAATATTCCACCTTACTTAACTTTTTATGTGTGCTTCAAATAAGAAAAGTGTCTTCATAAAAGTTGTATCTATTTCAAAGACCTTAAAAATGGTCACCAATTTTATGTCATTTGGATTTAGAATGATAGAGTTATGCATTTTAGAAGTTTGGAAAAATCACTTGTTCAATGGTATAGGTCAAAAATGACCTATAATGTATCCTCATATCACATGCTCATAAAAGTTTAATTTGCTTCCACTCCAAACATCAAAGTTGAAGTAGACATCTTGAATTTGATTGTTAAACTTGGAAATATTTCATATCATAAATATTGAGCAAGTTATGGCCTTGGGAAGTTGACTTTCAAATTAGGGTTTAGACAACATAACCTATAATGTTTCAACATAGAAGATGATTTTAAAAGCAAAACTAGCTCTAGGTCTCAACATGAAAGTTGTTTGTAATATTACTTAGAGTAACTTTTCTCTTGGAATCATTTTCATATTGTGAAAATTGTAGGAGATAGGGTCTAGGGAGACCCAGTTTTGATCAGATGAATTCATCTGGCCTACCACCATCAACCAACTTGCTAACCTTCAATTCTATTGACTTTGTTGGCTCATGGTAGATCATATATGCATAAGATGATGAATTTTGAAGTGTCCCCTGAAAAATTTGATCAATTGGTGAGATAGCTTGTTGGAGAAGTTACTCAAGATACCTAGTCAAACTAGGGTTTCCAAGGTAAATCACCCTCAAACTCTTGAAGAAAACTTGATCAATATGACATGTAGAGATCAATGGAACTCATATATGATACTCATAACCATTCTTGGATCAATTCATGATTGTGCTCTTTGTCATGAGGGTCTCAAACCCTAGATATGAACTTGATAGATCAATGGTGATCATGCCCTACCTACAAAAGAGTTAGGCAAATACAAAAATATATTTTTGGTATTTTGGTTAGTAAAATGATAAAATACAAGTATGATACAATTACATGGTGTTTGGTGATCTCTCCCAAAATAAACCCAAGGAAAGAGGGGTAAGGAGGATGCCAAGGTATGAACCAAATGCTAATGCATATGATGAAATTTCATGAGGGATCTTAGGGTCAAAATTGGAGTCTTACAGATGCCCCTATTTAAGGACATTCTAACTGAGGAGGTGAAGGTTAAAATCTTCGGCTTGACTTAGTAGAATGGGCTTAAATAGCAACATAGAAACAAATTTTGGTCCCTAAGAGACCTCATGATGCATATGATATGAATGTAAAAAGCAAATTCTCTATGGGGAAATATTTGCCACAGAGGAAAAGAAATCAGAGAGACCAAAAATCCGCAGGAGCATAATGCATTCCATAAGGAAAACTCATTGGGGAGACAGAGACTCTAAGGGGGAAAGGAGTTATGCATAGGCCAGGCTACGACTTAAAATTGCTGGGGGACTAGAGGAATTCCATACAAAATGGAGAGACTCAGCCAGGGAAACAAAACATTTGCAGGGGATACGAGTAGATCAGGATAACACTGAAGTACCTGTATCATGCAGAAAAAACGATTTCGATAAGGAAATATGCACTCAACTCGACTGGGGAAGATAAACTTCAACGCAGGAGGAGCAAAAATTTATTATCCACTACCTGCTACTGGGTAAGGAGATAATAAAGATATGACAGAGAGGACACCCGCCACCGGTTAGGATGAACATATCAAGGATGACTCACTGGGAACCACTAGGAGGGAGTATTCATTACCGGTTACTGGGTAAGAATAGCCTTGTTGGGGAAAGTTGCAGAACAATAGGATTTACAACTACCAGTTACTGGGCAGAAGACAAATGGTGAGAGTACCCGTCATCGGTTAGGATGAACATATCAAGGATAAACTCAACAGGGAAGAAAATCTGTCATCGGTTAGGATGAAGATATCAATGATAGACTTGCCTGGGAATGTCAAGGAGGATACCCGTCACCGGTTAGGATGAACATATCAAGGATACACCAACTGAATAAAAAGTAGGAATTACATCTATCGAATGCTGGATAAAATACCATCAAAGAGAAAATTCGTCACCGGTTAGGATGAACATATCAAGGATAGACTCTGTCAGGAGAAAACTAGGAATTACATCTATCAGTTACTGGATAGAATACCAAGAGAGAGTATCCGTCACTAGTTAAAGTGAACATATCAAGGATAAACTTTGCGGGAGAAAGTAGGGTTTACAACTACCTGTTACTGGGTAGAATACCACAAGGAGAAGGAAATTCGTCATCAGTTAAGATGAACATATCAAGGATTAACTCTCTGGGGAACAAAATAAGGATTACAACTACCTTTTTATTGGATAGAATACCAAAAATGAGAGTATCCGTTATCGATTGGGATGAACATATCAAGGATAAACTCACGCAGGGGAAAGAAAGATATCCGTCACCGGTTAGGATGAACATATCAAGGATATACTTCCTGGGGAATCAGGAAAAACGAATCCACTAGGGACTCTACTGCTGGAAAAACAGGGATACTTTTGTCGTGTATTGGGCAAGAAGTAACAAACTGCAAACTAAGAAGAATATTACCAGTTAATGGGTAATAAACTCTTAGGAGACTCAAAGCATCTATCTAGGCAAGAGCTAGAAAGAAACGGTCAATCAAGACTCAACCCAATGAGGATATAACTCAAGGGGAGCAATTCGATCCAGATAATCAACTGGGGAGGAAGCTGAAGTAATAATCACCCACGAGGAAATAACTCAATGGGGAAAAGGAGAAAGGTTAAAGTCTTTCTGCCTAAGGGGCTGACATTCTACAACTGAGAGAGGACAAACACCGAATTTGTATGGGGATAAAGTACCACCATAACAGAGAATAAGAATCTCAAATAAATCAATCAAATATGATGATGCAATTATGAAATTATGAAATTATGTGAGTGTATATATATATATGATGATTATGTTGACAAAACAATCACAAAGGATACAAAGGTATCGCAAAGAATTTGAATCATCGATACAATCATCGGTCAGTCCATAAAAAGAGGGAGACAACTGCTGGAAAATAGAGAGAGAGATGAACGACCCAAAGGCTCAACTCTAGTTGAAGGAGGAGATCCGATGAGGAAAGGACATTTTATCAAATCTGCAGGGTGTTTTAGGTCAACACCATATCAAAATAGGAGACAACCATACAGAGGATAAACACAAGTAGCTGCTCAGAAACCAGGAGGAAACCAACGCGATCTATTGGGGAGTCTAATTACTCTGTCGAGGATCAAAACTGCTGAGGAATACACAAATTCAGTCGGGGAAATAACACGCCGCAGGGCACTGAATCAACCAACTCAGCTAGAAAAAGAAACGAAGCTCCACTGGGGATCAAACACAACTCCGCAGGGGAACCAGGTCAACAAACTTGGCTAAGGATACCTGAAGGGTTAACTACTTTGAGAACCCTTAATGCTTCACACTTAAGACTTGCTTCTCTTTGAGATGTTGTTGATACTTCTTTTTAATTTCTTTGAAAAATACTTGCTTTTATATGTTTTAAGAAAAATGAGTTTGATTAAAGATTTTAATTTCAAAATGATCAATAATAAAATTTAAAACTATTGGCTGAAGTAAATAAGAGTAGAAATAATTGGATAAAAGCTCAACTTTATTTAATAGAATGGTAGTCTGTAAATGACAAGACTCCATAGATTTTTACAAAGTTGAAAATGGTAATTTACATGGAAAAAGGTTACATTGAATACGAATGATCCTTAATCCTTCTACCAAATTTTGATGTCCGCTATGCTCTTGGCCACTACCGGGATGATGAATCGACGTCAACCCTTGTGCTCAAAGTTTCTCCAAAATTTGAAGATCAGCAGAATGCAGTTACTTGCCATAATCCCTAATTTTTGCATAAGTTGCCCCAAGGTGGGGTACTCAACTTATCGGGAAATTCTTTTTGTTTTTATGTCTCTAATTTTTGCCTGGATTGCGCTTTCGGGTTTTCAATCCACCGAGGCGCTCATTTTTGCCTAAGCCGCCCATTCGGGTTTTCAACTTAGTGAGTTGTTCTTTTATTTTTAGGCGAAGTATTTCTTGACTGCATCTGCGTTCACAGGACGAGTGAACTCTTCACCATCCATAGTTGTAAGAATCAAAGTGCCGCCTGAAAAGGCTCTCTTAACAACATATGGGCCTTCATAATTAGGAGTCCATTTGCCCCTAGAATCTGGTTTGAATGATAGAATCTTCTTGAGCACAAGGTCACCTTCTCTAAACACACGAGGTCTGACCTTCTTATCAAAAGCTTTCTTCATCCTTTACTGATATAACTGACCATGACACATGGCAATCAATCTCCTCTCTTCGATCAAATTCAACTGATCATGCCTGGTCTGACACCATTCAGCCTCAGTCAACTTGGCTTCCATGAGCACACATAATGAAGGAATCTCAACCTCTACGGGGAGTACTGCTTCCATACCATAAACAAGAGAGAAAAGGGTTGCCTCTGTTAAAGTGCGGATGGATGTACGATACCCGTGCAAAGCAAATGGGAGCATCTCATGCCAAGCCTTATACGTGACAACCATCTTCTGAATAATCTTCTTGATGTTCTTATTCACAACTTCAATAGCCCCATTCATCTTCGGTCTGTAGGGAGAAGAATTATGATGTGAAATCTTGAAGTCTTTACAAAGAGTTTCCACCATATTGTTATTCAAGTTCGATCCATTATCAGTAATGATCTTACTTGGCACACCATAACGGCATATGATCTGATTCTTGATAAACCTTACAACAACTTGCTTGGTTACATTTTCATACGATGCCGCTTCAAACCATTTTGTGAAGTAGTCAATTGCCACTAAAATGAAACGATGTCCATTTGAAGCTTTGGGCTCAATCATCCCAATCATATCAATTCCCCACATGGAGAAGGGCCATGGGGGAAGAAATAACATTCAATAGTGTCGGAGGAGCATGAATCTTATCAGCATATATTTGACACTTGTGGCATTTCTTCATAAACTTGCAACTGTCAGATTCCATTGTCAGCCAATAGTAACCTGCTCGCAACATCTTCTTCGCCATTGCATGTCCATTAGAGTGAGTACCAAAGGAACCTTCATGCACTTCAGTCATCAACAAGTCTGCTTCGTGTCTATCCACACATCTGAGCAAAACCATGTCGAAGTTTCTCTTGTACAGTATATCACCATTCAAGTAGAAATTACCGACTAATCTTCTCAAAGTCTTCTTATCTTTCAATGATGCCCCAGACGGGTAAATCTGACTTTGAAGGAAACACTTGATGTCGTAATACCACGGTTTCTCATCTTTGACTTCTTCAACAACAAACACATGTGTTGGCCTATCAAGATGCATTACAGTCAAATTGGGAACTTCATTCCAATATTTTACTACAATCATTGACGCCAACGTTGCAAGAGCATCTGCCATCCGGTTTTCATCTCGAGGGATATGATGAAACTCAACTTTTATAAAGAAAGTTGAAATCCTCCTCGCATAATCTCTATATGGTATTAAACCAGGTTGATTCGTCTCCCATTCACCTTTGATTTGATTCACAACCAAAGCCGAATCTCCAAAGACATCTAAATGCTTGATTATGAGATCAATGGCCTCTTCGAGCCCCATAATGCAAGCTTCATATTCTGCCATATTGTTTGTACACTTGAAAGTCAATCTAGCTGTAAATGGAAAATACGTGCGTTGAGGAGTAATAATCACTGCCCCAATGCCATTACCATACTGATTAACAGCTCCATCGAATACCATGCCCCAATGAGAACCAGGTTCTGGCCCTTCTTCAACCAATGGTTCATTATAATCTTTCATTTTCAAGTATAAGATCTCTTAATTAGGAAAATCATACTGCACTGACTGGTAATCTTCAATCGGTTGGTGAGCCAAATGGTCAGCCAAGATACTACCTTTGATCGTTTTCTGAAATCGGTATTCGATATCATACTCCGATAACAACATCTGCCAACGAGAAATTCTCCCAGTTAAAGAAGGCTTCTCAAATATATACTTGATTGGATCCATTTTGGATATCAACCAAGTGGTATGATTCAACATATACTGACGCAGACGCTTAGCAGTCCAAGCCAATGCGTAACAAGTCTTCTCAAGCATAGAATACCGAGTCTCACAGTCGGTGAACTTCTTACTAAGGTAGTAAATTGCAAATTCTTTCTTTCCAGTCTTATCTTGCTGACCAAGAACACAACCCATACTATCTTCGATCACACTCAAATACATGATCAACGGTCTTCCTTCAATAGGTGGAGACAAAATCGGAGGCTCAAGTAGATATTCCTTGATATTGTTAAATGCTTTCTGGCAGTCTTCGGTCCAATCACAAGACTGGTCTTTCCAAAGAAGCTTGAATATAGGCACGCATGTGGCAGTCATGTGTGAAATAAATCTGGAAATATAATTCAAGCGGCCGAGAAAACCTCTGATTTGCTTCTCAGTTTTGGGTGCAGGCATCTCTTGTATTGCTTTGACCTTGGCAGGATCAACTTCAATACCCTTCTTGCTGACAATAAAGCCCAACAACTTACCAGAACGAACACCAAAAGTACATTTATTGGGATTCAAGCGGAGTTTATACTTCCTCAAACGCTGGAATAACTTCAACAAATGCTCCACATGTTCCTCTTCATCAATTGATTTAGCAATCATGTCATCGACATAAACTTCAATCTCTTTGTGCATCATATCATGAAAAAGAGTAGTCATGGCTCTTTGGTAAGTTGCACCAGCATTTTTTAAACCGAAAGGCATCACTCTATAACAGAATATTCCCCAAGGCGTAATGAATATGGTCTTCTCCATAACTTCGGGTGCCATCTTGATTTGATTATATCCGAAAAATCCATCCATAAATGAAAAGACTTTGAATTTAACAGTATTGCCTACCAACATATCAATGTGTGACAGAGGGAAATCATCTTTCAGACTGGCTTTATTCAAATCTCTATAATCAACACACATGCGGACTTTTCCATCTTTCTTTGGCACAAACACAATATTGGCCCCCCATTGCGGATACTCCGTGGTCACAAGGAAACCAACGTCAATCTATTTCTGCACTTCTTCTCTGATCTTTACAACCATATCAGGGTGCGTTCTTCTTAATTTCTGCTTGACTGACGGGCATTCTGGCTTCAACGGCAATCTATGCGCCACAATCTCAGAATCCAAACCAAGCATGTTTTGATAGGACCAAGCAAACAACTCTGAATACTCTCGAAGAAGATCAATCAACCCCTTCTTGACATCTGGACATAGTCGAGACCCAATCTTGACTTCCTTCACATCATCCTCGGAACCCAAGTTGACTAGCTCAATCTGCTCTTCGAACGGTTGAATGGTCTTTTCATCTTGCTCAAGAAGACGAGATAATTCATCATTCACTTCTTCATCACTTTCCTCCTTGGCCTCAAACACAGGGAATTCAAAATTTGGAGAAGGAGAAGGATCATTGTATTCAATGGGGTTAGAAACCAACCTGCATAATGATTTGATATTTTGATTTTAGAGAAGTGGATTTGTGACCAAATATTATGCAGATGGACAATTATATTGTTTATTTATGCTTTTTGTGATTACCATTTTCAGAATAAAGCAAAAAGTAAAAACAAAACATCATAGATGTGGATGAATAGAATTAATTTTATTGATGATCAAATTTGGAAATGTCTAACAATGTTCACTTCTCCCTTAGGCATAGGAGAAGGATTTTTAAAAAAACATATAAAAGCAATTACTTAGATCGATGCAAAATAATAGGAATATCAACAACAGTCCAATTGTTGCAATCCTTTCCATGCATCACAAAATTGGTGCAGTTTTCCTCTTCGTCATCCTCTAGCACAACAGCTAAGTGTTGTTCATTGCCATGAATGAACCCTCCGCTACGAAATCTTAGTTGCATATCTTTAGACCTTGCAGTTGATGAACCTCGCTGAAAACCCAGTCCGGTTCTGCCTTTGTTGTCGGAGACCTCTACCATGCGCCCTCATTGATCAACGTTTCCTTCTTCCACAATCTTCTTTGCATCTTTCAATGAGGACATAGGTGCCCCAACTCTCTTTTCAGCAGTAATAGATAAGGCTTGGAACGGAGTTCCAACCTCATCCTCAACTTCAACATAAGAGAAAAATGGCAGGTGGCTAACCAACATCGCCTTCTCCCCACCAACAATTACAAGCTTTCCATTCTTCACAAATTTGAGCTTCTGGTGCAAAGTGGAGGTAACAGCTCCCGCCTCATGGATCCATGGCTTTCCCAACAAGCAACTGTAGGCCGGATGGATATCCATTACTTGAAAAGTAATTTGAAAATCACTCGGACCTATCTTAACTGGAAGATCCACTTCACGAATAACTGTTTTGCGCGAACCGTCAAAAGCTTTGACGACTACGCCGCTATACCTCATAGGCGCTCCTTGGTATGATAGCTTTGACAAAGTTGACTTTGGCAACACATTCAACGAGGACCCAGTGTCAACAAGCACATTCGACAAAGCATCATTTTTGCAGTTCATAGAGATACGAAAGGCCAAGTTATGATTTCTGCCCTCCTCAGGGAGTTCTTCATCACAAAAGCTGAGATTGTTGCAAGAAGTGATGTTAGCCACAATATGATTGAATTGATCCACTGTAACATCATGTTCCACAAAAGCTTTCTCGAGAACTTTCTGCAGTGCTTCTCTGTGCGCTTCAGAATTCATGAGCAGAGACAACACTGAGATCTTCGAGGGGGTTTGGAGAAGCTGCTCCACAACGTCAAACTCACTCCTCTTGATTAATCGAAGTACCTCATCATTGTCACTAGCCTTCAAATCTCTGGATTCACCAGATTTACCTTTTGAAGCACTAACCGGATCTACAACAGGCACCTCCACCTTCTTACCAACAACTGATTCCTCTTTATCCTTTGGGAACACCGACCCAAACACACGACCACTACGGGTCACCTTGGTAACATCAACAATGCTTACTACAGAGCTGGTCATAGGCAACGGGGCCTCTTGACCATCCTTCATCATTGTAGCATTATACTAATATGGAACGGCTTTATCAGATGAATACGGGACTGGGCCCGCTAACCGTATAACTAACGGTGATACTGATCTATTGCTGACATTATTACTGTTGCTGCTGTCATACTGAATTACCAATCTTTCTGGTTGCTTGAAAATGGGCACTATGATATTTACATCGTCATCTACATGACAGGATTGAACAATCTGAATCATGCCTTCATCCATCAGTCGTTGGATGTCCATTTTCACAACTTCACAACCTTTCGGGTTGACACTACAGATAGCACAACCATCATGGTCATGCTCACAATCACTCACCAAAGAAATGTCCTTATGCATCTGCACTAAGGACCTCCGGATAAAGCGAACATCAAAAACCTTAAACTCGCCAGAACAACCATCCACCATATTCGCAGAAGAATTTCCATGGGCGGGCAATGGATTTGCTTTCATGTTCAGCGCACGGGCCTCAAAGGACACCATTCCATTCTTCATCAGCTTCTGAACCTCATACTTGAGGGGATAAGAATTCTCTATATCATGTCCAGGTGCCCCTTGATGAAAAGCACAATGGAGTTTAGGTTTATACCACCAAGGAAGTGGTTCTGGAATTTGCGGCGGGTTTCTTGGTTAAAGTAGGTTCTTGAGAACCAAAGACGGATATAGCTCGGCATAAGACATAGGAATCGGGTTGAAAGAGACCTTCCTCCTCTCAAAGTTTTGTTGATGATGATTGTTGTTGGTATTTCTATTGTTGTAGGTGTTTGTTCATTGTTGTGGTTGTTGTTGTTGAATTGGTGTTGATTGATTATTAGAGAATACCAGAATAATTGAAGATACTTGATGATGATGTTGACGGGATGGTTGACTCCTCCTGATTTGAGGCCTCCTCTGCCTCCCACTGATTACTACATTAACTTTGTTGTCCTTTTTCTTCCCAAAACTACTGCCGTACCTCTTACTTGACAATGCTTCATATTTTGACAATCGTCCTTCTCGGACTCCTTCCTCAAGCCTCATCCCCACGTTTACCATTTCGGTAAAGTCACTAGGGGCACTAGCAATTATACGTTCATAATAAAATGAACTCAGGGTCTTCAGAAAGATCTTTGTCATCTCTTTTTCCTCCAAGGGAAAAGTGATCTGAGCAACCAATTCCTTCCATCTCTGCGCGTATTCTTTGAATGTCTCCTTATCCTTCTGAGACATAGACCTCGGCTGGTCTCTATCAGGTGCCATATCCATATTGTACTTATACTGCTTGACAAAAGTCTCTCCCAAGTCGTTGAAAGTACGAATGCTTGCATTGTCCAACCCCATATACCAACGGAGCGCAACATCGGTCAAACTATCTTGGAATTAGTGAATCAACAGTTGATCGTTATCAGTATGGGTAGACATCTTGCGAGCATAGATCACTAGATGACTGAGAGGACATGTGTTCCCTTTATACTTTTCAAAGTCAGAAACTTTGAACTTCACCAGGATCTTCACATTTGACACTAAACACAACTCAACAACACTTTTCCCAAACAAATCCTTACCCCTTAGTATCTTCAATTCCTTGCGCAACTCAAGAAACGGATCCTTCATTTCATCCATTTTCTCTTAAACGTCCGGACCCTCAGACGGCTCGGAATGATAAATGGTGTCCTCTACACGAGGTAAGGTGTGCACAACGGGAGGTGGCACAAACATGACCGGGCTAGATGTCGGTATGGAAGCAAAAGTAGGCGTAAAGCCTTCAGGCATAAAGTTCGGCGGCATTCCCCACGGGGATCCGACAGACATAGCAGGCGCGAAGTGAGCGGCAACAACAAGCATGATAGAGGTATCCACCTCTGAAATAACTTTCCTTTGAGGAGGAGTTACGGGTGTTGGAGAATCTTGGCTCTGAGCAGCTAGTACCGACTCCATCATGACAGTCAGTCGGGCAATCTCGTCCTTCAGTTCTCTGTTCTCTTGCTCCAAATGTTCCATGATTCTGATATGATTGGCGCGAGTATTGTACCGATGAGTCAGCTTGACTGAAGCACAAAAGAAACACCAATGAGACATCTGCCGAAAGAGAGACCTGCTTATGCGAATGATGGATGAAATGCAATGCTTGTTTATTTATTTTCATTTTTAAGGAACTTACTATATCATTTGCAAATATATATATATATATATATATATATATATTATATATATATATATATATATATATATATATATATATATATATATCAACAATTGTAATAGTTTTTATATGACCAAAAATATCTTTTCATTTATATAATTGGAAGGATTACACTTAGTACAATTTTAGAAACCAAATGAAAAATACAAAAGAAAAGGAGACTAGTCATCCTAAGGATCCCTAATAACAATGTCAGAAGACCTAGCTTAAGGCGCGTACTTCCTCCGAATGCGTCGAATCTCGGTCTCAAAAGAAGCCTTCATCTGAGTCTTCTCGAGGACAAGCTGATCAACAATCTTCTTTCAAGCAACGGAAGGCTGAGGCATGCTAGAGGATGAAACCTCTGGCTCTCTCTGTCTCTTTGTCACTCGATCTTCAAGTAGCTCGATAAGTGCATCTTTGTCCTTAGACTCCAACTGCAATTCTTCATGCTTCTTGCTCAAAGCATGAAAACGCTCTTCCCACATATATTTCTCTTGCTTCATCTTGGCGAGCACGTCTTCCAACTCCTTTACATCTTAGTTGGGAAGATTTAATGGCTCAACCACAACCATGGACATAGGTCTTTCACAAGGATAAAGCATCTTCGACTCCAAAGCTCTCTTCTTCACCCAAATAGTGTAAGCTTCCAAAGCTACACAATTGCGCAGACCAAGCTCGGATCTTTCTTTCCCATGCACATTATGCGAAGCATACACAATCTTCTGCTTCAAATGTTGGGGATCTTTACCCTCTTGATAGAAAAGACCTTCTAACAAAGTGTTATTAGGTTTGTCTCTCAAGGGGAACCCAAGTTGACGACGAGCCAAAGCAGGGTTGTAGTTAATTCCTCATTGTGTACCAATGAGAGGCACGTTAGAGAATTCACCACAACTATCAAAAATATTCAAACTGCTCAAAGAAGGATCATACCAAACTATATCAGCATTAGTGAGAGACATAAGTCTCTGATACCACCGTAGACATTGTTTGTTCTCCATAAAAGCAGGTGTCTGAGGCAAGTGCGAAATAAACCACTTGTACAGAAGAGGAAGGCAACAGACAATAGTTCCACCACATTTAGAATTCTTTAGATGCAAAGAGAAATACATATCACCCAACAGAGTAGGCACAGGATTCCCAATTAAGAAAAGTCTAATGGCGTTTACATCAACAAAACCGTCAATGTTAGGGAACAAGGCTAATCCATAAATGAGCAACAAAAAGATAGCTTCAAAAGCATCCAGACTACCGGCTTGAGCAAAAGCAGTAGCTTCATTGATGAGGAAATCAGATGGAAACCCAAACAATCCTCCTTTCTTCACTCAATGAGCCTCTATCTCAGACTTTTTCAAGTGAAGAGCTTCAGCAATAAGATGAGATATGGGAATCTCTTCCAATCCACTAAAAGGTACTCTACTAGAAACAAGTATCCCCAAAAGACGAGAATACTCCTCCAACATAGGCACAAGCTGATAATCAGGAAAATTGAAGCAACGGTAGAGAGGATCATAGAACTGCACAAACACACTCAAGAGTCCTTCAATCACATCAGTAGACAAGATAGATAGAAGCTTCCCATGACGTTGTTTGAATTCCAAGGGATCTAATACAAAAGATGCTAGTTTCCTTAACTCTTTCAAGTCGGGACATCTGAAACTATACTTCTTAGTGTTCCTTCGTCCATAATCCATGGTCTGAAAATATTTGCAAATGATACCTCAGTTCCTTGAAATTTTCGTGTGATGAATGTTATGATGTGCATGAATGCATGAATGCAACAATCATAAATAAGGGATCACACACAAGGATAATCAAAGGTCAAGGGATGAATCAGGTCATTGTCAAGATCAATCATCCATTTTGGTGGGCTATGGTTTACGCCTTATCAACACCCAAGTTCCATTGATATTGACCAGACTTGATTGGATCAACCGAGAATCAAGGGTTTGTTGTGAGTCACGAGCATGGAGTCCGGGTTAAGAACCATCCCAAAGGAGTGTACTAAGGATAAAAACCTATAGATAATGTTCTAAAAAGTTCCCAGAGTCTTAATTCCATCTATCAGATATTACAGGTTAAGATGACTGACTCATCGACCCATAATATTCTCAAGAGAAACTCGTTTGAGTGTAGTATCGCGTAACAACTGTTATCAAGTCTACACTTGAACAGTCTCCGCACTACGTCCTAAATAGGCCAAGAGGGGTTAAATGTTCTACGGTCCTCAGCTTCTCGGACCCAAATTAGAGATAGTAATGCCTAACCACAAATACTTATGTGACATTTCCAAATCCCAAAGAGTCTCCACTGAGCAGATGGGTCTCAAGCCAACTTGTTAAGGACTACTCCACACAAGTCGAACATGACTATACCATCCTTCTATCTTAGTTGCACTCAAGTTCGGGTTAGAACTTATCTCACCACTCAGAGATCACTAAGCACAACAAGCAGATTATATCATACAAATAAATATACAAACATCACATATATACAATTATATACACACAAAAAAGTAGGCTAAACCCACTGGAGACTACTCCCCGGCAGAGTCGCCACTTAATTTCTGTAGCGGTAAATTCATGATCATCAAGCTATGGATAAGCAAGACATTAAATAACAAGAGTCGCCACCGCGCTTTTATTGTTTCCAAGGGAAAAGGGAAAAAGTACGAACAAAACCCAAAAGTAAGAAGTTTTCAAATCAAAACTAATAAAATGTCAGAGATTACAGGTAAGGGGGTTGGTTACACAGAGGGAAGGTGTTAGCACCCAAAGTGTCCTAGGTACTTCTAGGGAGCCTTTTTTTTGTGTGCATATGTGTTTTGGACAAAGTGATGTTTACAAACAAATAGAGTGACGGGATGAGAAAAGAATTTATTAATTTTACTTTTGTGTTTGACAAGACCTTCGAACTTGTGCCTACGTACCAACATAAAAATGAGGGATCAAAACCTCGTAGTTCGTGATACAAATTTCAAAGTGGATGCATTGCTTTTAACAAAATTAAGTTTGAAAGGCACAAAGGCCGAAATGGTTTGAATGAGTTAGTTCTTTTTGGCTTTTTGAAAGTTTAAGTCAAGTATAATTAAGTTCATTTACAAGTTTGATTAAAAAAATAAGTTTGAAAACGGAATGGCATAAGGCCAAAGTTTCTAGTTTTTGCAAAGTGGTCACAAGTTAGAAAAATAACAAGTTCAAACAAAGAAGTTTTTTAAAAGAAGGGAGAGATCTTGAAATTAAAGAGATGGGGAGGAGATGAAGAGACTAATCCTATGCACAAAATTAAAAGTTAAAAGTTGAAAAGATCTGACCGATGGGTAGCAATCCAATAGGCAAGAATGCCATATAGAAACCCCAAATTTCCTTGGATATTAGAATCAAGCAACAAGCAATGCATACAATATTAACTTGAAGAGCACGACATCAAATAAAGATAGCCACATCCAAGCTTTAGCCACTCCATGATCTTCTTCAAATTTGCCCATGTAGTAGATGAATTCCACAAGTCACAGGTTCAAAATAACAGCTTCACAATGATCACGTTGCAGATGAACTCAAAGGGATCTTGAATGATGTATCAGATGAAGTTTTAAATTGCAAGTACTTGGTTACACAACGGTTGACATTGGCCAAGTCCTTTAGCATAGGGAGATTGCCTAGATTCTAAGTCCAATTGCTCAAAATCAAACCAACAGTCCACACAATAGTTTTTTAGGGTTTTTGTTCGTATTATGTACACTAATGGTCAAAGACCACACAAACAAACAAAATATGCACAAGCAAGATATATCACACAATATGGTCCAAATGGACAAAGGAAAAATGACATTAACATAAACAATTAGAATGGTATGAATAATGATAAATGAATAGAATTTAAAAATTAAAGTGCATTAAAAATAAAGGACTTGAAATTAAATGTTAGTTGTTAATGAGTTAGAAGTTAGTATTGTTTTGCTTTTGCTTTTCATTTTAAGTGATTCTTTGGAGAACACTCAACCCACTTATCACAAGCATGGATCCTTGAACCAAGACATCTTCCAAAGGAAGGAAAAAAGGCCAAGTTTCTACACAATACCATGAAAGAGGGGAGACTTACAATCTCACTAACTAGAATGCTATGCCTTTTTGTGTCACAAATTTAGCGCTATGTTAAGCAATCGTAATTGGACTTATGTAGAAGTCACAACTATTTAAGGCCGGGAAATAGAATTTTGGTGTTAATGCATGTTAGAGACATAGTATAATGGACTATGCTCATGAAACATACCACACACAAAAAGAATATGCAAAAGAGGTGACCTAATCTCATCCATACTTATGTTGATTTTTCAATCAACTAGCCTTAGGATTTAGAGACATCATGGACCAAATGAGATGAATGCAAGAATGGGAATGAGATGAAGAGGGAGGGGAATGGATCAAAACTCAAATTGGCCAAAGGAGGACTTTTACCTAATTAGTATCATCCATTCATTTTGGGAGATGGAATGTATATTCCATCAATCTCCTAAATCCAAAGATATTAACTTGACAAAGTCAAATCAACCTTAACCAATACCCAACAACAAGAGTCAAACTTATACAAGTCATCACAATAGGTCAACACAATTAATTGACATTTATTCAAATTAAAAATACTAAAATAATACATTTAAATTAAATATGGTTTGTCAAATTCCTAAAACCTCATCAAAACACCAAAGAAATGGCCATGAGATTTATCGTAGGTCAAACAAGGTCAAAGGACCTTGGAGAAAAATTTTCAGAATTTTTAAAGACTTAAAAGTATTTTTAAACAATTAAAAATAATAACAAAATCCATTAAATCATGAAAAATATTAATAATGATCCAAAAAATAATTTTAATTCTGAATATGAAAGAGGAATTTATTTAAATTTTTTTGGTGAAACTCTCATATTTTTTGGATCAATATTAAAATTAATATGAATTAATGAAAATCAAAGGAATAAAAACTAAAATAAAAAAAATCCAAAAAACGTGGACCACTTGATCTCCCTCATTAATTGAGGTGACAGATCAAGTGGATCAGCGCGCGCGTCCCATGGTGCACTGCAGTCAACGCGGCATATGCTTGGTATTTAAAAGCAACGCACGAGATTAAAACATTTCAAACTCATCTAATGGCTCTGAACACTTCCAGCTCATCGTCGGAGCCAAAGGCCGGCCATCTTCTCCGATGACCCTGGCCAGACTGGTTCAGTCCTCACCACATCATAAATGACAAAAAAGGACATGATCTGAAAGATAAAATGGTGTAAATCACGAATGTCACCTCAATTTTAACTAACTCCCCATATATAGAAAGATATGAGGAGTTAAAGTTTTAGGTGTATCAACTGAGTTGCTTCGATTTGACCTCTAAGTAACTCAATCTTCTTGCCTACATTGGTAGGACTTCAGACAACCAAATATCCAAGAGAATTGATGAGAATTGAGTGAGAATCGAAGAGATGAAGTTTTTTGAAAATGATCTTCAATGTTGTGCAGAACTTGATGTTGCTTGCTTCAAACATGATCTGATCACACTTTAGAAGCTTGTAGGAAGTGATTAGCAAGGGTACAAGGCTTTGGATCCTGGAGTTTTTGAATCTCCAACAGTTGAGATTCAAACTCAATTTTCAAATTGAAAATTCTCAAGTTTTCCTTTAGAATGAGAGAGTTTGAATTGGGGGGAAAAGCTGGCACGCAAGGTGTGTTTGAATTGAGCACAGAGGTCATGTATTTATAGCATGAGGGAGTGATATTTGCACACTTGAAATTTTGTCCAAATTTAGCAATGTGAATGGCACGAGTGCATGGGCATGTACAGGCCCATGAGGCAATGCATTAAGGTCCAAAATCAATCATGCTGAAGTCTGAATGAAGCTTGAATGGCAAGGCAAGGTGAAATGAGGTTTATACATTTGATTTCCTCCAATGATGCAGCTCTGTTAAAGCCATGCACAGCCCTAGCAAACCTCATCCAAAATGTATGAACTTGGGTTCTTTGGAAAGCTTGGGTCAAGAGGAACAAGTTTTATGTTGAACACGTTTTCATTTGGAACTTGGATCATGGTGAATTTTGAGGTGGAAGTTTGGAAATTTCAACATGTTGAAATTTTTTCTAAGTGTCAAGCCATATATCTCAATATTCCACCTTACTTAACTTTTTTTGTGAGCTTCAAATGAGAAAAGTGTCTTCATCAAAGCTTTAATCCCATAAAAATTGAGCAAGTTATGGCCTTGGGAAATTGACTTTCAAATTAGGGTTTAGACAAAATGACCTATAATGTTTCAACATAGAAGATGATTTTCCAAGCAAAACTAGCTCTAGGTCTTAACATGAGAGTTTTTTGGAATGTCAATTATTATAACTTTGCTCTTGGAATCATTTTCATATGGTGAAAATTGTAGGAGATGGGGTCTAGGGAGACCCAATTTTGATCAGATAAATTCATTTGGCCTACCACCATCAACCAACTTGCTAACCTTCAACTCTCTTGACTTTCTTGGCTCACGGTAGATCATATATGTATAAGATGATGAATTTTGAAGTGTCCCTTGAAAAATTTGATCAATTGGTGAGATAACTTGTTGGAGAAGTTACTCAAGATACCCAGTCAAACTAGGGGTTCCAAGGCAAATCACCCTCAAACTCTTGAAGAAAACTTGATCAATATGACATGTAGAGATAAATGGAACTCATATATTATGCTTATAACCATTCTTGGATCAATTCATGGTTGTGCTCTTTGTCATGAGTGTCTCAAACCCTAGATATGAACTTGATAGATCAATGGTGATCATGCCCTAGCTACAAAAGAGTTAGGAAAATACAAAGACATATTTTTGGTATTTTGGTTAGTAAAATGATAAAATACAAGTATGATACAATTACATGGTGCTTGGTGATCTCTCCCAAAACAAACCCAAGGAAAGAGGGGTAAGGAGGATGCCAAGGTATGATCCCAATGCTAATGCATATGATGAAATTTCATGAGGGATTTTAGGGTCAAAATTGGGGTCTTACAGATAGTCTTGTAATTGCATAAATCAAGCCAAGCCACATCAATGAACCAGACTACAAACCAAGGGACCTGCATATACATGAAGGGAAACACAACTCAGGTTTAATGCAATGCCATGAATCAACATACAAGCCCCGTAACAAACCAATATCAACCAACCTACATACTTGAACAGACCCTACAAAACATGTTGTAGTAAACAAGCCAGAACCACCCTTGCAGGATCACCATCAAATCTGCATATAAACTAAACCAAGTCCTTCTAGCCATTCCAAATACCACTTACAACATGAAGCAAGGTCATGCTAGACAACACATACAATGCAAAACAGAAGCAGGCCTCACGTGCCCTGCAAAACCGCAAAAAAACATTTCTTGAAATATATTGCCTAACCTCCTGCAGCATCAAGGAAGAACCACTTTGCAAACCTGTTGTTGTGCATTTGCAGCTAGCTAGAACAATCCCAATTCTCCTGCAACATTCAGCATAACAGGGACACCATACTCAAGGAAAAAACCCTGCTACAAGACCATACAAATATCCAAACTTGATCAAGGCATCAAGGTCCCACAACATGAGGCTTTCACCTACAGGTGTGCATCCAAGGTCCTTTTAATGCATTGCAAAATAGCCTGCTACAATGCAACCAACATGCACTTATCCCATCCAACAAGCAATGTAACCCTGTAGCATATGCAACCTACAATGCAAGCTCAACATATTAGTTCTACAGAGCCAAGTCATAACATAAACCCTACAACAAGTTGTAAGGCATATCAACTAATTGCAGACCCTTGTTGCAACTCTGCATCAGACCTGCAGTACAAGAACCATTTCCCAAACCTAGCAAAACAATGCATGCTGCAAGACCAAAAACAAAGCCATAATCCAATGATGAAGCAAGGTCATAACAGTACAAATAAAGCAAAGAAGTATCAGTGGCACTACATTCCTACCAGTCCATAGTACCTGTAACAATAATTCCAATTAAGTTGATCTAATATCTAGCAGCATATGCAGACCTGCTGCAAAATGAACCTACAGAACCATGCAAAGTGAAGCCATACACTGCAAGAAAACTAAGAATACATGGACCAAGTTATTATAACTAACATGCTTAGCCTAATAAGAAGACTATACAAACATTGGTCCAATGCCAGTTGCACAACCTGAGCTCACCTTGCCATCTGGATTTTAAAAGGGGATCCACAACAAATCAGGAACTGAATAACTACCTAAAAAACTGATTGCATCTAATTTCACAAATTCCCTAACTGAAAAATCATAACTGAATTTCACAATCCCAATGCCCAAACCACCTATAAATGCATCTCCAATCATTCACTCAAGGAGGTTAATCATTTTTTACACTCAGAAATCCCAATCAGTTTCACATTCAACACCATTCAACCACTCTCCAACAGGATTCACCTTCACTCTCTCTCAACTCAAAATCTCAATCCATCTTCAACCTTCATCAATCAATGCTCAACCCTCACAAAATCTCTCGTTTTTAATGCTATGATATAGAGGTTGAGGATGCGATTCAAAGCCCCAACCCTAGGGGCTTTGAATCCTCATGGCTAGGGTTTAATTTACAGAATTCAGTTTAGGGTTCTTGAGGTATTAGGATCAATTAGTAACCTAGGCATAAAATCTTGAGAAATTAGTGAGGGATTTAAACATAGGAGGTGAAGACGAAACCGTTGACGTATTGGATGTTGATTTCTGGTGGTCACCGCTGCCGGTAGCGATTTCCGGTGCAGCGGTCCACGGTGGTGATGAACGGAAGGTTCGCCTGAACGATTTCCCTGGCTGGCGCGTGTTCTTGTCCCAATTTTCAAATACAATTTCCCTATCCTATTTTCCCACGTGGCAAATTCATTGGCCACTTGATGAATTCATTGCCTTGGTCCTATTGGGTTTGGGTTATATTGGGCTTAGCCATGATTCCATTGCCATCATCCCATAATTAATTTTCTTACCCCCTAACCAAGAGAACTGAATAGCGGGCCTTGAACCATTAGGCCCATACGCCTGGGGTGTAGTCTTGCACCCTATAATTCCAGTCTGCACCCCCTGGCCCATTTCCAATTATTTTGTCTTCTTTGTTGTTTTTCATGGATTTTTGTTGTTGTTTTAATTTCCTTGATTATTAGTAATAATACATTTATTAGAATTTAATTAGAGTAAATTTATATTTTTAACATGATTAGGATTTATTTGTTTTGTTAATCCATTTGTTAATCATGAAAAACTCCCTAAAAAAATACTTGATTACCATGTAAGTTTTAATTATAATTTTCCCATAATTCTTGACTTTTAATTCATGTTTAGGAGTAAAATTGATAAATGTCACGTTCATGTTCATGTCTTGCATTTTAATTCCATTTAAAGTGTTCAATTTCTTTGATTGTGATTGTTAGATCCAAATTGAAAATTGAAGGTGAGAAAAACAAGAAAGGGGGGGTTTGAATTGTTTGGAAAAATAAGCGCTTTTCAAAAAGAAAATCACACAAGGATTTTATACTGGTTCGCTTATAACACAAAGCTACTCCAGTCCACCCGGCCAAGGTGATTTCGCCTTCAACAAGGACTTAATCCACTAATCTTGAAAGATTACAAACAACACCTAAGAGAGAAGAAAATCTCTTAGTCTTCTCAAGTCTACAGACCACACAAAGTCACTTGAGGAAATCAAACAAATAAAAGATACAAGATATGTAATCTAGAGTGCTTCTAGGAAAGCAAGTATTACAAACTTAAGAACAGATTTTTCACTTAATAAGCAAAAGCTTAGTGAAATTCTTTGAGAGCAAAGATGATTTTCTTGAGCGTGAAATAATTCAGTATAGTTTTGGCTAGTTGATTTCTTATTACTGAATGTTGATTGCATCTCTATTTATATATGAGTTGGAGTAGAGTTGAATCTGGTGGATATTAAACTGAGTTTACTCCATCACTTAAATAGCTTCTGCAGTTTAACTTTTCGTCTTTGAAGTGACTACTTACCACAAGTAGTATCTTCTCTCTTGGAAGTGGAGATTAACGTCTCTTTCTCTGTTTAGGAAATCTATTTGAAAATCTTTACTTGACTTGAACGTTATTTCTTCATGATTAGCAAATCCATAATCAGAGTATTTGTGTTTTCTGGAGAATCTTGGAATCTTGCTTCTGATGTTGATCTCTTGAGAGTTCAGATGGCGCTGATAACTTTCAGAATATACAGATAACGTTTCTCCAGAATCAGAGTTTCTAGACTTTACTTCATGTTCAGATGCTTCTGATACTTTGCAGTTTTGTCCAGAGTCAGAGCTTCTAGACTTTCTTGAACGTGCTTCCACTTCAGATTGCTCCTAATACTCTAGAATTTGTATCTGATCTTGTTGTACATCTGATGACATCATCAGATTCATTTCTTCTTTCTTTAGAACCCTGCACACTTAGAAACTTTTCGTTAGGGTGCCATTTTTGGTTTCATCCTTTGTTATCATCAAAATCAAGGAATCTGTTGTAGAACAATTTTTGTTCTTACAATCTCCCCCTTTTTGATGATGACAAAACAACTTAAAATAGCAGATGAAACATGAATAAAATAAGATCAGATAGACAAAAGCTCCCCTTGAGTTAGTGCTAGGGAGTTCAGAAGTTCTTACCAGAGCTTTCCAAGTAATGAGATTTCTGAAATCTTTCTGCAATTTCTTAAATTTAATGTTAGAGCTATTTAATCAGAGTTATTTTCATCAGAGCCATTTCTACAATTGTTGCAGAGTGCTTAAGGTTTTAGACAATTTTCATCAGAGCTATTTAATGATTTCTCCCCCTTTTTGTCAGAATCAAAAAGACATAGTAATAAAAAAATAAACTTAAAGAGAAAAACATTTCATTAAAATAGAGACACAAAGCATCAGATTCAAAAAGATGACAGAAGCAAAAAAAACAACAAAAGGCAAGCAAAACATAAAATCCTAAGTGCCTAAGGGTTCTGAGGCAATTTCTGCAGGATCATGGCAAGCATCTTCTGGATGTTCTCATTGACCGAATCTTGCTTGTCCATTCTGTCTCGGAGGATATTCTGATCTTCCTTAAGGTCCTTCAAAGTCTGAAGAATCATCGGAATAGCAGTTGAAGACTCCCCCTGAGTCAGAGCCTGCTGAGCTTCAGCTTCAGCAGCAGCTTGGGCTTCTGCATCCGCCAGAGCCTTAGCTTCCTGTTCCCTTAGGATTTCTGCTTCTTTTGCCAGTCTTTCTTCCTCTAGTCTTTTTGCTTCTTCTTCAGCTTCCTTAGCCAACCTCTCCTCCTCTAGCCTTCTGGCTTCAGCTTCTCTGGCTAGTCTCTCCTGGAGTCTTTCCTCAGCATCTCTGATGTAGCCATTTCTGACTTGTTCAGAGACATTCTTCAGCCTATAGGACTCAGAGGTCATCCAACTAATGACTCTGTTCCAGTGTGTCCTAACAGATTTAGGATCATCACTGACTTCAGAGTTGTTAGCCAGAGACTTGACCTTCTGGATTGAAGCTTCTGCAACCTGCCTGATGGCTTCCTCAAGGGTAGGTATGGTAAGTTCAGGTTCAGGTTCCGGTTCAGAGGTGTGAGGTGGAGAGTTTGGAGGGCTGAGATTTAAAGTGAGAGGTTCTGGTTCAATTTCTGGTTCAGGTTGAGGTTCAGAAGATTGGGATGAAGCGTAAAGAGGGTTTAAGTCTAAGGGTTCAGATTCTGAAGGTAGATCTGGTTCTAACAGGTTCATCTTTGTTTCCCAAAATCAAATCTTCAGATACGTTAATACGACTTTTAACTTTCCTTGGAATTTCTGGAGATTTAATTTCTTCAGAGTCTGGAGTGACGGTTGCTTCTGGAGTTTTCTCAGATTCTACCAGATTGATCTCTAAATCTGCAAACTTTTCAACTAGCTTTGACTTTTCAGGGTCAAGCTTATCATCAAATCTAACATGAATTGATTCCTCCACAATTTTGGTTTCTGTGTTGTATACTCTGTAGCCTTTAGAGCGTTCTGAGTATCCTAACATAATACCTTTCTGTGCTTTGGAATCAAACTTGTTCAGATGTTCTTTAGTATTTAATATAAAGCAAATGCATCCAAAAGGATGAAAATATGAGATGTTGGGTTTTCTTCCCTTACACAGTTCATAGGGAGTCTTTTCCAGAATAGGTCTAATAGAGATTCTATTCTGAATGTAACACGCTGTATTTACAGCTTCTGCCCAAAAGTGCTTTGCTACATTGGTTTCATTGATCATGGTTCTGGCCATCTCTTGGAGTGTCCTATTCTTCCTCTCTACAACTCCATTTTGTTGTGGAGTTCTAGGGCAGGAGAAATCATGGGATATTCCATTAGAGTCAAATAATTCTTCAAAATCTTTATTTTCAAATTCTCCACCATGATCACTTCTGACTCTAACAATTTTAGAGTCAAATTCTTTTTGCACTTTAGAACAAAAACTGGTGAATACAGAGTGAGACTCACTCTTGTGCTTTAGGAATTTTACCCATGTCCAGCGGCTGTAATCATCAACGATTACTAGTCCATACTTCTTTCCATTGACTGATGCTGTTTTCACAGGACCAAATAAGTCAATGTGAAGAAGCTCCAGAGGCTTAGAGGTAGAAACAACATTTTTCTTTTTAAAAGATGTTTTTGAAAACTTTCCTTTCTGACAAGCTTCACACAGAGCATCTGAAGAAAACTTCAGTTTAGGTAAGCCTCTGACTAACTCAAGTTTAGTTAGCTGAGAAAGTTTTCTCATGCTAATGTGGCCTAAGCGTCTATGCCATACCCATTGCTCTTCGTGAACTGACATTAAACATTTAACATTTTGATCTTTTAAATCAGAAAGATTTATTTTATAAATGTTGTTTTTCCTCTTGCCTGTGAAAAGGACAGAACCATCGTTCTGATTAATGGCTTTACATGTTTTTTGATTAAAGATTACATCATAACCGTTATCACTTAATTGACTTATGGATAACAAGTTATGCATTAATCCTTCTACATAAAGAACATCAGATATAGAGGGAAGAGTACCATTACCAATAGTTCCGGAGCCTCTGATCCTTCCTTTCTGATCTCCTCCGAAACCTACGAATCCAGAGTCTTTAAGTTCCAGACTTTGGAACATAGACTTTCTTCCCGTCATATGTCGCGAGCATCCAGAGTCCAGGTACCATGACTGGTGTCTGAACTTTGCTGCATAGGATATCTGCAACATAGATAATCTTATCTTTCGGTACCCAGAATCTCTTGGGTCCTTTCAGATTAGTTTTCCCAGAGTTTCTTACAACTTTGGGTCTTCTAGCATTTTTAAATTTGTGTTCTTGTGTGTGTGTGTAGTGATATGAAAAAGGCGATTTAATTTGGTTACTGGTAGAGGTTTCATTTTCCTTAGGATCATACCCAATTCCCCTTTTATTATTCTGACTTACTCCATAAATCATGGATGCCATAATACTCCTGTCTATTCCATTCTTCAGAAATTTTTGAAAGGCTTCTTCATATTTATAAATAATTTCATTTGAAGTTTGTGGTGCTTGAGACAACGCTTCTTCTAATTCTAAGCTTTTTGTTTTAGCTCCATCTCTTTCTAACGTTAAAGATTTGATTGTATCTTCTTGTGATAGAATTGTTATCTCAAGTTCACTACACTCTTCAAATTTTGCTTTAAGACAGCCTTTAACGTTTTTAAACTTTTGTTTTAATTTCTGATAAGAAGTAAGAGTTTCTGACAAACATGATTCTAAGTCAGATCTAGAAAGTTCAGAAAATACCTCTTCAGATTCTTCGTCTGAACAGCTGGATGTGGTAGCCATAAGTGCTACGTTGGCTTGTTCATCAGAGTCAGATTCTGATGATCCAGATTCACTGTCATCCCAGGTAGCCATCAGTCCTTTCTTTGTTCTGAAGGTGTTTTTCTTGAAGCTTTCTTTCCTAGGGTTGTCCTTCTTCAACTTGGGGCATTCATTTCTGTAATGTCCTGTTTCTTTACATTCATAACAGGTAATATCTTTGTTAGCTTTACCTTTTGAAGTTGACTCTGATCGATCCCCTCTGGGTCTAGGTCTTCTGAAGTTGTTGTTCCTCTTTTTCCAGAGTTGCTTGACTCTTCTGGTTAGTAGGGACAACTCTTCTTCATCATCAGAGTCTTCTGGTTCAGAATCGTCAGTGTCTTCAGCTTCTGCCTGGAGAGCTTTGGTTCTGTCAGGCTTCCGTCTTTCAGATCTGGACTTAAGCGCCACTGACTTGTTCTTTTTCTGAGGCTCATCCTCCTCTAGTTCTATCTCATGGCTTCTGAGAGAGCTAACAAGTTCTTCAAGGCTGATATTGTTCAGATCCTTTGATAACTTCAGAGCAGTAACCATTGGTCTCCATTTCTTTGGCAGACTTCTGACTATCTTCTTAACATGATCTGCAGTCGTGTATCCTTTGTCTAGCACTTTAAGACCTGCAATAAGAGTTTGAAATCTGGAAAACATAGCTTCTATAGCTTCATCATCTTCCATCTTGAAGGCTTCATACTTCTGGATAAGCGCTAGAGCCTTCGTCTCCTTGACTTGGAAGTTTCCTTCATGGGTCATCTTCAGAGAGTCAAGTATATCTTTGGCTGTCTCTCTGTTGGTGATTTTTTCATATTCGTTGTATGATATAGCATTTAGAAGTATTGTTCTGGCCTTGTGGTGATTTTTGAAGTCACGTTTCTGATCTTCTGACATTTTGCTTCTGGGAACTTCAGCTCCATTTAAGACTGGAGGTTTGTATCCATCTGTGACAATGTCCCAGAGGTCAGCATCATAACCCAGAAAGAAACTTTCGATTCTGTCTTTCCAGTAATCAAATTTTTCTCCATCAAAAACAGGAGGCTTGGCATTGTAAGAATCTCTTTCATTTGAGTGGGCCATTGTTTTTCTCGTACTGGATCTCTCTACACGGTTAAGTGTTTGATTAGAAAATCAATAACAGAGCCGGAGCTCTGATACCAATTGAAGGTGAGAAAAACAAGAAAGGGGGGGTTTGAATTGTTTGGAAAAATAAGCGCTTTTCAAAAAGAAAATCACACAAGGATTTTATACTGGTTCGCTTATAACACAAAGCTACTCCAGTCCACCCGGCCAAGGTGATTTCGCCTTCAACAAGGACTTAATCCACTAATCTTGAAAGATTACAAACAACACCTAAGAGAGAAGAAAATCTCTTAGTCTTCTCAAGTCTACAGACCACACAAAGTCACTTGAGGAAATCAAACAAATAAAAGATACAAGATATGTAATCTAGAGTGCTTCTAGGAAAGCAAGTATTACAAACTTAAGAACAGATTTTTCACTTAATAAGCAAAAGCTTAGTGAAATTCTTTGAGAGCAAAGATGATTTTCTTGAGCGTGAAATAATTCAGTATAGTTTTGGCTAGTTGATTTCTTATTACTGAATGTTGATTGCATCTCTATTTATATATGAGTTGGAGTAGAGTTGAATCTGGTGGATATTAAACTGAGTTTACTCCATCACTTAAATAGCTTCTGCAGTTTAACTTTTCGTCTTTGAAGTGACTACTTACCACAAGTAGTATCTTCTCTCTTGGAAGTGGAGATTAACGTCTCTTTCTCTGTTTAGGAAATCTATTTGAAAATCTTTACTTGACTTGAACGTTATTTCTTCATGATTAGCAAATCCATAATCAGAGTATTTGTGTTTTCTGGAGAATCTTGGAATCTTGCTTCTGATGTTGATCTCTTGAGAGTTCAGATGGCGCTGATAACTTTCAGAATATACAGATAACGTTTCTCCAGAATCAGAGTTTCTAGACTTTACTTCATGTTCAGATGCTTCTGATACTTTGCAGTTTTGTCCAGAGTCAGAGCTTCTAGACTTTCTTGAACGTGCTTCCACTTCAGATTGCTCCTAATACTCTAGAATTTGTATCTGATCTTGTTGTACATCTGATGACATCATCAGATTCATTTCTTCTTTCTTTAGAACCCTGCACACTTAGAAACTTTTCGTTAGGGTGCCATTTTTGGTTTCATCCTTTGTTATCATCAAAATCAAGGAATCTGTTGTAGAACAATTTTTGTTCTTACAATCTCCCCCTTTTTGATGATGACAAAACAACTTAAAATAGCAGATGAAACATGAATAAAATAAGATCAGATAGACAAAAGCTCCCCTTGAGTTAGTGCTAGGGAGTTCAGAAGTTCTTACCAGAGCTTTCCAAGTAATGAGATTTCTGAAAACTTTCTGCAATTTCTTAAATTTAATGTTAGAGCTATTTAATCAGAGTTATTTTCATCAGAGCCATTTCTACAATTGTTGCAGAGTGCTTAAGGTTTTAGACAATTTTCATCAGAGCTATTTAATGATTTCTCCCCCTTTTTGTCAGAATCAAAAAGACATAGTAATAAAAAAATAAACTTAAAGAGAAAAACATTTCATTAAAATAGAGACACAAAGCATCAGATTCAAAAAGATGACAGAAGCAAAAAAAACAACAAAAGGCAAGCAAAACATAAAATCCTAAGTGCCTAAGGGTTCTGAGGCAATTTCTGCAGGATCATGGCAAGCATCTTCTGGATGTTCTCATTGACCGAATCTTGCTTGTCCATTCTGTCTCGGAGGATATTCTGATCTTCCTTAAGGTCCTTCAAAGTCTGAAGAATCATCGGAATAGCAGTTGAAGACTCCCCCTGAGTCAGAGCCTGCTGAGCTTCAGCTTCAGCAGCAGCTTGGGCTTCTGCATCCGCCAGAGCCTTAGCTTCCTGTTCCCTTAGGATTTCTGCTTCTTTTGCCAGTCTTTCTTCCTCTAGTCTTTTTGCTTCTTCTTCAGCTTCCTTAGCCAACCTCTCCTCCTCTAGCCTTCTGGCTTCAGCTTCTCTGGCTAGTCTCTCCTGGAGTCTTTCCTCAGCATCTCTGATGTAGCCATTTCTGACTTGTTCAGAGACATTCTTCAGCCTATAGGACTCAGAGGTCATCCAACTAATGACTCTGTTCCAGTGTGTCCTAACAGATTTAGGATCATCACTGACTTCAGAGTTGTTAGCCAGAGACTTGACCTTCTGGATTGAAGCTTCTGCTACCTGCCTGATGGCTTCCTCAAGGGTAGGTATGGTAAGTTCAGGTTCAGGTTCCGGTTCAGAGGTGTGAGGTGGAGAGTTTGGAGGGCTGAGATTTAAAGTGAGAGGTTCTGGTTCAATTTCTGGTTCAGGTTGAGGTTCAGAAGATTGGGATGAAGCGTAAAGAGGGTTTAAGTCTAAGGGTTCAGATTCTGCTTCAGGTGCAGCGGGAATTTTTGGTGGGGTGATATCAGAGGTGTGGGGATCGGATGGTTGAATTTCAGAGGGTAGAGTTTCAGAGGGTAAGGTTGTTGTTTGTTGTGGTGGAAGTGAAGTTGTTTCAGGTTCTGTGGTTTGTTGAGAAGCAAGTCTATGAGCGTAGAGAGTGGCTATGGTGGGGGAATTAGGGTCAGAATGTTCAGAGTCAGAAGAGACAGAAACATAAGGTGGTGATTCTGGCATTGAGGATGATGAAGAAGAAGAAGTGCTTTGGTGAGTTTGTGCAGGTATAGAGGGAGGAATGAAAGTTCTTGCTATGTTTAGAACAGGTGTAGGTTGGGAGGTTCTGGTGATTGAGGGTGGGATTTCAGAGGTAGTATATAAGGGAGGTGTTGTGAGAGGATGAGAAGAAGCCATAGGTACAGAAGTAACAGGAGGAATAGACGTACCAGAAGAAGAAATTTGCAAAGGAGCAGGAGATTTGGTTCCAGAAACTTCTCCAATTCTGGCTTTCTTTGCTTTCCTTGCCTCAGCAGCTATCTGTTTCTCAGAGACACCTCTCTTGTATCTGACTAGATCTTCTTCTGAATCCAGACAGTCGTCGAGACTGAAATCAGAAATATCAACACCCTCATCCAGCCGACACTGAAGGTAGATAGCAATGGCACTCTTGGGTTCATTCTTGAAGAACCTGGCAAGGCCATGAGGCATCTTCCTCTGATCTTTTAGAGATTCCCAGGATGTATCCAGAGTGGGCTTGACTCTAATCTCTTTGATGATTCCCATGCTTTTGAGGTTTCTGGCATTTAAAGGCTTCCCAGTTTCTATAGCCAGATCATTCATCAGCTTGGCCTTTTCCAATTGGTCAACCAATCCATGCTCAATGAAGACATCAGAAAGCAATCTTCCCAGAGGGATGTAAGACCTTGGCTTCATATTGTTTCTGGTTTCTTTGATAGAATCCCTCAGATATCTGAACAGGAGAACAGGGAGGTTGATCTGGATACCCTTCTGAATACAGTATAAAATGCATTTTTGATCAGCATTTATGTAATCAGAGGAGTTGGAGGCTGGGCGATGGTGAATAGTACCCAGAATGATTTTTAGCCACACTCGGAGGTTCTGGTGTAGCTCTTTGTTTTTAGAGGGGTTTCCTTCAACATTTGGTTTGAATATTGTTGGGTTGATAACTTCAGTGATGCGTTTAGACCTAGGAGGGATGTTGTAAATCCTTTTTCCTCCAGTTGTCTCCATGTTCAGCAAGGAGGCAATTGATGCTTCAGTGATAACAATCTTTACCCCTAGAACAAAAGAGACAATGAATTGGTCATCTGCATTAGCATGTCTCCAGAATTCCTTGACCAGAAGAGGGTAGATAGGACCATAAAGCCTGTTGAAGTAGGTTTCCCATCCTTGTTGACGAAGTTCTCTAGTAAGATCAACACCATTTCTTTTTAGGTTGTCAAAATCAACTAATGATTCACACAACACGTCCAATCCTTCAAAAGGGGTTGCAAGGTTAATGTGGCGTTCTCGGTCAAGAATGTGGGGTTCTTGATAAACAGGGGTTATAGAAACACCGGTGACGGTTGGAGTTGAAATACTAGAGGTTTGAGCGGTGGAACTTGACTCCATTTGCTGTGAGTAGTTGAACAGTTGTTGTTGTTGAGCATCCATTGTAAGGAAGAAGATGAAGATTGATGAAGATGAAGAAACTCGCAGAGAATGCTTCGAGAGAGGGTTTAGGGTTTTAGAGTGAGTGAGAGTGATAAGTGTGAAATGTGAGAGAAAGTGTTTATATACTCTAAGTAAAAACACATGCAAAACGACACCTCAGAATGCGTTAGACACAACACTCAAAATAGCACGCTTGGGGGAAAAAATGATTACAACTAATAAATGAATGTCTAATCCCAACAGTACGCACACTGCTCTAGGAGATTTCAAACGTTCTGACCTTTGATTTCTATTGACAGCTGTCTAGAAGTTCTAGGGTTAGACGTTTAATGCTCCACGTGTTGATGTATCTGATCTTCAGGAATACCAAAGGATTGGTTTCTGAAGATTTCTAACTCAGATGTCTTCTTAACTTGTAGAAGTATCAGAGTCAGAGGCAGAAGTGTATTTGTTTTTACCAGAGTCTCATTTTACATGTTCAGAGCCAAATTTTACTCAGGGCAATTTTTAATGTTCAGATTTTCTAATATAAACAGAAATCTATCTTCAGCTAGAGGCTTAGTAAAGATATCTGCCCATTGATGTTCTGTATCAATGAACTTCAATGTTACTATCCCTTTCTGAACATAGTCTCTGATAAAATGATGTTTTATTTCTATGTGTTTGGCTCTGGAATGTAGAATGGGATTCTTACTCAAACAAATAGCAGCAGTATTATCACAAAAGATAGGAATGTTACTCTCAAATATCTGAAGATCTTCTAGCTGATGCTTCATCCAGAGCATCTGAGTTGTGCACAGTGATGCTGAGATGTATTCTGCTTCTGCAGTTGATAGAGCAATAGTTGACTGTCTTTTGCTAGCCCAGGAGATCAGATTGTTTCCCAGAAGCTGGCAATTTCCAGAAGTACTTTTTCGTTCTATTCTATCTCCTGCGTAGTCTGCATCACAGTAACCAGAAAGTCTATACTCTGATGTTTTCTCATACATCAGGCCCAGGTTAGGAGTTCCTTTCAGATACTTAAGAATTCTTTTAACTGCTGTTAAATGAGATTCTCTAGGATCTGATTGGAATCTGGCACAAAGACAGACACTAAAGAGAATATCAGGACGAGTAGCAGTCAGATAGAGAAGAGAGCCTATCATACCTCGATAGAGCTTCTGACAAACCTTGTTGCTTACCTCTTCCTTCTCCAAAATGCAAGTTGGGTGCATAGGAGTTTTTGCAGAGTTGCATTCAGTCATGTCAAACTTCTTCAGAACGTCTTTAATGTACTTGCTTTGATGAATGTACGTGACTTCTGGAGTTTGATTGATTTGAATTCCCAGAAAGAACTTTAGTTCTTGCATTAAACTCATTTCAAACTCAGCCTGCATCAACTTAGAAAATTCTTTGCAAACAGAGATATTAGCAGAACCAAAAATAATATCATCAACATAAATCTGGCATATCATGAGATCATTATTAAGGTTTTTACAGAAGAGTGTAGAGTCAACTTTCCCTCTGATAAAATTTTGTTCCAGAAGAAAATTGCTTAAGCGTTCATACCAAGCTCTGGGAGCTTGTTTAAGTCCATATAAGGATTTCTTAAGTTTAAAAACATGTTCTGGAAAATTTGAGTTTTCAAAGCCTGGAGGTTGATTGACATACACTTCTTCTGAAATATAACCATTAAGAAATGCACTCTTGACATCCATTTGATATAGTTTAATAGAATGATTAATAGCAAAAGATACAAGAAGACGAATAGATTCTAACCTCGCGACTGGAGCAAAAGTTTCATTATAATCAATACCTTCTTGTTGACTATAACCTTGAGCTACCAGTCGTGCTTTGTTTCTGACAACTTCTCCTTTCTCATTCAGCTTGTTTCTGAAAACCCATCTGGTTCCAATGACGTGAGTGCCTCTGGGTTTAGGAATGAGATCCCAGACATCATTCTTGGAGAATTGATCCAACTCTTCTTGCATAGCTGCCACCCAATCGTTATCTTGAAGAGCTTCATCACAGGACGTAGGCTCAATCAGAGACACTAGTCCCAGAGGAATATCTTCAGAAGTTCTGAAGGTAGATCTGGTTCTAACAGGTTCATCTTTGTTTCCCAAAATCAAATCTTCAGATACGTTAATACGACTTTTAACTTTCCTTGGAATTTCTGGAGATTTAATTTCTTCAGAGTCTGGAGTGACGGTTGCTTCTGGAGTTTTCTCAGATTCTACCAGATTGATCTCTAAATCTGCAAACTTTTCAACTAGCTTTGACTTTTCAGGGTCAAGCTTATCATCAAATCTAACATGAATTGATTCCTCCACAATTTTGGTTTCTGTGTTGTATACTCTGTAGCCTTTAGAGCATTCTGAGTATCCTAACATAATACCTTTCTGTGCTTTGGAATCAAACTTGTTCAGATGTTCTTTAGTATTTAATATAAAGCAAATGCATCCAAAAGGATGAAAATATGAGATGTTGGGTTTTCTTCCCTTACACAGTTCATAGGGAGTCTTTTCCAGAATAGGTCTAATAGAGATTCTATTCTGAATGTAACACGCTGTATTTACAGCTTCTGCCCAAAAGTGCTTTGCTACATTGGTTTCATTGATCATGGTTCTGGCCATCTCTTGGAGTGTCCTATTCTTCCTCTCTACAACTCCATTTTGTTGTGGAGTTCTAGGGCAGGAGAAATCATGGGATATTCCATTAGAGTCAAATAATTCTTCAAAATCTTTATTTTCAAATTCTCCACCATGATCACTTCTGACTCTAACAATTTTAGAGTCAAATTCTTTTTGCACTTTAGAACAGAAACTGGTGAATACAGAGTGAGACTCACTCTTGTGCTTTAGGAATTTTACCCATGTCCAGCGGCTGTAATCATCAACGATTACTAGTCCATACTTCTTTCCATTGACTGATGCTGTTTTCACAGGACCAAATAAGTCAATGTGAAGAAGCTCCAGAGGCTTAGAGGTAGAAACAACATTTTTCTTTTTAAAAGATGTTTTTGAAAACTTTCCTTTCTGACAAGCTTCACACAGAGCATCTGAAGAAAACTTCAGTTTAGGTAAGCCTCTGACTAACTCAAGTTTAGTTAGCTGAGAAAGTTTTCTCATGCTAATGTGGCCTAAGCGTCTATGCCATACCCATTGCTCTTCGTGAACTGACATTAAACATTTAACATTTTGATCTTTTAAATCAGAAAGATTTATTTTATAAATGTTATTTTTCCTCTTGCCTGTGAAAAGGACAGAACCATCGTTCTGATTAATGGCTTTACATGTTTTTTGATTAAAGATTACATCATAACCGTTATCACTTAATTGACTTATGGATAACAAGTTATGCATTAATCCTTCTACATAAAGAACATCAGATATAGAGGGAAGAGTACCATTACCAATAGTTCCGGAGCCTCTGATCCTTCCTTTCTGATCTCCTCCGAAACCTACGAATCCAGAGTCTTTAAGTTCCAGACTTTGGAACATAGACTTTCTTCCCGTCATATGTCGCGAGCATCCAGAGTCCAGGTACCATGACTGGTGTCTGAACTTTGCTGCATAGGATATCTGCAACATAGATAATCTTATCTTTCGGTACCCAGAATCTCTTGGGTCCTTTCAGATTAGTTTTCCCAGAGTTTCTTACAACTTTGGGTCTTCTAGCATTTTTAAATTTGTGTTCTTGTGTGTGTGTGTAGTGATATGAAAAAGGCGATTTAATTTGGTTACTGGTAGAGGTTTCATTTTCCTTAGGATCATACCCAATTCCCCTTTTATTATTCTGACTTACTCCATAAATCATGGATGCCATAATACTCCTGTCTATTCCATTCTTCAGAAATTTTTGAAAGGCTTCTTCATATTTATAAATAATTTCATTTGAAGTTTGTGGTGCTTGAGACAACGCTTCTTCTAATTCTAAGCTTTTTGTTTTAGCTCCATCTCTTTCTAACGTTAAAGATTTGATTGTATCTTCTTGTGATAGAATTGTTATCTCAAGTTCACTACACTCTTCAAATTTTGCTTTAAGACAGCCTTTAACGTTTTTAAACTTTTGTTTTAATTTCTGATAAGAAGTAAGAGTTTCTGACAAACATGATTCTAAGTCAGATCTAGAAAGTTCAGAAAATACCTCTTCAGATTCTTCGTCTGAACAGCTGGATGTGGTAGCCATAAGTGCTACGTTGGCTTGTTCATCAGAGTCAGATTCTGATGATCCAGATTCACTGTCATCCCAGGTAGCCATCAGTCCTTTCTTTGTTCTGAAGGTGTTTTTCTTGAAGCTTTCTTTCCTAGGGTTGTCCTTCTTCAACTTGGGGCATTCATTTCTGTAATGTCCTGTTTCTTTACATTCATAACAGGTAATATCTTTGTTAGCTTTACCTTTTGAAGTTGACTCTGATCGATCCCCTCTGGGTCTAGGTCTTCTGAAGTTGTTGTTCCTCTTTTTCCAGAGTTGCTTGACTCTTCTGGTTAGTAGGGACAACTCTTCTTCATCATCAGAGTCTTCTGGTTCAGAATCGTCAGTGTCTTCAGCTTCTGCCTAGAGAGCTTTGGTTCTGTCAGGCTTCCGTCTTTCAGATCTGGACTTAAGCGCCACTGACTTGTTCTTTTTCTGAGGCTCATCCTCCTCTAGTTCTATCTCATGGCTTCTGAGAGAGCTAACAAGTTCTTCAAGGCTGATATTGTTCAGATCCTTTGATAACTTCAGAGCAGTAACCATTGGTCTCCATTTCTTTGGCAGACTTCTGACTATCTTCTTAACATGATCTGCAGTCGTGTATCCTTTGTCTAGCACTTTAAGACCTGCAATAAGAGTTTGAAATCTGGAAAACATAGCTTCTATAGCTTCATCATCTTCCATCTTGAAGGCTTCATACTTCTGGATAAGCGCTAGAGCCTTCGTCTCCTTGACTTGGAAGTTTCCTTCATGGGTCATCTTCAGAGAGTCAAGTATATCTTTGGCTGTCTCTCTGTTGGTGATTTTTTCATATTCGTTGTATGATATAGCATTTAGAAGTATTGTTCTGGCCTTGTGGTGATTTTTGAAGTCACGTTTCTGATCTTCTGACATTTTGCTTCTGGGAACTTCAGCTCCATTTAAGACTGGAGGTTTGTATCCATCTGTGACAATGTCCCAGAGGTCAGCATCATAACCCAGAAAGAAACTTTCGATTCTGTCTTTCCAGTAATCAAATTTTTCTCCATCAAAAACAGGAGGCTTGGCATTGTAAGAATCTCTTTCATTTGAGTGGGCCATTGTTTTTCTCGTACTGGATCTCTCTACACGGTTAAGTGTTTGATTAGAAAATCAATAACAGAGCCGGAGCTCTGATACCAATTGAAGGTGAGAAAAACAAGAAAGGGGGGGTTTGAATTGTTTGGAAAAATAAGCGCTTTTCAAAAAGAAAATCACACAAGGATTTTATACTGGTTCGCTTATAACACAAAGCTACTCCAGTCCACCCGGCCAAGGTGATTTCGCCTTCAACAAGGACTTAATCCACTAATCTTGAAAGATTACAAACAACACCTAAGAGAGAAGAAAATCTCTTAGTCTTCTCAAGTCTACAGACCACACAAAGTCACTTGAGGAAATCAAACAAATAAAAGATACAAGATATGTAATCTAGAGTGCTTCTAGGAAAGCAAGTATTACAAACTTAAGAACAGATTTTTCACTTAATAAGCAAAAGCTTAGTGAAATTCTTTGAGAGCAAAGATGATTTTCTTGAGCGTGAAATAATTCAGTATAGTTTTGGCTAGTTGATTTCTTATTACTGAATGTTGATTGCATCTCTATTTATATATGAGTTGGAGTAGAGTTGAATCTGGTGGATATTAAACTGAGTTTACTCCATCACTTAAATAGCTTCTGCAGTTTAACTTTTCGTCTTTGAAGTGACTACTTACCACAAGTAGTATCTTCTCTCTTGGAAGTGGAGATTAACGTCTCTTTCTCTGTTTAGGAAATCTATTTGAAAATCTTTACTTGACTTGAACGTTATTTCTTCATGATTAGCAAATCCATAATCAGAGTATTTGTGTTTTCTGGAGAATCTTGCTTCTGATGTTGATCTCTTGAGAGTTCAGATGGCGCTGATAACTTTCAGAATATACAGATAACGTTTCTCCAGAATCAGAGTTTCTAGACTTTACTTCATGTTCAGATGCTTCTGATACTTTGCAGTTTTGTCCAGAGTCAGAGCTTCTAGACTTTCTTGAACGTGCTTCCACTTCAGATTGCTCCTAATACTCTAGAATTTGTATCTGATCTTGTTGTACATCTGATGACATCATCAGATTCATTTCTTCTTTCTTTAGAACCCTGCACACTTAGAAACTTTTCGTTAGGGTGCCATTTTTGGTTTCATCCTTTGTTATCATCAAAATCAAGGAATCTGTTGTAGAACAATTTTTGTTCTTACAAAAATGACATTTCAATTTGATATGATGTGTTAGCATGTCCATTATTTTCACCATGATCGTTATATCATTTCATCATTCCAACCTTTCATCCATTTGTTTAGCATTTTTGATATTCATTTTAATTCCATTTTATACTAACCATAGTTGTTTTTGTGGCTGCATGTGAATGAGAGATCCACACTATCCAAGTTATCCCTTCTATTTTCCATTCATTAGTTTGTATTGTTTGAAGTGCCATGTCGCTTGTATGGTTTAGGCATGACACATGATTTGTAACTTGTAGTTTCCTTGCATTCCTTTATGTTGTATTGTGTAGACCCCCCTCCCCATTATAGGTTAAATGTTCCCCCTCCCCTTAGTCATGTAATAACTTAGATTTATCGCTTTCTAGTTGGTTTAATATGCATGTTAATAACCAAGATAAAATACAAAACGATAAACAGAGCATTTCAAAAGAAACAAAAAGTACTTGATCAAACGTCAAATCGTTTTTTCACACCATTGCAACATGAATGCTTGATCCAACGTCAAGCATTCTCCATCCATTCCATGATCCATTATTCACATCTTCCCCACTCTCTTCTCAAACTCATTTTATCTCTCACCTCTATTCTTCACTCACTATTTTCATAATAAATTCAAATGCTTGATCCAACATCAAGTTCCTTTTTTCAAAACATTGTAATAACAAATTGGAATGCCAAATGGGGTGTACGTGTTTGTACACAACATTCAAGTAATTGGATTGTCGGCCGTACCTAGCCTGAGGACCCGACACTTGACCTTCCCCTTTAAAACATCTAATGATTCGAACAAGTTAGATCTAGGTGCTATGAGGAAGAAAAAGAATAGTTAGGACTTCATTATCCTCTCGATTCCCGAGTACTCTAATTATTGACCGTACTTAGTCAAGGGTTAGAGACTTGTCTCCCTCTAAGTTCCAATGATTAGACTTGTCAAATTCTCTTCACAACTCAAATCTCTTTTTTGTATGAAAAAGAGTGGTCAGGACAACATTGTCCTCTCAACTCCCGAGTTATTGGACCGTTGACTGTATCTAGCCAAGGGTTTAATGCTTGTCTCCATGCATAAAATCGACCCCAATAAATCAAATCATCTTTTTCCTTAGGGCTTCCTATTCAAAACCTTTCAATAAGGACGTGTTACTTTCATTCTACCTTGAACTAAGCTTAGGCCTCCATGTGCGAGCGAGTAATGTTTAACTGCTAGAGTGTGAACCAAGCGTATCCACTTTACCGCAAACAAGCAAATAATTTCCGCTCCCATGACAGAGTATACAAGAAAGGGAACAGTAGCACGCAAACATCAATACTGTTCAGTAAAAACAACCAAACAAATGTGCCATTTTTGAGCTGAACTACGAAGCTCTGACTTCCCTATTGCACGTATGGGGATACGTAGGCACGAGGGCCCAAATCCTTGGCGAGCACACTAAATTAAAACTTATTTTTTCCCCCATCTTATTCTCTCATCTCATTCCCGATAGCAAGCAATTTATAGATAAATAAACATCCATACGCATTTGATACGAGAAAGTGGTTCCCATGGAGTACCGTGGATGTGAGGGGTGCTAATACCTTCCCCTTGCATAACCGGCTTCCGAATCCTCTCTTGGTTGCGAGACCGTTTCTCTCATTTGGGGTTTTATCGCTATTTTCCCTTTCCTTTGGAATAAATAAAATCCGGTGGCGACTCTGTATTTTTCGCGGCGCTTCAGCTGGCGACTCTGATGGGGACAATATGGAGTTCCCATAAGCGAGTCAAGCTTAGCTTGCATGTATCCTTTTCCTTGGATGTTTATCTTTGTTATTACTTGCTTTATTTATCCATTCCTGTCATATATTCCTGTTATATATTATCCGGCTTTGATCTTGTGGGATAGGTAGTATAGAGTTAGAAGCCCAATACACAGGCTTAGAGAGTTCACCTAAGATAGGAGGGCTATTCGTATTGACCCGTCGGACGTAGTTGTCTTGAGGGGGAGATATGAAGACCCCGCTTGGAGTAGATTCTTTTTGGAGTTTTGCTGGCATGTGAGTCACATTCGTGTTGACGACCACTCTTCCAAAGAGGGTCCATGACTCCGAGGACCTTTAGACAATCCTTGGCTTTTAAGGTTGAAGGAAACTTAACTTAGAGGACGCCATCCCGAAAGTGTTGCTGGCCCACAAGTATTTTGTGTTGATGACGACACTTTCGCCTCATGATCCATGAATCTAAGCATCTTCAAGAGTCTTAGTACTCACCTCGTGAGGGTACATGGGTTTCTCGCAGGGAAACTTAACCTCTAACACACCTTGAATCTACAGTGATCCTGTCCTCTTGTAGCATATGCATTCATAACATATTGCATTTGCATACATACTTAAGCCTTATTCTAGGAGAACCCTAAAGGTTTGTGATTATGCAATGAACATTCCAAGATAGGCTCAGAAAGAAGGAATACCCTTCCACTCAAGTTCAAGCTTCCTAGAGTGGATACCCTGATAACTCTCTGCAACAAGGTTACTCCTTGTAAGAAGAACAACTTCATTTGCAGATATGGGCGGATTCTTGACGTCCTTACCACTCCGATAGAAGTCTCAGTTGTGGTGGCCTTATTCCAGTATTATGACCCACCTCTTAGATGTTTCACATTCAAAGACTTCCAGTTGGCTCCAACTGTTGAAGAGTATGAGAGGCTCCTAGGTTGGTATGTGAAAGACCATCCTCCCTTCACTAAGTTGGGCAAACCATTAATGCCTGAATCAGTCGCTGAAACACTACACCTACCTATTGAAGAGGTCTCCCTTGGTCTGGGACCTAGGGGGTTATCCAGAAAGTTCTTGGAAGACAAGGCACGAGCCTTGGAGAAAGAGGGGAAATGGCTTCCTTTCAGTGTCATTCCGGCTCTACTGATTTATGGAGTCCTCCTGTTCCCAAATGACGATGACTACATAAACCACTCCATCATCAGTGTGTTCGTGTTTGGGAATCCTATCCCTGCATTGGTGTCTGATGTGTACTACTGCTTACGCACTAGGCATGAGAAGAGAAAAGGCGTCGTATTGAGCTGTGCTTCATTGTTGTATACTTGGCTCCTATATCACATGCCTCAGAAGGGGCCTTGGGTGGACTTCCTAAAAGATTTGAGGTGGTCCCAGAAGTTTGCTTCCCTTACTGCCGAAGCTTTGGTTTGGTACCTCCCTACCTCCAACATAGATCAAGTTATCATGAGTTGTGGAGACTTCCCGAATGTGCCACTCATGGGTCCACGAGGTTGCATCAATTACAACCCTTCGTTGGCCCTGAGGCAATTGGGATGCCCGATGGAGAATGAACCTAGAGCTGAATTACTGAAGGACTTCATCTTGCCTGATGTGGGAACAAAGAACCCAACTCTGTTGCAGAGGGTTAAGAGAGCCTGGACCCAGATTCATCGCAAAGGCAAAGAGCTAGGTAAATATGATTGCCGAGCTAAAGAGCCGTACCACCAGTGGGTGGTGCAAAGGGCCAAAGAAGTCAAGCTGTCATACAGTGTGGATGTCCCAGTCCCTCCTCCAAAACCAGAGCCAGTACATGCTTTTAAGGAATAAGTAGATGCACTGAAAGAAACTATCGCACAACTAACCAAAGAGAATGAAGACTTGCGATCAAAGCTTCACGCATTGGATAGAGACCATGCTAAGCTAAAAAGGAAGAGTGAAGAGGATCTCGAGCTTTTGTCAGAAATCAGAAAGAAGGATAAGCTTGAGGAAGACCTTAAAGAGAAATGCCAAGAGGGTTTAGCTCAAGCAGATATGGGACTGAGTTTTCTCCGAAAACAGCTAAAACAGACGGAAAAAGAACGAGGGGACAACAACCATTGGTTCGAGTTGGCTGTCAAAGAGAAGACGACATTGAGAGATGCGTCCGACCTAGAGATTCATGATCTCAAGCTTTCCCTCCGCAAGGCCAATGCCAAGATAGAGGTGGAACGACATCTCAAAGTGGAAGCAATCATGGTTTCCTATGTCACCCCTTAAATATGGAAAGAGAAACATCACAAGGTCGAGATTGCCATCTCAAGTGCCGAACATTGGAAAGGTCATTTTTCTGCTTTGAAGAATGAGAGTTTGGGTTGGCTCAAGGAGAAGGCTCAGATATATAGTCTTCTTGACACCTATGTTGGATCTATCAACTTGTTGCAATCTGCGACCGCTTTGTATCGGGGCAAGTATGATTGCTTAGCAAGGTTCTGCAACGAATTAACCCAAGAAGTTCCTTAGAAGCTAGAGGATGCTCTAGAAGATGCTAATGAGAAGACCACTCCCCACTCCATACTCCGATTCCTCTACCTCTGTGACCGAATGATGAAAAGGTTCAAAGTTGAGTTAAAGGAGATGAAATAGCGGAAAGCAAAACACGTCATTTGATCATAGATCTATGCTTTCTTTTGCATGTTTTGAATTACTTTACCTAATATCTTTGTAATTGTAATATCAAATTCATGAATAAAACTGCTTGATTTGTGTGAAATCGGTGTTCCAACTTTATATGTCTATTCTATAATGCTTTATTGTCGCATCATGAATCATATAATGTTTCCCCGAGAATAATAATAAAAAAATGAACATGCATCATGCATCAATCATTTATCCATGCATTTCATAATATATCCACTTGGTCTCACCATTACTTTGGCTTTCTATCCAGTATTTCTCGCTGTCAAGCTGGCTTCCCACTTTTACAACACCCGAGCTAAGAAAAAGATAGTTATGGAAAGGATTGAGCAAAACCAGACTGCCATGCAAGAGGAGATGGCTCAAGTGAGGGCCCAATTGGGGAAACTCATGGACATCATGCAGAATGTCGTTCACCGACAAGAGGAGAATCGCCAAGCTAACCCAGGAGCCAATGTCAACATGAACGCTGCTAATCCATAATAGGGAATGGGGTCCCGATCGCCACTCAGACCCTTGTTGAAGGGATGCCTACCAATCCGAATGCTGCTCACACTTACCATGTCCCTATCCATGGGGGTTCCCAAGCTGGTACAGAGGACCACGCTGGAGACTTCTTCATACCTAGGAATGAATTAGTGTACGAACCTTTCAGACCACCACAGACTGAGCTCGAAAGGAAACTCAAGATGATGGACGAAAGAGTTCGAGCCATTGAGGGCCTTAACACCTTCGGGCTGGAAGCTACAGATATGTGCTTAGTCCCAGGGATCAAGATCCCAGCTAAGTCCAAAGTACCCACCTTCAAGAAATATCAGGGAAATACTTGTCCTAAGACCTATATCAAGTCTTACTGCAGGAAAATGGTTGCTTATTTGGGCGATGAAAAGTTACTGATACATTTCTTCCAAGACAGTCTCAGCGGAGCATCCCTCGAATGGTACATACAGCTTGAACACTTGCATGTGCGTTCTTGGAGAGAGCTAGTTGAAGCTTTCTTGAAGCACTATAAGTATAACAATGATATGGCGCCGAATATGACACAACTTCAGAGTCTGGCTCAGAAATCTGAAGAATCCTTCAAAGAATATGCACAACATTGGAGGGACCTAGCCGCTAGGGTCCAACCTCCCATACTTGAGAAGGAATTGATCGATATGTTCATGGGAACACTTCAAGGCCCCTATTATGAGAATCTAGTAGGGAGTACGTTAGTTGGATTCTATGATCTGGTAGTCGCTGATGAAAGGATCGAGAGCGGTCTAAAGAATGGAAAAATCTTGAGCCCTGCTAGTGCCGCCAATGGGGCGAAGAAACCCTACGGTGGTTTTCCCAAGAAAAAAGAGGGAGAAACCAATGCTGCATCAACCTCCAAGGGGAAAGGTAAAGCTTATCGGACCCTATATTATCAAGTCGCATAAGTAACTGCCAACAACTATCAACCACCGACATACGCCATTCCTGCTGTTCCATAGCAAGTCCCTTATCAGTCGCCTATCCAGTACCAGCAGCCGTACGCACCCAGGCCAAACAATTATAAACAATACCCACCGGGCCAACAATGTCCCAGAAGACAAGAGAGGAGACTCGAACCTCTTCCCATGAGTTGCAGTCAACTACTGAACCATCTGTTGAATGGTTCTCTTAGTAAACTAAGGGAAGCCAAGCCCACGCCGTCCCCACTCCCACCGGGCTGTGATGTAAATGCACATTGTAAATTCCACACTGGGGCACCCGACCACACTATTGATAATTGTAAGGCGTTCCGATATAAAATTCAAGATCTCCTTGGCTCAAAGGCCATATCGTTCGCGCCAGCGGGGCCCAATGTTAACAATAATTCGATGCCTTCTCATGTCGGACATCCTGTGAACATGATTCAAGAGTCTGCTGTGGTTGATCGTATCTCGAAGGTCAACATGATAAAGACTCTGTTACTGGAAGTGAAGGAACAATTGCTCCTAAGGAACCTGTTCCCTGGATGCACTTCTGACTATGTATAATGTGAAGATACCCCACAAGGTAGTGAAAAGCTTAGAAAAGGTATTCAAGTGCTGATAGACCAGGGCATCTTCCTAGTAGAACATTCTTCAGTAGCCGATGAGGTGTCTACTTTGGAGATACCCTACTATCCAATACAAATACCTGTTGAGAATGCTCCCACAACACCCCTGGTGATTACTGTGCCAACTCATTTCCCATACGAAAGCACTAAAGCCGTCCCATGGAACTATAATCCACAGACTATCTGCACGGGCAAAAACTCAAAGAAGGGTCTGCTAAAACTCTAAAGACATTAGTGATCCATGTACCCTCTGAGGTTCCCAAGTATGTGGGTGTAGCGGGGTATTCATTACCTTATGGCTTATTGACTAAACCAAAAGTAAACATACAATTCTAGTCGCCACTGCACTTTTATTTGTCCAAAGGAAAGGCTAAAAAGCGAACAAAAGCCAAGTAAGAAGTTTTATCAAATCAAAAACTAATAAAGATGTCATAGATCTGGGTAAGGGGGTTGGTTATGAAATGGGAAGGTTTTACGCACCCAAAACATCCTTAGTACTCTAAGGGAGCCCTTTTTGCAAATGTGTGTTGTAGGTTGGTATTTGTGAAAATATGTGCAACATATTGGGGGGATGAGAAGAGAATGAATTATATTTACAATTTTATTGTTTGAATGGATGAACCCATTGCCTACGTACCATCACAAAGGTAGGATCAAAACCTCGTAGTTCGGGGTAAAAATTACAAAAGATTGGTGACTTGATTTGATCAAAAGTCTTAAGGTCTTTTGTTATCAAAGGGAGAAAACTCAACCTAAACCAACAATCCACCATGTGAGGAGAGCTTCAACATACTAGTGAGGGGTTAACCCTATAATAAGTATGGAAGACTTATAGTCCAATCACTAAGGATAAGGTGAGGTTTACATCAACCACTATGATAACTCAAAACTATGGATAATGTTTACGAAAATGTTTTAACAAAAGGTGGTCATTGGAACCACAAAAGCAACTTGAAGTGAGTTGTATTTATAAGTTAGATTTATTTACAAAAAGAAGTCAAAGTTGAATTAAGGTTTATTAACAAAAGTGTGTTGTAGGTTGGCATAAGGCCTAGGTTTCTAATTTGAAAACAATGTCAAAGTTTGCACAAAAAGAGTTTGGCTTGGGTTAGAGTGAGGAGAAGAAGAGAAGGGCTGGTCCTAAAGCATACAAACATAAGAGAAGAGATAAAACCCTTGGAGTTTCTTTTCTTGAAATCATAAAGATGATTCAAGATGCTCCTTTCCTTTGGACTTAGCAAACAACTCAAGCAATCAAACGAATTATATTCAAGCTCCTAGGATCTCCATTTGGCTTGCCTCTCTTAACTTGGCTACTCATGATAATGATCCTTCTTACTATCTCAAGATGTAATCCCTATCACACAAGAGCAGACATCAAAAAGTTCACAACACAATAAGAGGAATGGACAAAGAACAAGTTTAGATTTGGGTCCTTTGAAGTCAACTCTCAAATTTAGCATTCTAAAGGCATGAGGCCTAGTTGCTCTTCAAATTCAGCATTCTAAAGGCATGAGACCTAGTTGCTCTTGAACTCCTTTAAGCATAGGTAAGGTCCTAATTCTAAGTCCTTTCTCCTTTTTGCATTGGGTTCACACAAACAAAGAAAAAACAAACACAAGACAACAATATATTTATATACAATAATGAGCTCAAATGAGCAAAAGGAAAATGACATAAACATAAAATATGTGCTCAAGTGAGCAAAGGGAAAAGCAATATGAGTAAATGAGCAAGAAAGTAAATTGCATTAAAGTAAATTGCAAGAAATTAAATGCTCAAATTAAAGTTAGTAATTAGTGGTTATGTTAGTGTGTCATAAGACAATTTAGCTCTATGTTAAGCAATCGTAAGTGGACTAATGTAGTAGTCACACCTATCTGAGGCCGGTCAATAAAACTATAGGCAAATAAACACAAGTTAGAGATCATGACTAGTAAGCCAAACTCCTACAACTTGCCATGCCAAAAGAAAAGAGAAAGGCCTTGTATGGACTTTAGGTTTTTTGCTTGACCAAGAAGCAACCTATCTTGGACACAAAGCAACTCACTTGATCTTGGATCAAGTTGAGTTTGATTTGGATCAAATAAGATTAAGCCTCTCATATGTCAAGACCAACCATAAGACATTAACTCATTGGCAAAAAAAAAGAGATGAAGATGAAATGAGATGAAAAGAGAAATAAAGTGTCAAATACAATTGGTCAAAAGTGAATCAAATCATCATCAACCAATGCTAAACAAAAGAGAAATGAAGATTAGAAGTCAACAAGTCAAACATTTTTTTTTTGTATTTTTGGAATTAAAATAAATGCAAAATTAAAATGGACAAAATATGGTCAAACCTCATATTCAATTCAAATCAACTTCAACAAGTCCAATTAAATTCTCATAGGTCTAACATGGTCAAACAAGGTTTGACAAATTTTTTCAATAATTTTTGAAATTAGAAACTATTTAAAACAATTAAAAATAATAAAAATAACACAATATGAATTAAAATCTCAAATAAATCTCAAATCAATTAAGAAATTGATAAGACTATTTTTCATAGACTTATCATGATCCATATGTGTTAAGAAAATATTTTTGGATTTTTCAGATATCAAAAAGTATTTAAAATGAATTAAAAACCATTAAAACAAAATAATTCACAAAAAATATTAAATGAAGTCACAAATATAATTAAAAATCAAAATATGAAACTAGATTTTTCAAGAATTTTTTTGGCATTGGTCTCATATTTTTGTGACTTCAAATAAAATATTTATGAATTTTTGAAAATAAAAGGAATTAAATGGAATTAATCAGAAAATAAGAAAATAGCAAAAATCAGTGCCCATTGGATCTGTCTCATTAATTGACGTGGCATTATCACACGGCCCAGAGGCGCGGTCATACCATGTTCTTTGGTCAAACGCATCACACATTGTATTAAAATAAGTGAAACAAATGCAAGGCCACGATTATAACATTTGAAAGAGATCCAAGGGACCTGAAGCATCCATGTGGGGGTGGTGGTGGAAACCACCATCTTCTCCGGCCAGCTAACTGTTTCTGGCCACCACGCGCAGGGATTCAAAAGTTAATGAAAATGAAAAAGTAGGTTTCAAAATGAAGCTGGGGTGATATACATCACCCCTGTAACCTTGGATCTTCCTCAATGTTTCTATTTAGAGAGAAACAAGAGGTTGAAGATCATGGTGTTTGATCTGAAATGTCATGATTCATGAAATTAAGACCACCACTGGCTTGCCTCTTGCTCAAGGACTTCAGAAAACAATTCAAACCAAAGCAATTCACATTGTATAGTAAGATCCAGATCAAAATAGTTTAGTGATATACCTCTGAAATGTAGCTTTGCACAACACGATCTTTCTAAGCTTTTGATCCAAATTTGATCTGGAGATGTAATAATGATGCAAGGCTAAGGAATTAAGACTTGAAGATCAACTAGTGATGTTGAAATTCGGGCTTGAAATTGAAAATGAAAACTGAAATTCCTTTGAGTGAGGTTGGGTTTCCAATTCAGCAGAGTTTCAGATCTCCTTCAGGTTGGTTTTTGAATGAGCAAGCACTTCTATTTATAGCTGAAATGTGCTGCAAGGTAGTGCAATGCTCGTGTGCATGAATTTTGGATCCTCCATGCATGGGCCTGTACAGACGTATGTGAGGCCCAAAAGTAAATGGAAATGCATGTTGAGATCACAATGAGTTGAATTGGACATGCAATTGGCCTGGTATTAGCTTGTACATGAAGTTATGAAGTGAAATGCCAAAATGCACATAAACATTCATCTCTTCAAAACTCCCATATGGAAAATCCAAAAATGGTCATGTGAGTAATGGTTGGAAAGATCTTGACATAAGGAACAAAAGTCATGTTGGGAAAAAATTCATTTTGTGTTTGGAAATTTATGAAAACTGGCTTTGAAGTTTGGGGTACAAAACATGTCTAGGTTCCCCTTGAAATTTTGTTGCCAAAACCAAGCAACTTCAAGCCCCTCTGTTTCAATGATGCAAGCCTCAAATGGAAAAACCTCTAACATCAAAGTTGTAGATCTTTTCAAGATTATCAATTTAGAATCAAAGTTTGCATCATTTGGATTTTTAATGAGAAAGTTATGGGAACTTGAAGTTGGGTATTTTTCAAATTCAATGACTTTGGTCCAAAGTGACCTATAATGTTTTGTATTATCACATGTGTTTCTTTTAGGATTATGAAATTTTGTCCAACATAACATTTGAAGGAGACATCTTAAGATTTCCAATGCAATTGGTCTCACCTAAAAATCATAAAAATAAGGAAGTTAGGTCCTTGGGAAGTTGACCCAAAATTAGGGTTTCAGTCAAAATGACCTATAATGTTTTGAAATGAATGATGACCTTCCAAGTTTCAAATGGATTTTTGATGAACATGAAAGTTTTTCATATGGTTCTTAAGAACATTTTTTATCTTGGGTTCATATTCATTTGACAAACACATCAAACATTGTATCTCAGTGATCTTCAGTTTAGTCAGATGACTTCACTGGTCAACTTCTCAAGGCCAAACTTCAAATCTTGATGAATGAATATTTGAGGATACTCACATAGGATCATATATGCATAAAATAATGAATTAAAGAACTTCCCTTGATTTAATTTGATCATAGGTTGAGGTTGCTTCATGAGCAAGGCACAATCAATGCACAGTTGAATTAGGGTTTCCTTGGGAAACAATCCTCAAGCCCTTTGGGTTTATCTTGATCAAATTGGAAAATTGAGATACTTGGGAGACATATATGATGATTAGGAGCTTTGTGGGCCATTGTCATGCCTCTTCTCATCTTCATCTAGCCACTTCATTGAGCTTAGGAGCCTCCTGTAGCGGGGTATTCGTTACCATTAGAGATATTGACTAAATCCAAGGTAAACCATACAAGTCGAGTCGCAACCGCACTTCTATTTATCCAAAGGAATGGTTAGAAAGCGAACAAAAACCTAAAAGTTTTATCGAATCAAAAACTAGTAAAAATGTCAGAGATCGGGGTAAGGGGTTGGTTATGCAATGGGAAGGTTTTAAGCACCCAAAACATCCTAGGTACTCCTAGGGATCCCTTTTCACACTTGTTGAAATGTTGGTATTTTGTGAAAACTTTATTTGTGCAAACATGATTGAAGAGATGAGAAAAGAATATACAAGTTATTTACAATTTGTGTTTGGATGGATAAACCCATTGCCTACGTACCATCTTAAAAAAGATTAGGATCAAAACCTCGTAGTTTGGGGTAAAAATCTCAAAAAAACAAGTTGATGAATTGATTGGTCCAAAAGCCTTAAGGTCTTTTGTTATCCAAGGGAGAAAACTCAACCTAAAACCACAAATCCACCATGTGAGGATATCTTAAACATGCTAGTGAGGGGTTAACCCTATAATAAGCATGGAAGACTCATTGTCCATCACTAAGGATATAGGTGAGTATTACATCTACCTCAAGGATAACTCAAACCTAATAGCTAAAGGTTATGAAAAGTTTTTGATTAAGAAAGTGGCCATTGAAACCACAAAAGTATTTGAATGAGTTATATTTACCAATGAAAAGTATTTACAAAATATGGTCAAAGTGGACTTAAAGATTCAATTCAAAATAAGTGTTATGAGAAGAAAGTTTGAAAATCAAAAGCTTAAAGCTTAGGTTTCTAATGTTGAAAACAAGTGTTAAATGTTTGCACAAAAGTTTTGGCTTGGGTTAGAGTGGAGGGAAGAAGAAGAATGGCTAAAGTCCTAATCATACAAGAGATGAAGGATAAGAAACAAGACCACAAATGGAGTTCCTCTCTTGAGATCATATTGATGATCCAAGTAGCTTCCATCCTTTGGAATATGCAAGCAAATAAGTATATACTCAAGCAATCAATCAAGCAAGCAAAGCTCTTAGGAATCTTCCAATGGTTCTTAGATCTCTCTCTTTAGAAGCATATGACAATGGTTCTTCAATTTGGCTCAAATAGGAATCCCTAGCACAAAAGAACACACATCAAAAAGTTCCATGAAGTAAATCAAGAATGGACAAGAGTGAGTTTAGAGATTTGGTTCTTCTAATCCATCTTCAACATTAAGGCCTTTTTATTCCATTTTTGCATAGGGAATGTCCTAGAATCTAAGTCCATTTGTCATTTTGCATTTGGTCCATAACAATCAAAACAAAACACAAGCACAATAATATATACACAATTATGTGCTCAAGTGAGCAAAAAGCAAATTGCATTAACATAAACATGTGCTCAAATGAGCAAAGGAAAAAAGCAAATGAATAATATGTACAAGAATAGTAAATTGCATAAATGTAAAGAGCAAGAATTAAATGTTTATGGTTAATGGTTAGTGTTAGAGTTAGTGTGCCATAAGGCAATTTAGCGCTATGTTAAGCAATCGTAATTGGACTTATGTAGAAGTCACAACTATCTGAGGCCGGTCACTAATAATGTAGGCAACAACACAAGTTAGAGATTTTGATTAGTGAATCAAACTCCAACAACTTGCCATGCCAAAAAGAAGATGAGAAATGATCTTGTATTGATTTAGGTCCTTTGCATGATTTAGGAAGCAACCTATCCTTAATGCAAAGCCATTCACTTGATCCATGATCAAGTTGAATTAGATTTGAGTCAAGGAAGGTTAAACCTCCATGTATCAATGCTAACCACCAATCTTTAACTCATTGATCAAAGAAAAAGAAGAAGAAGAAGAAGATGATGATGAATGAAAATTAAAGTACATTAATGGAAATGAAATAGGATAATCAACAAGCATTGACCAAAGACAGAGAAGATCAAGGTCAAACAATAGAAAACAGAAGCAAAATGAAGATTAGAAATCAAGAGAAAAATAAAATATTTTTGATATTTTTCACTATTAAAATAAAACTTGAATTAAAATAATCAAGAAAGGTCAAACTTCAAATTCACTTCAAATAAATTTTGAAAAGTCCAAGTGAATTATCCCAAGTTCAACAAGCTCAAACAAAGTTTGACAAAAAATTTCAGCATTCTTAGAAGTCAGAAACTATTTTTAATCAATTAAAAATGCATAAAAATAACCTAATTGAATTAAAAATCCAAATAAATCTCAAATCAATTAATAAATTGATGAAAATATTTTTCATAGATCTATCATCATCCAAAGAGGTTGGAAAAATATTTTTGTATTTTTTGGGTATCAAAAACTATTTTAAATGAATTAAAAATAACCAGAAAAGAGAAAATCCCTAAAAAATATCAAATGATAAAATAAAAAATATTAAAAATCATTTTCAGAAATTAGAAATTAAAAGGAGAAAAATGCAATTGGTCTCATATTTTTTGGACCAATAATGGAGGAGTTATGAATTTTTAAAATGAAATGGAATTAAAAGAAATAAAAGAAAATATAATCAGAAATTAAAATAATTGGAAAAACATGGAACGTCAGATCTGAGCTCATTGATTGAGCTGGCAAATCATGAGGCTCCTGAGCGCGCGTCCACCATGTTCCTTTGGTCAATGCATCACATGTAGCATTTAAATAAGTCATAACATGGGATGGCTGCGATTACATCTGGAAGAATGAAATGCACGACTGAGATTGAATCTGGAGACCAGACGGTGACCAGTGCCACCGTCTTCTTCGACCAGACTCCGGCGAAGCTCAGACTTGCAGAGAGAAAAAAAAAGTTAACCAAGTGCTACGATCTTGGTGCCAGTGAAAGTTGGGGTGATGTACATCACCCCTGTACCAACCAAATCCACTCTAGGTTTCTACATTAAGAGAAATCAGAGATGGAATTTCTGTGGTGTTAAAATGAACTTAATGGATTTCGAAAATTCAAAGCTCAAGAATGTTGCCTCTATGCAGAGGACTTCAGATCACACAACAGTAACAAGAAATAACCAGTATATGAGTAGATTCGAAGAAATTAAAATGTGAGGTAAACCTCTGATTTGCAGAGTTTGGAGACACAATTTCTTGCTATGGATGCTTGCAGTTTGTTCTTTGGATCAAAAGGAAGAAGGCTAAGGAACTTTAGATCAAAAAAACAATCAATGAAATTGAATTCTAGATCTGAAAAATTGAAAGAAAATTGGTGAGTTCCTTTGGAGTGAGGGTGAGGATTCAATTGTGCAGCATTTGGGGCGCCTTTAGGTTTCTGAAATGAGAAGCCTGAGCAATGTATTTATAGCAAAATGTAGCTGAATGCATGAGTATTTCGTGTGCACGGATGGAAAAGGCCTCCATGCATGGGCCTGTACAGGCGCATGGAGGGCCCAATTCCAATTTGAAAATGAATGTTTATCATCAGCAAAAGTGTTTTGTACGTGCAAATAATGTGTACTGAGCTCATGCAATGCATTTTCAATAAGTTTCCAAAAAATGCACTAAATCTTTCTCCTCTTCGACAATGACATTTCCAACAACGAAACCTAGCCTTATGGGTAATGTTTGGAAAGCTTTTGGCATGAGGATCAAATGTTATGTTGACCAAAACTTTATTTGGAAATGGGAACTTGATGAAAATTGATGTGTTAGCTCGACGAAGCTGCTTCATTTTTATCTCAGATCTTTTCGCTTGAAGCTTCGACTCTGTCAAAATGCCTACGTCGAAGAGGGCTTTGTGGAGATACAAAAATCTGCTAAGTCCCAGGCTTCGACAAGAAAGATTTGTTTACCCAAAGGGAAGATTCCAATAAAACAGCTTCGACACAGCCATCTCAACACTACCAAAGAACTTCAACCATTTGTCGAAATCTCCAATTAACAAATTGCCTCTAGGAAATGTCTATTTCGAATTACTGTAGAAATGGTCATCTTTTGTGGTCACCAAATTTCGACCTTAGTTGCCCCAATTCCAACAAAGCCTCAAGTCCTGCAATAAGGGTTGCGTATTCTACTTCGTTGTTAGAACAAAGGGGACCTTCAACTCTATTTGAGTTTTGGCGAAATTCTGTCAGGAGAAATAACATGATCCCAACCCCACTTCCATCCTTATGAGTGGCACTGTCGAAGAAAAATCTCCAAGGTTTCGACTTAACTTGAAGTTGAGGATCTTCGACCATACCTGGCCACATTAATGAGCATAGGGGCTCCTAGAAGCTTTTGATCCTGCGATTGCCCAAGCTACAAAACAAACAAAGTTAGTGGCATATTTTTGTGCTTTTGGTTAGTAAGTAAAATGAGAAAAGCAATAATATACAATTCAAGCATGCTTGGTGATCTCAAACCAACTCACAAGAGATCCCACCCAAAGGGTAATATCCAAGATGCTTATGATCCTTGAGGCAATGCAAATGCAATGTTATGATGCCATGAGGGATCTTAGGGTCAAAATTGGGGTCTTACAGATGCCCCTATTTAAGGTCATTCTAGCCGGAGAAGTGAAGGTTAAAATCTTCGTCTCGACGAGGTAGAATGGGCTTAAATAATAACAAAGATACGAATTTTGGTCCCTAAGAGACCTCATGATGCCAATGTATGTATGCAAAAGGTAATACTATATGGAGATATGTGTCCACAAAGAGAAAAGAAATTAGGAGCAACTGACAATTCATATGAGTAATACACTCAATGGGACAGAGGCTCTGGGGATTTTTATGGGGATATGAGAGGGAATAAGAATGCGTGAGCAGGTCACGACTTGAGACTTGCTGATAGACACGAGAGGGATTCCATGAAAATAAATCAATGGAAGGACTCGAGCCGACTCAAAGATGCATGTATTGGGGACTATGCCAATACAACAAAAACTATCCATAAAGGATACTTCGGATGAAAATTCGGACTCAGATGGGGAACATCCACTAAGGGAGTTTATCGGGAAATGTCCAAACATGACTCATCTGAGGAAACAACAGGATGAGGTATTACCGGTTACTGGGTAATAAGCTCAAGGAAACATGTGATCAAAACACTAGTATGAGGGTGAGAGAACAACACACTCGGGGAGAATGAATATCTAAGACCGGTATGAGGGTGAGAGATATCAACATCCCAAATCATCTGAGGAAGACCTAAAAAGGTATATTTCAACTCAGGAAATCTGACTCCACAGGAGACAAAAAGTCATAATAGGGAGCAGAAGGGAAGGAACACCAGGGATACCGGTTACTGGGCATATAATAGGTGATCAACCAAGGCGTGAATTGGGGAATATTCCCAAGACACTCATCATCCAAAGGGAGAGCTGAAAAAGCAAACTCGATTACAGGATGGGTATTCGACTCCGCAGAGGGGATATGAATCTTACTCGACTGGGGAAGAAAAAAAGACTTCGACCAAAGAGCGCATGAGATATATTATCTATTACCGTCATAACATAGATAATATACTCGCACGGAAGATTATCCATAACCAGTTACTGGGTTAATAAAGGATAAATCGACCGAAAAGAAAGGACATCGGGACACTGAATACTAGGTATAAAATGATGACCAATCAAAGGGAGAAACAAACATTACCAACCAAGGGTAAATGAAAGATGACTCGCTGGGGATACATTGACGAAGGCAATGATCCGGGAGATATATCACCGGTTACTGGGAGATATATCAAAAAGTGAAGGAATATCGATACCGAAAATTGGATAAAGATAACTAACAAGGAGGGGATTACATCTACCAAAACTAGGTAGAAAACCACGGAAGAGCAACCGTCATCGGTTAGGATGAACAACAATAAGGGTTAACTCTGCAAGGGGATAAAATGGGGTTTACAACTACCGGTATGAGGGTAGAAAACCATAGAAATAGGACTTACAACCATCGGTTATTGGGTAGAGGGCCAAAGACTCTGTCGGGGAAAAGATGGACAATTACTGGTCACTTGAGAAATCATTCATCTAAAACGGGGAAGTGCAGGGGAAATCAAAAGCAGTCAGTCTAGGAACAAGCTAGAGAGACACTATGAAACAAGACTCAACCCAATGAGGATATAACTCAGGGGAGAACTCCATCCCAATACATGTGTGGGAGGAAACTGAAATAAAGGTCATCCATGATGATATAGCTCAGTGGGGAATATGGAAGAAAGGATAGACACTTTCTGCCTATGAGGCTGACTCTACATGGGGAGATCCAACGTAAACGTCTGCTTGGGGAAATATGTACTACCAAATAGCAGGAGACAACAATAAAAGATATATAGCAAAAATGCAACATGAATATCTGAATGTTTAAGAGTATGCATATGCATAGTTTATGTATGATGAATGCTGGCAAACAGACATATCTAACACAAACAGGTCCAAGAATCAACGGACAAACATTCGATACTACATCTCAAGAGAGAAAGCCAGGCCTACTAGAGAACATCCAATCTGACGGGGGCAAAAGATACCAGGAAATAAAGATCTCTGTAGGGAGAGGAGAATCAGTCACTCCAGCTAGGGGAACAAGCAGAGGATCTCCAAGGATCAGAGAATACTGTTGGGGATAAGCAGAGAATCACTGTCATCAAAGCTGGGGATCTTTCAACAGTATGCCGATATAAGGATAAGATCATCTAAAGAAGACATCTACTGAGGAACTTATCGAGGAGTAATATGAAAAATCTGTGGGGAACATCCACCAAACAGAAACACATCAATCAGGCGCTCTCCTATGAATGCTGGAGAAACAACTCTACTATGGGGAAAAAGAGAAACCTGCTCAGTTGGGGAAGGAATCAACACATCTTCCTCAGAGGTTCCAACGCCAAACTGAAATCAAGCAAAGTCTCGGCCGGGGAAGCTAAGCATAGATAAGATCCGCCGTAGAAGCAACTCTACTGGAGAAATTATCGAAGGGGGGAGATGAAACTCTGTGGGGAACAACCACCAATCAGAAGGTTCCAAAACCAACACATCTCCTTGTACTGTTGAAGAAATCATATCTGCCGAGGAGGAAGGGACGCTACTCCGCTGGGGAAGGAAGGATAAACATCTTCTTCAACCACTCTTCTCGGGAGGAAACCACAAACGGGCACTGATCAGGCGATTCCACTAGGGAAGTACTGCTAATGACCGAATCGGGGATTACCCGTAGGCAACTGCTGGAGATACCCTGATGATGACCATACTGGGGAGTAAGAGTGGGATCAACCTTATTGAGGATGGTCGAAGAGCAAAATTGCTGGAGATCAAAAGTAGACAAGTCCACAGAGGAAAAGCTACAAACCAAGTTTGATGATGGCTCCGCTTATACTGGGGATTTCCGGCTCACTTTGAGGGGAATTTCTTACTTTGAAGTGGCGGCAAACCAATTCCTTCGGAAATATTAGCATATTCGATTTATCAATCTATAAGGGATTTTAGGTCAATCCATGCAAGGGATGACAACCATATAATTGATAACACAAAATGCTAGATCCAGACCTACTGGGCAACCAAAAAATGAGACCGCATCCAAAACTCCAAACTCTCTAGGGATCTAGAAGATTGAGATCACCCCCAGAACTCCCAAACTCCCTGGGGATTTGGTGGGAGGTACAACTTTCTTCTGTGCCTGCCTGAAAGATAAATGAAGAGGATACAAGTATGCTGGGAATATGAACCAATGTCTTACCCTTTTGGGAGTCATACCATCCTTGGGAGAGCACTGAAGACATCCCAAGTATCCTTTTGTCATTGTGAATGTTCACCTTGTTTAAAACAATTTATGAAAAATTTATTTATTAAAAACAATGATACTTCTCAATTAAAACATGCAAAAGATTTGTTGAACAAATAAGAGTGCAAAGGATTGGATAAAGACTCAAATTTATTTTGATGGAATAGTAGTCTGCAAATGGCAAGACTCCATGGATCTTTACAAATTTGAAATTGGTGATATATATTGGAAAAGGGCTACATTAAACATAATGACCATTTCTCCACCAACTCTGAATCCAATGTGTTTGAAGCTTCAGTTGATGATGACTGAGCGAGAATCTTTGATAGATGACAGTTGTAGAACAAAGTCTTGTCAGGATGCAGTTACTTGCCAAATCCCTAATTTTTGCCTAGATTTCCCCAGGGTGAGGTACTCAATCTAGCGGGATACATATTCGTTTTTTATGTCTCTAACTTTTTCCTGGATCGCCCTTTCAGGTTTTCGATCCATGGAGACGCTCAGTTTTGCCTAAGCCGCCCTTTCGGGTTTTCAACTTAGCGAGCTATTCTGTTTTTATTTTAGGCGAAGTATTTCTTGACTGCATCTGAATTCACAGGATGAGTGAAGTCCTCCCCATCCATAGTTGTAAGTATCAAAGCATCGCCTGAAAAGGCTCTCTTAACAACATATGGACCTTCATGGTTTGAAGTCTACTTGCCCCTGGAATCGGGTGCGAAAGACAAAACTTTCTTGAGCACAAGGTCACCTCCTCGAAACACACGAGGCTTGACCTTCTTATCAAAGGCTTTCTTCATCCTTTGCTGATATAACTGACCATGGCACATGGCAGTCAATCTCTTCTCTTCTATTAAATTCAGTTGGTCATAACGACTCTAAACCCATTCAACATCAGTCAACTTGGCTTCCACCAAGACTCTCATTGATGGGATCTCCACCTCTACTGGGAGCACAACCTCCATGCCGTAAACAAGAGAGAAAGGGGTTGCCCCTGTTGAAGTGCAGACAGATGTACGATACCCATGCAAGGCAAATGGCAGCATCTCGTGCCAATCTTTGTACGTAACAACCATCTTCTGGACAATCTTCTTGATATTCTTATTAGCAGCTTCAACAACCCCATTCATCTTGGGTCTGTAAGGAGAAGAATTGTGATGTGCTATCTTGAACTCGCTACACAACTCTTTCATCATCTTGTTGTTCAAGTTAGATCCATTATCAGTAATGATCTTATTTGGCACACCATAACGGCATATGAGTTGATTCTTGATAAACTTCACAACCACCTGCCTGGTCACGTTTGCATATGACGCCGCTTCAACCCACTTGGTGAAGTAATCAATAGCTACGAGAATAAATCTGTGACCGTTGGATGCTTTCGGCTCTATCATGCCAATCATGTCAATTCCCCACATAGAGAAAGGTCATGGTGATGAAATCACATTCAGAAGTGTCGGGGGAATATGAATCTTATCCGCATAAATCTGACACTTATGGTATTTCTTCACATATTTGCAGCAATCAGACTCCATTGTCAGCCAATAGTAGCCTGCTCTGAACATCTTCCTAGCCATGGCATGTCCATTGGAATGAGTACTAAATGAACCCTCATGGACCTCAACCATCAACAGGTCTGCTTCGTGTCTATCCACGCATCTAAGTAGAGCCATGTCAAAGTTCCTCTTATAAAGCACATCACCATTGAGGTAGAAACTGCTTGATAATCTCCTCGAAGTCTTTCTATCTTTCACAGATGCCCCAGGCGGGTAAATCTGGCTTTGAAGAAAACACTTGATATCATAATACCATGGCTTATCGTCTTGCACCTCCTCTACTGCAAATACATGAGCTGGTCTATCCAAGCGCATTACAGTGATATTGGGAACCTCATTCCAGAGTCTCACCACGATCATTGAAGCAAGCGTAGCAAGTGTGTCTCATTACGCGAAAAACCGGCGGGAAAAGAAGAACAACAGAGCCGCCACCGTGCGTTATTTATCCCAAAAGAGGGAAAGGAAACGCTCGAAGTAAACCTAGGAAAGAACATGGTCTCGCGACCAAAGAGAATGGGTTCGGGAGTCGGTTATGCGAAGGGAAGGTATTAGCACCCCTACGCATCCGTAGTACTCTACGGGATCCACGCACAATAGGAAGGAAAAATGGTTGCTAAACACTGCTCAAACTCACACACACTGGCTGAAAAGAGACAAAAGAAACTGACTGAAACTGACTCGGCAGGATATCGTATCCTGGGCCTACTTAGTCTATCAGGCATAGACATCAGAGTCGAAGTAGTTCAGACTGGGGAAACGACACATGCTCGCTAGGATGTCGCATCCTATGCATACGTATCTCCTTGGACGAAGGAGAATCAGAGCATTCGTAGCTCGGCTAACACGCACACAAACAAACACAGGCAAAGGCAAACGTGGAGCCTGAATGCCAATCACTGGACTTACATCAGCATCCGAACCAAAACACACACAAGAAGGCAAACATGGAGCCTGAATGCCAATCACTGGTCTTACATCAGCATCTGAACCAAAACACACGCAAGGGTGGTTAAGACACAAAGGGTTGAAAAAGAAAAAGGGCGCCCGGAGAGATCAGCTCATCTCCTGCCTACGTACCTCATCTGGTATGAGGATCAGGGCGACGTAGTTCGGCTACGCAGGGAAAAGGACTAGCCTAACCAGATAACAGAGGGAGACACAACACTAGGGAGACTACGACTCGAGCCTAGATGTTGTCATGCAAAGTCAACCCTAAGTTAAGGTTTCTAGCTAACTGGCACAAGGGCCAACCTATCCTAGACATGACTTGCACAGGAAGCAAGCCACACCAAACTTAACTTGCACAGGAAGCAAGGGTCTCGATTGCAACTAGGGCAAGAGAAAGGGGAGATCTCAATCACAACGAGGGTGAGAGAAAAGGATTAGTGTTAGTTGTTAGTCAAACTCGACAAGACATCGCATCTCGTGCCTACGTATCTCATCTGGACATGAGAATCAGAGTTGCCGTAGTTCGGCTACGGAGGGACAAAGGTCTCGATTGCAACTAGGGCAAGAGAAAGGGAAAGTCTCGATCGCAACGAGGGCGAGAGAAAGGAAAAGGCTCGATCGCAACGAGGGCAAGAGAAAGGAAAAGGCTCGATCGCAACGAGGGCGAGAGAAAGGAAAAGGCTCGATCGCAACGAGGGCGAGAGAAAGGATAAGGCTCGATCGCAACGAGGGCGAGAGAAAGGAAAAGGCTCGATCGCAACGAGGGCGAGAGAAAGGATAAGGCTCGATCGCAACGAGGGCGAGAGAAAGGAAAAGGCTCGATCGCAACGAGGGCGAGAGAAAGGATAAGGCTCGATCGCAACGAGGGCGAGAGAAAGGAAAAGGCTCGATCGCAACGAGGGCGAGAGAAAGGATAAGGCTCGATCGCAACGAGGGCGAGAGAAAGGATCGCAACGAGGGCGAAAGCAAACAAGGATTAGTCTAAACTAAACCTAACTTGCACAGGAAGCAAGTCAAACAAACATACAAGCACAAGTAGCACACACTATATACACACAAGGGGCTCACACAAGGGTTAGGTTTTAGTCGAGGGGTCATATCAACCTCAACAAACAAACCTCTGGAAATGGGTGATGGTGCTCTTAACCTTGACATTGAGAGCCAAGGTGAAGCAGATGAAAGGAGATGAGGGGTGTGCCTCATTGCTCTTATCCCTGGCCAGGGAGAGCATTTGAATATCAGAAGGTGTGGGAGTTCAGAATGGGGGAACTCTATCCACAAGTGACTCTATGGATCTTGGGCTTTTACCCACTATGCATCAACACAGGTAGTGTGAGCAATGTGAGTGACACACAGACTAGCAGGGGATAGGTTGCTTATCCCTTGGGTTCTGCCAATTGCCTTTTCACTTAGGAGGTCTTTGACTATGTACAAGGACAAGATTTAAACATACACAAACATTGCCTCTTAAGGAGGACTTCAGACAGTTGCCTGGCCAAGTAACAGGCCAGGTCTTCCAGACTACATGAAGAAAAAGGGATTACCTCAAAGCAAATTGCTAAATAGCAAAGCAAAGCAAGTTCTAAGCAACTAATGGTACCTGAAATAGTCAAACAGATCAGTACACAGTTCAAAAGTTTAAGCAAAAGGAAGTAGGAATGAACAGTTAAATCAACAGACAAATGTGCAAAAGCACAAGACCCAAATCATATGAGTCAAGCCACCTACAAAACAAAGGTTAGCTCATGATAAACAGATAAACCCAATCAACTTGCAAAAGTTTCTTTGAAGCACTTGTAGCTTAACCTGAAACATGAACTCAATTATAAGCCACAGGACCACTAGGACAAGCCTAGGGTCAAAAATAAATGAGAAAGTCAAAACAGCAAGCCATATCCAATCAAAATCAAATTCAATCATTTAAGAAGCAAACCCAATTGGTTTCAAGTTCATATCATGCATCATCATCATTCCATAAGCAAGAGAAGTCAAAGCATGGCAAATGAGGGCTCATAAAAGTCAACAGCAAGACTCAGCTCAAAACCAAACATAATCAATTCCAAAAATCACCAAATAATTCATGCTCAATCACAATCCATAACATGACATACATATAAAATTTCAGCTCATTTGGATCATGGGAAGATGGTCAATTAAAATCAGAAAGTCAAAACAATTTCAAGCATGTACAAAGAAGTCAAACAAACATGTATCAACTTCAAAAAATCATAACTCAGTGATAACATATGAGAAATGAATGGTATCAACACCATGGCAAAGCTTAAGATGTCTAGTATGCACATGTAAAATTTCATGATCATCCAATAAAGTATGAGAATTTCACAAAGGAAATGGCAACATGTATCAAACAAGTCAACATTTTGGTCAAACAGGAAAGAAAAATCTCAAACAATTAGGAAATGGCACAATTAATTCCAAGAAAAATCACAAGTCAACTAGACATATAAGAGAAGGCTCATGCAAAATTTCACATCAATTGTAGGTCAGGAAGCATGTCAAAAAAAATCATGAAATTGCATATCAATGGTGTGACACAAATTGTCACACCCTACTTCAAAAATTCACAACTCAACAACCAGATAAGATAAAATCATAAACTCTACATCAAAACAAACATGAATGAGTGTAGATTAAGCACAAAAAATTTCAGATCAAATGGATAATGCATCACAATTTCACAAGAGATTTGGCAAAATGTACAATATTTGGTCACATTCTACAAACCCTAAGGCCATTTGAAATTCAATGATCAAAAAATTCTGGAAAAATTATGATAAAACAGTAGAGATCATGATGAAGATTTAGCAAAAATTCCCACGAGATTTGGAATTAAAATGAATTAATTATGAATTTTGCAGGTTTGATGATCAAATGAAATGAAAATAAGAAAAATAAATGAATTAAATTGATTTTATTAATGACCGGATGGCAAAGCTGTAAATATGGAGGTCACTAATTCAAACGACCGCGTTTTGGAGCGCGGAATGGAATATTTTCATTGGTCAGCACGGCGTAACAGTGCCATGCACACGTGAGAAGTACAAATTCTGGGCAAGGCTTCATGGAATTAGGGTTTACAAGAACAGGATGAATACTCATCACTTCCAAATCGAGTTTCAGAAAAAATTCCCAGAAATATCAATTAAATACACAGAAATGATCCTCCAACAACCACTAACACGAATCCATCAATAGTTTTCAATAAAACACAACCATGCTCATGAATCGAACAAAAATGCAAATCAATACCAAACTTGCTCAAGAACAAAAACTCTCAGAAATGAATAATGGGCACACATACATGTTCATCCAAGCATGGCAAAGACAAATCCAACATCACTTTTCATGGAAACAAGCTATTGAGAGAGAATCGAACAAAACTTCATATGAACATCAATCTTTATTTCCAAATATCTTGCTAAATACTTAACCATTTTACATGATACAAAGTTCATTGGACTCAGCATACTAAGATCTATTTAACACATAGCATGGTTTAGAAAAACAAGTAGATCGAAAACTGACCAATTTGGAAGTGCAGTGTTGAAATGGATGTTGTTTGGTCTTTAATGCTTGAAACAGTTGCTCTTTAAGGTCCCAAATGAAGAATGAGTGAAGAACTTTGGCTTGAAACACACCAATTTAGCTCTGAATCAACTCTGCCATGGAAGAGTGCTTTTGAAAACAGTCGAATCAGGGCTGCTTACAGCTGGGTTTTGATGCTCCAAATGTCTTCCAAGTGATGGCCAGGTGATGAATCAATGAAAGGAAGCTCGAGTCCTTTGGGAGTTTGAGCAGAATTTGCAAAATGTGAAAAATGGCAATTCAGAGAAAATGAGAGAATTCTGTATGTTAGATGGCTGCTAGGGTTTACCAATTGACAGAAAAAGTCATTATATACTTCTGTTTAAGCATTGGTAATGAAATGCTAATCATGCTTTGCTCATTTGGACCAATTTGCTAATCTTGCTAATTTTGACCACATGGATATGGAGGTGTGTATTCTGGCCGAGTTTGGGCCTTGAACATGTCTCAAATATCACTCCAAACAAATCCCAAATGGCCAAATGTGTTAAAAAGGTCTAAATCAAAAAGTCAACTTTGGACCACACTTGAATTTAAATAAGACAAGTCCAAAAATGCCATTTTGCATGATGAGGTTTTAGCACATGAAATTTACATTTTTGGAAAGAGGAGATTAAATGTGGTTTGTAGGAAAAAACCCCACCAAAATTGGCCAAATGGTTTGGGAGATATGGCCTTTTGAAGTTCAAGATTTTGTGAAAATGATTTGATCATATCTTGACAACCATACATGGGAATTGAGAGTTCTTGGACTTTTTGGAAATGGGAGAACAAGATCTTCAACTTTCATGTTGGGCAAAAATTCATTTGAATCTTGTATCATGATGTAAGTTTGGGATCAAGAAGTTTCCATTTTTGGCAGTTAAAATTACAGGTCCAGTTTCTATTTTTGGAAATTTTCTGATTGGCTTCAAATTCTTCAATGATGTTGATTGCCATGACATATGAGGCCTATTGGGACATGAATAAGCTCTCTCAAACCAAATCCATCCATCAAAACCATAGAATCAGCCACAGTTGACCAACTTTGACTTTCTAGGGTTTCTGACTGATTGTGCATGAACTGATGACTTCTGGACATCCAACCCTTGACTTAAACACTTCAAATGGACCTCCAAGTCATGTGAACAAATGGGACCAACCCTAGGGCCTTGGCTCCTTGAGAAACACCCTTGCTTGCTTGGTTGACTGATCTCCTGATCAGTTTGACCTAATTTCTTGCTTGGCTTGCACTTGAGGCAACTGGGACAATGCAATGCTATGCAGTGGACCATGATATGCTATGACCTAATATGAGAATGTATGTACAATGATAGGTGCAAATTTGAGGTGCTACAAAGTGCATCTGCCATCCGATCCTCATCTCGAGGAATATGATGGAAGTCAACCTCAGTAAAGAATGTTGAAATCCTTCTCGCATAATCTCTATATGGGATGAGGCCGGGCTGATTCGTCTCCCATTCACCCTTAATATGATTAACAACAAGGGTCGAATCACCATAAACATCAAGATGCTTGATCCTAAGATCAATACATTCTTCCAATCCCATAATACATGCCTCATACTCAGCCATATTATTCGTGCATTTGAAAGTTAGCCTTGCTGTAAAAGGAAAATGTGTGCCCTGAGGAGTAATAATCACTGCCCCAATACCATTTCCATATTGATTTACAGCACCATCAAACACCATTCTCCATCGGGAACCAGGCTCTGGCCCTTCATCGAGCGTAGGCTCATCGCAATCTTTCATTTTCAAATACAGAATCTCCTCATCTGGGAAGTCGTACTAAACTGACTGATAATCCTCAATTGGTTGGTGTGCCAAGTGGTCAGCCAAGATACTACCTTTTATAGCCTTCTGGGCTCGATACTCAATATCATACTTAGACAACAACATTTGCCAACGAGCAATCCTCCCAGTTAAAGCAGGTTTCTCAAAGATATACTTGATTGGATCCATTTTGGATATCAACCAAGTTGTATGATTTAACATATACTGGCGTAGGCGCTTAGCAGCCCAAGCCAAAGCACAACATGTCTTCTCAAGCATCGAGTATCGAGACTCATAATCGGTGAACTTCTTACTCAGGTAGTAAATAACATATTCTTTCTTCTCTAACTCATCTTGCTGACCAAGGACACAACCCATTGAATCTTCAAGAACAGTCAAATACATAATCAATGGTCTCCCTTCCACAGGCGGAGACAAAATCGGTGACTCAGACAGATACTCTTTACTACTGTCAAAGGCTTTTTGACAATCCTCGGTCCAATCATGAGACTGATCTTTCCGGAGGAGCTTGAATATCGACGCACATGTGGCAGTCATGTGTGATATAAATCTGGAAATATAATTCAAGCGGCCAAGAAAACCTCAGACTTGCTTCTCGGTTTTGGGCGCAGGCATCTCTTGTATTGCTTTAACCTTTGCAGGATCAACCTCAATACCTCTCTCACTGACAATAAAGCCCAATAACTGGCCGAAACGGACTCCAAATGTACATTTGTTAGGATTCAATCGAAGCTTATACTTCCTCAAACACTGAAAAAGCTTCAACAAGTGCTCTACATGTTCAACTTCCGTTCTTGACTTTGCAATCATATCATCAACATATACCTCGATCTCCTTGTGCATCATATCATGAAACAAGGTAGTCATAGCTCGTTGATACGTGGCTCCGGCGTTCTTCAAATCGAAGGGCATCACTCGATAACAGAATGTTCCCCAAGGTGTGATGAATGTTGTCTTTTCCATATCCTCGGGTGCCATTTTAATCTGATTATATCCGGAAAATTTGTCCATAAACGAAAAGACATTGAATTTAGCTGTATTATCTACCAACATATCAATATGTGGTAGAGGGAAATCATCTTTCGGCCTAGCCTTATTCAAGTCTCTATAGTCCACACACATTCAGATTTTTCCATCTTTCTTAGGTACGGGCACAATATTGGCCACCCATTGAGGAAATGTAGAAGTTACCAGAAACCCCGCATCAATTTGCTTCTGAACTTCCTCTTTGATCTTTACTGCCATATCGGGATGAGTTCTTTTGAGCTTCTGGTTTAAAGGCACACACTCAGGCTTCAAAGGCAGGAAATGTTGCACGATATCAGTACCAGACCAGGCATGTCTTCATATGACCAGGAAAAAACGTCGACGTATTCTCGTAGCAACTCTATCAACCCCTTCTTAACAGATTCTTCAAGGAGTGCCCCAATCTTCACTTCTCGCACACAATCCTCAGACCCCAAGTTGACTGTTTCCAGATTCTCAAGATGCGGCTGAATGATCTTCTCCTCGTGCTCAAGTAGACAGGTAATCTCGTCAGGAATCTCTTCAACACCATCTTCTTCTGCCTCAAATACAAGGAACTCAAAGTTGGGAGATGGTGTTGGATCATTATGTTCAATGGGTTTGATCAACCTGCATAATGATTTTGGATATAAAAGAGATTTTAGAATTCAAACAAGGCAAATCATTATGCAGATGAAAAAATTGATTTTATTCTGTTTTTTGAGGTTTTATGTGATCACCAATTTCATGCAAAAAGCAAAAAGTGAAAATAATTGGAAAAACAAACATTTAACATGAATTTGTTGAATGAAAATATCATCGTATTTATGAGCCAATCAATGTCATCACTCCTCCTTTTGGCATGGGAGAAGGGTTTTTGAACAAAATGAACATTACTTTGACGTATGGATAACTGTTGGAATATCAACAGCGACCCAATTATTGCATACCCCTCCAGGGATGACAAAGTTGCCAGAACCTTCCTCTGCATCCTCTTCCTCAACAGCAGCAGCTTCCTCGTCTTGAACAGTGTGGATGAACCCACCACTCTTAAATAGCCCATGCTTGTTGAAAGTGCCAGAAGAATACCCTATGCCAGCCCAAGATTTGTTGTCTTCCAGCTTAATCATTTGCCCCAATCCAGTAGTTGTACCATGCTCAATGGCCAACTTAGCATCATTATAGGACGCAAATGAAGAAGTTCCTTTCTTAGTAGGTTCAACAATAGATAAAGCTTGGAACGACGTTCCAACTTCATCCTCAGCATATATGTAAGAAAAGGAAGACAAATGGCTAACCAGGAGAGCCTTCTCTCCCCCTACTACCACTAGCTTCTTGTTTTTGACAAATTTCAGCTTCTGGTGTAGGGTGGATGTCACGGCACCTGCCTCGTGAATCCATGGTCTGCCCAACAGACAACTATATGATGGGTGGATATCCATGACCTGAAAAGTGACCTGGAAATCACTTGGTCCGATCTTGACTGGGAGCTCAACCTCTCCAATCACAGTTTTGCGGGACCCATCAAAAGCTTTAACCACTACTCCACTCTTCCTCATGGGAGGCCCCTGATATGACAAACTAGCCAGAGTGGATTTTGGCAACACATTCAACGATGATCCAGTGTCCACCAGCATATTGGACATGGCATCATCCTTGTAGCTCATGGATATGTGTAGTGCCAAATTATGGTCTCTTCCCTCCCCGGGGAGATCAGCATCACAAAAACTTAAATTGTTACAAGCGGTGATGTTTGCAACAATACTGTCAAATTATTCTATTGTAACATCATGATCTACATACGCCACATCCAACACCTTCTGCAGAGCTTCACGGTGTGGTTCTGAATTCATCAACAAAGATAACACAGAGATCTTTGATGGCGTTTGTAGAAACTGATCTACAACGTTGTATTCACTCCTTTTGATGAGCCTTAGCATCTCATCACAGTCTTCTTTCATATTGCCACTCTGGTCAGCAGAGACAAGAGTTTTCACAACAGAGGCAGGTTTATTGGCAACAAGTGCCGGATTCGGAGCATTAACAGCATTCCCAACTAGGCGCTCAGCATAATCAGCAACATTAGCCCTTCTGACATCAGCTTGGGGTTTCGGCGAAGCCGAGAAAACACGACCGCTACGGGTCAAGCCGCTGACATCAGCAATATTAACAACAGAAGTAGAGGGCAGGGGCACCTCCTTCCCATCCTCCAATGCCACAACATTGTAGCGATAGGGAACCGCCTTATCAGAAGAGTATGGCACAGGGCCAACTGGTTTAATGATCAAAGAGGGAGAAGCCTTCTGCTTGCTACCATCATACCGAATGACAACAGACTCAGGGATCCGAAATACCGGAGATATTACATTGACTTCATCATCATCATCAACATTTCGATTCTGAAGTATCTCAATGACTCCTTAATCCAACATTTCTTGGATGTCTTTGCGGACTTGGCGACATCCCCTCTGATTGACAGTGCAAACACGACGTATGTTGTGGTCGTGCTCGTAATGACTGTATTCACACAACAGTCTGTGCATCTCGACCAATGATTGTCGAATATGGCTGACATATTTGACTTTATATTTACCAGAACAGCCCTGGACCATGTTGACAGAGGATTTCCCATGCTCGGGCAATGGGTTCTTCTTCACATTGGGACCTACGTCCTCGAAACACAAGATACCACATCTCACAAGGTCTTGAACCTTGGTCTTCAGTCGGTAACAGTTTTCCACGTCATGTCTGGGAGCACCGGAATGATAAACACAATGTAGCTCGGGCTTATACCACCACTAAGGGTTGGTAGGTATAGCCGGTGGGTCTCGTGGAGTAATCAATTTTCTCTCTATCAAAGAGGGATACAATTCTGCATAGTCATAGGAATAGGATCGAAGGTGACCCTCTTCCTCTCATAGCTTGTACTGGCTTGGTTATTGTTTCGAGGCTGGTAGATCTGCTGTTGAGGACGATGCTGTTGTTGTTGATATTGTTGGTGTTACTGGTTATTGTTGTGATGCTGATATTGCTGATTATCTCTGAAAATAGGTGCTATGTGAGCCACCTGATACTGGTTACCGGCAGGACGCACGGTCTTCCTCCTTACTGAGGGTCTTCTTGGTTTGATATGGGAGGTCACAGCATGTGCCTTGTAACAACCCAATTTTAGTAATTATTTCTTATATTATTATTATTATATTTTATTTTATTTATTTGGAGTGTTAATTAATTAATTGGTTGTTAGGTAGTATAATAATCGATTATATTAATTAATTTGGTGTGTTAATTAATTATTTAGTTGATATGAGATATAATGAATAATTGAATTAATTAATTTGGTGTGCATATTGAGTTGGTTTAATTTATTTGAATTAAATAGAGATATTATAATACTAGGTCTTATTGGGCCTAATAATTAAATTAGAGGTATCATTCTTTAAGCCCAAATAGAATACTAGTATATAAGAGGTGAGGAGAGTGAGGAGTAGGATTATTTTGATCATTTGACGGTAATAGAGAAAGAGAAGAGGAAAAGTAAGGAGAAGAAGGGAAGAACAAGAGAGAAGCTAGGGTTTCCAGAAAATTGAAGAGGTAAGGGGGGGGGGGGGAATCCTTATTATTATGGGTTAGTATGATTGGGTCAATGGGTAGAAGTATGTTTAGGTTAAAATCCCTAATTTTCATGGTTTTGGAATTGTTAGGTTTTGATGAGTATTCTTGATTTGTGGTGATTTGATTGTGTTAAAACTGCAAATTTACATTATATACTTAGAATATTGTATGAGTTATAATTTTCTGAATGTTTGGCTTTTTATGGAATCGAAATCGGAGGCCCGAAAGTCCTCTAACGATGAAAAACGCAGAAAATTCTACATTCTGTTTTATGTTAACCGGTTACCCACCGAGCGTTAACCGGTTACTTGCTTAAAAATCTGCACAGGAAATTGATTCTGTTTTGCATTAACCGGTTACTCACTGAGCGTTAACCGGTTACTTGCTTAAAAATCTCCGCAGGAAATTGATTTTGTTTTATGTTAACCGGTTACTCACCGAGCGTTAACCGGTTACCACTGTTGAAAAATGAAAAATTGAGATTTTGAAAGTGTATTCATTTGAAATAAAATCTAGTGGGCATATTTGATAATTAGCCTATATTTGTGAATGATATATTGTTATGAATGTGTATATGTACCATTGGTGGATAATTCATAGAGTTGAATTATGGTGATATGTGGAATGTTAAGATGGTAGAGATGATCTTAATTGCATATGTGTTGGTATTTGTACATTCATTCATGGCATGGTCGGCTTCATGGTGGAAGCGGTGAAACTGTGGGTTCACATGGTGTTAGACGTTGATCCTTGAATGGAAATAGGCGTAGCAGACGTTGATCCTTAATTGGAAATAGGCGTAGTGACTTCGATTCTAGATATTGAATCGGAAAGCGGTGAAACTGTGGGTTCACATAGACGTTGATCCTTATTTGGAAATAGGCGTAGCAGACGTTGATCCTTAATTGGAAATAGACGTAGTGGCTTGGATTCTAGATATTGAATCGGAAAGCGATGAAACGTTGGGTTCACATTACGGTACCACATGCATAGAGTCACATGTCTTGCATTGAGTTACATTAGAGTTATGTGATAATTGAATGTATGCATTTATGTGATTGTGATGTGTGTATGAGATATGTTAATTGAATTTGGTGATGTTTGGATACATAACTTGGCAAAATATGTGATTATATGATAATTGTAGTTATGTGTACATTTGGGAATATAGTATTGAATTTGAATATTATACTCCTTGAGTTTTGATGGATGTTTGAAACATGTGAAATACATATTGGTTAGTATTATTTACATGGTTATACGAAGTGTGATGAATTCCTTTAATTGTTGATTTAATCATTGTTCATTATTATACTTCTTCATAATGATTTGAATTCTCACCCTTCTGTTGGAATGATGCTTTACATGGCATCGTGCAGATACTCCAGAGTAGTATTGCTGAAGTAAGTGGACGGTAGCTCACTCGAGATTTAGCCGGAGAGTTCCCGTGTTTCGATTTAGAGACTAGGTAGTGAGTCAATGCTCTGGTCATGTAACACTGGGTAGATTGGTAGTATTTAACTCATATCTGATTTGGATACGTATTACGTTATTACTTGTGAACAGGTTTATTTGAAATTGCTGTTTGAGAGGCCATAGTGCCAAATATTCTGGATATGGTTTTATTTTATCTTGAGGAGATTATTGAGAGATGATCATGGTATGGGACATGGATCATTTTATGAAATGCATGAGTATTCATTATTTTCTGCTGCGAACGCATATTCTTGAATATTCATGATAATTGAAATGTGTTATTTTAAATGACCAGGTGTATTATATATTGATGATGAATGATGTTTGGTTTTTGAAAGCTTTTAGTTTTTGAAAACGTCGATGTGACGTCCTTTTGTTTATATGCGTGCTTATTTACTCTGATTATATGTTAAGTATTTTGGGGTAGAAAAAGGGGTGTTACATTAGTGGTATTAGAGCCTGGTCGACCAGTTGGTCAATAGTCGTTAGGGTTTTCAATCCCGTTGTATTTGATTTGTGTATCTGACACGATCGATACTGTTTGTCTGGTTGTTCGGGCTGTTCAGGACGATGGTTGTAGGCAGGAATGACGATGCCATTGCTGAGGCGCTAAGGATGTTGGCTGACTCCATTGGTCAGATCCCTCAAGCGAATGCTGGTAACTGAAATGGAGATGATTATGAGTTCCGTGCTTTGGGGAGATTCCAGCGGAATAATCCTCCTGTCTTTGAGGGTGAGCATGAACCTGATAAAGCTCAAGCTTGGCTGAAGGCAATTGAGATGATCTTCAGAGTCATGAACTGTACTGATGCTCAGAAAGTGCAGTTTGGTACTCATATGCTTGAGAAGGAAGCTGAAGATTGGTGGAGTAACACTCTTCAGAGGTTTGAAGGAGACAACATTGAGGTTACTTGGGCTCTTTTCCGTGATGTCTTCTTGGAGAACTATTTTCCAGAAGATTGTCGTGGGAAGAAAGAGGTGGAGTTCCTTGAATTGAAGCAAGGAAATGGTACTGTTGCTGAATATGCTGCTAGATTTCAGGAGCTTATCAAGTATTGTCCTCATTACAATACTGCTAATGCTGAGAGATCCAAATGCTTGAAGTTTGTGAATGGCTTGAGACATGATATCAAGAAGGCCATTGGTTACCAACAGATTACTCGTTTTGCGGAGTTGGTTAACAAGAGTCGGATTTATGATGAGGATAGTAGGGAAAGTGCTTCTTTCTACAAGAGTTTGAAGGGGAAAAACCAGGATCGTGGGAAACCGTATGATGACAAGAGGAGACAATCTGGTTTTGGCAAGAAGCCAAGTGGGGGAGGATCTTCTACTCCGCTTAAGTGTTTCAAATGTGGCGTTGAAGGTCATCGTGCTGTTGATTGTAGTAAGGATTCTGTGGCGTGTTTCAAGTGTGGCAAGAGTGGTCACAGAGCAAACCAGTGTGGAGTTGGTTCGAGTGTGACTTGTTACAATTGTGGTGAGAAAGGTCACATTAGTACCAAATGTGATAAGCCGAAGAAGGAGCAAGCGAAGGGAGAGGTGTTTGCATTGTCTGGTGTGGAGGCCACTACCGATGATAGGCTAATCCAAGGTATGTGCTTTATTAATGGTACACCTTTGACTGCCATTATTGATATCGGTGCAACATATTCTTTCATTTCTTTAGATTGTGCTAAGAGATTGAATCTTATATTATCGGATATGCGTAGAAGTATGGTTATTGATACACCTGCTATGGGTTCTGTTTCTACTTCCTATGTGTGTCTGAATTGTCCGTTGAGTATCTTTGGTAGGGATTTTAGAATTGATTTAGTTTGCCTTCCTTTAGAGCAACTTGATGTGATTTTGGGTATGAATTGGTTAGAATTTAATCGGGTGTATATCAACTGTTTTGAGAAGACGGTTATTTTTCCTGAGGTTGGTGCGAAGGAAGATTAGTTTGTGTCTGCTAAGCAAGTTGATGAATCGGTGCAAGATGGTGCCGAGTTGTTTATGTTGTTGGCAACTTTGGATATTCGTGAGAAGAGGACGATTGAAGAATTACCAATAGTCTGTGAGTTTGCGGAGGTATTTCCGGAAGATATAAGTGATTTACCGTCGGAACGTGAGGTTGAGTTTTCGATTAATTTAGTTCCTGGAACTAGTCCTGTATCGATGGCTCCCTATAGGATATCTGTTGCTGAGTTGAAAGAGTTGAAGAGTCAACTTGAAGACTTGCTTGAGAAGAGGTTTATTCGTCCAAGTGTGTCGCCGTGGGGTGCACCTGTTCTGTTGGTCAAGAAGAAAGAAGGTTCTATGAGATTATGTGTTGATTATAGACAACTGAATAAAGTGACGATTAAGAACAAGTATCCACTTCCGAGGATTGACGATCTGATGGATCAGCTGGTTGGAGCTTGTGTGTTTAGCAAGATTGATTTGAGGTTTGGGTATCATCAGATTCGTGTAAAGGCTGAGGATATTCAAAAGACTGCTTTTCGGACAAGGTACGGTCACTACGAGTACTCCGTGATGCCTTTTGGTGTGACTAATGCACCTAGTGTATTTATGGAGTATATGAATAGAATTTTTCATGATTATCTGGATAAGTTTGTTGTTGTATTCATCGATGATATATTGATTTATTCCAAGAGTAAAGAGGATCATGCCGAGCATTTGAAGGCCGTGTTATCGGTGTTGAAAGAGAGGAAGTTGTTTGCTAAACTCTCTAAATGTGAGTTTTGGTTGAGTGAAGTAAGTTTTCTTGGACATGTGATTTCGAGTGGTGGTATTTCTGTGGATCCTACGAAGATTGAAGCTGTATCTCAGTGGGAAGCTCCTAAGTCTGCTGCTGAGATTAGAAGTTTCCTTGGTTTGGCTGGTTATTATAGGAAGTTCATTGAAGGATTTTCTAAGTTGTCGTTACCATTGACGCAGTTGACTAGGAAAGGTCAAGCTTCCATTTGGACTTCCCAGTGTGAAGCGAATTTTCAAGAGCTTAAGAGAAGATTGACTACGGGTCCTATTTTAATTTTACCGGATCCGTTAGAAACTTTCGTTGTGTATTGTGATGCTTCTTTGTTGGGTTTGGGAGGTGTTCTGATGCAAAAAGGGAAAGTGGTAGCTTATGCTTCAAGGCAACTTAAAGTTCATGAGAGGAATTATCCGACGCATGATTTAGAGTTGGCCGCCATTGTGTTTGTGTTGAAGCTTTGGAGACATTACTTGTTTGGATCGTGATTTGATGTGTTTAGTGATCACAAGAGTTTGAAGTACTTGTTCGATCATAAAGAATTGAATATGAGGCAAACGAGATGGTTGGAATTCTTGAAAGATTATGATTTTGGTTTGAATTATCATCCTGGAAAGGCGAATGTTGTAGCCGATGCATTGAGTAGGAAGTCATTGCACATGTCTATGTGGATGATTCGAGAGTTTGAATTGTTGGAGCAATTTAGAGATTTGAGTTTGGTTTGTGAAGCGACACCTTCATGTGTTAAGCTTGGTATGTTGAAGCTTACGTGTGGCATTCCTGACGAGATTAAAGAAGGTCAGAAGTCAAATTTGAAATTAGTCGATGTTATGACATTGATTAATCAAGACAAAGGTGGTGACTTTCGGATTGATGAGAATGGTATCATGAGGTGTCGTGGTCGAGTTTGTGTTCCGGATGTTGCGGATTTGAGAAAGAGGATTCTTGAGGAAGGGCATAGAAGTGGTCTGAGTATTCATCCTGGTGTTACTAAAATGTATCAAGACTTGAGGAAGATGTTTTGGTGGCAAGGTATGAAGAAGGATGTAGCGGAATTTGTGTATTCATGTTTGACTTGTCAAAAGTCAAAGATTGAACATCAAAAGTCGTCTGGTTTGATGCAACCGTTATCTATTCCCGAGTGGAAGTGGGATAGTATCTCTATGGATTTTGTTTCGGGTTTGCCGAGAACATCGAGTAATTCTGAGGCGATTTTGGTCGTTGTGGACAGGTTGACGAAATGTGCTCATTTTATTCCGATGAGGATGGATTATTCGATGGAGAGACTTGTTAAGTTGTACATCGAGAGGATTGTGTGTTTGCATGGTATTCCGTCGAGCATTGTTTCGGATAGAGATCCGAGGTTCACTTAGAGATTTTGGGAAGGTTTACAAAGTGCTTTGGGTACGAAGTTGCGTTTGAGTTCGGCATATCATCCGCAAACTGATGGTCAAACGGAGAGGACTATTCAGTCACTTGAAGATCTTTTGAGGTCTTGTGTTTTGGAACAAGGAGGAAATTGGGATAGTTTCTTGCCTTTGATCGAGTTTATGTATAACAACAGTTTCTATTCGAGTATTGGAATGGCACCTTTTGAGGCTCTTTATGGCAGAAGGTGTAGAACTCCTTTGTGTTGGTATGAATCGGGAGAGAGTGTTGTGGTTGGACCCGAGTTGATTCAAGAGACTACAAATAAGATTAAGATGATTCAAGAGAAGACGAAGGCTTCTCAGAGTCGTCAAAAGAGTTATCATGATAAGAGGAGGAAAGCTCTTGAGTTTGAGAAAGATGAGCATGTGTTTCTTCGAGTTACGCCAATAACGGGTGTTGGTAGAGCTTTGAAGTCGCGTAAGTTAACGCCGCGTTTCATTGGTCCTTATCAGATTTCCGAGAGGGTAGGTGAAGTGGCATATCGGATTGCATTACCACCGTCACTTTCTAATCTTCATGATGTGTTCCATGTGTCTCAGTTGAGAAGGTACATTGCGGATCCATCGCATGTTGTTCCATTAGATGATGTTCAAGTGAGGGATAATTTAACGATTGATACATCACCTATGTGAATTGAAGATCGAGAAGTGAAGAAGCTTCGTGGTAAGGAGATTGCTTTGGTGAAAGTGATATGGGGCGGAGTCGCCAATGGCAATATTACTTGGGAACTCGAGGATAAGATGAAGGAATCGTATCCGGAGTTGTTCGTTTGAGGTAAATTTTCGAGGACGAAAATCTTTTAAGTGGGGGAGAGTTGTAACAACCCAATTTTAGTAATTATTTCTTATATTATTATTATTATATTTTATTTTATTTATTTGGAATGTTAATTAATTAATTGGTTGTTAGGTAGTATAATAATCGATTATATTAATTAATTTGGTGTGTTAATTAATTATTTAGTTGATATGAGATATAATGAATAATTGAATTAATTAACTTGGCGTGCATATTGAGTTGGTTTAATTTATTTGAATTAAATAGAGATATTATAATACTAGGTCTTATTGGGCCTAATAATTAAATTATAGGTATCATTCTTTAAGCCCAAATAGAATACTAGTATATAAGAGGTGAGGAGAGTGAGGAGTAGGATTATTTTGATCATTTGACGGCAATAGAGAAAGAGAAGAGGAAAAGTAAGGAGAAGAGGGGAAGAACAAGAGAGAAGCTAGGGTTTCCAGAAAATTGAAGAGGTAAGGGGAAAAATCCTTATTATTATGGGTTAGTATGATTGGGTCAATGGGTAGAAGTATGTTTAGGTTAAAATCCCTAATTTTCATGGTTTTGGAATTGTTAGGTTTTGATGAGTATTCTTGATTTGTGGTGATTTGATTGTGTTAAAACTGCAAATTTACGTTATATACTTAGAGTATTGTATGAGTTATAATTTTTTGAACGTTTGGCTTTTTACGGAATCGAAATCGGAGGCCCGAAAGTCCTCCAACGATGAAAAACGCAGAAAATTTTGCATTCTGTTTTATGTTAACCGGTTACCCACCGAGCGTTAACCGGTTACTTGCTTAAAAATCTGCACAGGAAATTGATTCTGTTTTGCGTTAACCGGTTACTCACCAAGCGTTAACCGGTTACTTGCTTAAAAATCTCCGCAGGAAATTGATTCTGTCTTATATTAACCGGTTACTCACCGAGCTTTAACCGGTTACCACTATTGAAAAATGAAAATTTGAGATTTTGAAAGTGTATTCATTTGAAATAAAATCTAGTGGGCATATTTAATAATTAGCCTATATTTGTGAATGATATATTGTTATGAATGTGTATATGTACCATTGGTGGATAATTCATAGAGTTGAATTATGGTGATATGTGGAATGTTAAGATGGTAGAGTTGATCTTAATTGCATATGTGTTGGTATTTGTAGATTCATTCATGGCATGGTCGGCTTCATGGTGGAAGCGGTGAAACTGTGGGTTCACATGGTGTTAGACGTTGATCCTTGAATGGAAATAGGCGTAGCAGACGTTGATCCTTAATTGGAAATAGGCGTAGTGGCTTCGATTCTAGATATTGAATCGGAAAGCGGTGAAACTGTGGGTTCACATAGACGTTGATCCTTATTTGGAAATAGGCGTAGCAGACGTTGATCCTTAATTGGAAATAGACGTAGTGGCTTGGATTCTAGATATTGAATCGGAAAGCGGTGAAACGTTGGGTTCACATTACGGTACCACATGCATAGAGTCACATGTCTTGCATTGAGTTACATTAGAGTTATGTGATAATTGAATGTATGCATTTATGTGATTGTGATGTGTGTATGAGATATGGTAATTGAATTTGGTGATGTTTGGATACATAACTTGGCAAAATATGTGATTATATGATAATTGTAGTTATGTGTACATTTGGGAATATAGTATTGAATTTGAATATTATACTCCTTGAGTTTTGATGGATGTTTGAAACATGTGAAATACATATTGGTTAGTATTATTTACATGGTTATACGAAGTGTGATGAATTCCTTTAATTGTTGATTTAATCATTGTTCATTATTATACTTCTTCATAATGATTTGAATTCTCACCCTTCTGTTGGAATGATGCTTTACATGGCATCGTGCAGATACTCCAGAGTAGTATTGCTGAAGTAAGTGGACGGTAGCTCACTCGAGATTTAGCCGGAGAGTTCCCGTGTTTCGATTTAGAGACTAGGTAGTGAGTCAATGCTCTGGTCATGTAACACTGGGTAGATTGGTAGTATTTAACTCATATCTGATTTGGATACGTATTACGTTATTACTTGTGAACAGGTTTATTTGAAATTGCTGTTTGAGAGGCCATAGTGCCAAATATTCTGGATATGGTTTTATTTTATCTTGAGGAGATTATTGAGAGATGATCATGGTATGGGATATGGATCATTTTATGAAATGCATGAGTATTCATTATTTTTCGCTGCGAACGCATATTCTTGAATATTCATGATAATTGAAATGTGTTATTTTAAATGACCAAGTGTATTATATATTGATGATGAATGATGTTTGGTTTTTGAAAGCTTTTAGTTTTTGAAAACGTCGATGTGACGCCCTTTTGCTTATATGTGTGCTTATTTACTCTGATTATATATTAAGTATTTTGGGGTAGAAAAAGGGGTGTTACATGCCTCACCAACTTTCTTCTTTCCAAACGCCCAATATCGTTTGGCAGAAGAGCCTTCCTCTCTGGTCAGGCGCCCTTCCCTGACTCCTTCTTCCAGACGCATCCCCATGTTCACCATCTCGATGAAATCAGAAGGAGCGCTGACAATCATCTGCTCATAGTAAAATGAACTCAAGGTCTTTAAAAAGATCTTGGTCATCTCCTTCTCCTCGAGGGGTGGCACTATCTGTGCTGCTAACTCTCGCCGCCTCTAGGCGTACTCTTTGAAAGTTTCCTTGTCCTTCTGGGACATGGCTCTCAATTGATCCCTATCGGGAGCCATATCCACATTATACTTGTATTGCTTGACGAAAGCTTCGCCAAGGTCATTGAAGGATCGGATGTTCGCACTGTCCAAGCCCATATACCATCATAGGGAAGCACCGGACAAACTGTCCTGGAAGTAGTGAATGAGAAGCTGATCGTTGTCGGTCTGAGTCGACATCTTCCTGGTGTACATGACTAGGTGGCTGAGAGGGCAAGTATTTCCCTTGTACTTTTCAAAGTCAGGTACTTTGAACTTTATAGGGATTTTAACGTTTGGGACCAAGCAGAGTTCAGCAGCAGACTTGCCGAAGAGGTCCTTTCCTTGGAGAGTTTTCAATTCCTTGCGGAGCTCAAGAAACTGATCATACATAGCATCCATCTTTTCATAGACACCTGGGCCCTCAGACGGCTCAGAATGATAGATGGTGTCGTCTACTCTGGGCATAGTATGCATGACTGGAGGTGGAACGGAAAGGACCGGGCTAGATGCCGGCAGAGAAGCAAATGTGCGTGCAGGACCCTCAGGCATGAAGTTGGGAGGCATCCCCCAAGGAAACCCGACTGGCATAGCTGTTGGTGCAAAGTGGGCGCTGGCCGTAGGCACGGTTGAAGACGCAATCTCGGAGATGACTGTCCTCTGGGGAGGAGTTGAAGGTGTCGGAGAAGACTGGCTCTGGGCAGCCATGAATGACTCCATCAGGGCTGTCAATCTGGCTACTTCCTCCTTAAGTTCACGGTTCTCTTGCTCCAAATGATCCATTAGTCTTGATGCGTTGGCTCGGGTGTAGTACCGGTGAATCAACTTGTCTCCAAAATAAATGAAGAACACAAAGTTAGACCATAGAACAAGAAGCCTGGAGCAAAACCTGCTTATGCACATGATGCATGCAATGCTTGTGCATATGATTTATTTTTTATTTATCAGAGGAACTTTAGAGTCCTATTTGAAAATATTAATCATTTAGACATACATGGAAATATCACATCAATAATATCTGGAAATATTTTTACACCAAAGAAGTACAGCCTTGGTAACCAAATACAATACAAGAGAGAAGGAAAATGAACGTCCTATGGAACCCTAGAAACAATCGTCTAAAGCTCTGGACACTGGAAGATAAGATGCACGAAGCCTCTTCACCTCCCTCTGGTAGGCTGCCTCCATATCTGCCTTCTCTTTGGCGAGTCGATCATACTTCCTCTTCCAAAACTTGGAAGACTGAGGAAGAAGAGAAGTCAATGCATCATCAGGCTCGTCAATAACCTGATGCTCAAGGAACTCTATCAAAACATCCTTCTCTCTGATCTGCTGAAGCAACTCCTCTCGTTCACGGGTCCAGGCACGTGAGCGGTCTTCGTCTCTCAACCTTGGTCAGGGAGGGTTGAAGGCCCAGCCACAACCAAAGGTGTAGGTCTTGGATACTCGTAAGGCATGAGGTACTCGGAAGCTCTCCTCCTAACCTAAGAGGTATAGGGTTCCAAAGTGATACAGTTCTTCGGACCAAGCTCCTTCCTTCCCTTTCTATGGATCTTGCGCCAAGCGCGAACCATCCTGCCCTTCAAGCCTTGGGGATCTTTACTCTCCTGAAAGAATACACCCTCTAACAGAATGTTATTAGGTTTATCCTTTAGGGGGAACCCAAGCTGACGACGTGCCAAAATAGGGTTGTAGTTAATCCCACCACATGTACCAAGAAGAGGCACATTGGAGAATTCACCACAAGAGATATCATCATTAGTGAGAGACATAAGTCTCGTGGACCACCGTAGACATCCTTTATTCTCCTTGAAGGTGACCGTCTGCGGCAAGTGCGAAATAAACCACTTGTACAGCAGAGGAAAACAACACACAATGGTACCACCACCCTTTGCATTCCTCATATGCAAAGAAAAGTAAGTGTCACCCAACAGAGTCGGACCGGGATTAAGAGTAGAGAAGATCCTAATAGCGTCCACATCCACAAACTTGTCGATGTTGGGGAATAACACTAGCCCATAGATGAGAAGTACAAATATGGCCTCAAAGGCGTCCTCACTCATGGCCTTCCCATATATAATAGCTTGAGCAATGAGGAACTCAGAAGGGAGACCTTGAATTCCACCTTTGGTAGTCATATGAGCACCAACCAGAGATTCATCTATATACAACATATCAGCTATCTCTTGAGAAGTAGGAATACTCTCTAAGCCACTGAACGGCAACTGGTCTAGGATAGGTATACCCACAAGGTAGGCATACTCCTCAAGCGTGGGCAAGAGCTGAAAATCCGGAAATGTGAAGCAACGGTACAAGGGATCATAGAACTGCACCAATACACTCATCAATCCTTCGTCCACTTGAGTAGTCAGAACAGATAGAAGCTTCCCATAACGAGCCTTGAAACCCAAGGGATCTAGTACATAGGATGTCAAATTCCTTAGCTCTTTCAAGTCGGGTTGTCTGAAACTGTACTTCTTCGTATTCCTTCCTTGCCTTTCCATGTCTGAAAATTTGCAAATAGACCTCTTAAGTTCCTTGAAAATTTTCTCATTATTGATGATATGGATGCAAATGGGTGCATGAATGCATGAATGCAACAATCACACTCAAGGATCAAGCAAAGCACACCAAACAAAGGTCATGGGATGGATCATGTCATCCTTAATATCAATCATCCATTTTGGTGGATTATGGTTTACACCTTATCAACACCCAAGTTCCATTGATATTAAGGATACAAGAACAGATCAACCATGAATCAAGGGTTTGTTGCAAGTCACGAGCATGGAGTCTCGGTTAAGAACCACCCAAAGGGAGTGTACTAGGGTTAAACCTGCCAAACATGTTCTACAAGAGGTTCCCATAGTCATCATCCCATCTTCCGGATATTATCGGATAAACGACTACTCGTATTCCAAAAATACTCTCAAGAGAGACTCTTATGAGTGTAGTATCGCGTAACAATCGTATCAAATCTTACACTTGAACGACTTTCGCACTACGTCCTAAAAAATAGGCCAAGATGGGCTTGGTAAATTAAGGTCCTTGGCTTCTAAGGTCTATATTGGAAAGAGTAATGTCTAACCACGACTACTCGTGTGACATTATTGATCCCAACATGACCTCCACCAAGTGAATGGGCTTGCAAGTCACCTTGCTAAGGAATAACTCCACACAAGTTGACAAGACTATGCCATTCTCCTATCCTAAGTGCACTCGAGTTCGGGTATAGAACTCATCTCACAAAGATCACCAAGCATACAAGGAATTAATATTCAAGCAATTCAATCATTACATACAATACAGTAATCCCAAATTGCACAAAAAATATGTCACAAAATAATGTACAATACAATACAACAAAAATGTGAAAAGTAGGCAAAACCCACTAGGCAAATATCCCCAGCAGAGTCGCCACTTTTCTGTAGCGGGGTATTCGTTACCATTAGAGATATTGACTAAATCCAAGGTAAACCATACAAGTCGAGTCGCCACCGCACTTCTATTTATCCAAAGGAATGGTTAGAAAGCGAACAAAAACCTAAAAGTTTTATCGAATCAAAAACTAGTAAAAATGTCAGAGATCGGGGTAAGGGGGTTGGTTATGCAATAAGAAGGTTTTAAGCACCCAAAACATCCTAGGTACTCCTAGGGAGCCCTTTTCACACTTGTTGTAAGGTTGGTATTTTGTGAAAACTTTATTTGTGCAAATATGATTGAAGAGATGAGAAAAGAATATACAAGTTATTTACAATTTGTGTTTGGATGGATAAACCCATTGTCTACGTACCATCTTAAAAAAGATTAAGATCAAAACCTCGTAGTTCGGGGTAAAAATCTCAAAAAAACAAGTTGATGAATTGATTGGTCTAAAAGCCTTAAGGTCTTTTGTTATCCAAGGGAGAAAACTCAACCTAAAACCACAAATCCACCATGTGAGGATAACTTTAACATGCTAGTGAGGGGTTAACCCTATAATAAGCATGGAAGACTCATTGTCCATCACTAAGGATATAGGTGAGTATTACATCTACCTCAAGGATAACTCAAACCTAATAGCTAAAGGTTATGAAAAGTTTTTGATTAAGAAAGTGGCCATTGAAACCACAAAAGTATTTGAATGAGTTATATTTACCGATGAAAAGTATTTACAAAATATGGTCAAAGTGGACTTAAAGATTCAATTCAAAATAAGTGTTATGAGAAGAAAGTTTGAAAATCAAAAGCTTAAAGCTTAGGTTTCTAATGTTGAAAACAAGTGTTAAATGTTTGCACAAAAGTTTTGGCTTGGGTTAGAGTGGAGGGAAGAAGAAGAATGGCTAAAGTCCTAATCATACAAGAGATGAAGGATAAGAAACAAGACCACAAATGGAGTTCCTCTCTTGAGATCATATTAATGATCCAAGTAGCTTCCATCCTTTGGAATATGCAAGCAAATAAGTATATACTCAAGCAATCAATCAAGCAAGCAAAGCTCTTAGGAATCTTCCAATGGTTCTTAGATCTCTCTCTTTGGAAGCACATGACAATGGTTCTTCAATTTGGCTCAAATAGGAATCCCTAGCACAAAAGAACACACATCAAAAAGTTCCATGAAGTAAATCAAGAATGGACAAGAGTGAGTTTAGAGATTTGGTTCTTCTAATCCATCTTCAACATTAAGGCCTTTTTATTCCATTTTTGCATAGGGAATGTCCTAGAATCTAAGTCCATTTGTCATTTTGCATTTGGTCCATAACAATCAAAACAAAACACAAGCACAATAATATATACACAATTATGTGCTCAAGTGAGCAAAAAGCAAATTGCATTAACATAAACATGTGCTCAAATGAGCAAAGGAAAAAAGCAAATGAATAATATGTACAAGAATAGTAAATTGCATAAATGTAAAGAGCAAGAATTAAATGTTTATGGTTAATGGTTAGTGTTAGAGTTAGTGTGCCATAAGGCAATTTAGCGCTATGTTAAGCAATCGTAATTGGACTTATGTAGAAGTCACAACTATCTGAGGCCGGTCACTAATAATGTAGGCAACAACACAAGTTAGAGATTTTGATTAGTGAATCAAACTCCAACAACTTGCCATGCCAAAAAGAAGATGAGAAATGATCTTGTATTGATTTAGGTCCTTTGCATGATTTAGGAAGCAACCTATCCTTAATGCAAAGCCATTCACTTGATCCATGATCAAGTTGAATTAGATTTGAGTCAAGGAAGGTTAAACCTCCATGTATCAATGCTAACCACCAATCTTTAACTCATTGATCAAAGAAAAAGAAGAAGAAGAAGAAGAAGATGATGAATGAAAATTAAAGTACATTAATGGAAATGAAATAGGATAATCAACAAGCATTGACCAAAGACAGAGAAGATCAAGGTCAAACAATAGAAAACAGAAGCAAAATGAAGATTAGAAATCAAGAGAAAAATAAAATATTTTTGATATTTTTCACTATTAAAATAAAACTTGAATTAAAATAATCAAGAAAGGTCAAACTTCAAATTCACTTCAAATAAATTTTGAAAAGTCCAAGTGAATTATCCCAAGTTCAACAAGCTCAAACAAAGTTTGACAAAAAATTTCAGCATTCTTAGAAGTCAGAAACTATTTTTAATCAATTAAAAATGCATAAAAATAACCTAATTGAATTAAAAATCCAAATAAATCTCAAATCAATTAATAAATTGATGAGAATATTTTTCATAGATCTATCATCATCCAAAGAGGTTGGAAAAATATTTTTGTATTTTTTGGGTATCAAAAACTATTTTAAATGAATTAAAAATAACCAGAAAAGAGAAAATCCCTAAAAAATATCAAATGATAAAATAAAAAATATTAAAAATCATTTTCAGAAACTAGAAATTAAAAGGAGAAAAATGCAATTGGTCTCATATTTTTTGGACCAATAATGGAGGAGTTATGAATTTTTAAAATGAAATGGAATTAAAAGAAATAAAAGAAAATATAATCAGAAATTAAAATAATTGGAAAAATGTGGAACGTCAGATCTGAGCTCATTGATTGAGCTGGCAAATCATGAGGCTCCTGAGCGCGCGTCCACCATGTTCCTTTGGTCAATGCATCACATGTAGCATTTAAATAAGTCATAACATGGGACGGCTGCGATTAAATCTGGAAGAATGAAATGCACGACTGAGATTGAATCTGGAGACCAGACGGTGACCAGTGCCACCGTCTTCTTCGACCAGACCCCGGCGAAGCTCAGACTTGCAGAGAGAAAAAAAAAGTTATTCAAATGCTACGATCTTGGTACCAGTCGAAAGCTGGGGTGATGTACATCACCCCTGTACCAACCAAATCCACTCTAGGTTTCTACATTAAGAGAAATCAGAGATGGAATTTCTATGGTGTTCAAATGAACTTAATGGATTTTGAAAATTCGAAGCTCAAGAATGTTGCCTCTATGCAGAGGACTTCAGATCACACAACAACAACAAGAAATAACCAGTACATAAGTAGATTCGAAGAAATTAAAATGTGAGGTAAACCTCTGATTTGCAGAGTTTGGAGACACAATTTCTTGCTATGGATGCTTGCAGTTTGTTCTTTGGATCAAAAGGAAGAAGTCTACGGAACTTTAGATCAAGAAAACAATCAATGAAATTGAATTCTAGATATGAAAAATTGAAAGAAAATTGTAAGTTCCTTTGGAGTGAGGGTGAGGATTCAATTGTGCAGCATTTGGGGCGACTTTAGGTTTCTGAAATGAGAAGTCTGAGCAATGTATTTATAGCAAAATGTAGCTGAATGCATGAGTATTTCGTGTGCATGGATGGAAAGGGCCTCCATGCATGGGCCTGTACAGGCGCATGGAGGGCCCAATTCCAATTGGAAAATGAATGCTTATCATCAGCAAAAGTGTTTTGTATGTGCAGATAATGTGTACTGAGCTCATGCAATGTGTTTTCAATAAGTTTCCAAAATATGCACTAAATCTTTCTCCTCTTCGATAATGACATTTCCAACAATGAAACCTAGCCTTATGGGTAATGTTTGGAAAGCTTTTGGCATGAGGATCGAATGTTATGTTGACCAAAACTTTATTTGGAAATGGGAACTTGATGAAAATTGATGTGTTAGCTCGACGAAGATGCTTCGTTGTTATCTCAGATCTTTTCGCTTGAAGCTTCGACTCTGTCAAAATGCCTACGTCGAAGAGGGCTTTGAGGAGATACAAAAATCTGCTAAGTCCCAGCCTTCGACAAGAAAGATTTGTTTACCCAAAGGGAAGATTCCAACAAAACAGCTTCGACACAGCCATCTCAACACTTCCAAAGAACTTCAACCATTTGTCGAAATCTCCAATTAACAAATTGCCTCCAGGAAATGTCTATTTCAAATTACTGTAGAAATGGTCATCTTTTGTGGTCACCAAATTTCGACCTTAGTTGCCCCCAATTCCAACAAAGCCTCAAGTCCTGCAATAAGGGATTCATATTCTACTTCGTTGTTAGAACAAAGGGGACCTTCAACTCTATTTGAGTTTTGGCGAAATTCTGTCAGGAGAAATAACATGATCCCAACCCCACTTCCATCCTTATGAGTGGCACCGTCGAAGAAAAATCTCCAAGGTTTCGACTTAACTTGAAGTTGAGGATCTTCGACCACACCTGGCCACATCAATGAGCATAGGGGCTCCTAGAAGCTTTTGATCATGTGATTGCCCAAGCTACAAAACAAACAAAGTTAGTGGCATATTTTTGTGCTTTTGGTTAGTAAATAAAATGAGAAAAGCAATAATATACAATTCAAGCATGCTTGGTGATCTCAAACCAACTCACAAGAGATCCCACCCAAACGGTAAGATCCAAGATGCTTATGATCCTTGAGACAATGCAAATGCAATGTTATGATGCCATGAGGGATCTTAGGGTCAAAATTGGGGTCTTACACCTCCTAGGAGCATTGGAGCACATGATCACTTGAGCTTCAAAACAAAAAGAGTTAGTGACATATTTTTGTGCTTTTGGTTAGTAATCAAAATAAGAAAAGCAATAATATACAATACAAGCATGCTTGGTGGTCTCAAACCAACTCACACAAGTCCCACCCTTAGGGTAAAGGAGCTACACATGCTATGATCCTTGAGGCAACACAATGAGCAATGATATGATGCCATGAGGGATCTTAGGGTCAAAATTAGGGTCTTACAATGAGGGCTCAGAAGTTCATGGAAGTACGAAAGCCTACTGAATTATAGAAGCCAGTGGAGGCTCAAGAGCCAGTGGTAAACATTACAGGAACTAGTGGCATGACCCGAAGTGGCCACATATTCTCAGCATGACCACCGCCACCCGAAAAAGAGAATCTTGGGGCTAACGCCAAGAGTAGGGGTAAGCAGCCTGCCGACCTGGAGCAAGGGCAAACCCAAACTCAAGGCAAGGTCGTGTCAGATTATATGGAAGAGTTCCTTCGCATCATAAAGAAAAACGATTACAAAGTGGTTGATCAACTCAACCAAATACCATCCAAGATCTCTATATTGTCGCTGCTTTTATGCTTCGAAGCCCACCGAGATGCTCTAATCAAGTTTCTCAGTGCTGCCCATGTGCCCTAAGAGATCACAGTCAATCAATTCGAAAGGGTAGTGGCTAATATAGCCTCGAAGGGATGCTTAGGCATTTGCGACGACGAGTTGCCTCCCAAGGGCAAAAATCATAACAAAGCTCTACACATATCCATAGAATGCGCCGACACGATAATGTCCTGAGTGCTAGTGGATACAAGGTCTTCCTTGAACGTGCTCCTGAAGATTTCCCTCACTAAACTGACAATAGAGGGCCTGCTAATGAAACCCAGCGCACTGATAGTTCGTGCCTTCGACAGTTCGCGTTGGTCCGTCGTTGGAGAGGTGGACCTTCCTATCAAGATAGAGCCGTACACCTTCTTTATAACCTTTTATGTGATGGATATTCACCCATCATATAGCTGCCTTCTGGGTCGCCCATGGATCCATGTTGCAGAGGCAATGACCTCTACCCTCCATAAAAAATTAAAGTTTATCATCAATGACAAGCTAGTCACCATTAATGGAGAAGAGGACATTTTGGTCAGCCAGCTATCCTCCTTCCGGTATGTTGAGGTGGATGGGGAGATTCACGAAACACCTTTTCAGGCATTCGAGATTGCTAATATGTTGATGAATCCTCTCAATGGAAGAACATCCGGAAAATCTGAACTCCCGATATCGTCCCTAAAAGATGCTCAAACGATAATAAAAGCAGGCCATCCATAAGGATGGTGGTGAATCCTGGAACTACCTGTCAACAAAAATAGGTATGGCTTAGGGTACCATCTAGAGCGGATGACCCAACAAGGTACACCTGTAGGGGGTGACGAGATGGCCCTCTCCGTTCCAGGGAAATTCGTAAGCCCCAGACACCTCTTTCAGGAGCAGGTCACCATGATATGCGAAGACATCGTTACTTCAGAAGCTGATTGCTTTGTGCTCAAGAAGGCGGCAGGTCAGCAGCTTAACAATTGGACAGAAGTGCACCTACCTAAAGTTACTTTTTGTCAAACGTAATTTCCTATTTTTCATTTTGGATCCCTATGCCCGTGCCCAAGGCATAATGGAGCTTGTAGGGCCCCCGTTGTTTTCATCATTGTCTTAAAATGAAATAAAATGAGTGTTTCGCATATAATTTTGCTCTCTGTCTTTCTCTTTTCACTTTTCAAAAAAAATCTAAAATAAAGCATGAATCACTCATGCAGATCCGACTCGAATTCCATTGACGACAAAAATGCTATGGTTGACTATAATTTCGAGAATCCAATCTACCAAGCTGAGGAAGATTGTGACGAAGATTGTGAACTCCCAGAGGAGTTGGCCAGGCTGCTACAGCAGGAATCCAAATTAATTCAACCGCACCAGGAGTCGTTGGAGACTGTCAACCTTAGAATCGAAGACTGCAAGAAGGAAATCAGGATTGGCGCCGACCTACATGCCGAGGTCAAGAAGAGGTTGATCGAGTTACTACATGAATATGTCGATGTGTTTGTTTGGTCATATCAAGATATGCCCGGGTTAGACACATATATTGTGATGCACCGTCTACCGCTCAAACAGGATTATCCTCCAGTGAAGCAGAAACTGAGAAGAACTCGATCTGATATGGCTATCAAAATCAAGGAAGAAGTCCATAAATAGCTGGATACAGGTTTCCTGGAAGTCTCAAACTACCCCCAGTGGGTTGCCAACATCGTGCCCGTGCCTAAGAAAGACGGCAAGATAAACATGTGCGTGGATTACAGAGACCTAAATAGGTCTAGTTCAAAGGATGACTTTCCACTATCTCACATTGACGTGTTAGTGGACAATACGGCCCAATTCTCTGTATTCTCCTTCATGGACGGTTTCTCTGGATATAATCAAATCAAAATGGATCCAGAAGACATGGAGAAGACAACATTTATCACCCCGTGGGGGACATTCTGCTACAAAGTCATGTCGTTCGGACTGAAAAATGATGGGGCAACATATCAAAGGGCTATGGTCACTCTCTTTCATGACATGATCCACAATGAGATTGAAGTATACGTCGATGATATGATTGCTAAGTCCCAAACAAAAGAGGAACACATCACCCATCTGCACAAGTTGTTTGAGAGGCTGAGAAAGTTTAGATTGAGACTTAATCCAAACAAATGCACGTTCGAGGTAAGATCTGGCAAGCTACTAGGTTTTATCGCGAGCCAACGTGGCATCGAAGTGGATCCCGACAAAGTTAAAGCCATACAGGTTATGCCTGCATCGAGGACAGAAAAGGAAGTTCGCGACTTTTTAGGACGGTTGAACTATATAGCCAGGTTCATATCGCACCTGACTGCCACATGCAAACCAATCTTCAAACTACTGCGAAAGGACCAAGCCGTCGAGTGGAACGAGAACTGTCAGAGAGCCTTTGAGAGGATAAAACAGTATCTCCAAGAACCACCCATCTTGATACCGCCGGTACCAGGAAGACCGCTTATCATGTACTTGACGGTCCTAGAGGAATATATAGGTTGCATGTTGGGTCAACATGACGAATCAGGTAGAAAGGAACATGCCATTTACTACCTTAGCAAGAAGTTCACTGATTGTGAATCGAGGTATTCTTTGCTAGAAAAGACTTGTTGTGCCCTCGCCTGGGCTTCCAAACGACTAAGGCAGTACATGGTGACACACACCACTCTGTTAATCTCCAAAATGGACCCAATTATGTACATCTTTGAGAAACCTGCTCTGACCGAAAGGGTTGCCCATTGGCAGATGGCCTTGACTGAATACAACATTCAACACGTCACCCTAAGTCAAACGTCGATCATAAAGAAGTCAACTGAAAATTCAAGTCAACTTAAAAAATAACAAATAAATAGCAAATTAATCAAGAAAATCATGAAAAATTAAACTAAATAAGGTGGGGTCAGGGCATCGTCATCCCCCAAAAAGATTTTAAAAATAATGAAAATTGGCACGTGAATTAATTAAAACAAAACATAGGTCAAACCAAAAGTCAATTAATAAGACTAGGTTAGAAATAAATCAAGAATAAATAGTAAATTAATCAAGAAAATTATGAAAAATTAAACTAAATAAGGTGGGGTCAATACATCATCATCCCCCAAAAATATTTTTGAAATAATGAAAATTGGCATGTGAGTTAATTAAAACAAAACATAGGTCAAACCAAAAGTCAATTAATAAGACTAGGTTAGAAATAAATCAAGAATAAATAGTAAATTAATCAAGAAAATTATGAAAAATTAAAATAAATAAGGTGGGGTCAGGACATCATCATCCCCCAAAAAGATTTTTAAAATAATGAAAATTGATACGTGAATTAATTAAAATAAAACAGAAGTCAAATTAAAAGTCAACCAACCAAACTAGGTCAAAAATAAATCCAAAATAAATTGAAAATGTGAAATAAAATTCCAATAAAAGGTCAGGTTGACCATGAGACAGTGGTCAACCTGCATCCCAAAAATCAAATGCTAATAATAATTTTAAATCATAAAAATAAAATCAATAAAAAAAAGTCTGTTAAAATGGACCATTTAGAATAAATAATTAAAATAAAATATTAATATTAAAAAGATACGAAAATAAAAATTATATGAAATTAAATAAAACTTTAAGAAAAGTGAAAAATATTTTTGGATAATTTTATGGACGAAGAAAATATTTTAAATAAGAAAAAGAAATATGAAAATGGAAGGATTAATGGTGATGAACTTGGTAAGCAAGCATAGATATATCAAAACATGGTCATGGAAGAGATGATTACCTAATGGAAAATAGAAGTGGAATGGAATCTAATATGTGATGAAGCTTTTCCTCCTTGCCACGAAATTCCAATCCTCTTTTAGGGTTAGGGTTTCAGCTTCTTAAATAGGGTGGATTAGGTGTTCTCATGGGCTTTTTAATAAGTGATTTATCCATAAGAATAAAAGTGTGAAGTGAGGTGTAAAATGTTGTTATTTTGGGTCAAACTTAAGTGAATGGATGTCCAATGCATGGCCAAAAGAGGTAAAAAAAACGTGACTGGTTTGTGCAGCATGCTTAGAAAATCTGATTGGGCCAGCCAGGCCCAAAATCTGCCTAGAAAATCAAGTCATGGTGCCCACTTTAAATGAATGTATCTCTCAAACCATGGATCCAAATGAGGTGATTCCAAAAGGATGTGAAATAGGACATGACAAGGTACAATTTTTGTGAATAAAGTATTTTCAAATAATGCCTTGAAGTGCAAGAAAATTGGCCAAGAAGTCTTGACAAATTTTGAAGATTTTGGACTTAGAAATTTTTCTAAGTGTCCTAAAAAAATGTCTCACTTTGACTAAGCATAACTTTCTCAATTCTATCCCAAATGGAGAAAACTTTATATCTCTAGAAAGCTTGGAACAAGAGGAACAACTTTCATGTTGGAGAAATTTTCAAGTGGAGCTTTTATCTTGAATAAAAATGGGCTTAAAGTGAGTGCAACGATCATGAAAACTTGCCCTAAATGGAAAGTCAACCATTTCCAAATTAAGTAACTTTTCCAATTCCTGATTAAATGATGAATCCATGATCCAACTTTGATCAAATTTCACATGTAGGATACCCTAGGCATGGATTTTGAGATTCCACTCTCAAAATATCAGGAGTTGACTTTTCTGGCCCCACAGTTGACTTTTCCCAAACTGTATGATTCTCGATTCCATTGATCAATTGAAGCACTTCTAGCTCAAATAAAGAGCTGATTTTTTTGTATGTAGACCCTTGTGGACATATGGAGGGCCATGGAAAAGAGTTTTACCCAAAGAATCAGAAATAAACTGATTTTATACCAAACCCTAGTTTTAGGGCAAAATGATCAGGAACCGATTGCACTGATTGCCAATGGATCTTTCTGAGATAATTGTGAATCTTCCTAGGCCAAGATGCCTCTCTAATCATGACATGGATGAGCTCCTCTACTTCCAACCAAACATTGCCTGTTGCAGGTAGCCATGAAACCCTAATTTCTAATTAAATCCAGATGAACACTCTGATAGCTTTGAATCCTTCACTGATGAACTGAGGACCATAATAAGATACTTGGACCCCCCTGAGACCCTTGAGACTTGTATACTTAGAAACTGAAGTCCAACTCTCAATCTTGCTTTGTGTGGGCTCCTTCTGTTAAGGAGTGATCGATCAAAAAGCTGATCTTCATGTCACTAATGTAGTATGCAATGAGTATGACCTAATATGATGCTAATGAAGTGTAAAACATAATCCCATGCTTCCAGGAAAAATGAAGGGTAAATTTTGGGGTATTACAGCTGCCCCTATTCAATCAACTAGAGATCCGAAAGGAAGATAGCAACGACTTTCTCACTTTCGAGGTATCAAGTGATTGAATACGATAAAAGCCCGAAAATTTACACTGAAGTGAAAAAATGAAGTAACAATGCCTGTCAGAATCGGCCAATAGGTGGTCTTGAAAAAGAATCCGTCTGGTACGGTGAGAGTCGGTCTGAACACCGAAACAAGGAATATTAGTCTGAATACTAAAATAAATGGTAACACAGAAATAACCATGGCCTGAATGCCGCTCATCAATCTGAATACTGGAAATGACTTCGATCTGAGCATCGGACGATACTTGATTATCAAACATCGGTCTGAACACCGGGAAACTGGCCCGAATGCCACTTTAGTCTAAATACCGGAAAACTGGTCTGAATGCCACAAGTTGCATCGACCTGAATGTCGGAAACTTCTTTGATCTGAACATCAGAAGATATTAGATTATCAAACATCGGTCTGAACACCGGGAAACTGGCTTGAGTGCCACTTCGGTATGAATACCGGAAAACTGGCTTGAATGCCACAAGTTGCATCGACCCGAATGTCGGAAACTTCTTCGATCTGAACATCGGAAAACTGGCCTGAATGCCACTTCGGTCTGAATACCAGAAACTTGGCCTTAATGCCACAAGTTGCGTCGACCTGAACGTCGGAAACTTCTTCGATCTGAACATCGGAAAACTGGCCTGAATGCCACTTCGGTCTGAATACCAGAAACTTTCATGCCTGTCAGCATCGGCAGAAATAGGGAAAATGATAATTGAGGCGGCGCGTGGGCCAACGACCACTGCTGGGAATAATAAAGATAAGTCATGAACAATCTTCAACCTGAGTACTGGAAACAACTTCTGGCTTATCACTTGGGATACCGAGAATGCCTTATGCTTTACATGCCTATGTTTGAATTTTTCAATGGCGTAATGCTCCATGAAAATGGAAATGCTACGCAATTTGGGAGGATGCAATGCAATATGATTCTACATGCAGGGATGCGAAATGCTTGATTAGAGAGAACGCCAAGCTGAGGCAAGGAATTCTGCTGGGGAAATGATCACAATCTTCTGAACCCTGGCAAGGCTGTTTGAGATGCACAGCACAAAGAACTCTATGGGCAAATGACCCTCCACACGGTGTTCTGGCAAATAACAAAATACCAGGCTACAAACCTGAACAGGCCCTATAAAACATGAAGGGAAACCAAGGGACATGCATACACATGAAGGGAAACACGACTCAGGTTTAATGCAAGGCCATGAATCAACATACAAACCCTACAACATACCGATATCAACCAACCTACATACCTGAACAGACCCTATAAAACATGTTGCAGTAAATAAGCCAGAACCACCCTTGCAGGATCACCATCGAATCTGCACACAAACTAAACCAAGTCCTGCTAGCCATGCCAAATACCACCTACAACATGAAGCAAGGTCATGTTATACAACACATACAATGCAAAACAGAAGCAGACCTCACGTGCCCTGCAAAACCGTAAAAAACATTGCTTGAAATATATTGCCTAACCTCCTGCAGCATCAAGGAAGAACCACTTTGCAAACCTATTGTAATGCATTTGCAGCTAGCTAGAACAATCCCAATTCTCCTGCAACATTCAGCATCACAGGGACACCATACTCAAGGCAAAGACCCTTCTACAAGACCATACAAATATCCAAACTTGATCAAGGCATCAAGGTCCCACAACATGAGGTTTTCATCTGTAGGCATCCAAGGTCCTTCTAATGCATTGTGAAATAGCCTGCTACAATGCAACCAACATGCACTTATCCCATCCAACACTCAATGTAACCCTATAGCATATGCAACCTACAACGCAAGCTCAACATATTAGTTCTACAAAGCCAAGTCATAACATAAACCCTACAACAAGTTGCAAGGTATATCAACCAATTGCAGACCCTTGTTGCAACTCTGCGTCAGACCTGCAGTACAAGAACCATTTCCCAAACCTAGCAAAACAATGTATGCTGCAAGATAAAAAACAAAGCCATAATCCAATGATGAAGCAAGGTTATAATAGTACAAAAAAAAAGAAAAGAAGTATCAGTGGCACTACATTCCCACCAGTCCAGAGTACCTGACACAAATCACCTGCAACAATAATTCCAATTGAGTTGAGCCAATACCTAGCACCATATGCAGACCTACTGCAAAATGAAACTGCAGAACCATGCCAAGTGAAGCGATACACTGCAACAAAACTAAGAATACATGGACCAATTTGTTATAACTAACATGCCAAGCCTAATAAGAAGACTATACAAACATTGGTCGAATGCCAGTTGCACAACCTGAGCTCACCTCCATGACCATGTCAAATGCTTCATGAAACAAAACTTTACCAATGTGATCATGCAACACACACCAAACCATGATAATTCACCAATTCACAAGTGAACATCAAACCTAACAAAACCTGCCAATTGAACTAGCTAACCAACCTAACTGAAAGAATTTAATCATAGCTGAATTTAGGCTAACTAAATACATTAGGATCAACAAAGTCAATTACAAGTTAGCAACAACTAACACAACTTGCCATCTGGATTTTAAATGGGGATCACAACAAATCAGGAACTGAACAACTACCTAACAAACTGATTGCATCGAATTTCACAAATTCCCTAACTGAAAACTCATAACTGAATTTCACAATCCCAATGCCCAAACCACTTATAAATGCATCTCCAATCATTCACTCAAGGAGGTTAATCGTTTTTACACTCAGAACTCCTAATCAATTTCACATTCAACACCATTCAACCACTCTCCAACAGGATTCACCTTCACTCTCTCTCAACTCAAAATCTCAATCCATCTTCAACCTTCACCAGTCACTGCTCAACCCTCACACAATTCCCCGCCTTCATCCATCCCAATCATCGATTTCATTCAATCAGTGAATAGGTTCATAACCTCACCTTCAACTTAATCCTAAGTTCATCCTCGATCCATTCACATCAACAGAAATAAAAGAAGAAAAGGAATTGAAGGCAAGAGAGAGAAAGAGCTTCAATAAGAAGATACCTAGGAATCTCGCCGTCTCCAGTCATTTACTCCGGTGAAGGTAAAGCTCCATTCGCCGCATTTTAATTTGTTTTTAATGCTATGATATAGAGGTTGAGGATGTGATCCCCAAGGGGGCTTTGAATCCTCATGGCTAGGGTTAAATTTATGGAATTCGGTTTAGGGTTCTTGAGGTATTAGGATCGATTAGTAACCTAGGCATAAAATCTTGAGAAATTAGTGAGGGATTCAAACAGAGGAGGTGAAGATGAAGCCATTGACGTATTGGAGGTTGATTTCTGGTGGCCACCGCCGCCGGAAGCGATTTACGGTGCGGTGGTCCACGGTGGTGATGAACGGAAGTTTCGCCTGAACAATTTCCCTGGTTGGCGCGCATTCTCGTCCCAATTTTCAAATCCAATTTCCCTATCCTATTTCCCCATGTGGCAAATTCATTGGCCACTTGATGAGTTTAGTGCCTTGGTCCTATTCGGTTTGGGTTATATTGATCTTAGCCATGATTCCATTGCCATCATCCCATAATCCATTTTCTTACCCCCTAACCAAGAGAACTAAATAACGGGCCTCGAACCATTAGGCCCATACGCCTGGGGTGCAGTCTTGCACCCTATAATTCCAGTCTGCACCCCCTGGCCCATTTCCAATTCTTTTGTCTTCTTTGTTGTTTTTCATGGATTTTTGTTGTTGTTTTAATTTCCTTGATTATTAGTAATAATACATTTAGTAGAATTTAATTAGAGTAAATTTAGATTTTTAACATGATTAGGATTTATTTGTTTTGTTAATCCATTTGTTAACCATGAAAAAATCCCTAAAATAATACTTGATTACCATGTAAGTTTTGATTAGAATTTTCCCATAATTCTTGACTTTTAATTCATGTTTAGGAGTAAAATTGATAAATGCCATGTTCATGTTCATGTCTTGCATTTTAATTCCACTAAAAGTGTTCAATTTCTTTGATTGTGATTGTTATATCCAAATTGAAAATGACATTTCAATTTGATATGATGTGTTAACATGTCCATTATTTTCACCATGATCATTATATCGTTTCATCATTCCAACCTTTCATCCATTTGTTTAGCATTTTTAATATTCATTTTAATTCCATTTTATACTAACCATAATTGTTTTGCGGCTGCATGTGAATGAGAGATCCATACTATCCAAGTTATCCCTTCTATTTTCCATTCATTAGTTTGTATTGTTTGAAGTGCCATGTCACTTGTATGGTTTATGTATGGCACATGATTTGTAACTTGTAGTTTCCTTGCATTCCTTTATGTTGTATTGTGTAGACCCCCCCATTGTGGGTTAAATGTCCCCCCTCCCCTTAGTCATGTAATAGCTTAGATTTATCGCTTTCTAGTTGGTTTAATATGCATGTTAATAACCAAGATAAAATACAAAACGATAAACAAAGCATTTCAAAAGAAATAAAAAGTACTTGATCCAACGTCAAATCATTTTCCGAATAAAACTCACACCATTGCAACGTGAATGCTTGATCCAACGTCAAACATTCTCCATCCATTCTATGATCCATTATTCACATCTTCTCCACTCTCTTCTCAAACTCATTCTATCTCTCACCTCTATTCTATCTCTCACCTCTATTCTTCACTCACTATTTTCATAATAAATTCAAATGCTTGATCCAACCTCAAGTTCCTTTTTTCAAAACATTTTCATAACAAATTGGGATGCCAAATGAGGTGTACATGTTTGTACACAACATTCAAGTAATTGGGTTGTCGACCGTACCTAGCCTGAGGAACCGACACTTGACCTTCCCCTTTAAAATATTTAATGATTAAAACAAGTTAGATCTAGGTGCTACGAGGAAGAAAAAGAATAGTTAGGACTCCATTGTCCTATCGACTCTCGAGTACTCTAATTGTTGACTGTACTTAGTCAAGGGTTAGATACTTATCTCCCTCTAAGTTCCAATGATTAGAATTGTCAAATTCTTTTCACAATTCAAATCTCTTTTTTGGATGAAAAGAGTGGTTAGGACAATATTGTCCTCTCAACTCCCGAGTTATTGGACCGTTGACTGTATCTAGCCAAGGGTTTAATGCTTGTCTCCATGCATAAAATCGACCCCAATAAATCAAATCATCTTTTGCCTTAGGGATACCTATTCAAAACCTTTTAATAAGGACATGTTACTTCCATTCTACCGTGAACGAAGCTTAAGCCTCCATGTGCGAGCGAGTAATGTTTAACTGCTAGAGTGTGAACCAAGCGTATCCACTTTACCGCAAACAAGCAAATACTTTCCTCTTCCATGACAGAGTATACAAGCAAGTGAACAGTAGCACGCGAACGTCAATACTGTTCAGTAAAAATAACCAAACAAATACGCTATTTTTGAGCCAAACTACGAAGCTCTGACTTCCCTATTGCACGTATGGGGATACGTAGGCACGAGGGCCCAAATCCTTGGCGAGCACACTAAATTAAAACTTATTTTCCCCCATCTTATTCTCTCATCTCATTCCCGATAGCAAGAAATTTATAGATAACTAAACATCCATACGCATTTGATACAAGCAAGTGGTTCCCATGAAGTACCATGTATGTGAGGGGTGTTAATACCTTCCCCTTGCATAACCGACTTCCGAATCCGCTCTTGGTTGCGAGACCGTTTCTCTTATTTGGGGTTTTATCGTTATTTTCCCTTTCCTTTGGAATAAATAAAATCCGGTGGTGACTCTGTATTTTTCCCGGCGCTTCAATTACACAATGGATAAAGATATTAATCTGATTCATCTTTCAACATCTCTCTTGGAAATGCTTCTCAATAAAGAACACTTGTGCAAGTCACATTCCAATGACTCTTTTTCTGCCTCTATAAATGGAGTTGAAGATTTGAAGGAAGGTTATATAACTATCACCCAACTAACAAACAATAAAGTAGAATAACACTGAGCACAACTTTGAGCTAAGATTTTAATTTATTTACTGCACAAGTTCTTAAGATTTCTTATCTTTGTATATCTTAGAAATCTTAAGTGTTTAAGAATCTTATGGTTGTTGTATCACTTCTATATCTATGATTTGAATCAAGTATATTTGTTATCTATTCTTCTAAACTATTTGTTTAAAATTATAGGAAGTCTGTTGTTGTTTTGCTTGAGCAATGAAAGTCTCTTGCTAGTTTGCTTGAGGGGTGGAAGCCTCTTGCCTGTGTGCTTGAGTAGAAGCCTCTTGCTAGGTTGCTTGAGCAGAAGTCTATTTCTAGTGTGATTGAGAAGTTGAAGTCTCCTGTTAGTTTACTTGAGAAAATTTTAATCGGTTTGATTATAGTAAAAATCTCTTATTAAACAAAGGGATTGGACTACTCTCAGTTTAGGAGATGAACCAGGATAACTATGTGTTGCTTTATCTCTTGCTTCTGATAAACTTCATGCAACTACTAACAACTCCGAGATCAGATTCTAAAGTTAATCATCAGAAGGCAAAAATAATTAAAATACACAATTCACCCCCCTCCTCTTGTGTATTTTTCTCACCTTCAATTGGCACCAGAGCACGGTCTGTGCTAAACACTTAACAATGGTACAGAAAAGGTCCTGAGAAAACTACTTCTTTTATCATGTCTGATGATCCTGAAATAACTAGTCCTAATGGTGGTATCCCTCATGGTAATAATAACCATAATCAAAGTACATCTGATAAAAAAAATTATATTGCTAGACTACCAACATTCAGTGGAAACTCTATTGAGTTTGATTGGTGGAAAAGAAAAATGTACACCCATATCATAGGGTTTGATGATGAATGTCATACCCCAAAATTTACCCTATCGTATACAAATTTCATCTGGTCCATGGACCTACTACGCATGTATGCATTTATCATTTCATCACCATATTTGCATTAACATTCATGACCAAAGGCATATTACACGGACTTAAGGAATTGTGTTTACGCCTGAGGAAAAACTAGAGTTTTTCTGGATAAAGCTTCAAAGAAAAATGTGTAACATAGAAAAAATTCCATTTTTTGATTTGTGTAACCGGTTACCCAAATTGTAGTAATCAGTTACGCCATCTTTTGAAGCGTCTAAGGTAAATTTCAGTCTGTATAACCGGTTACCCAAATTCTGGTAATCGATTACACCTGCGTTACACAAACTTTCAAGACTATTTTCATCCCGTGTAATCGGTTACCCAAATCCTGGTAACCGATTACACCTGCACAGAGAACAATAGTAACTTTCATTTTTTTACGCAAAGTGATTCTTTTTTTCACACACCTACACATATGTTTTCCCAATAAATAGGCCCCCCTCACCCCCTAAATTTTACAAGCTTAGATCCCCTAGAAATTCTTTCTAAACAAACTCAAGCTCTCTTTAAAAACCTAAACTCAAACTCATACAACTCATCCTTCCTCAAGCAACCACCTATAACTTTCTTCTAATTTTGTTTTCTCCTAACCCTTCCATTTTATATACTAACAAATCAACCCTCTTCCATTAAGCTTCAACCACAACCACCCCTTTTCAAAATCTCTTACTTCATATTCAAACTCAACACCACAACAACTTAGTTTTCACATTCACACATTTGGTAATGATTGTAGCTCAAATTCATTAGCATTTTGGTTCTGTTTTTGTGTTAAAAATGGGTGTGTATTCATGAGTTTCTTTTTGAGATAATTTTGAATTAAGTCTGAGACAATTGGGTTTGTTGGGTTGCATTTTTTGGGATTTTGTTCTATGTTTTTTTTTTCATGAGCATGAGAAGATGAACAATGTTGTGTTCATGAAAATATGTCATGTTGATTTCTTTCCTTTTTTTTGTTTCTTCTTTTTTCATTATTTTTATTTCACTTAGAATTTTAATCAATTTCTATGTAATATAATTATTATCATTACTATTTATTTTTTTACCTTGGACCACTTCCCTTTTTTTGTTTATGATCATATTAGTAGATGACAATCTTGAATATCGTTGATTATTGATCCTAAGGTTGATTGAACCTTCAACACTTCAAACATGTTGATGAATGACTAATAGATCATTCTTGACACTTTGAGGTGTTGATAGGTAACCCTTGGTTGATCATATTCTTAAATCTCTTGATGAAAGATGAGACCTTTTATTGCTTAAGCTTGCCTTTCCTTTTTATTGTATTGGGTTGTTTCAAGAAGCTAACTTTGTGTTAGACTTCTAACATGCTTAGCACATAAGTTATTGCTTATGCTAAATGGTCCCGATTTGATTGTTCAACACTAACCGCTAACTCTTTATTTCCTTTTTATACTAATTCTTATTTATATTATGTGGTTGCTTGATTGATAATTCTTCCATATTTCAAATCATTGATAGATGGATATTTCAGTTGATTCAACCTTCTTTGATTCAAACATATTGATAAATGATCATTGTATCATTTTGACACTTTGAATCAATGATAGGTTATTCCTTAATGCGCCATATTTTGAGTCCTTTGACTCGTGGATAGAAAATCCCTAGATGATCACCTTTTCTAACTTTGTCACTAACCACTAACTTCTAACGTTTACATTATTGCACTTTATTTCCTCGCCATTTAAACTCTCGCAATTTACTTTCCGCAATTTACTTTTATTGCTCATTTTATTTCAAGCACTTTACAACTATGTTCATCATTATCCACTTACCTAATACATCATTTACTTTATGCCTTTCATTTCTTGTCATTTTATTTATTGCATTACATAGCTAAAAAAGAACAAAAACATGATAGAATGAAAATATCAAAAAGATGTATTCATTTGTGACCTACTGTTGGACTTATAGGACTTATTAGGACACTTACATTTGGACCTTGGATCATGATTCTTGACCTATTGCTCTGACTTGGAGTTTCATCAGTGACTTACAATATTTTATTGTAAGAATGACATTCATGGCACTGCCCTAGGGAGACATGTTTTGAGCCCATTATCCACTTGTTAGCATATGCCACTTTTGCATACACAAGGCCTTCTCTTAGACTACGTTACAATGAGACCATTTATTTCTCGCATTGTTCCCTTGTAAATATCCATTTATCTCACCAATTCAAAATCAATAATCAATAAATCCTTGATCCAACGTCAAACGATATATTTTTAATTAAATTCAAAATACGATAAAAATACGATTAGATTTGTGCGCCACGAGCCTTAAGTGGTGGATAATGTGTAAAAATGGAGCTTTTCTACCCTTACTCTGAGTATTTTGGACGCAAGACGCTTGACTTGGTTGTCTGAAATATTCACCTCTTCCCATAGTGTTTAGTGCAATTCCAATAAAAAATAATCTCTTTTCAAAACCATAAAACAACCATAAACTCATCAAACTCTTTTTGCGCCTTAGGGCATCATTCCTAAAATATTTTTCTCAAAAGGACACGCTTCTTCCATTACACCGTGGTGCGAACGACGTTTAAGCCTCCCATGCACGAGCATACAAGTAAATGTTTAACTGCTAGAATGCGACCCAAACGCGTCCTTTCTACCGCAAACAAACAAATGCTTAAGTCTCCCATCTGTGAGCATACAAGCAACATTTAATCTCTAGAACATGAATGTTAACACTATTCACTAAAAATCAACCAATACACAAATATTTTCTACTCCGAACTATTGAGCTCTAATTCTTCATTTCATGATGAATGATACATAGGCACAAGAGCTCCAGTCCTTGACGAGCACAATAATAAAAACCCAATCTTTTTTCCCATTCCCCCGATAGCAGATAAGCATTAAGATAAGATAAACACCCATTTCACATAGACAACTTAGATGGTTCCCATCGAGTACGATGGATGTGAGGGGTGATAATACCTTCCCCTTACATAACTGACTTTCGAACCCATATTTGGTTGCGAGACCAATCTTTCCATTTTTCTCACTATAGGGTTTTATCGACTATTTTCCCTTTCCTCTTATTATAGGAATAAATAAAATCTGTGGCAACTCTGTGTCAGTCAAGTCAGTTTTTGCATGGCGACTCTGGTGGGGATATGGTTTTCCTAAGCAAGTTAAGCATAGTCTAGGTTGTTTTTTTTTGCGTGTGTGGGGGTTTATCTTTTTTATTTTTATCTTGTTATCTAATTGATTTCTTTGTTTCTGTTAAAATTATCTTGTCTTTCACAAGGCACTTTGAGGATGAGGTACAAAATGGATACTATTGATTGCAAGAAAAACCTTATGGGAAAGACTCTCCACCCGAGTCTAGAGAGTTAAGTCTGAGATAGGAGAGACTGAGTAGTATGAGCCACCGAGAAGCTTTTCTCGTAAGGGTCGATACGAGAGCCCCACTTAGAGTAAATTATTTTGAGGGTATTGATGACCGCCAAGCTTTTGGCATAATCATCAGTATTTTCATTAGGATTCTTGACTATAAGGAACTTTATAGAATCTTGAACCTTTGGACAATTAAAAACAATGGCCGCATGATGTGGGTCCTCAAGAAGCTTTTCTCACGAGGGTCGGTACAAAGACCTCACTTAGAATAGATTTCCTTGATGGATTTGATGCTTGACAAGTAAATTGACATAAGTGGCAAACAATCAAGGAAATCCATGACCTTGAGAACCTTGTCTAGAACCCAACAACAATGGTCGCATATCCTGGATCCCTGAGAAGCTTTTCTCACGAGGGTTGGTACAAAGACCTAACTCGTAATAGATTCATTTGATGGAGTTGTCGATCGACATGCTTTTTTTTGTAAGCGGAAAATAGTCATATGAATCCATGACTATGGGGTCCCTATTTCTAAAAGACCTTAGATCATACCCAGTGAGATCCCTATTTGAAATAAATCAGTGTTATACTTTATTCCTTACCTCAGATACCTCAAACTTATGAACCCATGCTTAAGTACCGTTCATCCATTCATCCATACATTAATGCATCATAAACAAACATAACATTCATGCATCATTCTAATTTCATAAACCAAACCTCATACTACCTTCTGCTTCTACCTTGCTAGCTGATTTCCCAACATACGCTAAGAACTAGAAACATGTCTCAAGTCACTATGGAAGAACTTCAGCGAGGCCAAGCTTCATTGAAGGAAGAGGTAAGCCAATTGAAGACTCACTAGTCTGGTTATGGAAATCCTGCAAACACTGTTGAAAAGGGAAGGAAATCCCACACCAACTGCCATGACAAAAATGGCCCCACCTGTGCATTTTTCTGACTCAATACCACGTCATAATCTGCCTCAAGGATATCATCCCCACCCCAAACTACCAAGGCTTCCCAATCAACAACCTTTGTTTTTCCCCAACTAGCTCAGAGAAACCAAGTGCAGAATCGGAATTGGTACCCAGATCATAGGAAAAACTCTTATGCTCAACAAGGCCATAAAAGACTAAGGAGGACAAAAAGACAGTTTGACCCAGTTCCTATGTCATACAGTTGACTACTCCTATATCTGCTACAAGGGTCTTTGGTGCAATTAAGGGAATCAGGGCCTCCTCCAACACTTCTTCCCCAAGACTACGATGCAAATGCTAGATGTGAATTCCATTATGGGGCACTCGACCAAACAAATGAGAACTACAAAGCCTTGAAACACAAAGTACATGACTTGATTGATTCAAAGGCTATCACGTTTATGCCAAATGGCCTGTATGCTCTGAATAACCCCAGGTCTATGCAGGTAAACACAACTCCAATACCACAACCAATGCTAGTGGATAAGGTACAAGAATATGAATAAGAGCCTCCTTGGGGACTATCACACATCATTTTCTGCAAGCATAATGACACCGATCTACGGTTGAAACAAGGCTAGTCACGCCATCAATCATGTTGTCATTCAATCATTTTCATGTTAATTTTCTTGTTTGTCATTGTAATTTTCACTTGTGAAACTGTTTTGTTTTCAATTGATAGCAACAATGAAATGAATATGCATGTTTTAAGTCAATCCAGTCGTGTTCACCCTTATTTTATTCATCAATATCAAACTTTTGTTAAAAACAAAACTTAAAGGGAGGATGATGAAATTAAGGTACACTAACTCACTGCATGTATGCTTTTGAATAATACTTTATTGATGATGTAAGGCATTGCTTCCAATCCCCAAACACTAGAGGTATAAGGAAGATAATCCCTAGTCAACCCCTTTGAGCATAAAAGTAGGAGTTTTATTCCATACAGAAAGATCCTTACACCTTAAACCCGAGGCAGGTTAGTCTTCAAATAATTTAACCAAGCGTTCGATTTTCAAAAGAAAACCAAAAGGAGTGTCTTGTCTAAAGACCAATCACATATTTTCTTTCACGAGAGGTCAAAATCACAAACCCAATGGTTGTCAATTGCCAATAAAACAAGTGATATAGTTACAACCCTTTTAAACCAAATGAAAAAATGTCACATGATTTGTTCCACCAAAATTCTCTCAAAAGAAGAAGAAAGCCCGCTAAGTCAAAACTTGAAAGCAAGTGGCTTAGGAAAAAATTAGGGTATTCCGGTGGACTGTAAACTAAAAAAAAAAATCAGTCCAGGCAAAAATCAAGAAAGTTAAAAGTGAAAAAGCAAGGGAGGAATCAAAAATAAAAATCCTCAACAAGAACAAATTCGTGTGACTGCAAACAAAAAACACAAAGGAAAGTGGATGTAACTCTTGAAACCTTGTGGGTTCCTTTACTATCACTCACATCGTTCTAAATCCTTTTGAAAGGTGAACGTATGTGTCAAACTAGTTTAATGTAGGACTGGAGAACATCAAGGAGAATGGGTGGATTAAATAATTTTTTGAGCCATGAATACTTTGTTTACTAAACAATGAACCAGGCTACGTTACAACCCTCAAAAGACCTAATTGAAGCAGGGCCTGTTTTGAAAGCATATTGCATTAGAACTTGTGTTGGAACTGACTCCTATTTATTTTGCTAGTATTGGTATGACCTTTATAACTAGTGATCCATTCACTATATGTCATATTTTTAGTGAACAGACTTTGATTTTAAGACTGACATAAACATAAAATTAGCAGTATCATCTTCAAAATAAATAGCTTTACTTTCCAATGGGCATTAACGTAAAAAATCTTTTCACAATAAACATGACTTGAGAAGTTTTGGTCACCAGAAGGGGCAAATTTCCTGAGGACTCCAATGAGCAAAGTACATCCTTCAAATGGATCTCACCAAGGGGGAAATACATTTGAGAACTCCATTGAGCAGGCTACTTCTAGATCCAGTCGGTCTAGGAAGATCACGTCGAGATTAGGCAAGTCTCTCCAAAGAGTAGTTAGCCATGAGCATTCCCTCAAAGATCAACCAGTCGGGGGTAAAATCCCTCCAAGGATCGTACTAAGGCTGGCCACTTAAAAAGCACGAGAAATTCAAAGCTCTCCAAGAGATGGATGATCTGAGGCAGGCAGACCCAAGACACTGGGGCATATCAGATCAAGATCACTTTATCACAAGGCTTACTGCATAGTTTGTAACTGTGGCAGTCCATGCAGATATCTAACAGTATGGGGCAAAACCGACCATGGAAAGGAAGCTTTTCTCCATACCTTTGATTTTCTTTCTTAGATCAAGCATGAGGCATCAGAAGATCCATACCAGGGCCACTACGTCAGTTGGGTCAAAGCGAATGCCGAGAAGTCATGCTAAACACATCATCCCATAACCTGTCAACAGTAAACCTAACACATCATCCCATAACCTGTCAACGGTAAACCTTGTAACCAATAAAAATATCACCTAGTTTCAACCATACTTGACCCACCTCAAGGGCACTTGTTGAACGGTCCAAAACCATTGCATCAATCATTATGCCTTAACCATGTCACTTTACTCATGCATTATTATGCATTTATACATAACATAAATCCTTTTCCATCAATCCGTTGATGATGACCAATCCTTCCCATCAACTCTTTGGTGACGATATTCCAAAATGCGCCTTTCCCATCAACCCTTTGATGATGACATGCTATAATTATTCTTTTCCACCAACCCTTTGGTGATCACAGTCTTAAATTATTTTCCGTCAACCCTTTGACGATGTCACTCTTTAGTGGTATTTCCTTCCATCAACTCTTTGATGATGATATTCCCCAACAACCTCCTTAATGATATTTCCTTCCATTGCAATCCTGGTTCGGGTCCTTCCTCAGGGATAAGAATATTGCAATCCCTTACAAAAAATTCTAAGTACCCAGTTGTATTCCCACATGCGTTGCATGCATCACTTCATGCATAACTTTCCCGCCAAAACAGGAAGTTTCATAAAATCCAATTCATGGACTACGCATTTTCATACCCCCAGCATCCCGAGCATACATCAACATTTTTCATACATAACATTGCATCATAGTATACTCTTTGAAATGGGGCATGCTCGCTTAGCATAAGCTGGATTCAAGCCTTTCTCGAAAGCGCGAGGTTCATCGTGAACACCCTCAACAGGTTTCCCTCAGAATACTTCTTATTAGTTTGTCTTGCCTTTTGTAAGTTCCCCATTTTCCTTTTGCAAGTCTCTTTGATGCGTCTTGCATGAGAGAAGTTGACTTTACCAAAACTTTACGTATTAAGCACAAAGATGAGAGATTGGATGATTGACATATTCTCTTATCATTTGTTTTGAAACACTTGATGTAGGTTTGGTAAGTCCAAAGTGGTAGCCACATTTCTAAAACTTCATCCCTGTTGTTGTGCCTGAGGGATATAATGAGGTTTTCGTACCTACTACAAAGTTCCCTCTGCCTTTGGTACGAGGATCATCAACTCTCTTTGCACTTTCTTTTTGCAAGTTTCCCCTTGCCTTTTTTCAAGGAAGTCCCATATGCCTTTCGCATGGGAAGACTTATTTGCATTGTCTTTTGCAAGTTCCCTCTTCCTTTCACATAGGAATACTTATTTGTGTTATCTTTTGCAAGTTCCCTTTGCCTTGTACCAAGGAAGTTCCTGTAAGACCCCAATTTTGACCCCTAAGATCCCTCATGCCATCTCATTAGCATGGCATTAGCATTGGGATCACACCTTGGTATCCTCCTAACCTATCATTCATTGGGTTTGCACTGGGAGAGATCACCAAGCATTTGTTGATTGTATCATACTTTTTTTTATTTGTTTACTAACCAAAATCCAAAAATATGTCTAGTGTAGCTTTGTTTCTTTTGTAGGTAGTGTGTATGTCCACCTGTGCTTCATCAAGCTCACAACTAGGGTTTGAGACCCTCAATACAATGGATCAAGTTAGAAAAGGTTAACATTGATTCAAAGCATCATATATGGATCCCCATGTTTTTTATTTTCCATTTTGATCAAGAATTCATCAAGAGTTTAAAGCTTATTTTTCAAGGAAGCCCTAATTCATCTAGGTATCTTGTGTGCCTTCCTCGGAAAGTTTCTTTAATATTTGGTCAAAAATATCAAGGTATACTCCATTGTACATCATCTTAATCATATATGATTCTCCATGAGACCCTAAAAGCAAAGGAACTTCAAGTTTGCAAGGTTGTTTAAGGAGGTTGACCAGAGAAGTCAACTGATCAAATCTAGGGTTCCCTAGACCCTATCTCCTAAAATTTTTGTCATATGGAAATTATTTGAAGAGAAAAGTTACTCTTTATGACATTAAAAACAACTTTCTTGTTGGCATCAAGAGCTAATTTTTTAGGGAAAGTCATTTTTTATGGTGAAAGATTATAGGTCATTTTGTATGTGCCCTAGATAGAAGGTCAACTTCCAAGAACCATAACTTCCTCCATTTTTATGATATGAATATCATCCAAGTTTCATGATTAATTTGAAGATGTCTTAGTCAAATTTTATTCTTTTAGAAAGATCAAATTCTACTTGCAAGGGCATGTGCCATGAGGAAACATTATAGGTCCATTTGGGTCATCGTCATTGAACAAGCAATTTTTCTCAACTTCTAAAATCCATAACTCTATCATGCAAGATCCAAATGGTGCCAAATTTATAAGCAAATTTAATATTATTGAAATAGATAGAACGTTGAATGAGGAACCAAAGTCATTTGAATCTCATAACAAAAGTTATTCAAGGTGGAAAAAGAGGTCATTGACTTTTAACTTAGAAAATTTTCCAAGTATCTTTGATTCCCCTAACTTCAAGGCCATAATTCATCATGATCCAAGATTCAAATGGAAAAATTCCAAACATCAAAGTTGTTCCCCATGATGGCAGCTTTATAAAGAGTCAAAGATCATTACATTTGGATCAAAATTGAGGGACGTGCACATGGCTTATTTACATGGCCCAATTTGACAACTTTTGCACTCAAATATTAAACTCGTTTGCATGCTTCCATGTTATGATCTTAGCATCAATTGTGTACGAATTTGGACTGATCACAATCGTCATTTGGGCCTAAGTACATGCCCATGCACACAACTTGTTATTTTTGGATTCAAAATTCAAATGGTGTGGAAATGAATTCAGGAGCCTATAAATTCATGTGCATTGCCTCATAATTGAAGGAGAACATTTCCTAAGCTCTGCCCAGTAACCCCATAGCCCCCATTGAAATAACATTTTGAAGATTTCTTTGAAATCGATTTTCTAGTTAAAATTATGTCTGTGAACTAGAACTCCAAGGGTTGACATCCTTTTTAATCTCAATCATCTCCTGCAAGCAAGAGGAAGCAAGGCCAATTGTAATTGTATCAAGATCTAGCTCAGAATTCATCACCCGAAGGTGAAATTTCTCAAACTTTCTTTCTTCGATTCTCACTCATTTCTGAACCTCTTTGCTTGATTTTTGGTTGGCTGAATTCCTACCAATGTAGGCATTGAGTCTGGGTTGCTTTGGGGTTGAATAGAAGCAACTCAGTCATGGAACCTCAATTTTAAACTCCACATATCTTTTTATAGAATGAGAGTTGGAGAAATTGGAGGTCATATTTGAGATCCTCATGATTTTCTCTTCAAAATAGTGTATGATCCATTAATTTTGGTGACACTTTGTGTAACACCCCAATTAAACTAAGCTAATTATTTGATTTAAATTAATATTTTATTTATTAATTTAATTGAATAATTGGATGTTTGGATTATTTTATTTTATTATTATTTTGGAATAATAATTATTGGGATAATTATTTATTGGAATAATATATAAGTTGGAATTTAGAAAAAATCCCATTTTTTGGTAAAAAGGTGAATTTCACGTGAAAAGGGAAAAGAGGCAGAAAGGGCAAAAAGCCAGAGAACGAAGGTTGAAGGAAGGAGAAGCTTAGAGCTCGGAAGCTGCCGGATTAACTCAGGTAAGGGGGGTTTATCATCGGTTAAAGGGTATTATATGATAATATGTACTGGGTAGTAATAATCATTGTTTTACCTCTGATTGGATTGATGTATGCTGAAAATCTGTGAAATTTTGGGATGAACGAAATGGAATGATAATCGATGAAATTCGTAGAAATTAGATGTAGTAAGGTTAGTAATTTGAGAAGTTGAATGTATCTGAGTTGTAATTGATAAAACGAACGAAAGCGTATGAAAAATTGGACTGTGGAAGGTTGAACTGGACAGGTTTCGTAGCAGAAAGCCATTGCAGATCTGGAAAAATTCTGGTTTCTGGTCATACGCGTATGGCACTAGGCGATACGCGTATGAGATGGCTGATACGCGTATGGCGTTAGGCAATACGCGTATGGGTGAAAAAGATGACATTTTGAACGTAAATTGGTCTCTGGTGGTACGCGTATGGGAGATTGTTACGCGTAGCATACGCGTATGAGACATGTGATACGCGTATGGGTTGAGCGAGGAAGTGCGCAATACGCGTATGAGAGTGGGCAGTACGCGTATGGACTTGGCCAGGTTTGGGCAGTACGCGTAGGGCATGGGCAATACGCGTATGGGCAGAATGGAGATTTTTCTGTGTTGTTGTTGTGCAGTTTTTGACTGTTTAGACTGAGTGATGTGACTTAGCTGATGTATGATGTAGCAGGGATCATTTCCCGTTGTTTTGAGTAGTATAGGTATTAGTAGAGGGTGCTAATACTGTGTTTTGATTTTGTGGCATGACATGATATGCTGTTGTGATAAATGTGTTGATGATATGTGATGGTATGCCTGATGCTGTGAACGTATCAGTTACGTATGCATTGTGAATAGACTGTTTTGTGGCTTAGAGTGTGAGCATGTGTCTATTCTTGAATTGTTGTTGATGTTGCATTTGCTAGGTGATTAGCTTGCACATTGTGGCCCATTTGGGGTGGTAGCTAATTCCCGTGGTGAGGAATTAGTGAGTTAGTCATTATTGGACTGTTGTTGATTGTTTGCATGCTAGGTGATTAGCGTGCATTTCATGGCCCATTTGGGGTGGTAGCTAATTCCCATAGTGAGGAATTAGTGAGTGAGTCACTATGTCTCAAATGAGTGGGACTAGTGAGCTTGGTAGCCGTGCCTGGGTTTGGACGGTGAGGCTGAACTATATGTTCACAAATAGTCGGTACCGCATGCATGGAGTCTCATTGCATAATATATGTGTGGCGTGTAATATGAATGGATGTATTCCAATATTACACGTGTGTTTGTGTTGGTATTGTTGTGTGGTCATTGAGTATGGTTTGAGATTATACATATGCTATATGTTACTGTTAAGTATGATGTTGAGTTGATATTGCTGTTATTGAGTATGTGGTCTGGTTAGGGTGATTTGATGCGTTATTTACTTAACATTTCATAATGTTGTATAATGCTCGTTATATTGATTGAAGAACTCACCCTTACACTTATTTTTCAGGTAACGAGAAATGAGTTGAGTAGGAGCTAATTATTGGAGTCTAGTGTAGTCTCCGTAGTGGGTCGTGCTCTGATAGATGTAACATCGGGATGGGTTGTCCTAACTTGTTTTGAATGTTTTATTATTGGTTGAGGACCATTTTCCATGTAATGTTTTACATGATTGATGAGATTATATCCGCTGTGTTTTATGCAATTGTTTAAGTTTTAAATTAATAAAAGAGCATGACCTCTATATTTGTTGAACGGTGTGAATATTTTGTGTGACACCCTTAAAGGGCATAATTACTCTGATGTTGTATTTTGATATTGAATGAAATTATTGGGGTATTTAGAAGGGTGTTACATTAGTGGTATCAGAGCATAGTCGGTCGAGTCGAGTCGTAATTATTCTGTTTCCCCTGTACGGGATAGGTGTTGTGTAACCCTATCAGTACTTATTGTTTTGGTTTGTTGGGTTTTCAGAATAGAGATGGCTGGAAGGAGTAGAGACGATGCTGTGATTGCTGAGGCTCTGGGTATGCTAGCTGGAGTACTTGGGGGAAATCCGAATGTTGTGGGAATAGGAGCTGCTCGTCAACTGAGTGAGTTCCAGAAGAACAATCCTCCAATGTTCAAGGGAGCATACGATCCAGATGGCGCTCAGAAGTGGTTGAAGGAGATCGAGAGGATCTTCCGAGTGACTGAGTGTGCCGAGAACCAGAAGGTCAGGCTCGGTACGCAGATGCTGTCAGAGGAAGCAGATGATTGGTGGGTTGCTAGCCGCACTGCGTTGGAAGCTGCCGGAAGTGCTGAGGTCACTTGGGCGGTGTTCAGAGAGAGATTTCTGAGGAAGTACCTTCCAGAGGAGGTCAGAGGAAGAAGAGAGATAGAGTTCTTAGAATTGAAGCAGGGCAATCGGTCTGTTACTGAGTATGCTGCTAAGTTCACAGAGCTGTCGAAGTATTACATTCCCTATGATGAGGCTACTGGAGAATTTTCAAAATGCGTGAGGTTTGAGAACGGGTTGCGTCCCGAGATCAAGCAGGCTATTGGGTATCAGCGGATCAGAGTGTTTTCTAACTTGGTTGACTGTTGCAGAATGTTTGAACAGGATACCAAGGCCAGAGCGGAAAGCTATCAGCAGAGGGTTGATAGGAAAGGCAAGAATCAGAATGATCGTGGGAAACCGTATGCAGCTGGCAGAGGTTTCCAGAGACAGAATAGGATGAAGAGACCTAGTGGGGGAGACTCTAGTGCTCCTGCTAAGTGTTCCAGATGTGGTCAGGCTGGACATCGTGTCCATGAGTGTACCAGTGCTGAGAAGAAGTGTTTCAAGTGTGGAAAAGGTGGTCACTTGGCTGCAGAGTGCCGGTTGAAGACTGCGACTTGTTTCAACTGTGGAGAGGTGGGTCACATCAGTTCACGGTGCCCTAAGCCGAAGAAAGAGAATCAGTTGGAAGGCAAGGTCTTTGCTTTATCGGGTTCTGAGACTTCTGCAGATGATCGTTGATCCGAGGTACGTGTTATATTAATGGCTTTTCCCTTGTAGCTATTATTGACACTGGTGCGACTCATTCCTTTATATCTTCGGATTGTGCTGTGAAACTTAAGTTAGAGATATCTGAATGCATGGAAGTATGGTGATTGATACTCCTGCGAAGGGTTCAATGACTATTACTTCAGTTTGTTTAAAATGTCCTTTTGAGTATTTTTGGTAGAGACTTTGGGATGGACCTAGTGTGTCTTCCCCTTGTGCAGATTGATGTTATCTTGGGTATGAAATGATTGGTGTTTATTGATGACATTTTGGTGTATTCTAAATCCGAAGAAGAGCATGCTGAGCATTTGAGAGTGGTTTTAGAAGTTCTACGGGAAAAGAAGTTGTTTGCTAAACTCTCTAAATGTGAATTTTGGTTAGAAGAGGTGAGTTTTCTTGGTCATGTGATTTCGAGAGGTGGTGTGGCTGTTGATCCTTCTAAGATAGAAGCGGTATCTAAGTGGGAAGCTCCGAAGTCGGTTGCTGAGATTCGAAGTTTTCTTGGGTTGGCTGGTTATTATAGGAAGTTCATAGAGGGATTTTCCAAGTTGGCATTACCGTTGACAATGTTGACTAGAAAGGGGCAAGCGTTGTTTGGGACTCAAGATGTGAAGAAGGTTTCCAAGAGTTAAAGAGAAGATTGACTACTGCTCCTATTCTGATATTACCGAGTCCGTCGGAATCATTTGAGGTTTACTGTGATGCTTCATTGTTGGGTTTAGGTGGTGTGTTGATGCAGAATAAGCAGGTTATAGCTTATGCTTCGAGACAACTGAGGGTTCATGAGAGGAACTATCCGACACATGATTTAGAGTTGGCAGCTGTGGTGTTTGTTCTGAAGTTATGGAGGCATTACTTGTACGGGTCAAGATTTGAAGTTTTCAGTGACCATAAGGGTTTAAAGTATTTGTTTGATCAGAAAGAGCTGAATATGAGACAGAGGAGATGGTTAGAATTTCTGAAGGATTATGATTTTGGTTTGAATTACCATCCGGGTAAAGCAAATGTGGTGGCTGATGCATTGAGTCGGAAATCATTGCATATGTCTATGTTAATGGTTAGAGAATTGGATTTAATTGAGCAGTTTAGAGACTTGAGTTTGGTATGTGAGAGTACTCACAATAGTGTTAAATTGGGAATGCTGAAGATAACGAGTGGTATTTTGGATGAGATCAGAGAGGGTCAGAAATCCGATATGCGTTTGGTCGATAAGTTGACTTTAGTGAGTCAAGGCCAAGGTGGTGAATTCAGAGTTGATGAGAATGGTGTTTTGAGATTTGGTGATCGGGTGTGTATTCCGTATGTTACTGAGCTTAAGAAGAGTATTCTGGAAGAAGGACATCGTAGTGGCTTGAGTATTCATCCTGGGGCTACGAAGATGTATCATGATCTGAAGAAGTTATTTTGGTGGCCGGGAATGAAGAGAGAAATTGCGGGTTTTGTTTATTCCTGTTTGACTTGTCAGAAGTCGAAGAAGTTGACACCTCGATTTATTGGTCCTTATCAGATTTTGGAGAGGATAGGAGAGGTAGCCTATCGTATCGCTTTACCGCCGTCGCATGTCGTCCAAATAAATGATGTACAGGTGAGAGATAACCTGACTGTTGAAACATCACCTATGAGGATCGAGGATCGAGAGTTGAAGCAGTTGCGGGGTAAAGAGATTGCCTTGGTGAAGGTAGCTTGGGGAGGACCAACAGGTGGCAATGTGACTTGGGAACTGGAGAGTAAGATGAAGGAGTCTTATCCAGAGTTGTTCGCTTGAGGTATGTTTTCAAGGACGAAAACTCTTTTAGTGGGGGAGAGTTGTAACACCCCAATTAAACTAAGCTAATTATTTGATTTAAATTAATATTTTATTTATTAATTTAATTGAATAATTGGATGTTTGGATTATTTTATTTTATTATTATTTTGGAATAATAATTATTGGGATAATTATTTATTGGAATAATATATAAGTTGGAATTTAGAAAAAATCCCATTTTTTGGTAAAAAGGTGAATTTCACGTGAAAAGGGAAAAGAGGCAGAAAGGGCAAAAAGCCAGAGAACGAAGGTTGAAGGAAGGAGAAGCTTAGAGCTCGGAAGCTGCCGGATTAACTCAGGTAAGGGGGGTTTATCATCGGTTAAAGGGTATTATATGATAATATGTACTGGGTAGTAATAATCATTGTTTTACCTCTGATTGGATTGATGTATGCTGAAAATCTGTGAAATTTTGGGATGAACGAAATGGAATGATAATCGATGAAATTCGTAGAAATTAGATGTAGTAAGGTTAGTAATTTGAGAAGTTGAATGTATCTGAGTTGTAATTGATAAAACGAACGAAAGCGTATGAAAAATTGGACTGTGGAAGGTTGAACTGGACAGGTTTCGTAGCAGAAAGCCATTGCAGATCTGGAAAAATTCTGGTTTCTGGTCATACGCGTATGGCACTAGGCGATACGCGTATGAGATGGCTGATACGCGTATGGCGTTAGGCAATACGCGTATGGGTGAAAAAGATGACATTTTGAACGTAAATTGGTCTCTGGTGGTACGCGTATGGGAGATTGTTACGCGTAGCATACGCGTATGAGACATGTGATACGCGTATGGGTTGAGCGAGGAAGTGCGCAATACGCGTATGAGAGTGGGCAGTACGCGTATGGACTTGGCCAGGTTTGGGCAGTACGCGTAGGGCATGGGCAATACGCGTATGGGCAGAATGGAGATTTTTCTGTGTTGTTGTTGTGCAGTTTTTGACTGTTTAGACTGAGTGATGTGACTTAGCTGATGTATGATGTAGCAGGGATCATTTCCCGTTGTTTTGAGTAGTATAGGTATTAGTAGAGGGTGCTAATACTGTGTTTTGATTTTGTGGCATGACATGATATGCTGTTGTGATAAATGTGTTGATGATATGTGATGGTATGCCTGATGCTGTGAACGTATCAGTTACGTATGCATTATGAATAGACTGTTTTGTGGCTTAGAGTGTGAGCATGTGTCTATTCTTGAATTGTTGTTGATGTTGCATTTGCTAGGTGATTAGCTTGCACATTGTGGCCCATTTGGGGTGGTAGCTAATTCCCGTGGTGAGGAATTAGTGAGTTAGTCATTATTGGACTGTTGTTGATTGTTTGCATGCTAGGTGATTAGCGTGCATTTCATGGCCCATTTGGGGTGGTAGCTAATTCCCATAGTGAGGAATTAGTGAGTGAGTCACTATGTCTCAAATGAGTGGGACTAGTGAGCTTGGTAGCCGTGCCTGGGTTTGGACGGTGAGGCTGAACTATATGTTCACAAATAGTCGGTACCGCATGCATGGAGTCTCATTGCATAATATATGTGTGGCGTGTAATATGAATGGATGTATTCCAATATTACACGTGTGTTTGTGTTGGTATTGTTGTGTGGTCATTGAGTATGGTTTGAGATTATACATATGCTATATGTTACTGTTAAGTATGATGTTGAGTTGATATTGCTGTTATTGAGTATGTGGTCTGGTTAGGGTGATTTGATGCGTTATTTACTTAACATTTCATAATGTTGTATAATGCTCGTTATATTGATTGAAGAACTCACCCTTACACTTATTTTTCAGGTAACGAGAAATGAGTTGAGTAGGAGCTAATTATTGGAGTCTAGTGTAGTCTCCGTAGTGGGTCGTGCTCTGATAGATGTAACATCGGGATGGGTTGTCCTAACTTGTTTTGAATGTTTTATTATTGGTTGAGGACCATTTTCCATGTAATGTTTTACATGATTGATGAGATTATATCCGCTGTGTTTTATGCAATTGTTTAAGTTTTAAATTAATAAAAGAGCATGACCTCTATATTTGTTGAACGGTGTGAATATTTTGTGTGACACCCTTAAAGGGCATAATTACTCTGATGTTGTATTTTGATATTGAATGAAATTATTGGGGTATTTAGAAGGGTGTTACACTTTGGTCGTGAGCAGTCCAGTGACATGGCCAGAGAAGATGATCGGAACTAGGGCTTCGGTGGTGCATTGGCATAGTCCAGGCCATCTGATCCTTGGTCCATGTTCTAATCTGAGCCATCCATACTGATTACCATCCCTGCGCGTGTGTTGACTTTGATTCATGGTGGATGTGATGCGCTTGGCCATCATATCTGCCACCTCAATTAATGAGGGAGATCTGATGACCCTCATTTTTTTTATTTAATTCATTTTCCATTTAATATTTTAAATACCATTTTCTTACAAAATTCATTTTAATTTCAGTTTTAATCCAACAGATATGGGACTTTCACCAAAATTTCACAAATAATTTCCTCTTCCCATTATTGAATTAAAATTAATTTTTGGATTGAGTTTGATATTTTTAGTGAATTTTGTGATTTTTTACTTTTTTTTAATTGATTTTAAATACTTCTGACTTTCAAAAAATCCCAAAAAAACTAGTCTAAGGTCCTTTGACCTTGTTTGACTTATGATAAATCCCTTGGCCATTTATTTAGTGATTTGAAGGGATTTGAGGTTTTTCCCCTTTTAAAAACTATTTTTCTTCATTTAAAAATTGAATTTAAATTGTTTAATTGCTTTAAAATTATGTTGAGTTATTTGATTGACTTTGTGTTGACTCATCTTCTGTTTGGCTTTAATCTTGATCAATACTGTTGGATTTAGGGGGTTGATGAAGTTTGAACTTCATCCCTCAAGATGAATGGATAGTATTGATAAAGTGACGTTCATCCCTTGATCAATTTGAGATTTTCTTCCACTTCATCTTCTCATCTTCATCTCATCTTCTTTCCCAACCCATCTATGACCAATGATTTCTCAAAGATCAAATGCTAGTTGATTCATCAATGACCTTGTGTCAGATGAATCAACATGAGCTTGATGGAGATAGGTCCATCCAATTTTATTTTTGTGTGTGGTATGCTTTAGGAACTTGGTTCTTTATACTTTATCTCTAGCATGCATTAACACCAATATTATTATTGCTCGGCCTCAGATAGTTGTGACATCTACATAAGTCCAATTACGATTGCTTAACATAGAGCTAAATTTATCCCGAAAGCAATAACATTTTTGTAAGTGAGATTGTAAGTCTCCTCTTCCTCATGCTATTGTGTGAAGTTTTGACCTCTTTTCCATTTATCAAAGCTAATGACATACTTGTTGATTTTATCCAAGTTGGAGCTCTTCTCATGAATGATATCTAGGTTCATATCTTCATGCTTATGAGTGGATGGTTGAGTGTTCTCCAAAAAATGACTTGAACAATTCCACTAACATTTCTTTGTATTGACTCTATTTTTAATTCCATTTACTTTAATGAAATTTAAATTCTTGCACTTTATCATTCATTGTCATTTACATTCATGCAAGTTATTTATGCTTCATCCATTTTCACTTTACTCACTTGAGCCATTACATTTGTGCTTGTGATATATTGTTGTGCTTGTGACTTTGTTTTGTTTATGGTCTTAAGACCTTAAAATACTTAATAACAACAAAAACCCTAAAAAATATATTGGTGGACTGTTGGACCCCTATCTGAGACTTGATATAAACTTTTGGACTTAGAGTATGCAACATCCCTGAGCTATGGAAGAACTTGGCCAATGCCATTATTTGAGACCATTTCTTGGTTAATGCCATTCATATGATACAAGCCTTGAGAAACCCTTTTGATTTATCTGTTATACTCATTCTCTCTTTGTGTGGATTTTTTATTTTGATCTTATTAATATCATCTGATGTTTCTCTTTGAGTATATTTCAAGGGATATTTCATCTGATACATCTAAAAGACATTGAAGATTGCTTGCTTTTGAAGTGCTTGCTTGGATATTTGATTATCCTTATTTGATACCATTTGGTCTTCTCATTAATTGCTTAGATGATTATGCTTGTTGCTTGCTCAATAGTCTAAAGGAAATGGGTTTCTATGTAACACTATTATCTTGTGGATGCTTCCCATTGGTTAGACCTTTTCAACTATAAACTTTTAAATCTTGTCTAGGATAGTCCCTTCATCTCCTCATCTCCTCATCTCCTTCTTTAATTTTGAAATCTCTCCCTCATTTTGAAACCTTCTTTGTTTGTGTTTTCAACTTAGAATTGTTCAAAATATTTTCTTAAATCAAACTTGTAAATGAACTGAATCATATTGACTTTAATTTCAAGAATACAAAAAGAACTAACAACCTCATCTAATCCTTTTGGTCATTTTGTTCCTTTTCCTTTTAAACTTTTCAAAAGCGAGCATTTAGATTTGACTTATCTTCGGTTGAGATATAATTCTCCCATTCCATGATATATTGATTATAAGTCTTTCCATTTATTAGGGGTTAGTGGCATACTTGTTGATTGAATCCAAGTTGGAGCCCTCCCTCTAAAATATTGTAAAGCACTCATTATCGGTGGATGTTTGGTTGAGTATTCTCCGATTGATAACAAAAGATCTTTAAGCTTTTGTTAAAATCAATCCACCAATCTTTGAAATTTTTACCACGAACTACGAGGTTTTGATCCCTCATTTTTATGTTGGTACGTAGGCATAAGACCGAAGGTCTTGTCGAACACAAAAATATAATAAATGAATTATTTTCTCATCCCCATATTCAATTTTTTTTAACAAACATATTTTCACCTAAAACACTTACACACAAAAAATAGCTCCCTAGGAATACCTAGGATACTTTAGATGCTAATAACTTCCCTCTGTGTAACCAACCCTTTACTTGTAATCTCTGACATTTTATTAGTTTTGATTTGAAAACTTCTTATCTTTGTTCTTTTTGCACTTTTCCCTTTTCCTTTGGAAACTATAAAAGAGCGGTGGCGACTCTGGTTTTATTGATGTTGAGTTAACCAATAGCTCAATGGTCACGGATTTACCGCTACAAAAATAAAATGGCGACTCTGCTGGGGAGTAGTCCTTAGTGGGTTTAGCCTACTTTTGTGTGTGTATATTATTGATGTTTGTTTGCTTGTATATATTGTTGTGTGATACTCTTTGTCTATTGTGCTTGATGATCTCTGAGTGGTGAGATACGTTCTAACCTGAACTTGAGTGCAATTAAGATAGGAAGATGGTATAGTCATGTTCGACTCGTGTGGAGTAGTCCTTAACAAGTGACTTGAGATCCATCTACTCAGTGGAGACCTCTTTGGAATTACTGATGTCAGACGAGTAAGTCGTGGATATGCATTACTTTTTTCGACCTAGGAGTTCGAGAAGCTGAGAACCGTAGAACATTTAACCCAACTTGGCCTATTTAGGATGTAGTGCGGAAACTATTCAAGTGTATACTTGATAACAGTTGTTACGCGATACTACACTCAGACGAGTTTCTCTTGAGAATACTATTGGTCGATGAGTCAGTCATCTAAACCTATATTATCCGATAGATTGGGCCACGACCATTGGAAATTTTTTAGAACATGATCTACATGTTTTTTATTCTTAGAACACTCTTTTGGGATGGTTCTTAACCTAACCCTATGCTCGTTACTCACAATAAACCCTTTGATTCTCGGTTGATCCGATCAGTTATCATCAACTTGGGTGTTGATAAGGTGAAAACCATAATCCACCAAAATGGATGATTGATATTGATGATGACTTGATCCATCCCTTGACCTTTGTTTGTGTTTTCCTTGTGTGTGATCCCTTATGTGTGATTGTTGCATTCATGCATGCATGCGCATCGTAACATTCATCATGCAATAAAATTTCAAGGAACTAATACAATATTTGAAAATATTTTCAGACCATGGATTTTGGACGAAGGAACACTAAGAAATACAGTTTCAGATGTCCTGACTTGAAAGAGCTAAGGAAGCTAGCATCTTTTGTAGTAGATCCTTTGGATTTCAAGTAACGTCATGGGAAGCTTTTATCCGTGCTGTCTACTGAAGTTGTGGAAGGACTCTTGAGTGTCTTGGTCCAGTTCTATGATCCTCTTTATCGGTGCTTCACTTTTCCTGATTATCAGCTCATGCCTACATTAGAAGAGTATGCCCATATCTTGGGTATACTTGTATCTAACAAGGTGCCCTTTAGTGGATTAGAGGAGATTCCGAGATATCAAGTCATAGTTGATGCTCTTCATCTGAAGAATTCAAAGATCGATGCTAATATGATTAAGAAAGGAGGGATTAAAGAGCTAACTTATGAGTTTCTCATTGGGAGAGCTACTGCTTTTGCTCAAGCTGGTAGTGTTGATGCTTTTGAAGCCATCTTTTTCTTGCTCATCTATGGTTTAGTATTGTTCCCTAACATTGACAACTTTGTTCATGTTAACGCCATTAAGATCTTCTTGATTGGGAATCCGATTCCGACTTTGTTGGGTGATATGTATTTCTCTATACATTTAAGGAATTCTAAGGGTGGAGGAACCGTTGTGTGCTACATCCCTCTTTTGTACAAATGGTTTATTTCTCACTTGTCGCAGACACCAGACTTCTTGGAGAACCGACAATGTCTACGGTGGTCTCAGAGACTTATGTCTCTCACAAATGATTATATTGCTTGGTATGATCCTGCATATGATGGCTTGGATATTATATAGTTGTTATGAGTTCTATAACGTGCCTCTCATTGCTACGCAAGGAGGAATTAACTACAACCCTGCTTTGGCTCGTCGTCAGCTTGGATTCCTCTTGAAAGGTAAGCCTAATAACATTCAGTTAGAAGGTATATTCTATCAAGAGGGTAAAGATCCTCAAAATTTGAATAGTAGAATGGTGCATGCTTGGCACAATGTTCATAGAAATGGAAGATCAGAGCTTGGATTGTGGAATTGTGTAGCTTTTAAAGTTTACAATACTTGGGTGAAGAAGAGAGCTTTGGAGCTTAAGATGTCATACGCTTGCGAAAGACCTATGTCTATGGTTATGGCTGAGCCATAAAATTTCCCTAACTAATATGTAGATGAGTTGGAAGACGCACTCGCCAAGATGAAGCAAGAGAGGGACATGTGGGAAGAACGGTTCCATGCTCTGAACCAGAAGCAAGTAGAGTTCCGGCTTGGGTTGAAATACAAAGATGCACTAATCGAGATTCTTGAGGAGTGTGCAGTGAAGAGATAGAGAGAGCCAAAGGATTTGTTTTCCTCTAATATTGATCATCCTTTCAGTGCTTGGAAGCAGATCGTCGATCAACTCGTCATTGAGAAAGCTCAGGTGAAGATTGCTTATGAGTCAGAAATCAGACATATTCGAAGGAAGTACACACCCTTGGCCAGTTCAACTGACTCAATTGCTAGGGATCTTTAGGATGATGTAGCGGTAAATTCATGACCATTAAGCTATGGATAAAGTTAACGTCAATAAAACCAGAGTCACCACCGCTCTTTTATTATTTCCAAAGGAAATGGAAAATGTACGAACAAAACCCAAAGATAAGAAGTTTCCAAATCAAAACTAATAAAATGTCAGAGATTACAAGTAAGGGGGTTGGTTACACAGAGGGAAGGTGTTATCACCCAAAGTGTCCTAGGTACTCCTAGGGAGCCCTTTTTATGTGTGTATGTGTTTTTGGTATAAAAGATGTTTGCAACAAATGGAGTGTGGGGATGAGAAAATAGTTCATTTATTATATTTTTGTGTTTGATAAGACCTTCAGACTTGTGCCTACGTACCAACATATAATGAGGGATCAAAACCTCGTAGTTCGCGGTAAGAATTTCAAAGTGAGTGGATTGCTTTTAACAAAAAATTTAAATTTAAAAGAGGCACAGAGGGCCTAAAAGAGTTTGAATGAGTGTTAGTTCTTTTTGTCTTTTGAAATTTTAAGTCAATATGATTAAGTTCATTTACAAGTTTGATTAAGAAAAGAGTTAAAGAAAAGCAATGGCATAAGGCCAAAGTTTCTAATTTGCAAAAGAGTCTAAGTTTAGAAATCACAAGCAAAGAAGATTTTAAAAAGAAGGAGAGATTTGAAATTTAAGAAGTGGGAGGAGATGAAGGGACTAATCATAAGCAAAAATTTAAAAGTTAAGAGTTGAAAAGATATGACCAATAGGATGCAATCCAATAGAGAAGAATGTCATATATAAACCCATTTTTCCTTTGGACTTTTAGAAATCAAGCAATATCAATAAGCAAGCAAGACGAAGAGAAATGCATCAAATAAAGATAGCCACATCCAAGCTAGCAACTTCATAGTCTTCTTCATAATCTTCCCTATGTATCAGATAACATACTCCTTGAATGGCTCATAATAAGGCATTAGACACAAGTTTAAAGTAACATTTTGCATCAAGACCATGTAGCAGATGAATTCATGAAGATCTCAACACTTGCACCATATGAAAGCTCAAATCACAAGAACTTGGTTTCAGAGATATTGGCATTGGCCAAGTCCTTTTGCATAGGGAATGTTGCCTAATTCTAAGTCCAAGGCTCAGATCAAATTCAACAGTCCACACAAACATTTTTTAGGGTTTTTGTTGTTTATTAAATATTTTAAGGTCCTAAGACCACAAACACAAACAAGATACACAAAAAATATACACAATCACAATATATGGCTCAAGTGAGCAAAGTGAAAATGGCATTAAAATAAATAAGTTAAATGATATGTATAATGGCAAATGATAAATGGCTTGAATTTAAAGTGCATAAAGTAAATGACTTGAATTGGTTCATCTAACACAAAGTTATTGATGAACCAATTAGCCTTAGGATATCGAGATGTCATTAGTCAATGAAAGGGATGTGATAGAAAGGGATTTAAGATGAAGGGGGGGGGGGGGGGGAATGGGATAAACACAAATTGGTCATGGGAGGAACTTTATCAAATTAAAATCATTCATTCATTTTGGGATATGAAATGTACATTTCATCAATCCCTTAAATCCAATGATTTTAATCCAACAAAAGTCAAATCAACCTTGACCAAGGCCCAAACACATAGTCAAACTTCACAAGTCAATAAAAATGGCTCAACATAATTTTCAAACAATTAAACAATTAAAAATCAAATCAAAATGCATTAAATTAAATTATGTTTTATCAAAAACCTAAAACCTCTTCAAAACACCAAATAAATGGCCAAGAGATTTATCATAGGTCAAACAAGGTCAAAGGACCTTGGAGAAAAAAATTCATTATTTTTGAAAAGTCAGAAGTATTTTTAAACAATTTAAAATATGTACAAAAACAATTAAATCATGAAAAAATATCAATATTGATCCAAAACATAATTTTAATTCAGAAAATGAAAGGGAAAAATATTTGAATTTTTTTGGTGAAAGTCCCATATTTTTTGGATCAATAATGAAATTAATATGAATTAATTAAAATAAAGCAATTAAAAGAAATAAACATAAATTCAAAAAAACGTGGACCATCTGATCTCTCTCATTAATTGAGGTGGCGGATTAGATGGATCAGAGTGCGCTTTCCACATGCACTATAGTCAAAAGAGACACACGCGTGGTAATCACAATCAACGCCCAAGATTAAAATATTTTAAAAGGATCCTATGATTGAGATGCTTTCAACATATCGCCGGAGCCAGAGCTCCGGTCTTCTTCTCCGGTGGACCTCACCGGACTGGTCCACCTTAAACCATCACCAAAATGAAAAAAAGCAAAACATGGCTTTAAAGAAAAAATACTCAGGAGCTCGAATCTGACCTCAATTTTGTCCAATTCTAAGTATATGAAAAGATACAAGGAGTTGAATTTTGAGGATCATGAACTGAGTTACTTTGATTTGACCTCAAAGCAACTCAATCTTGTTGCCTACATTGGTAGGACTTCAGACAACCAAAACTCAACAAGAATAATGGAGAATTGAGAGAGAATCGAAGAGAAGAAGTTTCTGAAAATTCACCTTCTAGTTGATTTAATTTCACTTGATCTTGATCTAGATTTGATTGCTTTCTCCTCCTCTTGCTTGCAGAAACCAAATGAGATGAAAAGGGAAGTGAATTTTTGGAGTTTGAACTTCCAAACAGAAGATGAAGTTCAAGCTCGATTTCAAGAGAAATCTCAGAAAATTCTATGGAAGTGAGGGTTTGAAATGGTCTAGCAAAGCTTGGGCAAGGTGTTGATGATGAATCTGAAGCCTTAAGCTTGTTTAAATAGGCAATGCACTTGATATTTGCACCACTTCAAAATTGGACAATTTTAGAAACCTCCTTGCATGGGTGAATGGGCAATGTTTTGGGCCTTGATAATGATGAAATCCACTTCCCATTCGTGTGTAAAGAGTACTGAATGCATCATGTGTAAACATGCAAAAGAATTTGATCATTTGAAATCCAATCTTGCCAAAACACTTCCCATAAAGAATCCATGCGCAAGTCCCTCAATTTTGATCCAAATGAGATGATCTTGGATATTTTGGAAAGTTTATTTCAAGGGGAACAACTTTCATGTTGAACATTGTTTCATTTGAATTTCAGATCATGATGAATTTTGAGGTAGACGTTTGGGAAATCAAACATATTTGAAAATTTTCTAAGTCCCAAGTCAAATGTTCACTTCTTCCACATTGAATAACTTTTTCCATGGACTTCATATGAGAAAAGTTCCTTCAATAAATTTGTATCTCTTTCAAACCTATTAAATTTTGTCACCAATTTGACCTCATTTGGGTTTGGCATGAAGGAGTTATGCATTTTATAAGTTGAGGAAAATCACTTGTTCAATAGTATTGGCCCAAAATGACCTATAATGTTTTCACTTGGCACATACATTTGCAAGTGGAATTTACACTTCCTCCAAACATCAAAGTTAAAGTAGATGTCTTGAATTTTATCATGAAATTTTAATGGCTTTCATATCATAAACATTGAGCAAGTTATGGTCTTGGGAAGTTTACCTCGAAATTAGGGTTTAGACAAAATGACATATACTCTTTCACCATAAAAGATGACTTTCCAAGCAAAACTAGCCCTTTACTTAAAGATTAAGGTTGTTTGGAATGTCATTTAGAGTAACCTTTCTCTTGGAATCATTTTCATATGACAAAAATTATAGGAGATAGGGTTTAGGGAACCCCGGTTTTGACCAGTTGACTTCCTCTGGTCAACCACCATGAACCAACTTGCTAGCTTGACATTATCTTGACTTTTGGGACTCATTGAGGATCATATATGCATAATATGATGTATCCCTTGAAATATTTGATCAATTATTGAAGAAACTTGTTGAAGAAATCATACAAGATACCCAGATGAATTAGGGTTTCCAAGGCAAATCAACTCCAAATTCTTGATGATTTCTTGATCAAAATAACATGTGAAGATCATGGGGATTCATATATGATGTCTTGAACCAATTCTTGATTGAGCTCCTTGCATTGAGGGTCTTAAACCCTATATATAAGCTTGATAGAGCATAGGTGAGCATACACACTACCTACAAAAGAGTTAAACTATACAATGACATATTTTTGGTATTTTGGTTGGTAAATTAAAGAAAAATGAAGTATGATACAATCTAAAGTGCTAGGTGATCTCTCTCAATGCAAACCCAATAAATTAGGGGTGGGGAGGATGCCAAGGTGTGATCCTAATGCTATGCATATGATGAGATATCATGAGGGATCTTAAGGTCAAAATTAGGGTCTTACAGATGATATGTATGAAGGTGAGAAAAACAAGAAAGGGGGGTTTGAATTGTTTTAGAAATAAAAGCTTTTTCAATAAAAATAAGAACACACAGAATTTTTATACTGGTTCGCTTGAAAATCAAAGCTACTCCAGTCCACCCGACCAAGGTGATTTCGCCTTCAAAAAGGACTTAATCCACTAATCTTGAAAGATTACACAACCAATTGTCTAAGAGAATAATCTCTTAGCCCTCTCAAGTATACAGACTGCACAGAGTCACTTGAGGAACAAAAATAATTCAAGCAAGACAGAGTTGTAATGTAAAGTGCCTCTAACAGTAAGCAAGTATTACATAAAAGTATTAGAGCAAGAGTTTTTCCCGCAAGAGCAGCAACTCGTGAAAATTGAGAGAGAATGTGAATGATGTTTCTGTGCGTCTTGAATGTCTCTCTAGAGAAGTAATATGTCCTTTATATAGTAGTTGAGAAGGACCGTTGGAGTGATGACAAAATCTTGGTCTCTGATGAGTATTCAATGTCATTACTTCTGTTGTTTCTTTCTATAACTATTTTGTCCGCCTCTTAAATTCTTTCTTAAAATACTTCCTTTCCATAGTGAGATTTATTTCCGTTATGCTTTCTTGACTTGTGAATCTTCATCAGATTCTTGATGTACCAAAGTCATTCTTCAGAGGATGATTACGTCTGACTTCATCAAAGCTTCTCAGTGTACTAGTCTTCTTAATTATCAGAGTCTAAGGCTAGTAGTTTGTTGGAGCATCTGACTTTGTTATCTTTATTTCATCAGAATCAGAGCGTTCTGGACGTACTCATTTCTTAGCGGCGTCTGATCATCTAATACTTTGTATTTGACATACGTTTGCATCTGATATATGGTCAGAATCCTCCGTAAGTGTTCAGAGTCCTGCATGAATGTTCAGAGTCCTGCATACTTAGAAAAAAATCTCGTTAGAGTGCCATTTTTGGTTTCATCCTTTGTTATCATCAAAATCTTAGAAATCTATTGTAGAACCAGTTTTGTTCTTACAATCTCCCCCTTTTTGATGATGACAAAACAGTTTAAGTTAAAGATGAAACATTTTCAGAAAAGGGTCTTAGATCAGATTTGTAGTAAGCTCCCCCTGAGTTAGATCTGGGAGTTCAGAAGTTCTTACCGGACCTTCCATGGTTTGGTGTTTTTAGCTACTTTCCTGCATATCTTAAGTCAAATTTAGAGACAATGTTTGTAGAGTTTGAAAGGAATTAGATATGTTTTCATCAGAGCTGTTTTTTGGTTCTCCCCCTTTTTGTCAGAATCAAAAAGACTTAGCAAAAGAAACTTAGTAAAAAAGGTTGATATAGACGGATAACATTTACATAAGCTAGAAATGCAGAAAGCAGATATGGAAACAAGAGGCAACAAGCAGAGCAGATAAAGCAACAAGAAAATGAGAAGGTAACAAGAAAAAAAATCCTAGGTGCCTAAGGGTTTGGAGGTGGAGGCATCCTCTGGAGCAGCTGGGACAACATGTTCTGAATGTTGACATTGATAGAATCCTATTGGTCCAGTCTGGCTCGAACTACCTGTTGTTCTTTCTGTAGCTCTTCCAGGGTCTTCAGGACCAGAGGGACGAATCCAGAGTTGGAGGTCTCCCCCTGAGTCAGTGCATCATTTCTGGCTTTGGCTGCAGACTCTTCAGCAAGGCGAGCTTCTTCTTCAGCGGCATCTTTTGCTTTTGCCTCAGCTTCAGCAGCAGCATCATCAGCAAGAGCTTTGGCTTCAACTTCTTTGATCCTCTGAAGTTCTTCTTGTCTTGCTTTCTCTTCAGCCTCTTGTCTTGCCCGTTCCTCAGCTTCTCTGGCTAGACGCTCTTGGAGTTTGATCTCAGCGTCTCTGATGAAGTCATTGCGGACTTGTTCAGAGAGGCCTTTCAGCTTGAAGGCTTCAGAGGTCATCCAACTTATCACTTTGTTCCAGTGAGTCCTTACAGCAGAGGGATCATCACTGATGCCAGAGTTGATGGTCAGAGACTTGACCTTGTCAACTGAAGACTCTGCAAAAATCGTAATTGCTTCCTCAAGGGTCAGAAGGGTGGTGTCTGGTTCAGAGTTTGGGGAGGGAGAGGTGGGGGGCTTAGGTTAAGTGTGGGAGTTGTTGGGTCAACGGAGGTAGCAGGTTGGGGTATTTCAGAGTGTGGTGGTTGGGATGGTTGTGATTCAGAGTGGATTGGGTCTGATGGTGGGGGGTCAGAGGTGGTTGTGTTTGGGTTCTCTGGGGGTGGAGAAGTAACTTCAGGTTCAGGGTTAGAGTGAGTTGCTGTTGAGAAGCCAGAGCACGGTTTTGGATCTGAGCCAGAGTTGGGGAGTGGGGATCAGAGGGTTCAGTGTCCGATGAGAGGTTATAGTAAGGTGGGGATTATGGAGATGGTGATAAAGAGGGTGAAGTGGTTTCGTTTAGCATTTCTGCTTCTGAAACAGGTAGAGTTGTGGTGCCAAGATTGAATTTTTGGGATGGTTGGTTAGAGGGTCTAGAGGTTGAGGGAGGAGTATCAGAGGTTGTATAAATGGGCGAAGGTTGAGGAAGTAAGGAAGCAACAAGTTTAATTTTTACAGCGGGAGGGAGAGATACAGACTTACTAGGTGATCCAACCAGAGAGACTGGAGGTTTTGATCCAGATGGTTCTCCCAGCTTCACTCTCTTTGCCTGCTTGGTCTTCTCAGATGGTTCTCGTGTCCACTTCTAGAAGTCCAGAGGAAATTCGGGCAGCCAGTCTAAGGAGAAATTTGAGATATCTACTCCTTGTTTGTGCATATCCTCTAGATAGTATGCGACTACCTCTTGAGGGTCGATCTTGGAGAAAAGGTAGAGTCCATTTGGAATCTCCCTCTGATCTTTGAGTGCTTCCCAGGAGGTGTCCAGAGTTGGTTTGACCCTCACTTGATTAATAATTCCCATGCTCTTCAGATTGCGAGCGTTTAGAGGTCTTCCAGTATCTATCATCACATCTTCCATGAGTCCGAGCTGTATCAGATGGTCCACGAGGCCACTTTCAATCAGCACATCAGATATAAATCTCCCCATAGGAATGTAGTTTGTTGTCTTCATGTTGTTTTCTGGTATCTTTCACGGAGTCTCTGAGATATTTGAAGAGAAGTGCAGGAAGGCAGAGCTTCAGACCCTTGTGAATGCATTAAAGAATGCATTTCTAGTCTGTGTTGATGTAATATGAGGAGTTAGACGTTGTGCGGTGATGGATGGTGCCTAAGATGATCTTCAGCCATACCCGGAGGTTCTGATGCAGTTCCTTGCTCTTGGAATGCTTGCCTTCAACATTCTGTTGAAAGATTGTAGGGTTTATCTCATGGGACAGATACTTTTCCCTAGGATTGATGTTGTATATGCGTCTTCCTCCAGTCTTCTCCATGTTCAGAAGAGCAACAATTGATTTCTCTGTGATAACTATCTTGACTCCCAGAACATAGGAGAGAATGTAGTGATCATCAGAGTCAGCAAACCTCCAGAACTCCTTTACCAGATTTGTGTAGACTGGGCCATGGAGGCGTTGAAAGTAGTTTTCCCACCCTTGCTTCTTCAGTTCATCAGTGAGGTCTACACCATTTCTTTTCATGTTGTCAAAATCCACCAAGGTTTCACACAGCACTTTCAGCTTCTCAAACGGTGTTGCAAGATGAATATGAGGCTCACGATCAAGAATGTGGGGTTCTTTGTAGATGGGAGTGGAAACAACGCCGGTGACTGCAGGGTTTTGATGACTTGAACTTGGAGTTTGCTCAGTTGAGTTTATTTGTTGAGAGAAGTTGTACACAAACTGTTGTTGAGAATCCATAAAGAGCGTTGATGAACTTGAGATGAAGGTTGAAGAACTTGAGTAAAAACTGCAGAAATGCCTTTGAGAGAGAGGAAAACTGAGAGAGAGAGAGAGTTAGGTTTGTTCGTGAGTGAAAAGTGTGCAATTGTGAAATGTGAAACGTATAAATACTCAAATTAGGGTGCATGCAAAACAACACAGAAATGGGAGTTTAGCACAAAAACCAAGTACGCACGTTAGAGGGGAGAATGATTACAACTCATAAATGATGTCTAATCCCAAAATTAGCACACTGCTCGAGGAGATCTCAAGAGACTGTTTCTTGATTACTGCTAGACAACTGTCTAGAAGTTCCAAGGTCAGACGCATGATGCTCCACGTGTTACTTTATCTGATCTTCAGGAATACCAATGAGTTGGTTCCTGGAGATTTCTAACTCAGATGACTTCTAACTGGTAGTAGCATCAGAGTCAGATACAGAATCCATGAGTCCCTAAGAGCAAATTAACTTCAAGTTTGCAAGTTGGTTCAAGGAGGTTGACTAGAGAAGTCAACTGGTCAAATCTAGGGTTCCCTAGACCCTATCTCTTACAATTTTTATCATATGAAAATTATTCCAAGAGAAACGTTACTCTTTATGACATTCCAAACAACTTTCATGTTGGCATAAAGAGCTAATTTTTCTTGGAAATTCATTTTTTATGGTGATAGATTATAGGTCATTTTATCTGTGTCCTAGATAGAAGGTCAACTTCCAAGAACCATAACTTCCTCAATTTTTATGATATGAAGATCATCCAAGTTTCATGATTAATTTCAAGATGTCTCTTTAACTTTTCTTCTTATATAAAGATAATATTCTACTTGCAAGGCCATGTGCCATGAGGAAACATTATAAGTCCATTTGGGTCATCATCATTGAACAAGCAATTTTCTTCAACTTCTAAAATCCATAACTCTATCATGAAAGATCCAAATGGTGTCAAAGTTGTTACCAACTTGAAGATGACTGAAAGAGCTACATCTTTGAAGAAGGAACCAAAGTCATTTGAAGCTCATATCAAAAGTTATTCAAGGTGGAAAAAGGGGTCGTTTGACTTTTAACTTAGAAAAATTTCAAGTATGTTTGGTTCCCCCAACTTCAAAGCCAAAATTCACCATGATACCAGCTTCAAATGGAAAAAGTCCCAACATCAAAGTTTTCCCCATGACGGTATCTTTCCAAAGAGTCCAATATCATTGCATTTGGATCAAAATTGAGGGACTTGTGCATGACTTCTTTACATGGCCCAACTTGGCAACTTTTGCACTCAAATGTTAAACTCCTTTGCATGTTTCCATGTTATGATCTCAACATCAATTGTGCACGAATTTGGACTGATCATAATCATAATTTGGGCCTAAGCACATTCCCATACACCCATGCACACAACTTTCTATTTTTGGATTCAAATTTCAAATGGTGTGGAAATGAATTCATGAGCCTATAAATACATGTGCATTGACTCGGAATTGAAGGAAACTATTGCCAGAGCTCTGCCCAACAACCACATAACCCCCATTGAAAGAACACCTTGAAGATTTTTTTGAAATAAAGTTTCTAGTTCGAATTTTGTTTGTGAACTAGAACTCCAAGGGTTCACATCCTTTTTCATCTCAATCATCTCCTGCAAGCAAGATGAAGCAAGGCCAAGTGTAATTGCGTCGAGATCTAGCTAAGAATTCATCACCTGAAGGTGAAATTTCTCAAACTTTCCTTCTTCGATTCTCACTCATTTCTTAACCTTTTTGCTTGATTTTTGGTTGGCTGAAGTCCTACCAATGTAGGCATTGAGATTGAGTTGCTTTGGGGTTAAATCGAAGCAACTCAGTTATGGAACCTCAATTTTTAACTCCATATATCTTTTTATAGAATAATAGTTGGAGAAATTGGAGGTCATATTCAAGATCCTCATGATTTTATCTTCAAAATACTGTATGATCCATTTATTTTGGTGACACTTTGGCCCTGACCAGTACAGTGACATGGCCAGAGAAGATGACCGGAGCTAGGGCTCCGGTGGTGCGTTGGCATAGTCCTGGCCATCTGATCCTTGGTCCATGTTCTAATCAGAGCCATCCATACTGATTACCATCCCTGCGCATGTGTTGACTTCGATCCATGGTGGATGTGATGCGCTTGACCAAATGATCCTTGGTCCACATTCTAATCAGAGCCATCCATACTGATTACCATCCCTGCGCGTGTGTTGACTTCAGTCCTAGGTGGATGTGATGTGCGTGACCATCAAATTTTCCACCTCAATTAATGAGGGAGATCTGATGGCCCTCGTTTTTTCTGATTTAATTCATTTTCCATTTAATATTTTAAATACCATTTTCTTGCAAAATTCATTTTAATTTTAATTTTAATCCTAAAAATATGGGACTTTCACCAAAATTTCACAAGTAATTTCCTCTTCCCATTTATGAATTAAAATTAATTTTTGGATTGAGTTTGATATTTTTAGTGAATATTGTGATTTTTGACTTGTTTTTAATTGATTTTGAATACTTCTGACTTTCAAAAAATCTCCAAAAAATAGTCTAAGGTCCTTTGACCTTGTTTGATCTATGATAAATCCCTTGGCCATTTATTTGGTGATTTGAAGGGATTTAAGGTTTTTCCCCTTTTAAAAACTATTTTCTTCATTTAAAAATTGAATTTAAGTTGTTTAATTGCTTTAAAATTATGTTGAGCTATTTGATTGACTTTGTGTTGACTCATCTTTTGTTCGGCCTTGATCTTGGTTGAATGGGACTTTAATTTGATCAATACTATTGGATTTAGGGGGTTGATGACGTTTGAACTTTATCCCTCAAGATGAATGGATAGTATTGATCAAGTGAGGTTTATCCCTTGATCAATTTGGGAGTATCTTTCACTTCATCTTATTATCTTCATCTCATCTTGTTTCCCAATCTATCCATGGCCAATGATTTCTCAATGATCAAATGCTAGTTGATTCATCAATGACCTTGTCTCAGATGAATCAACATGAGCTTGATGAAGATAGGTCCATCCCATTTTATATTTGTGTGTGGTATGCTTTAGTAACTTGGTTCTTTATACCTCGTCTCTATCATACATAAACACCAATATTATTATTTCCCGACCTCAGAAAGTTGTGACTTCTACATAAGTCCAATTACGATTGTTTAATGTAAAGCTAAATTTGTTCCGAAAGCAATAACATTTTTGTAAGTGAGATTGCAAGTCCCCCCTTCCTCATGGTATTGTATGAAGATTTGACCTCTTTTACATTTATGAGAGATAGTGGCATACTTATTGATTTTATCCAAGTTGGAGCCCTTCTCATGAATGATGTCTAGTGAAATTCTGGTATCAGATATGAGATGTCGAAGGTAATGTCACAACACTAATATCTAAACAACAAATAAAATATAAACAGGATAAAAACAAAGAAACAATTGAACAAGCGACACAAGCAATTATTAACCCAGTTCGGTGCAAACTCACCTATGTCTAGGGGATACCAAGCCAGGAAGGAAATCCACTAAATAGAATTAGTTCAAAGACTCTCAGTAAACAACTTCAAGTTACAGTCTTTTCACCAAATCTCTACCCGTGTGACTTCTATCTAAGAACTCTTAGATATGAGACCCTACTCACCCCCCCCCCCCCCTCAATCACAGCACTGATACTCAAACAAATATTACAAAGAAATAAGACACGCTTCAAGGACACATACTTGATCTTGCTTAAAAGCTTCAACCAAGTAAACAAATACACTCGTGCTTCAAAGCTTAGAGTGGAAAAATTACAATGCAAAACTCAGTCCAATTCATACATCACCAAGATGAATGAATGACTCACAATACACAAGCTCACACAATGCTAAAACCTTAAAACTCTCTCTCTCTTTATCGTTCGTATCTTGTGTGTGTAAACCAGGTTTTACATGGCCTTTAAATAGAAGCTTTTGAATGGGCCTGGGCAGCATAAAACCCTAATTCTATTTTACTTGCGTATCTCCTAAAAAACAACAGCTAATCATCCCTTATTGGAAAATAGATCATTCTAGTTTTAAATCAAATTACTCCTTGAATAGCGCATTCAATCTCCATATAAGCACACACAAATTTGCATGAAAAACGCAATACCAAAATACATAACATTCAGACTGAATGTTTTGTATACACATGTCTTAACATCGGGTCTGACATCTTAGCTAAATCTTGCACAACCATATGTAAACAACCTGCAGGAAACTGATATCACATGTCAAGACAACACGCGTGACATCTTGTGATAACACTAAGTTTTACCAAAATTGATGCCAACACAAAGAACCAACAAATTCCCCCTTTGGCAAATTTTGGCTAAAACATACATTAGATCATACGTTCACAAGAAATCAATCAAAGTATCAGTTCAGCAGCAGAAGTAAACATACACACATTACTAGCAAAAATAGCAACTAGTAAACACACATGCGCTTGTGCTTAGAACACACCACCTCCCCCTTCAACTAGTCCACACCAAGCACCAATCTGCTTCACACAAACAGAACATTTCTCCCTCCCTCATAACATCAAACATCAACTATAGCTATAGCTACTTCTCCCCCTTTTTAGCCAAAAGAGACCAAAGAGACAAAATAAATGTCTATTCAGTCATAAACCAAAATGTCAAAAGTTAAGGGGTTACAAAACCAAGTACAAAATCAGCTGTAAGCAAGCTGAGATACAAACCAACAAAACAGCAAAACAGAATTGCCAAAATCAAGAAAATCCATTACATCAATAAAAACCATCACATCAATGAACACCATCACATCACTAGGGACTAAAGTCAAAGGAGCTAATTAGAGGAGCTTGAGCTTGCAGCTTCATCAAGAAACAGAATTGCCACTTGTCTTATCATTAGTTGCAGACCTCTCACTAGAGGTGTGGGCTTCAGTTTCCTTAGCATGATCAATATTTTCACCTTCAGCTTGCTCCAAGCTTGCAATAAATGCTTCCAACGATTGTTTGCTAGTTGTTGCTACCCTTATCCCTTCACCCAACTCTTTACAAGTCTCCTTCAACTTAGCAATAGTTCCAACTTTTGAGGTTGGCTTTTTCATGGCAGATGTCATGAAAATATCTTCGACATGACTTCCTTCAAACATTTTATAGTGCACAGACAGGGCAGGTTTTCTTCTACTAGGTAAGTCATTAGAACTCAGAATACCAGGGTGTTGATTCAGGATAATTCCACAAATCATAGAGGGAAAGGCAATAGGCAGCTTAACTGCATTAGTAGATGCATGCTTGATGATTTGTTCAAACATAAATCTACCATAGTCAAAATTCAGTTTGGTTCCAACAGCAAAAATAAACCTTCCAAGGGTATTAGCAATTGCGGAAATGTGGTTGGTAGGCACCCAATTTGCAACTCCTATTTTATGCAATATAGCATACTTGACAGTCAACTTCCCAACAGGAAGATGATTTTTAATAGGCCACCCTTTCACCTGCCTTGTTGTAATTTCTCTACAGACCTCATTCTCTGTAGCTTCCAATTCACTTGCACCCTCAACTCTTCTTCCCAGAAAGTTGTTAATAACAGTGGGAGAGAATGTGATACACTTACATCTCACAAACACTTTACAAAATTCCTTGTTGTTCTTATCAGCAATATCCTCAGGAATGTTGACGATGAATTCCTTAACTAAACCCTCATAGCACTGAGAGAACTCAACCACAGTCTTCAACAACCCAACAGCCTTTATCATGTCCATGACCTCCTTGACTTCAACAACATCCTTTCCTAACTCCCTTTCCACAGCCACCCTTCTTTGAATCACAAATTTTCATTTGGAAGCTCCATCCTCAAGATGGAAAAAGATATTATCCAAATGCACAACAGCAACTTTACCAGGGGACTTCCTCACAGTGGTTTTCTTCACAGGGGAGATGTCAGAGAGATCTTCCTTAACATCCTCTTCAGACTCAGAAACTTCTCTAACCTTCCTATTCTTCACTTCAACCTTGCTCCAAGATTTGGAGGGACCAATACCAACAGTCTTCTTAGTTTTCTAGCTGACATAACTTCAGCCATAGATTTTCCTTTTTGAGTCTTCATACGTTTAGCCACACTTGGCTTTAAATGATGAAGTAAGCTCTCCTCTTGATCATCAGACCTATCATCCTCTAGGTATATCACATCGTTTGTATCATCATGCTTCTCAGAGTGGGAAGCATTGGCAGTTTTAGATGCCACAGTTTTTCCTCTACCAGACACAGTTTGCCCTAGGGAGCACAAACCTTCAGTAGCCATGTCCTTCTCAAAACTGAAGGAATCGTCATTCTTCTCACTATGTTGTTCAACCTCAGAAGAGGGGTACATTTTAGACAGAGGAGCAGAGACTCCCTTCATAGAATGTCCTTCATTAAGGATTCTAGTGACTAGGTTTCTTATGACACAATCAGTGTGGTGTATATCTTCTTTAGAGTTAGTGGCATGAGTTGAGACAGAAGGGATACTAGAGATGTTACCTTGATTGGGGCATGCAGAAGCTGAGGCATCCATATGATGGTTTAAATTAAAGGCCTCATAGGGAATAACTGATAGAGGAACCACATCCAGAATCTCATCATTGTGAATGTCCATGGAGGGAGCGCTAACCTTGTGAGTAGACTTAGTAGTTTTTGAAGCAGAAGTAGTTTGATGTTGTGACATCTTGAAGTTTTTGTGGAAAAAATGTTGTTGCCCTAGCAGAGGAGTGTGAGGAAGGAGCAGGAAGATGGAAGAGTTGGAGTAGGTAGTGAGGTTGTGGGGGTAGCGTGTGAAAACGTAATAGATGGTATTTCCAAAACTAGGTGATGATTTACCATAATGGGGGCGCTTTATTTTAGCCACATAGACACTACTTTGCTTACTTTTCCCACTCCATATTAATTGCTACCAGTCTTCATAAATTCAAAGCCCTAATTTTCCTCTCAGGACTTCAAACTGATTTTCATCCAAGGCCTTTGTAAAAATATCAGCTAACTACATCTCAGTAGCAACATGCTCTAAGGCTACAATCTTATCCTCCACGAGTTCTCTAATAAAATGGTGACCGATATCAATATGTTTTGTCCTGCTGTGATGAATAGGATTCTTAGAAATGTTTATAGCACTCAGGTTGTCACAGTATAATGTCATGACATCTTGCGTGACATTGTATTCAGTCAGCATTTATTTCATCCACACCAGTTGAGAACAACTACTTCCAGCTGCTATCTATTCAGCTTTAGCAGTAGACAGAGACACACAATTCTGTTTCTTACTAAACCATGATATTAAATTTTTCCCCAATAAGAAGCATCCTCTTGATGTGCTTTTTCTATCATTAGTATTTCCAGCCCAATCAGCATCACAATATCCAAACAGCACAGATTTAGATCCATGAGTGTATAGCATCCCATAGTCACTAGTGCCATTGACATATTTCAGGATCCTTTTCACTTGGTTTATGTGGCTCACGTTTGGTTCAAATTGATATCTAGCACATACACCTATAGTAAAAGCAATGTCAGGTATGCTTGCTGTGAGATATAGCAGACTCCCTATCATGCTTCTGTAGAGACTTTGATCCACACTGACACCATTTTCATCTTTAGACACTTTCAGATGAGTAGGAGCAGGTGTCCTCTTGTGGCTTGCATTCTCCATGCCAAACTTCTTAACAATATTTTTGGCATATTTACTTTGAGATAGAAAGATAGAATCTTCCATCTGCTTGACTTGTAGGCCAAGAAAATTGGTTAGTTCTCCAACAAGGCTCATTTCAAATTCAGACTGCATTTGCACAAACAATCTTACTTGACATCCCACCAAACACAATATCATCCACATATATCTGAGCCACCATGAGCTTTCCTCCTTCATCTTTGACAAATAAAGTCTTATCAATGCCTCTCTTCCTGTATCCATTGTCAATGAGAAACACTCTGAGTCTCTCATACCAAGCTCTAGGAGCTTGTTTCAACCCATAAAGAGCTTTCCTCAACTTATACACATGCTTTGGAAGATATGGGTTTGTGAACCTCTTAGGTTGTTCAACATACACTTCCTCATTTAAGTAGCCATTTAAGAAGGCATTTTTCACATCCATTTGGAACAGTTTAAACTTCAGAATACATGCCACTCCTAACAATAATCTAATGGACTCCAGGCGAGCTACAGGAGAAAATGTTTCATCAAAGTCAACTCCTTCAACTTGAGTGTATCCTTGTGCTACCAATCTTGCTTTATTTTTAGTAACCACACCTTTTTCATCGGATTTATTCTTGTAAACCCACTTTGTTCCAATAACATTTATTCCTTCAGGTCTTGGAACCAATTCCCACACTTCATTTCTCTTGAATTGGCCTAACTCTTCCTGCATGACATTGATCCAGAATTCATCAGTTAAGGCTTCTTTTACATTCTTAGGCTCAATCTTGGACACAAAACAGGCATGTGAGATCACTTCCCTTGATCTAGTGGTGACCCCTTTTTTTGGGTCTCCTATAATGATATCTTTAAGATGATCCTTCTAAATTCTGATAGAGGGTCCCTTATTAACTTTATCAGCTTCAGGTTCAGCTTGAGTGAACTCACTCTCATTACTTTTGTCCAGGAGATCAATTGGGGCATCATTCAGAAATGTTTCAACATCGTCTGTGACATCAGTCTCTTGATCATCAACAACAACATTGATAGATTCCATCATAACTTTTGTTCTGGAATTAAAAACTCTAAAAGCTCTGCTGTTTGTTGAGTAGCCCAGAAATATTCCTTCATCACTCTTGGGGTCCATTTTCCTTCCTTGTTCACGATCATCCAGGATATAACATTTACTACCAAACACATGGAAGTATTTGACAGTAGGTCTTCTTCCCTTCCAAACTTCATATAAAGTGGTTGGGGTCCCTTTCGTCAAGGTTACTCTGTTGTGAACATAACAGGTCGTGTTCATAGCTTCGGCCCAGAAGTGGTAAGGCAACTTCTTAGCATGAATCATAGCTCTAGCAGATTCTTGGAGAGTTCTATTTTTCCTTTCCATCATACCATTTTGCTGAGGGGTAATGAGAGAAGAGAACTCATGACCAATTCCTTCAGATGAACAGAATTCAGCAATTTTTTTTTATTGTTCTTAAATTCTTTCCCATGATCACTTCTGATTCTGATAACATGACTCTCTCTTTCTCTTTGAAGTCTTTGGCAAAGATCTTTGAACACATCAAACACATCAGTTTTTTCCCTTATAAAATTCACCCAGGTATATCTGGAGAAGTCATCCACCACAACATATGCATACCTTTTTCCCACCAAGACTTTCCACCTGCATAGGTCCCATCAAGTCCATGTAGAGAAGTTCCAGCACTCTAGATGTGGTTTCATGTTTGATCTTCTGATGTGACATCTTTGTCTGCTTTCCAATCTGACATTCACCACAAACTCTTCCTTCATCAATCTTTAATTTTGGGATTCCTCTGACAGCTTCAACAGATATGATCCTCTTCATTCCTTTAAGATGCAGATGACCCAGTTTTTGATGCCATAGTTTCACTTCTTATTCTTTAGCTAGAGCACATATTGATGAATAGCTAGTTTCTTGAGAATTCCACATATAGCAGTTGTCCTTAGACCTGACTCCTCTCATGATCACCTCATTTTTTGCATTAGTAATAAAGCATTCAATTTTTGTGAAGTTCAGATTTAGACCTTGGTCGCATAGTTGACTGATATTGATCAGGTTTGCAGTCAATCCTTTAACAAGCAGCACATTATCAAGGTTAGGGACTCCAAGACAGTTCAGCTTTCCAATCCCCTTGATTTTACCCTTTTCTCCATCGCCAAAAGTTACATAGCTGGTGGCATGAGGTTGGAGGTCAATTAACAGGTTTTTGTTTCCAGTCATGTGTCTGGAGCATCCACTATCAAAGTACCAATCTTCTTTGGCTGAGACTTTGAAGGAGGTGTGAGCTATCAAGTTAGTAGCACCAGCCCTAGGAACCCACTGTTTTCTGTTAACAGGGATGTGTTGTTTGGGTCTAGGTTGATGATGAGTAGGACTAGGATAACCATACAGCCTAAAGCAGAACGGTTTTATGTGGCCAAATTTCCCACAGTAATGACATCTCCATCTTTGGTGTTTTCCTTTATGTTGTCTTTCCTTGTGATGTTGAGACACCTGATGTGACATCTTTGGTTTGCTACCAGTGGGACTACAATCAGGAGAGGATTCTTTGAACCCAAGGCCAGTCATGTCTCCTTCCATCTTTCCAGTCTGGAGGATTTTTTCTAAGGTGTCAGATCTACTATTTAGCATTCTGACATACTTCGTCATCTCATCCAGTTTGGAGTTCAGGAACACGACTTTGATCTTCAACTTAGAAATGGTTTCTAAGTGTTCTGTCTTCTCATCCTCTAGTTGGGTTATCAGTTTCTTCTGATTCTCCACTTGTTGACACACTTCTTCACTTCTGAAACAGAACTTCTTGTAGGAAGTAGCTAATTCATCATCACTGGAGTCTTCATAAAATTCCATCTTCTAGTCAAGGCAGTCACAAGATTGGCAAACTCTTCTTCTGTTTCACTTTCAGAATTGTCATCAGACCAAGTAGCAACAAGACTCTTCTTCTGTTTCTTGAGATAGGTCCCACATTCAACTCTAATGTGTCCATACCCTTCACATTCATGGCACTGAATTCCTTTGCCCTGTTTGGATTTTTCCTCAGATTTTGTTCTTCTTCCAGCATCATTGGGCCTACTTGTAAGACCCTAATTTTGACCCTAAGATCCCTCATGGCATCATATCATTGCACATTGCATTTGCCTCAAGGATCATAGCATCTTGGCTCCTTAACCCTTGGGTTAGGACTTGTGTGAGTTAGTTTGAGACCACCAAGCATGCTTGAATTGTATATTATTGCTTTCCTTATTTTGTTTACTAACCAAAAGCACAAAAATATGTCACTACCATCTTTTGTTTTGTAGCTTGAGCAATCATAAGATCCAAGGCTCCTAGGAGGCCCCTATGCTCATTGATGTGGCCAGATAAAGTTGAAAGCAAGAATGACAATGGTTCACAAAGCTCTCAATCACCATATATGCCTCACAAGTATCTCAATTTGTCAATTTGATCAAAGCAAACCAAAGGACTTAAGGATTGTTTCCCAAGGAAACCCTAATCCAACTGTGTATCAACTATGCCTTGCTCATGAAGCAACCTCAACCCATGATCAAATACAATCAAGGGAAGTTCTTTCATTCATCATTTCATGCATATTTAAACTTATTTGAGTATCCTCAATCATCAATTCATCAATATTTGAAGTATGGACTTGAGAAGTTGATCAGTCAATTCATTTGACTATTTTGAAATCCACTGAGACCTAACGTTTGATGTGTTTGTCAAATGAAGATGACCCCAAGATAAAATATGTTCTTAAGAACCATATGAACAAATTTCATGTTCATCAAAAATCCATTTGAAACTTGGAAGGTCATCATTCATTTCAAAACATTATAGAACATTTTGACTGAAACCCTAATTGTGGGTCAACTTCCCAAGGACTTAACTCCCTCATATTTTATGATTTTTAGTTGGGATCAAATGAATTGGAAATTTTAAGATGTCTACTTCATTTTTTATGTTGAACAAATTTTCATAATCCTAAAATAAGTACATGTGATAATACAAAACATTATAGGTCACTTTGGACCGAAGTCATTGAAATGTGAAAAAGTCCAACTTCAAGTGCCTATAACTTTCTCATAAAAAATCCAAATGATGCAAAACATAAGTCCAACTTTATGTTCTTGAAAAGATATACAACTTTGATGTTGAGGGTTTTGTCATTTGAGGCTTGCATCATTGAAAAAAAAGAGCTTGAAGTTGGTCCATTTTGGCAAAATTCTCATACACATGTTTTGTACCTTGAACTTCATGATCAGTTTTCATAAATTTCCCAACTCCAAATGGATTTTTGTTCAACATAACAATTGTTCCTCATGTCAAGACCTTTCCAACCATTACTTACATGACCATGTTTCATTTTGGCAGGGTGCATTTTCGAAGAGGAGAAGATTTATGTGCATTTATGGAAACTATGTGAGAACTTTGTGCACAAGCCATTTCCATCAGAACTGCACGTCCAAATTCATTTTGCTGATGATTAGCATGCTAAACCAATTGCATTTGGGCCTCCCATACGCCTGTACAGGCCCATGCATGGAGGCCCTCATTTCATGCACACATGAATTTTGCCTTGCTTGCATCAGCTTTCACTATAAATACAAGTGCTCAGCTTCATTCCAAACCAACCTTAAGGCGCCTAATACTCTGCAGAATTGGAATCCCACCCTTCACCTAAAGGAATTTTGCATTTCACTTTCATTTTTTCAGTTTCAATTTTCAACTTCCTTGATTGATTATTGAACTCTAATTCCTTAGTCTCACTTCCTTTCCATCTCAAGAACAAGCTGCATAAGAGAATTGGAGTGGATCAAGTGTTTGAAAGTTGCTTTTCAAAGGTTTTCCCTCAAACTGTTTTGATTCGAAACTCCATATATATTGATCACATCTAGTGTTTATTGGTTCCTCTAAAGTCCTCTCATAAGAGGCAATTGATTGGTGCGCTTAATTTCATGAATCCATCAAGTTCAGGTTGAACACCATAAAATTCCACCTCAGATTTCTCTTCATATAGTAATCTTGAGAGGAAGCCAATGGCACAAGGGTGATGTACATCACCCTAGTTTTCCAATGATATGAGGATCGTGCATTTTCATTAAGTTTTCATAACCTACAAATGTCACCGGAGCTGGCATACTCGCCGGAGAAGACGGTGGTGTACACCACCGTCCACCACGCCAGATTGCATCTGGACTGTTGGTTGTGATTTCCAGATTGAATCTATGCCTTCCAATGTTATGACTTTTAATAATGATGTATGTTTCGCCTTTGACTCTGGATCACCATGAACGCGCGCATGAGGGCCTTAGGATGTGCCACCTCATTTAATGAATCTGATCCAACGCGCCAGGCTTTTTGCAATTTCTGTTTTTCTATTTTATTTTCTTTAATTTCATTTTATTTCAAAAATTCATAACTCTTTCATTTTAAATCCAAAAAATATGGGACCAATTGCATTATTTCCCTTTTTAATTGTAGTTTCTGAAAATGATTTTTAATATCTTTTATGATGTCATTTAATATTTTTTGTGAATTTTCTCTTTTCTGGTTATTTTTAATTCATTTAAAATAGTTTCCATTATTCAAAAAATGCAAAAATATTTTCTTAACATCTTTGAATGATGATGAATCTATGAAAAATATTTTCACCAATTTCTTAATTGATTTGAGATTTATTTGAGATTTTAGTTCAATTATGTTATTTTTTATTCATTTTTAATTGTTTAAAAATAGTTTCTGGTTTCCAAAAATGCTGAAAATTTTTGTCAAACCTTGTTTGACTTTGTTGAACTTAGGATGATCCATTTGGACTTTTCCAAGTTGATTTGAAATGGATTTGAAGTTTGACCTTTATTTGTTTATTTTAATTCAAGTATTATTTTAATTCTAAAAAACACCAAAAATATTTTATTTTGTTTCTTGACTTCTAAGCTTCATCTTGCTTCTGTTTACCATTGATTGACTTTGATTCTATTCATGTTTGATCAATGTGTGTTGGATATCTCATTTGAATTTCAATTCATGTGCATTTTTATTCTTCTTCTTCTTCTTCTTTTTTCTTTTTGATCAATGAGTTAATGATTGATGGTTAGCCTTGACATATGGGAGGCTTAACCTTCTTTGATTCAAATCTAATTCATCTTGATCAAAGATCAAGTGAATGACTTTGCATTATAGATAGGTTGCTTATTGGTCAAGCAAAAAACCTAAATCAATATAAGATCATTCTTCTTTTCTTTTGGCATGGCAAGTTGTAGGAGCTTGAGTCATGGTCTCTAACTTGTGTTTGTTGCCTATAATTTTATTGACCGGACTCAGATAGGTGTGACTACTACGTTAGTCCACTTACGATTGCTTAACATAGCGCTAAATTGCCTTATGACACACTAACACTAACTAATAACCACTAACTTTTAAATAAAGCATTTAATTCTTGCAATTTACTTTTATGCAATTTAATATCTTGTTCATTAATTCATTTGCTTTTGCCCCTTTGCTCACTTGAGCTCATGTTTATGTTAATGCAATTTGCCTTTTGCTCATTTGAGCACATTATTGTGTATATACTATTGTGCTTGTTTTGTTTTGATTGTGTGAACCTAATGCAAATGGACAAAGGACTTAGTTTTTAGGACCTTACCTATAATAATGAAGTTTGAAGAGCAACTAGGCCTCATGCCTTTAGAGTGCTAAAAATGTCAAAGAGCAACTAGGCCTCATGCCTTTAGAATGCTTAATATTGAAGATGAATTGAAAGGATCTAATTCTAAACTCACTCTTGTCCATTCTTTCTATTGCATTGTGGAACTTTTTGATTTGTGTGTTCTTGTGTGCTAGGGATCCCAAACTTGCCAAGAAGAAGAACCATTGTCATGAGAATCCAAAGTGAGAGATACAAAAGCCATTGGAAGATTCCTAGGAGCTTGTTTGATTGTGTGCTTGATTGCTTGAGTTATTTGCTTATTGCTTGCTAATCCAAAGGAAAGGGAACAACTTGGATCATCACTATGATCTCAAGAAGGGAACTCCGTATGGTTTTATTTCTCATCCTTTATCCTTGCATGTTTAGGACTTAGCCATTCTTCTTCTTCCCTCCACTTTAACCCAAGCCAAACTTTTGTGCAAACATTAACATTGTTTTCAAAATTAGAAACTTAAGCACTATGCTTTTGATTTTTCCAAACTTCTTTTCATAACACTTATTTTTGAATTGAATCCTAAGTCAACTTTGACCTTACTTTGTAAATACTTTTCATTGGTAAATACAACTCACTCAATTTTTTTTGTGGTTTCAATGGCCACTTTTGCCAAAGATTTTTCATAAAAATTAGCTATTAGGTTTGAGTTATCCTAGAGGTTGATATAATACTCACCTATATCCTTAGTGATGAACCATAAGTCTTCCATGCTTATTATAGGGTTAACCCCTCACTAGCATGTTGAAGCACTCCTCACATGGTGGATTTGTGGTTTTAGATTGAGTTTTCTCCCTTTGATAACAAAAGACCTTAAGGCTTTTGATCAATCAATTCACCAACTTCTTTTGAGATTTTTACCCTGAACTACGAGATTTTGATCCTAATCTTTTTAAGATGGTACGTAGGCAATGGGTTTATCCATTCAACACACAAAATTGTAAATAACTTGTATATTCTTCTCTCATCTCCCCAATCATGTTTGCACAAATATTTTTTCACAAATACCAACCTACCTTACAACATTAGTGAAAAGGGCTCCCTTAGAGTACTAAGGATGTTTTGGGTGCTTAAAACCTTCCAATTGCATAACCAACCCCCTTACCCAGATCTCTGACATTTTTATTAGTTTTTGATTTGATAAAACTTTTCGATTTTTGTTCGCTTTCTATCCTTTCCTTTGGATAAATAGAAGTGCGGTGGCGACTCGAATTGTATGATTTACTTTTGATTTAGTTAATAAATCTAAAGGTAACGAATACCCCGCTACACTACTGATGTCAAATGAGTTGTTCTTGACATTAGACTTTGACCTCACATCCATCCTCTTCAGGAGTTTGTTGAATTGTCTCCCAAGTAATGCTACATCATTTGCCAGACCTTCATCAATATCCTGTCTACTGTCTTCCTCTTTATATTTAGTGTTTGACATAAAGGCTATGCTTTTGACTTTCTTTTCAGATCCATCACTCATTCCTAACTTGAATTTTTGGAGGGATCCAATTAGCTCATCCACTCTCATCTTGCAGATATCTTGAGATTCTTCTATGGCTGTGACTTTCATGGCAAAACTCTTGGGAAGTGATCTGAGAATTTTCCTCACAAGCTTTTCATCTAACATCTTCTTGCCCAGGGCTCCTGAGGAATTAGCAATTTCAAGGATATTCATATGGAAGTCATGAATACTTTCATTTTCTTTCATCCTCAAATTCTCAAACTTAGTAGTAAGCAGCTACAGACTAGACATCTTCACTCTAGAGGTACCTTCATGAGTGGTTTTGAAAATATTCCAAGCATCTTTAGCAACCTCAATGTTGTTCACCAGTCTGAAGATGTTCTTATCAACCCCATTGAATATAGCATCCAATGCTTTAGAGTTTCCAAGAGCTAGTTCATCCTCCTCCTTGGTCCATTCTTCCTCAGGCTTCTTATCAATTGTAACTTCTCCTTCCTTCGCAGTGAATGGATGTTCCCAGCCTGTTAGAACAACCTTCCAAGCCTTATTATCCAAAGATTTCAAGAAGGCTACCATTCGAGGTTTCCAGTAGTCATAGTTAGATCCATCCAGAATTGGTGGTCTGTGTACAGATCCTCCGTCTCCATCCATAGTACCAGAAAGTAACGTCCCAAGATCTCACCCAGAACCAGAGCAGGATGTCTACTCTGATACCAATTAAAATTCTGGTATCAGATATGAGATGTCGAATGTAATGTCACGACACTAATATCTGAACAACAAATAAAATATAAATAGGATAAAAACAAAGAAACAATTTAACAAGCGACACAAGCAATTGTTAACCCAGTTCGGTGCAAACTCACCTACATCTGGGGGCTACCATGCCAGGAAGGAAATCCACTAAACAGAATTAGTTCAAAGACTCTCAGTAAACAACTTCAAGTTACAGTCTTTTCACCTAATCTTTACCCGTGTGACTTCTATCTAAGAACTCTTAGATATGAGACCCTACTCACTCCCCCTGAATCACAACAGTGATACTCGAACAAATATTACAAAGAAAGAAGACACACTTCAAGGACACATACATGATCTTGCTTAAAACCTTCAACCAAGTAAACAAATACACTCGTACTTCAAAGCTTAGAGTAGACAAATTATAATACAAAACTCAGTCCAATTCATACATCACCAAGATGAATGAATGGCTCACAATACACAAGCCCACACAAGGCTAAAACCCTAAAACTCTCTCTCTTTATCGTTCATATCTTGTGTGTGTAAACCAGGTTTTACATGGCTATTAAATAGAAGCTTTTTGAATGGGCCTGGGCAGCATAAAACCCTAATTCTATTTTACTTGTGTATCTCTTAAGAAACAACAGCTAATCATCCCTTATTGGAAAATAGATCATTCTGGTTTTAAATCAAATTACTCCTTGAATAGCGCATTCAATCTCCACATAAGCACACATAAATTTGCATGAAAAGTGCAATACCAAAATACATAACATTTAGACTGAATGTTCTGTATACACATGTCTTAACATCGGGTCTAACATCTTAGCTAAATCCTGCACAACCATCTTTAAACAACCTGCAGGAAGTTGATATCACATGTCAAGACAACACGTGTGACATCTTGTGATAACACTAAGTTTTACCAAAATTGATGCCAACACAAAGAACCAACATCTAAGTTCATATCTTCATGTTTATGAGTTGATGCTTGAGTGTTCTCTAAAAAATGACTTGAACAATTCCATTAACATCCACTAACATTTCTTTGTATTGAATCTATTTTTAATGCCATTTACTTTTAATGCAATTTAAATTCTTGCATTTTATCATTTACGTTCATGCAATTGTTTATGCTTCTGGCATTTTCATTTTGCTCACTTGAGCCATTGCATTTGTGCTTGTGATATAATTGTGTGCTTGTAACTTTGGTTTGTTTGTGCTCTTAGGACATTAAAATACTTAATAACAACAAAAACCCTAAAAAAAAATATTGGTGGACTGTTGGACCCCTATCTCAGACTTGATCTAAACTTTTGGACTTAGAGTAGGCAGCATCCATGAGCAATGGAAGAACTTGGCCAATGCCATTATTTGAGACCATTTCTTGGCCAATGCCATTCATCTGATACAAGCCTTGAGATAATCCTTTGATTTATCTATTATACTCATTCTCTCTTTGTCTAGATTTGTTATTTGGATCTTATTAATATCATCTGATGTTTCTCTTTGAGTATGTTTCAAGGGATATTTCAGTTGATACATCTAAAAGACATTGAAGACTTCTTGCTTGGATATTTGGTTATCTTTATTTGATACCATTTGGTCCTGTCATTAACTGCTTAGATGATTATGCATGTTGCTTGCTCAATAGTCCAAAGGAATAGGGTTTCTATCTGACATTATTGTCTTGTGGATGCTTCCCATTGGTTATATCTTTTCAACTATAAACTTTTAAATATTGTCTAGGATAATCTCTTCATCTCCTCCCCTCCTTCTTTAATTTCAAAATCTCTCCCTCATTTCAAAACCTTCTTTGTTCGTGTTTTAAACTTAGAATTGTTTTAATGAGTAGAAACCTTGGCCTTATGCCATTGATTTTCAAAATATTTGCTTAAGTCAAACTTGTAAATGAACTTAATCATATTGGCTTTAATTTCAAGAAGACAAAAAGAAATAACAACCTCATCTAATCCTTTTGGCCATTTTGTGCCTTTCTCTTTTAAACTTTTCAAAAGAGAGCATTTAGATTTGACTTATATTTGGTTAAGATATAATTCTCCCATTCTATGATATATTGATTATAAGTTTTTCCATTTATTAGGGGTTAGTGGCATACTTGTTGATTGAATCCAAGTTGGAGCCTTCCCTCATAAATGTTGTAAAGCACCCATTATCGGTGGATGTTTGGTTGAGTATTCTCCCATTGATAACAGAAGATATTTAAGCTTTTGTTAAAATCAATCCACCAATCTTTGAAATTTTTACCATGAACTACGAGGTTTTGATCCCTCATTTTTATGTTGGTACGTAGGCATAAGACCAACGATCTTGTCAAACACAAAAATATAATAAATGAATTCTTTTCTCATCCCCACATTCAATTTTTTTAACAAACATCTTTTCAACTAAAACACTTACACATAAAAAAGGGCTCCCTGGGATACTTTGGATGCTAATACCTTCCCTCTATTTAACCAACCCCATTACCTGTAATCTCTGACATTTTATTAGTTTTGATTTGAAAACTTCTTATCTTTGGGTTTTTTTTCATACTTTTCCCTTTTCCTTTAGAAACAATAAAAGAGCGGTGGTGACTCTGGTTTTATTGATGTTGAGTTAACCAATAGCTCAATGGTCACAAATTTACCGCTGCAAAAATAAAGTGGCGACTCTGCTGGGGAGTAGTCCTCAGTGGGTTTAGCCTACTTTTATGTGTGTATATATTTGATGTTTGTTTGCTTGTATATATTATTGTGTGACACTCTCTGTCTGTTGTGCTTGGTGATCTCTGAGTGGTGAGATAAGTTCTAACCTAAACTTGAGTGCAATTAAGATAGGAGGATGGTATAGTCATGTTCGAATCGTGTGGAGTAGTCCTTAACGAGTTGGATTGAGATCCATTTACTCAGTGGATACCCCTTTGGAGTTATTGATGTCACACGAGTAAGTCGTGGATAGGAATTACTTTTTCCGTCCTGGGAGTCCAAGAAGCTGAGAACCGTAAAACATTTAACCCAACTTGGACTATTTAGGACGTAGTGCAGAAATTATTCAAGTGTAGACTTGATAATAGTTGTTACGCGATACTACACTCATACGTGTTTCTCTTGAGAATACTATGGGTCGATGAGTCAGTCATCTAACCCTATAATATCCGATAGATGGGATCACGACTCTGGGAACTTTTTTAGAACATGACTACATGGTTTTTATCCTTAGTAAACTCCTTTGAGATGGTTCTTAACCTGACCCTATGCTCGTGACTCACAACAAACCCTTGATTCTCGGTTGATCCGACCAATTCTCGTCAATATCAATGGAACTTGGGTGTTGATAAGGTGAAAACCATAATCAACCAAAATGGATGATTGATCTTGACGATGAGTTGATCCATCCATTGACCTTTGTTTGTGTTTGCCTTGTGTGTGATTGTTGCATTCACGCATACATGCACATCATAACATTCACCACGCAATAAAATTTCAAGGAACTAAAGTCATATTTGAAAATATTTTAAGACAATGGATTATGGATGAAGGAACACTAAGAAGTACAGTTTCAGATGTCCCTACTTGAAAGAGCTAAGCAAGCTAGTATCCTTTGTAGTAGATCCCTTGGATTTCAAGCAACATCATAGGAAGCTTTTATCCGTGCTGTATACTGAAGTTGTGGAAGGACTCTTGAGTGTCTTGGTCTAGTTCTATGATCCTCTTTATTGATGCTTCACTTTTCCTAATTATCATCTCATACCTACGTTAGTAGCATAGGCCCATATCTTGGTGTAAGACCCCAATTTTGACCCTAAGATCCCTCATGCATTTCATCACAAGCATTAGCATTGGGATCATACCTTGGCACCCTCCTTACCCCTTTTCATTGGGTTTGTTTTGGGAGAGATCACCAAGCACTTTGTGATTATATCATACTTATTTTTTATCATTTTACTAACCAAAATACCAAAAATATGTCTTTGCATTTGTCTAACTCTTTTGTAGGTAAGGGACACGATTTCCTTGATTCATTGATCACATCTAGGGTTTGAGACCCTCATGAACAAAGAGAACCATCAAGAATTGATTCAATAATGGTTATAAGCACCATGTATGAGTCCCAATTGTTTTAGCATGTAATATTGATCAAGTTTGCTTCAAGAGTTTGAGGGTGATTTGCCTTGGAAACCCTAGTTTGACTGGGTACCTTGAGTAACTTCTCCAACAAGCTATCTCACCAATTGATCAAATTTCTCAAGGGACACTTCAAAATTCATCATCTTATGCATATATGATCTACCATGATCCAATAAAGTCAAGAGAATTGGAAATTAGCAAGTTGGTTGATGGTGGTTGGCCAGATGAATTCATCTGATCAAAACTGGGTCTCCCTAGACCCTATCTCCTACAATTTTCACCATATGAAAATGATTCCAAGATAAAACTTACTCTAAATGACATTATAAACAACTTTCATGTTGAGACCTAGAGCTAATTTTGCTTGGAAAATCATTTTCTATGTTGAAATATTATAGGTCATTTTGTCTAAACCCTAATTTGAAAGTCAAATTCACAAGGCCATAACTTGCTCAATTTTTATGAGATGAAATATTTCAAAGTTGCACAATCAAATTCAATGTGTCTACTTCAAGTTTGATGTTTGGAGTGGGAGCTAATTCAACTTCTTTGAACATGTGATATGAGCCTACATTATAGGTCACTTTTGACCTGTACCATTGATCAAGTGATTTTGCCAAACTTCAAAAAAGCATAACTCTATCATTTAAAATCCAAATGACATGGAATTGGTGACCATTTTGAAGGTATTTGAGACTACAACTTTGATGAAGATACTTTTCTCATTTGAAGCTCCCATAAAAAGTTAAGCAAGGTGGAATATTGAGACATATGGCTTGACACTTAGAAAATTTTCAATATGTCAAATTTTTCCAAAATTCCACCTCAAATATCTCCAAGTTGGAAGCTCCAAATGAAAAAGTGTTCAACATAAAACTTGTTCCTCTTGATCTCACCTTTTCAAAGAGCTAAAACAGGCTGGTATCATGTGTCATGGATGAGAAATGCATAGGTTGCACATGGCTTAAACAGGTTGGTATCATGTGTCATGGATCAAATTTCAAACAACAATGCTCAATTGCCTTGCAATCCAATCCACCTCCAATGCATCTGAACATCATTATGGACTTTTGAACAATCATTTGATGGGCCTATGTGCGCTCATGCAGCTTGCTTACATCATTTTGACAATTTTGGAAACTTGAAGGAGTGTGCAATTATCATTTGAATTCTCTATAAATTGAAGCTCAATTACTCAGAATCAACACACACACTGCGCAAGCTTTGATTCCCCACAGAAAAACCTTCATACCAAGAGGATAAACCTGAAAAATTCTGTTGAATTTGAGCTTGAATCTCCACTATTTTGGAATTCAATTCTCCAGGAGTCCTTTGATTCTAAGCCATTCCATTCCTCTTCTGCAAGCAATTGGAGTGAAGCAAAGCACGATTCAGATCAAGATCTAGCAAGCTCAGGCCTCCATTGAAGGTATTTTGCAGAAAATTTGATCTCTTCGATTCTCCTTATTCCTTGCTCAATTCTCTTGATTATTGTGTTGGCTGAAGTCCTACCAATGTAGGCAAGGTGTTTAAGTTATTTTGATGCTGAATCGAAGCAACTCAGATCATGAACCTCATTTTTCAATTCCACATATCTCTCAATATAGTTGGAATTGGAAGAAATGGAGGTGATATTCGTGCTCATTGATGTTTTCTCTTTAAAATCATGTCCCTGTTTGAAATTATGGTGATGGTTGATGACGACCAGTCCGACGAAGCTCGCCGGAGAAGGCAATCGGAGCTCTGACTCCGGTGATGATGTGTTTGAGGTCTAGACCGTATTATCCAAATCCCGTGTTCTAATCTTAGTCGTGCATTGTGATTACCAAGTTTACAGCGCAGTGGACTCGTGCATTGGTGGAACGCGCGCTGTGGATCATCCGACCTACCACCTCAATTAATGAGGGAGATCTGATGGTCCAAGTATTTTTGCAATTTCTGATTTTTCTTTTTATTTCATTTTCTTCAATAATTCATATTAAATTCAATATTGATCCAAAAAATATGGGACTTTCACCAAAAAATTTCAAATATTTTTATCTTTCATATTCTGAATTAAAATTATTTTTTGGATCATTGTTAATATTTTTCATGAATTAATTGATTTTTCATTTGTTTTTAATTGTTTAAAAATATTTTTAAGTGTCCAAAAATTATGATTTTTTTTTATCCAAGGTCCTTTGACCTTGTTTGACCTATGATAAATCACATGGCCATTTATTTGGTGTTTTGATGTGATTTTAGGATTTGGACAAAACATATTTGAATTTAATGCATTATTTTAATACTTTTAATTGAATAAATGTCATTTTAATTGTGTTGACCATTTGGATTGACTTATTTGAGTTTCTCATTTGTTGTTTGGCCTTGGTCAAGGTTGATTTGACTTTGTCAAGTTAATATTATTGGATTTAGGGGATTGATAGAATGTACATTCCATCTCCCAAAATGAATAAATGATATTAATTTGGTAAAAGTCCTCCTTTGACCAATTTGTGATCTCATTCATCCCTTTCCCTTTTCATCTAATTCCCCTTCTTTATCCATTCATTTCAATTGGCCAATGACATCTCAAAGTCCAAATGCTAGTTGATTGAAAGATTAACATGAGTATGGATGAGATTAGGCCACACCTTTGCATATTTTTTGTGTGGTATGTTTAATGAGCATAGTTCTTAATACTATGTCTCCAACATGCATTAACACCAAAAGTTTATTGCCCGACCTCAAATAGTTGTGACTTCTACATAAGTCCAATTACGATTGCTTAACATAGCGCTAAATTTATGACACAAAAGGCATAAGCATTCTAGTTAGTGAGATTGTAAATCTCCCTTCTTCCATGGTATTGTGTGGAAACTTGGCCTTCTTTCCTTCCTTTGGAAGATGTTTTGGTTCAATGATCCATGCTTGTGGTAAGTGGGTTGAGTGTTCTCCAAAGAATGTCTTAACATCAAAAAGCAAAACAAAACTAACTATTAACTTACTAACCATTAACTTTTACTTTCAAGATTTTACTTTTAGTGCAATTTATTTTTAGTATTCTATTATCATTTGTCATTGTACATATCATTCTAATTGTTTATGTTTATGCAATTTCACTTTGTCCACTTGGACCATATTGTGTGATATACTTTGTTGCCTTGTTTGTTTGTTTGGTCTTTGACCATTAATGCACATAATAATAACAAAAACCCTAAAAGACTTTTGAGTGGACTATTGTTTTGATCTCCCCAATTGGACTTAGAACTTAGGCAACATTCCTTTGCTAATGGACTTGGCCAATGCTAATTTGTTGAAGAACCAAGAACTTACAAGTTTGAATTCATCTGGTACCTCATTCAAGATCTCTCCAGAGCCATCTGCAACATTGATCATTGTTAAGCTGTTATTTTGAACCTGTGACTTGTGGACTTCATATGCTACATAGGCCATTTTGAAGAAGATCATGAAGTGGATAAGCTTGGAAGAGGCCATCTTTATTTGATGCCTTTTCTCTTCAAGATTGATATAATTATACATTTATGTGTTGCTTGAATCTAAAAAGTCCAAGGGAATTCTGGGTTTCTATTGACATACTTGTCTATTGGATTGTTCCCATTTGGTCAGATCTTTTCAACTTTAAACTTTTAAATTTCTTGTATCTAGGGTAGTCTCTTCATCTTCTCCCCACTTCTTTAATTTCAAAATATCTCCCTCCATTTAAAAAAAACTTCTTTGTGTGAACTACTTTTGTTCTAAACTTAGAGCACTTTTACAAAAAGGTAGAAACTTTGGCCTTATGCCATTGCATTTTCAAACTTATTTTTTAAATCAAACTTGTAAATAAACTTAACTATACTTGACTTAAATTTTCATAAAGCCAAAAAGAACTAACTCATTCAAACCATTTTAGGCCTTTGTGCCTTTTCAAACTTAATTTTTGTTAAAACCAACACACTCATTGTGAAATTTATAGCACGAACTACGAGGTTTTGATCCCTTATTTATATGTTGGTACGTAGGCACGAGACCGAAGGTCTTGTCAAACACAAAAATATAATTAATCAATTCTTTTCTCATCCCCTCATTCTATTTGTTTGTAAACATCGCTTTGTACAAAATACATATGCACACAAAAAGGGCTCCCTAGGAGTACCTAGGACACTTTGGGTGCTAACACCTTCCCTCTGTGTAACCACCCCCCTTACCTGTGATCTCTGACTTTTATTAGTTTTTATTTGAAAACTTCTTACTATTTGGGTTTTGTTCGCATTTTTCCGTTTTCCCTTGGAAACAATAAAATCGCGGTGGCGACTCTTATTAATTGATCTCTAGCTTGTCAATAGCTTGATGATCATGAATTTCTCGCTACAGAAATTAAGTGGCGACTCTACTGGGGAGTAGTCTCCAGTGGGTTTAGCCTACTTTTTGTGTGAACATATTTGTATATATGTATGTGTGATATAATCTGCTTGTTGTGCTTGGTGATCTCTGAGTGGTGAGATAAGTTCTAAGCCAAACTTGAGTGCAATTAAGATAGGAGGATGGTATACTCATGTTCGACTTGTAAGGAGTAGTCCTTAACAAGTTGGCTTGAGATCCATCTGCTCAATGGAGACTCCTTTGGATTTGGAAATGTCACACAAGTATTTATGGTTAGGCATGACTATTTCTAATTGGGTCTGAGAAGCTGAGGACCTTAGAACACCTAAACCATCTTGGCCTATTTAGGACGTAGTGCGGAAACTATTCAAGTGTAGACTTGATAACAGTTGTTACGCGATACTACACTCAGACGAGTTTCTCTTGAGAATATTATGGGTCGATGAGTCAGTCATCTTAACCTGTAATATCCGATAGATGGAATTAAGACTTTGGGAAATTTTTAGAACATGATCTACATGTTTTACCCTTAGTTCACTCCTTTGGGATGGTTCTTACCTAGACTCCATGCTCGTGACTTGCAACAAACCCTTGATTCTTGGTTGATCCAATCAAGTCTTGTCAATATCAATGGAACTTGGGTGTTGATAAGGTGAAAACCATAATCCACCAAAATGGATGATTGATCTTGACAATGATTTGATTCATCCCTTGACCTTTTTTTGCCTTGTGTGTGATCCCTTACTTGTGATTGTTGCATTCATGCATTTCATGCGCATCATAACATTCATCACACGAAAATTTCAAGGAACTAAGGTATCATTTGCAAATATTTTCAGACCATGGATTATGGACGAAGGAACACTAAGAAGTACAGTTTCAAATGTCCTGACTTGAAAGAGTTAAGGAAGCTATCATCTTTTGTATTAGATCCCTTGGACTTCAAACAACGTCATGGGAAGCTTCTGTCCATCTTGTCTGCTGATGTAGTTGAAGGACTCTTGAGTTTGTTGGTGCAGTTCTATGATCCTCTCTACCGTTGTTTCACTTTCCTAGATTTTCAGCTTGTGCCTACCTTAGAGGAGTATTCTCATCTTTTAGGGATACCAGTTTCTAGTAGAGTGCCTTTTAGTGGATTGGAGGAGATTCCCCGATCTAGTATTATTGCTGAAGCTCTTCACTTGAAGAAGTTTGAGATAGAGGCTCATTGGATGAAGAAAGGAGGATTATTTGGATTGCCATCTGTTTTCCTCATCAAGGAAGCTACCACTTTTGCTCAAGCTGGTAGTATGGATGCTTTCGAAGTTATCTTTGTGTTGCTCATTTATGGATTAGCTTTGTTCCCTAACATTGACGGTTTTGTTGATCTTAACGCCATTAGACTTTTCTTGATTGGGAATCATGTGCCTACTTTGTTGGGTGATATGTATTTCTCTTTGCATCTAAGGAATTCTAAATGTGGGGGAACTATTGTCTGTTGTACTCCTCTTCTGTACAAGTGGTTTATTTCGTACTTGCCTCAGACGCCTGCTTTTGTGGAGAACAAACAATGTCTAAGGTGGTCTCAGAGACTTATGTCTTTCACTAATGATGATATAGTTTGGTATGATCCGTCCTTAAGAAGTTTGGAGATTATTGATAGTTGTGGTGAATTCTCTAATGTGCCTCTCATTGGTACACAAGGAGGATTTAACTACAACCCTGCGTTGGCTCGTCGTCAACTTAGGTTCCCCTTGAGAGACAAACCTAATAACACTTTGTTAGAAGGTCTTTTCTATTAAGAGGGTAAAGATCCCCAACATTTGAAGCAGAAGATTGTGCATGCTTGGCATAATATGCATAGGAAAGGAAGATCTGAGCTTGGTCCGCGCAATTGTATAGCTTTGGAAGCTTACACTCTTTGGGTGAAGAAGAGAGCTATGGAATTGAAGATGCCTTATCCTTGTGAGAGACCTATGTCTATGGTTGCGGTTGAGCCATTAACTCTCCCTAACCAAGATGTAGAGGAGTTGGAAGACGTGCTCATCAAGATGAAGCAAGAGAGGGATATGTGGGAAGAGTGTTTCCACGCTTTGAGTAAGAAGCATGAAGAGTTGCAGTTGGAGTCTAAGGACAAAGATGCATTGATTGAGCTACTTGAAGACCGAGTGACGAAGAGACAGAGAGAGTCAGAGATTTCATCTTCTAGCACGCCTCAGCCTTTCATTGCTTGGAAGAAGATTGTTGACCGGCTTGTCCTCGAGAAGACTCAGATGAAGGCTTCTTTTGAGACTGAGATCCGTCGTATTCGAAGGAAGTACGCGCTTTCAGCCAAATCTTCTGACATTGTTGTTAGGGATCCTTAGGATGACTAGTCTCCTTTTCTCTTGTATCTTTTATTTTGGTTTCTGAAATTGTACTCAGTATAATCCTTCCAATTTATAGAAATGAAAAGAGATTTTTGGTCATATCAAAATTATTGCAATTGCCATTTCAATTTTATATATTTGCAAATGATATAGTAAGTTCCTTGGAAATAAAAATAATAATAATCAAGCATTGCATTTCATGCATCATTTGCATAAGTAGGTTTTTGACAGGTGTCTGATCAGTGTTCTTCTGTGCTTTAGCCAAGCTGACTCACCGGTACAACACTCGAGCCAATCATTCAAAGATCATGGAACACCTTGAGCAAGAGAACAGAGAGTTGAAAGAGGAGATTGCCCGGCTGACCGCCATGATGGAGTCAGTTCTTGCTGCCCAGAGCCAAGCTACTCCAACTCCTACAACTCCTCCCGTGAGGACTGTCATTTCTGAAGTGGTTACCTCTATTGTGCCTGCTGCCACCGCCCACTTCGCTCCGAATCTGCCTGCTGGGTTCCCTTGGGGAATGCCACCCAATTTTGTGCCAGAGGGTTTCGCTCCCACCTTTGCTTCCATGCCGACATCTAGCCCGGTCATGTCTGTGCCACCTCTTGTTGTGCACACTTTGCCGCGAGTAGAAGACACCATCTATCATTCCGAGCCATCTGAAGACTAGGACATTTATGAGAAGATTGATGAGATGAAGGATCAATTCCTTGAGTTGCGCAAGGAACTGAAAACGCTGAGAGGCAAAGATCTGTTTGGGAATAGTGCTGCTGAACTGTGCTTAGTGCCCAACGTGAAAATCCCAGTCAAATTCAAAGTGCCTGACTTTGAGAAGTATAAGGGAAACTCTTGTCCACTCAGTCATCTTGTGATGTATGCCCGCAATATGTCAACCCAGACAGATAATGATCAATTACTGATTCACTATTTCCAGGATAGCCTGATAGGTGCCGCGCTCCGTTGGTATATGGGGATAGATAGTGCAAGCATCCACACTTTCAATGATCTAGGAGAGGCTTTTGTGAAACAGTATAAATACAACTTGGATATGGCGCCAGATAGGGACCAGTTGAGGTACATGTCTCTGAAATACAAGGAGACGTTCAAAGAGTATGCCCAGCGTTGGAGGGAGTTGGCTGCCCAGATTACTCCTCCTTTAGAGGAGAAGGAGATGACGGAAATCTTTCTCAAAACCCTGAGTTCATTTTATTATGAACGTATGATTGCCAGTGCCCCTAGTGATTTTACCGAAATGGTAAACATGGGGATGAGACTTGAAGAGGGGTTCCGTGAAGGACGATTGTCGAAAGAAGAGGCGTCAACTAGCAAGAAGTACGGGAGCAATTTTAGCAAGAGGAAGGAAAATGAAACAAATGCAGTAAGCGGTGGGAGGCAGAGGAGGCCTCAAGCAAGAAGGAATTTACCACCCCGTCAACATCATCATCATCAAGTATCTTCTATTATTCCAGTGTTTTCAAATCAGTCAACAATACCAATTCAACAATAACAACAACATCAGCATCAAAATCAACATCGACAACAACAACCGCAACAAAGAACAAACACCTATAACAACAACAATTCCAACAACAATCATCACCAGCAACAGAATTTTGAGAGGAAGAAGGTCTCTTTTGATCTGATTCTTATGTCATATGCCGAGATGTACCCATCTTTAGTCCTCAAGAATTTGATTCAACTGAGGAATCTGCCACAGATCCCAGAACCACTTCCATGGTGGTATAAACCTGAACTTCGCTGTGCTTTTCACGAGGGTGCACCTGGGCACGATATTGAGAACTGTTATCCACTGAAATATGAGGTGCAAAAGATTATGAAGAGTGGCACGGTGTCTTTTGAAGACCGCGCGCCTAATGTGAAAGCTAATCCCTTGCCCGCTCATGGGAATACCTCAGTGAATATGGTGGACGGATGTCCAGGTGAATACAAAGTTTTTGATGTGCGTTTCATTCGTGGATCCTTGGTGCAAATACACAAGGACATCTGTATGGTGAGTGAATGTGAACATGATCACGAAGGTTGTGATATTTGTAGTGTGAACCCAAGGGAGTGCGTTGTTGTGAAAAGGGATATCCAGCGTCTGATGGATGAAGGCATGATCCACATTTGTCAATCCCGTCATGAAGATGACGATGTTAATGTCATTGTTCCCGTTTTCAAGCAACCAGAGCAGTTGGTGATGCAGTATGATAGTAGCAAGAACGTCAGCAATAGATCAGTTTCGCCGTTGGTAATACGGTTGGCGGACCCAGTCCCGCATGCATTTGATAAAGCTGTACCTTATCAATACAATGCTACGATGATTGAGAAAGGTCAAGAGGTCCCGTTGCCTACGACCAGTTCAGTAGTAAGCATTATAAATATTACGAAGGTGACCCGCAGTGGTCGAGTTTTTGGGCCAGTTGTCCCAGAAAGTAAGGAAGAATTGATTGTTGGTAAGAAGGCGGAGGTGCCTAGTGTAGATCCTGTTGGTTGTTCAAGAGATAAGTCTGGTGAATCCATCAATTTGAAAGCCAATAGTGATGATGATGAGGTACTCCGACTGATCAAGAGGAGTGAATTCAATGTGGTTGAACAATTGCTTCAGACCCCCTCAAAGATTTTCGTGTTGTCTCTGCTTTTAAATTCGGAAGCGCATAGAGAAGCACTCCAGAGAGTTCTCGAGCAGGCATACGTGGAGCAAGATGTTACTGTGGCTCAATTTGATCACATTGTAGCTAACATCACTTCATGCAACAAGTTGAGTTTTTGTGATGAAGAACTCCCTGAAGAGGGAAGAAATCACAATCTGGCTTTGCATATCTCGATGAACTGTAAGGAAGATGCTTTATCAAACGTGCTAGTTGATATTGGGTCGTCACTCAATGTGCTTCCAAAATCAACATTGTCAAAGTTATCTTATCAAGGAGCGCCCATGAGGTATAGTGGAGTAATTGTCAAAGCCTTTGATGGCTCGCGCAAGACTATCATTGGAGAAGTGGACCTTCCAATCAAGATAGGTCCGAGTGATTTTCAGATTACTTTCCAGGTAATGGATATTCACCCGGCCTACAGTTGTTTATTGGGAAGGCCATGGATTCATGAAGCAGGGGTTGTTACTTCCACTCTGCACCAGAAGCTCAAATTTGTCAAGAATGGCAAGTTGGTGATTGTGGGAGGTGAGAAAGCACTGTTGGTCAGCCATCTGTCATCTTTTTCATATGTGGAAGCTAAGGATGAGGTTAGAACGCTGTTCCAAGCCTTATCTATTACTACTGAGAAGAGAGTTGGGGCACCTATGTCCTCTCTGAAAGATGCGCAGAAGATTGTTGAAGAAGGTCATGTTGATCAGTGGGGGCGCGTGGTAGAGGTCGCCGAGAACAAAGGAAGAACTGGTTTGGGGTTCCAGATGGGCTCGTAAACCGTTAGATCAGAAGAAATGCAACTTAGCTTCCGTAGCGGAGGGTTCATTCATGGGGATGAACAACACTTAGCTGTTGTGCTAGAGGATAATGAAGAGGAAGACTGCACCAACTTTGTGACGCATGGATAGACATGCAACAATTGGACTGCTGTTGATATTCCTGTTATTTTGCATTGATATAAGTAATTGCTTTTATATTTTAAAATCCTTCTCCTATGCCGAAGGGAGAAGTGAACATTGTTTGGGCATTTTAAATTGATCATCAATAAAATTAATTCTATTCATCCACATCTTTGATGTTTTGTTTTTACTTTTTGCTTTATTTTGAAAATGGTAATCACAAAAAACATAAATAAACAATATAATTGTCCATCTGCATAATATTTGGTTACAAATTCACTTCTCTAAAATCAAAATATCAAATCATTATGCAGGTTGGTTCCTAACCCCATTGAATACAATGATCCTTCTCCTTCTCCAAATTTTGAATTCCCTGTGTTTGAAGCCGAGGAGGAAAGTAATGTAGAAGTGAGTGATGAATTGTCTCGTCTTCTTGAGCAAGATAAGAATATTATTTAGCCGTTTGAAGAGCAGATTGAGCTAGTCAACTTGGGTTCCGAATACGATGTGAAGGAAGTAAAGATTGGGTCTCGACTGTGTTCAGATGCTAAGAAGGGGTTGATTGATCTTCTTCAAGAGTATTCAGATGTGTTTGCTTGGTCCTATCAAGACATGCCTGGGTTGGATTCTGACATTGTGGAGCATAGATTTCCGTTGAAGCCAGAATGCCCGCCAGTCAAGCAGAAGTTGAGAAGAACGCATCCTGATATGGCTATGAAGATCAAAGAGTAAGTTTAGAAGCAGATTGACGCCGGTTTCCTTGTAACTGCTGAATACCCTCAATGGGTGGCCAACATTGTGCCTGTGCCTAAGAAGGGTGGAAAAGTCCGCATGTGTGTCGACTATCGAGATTTGAATAAAGCTAGTCTGAATGATGATTTCCCTCTGCCACACATTGATATGTTGGTAGACAATACTGCTAAATTCAAAGTCTTTTCGTTTATGGATGGATTTTCCGGATATAATCAGATTAAGATGGCACCCGAGGATATGGAGAAGACCACATTCATTACACCCTAGGGAACATTCTATTATAGAGTGATGCCTTTCGGATTAAAGAATGCTGGTGCGACTTACCAGAGAGCGATGACTACTCTTTTTCATGATATGATGCATAAAGAGACTGAAATATATGTCGATGACATGATTGCTAAATCAATTGATGAAGAGGAACATGTTGAGCATTTGTTGAAGCTATTCCAGCGTTTGAGAAAGTATAAACTCCGCTTGAATCCCAATAAATGTACTTTTGGGGTTCGTTCTAGTAAGTTGTTGGGCTTTATTGTCAGCGAGAAGGATATTGAAGTTGATCCTACCAAGGTCAAAGCAATAGAAGAGATGCTTGCGCCCAAAACTGAGAAGTAAGTCAGAGGTTTTCTCGGCCGCTTGAATTATATTTCCCGATTCATTTCCCACATGACTGTCACATGTGCGCCTATATTCAAGCTTCTTCAGAAAGATCAGTCTTGTGATTGGACCGAATATTTCCAGAAAGCTTTTGATAGTATCAAAGAGTATCTGCTTGAATCTCCGATCTTGTCTCTACATGTTGAAGGAAGACCGTCGATCATGTATTTGACTATGCTAGAAGATAGTATGGGTTGTGTTCTTGGTCAGCAAGATGAGACTGGAAAGAAAGAATTTACAATTTACTACCTCAGTAAGAAATTCACCGACTGTGAGACTCGGTATTCAATGCTTGAGAAGACTTGTTGCGCATTGGCTTGGGCTGCTAAGCTTCTGCGTCAGTATATGTTGAATCATACCACTTGGTTGATATCCAAAATGGATCCAATTAAGTATATATTTGAGAAGCCTGCTTTAACTGGGAGAATTGCCCATTGGCAGATGTTGCTGTCAGAGTATGATATCGAATATCGATCTCAGAAAGCGATCAAAGGTAGTATCTTGGCTGACCATTTGGCTCACCAACCAATTGAAGATTACCAGTCATTGCAGTATGATTTTCCTGATGAAGAGATTTTGTACTTGAAAATGAAAGATTGTGATGAACCATTGCTAGAAGAACGGCCAGAACCTGGTTCCCATTGGGGCATGGTATTTGATGGAGCTGTTAATCAATATGGAAATGGCATTGGGGAAGTGATTATTACTCCTCAAGGCACGCATCTACCATTTACAGCTAGATTGACTTTCAAGTGTACAAATAACATGGCAGAATATGAAGCTTGCATTATGGGGCTTGAAGAGGCCATGAATCTCAGAATCAAATATTTGGATGTCTTCGGTGATTCAGCTTTGGTAGTGAATCAGATCAAAGGAGAATGGGAGACAAATCAACCCGGTTTAATACCATATAGAGATTATGCAAGGAGGATTTCAACTTTCTTTACAATGGTTGAGTTTCATCATATCCCTCGAGATGAGAACCGGATGGCAGACGCTCTTGTAACATTGGCGTCAATGATTATAGTGAAGTATTGGAATGAAGTTCCCAATTTATCTGTGATGCGTCTTGATAGGCCAACATGTGTTTGTTGTTGAAGAGATCAAAGACGGCAAGTCGTGGTATTACGACATCAAATGTTTCCTTCAAAGTCAAATTTACCCGCCTGGGGCATCTTTGAAAGATAAGAAGACTTTGAGAAGATTATCCGGTAATTTCTACTTGAATGGTGATGTACTGTACAAGATAAACTTCAACATGGTTTTGCTCAGATTCGTGGATAAACACGAAGCAGACTTGTTGATGACCGAAGTGCATGAAGGTTCCTTTGGTACTCATTCCAATGGACATGCAATGGCGATGAAGATGTTGCGAGCAGGTTACTATTGGCTGACAATGGAATTTGACTGTTCCAAGTTTGTGAAAAAATGCCACAAGTGTCAAATCTATGCTGATAAGATTCATGTTCCTCCGACACTATTGAATGTTATTTCTTCCCCATGGCCCTTCTCCATGTGGGGAATTGATAAGATTGGGATGATTGAGCCCAAAGCTTCGAATGGACATCGTTTCATTTTGGTGGCAATTGACTATTTCACAAAATGGGTTGAAGCGACATCGTATGCAAATGTACCCAATCAAGTTGTTGTAAGGTTTATCAAGAATCAGATTATATGCCGTTATGGTGTGCCAATTAAGATCATTACTGATAATGGATCGAACTTGAATAACAATATGGTGGAAGCTCTTTGAAAAGATTTCAAGATTACACATCATAATTCTTCTCCCTATAGACCCAAGATGAATGGGGCTGTTGAAGCTGCGAATAAGAATATCAAGAAAATTATCCAGAAGATGGTTGTTATGTACAAGGATTGGCATGAGATGCTCCCATTTACTTTGCATGGGTATCGTACATCCGTCTGCACTTCAAAAGGGGCAACCCCTTTCTCTCTTGTTTATGGTATGGAAGCAGTGCTCCTCGTAGAGGTTGAGATTCCTTCATTGCGTGTGCTCATGGAAGCCAAGTTGACTGAAGCTCAATGGTGTCAAACCAGGTTCAACCAGTTGAATTTGATTGAAGAGAAGAGGTTGACTGCCATGTGTCATGGTCAATTATACCAGCAGAGGATGAAGAAAGCTTTTGATAAGAAGGTCAAACCTCATGTGTTCAGAGAAGGTGACCTTGTGCTCAAGAAGATTTTGTCGTTCAAGCCAGATTCCAAAGGAAAATGGACTCCTAATTATGAAGGTCCATATGTTGTCAAGAGAGCCTTTTCAGGTGGTGCATTGATTCTTACAACTATGGATGGTGAAGAGTTCACTCGTCCTGTGAACTCAGATGCAGTCAAGAAATACTTTGCCTAAAAAAGAAAAGAACAGCTCGCTAAGTTGAAAACCCGAAAGGACGGCTTAGGAAAATATGAGCGTCTCGGTGGATTGAAAACCTGAAAGGGCGATTCTGGCAAAAATTAGAGACATAAAAACAGAAATGATTTCCCGATAAGTTGAGTACCCCACCTTGGGGAAACTTATGAAAACATTAGGGATTATGGCAAGTAACTGCATTCTGCTGATATTCAATTGATTTTCGAAGACTTGTTTGAGCATAAGGGTTGACGTCAGTTCATCTTCAGCAGCGGTCAAAAACACAGTGGATATCAAGATTTGGTAGAAGGATTAAGGATTATTTGTATTCAATGTAACCCTTTTCCATGTAAATGACCATTTTCAACTTTGTAAAATCTATGGAGTCTTGTCATTTACAGACTACCATCCTATTAAATAAAGTTGAGCTTTTATCCAATTGTTTCTACTCTTATTTACTTCAGCCAATAGTTTGAAATTTTTATTATGATCATTTTGAAATAAATTTTTTAAATCAAAATCAATTTTTTCTTATAAAATATAAAAGCAAAAACTTTTCCAAAGCAAGTAACAGTAATATCAACAACATTTCAGTGAATAGCAAGTCCTTAAGTGTGAAGCATCTGAGGTTCCCCAAGCAGTAACTCTTCAGGTATCTCTAGACATCAGTGTTGATTCATTTTCTCAGTAGAGTGTTGTTATTCTCAGCTAGCGGATTCAATTCCCCCGTAGATTTTCTTTCTGTTCCCCAGCTGAGTTGATTGATTCAGATTCCCAGCGGTGTGTCCTGGTCTCCAACAGAGTTTCGGCCTTCCCAGCGGAGTTCGTATTTCTTCAATAGGTAGATTGTCATCAGAAGATGTTTGATCTCTCCCCAGTAGATCGCTTTGGTATCTCCACCAATCGTCGTATCTTTGCTCCCAGACAGAGTTTCCTCCTAGTTTCTGAGCAGCTTTTTGATTCCTCCCAGTAGGGTTGTCTCCCATTTTTATGGTGTTGACCTAAAATTCCCTACAGTTGGATGTGTTTTCTCCTCGGCAGATTTCCTCCTTCCCCAGCTAGGGTTTGAGCTTTTGAGATGTTGATCTCTCTGTTCTTCAGCAGTTTGTCTCCATGATTTTTTGTTGATTGACCGAGGATTGTACTGGTGGTTCAATTTCTTTGTGACACCTTTGTATCCTTTATGATTGTTTTGTCAGCATAATCACCATATATACATATACATATACATTCATATAATTTCATAATTTGCATATCCTGCATCTTCATATTTGATAGGTTTGAGATTTTCATTCTCTGTTTTGGCGGTACTTTATCCCCATACCCAAATCTGGTGTTTGTCCTCGTTCAAGTGTAGAGTGTCAGCCCCGAAGCAGAAGAGACTTTAACCTTTCTCTATTTCCCCACTGAGTTTGTTTCCTCGTGGATGATTGTTATTTCAGTTTCCTCTCCAGTAAATTTTCTAGATGGAATTACTCCCCTTGAGTTATGTCCTCATTGGGTTGAGTCTTGATTGACTTTTCTTTCTAGCTCTTACCTAGATAGATATTTTGGTCCCCTCAAAGTCTATTACCCACTAGCTGGTAATATTCTTCTTAGTCGGCAGTTTGTTACCTTTTGCCCAATACCTGGCAAAAGTACCCTTTTTCTTCCCAGTGGAGTCCCCGAAAGTATATCCTTGATATGTTCATCCTAACCGGTGACAAATATCTTTTCTTTCCCCCCGTGGAGTCTATCCTTGATATGTTCATTTTAACCAGTGACTGATATTCTCTTCTTTGGTATTTTACCCAGTAAAAAGGTAGTTGTAATCCCTATTTTGTTTCCCCAGAGAGTTAATCCTTGATATGTTCATCTTAGTCGATGACGGGTTTTCTCCTCCTTGTTGGTCTTCTACCTAGTAACCGGTAGTTGTAAACCCTTTTGTTCCGCTTTAGCGGAGTCAATCCTTGATATGTTCACTTTAACCGGTGACGGGTTTTCTCTTCTTCGGTATTCTATCCAGTAACTGATAGATGTAATCCCTATTTTCTCCCCTTTCAGAGTTAATCCTTGATATGTTCATCTTAACCGGTGACAGATTTTCTCTTTGGTTGGTATTCTACCCAGTAACCGGTAGTTATAAATCCTACTTTGTCCCCTCGCAGAGTTTAATCCTTGATATGTTCATCCTAACCGGTGACGGATTCCCTCTCCGACGGTTTTCTATCCAGTTTTTGATAGATGTAATTCCCCTTTTGTTGTTCAGTTGGTATATCCTTGATATGTTCATCCTAACCGATGACGGGTATCCTCCTTGACATCCCCAAGCAAGTCTATCCTTGATATGTTCATCTTAACCGGTGACTGATTTTCTTCCATGTTGAGTTTAACCTTGATATGTTCATCCTAACCGATGACGGATACTCTCACCCCTTGGTTTTCTACCCAGTAACTGGTAGTTGTAAATCCTATGTCCTGCAGTTCTCCCCGGGAAGGCTATTCTTACCCAGTAACCGGTAATGAGTACTCCTTCCCGGCCTTTTCCTAAGCGAGTCATCCTTGATATGTTCATCCTAACCGATGACGGATGTTCTCCCTGTCAGATCTTTATTATCTCCTTACCCAGTAACAGGTAGTAGATAATAGATTTCTGCTCCTCCTGTGTTGAAGTGTAACGCTTCCCCAGTCGAGTCGAGTGCGCATTTCCTTAGTGAAATCGTGTTGCTCCCCTGCATGAGTCGAGTACTTCAGTTTTATCCTAACTTATTCGTATCCCCTGCAGGAGTGCTTGTTTCCCCGACTGAGTCTTTCCATTTTTATATGGATCCCCTCGAGTCCCCATTAATTTTAAGTCTTAGCTTGGCCTACGCATAACTCCTTTTATCCCCCAGAGTCTCTGTCTCCCCAGTGAGTTTTCCTTATGGAATGCATTATACTCCTGCGGATTTTCGGTCTCTCCAATTTCTTTTCCTTTGTGGCAATATTTTCCCACAGAGCATTAACTTGTGCATTTATATCATATGCATCATGAGGTCTCTTAGGGACCAAAATTTGTTTTTATATTGTGTTATTTAAGCCCATTCTACTGAGTCGACATGAAGATTTTAACCTTCGCCTCCTCAATTAGAATGTCCTGAAATAGGGGCAACTGTAAGACCCCAATTTTGACCCTAAGATCCCTCATGCATTTCATCATAAGCATTAGCATTGGGATCATACCTTGGCACCCTCCTTACCCCTTTTCATTGGGTTTGTTTTGGGAGAGATCACCAAGCACTTTGTGATTATATCATACTTGTCTTTTATTATTTTACTAACCAAAATACCAAAAATATGTCTTTGCATTTGTCTAACTCTTTTTTAGGTATGGGACATGATTTCCTTGATTCATTGATCACATCTAGGGTTTGAGACCCTCATGAACAAAGAGCACCATCAAGAATTGATTCAAGAATGGTTATAAGCATCATGTATGAGTCCCAATTGTTTCTACATGTTATATTGATCAAGTTTGCTTCAAGAGTTTGAGGGTGATTTGCCTTAGAAACCCTAGTTTGACTGGGTATCCTGAGTAACTTCTCCAACAAGCTATCTCACCAATTGATCAAATTTCTCAAGGGACACTTCAAAATTCATCATCTTATTCATATATGATCTACCATGAGACAAGAAAGTCAAGAGAATTGGAAATTAACAAGTTGGTTGATGGTGGTTGGCCAGATGAATTCATCTGATCAAAACTGGGTCTCCCTAGACCCTATCTCCTATAATTTTCACCATATGAAAATGATTACAAGATAAAACATACTCTAAATGACATTATAAACAACTTTCATGTTGAGACCTAGAGCTATATTTGCTTGGAAAATCATTTTCTATGTTGAAACATTATAGGTTATTTTGTCTAAACCCTAATTGTAAAGTCAACTTCACATGGCCATAACTTGCTCAATTTTTATGATATGAAATATTTCCAAGTTGCACAATCAAATTCAAGGTGTATAATTCAACTTTTATGTTTGGAGTGGGAGCTAATTCAACTTCTTTGAACATGTGATATGAGGCTACATTATAGGTCATTTTTGACCTATACCATTGATCAAGTGATTTTGCCAAACTTCAAAAAAGAATAACTCTATCATTTCAAATCCAAATGACATGAAATTAGTGACCATTTTGAAGTTATTTGAGAGAGATACAACTTTAGTGAAGACACTTTTCTCATTTGAAGCTCCAATAAAAGTTAAGCAAGGTGGAATATTGAGACATATGGCTTGACACTTAGAAAAATTTTAATATGTCAAATTTGTCCAAACTTCCACCTCAAATATCTCCAAGTTCGAAGCTCCAAATGAAAAAGTGTTCAACATAAAACATGTTCCTCTTGATCTCACCTTTCCAAAGAGCTAAAATTCATGCATTTTAGATGAGAAATGCATAGGCTGCGCATGGCTTAAACAGGCTGGTATCATGTGTCATGGATCAAATTTCAAACAATAATGCTCAATTGCCTTGCAATCCAATCCACCTCCAATGCATCTGAACTTCATTATGGACTTTTGAACAATCATTTGATGGGCCTATGCACGCTCATGCAGCTTGCTTAAATCATTTTTCCAATTTTGGAAACTTGAAGGAGTATGCAATTATCATTTGAATTCTCTATAAATTGAAGCTCAATTACTCAGAATCAACACACACACTGCGCAAGCTTTGATTCCCCACAGAAAACCCTTCATACCAAGAGGATAAACCTGAAAAATTCTGTTGAATTTGAGCTTGAATCTCCACTATTTTGGAATTCAATTCTCCAGGAGTCCCTTGATTCTAAGTCATTCCATTCCTCTTCTGCAAGCAATTGGAGTGAAGCAAAGCACGATTCAGATCAAGATCTAGCAAGCTCTGACCTCCATTAAAGGTATTTTGCAGAAAATTTGATCTCTTCGATTCTCCTTGTTCCTCGCTCAATTCTCTTGATTATTGTGTTGGCTGAAGTCCTACCAATGTAGGCAAGGTGTTTGAGTTCTTTTGATGCTGAATCGAAGCAACTCAGATCATGAACCTCATTTTTCAATTCCACATATCTCTCGATGTAGTTGGAATTGGAAGAAATGGAGGTGATATTCGTGCTCAGTGATGTTTTCTCTTTAAAATCATGTCCCTATTTGAAATTTTGGTGTTGCTTGATGATGACCCGTCCGACGAAGCTCGTCGGAGAAGACAACCGGAGCTCTGACTCCGATGATGATGTGTTTGAGGTCTAGACCGTATGATCCAACTCCTGTGTTCTAATCTTAGTCGTGCATTGTGATTACCAAGTTTACAGCGCAGTGGACTCGTGCATTGGTGGAACGGGCGCTGTGGATCATTAGATCTACCACCTCAATTAATGAGGGAGATCTGATGGTCCACGTATTTTTGCAATTTCTGATTTTTCTTTTTATTTCATTTTCTTCAATAATTCATATTAAATTCAATATTGATCCAAAAAATATGGGACTTTCACCAAAAAATTTCAAATATTTTTATCTTTCATATTCTGAATTAAAATTATTTTTTGGATCATTGTTAATATTTTTCATGAATTAATTGATTTTTCATTTGTTTTTAATTGTTTAAAAATATTTTTAAGTGTCCAAAAATTATGATTTTTTTTATCCAAGGTCCTTTGACCTTGTTTGACCTATGATAAATCACATGGCCATTTATTTGGTGTTTTGATGTGATTTTAGGATTTGGACAAAACATATTTGAATTTAATGCATTATTTTAATACTTTTAATTGAATAAATGTCATTTTAATTGTGTTGACCATTTGGATTGACTTATTTGAGTTTCTCATTTGTTGTTTGGCCTTGGTCAAGGTTGATTTGACTTTGTCAAGTTAATATTATTGGATTTAGGGGATTGATAGAATGTACATTCCATCTCCCAAAATGAATAAATGATATTAATTTGGTAAAAGTCCTCCTTTGACCAATTTGTGATCTCATTCATCCCTTTCCCTTTTCATCTAATTCCCCTTCTTTATCCATTCATTTCAATTGGCCAATGACATCTCAAAGTCCAAATGCTAGTTGATTGAAAGATTAACATGAGTATGGATGAAATTAGGCCACACCTTTGCATATTTTTTGTGTGGTATGTTTAATGAGCATAGTTCTTAATACTATGTCTCCAACATGCATTAACACCAAAAGTTTATTGCCCGGCCTCAAATAGTTGTGACTTCTACATAAGTCCAATTACAATTGCTTAACATAGCGCTAAATTAATGACACAAAAGGCATAAGCATTCTAGTTAGTGAGATTGTAAGTCTCCCATCTTCCATGGTGTTGTGTGGAAACTTGGCCTTCTTTCCTTCCTTTGGAAGATGTTTTGGTTCAAGGATCCATGCTTGTGGTAAGTGGGTTGAGTGTTCTCCAAAGAATGTCTTAACATCAAAAAGCAAAACAAAAATAACTATTAACTTACTAACCATTAACTTTTACTTTCAAGCTTTTACTTTTAATGCAATTTATTTTTAGTATTCTATTATCATTTGTCATTATACATATCATTCTAATTGTTTATGTTTATGCAATTTTCACTTTGTTCACTTGGACCATATTGTGTGATATACTTTGTTGTCTTGTTTGTTTGTTTGGTCTTTGACCATTAATGCACATAATAATAACAAAAACCCTAAAATACTTTTGAGTGGACTGTTGTTTTGATCTCCCCAACTGGACTTAGAACTTAGGCAACATTCCTTTGCTAATGGACTTGGCCAATGCCAATTTGTTTAAGAACCAAGAACTTGCAAGTTTGAATTCATCTGATACCTCATTCAAGATCTCTCCAGAGCCATCTGCAACATTGATCATTGTTAAGCTGTTATTTTGAACCTGTGACTTGTGGACTTCATCTGCTACATAGGCCATTTTGAAGAAAATCATGAAGTGGATAAGCTTGGAAGAGGCCATCTTTATTTGATGCCTTTGCTCTTCAAGATTGATATAATTGTGCATTTGTGTGTTGCTTGAATCTTAAAAGTCCAAGGGAATTCTGGGTTTCTATTGACATACTTGTCTATTGGATTGCTCCCATTTGGTCAGATCTTTTCAACTTTAAACTTTTAAATTTCTTGTATCTAGGGTAGTCTCTTCATCTTCTCCCCACTTCTTTAATTTCAAAATCTCTCCCTCCATTTTAAAAAAACTTCTTTGTGTGAACTACTTTTGTTCTAAACTTAGAGCACTTTTACAAAAAGGTAGAAACTTTGGCCTTATGCCATTGCATTTTCAAACTTATTTTTTAAATCAAACTTGTAAATAAACTTAGCTATACTTGACTTAAATTTTCAAAAAGCCAAAAAGAACTAACTCATTCAAACAATTTTAGGCCTCTGTGCCTTTTCAAACTTAATTTTTGTTAAAACAAACACACTCATTTTGAAATTTATAGCACAAACTACGAGGTTTTGATCCCTCATTTATATGTTGGTACGTAGGCACGAGACCGAAGGTCTTGTCAAACACAAAAATATAATTAATCAATTCTTTTCTCATCCCCTCATTCTATTTGTTTGTAAACATCACTTTGTACAAAATACATATGCACACAAAAAGGGCTCCCTAGGAGTACCTAGGACACTTTGGGTGCTAACACCTTCCCTCTGTGTAACCAACCCCCTTACCTGTGATCTCTGACTTTTATTAGTTTTTATTTGAAAACTTCTTACTATTTGGGTTTTGTTCGCATTTTCCTCTTTTCCCTTGGAAACAATAAAATCGCGGTGGCGACTCTTGTTAATTGATCTCTAGCTTGTCAATAGCTTGATGACCATGAATTTCCCGCTACACTTGGGTATATCCGTATCTATCTAGGTGCCCTTCAGTGGATTAGAGGAGATTCCGAGATCTCAAGTCATAGCTGATGCTCTTCATTTGAAGAAGTCAGAGATCGATGCTAATATGACGAAGAAAGGAGGGATTAGAGGGATAACTTCTGAGTTTCTCATTGGGAGAGCTACTGCTTTTGCTCAAGCTGGTAGTGTCGACACTTTTGAAGCCATATTTGTCTTGCTCATCTATGGTTTATCATTGTTCCCTAACATCGACAACTTTGTTGATGTTAACTCCATTAAGATCTTCTTGATTGGGAATCTGGTTCCAACTTTGTTGGGTGACACGTATTTCTCTTTGCATTTAAGGAATTCTAAGGGTGGATGAACTGTTGTGTGTTGCATCCCTCTTCTGTACAAGTGGTTTATTTCGCACTTGCCGCAGACACTAGTCTTCTTGGAGAGTCGAAAATTTCTACGGTGGTCTCCGAGACTTATGTCTCTCACTAATGATGATATTGCTTGGTATGATTTTGCATATGATGGCTTGGATATTATTGACAGTTGTGGTGAGTTCTCTAATGTGCCTCTCATTGGTACGCAAGGAGAAATCAACTACAATTCTGCATACAACTCATCCTTTCTCAAGTAACCACCTACAACTTTCTTATCATTTTATTTCTCCTAAACCTTCCATTCTCAAGAGGATAACTTTGTGTTAGACTTCTAACATGCTTAGCACATAAATTGTTCCTTATACTAAATGGTCCCAATTCGATTGTTCTAACCACTAACCATTAACTCTTTATTTCCTATTTTATACTAATTTTTGTTTAACTTATATGGTTGCTTGATTGCTAATTCTTCCATATTTCAAATCATTGATAGATGGACATTTTGGTTGATTCAACCTTCTTTGATTCAAACATGTTGATAAATGATCCTTGTATCATTTTTGACACTATGAATCAATGATAAGTTATCCCTTAATGCGCCATATTTTGAGTCCTTTGACTTTTGGATAGAAAATTCCTAGGTGATCACCTTTTGTGACTTTATCACTAACCATTAACTTGCAACTTTTAGATTATTTCACTTTATTTCCTCGCCATTTAAATTCTCGGAATTTACTTTCCATAATTTACTTTTATTGCTCATTTTATTTCAAGAACTTTATAATTATGTTCATCATTATCCACTTACCTAATACATCATTTATTTTATGCCTTTCATTTATTATCATTTTCTTTATTGCATTACATATCTAAAAGAGAACAAAAACATGATAGAATGAAAAGACCAAAAAGATGTATTCATTTGTGACCTATTCTTGTGACCTATTAGGATCCTTGCATTTGGACCTTGGATCATGCTTATTAACTTACTGCTCTGACTTGGAGTTTTATCAGTGACTTATAATCTTTTATTGTAAGAATGGTTTTCATGGCACTACCCTAGAGAGACATGTTTTTAGCCCATTATCCACTTGTTAGCATAGGCCACTTTGCACACACAAGGCCTTCTCTTGGGCTATCTTACAATGAGACCATTTAGTTCTCGCATTGTTCCATTGTAAATATCCATTTATCTCACCATTTCAAAATCAATAAGCAATAAACCCTTGATCCAACATCAAACGACACTTTTTTAATCAAATTCAAGATACAACAAAAATATGATTAGAATTGTGCGCCACGACCCTTGAATGGTGGAGAATGAGTAAGAATGGAGCTTTCCTACCCTTACTCTGAGTATTTTGGACACAAGACGCTTGGCTTGGTTGTCTGAAATATTCACCTCTGCCTATAAAACATGATAGAATGAAAAGACCAAAAAGATGTATTCATTTGTGACCTATTGTTGTGACCTATTAGGATCCTTGCATTTGGACCTTGGATCATGCTTCTTGACTTACTGCTCTGACTTGGAGTTTCATCAGTGACTTATAATCTTTTAATGTAAGAATGGTTTTCATGGCACTACCCTAGAGAGACATGTTTTTAGCCCATTATCCACTTGTTAGCATAGGCCACTTTGCACACAAAAGGCCTTATCTTGGGCTATCTTACAATGAGACCATTTAGTTCTCGCATTGTTCCATTGTAAATATCCATTTATCTCACCATTTCAAAATCAATAAGCAATAAACCCTTGATCCAACATTAAATGACACTTTTTTAATCAAATTCAAGATACAACAAAAATATGATTAGAATTGTGCGCCACGACCCTTGAATGGTGGAGAATGAGTAAGAATGGAGCTTTCCTACCCTTACTCTGAGTATTTTGGACACAAGAAATCTTTTGCCATTTCGTTGTTTTTAGTGAAAAAGGAAAAGAACTGAAAGAAAGGGAACACAAGTTTTGCATGCAAAAAAGTACTCTTTATTTATTCACATAATACTTTAAACATGGGGGCCCTTACAAGCTATCCTCTCGTCTTGGGCGAGGACGAGGGATGGAGAAAACAAAATGCATTAAGTTTTTTCCGAGTAGACCATAGCGATCAAGTTGGCTATCCAATTGGGAAGCTTGAATCCTGGAGGACATCTGCGAACGAGACTGGATGCCCCTGGCTTGTTACCACTGGACTTTCCAATGACTGCCACGGTATGCTCACTTTGATAGTCGGCGCTACTGAACTTGACCGAGTTGAATTGCTTTTTCTTCAAACTCACCTTGCATGTTGCAGAGTGATAACCGATACCAAACCTGTCGCGCTTTTCTGCCACATTGACGACCTTGCCCCAACCGGGAAACGAGCCTTTCTCCAATGTCTGCTTGGCACTCTTTGCTGAGGATAGGATGGTAGTGGATGATTGATTGTTGTTGGCTGAGGCGGAATTGACATCTTTAAATTCTAGACAGTGGAACGGAACCTTGACGATCCCCTCGTCTATTTCAACATATCTGAAGGAGGAGAGTTCACTGACCAACAAATCTTCTTCCCCACACATAATTACCAGTTTGTTATCTATCAAGTACTTCAGCTTCTGGTGCAAAGTAGAAGTGACTGCCCCAGCGGCATAAATCCATGGTCTACCCAACAGACAACTATAGGTTGGGTTGATGTCCGTGACTTGAAATGTGATGTCGAACTGGTGTGGTCCAACACAAATAGGCAAATCAACCTCCCCAATTACCTGCCTTCAGGAACCGTCGAAAGCTCTAACGATCAATGCACTGGTCCTCATCTCGGGCCCCTTAAACTGTAACTGGCTTAAAGTGGACTTTGGCAGTACGTTAAGCAAGGATCCAGTATCAACGAGGACTCAGGATAAAAGAGAGTCAGTACATGTGACCGAAATATGTAGTGCTTTGTAGTGGGCCTTTCCCTCAAGAGGTAGCTCTGCTTCATTAAATCCTAGATACCTACTGGCGGTAATATTGGCAACCACATCGTCAAATTGATCGACCGTGATTTCTTGCATCACGTGAGCGGTATTTAGAACTTTCAACAATGCTTTGCGGTGAGCCTCAAAACTCAACAGCAAAGACAAAATTGATATTTTGGAGGGCGTTTGGTTCAACTGGTCAATAATCTTGAAGCCACTCTTCTTGATCAGTTTGAGGAATTCCTAACTTTCCTCAAAAGTGATACTCTTCTTGTGATCTTCCAACTGTTCTTTCTCAACCATCGGCTCTTTACCCTTGGATGCTTCGGCCTCGGCAGCTTTATTGTTGTCAGTAACCTTCGTCAACACCGGAGCAGTCGTCATGGTCGGAGTGGCGAATACAGTTGCCCCTGCCTGCAGAGTCGACGTAGGAGTTGCCTTCTCTTTAAGAGAGATGACTGTGGGTGCAGGAGACACCCTAGGAGTGTATTTAGGAGCGAATACACGACCGCTTCGAGTCATGCCTCCCGCTCCAGCAATGTTGACGATTTCTGTATCAGGAATGCAGATTTCTTTTCCTCCCAAATACGTTGTGGTCTCATAATTCCAAGGCACTGCCTTGGTATTCTGATACGGAAACATAGTGGGAACACGGAAATGAATCAGCTGAATCCTCCTGGGGGGAGCTTCAACTTTCTTTTTCCTATATACTATTGTTATTGGTTCGATTACTGCCACTTCTTCTGCTGCTTGAGACTTAGAGAAACATACTAACCCTTGACCCATCAGCCCTTGCACACACTTCTTCAACCGTTCGCATTTATCTGGATCGAACTTGCATACTGTGCAATCATCATGTACCCCTTCTAGAAACCCAAACTGTTCAAGCTTGTGTAATACAACCGACATCGAAGTCTTCACCTTTTCAACCTTCAGTATGCCTTTGGTACTTTCCTCTTCAATCACGGCGTGGACTGCCGCACTGCCATGATTTGGCAAAGGATTTATCTTTATGTTCGGTTTTTCTTCAGAAAATGACAGGATCCCTTGGTCAATTAACTCTTGGATCCTCTTTTTGAGGGTCCAACAGTCCTCGGTGGATTGTCCTATATACCCTGCGTGGTAAGCACATGTGACATTAGGATTATGACGCCGATTGAAAGGAGGAGAAGCTGCTGGCAGTTCTCTCGGTACAATAGCTCCCACATGGATTAGATACAGTACTAACTCTGCATATGGCACCGGGATCTTATCAAATTGGGGGCGATTGCCAAAGTTGCCTCTATTACTCTGACCTTAGTTTTGTCCTCTGTTGTCGCTATTATATTGTTGGTTTGGATTTTTCTGAGCAGGTTTTGATTGTTGATTATCTTTCTGCGGTTGATACTGGAAAGGAGATTTCTGGTATTGAGCTGCGGCGACGTACGGGTACGGATAATACGGCATAGGGGCCATCGGATATTGATATCGGGGGCGAGCCTTCGCCATTACAGCGTTTGCTTCCCCCTCCTTCTTTTTACCAATCCAAGGAGGCCCCAGCCAGGCTATCTTGGAAGCAATGAATCAAGAGGTTGTCGTTATCAATATGTGAAGCCATCTTCCTGCAGTATATAATGAGTTGACTGTGGGGACATATAAGGCCTTTGTATTTGGGAAGGTCAGTCACCTTGAATTTCTAGGGTAACACCACGTTCGGGACCAAGCAGAGGTCTCGAGCATCTATGCCAAAGGAAGAGAAACCCTCAATGGCCCTTATTCTGTCGTCCAAGAGTTGGTAATCCGCAGGTCGAGACAGATCAACAGCGGGAGGAGAGACCTGACTGGCCGGTCGAGAAGCTTCGGGAGCAATCGGTGCGGGCATGTTTGGGGTGAACCACATCTGTGGCGGGTAGGAGAAACCCGGTGCCACGGTCTGAGCAGCGGTAGCAGGCTGAAAGTATTGCATTCCAGGTTGAGCATTGGGGGCCTGAGGTGCCCCTGTCTGCATGTACTGGGATGCATGGCATGTCATCATGGGCATGGAGGTTGCCCCTGGGTAACCAAAGGGAAAGGTTGGGACTTGACCAGTGCTCGCAGCTTGAGCAGCCTGATTGGGAAGTTGAAAGTGGAGGCGTGGGCCTCGGTAGTCCTCTTCATCATTAGGGAGGTCGTCAGGGACCTGACCCTGGTTGTTATCCGGCTCAGTAGCATTAACCGGAGTAGTTTGGAGATTGGGGAGAGCCCATGGGAAACCAGCGTTCCCAGCAGCAGGAGTGGCAGCAAGAGTTGAGTGAGGGAAGAAAGCTTCCCCACTGGCGAGGCTAGCAGCAATGTGTGTGGGCATTCCCCACGGGTAGGCAGCAGCAAGCCTAGTAGAGTCCATGGGGGCCACCCGACGGTTCCCAGAGTTAGGCACCACAGTTTCCGCTGGAGTGTCGACGGTAGTGCCAGCAGCAGCATCAGGAATGGTCACCCCAGTAGCACGGGTGACGTTGGCAGCAGCAGAGGCAGGGTTCCTCTGAGATTGGAGGATCTCGAGGATAGTCTCCATGTTTCCCCTGAACAGGTTCATCTCACCTTGCACCTGGGCAAGGGATTCGCGGATGACAGCATTGTCAGCTTCGTATTCGGCCATAATTCTGGACTTGTTGGAACGTGTGTAGTACGGATGACGAGTCGTCGTTGTTGCTGCGGCAAAATGGCGAGTGTAAGCATTTTGTTTTCTGACGGCTTTTGGCAAGTAAATACGTGGATGCGTGTATGTATGCAAAAAGATTTGATATGTACATTCATCATTATTATTATTATAAAGGGAACAACTCCAGGGAATCCGCGAGTTTACTCATTTAACACAAGCAATTATAAAGCGAATAAAGAAAGACAGTTTATGAAGCCAATAATCGAGAAACTCTTTTATTCAATATCGATAAAGCAAAACATAAGTACATCAAGGAAATGCCCATCGGCTACAAGAAGGTCACATTAGTCCTATCAGACATCAATCTAGTGAAGTACAAGCGACTAGAAGCAATTGGATAACAACTTTTCATAGTAGGCCTGAGATTTGGGAGACAGGCAGGCGCCCCACTTTCCCAACATCACACTCCCTTCAGGTGGGGAGTTGTGATCTAGCTTGCTTGGAATGTTGTTCACAACTGTCTCCCCTCGGTTGGAGGGGTCTTCAGGATGTTTGTTCAACTGTATATTACTGTCTTTCAGGTTCCCATGTGGTTGTCCCTTCAACTCTTAAATTGCTTCTATTCTCTGATTTAGCTCGTATTGGTTTTGGTGAAGGGTGACTTCTAGCTATTTGTTGCGGCTTCTCTCATCCTTCAACTCTTTATTACAAGCTTCTAGCAGGCTTTGAAGTTTCTTTATTTGCTCCATGTGTTCTAGTTCTGCTTTACTAGCTCGGTATTGGGCTTCGGCTAACTGCTTCTTTTTGGTTATCAGGATGGCATAAGCCCCTTTGAGGGTGTCACCCACTTTGAGTCTTTTGAAAACCTTTGTCTGTACCTCATCATCTGCTTGACGAACTCGGTCTTTCTTTTGATTTAGATTGAATTTCAAGGTTTCTTTCTCCAATGAGATCTTAGCAAGCTTAGATTTGAGATCAGCATTCTCTTTCTCTAGGGTCTTGATAACCTTCTTCACTTCATCTACTTCAGAATTTGGCTGGTTCTCTGGCTCAGGAGGTTGGAGATTCATGGATGGTTCGGGCGGGAACGACAACAAGACCTCACTAACTCTGCTCTTGACCCAACTGGTGTAAGCTTCCTTGGCGATGCAGTTCTTCTTACCCATCTCTGCTCTTCCTTGAGGACAAATCGACCCTTAAGCCTTGACAATCTTCTCGATCAACTCTGGCTCTTCGACCTCTTCGTATAAAACAAAACCCTCTACACTTTCGAGATCAGGTTTGTCCATCATAGGATATCCAAGTTGTCGCAATGCTAGCCTCGGGTTGTAGTTGATCCCTCCTTTCGTACCAAGGGATGTCTTCGGCTTTTAAGGACATGATCCGCTGGGACCATTTCAAGTTATCTTTGTTCTCAACGAAAGGACCTTTGCTGGGTAGATTCGAAATAAACCATCTATACAGCAAAGGGGTGCAACAGACGATAGTCCCTTTCTTCTTCTGGGTCCTCACATGGATTGAATAGTAAGTATCAGCAAGAAGAGTGGGAATCGGATTCTGAGTCAAGAAGATGTGAATAGCAGCCAAGTTTACGAACTCCTCCATATTCTGAAATAGGACAATCCCATAGATGAGTAAAGCTAGATGGGCGTTGAAGGTCGTCCAGCTCCCAGCTTCAGTGAAGGTGATAGATTTGTCTAAGAGAAACTTAGAGGTGAAGCCATGGATTCCACCCTTTGGTTTCAGGTTCAATTTTATTTCCTTCTTTCCCAAATGCAGAGCTTCAGCAAGATCTCGATATTCAGGAAGTTCCTTAGTGCGGATGTAGGGCACTTGGTTCTTAATCCTAATACCCAGAATATGAGAGTACTCTTCCAATGTCGACGCTAGCTGGTAATATTGGAAAGTAAAGCACCTTAGTGGTGGATCGTAGAACTGCACCAAGGTGTGCACAACAGTGATGTTGACTTCGGTGTTCAGAATACCCAGAAGGTTACCATATGCTTCCTTGAAGGTGTCTTTGTGAGTCAGGTCTAAACGTTCCCCAAGTCCTCTCAATACAGCCAACTGAGATTCCACAAACTTGTAATTGTGGATACTCTTTCTCTCGGGGTTCATGCTTCGCTTAAATTGCTTGGTAAATAGACTGGACTATTGGATTCCTGGAAAAGATATACCTATGCAAAAAAAATCATGATGAATGATAATGCAATGATGAGATGATAATAAGTCACATGGACTCGAAACTCTGGCAAGTTTTGGACAATCTGTAAGTGCCACATGTTGCTAGTTCACAAGTTTGACGTAACATGAGCATCAAGGTGGGTAGAGTCTATGGTTTCCTGCAATAAAACCCACATCCCCCTCACAGGTGTGGACTATGCTCCAAGGTGGTCCCTAAAAGGTCTCCCAGAGTCATCGACTCGAAATGAAAATACCCTGCCGTAGTGAATACTCACAGGACAAAAGTACTCCCAAGTGAATCTAGTTTAGGTGTGGTTCTCGTGACACCCAACGCGTGAAACGCAGGTGCACACGACTATCCACGAGTCTAACCTATATGTATACTAGGCTCGGGTATAGAGCTTTCCTCTCATGTAGTCTAACCTATCCCAATAACAATGTAATAAATATATCCATAATATAAAGTGAATAAGAAATGTGATAAATAAAAGTGAGTATAACTATGAGTTAAGCACCTAAACTAGCGAGGGAACAACCTAAACTAGGCTCGACTCCTTTTAGCGACTAGGAAATACTCCCAGTAACGAAGTAGTCCCCAGCAAAGTCGCCAGTTGAAGCTAGAGGAAATATACCCGAACGTATCGCACACTCGAACATACAACAGAGTTGCCATCGAACTTTATTTATCCCCAAAGAGAAGGGAAAACATCGATAAAACCCGAGGGAAAGAGATATACTGGGTAAGGAAGTCGGTTATGCAAGGGGAAGGTATTAGCACCACAAACATCCATGGTACTCCATGGGAACCGTTTTGATTGCTCTCGCTCGAATAGGTGTTATCTAAATATTACTCACAAAAGAATGGGAAAAGGAAAGGAAATAGATAAAGTGCTCGGTGAGGATTGGGGCCCTCATGCCTACGTATCCTCATAGTGCAATCAGGAATTCAGAGCTTAGTAGTTCAAGGAACTAGAGGCAGGAGGTGGAAAGAAGTGTGATAGAAGGTATGAATTGAGCCAAAGAATAGTATGAGTTGAGCTCCAAAAAAGGGTGAAAACGTGAACCCAAGAGTGAACAGGTATGTACTGGAACAACTGAAAAGAGAAAGAAGATGGAGCACAAAGGTATAGTGTATTTGGCCCAAAGAATAGGTATATCACATGGAGTGAAAGAAGATAGTATACGAATGTATCATGGGATGAACGGAATGAAGTGACTGAAGTCCCAGAATAGATGAACTTGGTGATAAGTGACTGAAGAAGTGTTGTTTGAAATCGAAAGGCGAAAGTGTATTGGAACCCATAATAGAAATGAGATTTCTACCATAGAGAGAAATGACGTTAACCGATACTTGGACTAGCAGGCCGCCACTGTAGGGTTTTGGCTAAAAAAGGAAGAATTAAATGTTTGGGATGAGAGTCAAACAACTCCAGGTATGAAATGCGGACTGTCCGTTAGGCGTCCTAAAAGGGTGTATATGGAATTCCAAAGAAAGTGTATCTCGATGTCAAAGAGACAATATGTCATTGGGTGAACGATTTATGATCAAAGGTAGATAGTGAATTGTGAAAGATATGAATGATGCCCTAAGGTGAAGGAGGAATAATTAGAAGTATGCTCGCCAAGGATTCGCATCCTCGTGCCGACTTATTCTCATTGTGCAATGAGAAAGTCAGAGCAATCGTAGTTCGGAACTACGAGAATAAAGGGAGAGATATTTGTCTAAGCAACAGGGTCTCACAAGACAAACACCAAGTCAAGGAAGGATTGTAGTATTGGACTGCAAGGAGTAGTGTATCACTTGCTGGGGAATCAACAATTCGAGATCAACTCAGGATAGTATCTTGGATCCAAGAGAAGGATAGACTCTTAATCGAAAAGCAAAGTGGCGTGTTAGCCGAAAAAGAATGAATTAAATATTTAGGATAAGAGCCAAACAACTCTCGATTGAAGAGATGGACTGTCATCAGGACGTCCTAAAAGGATGGACAAGGAGTCCAAGGAGAAATATGATTGATCTCAAAAGGATGGTATATATTGCATGAATGAAGAATGATTGATTGGATAGAAAAGATAAGTTGATAAATAAGGTAGCTCGCGAAGAAACCGGGTTCTCCTGCCTACGTACCCTTATAGTGCAATAAGGAAATTAGAGCTTTCGTAGTTCAACCCACTAGGGATGAAAAGAAATTGATTGGAGGAGAGAAGAAATGGATGATTGAGATTGAAATGATTTGAATGGAATGATTGAGAACTGAATAGAATGAAGAATGGATAGACTTGGTAGTTACTGGATGATGAGAATCACACTAACTTTCAAGTGGAGAGAGAAAAGTCTTTGTAGTTGTTTCTTGCATGAAAGATGAAGACTTTATCAATCGTTAGATTCGAATTGCACTAAAGTCTATGAACGAAGGTAAATACGATGAGCGCTGGGTCATACGTCCCATACCCAAAGATACTCAGAATGGGGGTAGGAATACTCCAGTCCAACTCCTTCTCCATTACTTAAGGCTCGTATCGTACAACTTGATTCATGATTGATAAGTTGTTGATTGTTGTCCTTGCTTTTGTTGTATTTTTATTTTGTAGGGAGAGACTTGTCAATCGTATGATTAGAATCTTGCTAAAGTCTATGAATAGAGGCGAATACGATGAGCGTTGGGTCATACGTCCCATACCCAAAGATACTAAAAATGGGGGTAGGAATACTCCAGTCTCACTCCTTCTCTATTGCTTAAGGCTCGTGTCACACTCTTCAAACTTTGATTTAATAAGTGTTGAAGATGCCACCTTTGATGTGCTTGAATAATCCGCTGTTTGGTATGACCGAGGATTCCTTGATTGAAAATCTTGTCTTGAGGCCTTGAGCTCCACAGCTTGAAAGAAAAGTCTTATTAAGTGACCAAGGGTCTTTTTGTCACTCAAATTAGACTGTGGGATTATCCAAGCTCAAAGGATTTAATTAATCAAAATTTCTTTTGATCAATTTAATCATGGGTTTTGTTTTGTTTTTAGGGAACTAGGTTTGGATCTAATCAAAGTTAGTAATTATTAGAAACTATCCTAAGGGATCATGCTTTAGAAATTGATTGAAAATTCTAAGTTATGAGTCCTAAGGGAGCATGTACAAATTGGTCAAAATATTGATTAAAATTTTATGTTAAGTCCTAAAATGGTAAGGAAATGATTGAATTCCAAATCTAAGGGGAGCATGCAATTCTAACACAAAAATACCAAAAATAAGCCCATAAGGGCAAAATGGTCATTTACCAAAATGTCTAATTTTATGGTCCAAAGTTGATTAACCTAATGTTTAGAAATTAACCTAATGTTGAGAAATGGTGTAATTCTAAATTTAATCAAAGCCTAATGGTTTCTAATTAGAAAATTCTAACTAAAGTCCTAATTGAAATTCTAATTAAAATTCTAGTTAAAATCCTAATTAACTTCTAATATCCTAATGATCTTCTAATTAAATTGCAAAAATCCTAATGATCAAGAATTAAATTCTAATTTTAATGATTAACCTAATTAAGCTAATAATATGCTAATTAACCTAATTAAAATGTAAAAATAAATAAAATGGAAAAGGAGGTGTGAATGGTAAACGAGTGGTGTAAAGGTAATTCTGGTTAGTGGGCTGTCAATTGGGTCCACTACTTGTTTTTTGTGCAGAAAGTAAAAGTCCAAAAATGGATGGTGTGTGAAGTAAAGAGGAGTTGGGCTGCGTCTGAGCCCAATCAATATCCAAGCACTCAAAACAGGGGGTGTTCTTTTGAATTGGGTGGTGAATCAGCAAAAGTACCAATGGGCTTGGTCAAGCCCAATTCCATCTCCTTTCTATATCCTTGGGAGGTATGTAAGTAAGGCATGGTGTATGGTGAGTAAAATTCAACGGGCCTTAAGGAAAATGAGCCCAAGTCTTCACATCTATGTTGACTTGTCCAAGTCAACAGAGTTCAAACGAACTCCAAACGCGTGCGCTCAATCCTCGCCGCTATCCACCTTGGTTCACCGTGTCGGCGTCTGTCGTCGGCGCCGGTATTGGCTTGTGGTCAAAATTTCCGTCTCAATCGAAGCACAAAGCCAAGATGATCATGAATATGGAAATGAAATGGGAAATACTCCTTGTGTTGGTCGAATCGCACATCTAAAGGGAGGAACCCTAGCCGATTGCAAGCTAAATTAAATAGTGCATGGCGCAAATCAATCCCTACAACTATGTGGCTTCTACTCCCTACTTCAGATGCTACAACTAGGTGAGCTCAAAGCAAGAAAATACCACTGAAGTGAAAATGACATACCGGAGAGGATGATCGGGAGATTCGCCGGTAAGCTTCCTGACCTTGATCCTTTCTTCTTCTTCTTCTTCTCTTTTTGTCTCTTTCTCCTTCTTCTGAACTTGACCAGTGCAAAGTGAGTGGTTGTGGCTTAGCTCAAGCAAAATTGAAGCTTCAATGTGAAGCTTCAATGGCTTCTATGAGAGAATAGAGCACTGGTGAGGGTGGGGGAAGAGATTGCAGAGAGAGTGTGCACAAATTCACACGGATTTCCAAGGGTTCTGAAACTGTGAATGATGAGTTTCTTAAATAGGGATTAGGTTTGGAAAATGTTAGCTTTAGAATAAGGTTAGCAGTTAGTTAAGTGTGGTTAGGAGTTAGTTAAGTGTGACTCACTGAGTTAACTGATAAGTTGGTTAGTGAATGCTAACTCAGTTAGTTATGTTGGTTTAGATTTGATGGGTGAGTGAAATGAAACTTGATTGGCTGTTGTAGGTTAAAATTAGATTACAATCATGTTGAAATGATTTTGATGACCTGTTATTCATGTTGCAGGTTGGGACCTTAAGTGACTTTGGTTTGGTTTGGGATAATGGATATTTTGAAGAGTGAGTCTTAATGGTTTTAATGCATAGACTGGCTGCAGCAGGTAACATAGTAAATTGGAATTAGGAGATGAGGTCATTAGATCAAAAGTAACCTGCTGAACTGGTAATTTTTAAAGGCAAGTGTGCTTGTGCTTTGGTTTGCACTTTGAAATGATGAGTGATTTGTTATGTGAATGTAATCTCTATCATGAATTGGTTCAGTGCTTCACAGGTTATTCCGATTGCCGGTATTTTACTCCTTACCCTCACTTGTTTCTCTTGCTGCAACATGACTTGGCTTGGTCTTGCAATGCCCTGCTGGATCCCTTTGTTCAGTTCATCAAGTGGTAAGTATGGCTTTTTTTGTATGAAGAATTGGTTTTGCTTTCAAGTGAATTTTCTTTGGACTCATGAATTTGGTTCTTAGCTGGCTTAGCAGAGTCACAAGTAAGTCATACACAACATGTCATGGACCAAAGTTTATTGAAATTCTTGCATTGTCATGTGATTCTTTTACAGTGTTAATGTTGCTCTAGGCCTAGCATTGACTTGCTTGTTTGTTTGTACAAAACTATCATTGCAACATGCTGGTGTAAGTCTGAGCATGGTATTGGTCTATCCTTGTTTGAGTGCTTTTGCAGCATAGCAATGTTGGTTGCAAATAAACTCATTTGGCATGTGGACCTACAATGGCAGTGCAACAGCAAGAACTGGCTTAGGATGACTTGGATGCCATGATATGATGAATCTAGAGTGGTATGCTGCTCCAAACTCCAGCCTGGACAATGTCCCTATAGCAGGTAAGACATTCTCATTCCTTGGTTTTGCTTGTTGCACAACTGAGTTTGCATTCAGTGGCTAGCCTCAATGTGAGTTTGTATTTGGTAGATGATTTTCACATTGTAGCACATGGATGTGGTGGTCTTGCAATATGTCTGACTTGGTCTTGTTGGTGTAACACAGTTGGGTAGGCTTAGGAACTGGTATGCATATATCTTGATAGCCCAATGTTGATATCTTACTAACAACTTATCATGGTATGTTGTTGCTTGAAAGCAGGTCAACATGCTTAGGTTTCCATTGCCCTGTATTTTTGTTGCTTTGATTCTTCTTGAACAGGGTGCAGTTTTGATGCAAGTTTTATGGTCATTTGAGGCATATCATGAGCTACCACACACAGGTAATGATGTTGTGGCTTACTTGTGGTCTTGGTTTAAGTTTTAGGTCAGTCACCTTTTGCATTGTTGTTTGGAGGTTGTTTTGGTCATAATTGGCATGAGTTCAGTTTGGTTGGTATGCTTTGTGACAGGTCTGCACTGGTTTTATTGGTGTAGGCTGGTATGTGCATAGCTTGATAGTTCAATGATTATGGCTTGTTGATGATTTACCACGGCCTATTGTTACTTGTTCATTAAACTTCCAGTGTTGTTGTTTACCGCATGTAGCAATACAAATCATGATTGGCTCAGGGCAATGCAATGACATGCAGCGGGTTTGGTGTGCAATGTGTTTGTGACTCTTATGAGGCATGCAGGATAACCATTAGGTATTGAACTGGAACATAATGCCTTGTATACCTTGTTGTCTCCTATTGTGAATTGTGGGTCGAGTTTTATGCAGGATGGCTTGATACATGTTGGCAAAGTCATGGGGTGGCAAGACAAACAGGACATATGGCTTGAGTTAGCAACATATGTTCCCAATGGAGAATGGTGCTAGTGACTGCAGGTTTAATACCAGTTAGATTGCTCAAAATTAATTGCCATGTGGTTATGATCAAGGTAAACTTAGCCATTAGCTCATGTTGTGGATTATGGTGCATCATTGTCCTATTTCTGTTGGAGGTTCATGGAAATGTGCTAGTTGGTTTTGCAGGCTGCGGATGCTTGGTGGCAGGACCATGGCTGCTGCAAGAATCTAATTCTAATGATAGGATGTTATTCATGTGAGCTCAAGACCAAACCCAAGGATTATCCTTGGAAAATGTAAGTGTAATATCTAGTGTGACCATGATACTTGGTTGTAGTAACTACAAGACCATGTAAGCAATGTAGAACCATGGCTGGCTAGACCAAAAAGACAAGTCAAGACAAGGTGCACATGAGGTTAACATGAGAAGTTACTTGGAAAAGAAGATACAAAGTCAAACACACCTAACATAACTCTTGGATGATGAATCAGGACAAAGTGGGTTAGATTAGGTTTTAGATGGTAAAAAAATGGGAAGGTTGACTTTGGTCAATGTTGACCAAAAAGTCAATTGTTGACCAAAGTCAACAATAGGTCAAAACTTCATTTTTTTTGGTATCTTCTTTGTAAATGGGCAATGTATTGATGATTATGATGGAATTTAGGGTATAAGGGTCTCTGGTTGACTTTGGTCAAAGTTGACCAAAAAGTCAATTGTTGACTAAAGTCAACAATTGGTCAAAATGTCAATTTTTGTATTTTCTCATGTAGAATCACATGTAATAGTTTAAAATGACATGAAATGGATAGAAATGGATTAACAAATGGTTTGAAGTTGGTTTCCAAATTGTTTTGTTTATGACTTGAACTTTTGAAAAATAACTTGACTGATAAGGTACATGAACAAGGCCACCAAATGAGACCATAAGATTAGGGTTTTGCATAGTGTCCATGTACCAATGGCATGACCAACAAGTGGCTTGATACACAAGGAATTTGGATATTCAGATGATCAGGACCAAAGGCATATCCACAACCATATGGATAGAACCAAGGACTTGGGACCGAAACAAATGCCCCAAGAAGGGTTAGGCCAAGCAAAACTGACAAAGGGTAAAGATTGAAGGGTCATGAATGCACAATGAAGCCACTAAGTTCATCTGATTCCCATCTTCTGATTAGGGTTTTAGAGACCAAGATAAGGCCTGGGGAAGCTCCATGAAGTCATGCCTTGAGGAATTAGGGCTTTGAAGGCCCTAGACTGTCTGGCCACACCTTTGTTGAAATCAAACCTTCACCACCCTCATTAGGGTTTCACATCCCCAATGTTGATGATGTGGTTAGACCATGCCCTTGGACTTTGATATCTATGTAAACCCTAGCTTTATGAGCCCAAGTTTCTTCTGAATCCATGATGAATGATGCATGTGGATGAATTATGAATGTATGCAAGTCATCTCCTGATCAAGTGGTTGGATGCATAGGTGAGAAAGGGGAGGGGAAATTTAGGGGTGCAACACCGTCGTGTTCGCGTTAGATAATTTTTTCTTACCTAGTAGGAGAAAAAATAATTGTCTATATTGACCACGCTGCAATTATGTACTTATTAAGTAAAAAAGACGCTAAACCGAGACTCTTAAGATGGATTCTACTCCTACAAGAATTCGACTTAGAAATTAAAGATAAGAAAGGCACCGAAAATGTAATGGCTGACCACCTCTCTAGAATTTAGAATATGAAACCTGAACAAGTGTATATCAATCACGATTTCCCTTATGATCGACTTGTAGCCTAGTTGGGAAATAACATAATCGAATGCTCTTTAACTTATAATGATACAAAAACTAATGAAGTTGTGGAAGCAGTTTATACCAAAACCACACTGCCATGGTACGTTGACTTGGTCAATTACCTAGCAACCTACGTACTTCCACCAGATTTAACCTACCAACAAAAGAAGAAATTCTTCCATGATCTAAAACATTACTACTGGGATGAGCCCATTCTTGTCAAAAGAGGCGCCGATGGTATCTTCCGCCAATGTGTCCCCGAAGAAGAAGTATACAACATCAGATCCCATTTCCATTCTGCACCTTATGGAGGGCATGCAAGCACTTCAGAGACTTGTGCAAAGATCTTACAATCTGGCTTCTTTTGGCCTAATCTATGGAAATATGTCCACATCGCAGTTATAAATTATGATCGGTGCCAACGCACTAGCAATATCTCTTGACCCGACAAGATGCCATTGAAAGATATCTTAGAAGTAGAAGTATTTGATGTTTGGGGTATAGATTTTATGGGACATTTCCCATCTTCTTTTGGTAATAAATACATACTCGTTCCAGTCGATTACACATCGAAATGGATCGAGGTTGTAACCTCTCCTACAAATGATGCACGAGTAGTGATCAAACTCTTTAAAAATATAAGTTTTTCTAGATTTGGTGTGCCGAGACTTTGTAATTAGCGACGGTGGCTCCCATTTCATTTCAAATATCTTTGAAAGACTGTTGCTCAAATACGGAGTCCGACACCGAGTAGCGACACCTTACCACCCTCAAATGAGTGGTCAAGTAGAGATTTATAATCGAGAAATTAAGAAAATATTAGAGAAAACTGTTACAACCTCTAGGAAAGATTGGTCTTCAAAACTTCATGAAGCCCTATAGGCTTATAGAACAGATTATAAGACTCCGATAGGAACCACACCATTTAAACTAGTTTACGATAAATCATGTCATCTTCCGGTAGAATTAGAACATAAAGATTATTGGGCCATTAAGTCCCTCAACTTGAATTATACTGCCGCATGCGAAAAATGGATTTTAGATATCCATGAATTAGAAGAACTTAGACTAGATGCCTATGAGAATTCCCAGATCTATAAAGAAAGGACTAAACAGTGGCATGATAAACGCATATCAAGGAAAAAGTTCAATGAACGAGACGTAGTACTTCTCTTTAATTCTCAACTGAAACTTTTCCCAGGCAAACTTCATTCTATATGGTCCGGCTCTTTTGAGGTTACAAAAGTATTTCAAAGTGGAGCCGTAGAAATAAAAAGTAAATCAAAAGAGACATTCATTATAAACGGGCAATATCTTAAGCATTATCACAACGTAGAAAATATGGATTTCTATTTCAATTACAAATTAGAAGAGCTTCCCGCTCTTTTGCAAGAATAGACTTTGAACTAATGTCGAGCTCGCGACATTAAATGAAGCGATGCGTGAGAGGCAACCCATAATTTTAAATTTTTAGATTTTAGGATTTTAGATTTTAGATTTTAGATTTTTCATAGTTTCCCCCCGAATGTTACGCGATATATTCTTTTGTATTAACCACTACTAACTTAATTTGTGTCTACTTTCAGGCTAACATAGCATAAGCTAGTTGATCTTACTAACTTTGGAGAATGCAACAAGTAGACACTATGGATATCACTTTCAAGACAAGATCCCAAAGAAGGCGCTTTGAAATTCTTGCTAGGAGAGAGATGACATTCACCATTTACCCTGATGGACCTAACCTAACTAAACTAGAAATCAGAGATAGTGTCATGTATCTGCTTAACCAGTTAGGTTGGGACAATTTTTCTATGAGAAGACGATTTAGCTCTTACTGTAGCCAGACCCTCGAGTTTTTGAGTTCACTTTCCTATGACCCTACCCGAGGAATATGATTTAACAAAGGACTTATCAAATTTAGGTTGTTTGGTATTGACTTCTGTTATAACCACCATGAACTAGCTGAACTTTTAGGATTTCCTAATGGCCCATATGTTTTTACTATTAGACAAGAAGCGGTTCTTATGGAACTTTAGCTTGACTACTTTTGGGATAGTATTACTGGAAACCATCACCTTGAACCAAATAACATGTTTTCTGCGAATATCCATAATCCGTCTATTCGTTACTTTCACATAATCCTAGTCCACACCTTATTTGGAAGAGAGGAAAACATCACTTTTGTGTCCCGAGATGAACTGTTCATTTTATTCCATGTTTCCCAATCAAGGAAGGTTAATGCTGCAACATTTATGCTAGCCAACCTGAATCAAGTTGCACATGATGCCCATGGACCTATCATGGCAGGAGGCCTAGTAACTATGATTGCAGATGCTATAGGTCTTAGATACCCCTTTGCTAGAATCAATCCTCTAGGCGGAATCTGACCTATGAACCTTCACTTCTATTTTAACCGTGACATCATAAGAAACTTAGGTCCTAATCAGTTTGAATTTCTAATAAATAATGAGGTAGTATAACTCTTTACTTTGCCAAACCATGAACGAACGAGTGTGCACAACCAAGACAATTGGCTTTATAACATAAAAGGTCAAAATGAATCACCCTCTCCACATGGAACACCTCAAATCTGTGATAACTTTGATGCCCATCTCTCTGATGTTGCTTCATTTACTCCTACTGCTCATGTCACTCCTCCTACCGATTATACTGCTGAAATTAACGCCTTATAGATGGAAGTTGCTAGCCTTAGAGGAGAGTTCACCACTTTGCGCGTGGATTTCCACAAATTCATGGATGTAGCCGATGAGCAATTCAATCAAAATTTTCAACAAATTTACTCCATTGAGAGTTGTTTCGAGCCAAATATCATAAGCCGTAGTGACTAATCACATTATATACTACCACATTTTTGACCCTTCCATTCAAATAATAAGGACACTGTTCTGTTTAAGTGTGGGGGAGGATAACATTTATTTCTCGTTTTTACTAAATTAGGATTTCCTTGTTTTCCAGTTTATTTTTTAAATTTTTTCAAGCTACTGACGCAAAACTAACGCTACGTGGGATGCAACCCATGACTTTTCATTTTATTAATGCAATATTTCTACTCTCCATCAATTATTTTTGTCTATTTTTATATGCTTTACTTTATTTCTCATAGTCCATACAATCTACTCATGGCCATAATGTTATTTTATCGAGTTTACACGAATAATATCGCATTGGAACAACCTTAGGAACATCTACATAGCCTAAGCACAACTAAAAATTAATTTTTTGCACACTTGACACCCTTGGCATTTGCCATTAAGCTAATGGAATTTTCCATTAGCATTAAAAAACAAAAACTGCGCATTTTAGGCCAATGGTGTTCTCCATTAGCCTTATGGCGTCCGCCATTGTGCCTCAGAGGCAGTAAATTTTTTATAATTTCCCCCACGAATTCTTTTCAATACCACTCTCATAAACCATCACATATTCATTGTTTTGCCTCTCCAGTACCTCCTTGAACTTCCAACTTCCCACTAACTCATCCAATCTCATTAAAAGCTCTTATTTACCTTTTTTTCCCAACTTCCTTCATCTTCATATTATTCCATTCTCCACCATAAACCCTTCTCAAATTTCAATTCATCTCCAAAATGCCTCCAAAAGTCGTTAGATCGAAAAGGGAAATGGATTTCATGGGAATAGAATTCGCAGAAGGAACGGAAGGAGAAAACCAGAGAGCTAGGTATGCGAAACTATTCAATTGTGAAGTCACGCCGACTAAGCTCACGAAACTGCTTTGCGTGATTTAGGGATGTATAACAGTGTTAGATGGATGTTAGGAAACTTGAGAATGTCTGATTTCTGTGCCATGTCTAGTCCTATGTATGTTAGGCTTACCTACGAATTTCTAAGTTCCTTTTACTATTTCACCCAACCTAGCGCAACACGCGTCTCGGGTATTATTAAATTTAGGATGTTCAATGTCAGCTATGAGTTTAGCCAGGACCAAATTGTTGATTTGCTTCATTTCCCTCATGAGGAAGGTTGGGCTTGCGAAGGGTCCCTAGAAAGCGATTGGGCACTTGATGCTTTTCGCTTGGAAGTTAGGAGATGAAGAGGATACTGATCATATGCCAAAAAAACAGGTTTGTGGGAAAAATTGCATTAGACCAATCAATTGATCCTAGGGGAACACTTGATTAGTTCCCTCAAAATTTTGAAAATAAAGAAGGAACAATCTATTGGTTTTAGGGTATAATCGATTGGTACAACCAAAGAAAGTGAAAAAGTGAAGTCAGTAGGTTTGGAAAAATCTATTCGTCCCTTGGATCAATCGATTGGTCCCCATTTTGGTTGTTTGATCCACTTGTCAATTTTGGCAGTAACTTTTGTCCGTAAGTCCAAATGAGATGTTGTTCGAAGCATTAGAAAGCTAACATGTATAGCTACCTCATGGTAGTGCTTGGTAAATTGTTTAAATTATATTCATGTGTCAATTATGGCAATGTTTATGATGGCTTGTATGATTGATTAGAAAATCGTTGTGTTTATCCACTGATGTGTTGTTGTTTTGGTGAATTAACATGAATGAATGCTTATGAAGTTGCATTTGTTGAGTTGCTATTGTTTGTTGTTGTTTGTTGAATGTCGTGACATTAATTAATTGTTGCGTATAATGAATGATGTTATGCATAAACAGTGAAATATAGATGGTGAATATTTTGGTGAACTTTATGGTGATAATACATGTTGTTGAGAGTCATGCATCATGGTGTATGGGCTTCGGTCAATATTTGGTGTGCTCTGGTCTGGTGTTATGGATCGGGAGCGAGTATCTAATTCTAATGAAGAATTAGTGAATGGAGATGGTAATGAATTTTGGTGTGTTTTGGTCCTATGGTGTGGATTGGGAGTCAGTAGTCTGTTCCATATGAGAGTTGATGAAATGTTACCTATGGTGATGGCAACATATTTTTTGGGTGTGCTCTAGTCCTATAGTGGGAACCGGGAGCAAGATGAACCTGAGTATTCATGAATGGTACCACATGCATAATGAGTCAGTTGTGGAGTACAATGCATACATATTTGCATATGTAGTTGATTGCTCATGATGTTGTTGATTGGTTGTGAATATGTACATGTTGTTATGAATGGGTGTGAGACTAGGTAGTTGTTAGTTATGTAATGAATGTGTGCTTAATGTGTATTATCTACCTTGGAATTCTTTACACTATTTACATTGATTGTTGTTTCTCACCCCCTTTGCTTCATGTTATCCATCATGGACATATTGTAGATACTCAAGAGTGATCTTTGTTATTATGTGTTGGAAGGTGACTTGTTGGAGCTACTCTTTTCTTTTATTTCATTCGCTTTATAATACGAGATTTATTATGTTTTCTAAGTTGTTGTTACTTTTATTAATTTGAAGTTTATAACTTATTTATGAAGTTGTGTCGAACACCTTTTTCCTCTACGTAGTTCAAATTATTTTGATGTGTTTTCGAAGGATTTTTGTTGGTGACACCTGGTTGAATAGTCGAAACAAAATATGTTATATGGAGACAAAGTCGAAAAACTGGAGTTTTGTGAACCTTGTTTATTTGGTAAATCATGTAGGGTGAAGTTTATCAAAGGTAAACAAAGAACACATGGATCCTTTGATTATATCCATGCTGATCTTTGGGGGCCTGCAAGGAATCCCTCACACTGAGGTGCAAAATATTTTCTATCCATAGTTAATGATTACTCATCAAAATTGAGGGTATTCATACATAAAGATAAGGATGAAACTTTTGAAAATTTCAAAAATTGGAAGACCTTGGTCGAAAACCAAACTGGCAGGAAGGTAAAGAGGTTGAGGACCGACAATGGTCTTGAATTTTGCAATGAGGCTTTCGACAACTATTGTTATATATCTGGTATTGCAAGGTACAAAACTACTACAAGGACTCCCCAACAAAGTAGTATGGTTGAAAGGTTTAATTGAATCATCATGGAAAGAGTAAGATGCATAATGGTTAGTGCGGGATTAAAGAAGGTGTTTTAGGCAGAAGCTAATGTTACTGCAACATACATGATAAATAGGTTCCCCTTTACTACCTTGGGGATGAAGACACCTTAAGAAGTTTGGTCGAGACATTCATCCAATGTTTTAAAAACCGGACCGAATCGGCCGGTTGGACTGAGAACCGAAGATGAATCTGGTTGGATCAACCTTTCAAAATCGTAAGTGGGTCAAAACCGAAGTAAAACCGAAAATCCAGGTTGAACCGTCCAAAACCATTTGAACCAAAAAATCGGAGTCGGTTTTATAAAATCGTCTGATTAAAAAAATACATTAAATTAATCATTTTATAATTTTTTTTTAAATTTTAATATGTCAATATCAAAACTTAACATACATTCCCCAATCAAAAATAAAATTCTATTTTTTTTACAACCATACAAACTTCTAAATTTTGTCACTCCGTTATAGTTTTTCTTTCAACCACACTCCATCATCATCATGTCGTCTCTTTTAAACATAGTCACGATACTAAACTCAATATTGATTGTCGTTCAAGTAAATATTGTTTGATGTTATCAAGTAAGACTTGTTTGTCGTAGTTCAACTCAAATTCGTTTTTTTTACTAAAGTATTTTGTATTATTTATTTTTGGCATTCTATCTTAATTATTTGAACTTTATTTTAGTTATTATATTCTATTATTTTAATTTTGGTTTGAATTAGTTTAATTTATTTTATTGTAATTATTTAATTTGGTCAAATTATTCTTAAATAAAGACTGAAATGAAGTGTAAAACTCTGTTATGTTATTATAAGTATTATCGATATTGTTGTATTAACTTTGTAATAGATTTTTGAAATATTTATTTTATTAAGTTGTGAGCGTATGATTATGTGTGACATATCTATGAAATTTAGTTTCATATTATTAGTTTATTTAATAAACGGTTCGACCATAGGTTTAACCGGTTGGACCAATTAAACCTTAAATCGCAACTTTCACCGGTTTGATCTCAGGTCCGATTTTTAAAATATTGCATCCACCTAATATTAACAGACTTAGAGTATTTGGCTATTTAGCCTATGATCATATTAGGCAAGACAAGGTCGAACCTAGAGCTCTGAGATGTATGTTCCTTGGATACCCTGAAGGAGTACAAGCTTATAGGTTGTTGTGCCTATAGCCAGGTCACATAAGGTGAGATGTAGGTTTCAATGAAGTTGAGATGGCTTTCAAGAATACTGATGATGTTGGTCGAAGTACCAAGATCTCTGAGGAGGAGTTGGAACATGAAGAAATTCCTGTTGAGGTGGAACATAGTGATGTTGAATTGCATGACCCGAATGAAGTCGAAGAATAAGCACAAATTGCTGATGAAGACGAGAAGACTGATAATAACTACCTACGGGAAAGAGACAGACCGAGAAGAGTCATCAAGCCACCTCAGAGACTTGGTTATGCAAATCTGATAACATCCACCTTAATCTTTGCAATTGAAGTGCTTGATGAAGAACATAGAGATTACAAGGAAGTTGTGAGGAGACGACACAAGACTGAATGGATGAAAGCCATTGATGATGAGATAAAATCTCTTCATGATAATCACATTTATGAGCTGATCAAGAAACCTGCAGAAGCCAGGTTAGTCTGTTGTAAGTGGATTTTCAAGGTTAAGGAAGGAATCAAATGAGTGATGCTGAAGCGATTTAAGGCAAGATTGGTTGCTAGAGGGTTCACTTAGAAAGAAGGTGTTGACTTCAATGATGTGTTCTCACATGTTATAAAGCATAGATCCATTTGAATGTTGCTTGCTATGGTGGTGAAATTTGACCTAGAACTTGAACAGATGGATGTGAAGACAACCTTCTTGTATGGTGATCTAGATGAAATAATCCTGATGAGACAACCTGAAGGGTGTGTAGAAAAGGGAAAAGATGATTATGTGGGAAAGTTGAATAAGTCTTTGTATGGCATGAACCAAGCTGAATGGGTCTCTTAGTAGAGTCCTGATTTAATGGTGGAGCTTGTGGTGATTGTAACACCCCGATAAAAATAAGATAATTATTTAATTTAAGTTAATATTATATTTATTAATTTAATTAAATAATTGGAATTTTTGGATTATTATTATTATTATTATTGGAATAATAATTATTGGAAAATATATAAGTTGGAAATAAGGAAAAAGAGTTCCATTTTGGTAAAAAGAGTTTTCACGTGAAAACAGAGAAGCGGCTCAAAAAGAGGAAAAGGGCAAAGAGGCAGAGCAAGAGGAAGAAGGTTGGAGAAGAGAAAAGCTCGAAGCTTAAAGATTCGCCGGATTAACTCAGGTAAGGGGGGTTTATCGTCGTTTAATGGGTATTATGGGTTAACATGTAATGGGTAGTGATAAACCGTTGAATTGACCCTAATTGGGATGTTGAATGCTGAAAAATTGTGTTGGATAAGTTGTGTTAAAGCTGTAATTGAATCTGTATTTGTGTGAGTTGTGATTTCCCGAACGTATAGCTTTTTACGGAATCGGAATCGGAGGTCCGGAAGTCCTCCAACGGCGGAAAATGCAGAGAATTCTGCATTCTGCTTCGTGTTAGCGCAGGAACAGCTTTCTGTCTTGCGTTAACCGATTAACCCAGGGTGTTAACCGGTTAACACTGTTAGGAATTGTGAGGTATTGCTGTTTTGCTTGCGTTAACCGGTTAACCCAGGGCGTTAACCGGTTAACACTGTTGTGAGTTGTGAAAATATTGCTGTTCTGTCTGCGTTAACCGGTTAACCCAGGGCGTTAACCAGTTAACACTGTTGAGTTTTGCCAGAAAGCGTGTTCTGTGTTGCGTTAACCGGTTAACCCAGGGCGTTAACCGGTTAACACTGTTGGAAATTGGAAAAATTGATATTTTAATGTTGTAAACATAATTGGTGATTGGCCTATATCGGTGTGTGATATAGTAGGGATTATTTCCCGTTGTTTTGAGTAGGATAGGTATTAGTAGAGTGTGCTAATACTGTGATTGAATTATTTGGCATGACATGATATGATTATGTGATAAATATGCTGATGATGTGTGAAAATATGCATAATGTTGTGAATGTATATATTATGTATGTAATTGTGGATGGACTGTTTTATGGCTTAGAGTGTGAGCATATGTCCATTGTGGATTGTTGTTGATGTTGCATTGCTAGGTGAATTAGCATGTATATTGTGGCCTTTATGGTGGTAGCTAATTCCCATGGTGAGGAATTAGTGAGTAAATCATTGTGGATTGTTGTTGATGTTTGTATGCTAGGTGATTAGCGTGCATAGCATAGCCCTTGGGGTGGTAGCTAATTCCCGTGGTGAGGAACTAGTGAGTTGGTGGTAGCTAATTCCCGTGGTGAGGAATTAGTGAGTGAGTCACTAGGTCTCAAATGAGTGGGACTAGTGGGCTTGGTAGCCGTATCTGGATTTGATCGGTGAGGTGAACTATATGTTCACGAATAGTCGGTACCGCATGCATGGAGTCTCATTGCATAATGTATGTATGACGTATAATATGAATGGATGTATTCCAATATTATACGTGTGTTTGTGTTGGCATTGGGTATGAGTATGAATTGTGTTGGTATTGAGTATGCCATTTGAGTTGATGTGCCGTTACCGAATGTGTGATATGATTAGGGTGATTAATGTGTTATTTACTTAGCATTACATGATATTTTATAATGCTTATTATATCGATTGAGGAACTCACCCTTACAACTATTTTTCAGGTAACGAGCAGTGATTGAGTAGAAGCTAGTGCTTGGAGTCTAGTGTAGTCTCCTTAGTGGGTCATGCTCTGATAGATGTAACATCGGGACGGGATGTTTTACCTTGTTGAATAATTTTACATGTAATGTGTTACATGTTCTGCATGATTGATTTGATTTCTATCCGCTGCGTATTGTGCAAATGCTTTATGTTTTGAATTAATAAAAGAGCATGACAGTTATTATGGTGAATGGTGTGAAATGATTGTGTGACACTCTTAATTGCATAATTACTCTGATTGATATATTGCTATTTTAATTAAATATTTGGGGTATTTTAGAAGGGTGTTACATTAGTGGTATCAGAGCATAGTCGGTCGAGTCGTAATTATTCTGTTTCCCTGTATGTGATAGGTGTTGTGTAACCCTATCCGTACTTATTGTTTTAGCTTGTTGGGTTTTCAGAATAGAGATGGCTGGAAGAGGTAGAGACGATGCTGCGATTGCTGAGGCTCTGGGTATGCTAGCTGGAGTACTTGGAGGGAATCCGAATGTTGTGGGAATGGGAGCTGCTCGTCAACTGAGTGAGTTCCAGAAGAACAATCCTCCAATGTTCAAGGGAGCATACGATCCAGATGGCGCTCAGAAGTGGTTAAAGGAGATCGAGAGGATCTTCCGAGTGACTGAGTGTGCCGATAACCAGAAGGTCAGGTTCGGTACGCATATGCTGTCAGAAGAAGCAGATGACTGGTGGATTGCTACCCGTACTGAGTTGGAATCTGCGGGGAATGCTGAGATCACTTGGGCTGTGTTCAGAGAGAGATTCCTGAGGAAGTACTTTCCAGAGGATGTCAGAGGAAAGAAAGAGATAGAGTTCTTGGAATTGAAGCAGGGCAGCCGGTCTGTTACTGAGTATGCTGCTAAGTTCACAGAGCTGTCGAAGTATTACACTCCCTATGATGAGGCTACTGGGGAATTTTCGAAATGTGTGAAGTTTGAGAACGGGTTGCGTCCCGAGATCAAGCAGGCTATTGGATATCAGCGGATTAGAGTGTTTTCTGATTTGGTTGACTGTTGTAGGATTTTTGAACAGGATACCAAGGCCAGAGCGGAAAGCTATCAGCAGAGGGTTGATAGGAAAGGCAAGAATCAGAATGATCGTGGGAAACCGTATGCAGCTGGCAAAGGTTTCCAGAGACAGAGTGGAATGAAGAGGCCTAGTGGGGGAGACTCTAGTGCCCCTGCTAAGTGTTACAGATGTGGTCAGGCTGGACATCGTGTCCATGAGTGTACCAGTGCTGAGAGGAAGTGTTTCAAGTGTGGAAAAGGTGGTCATTTGGCTGCAGAGTGTCGGTCGAAGACTGTGACTTGTTTCAACTGTGGAGAAGTGGGTCATATCAGTCCACAGTGTCCTAAGCCGAAGAGAGAGAACCAGTCGGGAGGCAAGGTCTTTGCTTTATTGGGTTCTGAGACTTCTGTAGATGATCGTTTGATCCGAGGTACGTGTTATATTAATGGCTTTCCTCTTGTAGCTATTATTGACACCGGTGCTACTCATTCCTTTATATCTTTGGATTGTGCTATGAAACTTAAGTTAGAGATATCTGAGATGCATGGAAGTATGGTGATTGATACTCCTGCGAAGGGTTCAGTGACTACTACTTCAGTTTGTTTAAATTGTCCTTTGAGTATTTTTGGTAGAGACTTTGGGATGGACCTTGTGTGTCTTCCACTAGTGCAGATTGATGTTATCCTGGGTATGAACTGGTTGGTGTCTAACCGAGTTTATATCAATTGTTTTGATAAGACTATGATCTTTCCTGAGATTGAGGAAGGAAAGAGTTTGTTTCTATCAGCAAGGCAGGTGAATGAGGCAGTAACAGATGGGGCAGAGTTGTTTATGCTGTTAGCGACTTTGGAGGCTAAAGATAAACTGGTGATTTGCGATCTAGCTGTGGTGTGTGATTTTCCTGATGTGTTTCCTGAAGAAGTGAATGAATTACCGCCAGAGCGTGAAGTTGAGTTCTCGATTGATTTGGTACCTGGTACTAGGCCGATATCGATGGCTCCGTACCGTATGTCTGCTGTTGAGTTAACTGAATTGAAGAGTCAGTTGGAAGATCTGTTGGATAAGAAATTTATTTGTCCGAGTGTGTCACCGTGGGGTGCACCAGTGTTATTGGTTAAGAAGAAAGAAGGTACTATGAGGTTGTGTGTGGACTACAGGCAACTGAATAAAGTGACGATCAAGAATCGGTATCCTTTGCCGAGGATTGATGATTTGATGGATCAGTTGGTTGGTGCGAGTGTGTTCAGCAAAATAGATTTGAGATCGGGTTATCATCAGATACGTGTGAAAACTGAGGATATTCAGAAGACTGCTTTCAGAACGAGGTATGGACATTATGAGTATTCTGTAATGCCTTTTGGTGTGACTAATGCGCCTGGAGTGTTTATGGAGTACATGAATAGGATTTTCCATCCGTACCTAGATCAGTTTGTTGTGGTGTTTATTGACGATATTTTGGTGTATTCAAAATCTGAAGAAGAGCATGCTGAGCATTTGAGAGTGGTTTTAGGAGTCCTACGAGAAAAGCAGTTATTTGCTAAACTGTCAAAGTGTGAATTTTGGTTAGAAGAGGTTAGTTTTCTTGGTCATGTGATTTCAAGAGATGGTGTTGCTGTTGATCCGTCTAAGATAGAAGCGGTATCTAAGTGGGAAGCTCCGAAGTCAGTTTCTGAGATAAGGAGTTTTCTTGGTTTGGCTGGTTATTATAGGAAATTCATCGAGGGATTTTCTAAGTTGGCGTTACCGTTGACGATGTTGACTAGAAAGGGGCAAGCGTTTGTTTGGGACTCAAAATGTGAAGAAGGTTTCCAAGAGTTAAAGAGAAGGTTAACTACTGCTCCTATTCTGATATTACCGAGTCCATCGGAATCATTTGAGGTTTACTGTGATGCTTCATTGTTGGGCTTGGGTGGTGTGTTGATGCAGAATAAGCAGGTTATAGCTTATGCTTCGAGACAGCTGAGGGTTCATGAGAGGAACTATCCGACACACGATTTAGAGTTGGCAGCCGTGGTATTTGTTCTGAAGTTATGGAGGCATTACTTGTATGGGTCAAGATTTGAGGTTTTCAGTGACCATAAAAGTTTAAAGTATTTGTTTGATCAGAAAGAGCTGAATATGAGACAGAGGAGATGGTTAGAGTTTCTGAAGGATTATGACTTTGGTTTGAATTACCATCCGGGTAAAGCAAACGTAGTGGCTGATGCATTGAGTCGGAAATCATTGCATATGTCTATGTTAATGGTTAAAGAATTGGATTTAATTGAACAGTTTAGAGACTTGAGTTTGGTGTGTGAGAGTACTCGCAATAGTGTTAAATTGGGAATGTTGAAGTTAACGAGTGGTATTCTGGATGAGATTAGAGAGGGTCAGAAATCCGACGTGCTTTTGGTTGATAAGTTGACTCTAGTGAATCAAGGTCAAGGTGGTGAATTCAGAGTTGATGAGAATGGTGTTTTGAAATTTGGTAATCGGGTGTGTATTCCGGATGTTACCGAACTTAAGAAGAGTATTCTTGAGGAAGGACATCGTAGTGGCCTGAGTATTCATCCTGGGGCTACGAAGATGTATCATGATTTGAAAAAGTTATTTTGGTGGCCGGGAATGAAAAGAGAAATTGCGAGTTTTGTTTATTCTTGTTTGACTTGTCAGAAGTCAAAGATTGAGCATCAGAAGCCGTCTGGGCTAATGCAACCGTTGGCTATTCCAGAGTGGAAGTGGGACAGTATCAGTATGGATTTTGTTTCTGGTTTACCGAGGACAATTAAGAATTTTGAAGCTATTTGGGTGATTGTTGACAGATTGACAAAATCGGCTCATTTTATTCCGATCAGAATGGATTATCCATTAGAGAGATTAGCTGAGTTGTATATTGAGAAAATTGTAAGTTTGCATGGTATTCCGTCGAGTATTGTTTCGGACAGAGATCCTAGATTTACATCGAAGTTTTGGGAAGGTTTGCAGAGGGCTTTGGGAACTAAGCTGAGATTGAGTTCTGCATATCATCCGCAGACTGATGGTCAGACTGAGAGGACGATTCAGTCACTGGAGGATCTTTTGAGAGCTTGTGTTTTGGAAAAGGGAGGTGCTTGGGATTGTTATTTGCCTTTGATTGAGTTTACCTACAACAATAGTTTTCATTCGAGCATTGGTATGGCACCGTTTGAAGCTTTGTATGGTAGGAGATGTCGGACACCTTTATGTTGGTATGAGTCCGGTGAGAGTGCTGTGGTTGGACCGGAGATTGTTCAACAAACTACGGAAAAGATTAAGATGATTCAGGAGAAGATGAGGATTGCTCAGAGTCGTCAGAAGAGTTATCACGACAAGAGGAGGAAGTCACTTGAGTTTCAAGAGGGAGATCATGTGTTTCTTCGTGTTACTCCGATAACTGGGGTTGGTCGAGCTTTGAAGTCGAAGAAGTTGACACCTCGATTTATTGGTCCTTATCAGATTTTGGAGAGGATAGGGGAGGTAGCCTATCGTATCGCTTTACCGCCGTCACTTGCGAATTTGCATGAGGTTTTTCATGTGTCTCAGTTGAGGAGGTACATTTATGATCCGTCGCATGTGGTCCAAGTAGATATGTACAGGTGAGAGATAACCTGACTGTTGAAACATCACCTATGAGGATCGAGGATCGAGAGTTGAAGCAGTTGCGGGGTAAAGAGATTGCTTTGGTAAAGGTAGCTTGGGGAGGACCAGCAGGTGGCAATGTGACTTGGGAACTTGAGAATCAGATGAAGGAGTCTTATCCGGAGTTATTCGCTTGAGGTATGTTTTTGAGGACGAAAACTCTTTTAGTGGGGGAGAGTTGTAACACCCCGATAAAAATAAGATAATTATTTAATTTAAGTTAATATTATATTTATTAATTTAATTAAATAATTGGAATTTTTGGATTATTATTATTATTATTATTGGAATAATAATTATTGGAAAATATATAAGTTGGAAATAAGGAAAAAGAGTTCCATTTTGGTAAAAAGAGTTTTCACGTGAAAACAGAGAAGCGGCTCAAAAAGAGGAAAAGGGCAAAGAGGCAGAGCAAGAGGAAGAAGGTTGGAGAAGAGAAAAGCTCGAAGCTTAAAGATTCGCCGGATTAACTCAGGTAAGGGGGGTTTATCGTCGTTTAATGGGTATTATGGGTTAACATGTAATGGGTAGTGATAAACCGTTGAATTGACCCTAATTGGGATGTTGAATGCTGAAAAATTGTGTTGGATAAGTTGTGTTAAAGCTGTAATTGAATCTGTATTTGTGTGAGTTGTGATTTCCCGAACGTATAGCTTTTTACGGAATCGGAATCGGAGGTCCGGAAGTCCTCCAACGGCAAAATGCAGAGAATTCTGCATTCTGCTTCGTGTTAGCGCAGGAACAGCTTTCTGTCTTGCGTTAACCGGTTAACCCAGGGTGTTAACCGGTTAACACTGTTAGGAATTATGAGGTATTGCTGTTTTGCTTGCGTTAACCGGTTAACCCAGGGCGTTAACCGGTTAACACTGTTGTGAGTTGTGAAAATATTGATGTTCTGTCTGCGTTAACCGGTTAACCCAGGGCGTTAACCAGTTAACACTGTTGAGTTTTGCCAGAAAGCGTGTTCTGTGTTGCGTTAACCGGTTAACCCAGGGCGTTAACCGGTTAACACTGTTGGAAATTGGAAAAATTGATATTTTAATGTTGTGAACATAATTGGTGATTGGCCTATATTGGTGTGTGATATAGTAGGGATTATTTCCCGTTGTTTTGAGTAGGATAGGTATTAGTAGAGTGTGCTAATACTGTGATTGAATTATTTGGCATGACATGATATGATTATGTGATAAATATGCTGATGATGTGTGAAAATATGCATAATATTGTGAATGTATATATTATGTATGTAATTGTGGATGGACTGTTTTATGGCTTAGAGTGTGAGCATATGTCCATTGTGGATTGTTGTTGATGTTGCATTGCTAGGTGAATTAGCATGCATATTGTGGCCTTTATGGTGGTAGCTAATTCCCATGGTGAGGAATTAGTGAGTAAATCATTGTGGATTGTTGTTGATGTTTGCATGCTAGGTGATTAGCGTGCATAGCATAGCCCTTGGGGTGGTAGCTAATTCCCGTGGTGAGGAACTAGTGAGTTGGTGGTAGCTAATTCCCGTGGTGAGGAATTAGTGAGTGAGTCACTAGGTCTCAAATGAGTGGGACTAGTGGGCTTGGTAGCCGTATCTGGATTTGATCGGTGAGGTGAACTATATGTTCACGAATAGTCGGTACCGCATGCATGGAGTCTCATTGCATAATGTATGTATGACGTATAATATGAATGGATGTATTCCAATATTATACGTGTGTTTGTGTTGGCATTGGGTATGAGTATGAATTGTGTTGGTATTGAGTATGCCATTTGAGTTGATGTGCCGTTACCGAATGTGTGATATGATTAGGGTGATTAATGTGTTATTTACTTAGCATTACATGATATTTTATAATGCTTATTATATCGATTGAGGAACTCACCCTTACAACTATTTTTCAGGTAACGAGTAGTGATTGAGTAGAAGCTAGTGCTTGGAGTCTAGTGTAGTCTCCTTAGTGGGTCATGCTCTGATAGATGTAACATCGGGACGGGATGTTTTACCTTGTTGAATAATTTTACATGTAATGTGTTACATGTTCTGCATGATTGATTTGATTTCTATCCGCTGCGTATTGTGCAAATGCTTTATGTTTTGAATTAATAAAAGAGCATGACAGTTATTATGGTGAATGGTGTGAAATGATTGTGTGACACCCTTAATTGCATAATTACTCTGATTGATATATTGCTATTTTAATTAAATATTTGGGGTATTTTAGAAGGGTGTTACAGTGATGATAACAAAGTTGAAATCGAAGAATTTTTTGACTCTAATTATGCAGGTTTTATGGATTCTAGAAAATTTATTTCTTGATATTTATTCACTACGTTTGGCGTAAAAATAAGTTAGAAAATAACACTTCAGAAGGTGTGAAGGAAACATTATGGCTTGAAGATTTCACTAAGGAGTTGGAACTTCAAGGTCAAGTTATCACTGTTAAATGTGATAGTCAAAGTGTCATACATATGTCGAAAAGTTCAGCCTATCATGAGTGAACCAAGCACATCGACGTGAGAATGCATTTCTTCAGAGAGATAATCGAGTGTGGAGAAGTCTAAGTGCTGAAGGTATCGACTGATGACAATACTACTGATATGATCACCAAGATATTGTCGAGTAGCAAGTTCTTCCACTGTATGTAGTTGATAAAGTTGCATGATAAAAGCTAATTTTTTCTCTTGTTAGTGTGGAGTTTGTTCCAATGTGGAGATTTGTGGTATTTGGATCAAATTCTAGCCTCGACAAGGTTAACTTCATGGTTCGACAAGTAGTCGAAGATGTGCATGCCGTAGTCGAAGTTCGTTCTTGCATGCATAACTATGTTACCTCGTTGTTTAACTTAACATGTTGAATTGGCTCAGTTTATTGGGCCAATGTTTAGTATGTTAGTTGAAAGTTGTGGTTTAGTTTTCTTATAAATATCATATTAGTTCTCACTTTTTCATCAATCCCTAATAATCCTAACCAAAGGGAGAAAGTAGTGTGGTTGAGATTCAATTGTAAACATTGTTCCCTAATGTGTAATTGAATCAAGAATTCAATTTTTAATCATTTTGATTATTCTTTCTCTTCTCTTGTCTTTTATTTTTGTGATTTTTTTTGTTAATCAAGAAACCGATCATACTCTATTTTCTAAGTATCGAATTTGCAAAGATTTGAGATTTAAAAGTCTTAAAACATCTGTAAGACAACTATCTCGTTCGACAAGTGATATGGAATCATGTGATTTTTCCATCTAACAAATGATTGAAGAATGCTCAGCTAGGCTTGGGCCAATATAGAAATTATACTTCAAAATTTTATTAATTTTTTATTTCAAAATTTTGAGACCTAGTGTTCTTGCTTTGACCACTTTAGCCTTTGAACTATGCCGAATTGTTGCATAATTCGTGCATTGTGTTACTTGAGTTTACTTAGATATGAAAATCACATATTTTGCAATAATATAATCCATGTAAAGTGAAGAAAATCTAGCTATTATTCCTTCATCATGCGCTTATGCTAATAGAACTAGTTATTCCTTTGATGGAATCGTCTATAGAGAATATTATATAACATGTGTATAATAAAATATATATTTTTAAATATTAGTTTTGACCAAATCATTATTAACTTCTACCAGCATAAAGAAAATATATTAAAAAGCAAAAGGAAACATGCATAATCTGTTCAAAGATGCCATGCTCTATTTCAAAAAGCATTTGAAATTAACTAACTCACCACCAATTCAAATTCATAGAAAGATTCGAAACTAGTTTATAAACAATATAACTTTTACACACATCATTGTCCAACAAAACGAAAGGAACAATATTTAACACAACAAATTAACAACCAAATCAATTAATATCCTTGCCATAATATACAAAGAAGTTCCCTTTACTTGTTACAAATAATAACCACTATCAATGTGATGATGATAGGAGAAAATTGAACCAATTTTTCATAGAAATAATCACATCAAAACCATACTATATAGCATATGCTATATTCTTCTTCTTCTTCACTACTTTGGATTAATTAACAATATGTAGATTCTCCATAAATATAATCAAGAGTTGCTATAACTCCAAAAACAAAAGCTTGATCCATCCCTGGTTTCACTACCACATGATACAAATCCTTGCTTTCCATCAATTTCTCAACTTCTTTATTCATCCCAACCTATATACAAATAGGAGAAAATAAACAATTAAGCGCGAAACAACAAACGATGTTTCATTACGAAGTTCTGACAAGTGTGTCTACGTCTGCGACTACAGTCTTACCTGTGCTACGATGTTGCCTCTATTGTCCACAATGCTGCAATGCTTATCAGGAAAATAGCCCTTAATTTCAAAGTCCCAACCTTTGTTTCCAACCGCACTTGACTCAATAGAAATTTTGATTCCTCTATTCTTAACCAAACATGAATTTCCAGGTTCTTTTAAGCTGAAAATAAGTTTCTGTAATCCTTCATAGTTTACACTATAACCTCTCCACTTCTTGTAAATACTTAGAGCCTCAACCATACCTCCCTTCATATCATAAAAAACAAGAGATAAAATATTTATACACACACAATATAAAAATGTGAAGTTCAATAAAACTTAGATACATGATAATAATAATATACCTTTCGACGCATGAGAAGCAAAGCTTCTCCATCACCGTCTCTAAGAATCAACTCATCTTTTTTGCCATGAATACCACAGCCATGAACCTTGAATACAACCTTTTGAGTACTACAATCCGTGACAACAAAACCACCTCCATTCACCACGTGTGGCCTTTTCCTCACACCGAACATCGTCTGCGATGTTGAACAATAGAGTTTACTAACGATTGGCGTCGTGTAGCTCATCTTTGAATTTTCGCAATAGTACTCTCGATTTTTCTTACCAACAATGATTTAGTTTCAAGCTTCTTGGATTTCTTCTATGTCTACACCAATGAGTTCTTATATACAAAGATTAAGAACTATTTATGGTTGGAAGAAATAATGTATTGAATAATGTGTAATGGGTTTTGTGACTATATTATAGAGTGTTTGGCAAGGTTTGACGTAGAAGATGGAGGAATCTTAATTATATGAGCTTTGCATTTATTGAGGTTGCTTGTGGATGACATTTATAAAGTTTGGGAAGTTTAATTTGTCTATCAATATGGGAAATTGCTTAACACCCACCCCTCTCTTTATTATTGATTACATCTTTATAAAACTACATTTCTTTTTAAATATATCTAAATAAAGACGTGTTTCATGTCGGATATTTGTCAATATAATATTGATATCGACACAATATCAACAGATAAGAATATATTAACTTATCTTAATATATTTAAATAAAGACATATAAGAAGTTCGAACATCTGACATTGACATGACATCAATACATATGAATATATTCAAATATGTTTTTATTTGAATATATTTAAATACAAACATGTTTAATGTCGGACAAGTGTGAATGTCTAACATTAACACGGCATCAATACATTTAATTATATTAATATATTTATTTTTAAGATTATTATCAATGTCAACGTATAAGAGCTTTATCTGTTTTATACTTATATTTTTTTTTCATTGAATAATTAAATGTATAATTTAAGGATAATGTGTGAACTTTATTAGAAATGAGCCAATCATAAAGTATGGGGTTAAGAATGAGTTGGAAAATTATGAACAAAGAAAAAAGAAGAATGAGTTGGAAATATTCGTGATTGATACATAGTTTGTGTAGGCGTGTTGGACTCATTTTTAGTTATGTTCGTTTGACGTATAAACATAAAGGCATCACTTAATCAAGAGAAGTGGGCCAAATATAAGAAGAAAAAAGTGTTATTTCGATGCAAAAAAGAAAAGTTAGATAGAAGTTTTCAAGAGCTTTTGAAATTTGGTAAAGCTAAATAATTAAAATCTAGTTCAAAGGAGAAAAATAATAACAGAAATATACGAGTCTTTTCTTTGACGATGTAGACTAAACATGGCCACGTTGGACTTGCACAGTGCCTAGATATCAAGATTATATTCTCACGTGTTAATTAAGTTTTTATTTACTAATTAACAAAATTGTCATATTAAGTATATTGATGAATACATGTTGTCTAAAGATTGTATTAGCGTAATAAGCCTTATTAAGTATACTAAATTGAGTCACATCTAAAGAGTTGTGCAGATATACGTAGTTATCCAGGGTTGAGACACGTGGTGACTAGAACATGAAATAATTCATGGAAACGAGGAAAACTGAAGTATTTTGAGATAAATATGAGATAAAGAAGAAAATGTTAATAGCATTAGATGTGTTGAATTTTGGTTTGGTTGCATGTTTTATCATCCAATCTTTGTATTGTTTTTGTATTGTTGTGTTGTCGAGCAAATTCGGTACGTTTTGTCAACCAGCTATTTGTTCAATTTGTTAGGGTTGAGTATGACAACATATATATTACAACATCAACAAAATATCTAATTGTGCCTATAAAGTAAACAAGACATGTGATATATATATATATATATATATATATATATATATATATTATATATATATATATATATATATATATATATATATATATATATATATATTATATATATATATATATATATATATATATATATATATATATATATTATATATATATATATATATATATATATATATATATATATATATATATATATATATATATATATATAATTTTCTTTTTGACCCACTATTTTGCATCATTAACTAAAAAAATATAAATAAATAATTTTTCACTTATTTTTATATTTCATATTTTCTCTAATCCTAAACTCTTTTAAAAAATTGTGATATTTATTTATTCTATCAATTTAAGTTCAATTGCATATTATTTAGGATTATTTAATTTGATATATAATATTTAATTGTTGATGGCCATTAGAGTTTGTTCTATTTTATAATCAATTTTAGAATTTGTTCAGTTTAAGAGCGATGAGATTTTATTTATCAATAAAAAATAGAAAATAGGGATGAAAAGTGTTTTTGTTAATTTTTCTCTCTAGAATTCGTTTATAAAATCAGAAGCAACTGACTTTGAAAAATATTTGTATTTTTTAGTATTGATGAACTTAACCATTGATTAAAAAATTATTCAATGGTTAAGTTCACACCTTATGCACCCCTTACTTACTTTGTTTACTAATATTCACACCATATGCACTCCTTCTCCTTAACGAGGCTCTGATACCATACTGGCCGGGAGCCTCACATATCATGAAACTCAGTCTCAACTGAATCGTCATCAAATAGCCAACCATAGGCATAACACTGACTATCAATTAAAACTGAAATTCCATAATAGTAAGGACCGTAGTATGGATCGAAGGTCAGATGTTTTCTGATACACAAGATCCTCAGTTGAGGCAGGTGTAGAGCATACTTGCATCTATGTGGGGGATTATGATATGAATATAGTAACTAAAGCTTTCAGGGGGAAAGAAAGGATATTTAGAACATAGTTGTTCTTGAACACACAAAGAGTTTTTATTTGTGATTGCTTGATGAAAATAGTTTACAAGAGCCCTCCTTTTATAGGCAAGGAGGAACATAAAAGACAAAAGCAATACTATTACAAGCATGGCATTATAGAAATGCCTTTTCCAAAAGTCCGACACCCTTATATCTAAAGCATACATAATGGAGTTACTTTTACACAAAAGACGAGAAAATACTATTCATAAGCATGCTAATGGCCCATAAGGGACACTTGTCACCTAGTCTTTGAAAATGGGTTCATGAGATGGGGACATGTTCTGATCGGATAAGTTTTCATCAGAAAAGCAATCTCCATAACGTGATGACTCATGTTGCCAGATGTCATCCATCATGTAAGTGTGATCCATCAATTTTCTATTAGCTTCTTCCACTTGTCCTTCTGAGAATTCAGCTTCCATTGGAGAATCCGGATTCTGTTGTATGGCTTGAGTTGAGCTTTCTCCAACTTCTGGTCTTCTGAATGTTCCATGACTTATACAAGTTGTACTATCATCAAAGTTCTTTGGGTCATAAAGATTGATGCAGTTGACATATTCCATTAATTCCCTAGTGATTTTTAGACTGGGAGGATAATCATCAATTGTTTCCCATAAGTGAACATAACTCTTGCAATTAAGTAACTTTGTTTCGGGATCTGTCTGATAAGGCCTGTGTAGAAAGAAAACAGACTTGATCTTGTTAATAGCTTCTAAGGCTAATCTTCTCTCTTTGACCTCGTCTATGACTGGTTTTAATTAATTCCTCCACCATTGCAATGGAGAATACCATTCAAGAGTAGTCCAAATCAAGGACTTGTGATTTTTGGGATCCATCAGGTGTTGATACATGGCTTCAGTGGGAATAAGAACGGGCATATAATATAATACTGTGGCACACCAGATATACCATAAATGGTTTTTTGTGAATTTGGCATTTGGGTTTATTAAAATTGGTAGGAGGAAAGGTGTGTCAGGGAAATAAGGAGTATGATCAGGGAGTTTATTCCTTATGATTTTTGTCATGTAATAGAAGAGATTGTTCCTAGCATATTGTTTGAGCTGAGATGGTGAAGGGGAGACTGTTATTCCTGGAGGGAGATTTCTGGTTGTGGATGCATGATCTGGTAGTGGTTTGACCATAAGAATCAAAGGGAAAGTGTGTTTGGCTGTGATAATCTGGATAGGTTTCATAGGTCGGGATAGTAGATCCGGAATCACATTTTGGGTCCCTTTGATGTGTTTTACCGAGAAATCATATCTGGAAAACCAATCTTTGAGGTGAAGGGTTTGAGGATCCGGTGGCATCTTATTTTTAAATTCAAGGATCTTGGGAAAAGATGAATTATCCATCTGTACTTCAAACTGGTAGCCTCTTAGATGGAAGTCAAACTTTTGAATTCCCATTTTTACGGCAAGAGTTTCTTTATAAGTAGTGTGATAGTGTTTTTTAGCTTCTTTAAATTGGCCACTGGCATGACCACAGTAGTATCTTTTCCCTTCAAGTTCCTCTATCAAAACTGCTCCCCAATAGTGATCACTGACATCAGTCTGCAGGAATCTTTTCCCATTTCCAGGGATCTTTAGGGCATGTGGAGTTTGTGCGATCTTCTTCAAGGCTTTTACTGCTTCGGTTTGTATTGTTCCCCACGGTGGGGGGTTTTTCTTTAACATTTGTGATAGAGGGCTTGTGTATTTCGCCAGTCTTGGAAGGAAGTCTCTGATATAATTAATTATACCAAGGAATTGTTGGATTTGTTTGACAGTGAGGTTTTCATCAGGAAAGTTTAACAGTTCTTGGGCAATATGGGGTTGAGGTTGGTATTTCCCTTGGGAAAAATGCATCCCTAAAAAATCAATCTCTGTTTGGCCCAATTGACTTTTCCTTTCAGAGAGCATTATTCCATGTTGTTGGGTTATTTGAAGGAATCGGCCCAATAATTGTTTATGGGTCTTTTCATCTTTTGAGAACAATAACACATCATCAATATAGATGAGGATGCTATTGAGAATGGGTTCAAAAATTCTTGTCATGGCCTTTTGAAAGAGTGACGGCGCAACTTTAAGCCCAAATGGTAACACAGTCCATTGGTACTGGGCATTCAGAATGCAAAATGTTGTTTTGTAACGATCCTCTGGATTGATACCCAATTGCCAAAATCCTGACTTAAGATCGAACTTAGAATAGATTTGGGCATCTTTGATGAAAACATTTAAGGACGAGGCCTTTGGAATGGGAAATTTATCATCTTTGAGAAAATAATTTAGAGGTTTGTAATCAATTACTAGCCTCTTTTTCCCTCTTAACTTTTCAGATCTTTTCTCCATATAAAATGCTTGACAAGCCCATTCTGATTTTGTGGGTTCTATCAGACCTTGCTTGAGCAGCTGGTGGCATTCCTCCCTTGCCAATGAATAATCTGATGGACTCATTCCTGGATGAGTGGCCTTGGTTGGATTAATATCTTCATTTAGCTTAAAAGGAAGTTGAACAAAAAAGTCCTTATTTTTCCATAGGGGTTTCGGATGGCGGAATTCTTCATGGCTGTCTGCGTAGAGTTTGAGTAGGTTGGACTTGATTTCTTCATAACCAGCAGGGATCTTAGACAAGGAATATAGTTTCAATATTCCAGAATAAGGCTTGAATTCTCTTTTGAACTTGATTCCTGTGGGGAGAATTTGAAGTCTGTTTGCTGCTGAATAGACATCCATTCCTACTACAATATCTTTGTTTGGAAGATTACTGCCAATGACCCTGGTCCAGACGATGCAGTCGGGGAAGAATTTTATTCCTATTTTCTCCTTGGTCATTAGATCTGTCTTGAAAACCTTCCCATCTGCTGCTACAAAGTATGCGGCATGTGTTACCCACGATTCTGCTGGGAGAATGCTAGGGTTCATCATTGTAATCTGGGCCCCAGTGTCCATGTAAGCTATAACTTTCTTTGGACGTGAAAACTTAGTCGCGAGGACATGAACTTCAACACAAGGGAGAGGTGGAGTAGGAAGAGAACTTCCTATTTCTTTGAAGGAGTAAACAGGGAGATATCTGCCATCTTCCGACTCCGAAGATGATGCTTCATCAGGCGAAGAGTCTTGGAGGGCAAAAATTGTTTCTTCGTCAGCAGAGCTTTGCTCAGAATACAGTTATTCCAAGTCTCCTTCTAAAGGTTGAAGAGAGTTGATCAGTTTTGCGGCTTTATGAGTATTATTAGGACATTCTTTAGAGAAATGTCCCTTCTTTCCACAAATAAAGCATCTCTCATTTTTCCCTTTTCCTCTAAAAGGTTTTCTTCTGAAGAACTTCATATTCTTCCTTTTCTTTCCCTTGAAGGTCCTATGAGATTTGGTGTATTTTTGTCTTTGGTGTTTCTTTTTTATTGTACAGCTACACCTTTTGTCTTTACACTTAATCTCCAGGTAGGGTTTTCTACACGCGTATGTGAATTTTGACTTTTGTTCTATAACTTCAGAAAATTGGTGATGAAAACTGCAAAGCTTTTCAAGTGCTTCTAGTGTCACCTGGTGAATTTGTCCAAGACTCATGGTTTGGATATCTCTTTGAGTTGTGGCTAACATCCTATGGATTTTTGGTTGGAGCTCTTGTGGTAGAGAGGAGACATAGGTATTCTTGAGACTAGGGTCATTATATCCATTAAGGACATAATATCTCTGTGCCATCCTGTGATAGTGTCTGTCAAGATCCTTTGTTTTGAGGGAACAACACTTCATCTCAAAGAATTCTTGTCTGTTTTTCCTATCAAACATCTCCATATCACCGATAAATTCACGATGAAGCACACCCAGAACATTAGCTGTAGTTTCTAAACGGTGTAACTCATCTTGTTTGAAGGTTCCAAGATTGTGATACCATTCTTTCATTGTGCCTGTCATCCTACAGCAAAATTCTTCAATGATCTTATAGATATTTGCACTTGTTTTCATCATCTGGGTGTCAAGCCAAGCTCCAAATTCAAGTAGTCTTTTTCTCCAGCGACTGGGTGGTATGTCATCAAAGGTGAACCAGGGACCGCCATTTGGTTTAGTCCTTTCAGGGATCAGGGTTTCTTCAGGGGACTCTTCTTCAAAGAAGGAATCTTCCTCCTTTATATTTGCCATGAAGAGTGTTGGGATATAGTTGTCTTCAGATTCTAATCTTGAGGAAAGAGATCCTGGTGTTTCATCAGTAGATCTTTCTTGATCAGAGTTATTGTCACTATCTGTCGAGGACTCATCTTCCTTGTGTGCCGATGTTTCAGCAAGGTGGTGATTTTCTTGGGAAGATTCGTACTTTCTGGTGATCGTCATGGCTTGGAAACCTTTATCTGGAGTTTCTTCTTCTTTTTGGATTTTTGGAGGAGGTGTTTCAGGGATATCCTGAGAGTCTGAGGATGAGGCGCTTAGGCAGGAAGCTTTGCCTTTTGTCTTGGAGGTCGAGGGAGTTGATGTTCTAGTAGATTTTGGCCTAATAGCTGTGGGTATGTATCTAACCTGATCTGGTGGTGATGACACATAGGTAGGGTAGAAAGGAGAAGGCCTTTCTGGTTGTTTGAAATATGTAGGAAAAGCAGGAGGGTCAAAGAAAGAGTTTTCAACAGGCTTGGGCTTTCTTTCATGAAAGGCTCTTAAGAAATCATCTATCTCTTTTACTTGGCCTTGTAGATTTCTGATCTCTCTTTCCTTTTGGTCAAAAGTTTTGCCAAAAGTTCTTTCTTCTAACATCTGCCGCAAATCACGATCCAGCTGAGATACTTGGGCTTTTAAGCTCCTATAGTGCTTCTGCATTTTTTGGGATAAAACTTTGAGATTGTCATCTGTCTCATCAATTTTCTCAGCAATCTTATCCACCCTTTTGTCAAGGCTTTGGAGAATCTCATTTTGAGAAACCATGTTTTCAGATTGCCAGTTTAGCACTTCTTCAGCTTGAGTTAAAGGCTTAAGTTTCCCATCAGGCTGGACTTCACTGGGATGAATGAAGGGTTTAGATGTTCTGCCTGTGATTGGATCCATTTTCCTTTCCAGGGAAGGAAATTGTCGTTCGTACTCTGGAGTTGCAGCTGAGTACATAAAACAAGGAATTGGTTGGACGACAGTTGGAGGATGTAGTGACTTACAATGGTGTGTTGGTGACCATGTAACAAGGGTTGGATCATCAGGTGGTAACAATCTTTCTTTCCTGAGGATTTTTAGTCCTTCCTCGTAGATAGAGAGGGGTTTCTTTTTCCCATGGATTCCTACCCATGGTCCATTGTCTGGATCAAATCTTCTTTGAGGAGGTGGAGAGGGTTTACACCTCCCTTTTTTATTTGTTTTGGGAAGAATGATATCTCGATCAATATCATTGTCGTGCATCCAGCAGTCACAATCTGGGTCACATCTTGTAGGATCAACATCCCAGATGAAATGGCCATCTATTTTATCAGTGTATATGGGTTTTCCTTCTGCTGTAACAGCATGGACAGGACACCAGTTTTCTTTTAAAACTGGTTGGATCATCATTGTCTGGAAGATTGGAGATATTGAGGTCGACTCTTCGTCTGGCTTTTTGAAAATCGTCTTGACCCTCTTGTCAATAGATCTTCTGAAAGTAGCCTCTTGGGATTGGATAGGCCTTCTATCAACATGAAGTCTCTCGTAGTTGGTTATCCATTCAAGTGGAATTAGTTGAGTTAACTCTTCCCTTGTAATTCTTCTCGGAATTTGGACTATAGAGGGTATGTCTTCTTCTCTATTGGTGACAACCAATAGTGAATCAGAAGAGCAACTTGAGAGAGGGAGATCTATCGAGTGATTCTGCAAGCGGTATATTATCTGGTGATGGAGAGTGGCTGACATAGCTTCTGGTACTTGGTCAGTTCCAGTGATTTGAACCTGTACTTTAAGTCTCGTGGATAAAGTATTATCACTGAGACTCACGTTATAATTAGGAAAAATGGTAAGGACGACACTCCCTGCATGCAGCATGGTGAGAACAGTTCCTATCACAGCGTTTTCATAGTGGAGGTAGCTCGAGTCCAATAGAGCTATTTTGCAAAAGACAGGTTGGTTCTTCCTTCCGTGTAGGGAAAGGATGAGCCTGACAGCCCCAAAGTGTAAGGCTGTATATCCTTCAGTCTTCCAGTGATTTATGAGATACTGGGGAATCTCCAAATCTATGTACTGCTCCTGGTTCGTAGCTCTTAAGCTACATTGGTCTAGTCTAGACGACTGAACATATTCTTTCATATGAGGGCGGTTTATAGAGATAAGATTTCGGATGGATCTGGTAACACTTCTTTGTCTTTTGAAGATGTTGTACAGACTTAATAGAGGAGGTATTATTTCGGAAATTTGAGCATCTTCTGGAACATGAGAATACTCAATAAGGTTTTCTATTTTATGAGAATTTATCTTTTTACAGAGTTTAGGGAGAGATAAAGAAGAAGTAGTAGTAATAGGTTGAGTGTTGGGTTCAGGTGTTTCCATGTGTAAGTGGTTTTCTCCCTTACTTACTTTGTTTACTAATATTTTGTGTGAGAGTTAAACTCAGATAACATTAGCTAATACTCGGTGTATGAACTTACATACCGATGAAAGACGTTCGATAGAATTAACAATGAGTTGATTCTTCAATACTTTCACACCAAACGTGTAGAACACAATTGTAAAGTGGGATGTGTAATTTTTTGAATAAAATATATTTTTTAAATATATATTATGTTAATTATTAATTAAAAATTAAAAGTTTGCACCCTGGATCAAATTTCAGACTCCGTCGCTGTATATATATATATATATATATATATATATAATATATTATATATATATATATATATATATATATATATATGTTAAAGTTTATGAACAGATTGTTTTCAAAGTAGCGGCTATATAATTTGAGGCTATATAATTTGAAGATGCCCGAAGGATCTAATTATGTCAATTTCTTTAACAACATTAGCACCGATCTGGGGAGACCTAAGGTGAAGATTGATGACGAAGATATAACAATTATCTTAATGTGCTCGTTCCCATATTCTTATGACTCTTATGATCATTTGATGAATACTCTTACCTATGAGAAGTACACTATCAACCTTGATGTGATTGATCGCGACTTGGTAAGTTTACGGGAATCGTGACTGCAAGTCGTATCGCGTAGTTTTAAAGATTATCGAACCCAAAAGGACTAATAATCGAACGTATCGTTGTCTAATGTTACTATGTAAATCTAAGGCTGAGGATGTTTCTAAAATTGAAGGGATGAAGAGAAATAACTATAACGTAAACAGAATATTAATAATGATATTTAATAAAGGGATCTCGGTATGTAGCGCATCAAACTTCGGGGATTCGATAGATAGTTGGCGTAATCTTAAAGATCAAAATATTCTTCAGTAGAAATTATTTATAAAAAGAACTTTGTCTCACACTCTCGTTTTTATTGACTCTGATCATACTCTTAAACCAGAATGTTTGGTTCTCGCGGTCTCATTATGAATTTAAAAGTAATTTTTGAAAATGAATAAAGTCTAATTAATCCTAAAGCGCTCTCGCTGTGTTTAGGATTAATGCCTAATTTCAGTTATCCGGTCAAAGTCTCACACTCTCGTTCTTATTGACCGTAACCTTTGATTGCTTTGTACTCTCGTGCGAAAAATAATTTTGAATAAACAAGAAACTAAAACCGGAAAATAATATTTTATAAAAGCCAACACCAATTATTTACGAATCTCGTCGTTTCGAAGGTCTTTACATACTGATACCTAGGGGTTTAGCCGGTTATGGATCCGGTAACAGACATGATATTCAGACAATTAAGCATACAATAAGGCATAAGTAATTAAAATGGAAATTAAAATAAAATTTGGAATATAAATCGAGAACTTGGAATGAATAATGATTCTTCAAAATAAACAATGCTGGCACGCTTTGGCAATCGAGTACACCGTTACAATCAAATTCAGATGCTTAAACAATAATTGTAATAGTCCCCGATGTGGAGAGTCTATTTCTTTTACAAAGTAGGAAACTGCCTAAGAAAATCTAACAACAAAATTTGACTGGAAAAAAATGCACTCCTCTTCGTGAAAACTGACCTTCCCATATATACTCCCCACTCTCCCTAATTGTAGCATTGGTTAGTTGAAAAAGTAAGAGGAGGTCGTGGCTAAAAGTGTAAAGTGGAATAAGGAAGACCGGGTTGATGGTGACTGCCACAACCCTAATGTGGTCTGCATGGCGGGCGCCACCTTTTGCGAGATGGGCGTCACGCATCCAAGCTTTGTGGCGGGCGCCACATTGTGTGAGGTGGGCGCCACCACTTCCTAAGGCCACGTGGCGAGCTCCACACATCTAAGTGGTGGGGGCCACCATTCATTTGGTGTGGTGAGCGCCATGCTTTCTATTTTTCTCCATTTTCTTCTCTTTTTCTTCCCTTTTTGCTATTTTCCACTTTGCTTGCCTATACATCTCTTATTCGATAAATACCCGAAATAAACATAAAATACTACATAATAATAAGTGTTAATCAAGTAAAAAGCAATGCATATTAAGCCAAATATACGATATGTTCTCGCGTTATCAAACTCCCTCATACTTAAACCTTTGCTTGTCCTCAAGCAAATGTCACGTACATGAATAAAAAGTTTTGTAAAATCTTTGCAACATACAATATCAAGACTCTTGAAAGACACAGTTGCATTCGGATACTCATTCTAGTCTATAAACTCTACTTTGGTCAAAAATTGCATCAACAATACTAACTTCCACACTAAGGGCATTGTTTGAATACATAGTCACAATAGTGCAACCATAAGCATACAAACCAATCTAAATCATGTCATCATGCCTAAGCTTACCCTACTAATCCTTCTTTTTATCCTTTTTCATTTCGACGCAATCACATTAAGCTCTTTATCCTTTCACATTCATAGCAAGATAATTTGTTAGTGACTATGATCTCATCATTATTTATTTATTTATTTTTCGCACTTTGGCTCAAATAATAGTTACCGTTGGGTTAAATGACCGGGTGAGGGTCATCTTACTTAGAGGGAAAACATTTTTCATTCATTTGATCACTTTTTTTCTCTTTTAAGCCTGAGATCATACACTTAT